>NC_135405.1:3347655-4607655 GCF_051989625.1 Stigmatopora argus | reverse complement strand
AGGGGCGTGTCAGTCTCACACACTGATTAGTTATCACTCTATTTTCCATCATTGCAGTTCTTAATCACTTCATTTTAAGTATAACTGTGCAATTAAACAACAAAATAAGCAAAAACTGTTCAAGGTATCAAACTGAGTTGTTGATATCCTCCAGTCACGACCTGTCCTGGTTTGTCATGTTCGAATAATAGTTATGTTTCCAATCAGAAGAAGAGCGAGCCTACTGTTGAGAGACACCTGACAGCCTCTTATTTTGAATCATTTCACAGTCGGGACTGACAATGTTGCTATTCTTGATTCTACCTGAAGGACTTTTTTTTGAGAATACACGACTGTGCATCAAGTAGTAATGACGCATATTGAGGTGGGGCAAAACCAGATGTGACAATGCCACGACCAATATATCACCTTTAATACATCAACTTAATCACGGCATATTATGAAACTTGAAGTATATAACAACGGCAGTCTGAGAAGAATAAAAATTGAATCTGGTAAATAAGGAATTCTAGTGAGCCTATGTTTAAATCCCATACTGCGAGGTGCTTTAAGTTGAACATGAAACAAAAAAAGTTTGTATGGATGTACGTGACACTTTTCACTCTCTTCAACCCAGAGTGCTTGTTCATAAACAATCAGACAAGGTAGAGCATGAAGGCCAAACTGGAAATTAACAGAATGTTGGTGATAAATGGCTAATAAGTGAGATAAGACGAATAAATCAGGAATTAACTGTGGTTGAGTTTATTTTCACTGACTACTCTGTTGTCTGATTACGTTCAGACCATTAGTGTGGTTTTCACTGATCTCGGAAAATCATTTGACACCACCACTCACCAGATACTGCTAACAAAACTACCATAATGCCTTGACATACGAGTGCCCCAACATACGAGAAATTTGAGATACGAGAAAAAATCCGAGCAAATTTTTGCCTCGAGTTACGAGCATACGAGATGATTCCTGATTCGGTAGTCCGGGTGGCCGAGTATGCTAGAAGCTGCATCGCTCTGTCTTTCTTGCCGCATCTCCCTCACGTAAAGATATCTACGGCACCGGGCCGTACAGGTTGCATTTTTTACTGGAGATAACATGACCGAGTCGACAATCTGCGAAAAAGCCAGCGGAATCTACTTGGACTTGAAAGCAAAGCAAGCATCTGAAAAACCCTTCAAAGCGATCTGTGGCTGGTTTGATAATTTTCTGGGATACACTCGGTTCTGAGGCATTGAGGCAAGTTCCACCTCAAAAGCTGCAATGGAATACATTAACATCTTTGCCTAAGTTATCGTACAAGAAGGTTTAAATTTAGTGTAACATAAGATTAAAATTTATTTGTAAGTGTGTGAATATTAATCAAAGTTAATTTTAAGTTAAATTTAAAGTTTATGTTATGAGCTCGTTGCTATCAAGTTCTCTCCTGTCCTTTTCTCTCTTGCTCCTCCACGCACTCCGTGCTACCATCTGTCTGTACTGAATAATGTCACATTTTAGTATTGAAGATCATAACCACAGGATAGGTATTTGTTAATTTGTGAGTAGGTGGTGAATTAGAACTAATAAAATGATGTTTATCCATTGTAATATCCTGCTTTTGGTGCTTTTTCAGAGGGTGGGAACAGATTAATTTGTATTTAGTTATTTTCTATGGGAAAAATTGATTTGACATACGAGTAAATTGACATACGAGCTTGGACCCAGAACGCATTAAGCTCGTATCTCAAGGTATTACTGTATCTAGTTTTAATTTCTTGCCTAGTACGCTAAATTGGATTGAATTATAGATATCTGGGACATCTGGCATGGGTGGGTTGAACACTCTAAATGGCTCCTGGGTATGAGTGTGAGCGTATATCATTTTCTGTCTCCATGTGCCATGCGATTGGCTGGCTATCAGTTCAGGATGTCCCCCGATTGGTGCACATAGTTGGCTGGGATAGGCTCCAGCACCCCCCACCAGCGTTTTGAGGTTAAGCAGTTTGTAAAATCAATGAATGAATATATTACACTGAGCGATTGGTTTCTTTTTTTTGTAGCTTATCAGTACATTATGATTGACAGTAACATAGCCACACACACGCACGCGCACGCACGCACGCACGCACGCACACACACACGCAAACTGTGGTCCTATTCTCCAAAGCACAAAGCTTAGTCGGATAAAGCATTTGCTCTTGTTATGAAAAATTAGATAACTACTTTGCTCACATTGTTGACTGTCAGAGCAACCTAAAACATACTACAAAATAGCTTGTAAAGCCTGATATAATGTACAGGAGGCGCAGAGTTTAGCCAAACAGCTCACTGAACACAGCTGAAAGAGTGTTTGTGATGTATTCAAAGTACTTGCCTTCAACTAGTATAGTGTGAATTATTAGTGGCAAGCAAACGCCTGCTGCACGAGTTTCCTTAAATGAGGCAATCAATCAAAAATGTTGTTGGTAGACACTGACTGAGCAGATCCTCTGACAAGCCATTATAGCTTACTTTTTTTATACTAACGTTAAAAGTATTGTTAATCATATAATACATTAAGGACAATTGCATAAGAATCAAATATGCTCGATTTCCATCTCTAGAACTAAAATAGGAACAATAACAGTAAAAACAAAAAAGAAACTTACAATAAACTGCTCCACATCTCTCTCTATCCCAACATTTGGCAGATCTGGCATCATGTGGGCCACCACTTTAAATCCAGCATCCTTAGCCAGGTGGAAAGACTCGCACACAGCCCGAACTGTGTGGCCCCTATAGGTATATGCACACATGCATTAACCGTTTTGGTAAGGCCATGTCCTTGCTTAGTCTTCCAGACTCTTAACAAATCAGCCTACTGACCTGTTGGTGTCCCTAGCCACATCTTCATAAACACTCTGGACACCGATCTCCAGTCGTGTGCAGCCATAGCCCAGCATGTCACTCAGGTGTCTCTTTAAACAGTAGTCGGGCCGTGTCTCGATGGTGATTCCTACACACTTGGTGTTACTGCGCTCAGAATACCTGTAAATGTCACATTCAAATACAATCACATTACCATTCAACAACATTGTCTGTCTATTCAGCTGTTCCCACTATCCGAAACTTCGTGGGAGGTTGAGTGTTGGCCGGAGGAAAAACGAGTTTAAACATGTTTAAAAATGATTGTTCAACTAATAGTTTCATAATTTATTGAAATATATAGTTAAGGCACAAACCATGGTTTCATTCTCCACTAACAAACCAAGACATTTCACATTGTTGAACTTTTTTTAATTTTTAAAAAATAATTTAGTATGACAGTGGCAACATTACTGGGGTAATTTAGCAACATCAATTTACATGCTGAGAGAATGCAAGGCTCATTACTCGCAGAGTTAACATTAACTGCGTGCGTATTAAGGACATGCAGACGCAATAAAATTAATATGATGGAAAAAGATTTGATTGCAAAGCAAACAATGTTAAATGAGATATTAATGAGTATTTTCTTTATGTTAAAAAGTAATTTAAATAAATTATTAACAGAAAGTTTAGTTTGTAAATTGATATATTTTTGAGGTTTGAATCAGTGCCATGGGTTATGATAACAATGAATGGACAACAGTATATGTACTGTAAAATGTGCTCCTTATAATTATACAGAAAGTCAAGAACGCTTTATCAGCTAACGATTATCTTTCAGTACATTGTTTTGGTTTAATTGCCCTACTTTACGGTTATAAGGGCCGTGATTGCCTTTAATCACGACTGCTGTAGATTTAATTTTATTTTTTAGATACGCAAGAACAAGCTACCTTTTTAAAAATACATGCTATAGTTCATATTTATTATATATTATATATACACATGTATAGTTAATGGGTGAAAATCACCAATTTCATGACAATACAGTACAACAGGGATCCCTAAACTGGTCTTCAAGGGCCACTGTGGGTCCTGGTTTTTGTTCTAACTGATCCACCACATAGAGTTTAACGAATATGGTTTCTGCTAAAACAAGCAGCACCTGACTGCGATAAACTGATTGTAAGACACCAGAGTGGTGAAAAGATGCTGTCCTGCTGAATTGGAATGAAAGCCTGGACCCTCTGTGGCCCTTTGTGGAATACAGCGGTACCTCGAGATACGAGCTTAATGCGTTCCAGGACAGAGCTCGTATGTCGATTTTCTCATAACTCAAACGAACGTTTCCCAGAGAAATGAACTAAAAACAAATTAATTTGTTCCAACCCTCTGAAAAAACACCCAAAACAGGATATTTGGATTGGAAAAACATTTTTATTTGTTCTAATTCGCCATCTACTAACAAATTAACAAATAACGAGTGGTTTAATAGTACTAAAATGTGTTTTATAGTTCTAAAAATAGACGTATTTCGCGGAAGGGAGAGAGTGACAAAGAGAAAAGGCAGAGGGGTGGGTGGGTGGAGAGACTTTTTGCACGGCAATGCGCTCGTAACATAACAAACATTTAAATGAACTTGGATTACGATGCAGACACACAAGAAATAAATTTAATCTAACCTTACACTAAACTTAATTCTAATTTTGTTTTAAATTTTGATTGCTGTCTGCTCGTATATCAAAAATTGTCTCGTATCTCAAGATAAATATTTGTTAAAATTTTTACTCGTATCTCAAATGTCTAATATGTCGGGGCACTCGTATGTCAAGGTACCACTGTAGTTTGGAAACCATTGAAATACAAAGCTGATTCTTTGGAGAAGAATAGGATATTTGCCGATATAACATCTGCTAAGATTCGCAAGGCAATTGATTGCTTTAATATTATGTACAATGTACACATTTAACACAGTGACATTTTACCCAAGGCAACGGGTATGATTTTGACATTTTTTCATGCAGAAAAAATTCCCACACATGAATGAAATCCATTCTTTATAACACGTTGGAATAGCTAAAAGATTACGATGTCGATCAATGTTTTGTGTTTATATTTTTTACTGGATCATTGCTCTACCAACTGATTTCCGATTGTTTATGTATGAAACTTTAAGCAGTGCTTCTCAATGATTTTCAGTTGCACCCCCCCAAAAGAAGAATTAAACATCCCAGGAGTACGGGGTATCAGATTCCCTGATACCTGGGGTCCAGTCCCTCTATGACTGGTGTCAGAGGTTGGGCCAAGGCTGCCCTGTAGCCGATCCTCTTCATAACTTTTATGGACACAATATCTAGACGCAGCCGTGGCGTTAAGGGCGTTCTGTTTGGTGGCCCCAATGCTTTTTGCAGATGTAGTTTTCTTGGCTTCATCAGGCCGTGATTTCCAACTCTCAGTGGAACGATTCGCAACCAAGTTTGTAGCAGTCGGGATGAGAATCAGCTCCTTCAAATTTGAGACCATGGACCTCAGTCGGAAAAAGGTTTTATGCCCTCTCCGGGGCATGGATGAAGTCCTTACCCAAGTTGAAAGTCTTAACATAACAAATTTTCAACAAATCTATCCGTTTCTTGAAACAATTACAAATGAACTCACTCATAGCTATAGTAAAAAAAAATGCAAAGCCTATTTCCAACTGTGTGAAGTTGTGAACCAAAATCTCCGCCAAAATCATCACAACCGTCTGCTTTCATTTTCCAGCGACTATTAGCTCCTCTCATGCCTGCTCACATTTCTTCTGATTCTGTAGGCGCTGCCAGAAAATATCCATTTTTTTACAGTCTGCTGGCTGATCTACACCAATTATATCAGGTTGTGCTGCTGAGAGGACAATCAGATTGTGTGAAATGAATCAATAAGAAGTCTATTATCTTGGATGATTATCTTGAGGTATCTTGCTGATGTGAAAAGATATGGTGCAGTATGGCCAAGATGAGAGGTGAGTGTCATTCATGGTCACACACCTTATAAACACAAACATACACACCAAGCATGTCCCCCTTGCCACCAAAACTATAACAATTACTGCAATCAAAGGATCTTAACAATGGCCTGCTGGTAGCTGATAATATTTTTTCTTAAACACACACACACTCACACACAAATTGTAAACACATTCCTATGCGGAGAAAATGACGCCTAACCAAGTCCTCTTTTCCGTCTTATCAGACTACGCAAGTAAACAAACAAAGGCTGATGAAAAAGCTATTTGGTCCAAATTGTCTGAGGTCTTTACCTCCATAATAAATCCGTAATTCCTCTTTGACTTTTAATCATTTCCCAAAGTTGCGAGCAGGCGTGTGCCCACTTCGATTCAATGCTCAGTACCAAGTGAAAAATCAATCAAAAATTTAAAAATAAACAAGTGCTGGCTATATTACTCAGGACTTTTGGATCGGAGATCTAATTGAGTCTGCTGACACTAACATTAAACTTCCAACTAATGGAATTGTACCCTTATTCTTATCTGATGGAAATACTATATTGCTGTTGTGGTGATTTTGGGTCAAGAGTATACAGAAGGTCAGTTTTTATGTACACTCAGATTACAAATACAGGATGTCATTCGCCTGAAATCAAACTGGCCAACAAACTACTCCCAAAAAGCCGCAAAGCTACATTTGACCCCTATCCTGTATTATAGTTTAGCCTCAACTAGAAGATATCAGATGGAGAAACAGCTCCCTCCAGTGTCTTTAGCAATATTACAATCATTTAACAAGGGTGGATACAAATTTAGCATGTTGGTCAACAGAAAGTGTTGGTGTTTATTTAGTATTTTGTAAACTTCAAATCACAAACAAATGGATGAGAAACTTCTGAAATCTAATCAAGTATTTTTCAAATAATGAGCTGTAGTTTCCAAGTTATTGATATCTGAATTTTGATTGGACATAACATGTTGCCATGTCAGTGGAAATTTTAAAGTTCTTATTTAAATCAATAAAATCTTAGTTACTTTGAGTTATATTTTCCAACCAAATATGACAAAAATTACTTTTTTTTTACAGCAGGAGTAAGCATTTTGCATTTGGTTACCTTGGTAATAATAGATAATATAAAACGTTACATTGTATATACTATACTACTTGTACATTTGTGGTTTTATGTGAAATCATTTTTTTCATTAGTATTTTAATAACATCGTAGGATTACAGTCTTCCCTCGATTATCGTGACTTCACTTATCGCAAATTTTACTTCTTCGCGATTTTTTCTGCTATTAATGATTTTAAAAACAATTTTAAGTTCATAAAAATGGGAAAATGCACACTGAAACTCGTAAGCAGAAGCCACTCTTGCTACTAGGACTCAGCACTGAAGGAAAAAAAAGGTAGTTATAATAGAGGCGACCACTGTTCCCTCTAAGCTGCGCGCGTGCGCAATTGCGCACTACTCTCGTCTTCTCTGCGCAGCAGCAATCCTATGGCGCGCAGTAAAAAAAAAAAACGGATTTTTTTTTTTTTTTTTTTTTTTAATTTTTTATTTTTTTTATTTTTTTTTTTTACCCCTTTCTTCATGATGGCGCCGTTTAAGCGGCAGCCAGTGGCAGTAGCTCTGTCCACTTATGTTTTTCGTGTTTTACAGCATGTTTTACATGAAAAATTAGAGGGAACATTGACATGCACCTGCTTGTGGCAGGTGTGATACTGGTGTGCCCATAGCGAGCAATGATGATGTCGTGACCGGATGATTCGCCTAAAGACGTTTCGCCGACGGACGTTTGACAGACGGACAGGTCTCCGAATGAACGTTCGTTCAAACAGCGTTTAATGATTAAATACAAATACTAGTATTTGTATTTAATCATTAAACCCTGTTTTCAGCTGGATTTGACCGAATTTGAGAGCATTTTGAGCCGTTTGGCGAATGGACGAATATGGACATTTTTTTGCCTCCATCGCGATATCATCACGACATTTTACCGAGGAATTCACTTCCCTGGGCTCGGTTCTAATGTCCAAAGAGCTCCAGTATTTGTATTTAATCATTAAATGCTGTTTTAGGATGGATTTGACCCGATTGCTGTCATTTTACGGCTCGGTTCTGCTACATCTGCCCGCCCAAGAGTGCTTATTCCCGGGCTGCCATTGATGGTAGACTAACATTGATTTTTACTATAATTTGGACAACACCGGCGGCGGGCCGGATTAAAAATCCTAACGGGCCGTATATGGCCCGTGGGCCGAGGTTGAAAAACTTGTACACACACGATCCGGGGGCGGGGCGAGCGCGCGAATCCCGTTTCGGCGAAACCTCCGTTCGGCCGAATGAACGTTCGGCGGAACGTCCATTCGGCGACCTGCCCGTCTGTCAAACGTCCGTCGGCGAAACGTCTTTAGGCGAATCATCCGAGTACCGATGATGTCGCTCACACTGGTACTCAGTGCGCTCAGGGAGGTTGACTTTCTGCTCAGACCAACGAAAAATTAGAGGGAACATTGGAGGCGACCCTACTTCGCAATTTTTCGATTATCGCGGCCATGTCTGGTCTACATTAACCACGATATTCGAGGGATTACTGTTGTGCCCTTTTCCC
Organism: Stigmatopora argus; assembly: GCF_051989625.1. Lineage (NCBI taxonomy): Eukaryota > Metazoa > Chordata > Actinopteri > Syngnathiformes > Syngnathidae > Stigmatopora > Stigmatopora argus. The sequence goes on along the minus strand of NC_135405.1, from coordinate 4,599,234 downwards.
ATATTGTTAGTGTACTGCCTCCATAAGTCAGTCATTCTTTAGTTGTTTGCTGAGTTGGATTATCATTAAATTTACTGAATCATCTGAGGTTTCTTACAACTTTGGAGTGATTTTTCATTTGTGCTTACCGTATTTTCACGACTATAAGGCGCACCGCATTATGAGGCGCACCCTCAATGAATGACACATTTTAATTTTTTCCATATATAAAGCACACTGGATTATAAGGCACCCTGTCTATTTTGGAGAAAATTTAAGACTTTTAAGTGCGCCTTATAGTCGTGAAAATACGGTAATTTAAAAAAGAAATATAAGAGAGGCATTTTAAGATCGTAATGTATAAAAAGTACAAAAAAACATTTTTGAGTACATACCTTACAGCCTCAGCTACATTGTTCGAAGTATGTCCGGACAAAGCATCGTGGAGGTTCCTAATGAAGTAATCTCTGTAGTCTTCAGACAAAGCCATAAAGGTTCCACCCATCACTATAAACTCCACTTTATCAACACTGTGGCCCAGTTGCTTTAGCTGAAGATCACATACAACAAATCCAAAAGCAAAAGATTAATAACAAGAAAAATCTACGAGCAAACATTTTTATCAGCAGTAGATCCAAAATTGGCCTCTGGTGTCAAATGGAGGTAATTGCGCTATTCTGCTGCTAAACATACTCTTGCACCTGGCATTTAATCGTATTTCAATAATTTATAAAGGGAAGTGTTCCCTAGTTGAGATTTGTTTTCCTTATAGGAAACATATTAGATGTGAGGGGGAAAATAGTTCGACTCCATATTGTTACCAACAATGAAAAGGGTTCCTTCTAATGGACTCACAGGATTCACAAAATTAGTCTTTTAGAATTTGAGTGTTTTAACAATGACACTATTTAAACTTAATTGTGCTTTTAAAATGTTTTACAAGAGGCAGTAAAATACAAGAGACTCATTGAAAATTGGGAAGATTTGCTTGCACTTAGCAGAAATATATTACGATGCATCAATCTGAGGAAATCAATACCCGTGTTTAACCCAATTTAAGCAGTAAATTACTAAATACTTCGTTTTAAGAGCAAACCAAAACATGTCTTTTTTAAATATGTGTTTTAAAATCTTTATTGAAACAAGACACCTATTTTAAATTAGAAAAATAAACCTTAAACAAAATTATAACCATAAGGATCTAGTCTCTACTTACAGAAAATGTGCATGCTTTTTGTTCAATCTAGACCTACACCATTAAAGAAAAAGCTACATATACACCCAGGAAGAAAGGGGTTGTTCTTGTACGAAGGAAAAGGGTGAATATAGTGTGTTTTTTCTTCCTTCTGACAGTTACTCAGAGCTGCCAACCTCCGTCGACCCCATTTCAGGAGTACCGAGTGAATGGGATTCACGCAAAATTGATATAAAATATTTTAAAAAATAACGCAGGACAATTTAATTCAAACTGTTAATATCATGTTTTTACATTAATTGAAATATTGTGTGTTTTCAAACTATTGTAAAAGTACAGCATAATGAAAATAAGTTTATCTTTGTGTTTGGGTCCTTCTACGTGCGTTTTACAGTCAGTAATTCCACCTTATGTCACGCTGAAGTCGCATTTGCATGTTGTGCAATGTCCAAATGTCGGTCCATTTTGAGATGGCTTTAACATGGGATATTTCATCGAATATGAACCAATAAACTTCTGCAAGTGTCTGGGTTTCTTATTAGAAGTTTCATCCAAATTACCATTTCTTTCAAAACAAAAGAATGGTGGTTTAGCCAGCCTTAGTAATAGTACTTCCCTTTTGTAAAAAACCAACGAAAATGTTAAAGCGATTGAGGCGACCTATGCAATCGATTCTGAATTGATTTCCACGCTTAGGTCGCACAGGACGAATAATTTGTCATAAGTTGTAACTCGGATGATTCCTAATGCAATCGTGTTACAGAATTCATCCAGTTTACAGTGTAGTTGAATCAAATGCGGAAGTAAGATGCAGAAGCCGTAGCGATGGTGTGAATTTCGAAGCATTTAAATGGGAGATTTGGTACTTTTCCAAAATGGTTTCTTTAAAAAAGAAATTTAAGTGCCACTTTTTTGGATTTACAGCGTTTAGGTAGGTTGTCAGGAGTCCCGGAGTTTGCGTTACTTGTCCGGGTAAACTCCTGAAATTCCGGAGAACTTGGCAGCTCTGGTTACTATACATGATTAGCACAGATAGACGTTAAAAGAAGCTGAATATTTGGGACTTCTAAGCAACTCTGAATTAAAAATCAATTCAATGTTTGGGTATCATTACAGGGCATCATGGTGGGCTCAGTGGAGTTGCAGCTCATAGTAAGTAACATTCAGTTTTGCCAGCAGATTTGCAGGAGTCTGAAAAACTGCTCTTTTAAAAAGCTATTAAAGAAAGATGATTCATCTCTCTACAACAATTGTCATTCCCTTCAACGATACACTTCATTTAGTATTTAATGTATTGTATGTATTTACAAACCATATAAATCTTCCAGCTATGATATGAGGCTTTACTTTAATGACTGCATTGTTGGAGTGTGGTTTAGGGTGAATGGGAAATAGCTGAGAGAGATTAAATTGATGAATACTTTCCAGTTTGTGTGGTGGTGCTTTGCATACTGGAACAGTAACCTTAGGACAACGATGTCTATTTGCGTGTCATCATTGGTCAGTGGTATCAATCTCCACACTAAAAGCGTGCAAGATGACTAACCTGCTCCACACGGTGCCTGGTTTGAAGATAGGGATCATATCGGGCTCGGATGGCTCTCATTGAAGTTGGCTATGACGAGAATGACAACAGATCAATTCAAAACATGTCAAAAGACTAAAGACCAGGAAAAAATAATAATTTTAAAACATTTTTTCTGTTAATGTGACCAGTACAACTTAATTGGGAAAAAAAGCAAGACAGAAATCTGGACATTTGACTGATTGAATGAATTCTGTAATCCATCATGTCAGGTATTAAACTTTTTGGGTAGAACAACCTTAAAATGTGGGAGGTCTTTTTTGTGGTCCAGTACGCAAACTGAATGTGAATATGAATTTTGAACACTGTCTTCAAATCGCAATTAAAACCAGCTAATAGTTAGTGTCTGGTGGATGTGAAATAAAAGATGGTTTCATAGTGTTCAATATCAATTTGATCACAATGCAACATTTGAAGTCATCGTTTTTTGGCTGTCTTTTCTCCTGTCAACATAGCCATATAAACATAACTTTACATTACCTTGACAGTTTGTATATATACTCAATCATGCGGGGAAAAAAACAATGAAGGTACCGTCACTTCGTTAGTAGTCTTTTTTATTATTTTGTTTATGTTCTCTAATTTCTACAATGGTTCAAAACATAACATTTTCTATCAAACGTACTCAATTATTCAGTTTTAGGAAAACAGCAGACAAAGTGGAAAATGTTTGTTACCAAATGGTTTTTTTGCTAATCTTGCTATGCTTCATTTTTTTGAATAGAATCTTGTTTTTAAAAAAATGTATGATTTAAAAGTGGTAACATTTAATCCACAGATGCTGTTAAAAATTATACTTATTTTGTTCATTTCACATACTTTTGCTGTAACAAATATTTGTTTTGTCTAAAATTAAAATATTTTCAATTTACCATTTATTTACCCCAACATAAAAAAACAATACGTTTTCGAACTGCAATTGCAATACCTTAATATTTTTGCTCGAAGTTATTATATAGTCAGAATCTGAGTTCAAGTTTTTTTTTAGCAGGATGCATTTTAAAATGCAAGTCATAACGGGATGGCAACACTGACTGCTTTTCTAAATGATCTAAATAAACATACATATTTATTATAATTAGTACAAGAATAGGCTTCCCGCTAATTCCCGCTACGGCTGACTGGCGACAAGTCTGGGGTGTAGTCTGCCTTTCCCCCAAAGTCACCTGGTGCATGCTCCAGCAACCCCCGCATTTTTTTGTCGCGGTCCATGTGGTAGTTTCGATTACATCCGGAGGGCCGTTATGTCTTCCAACTAGGCTGCCAAAATTAATCGATTAATAAATTGACTGCTTTCTCGGTTGTGCTAATCGATAGATAATTTTTGGACATTTAAATTAGTACAACTCGTTTGTAATTATTGATTTAAAATGAGGAAACAGTAAATAATCTACAATCTTCATTTGAATTTCATCACAAAACAGAAAGTTGGCACTCATCATTTACTTTCTCGGACCGCACAAAATGATGCGGTGGGCCAGATTTGGCCCGCGAGCCGCCACTTTGACACACGTGCCCTAGGAGAATTGGATTGGATTGGATAACTTTATTCATCCCGTATTCGGGAAATTTCATTGTGACAGTAGCAAGAAAAGGCATAGTTATAAGTTAGACAGTACAGTCGCAAAGGGCGCGGTACGGAAGATGAATGATATTAGGTCAGTAAAATTAAAAAGCCCTCTCTTACTTCATAGCCAGTGTAAGACTGTGTGGAGTACTCAAAGTCCGAGTCAGGCCCACCAGGACAGTACCTAAAAAGATAAACATGACAGGATATAATAATGACAAAAATCTGAATCACCTTTACAGGTTAAAGCGGTAGAAGCATTATTTTTCTACATTGGGTTAAATAGATGAATGATGATCGGTTCAATTGTTAAAATTATTAATAAAATTCATTCATGATTGCATATCGTTGAGGTGCTGTTTTTGCCCATGGACCCTGGACACGGAAACATTCTGATGTTTCCGTGGAGAAAGACTTCCAGATGGCTTCTCAGAAATTGTGGTCCACCATCCATCTGTGAATTGTGGAAATAGGGTAACGCTGACCTCAACTGAATGATGTGAGTCGGTGGGCTGAATACAAATCTACCAATAGGTTAAAATCATTGAGGTGCTTAAAAAGATTCTTACTATGTCAGATCTGCCCTGAGTGGCTACATTGCCTCTGCATCAGGACTAAGAAAACATCTCAGGCCAAACGCCACCGTTTGCGAATGTTGGCAGCGATCAGACAGAGGAAATCACAAGGGCTCTCACAAGAACCCGCAAATTCAGGCGCAATCTCGAGATAATGTCAGTTCTACAGAAACATCCCACTGTGACTACCACTTGTGAATAAACAATGGGTAAGTGCAACCTTTTTTTGTTGTTTGCTCACGAAATAGATCATTGAATTACCATTGTCAACTGAGTTTGTCTTTTTTTCTGCATGAGGACATTACGAGCTCAAGAAAAAAATAAATGAATACATACCTGTCAACTTATAAGTTTTCCCGTATTTTATACGTTATTTTAATCATTTCAAATTGTGTACGCCGTGTAACAACTTGTGTATGGGATTTTTTTTCAGTCCGTTTTTTTTGTAAAACTGATCTCGTTTTACCCATTACGGCTCTAATCCGGATGTGCCGCGTTGTATTTGTACGGTTTATTATCGCTTAAAAAGAGGAATTGCAATCATTAATAAGGGGTGCAATTGACCGAGGTTGACAGGTATGTAAATATCTGATGTGTTCATGGAAATAGAAAGTTTGGACAGATTCCACGAACCTCGTTAACAACAGTACAGTGGTACCTCGACATACGAGCACCCCGACATACGAGCAATTCGAGATACGAGTAAATTTTCGAGCAAATAATTATCTCGAGATGAGAGACAAATTTTGAGATACGAGAAAGCCAGGTGGCCAAGACATGAGAGGCTGTTTATGATTTTAGCGCACTGTCTTTTTTGCCACATCTCTTTCGTGTATAACAGATATCTACGAGCACTGGGCGGAGCGTTGCATTTTTTTCAGTGTTTTTTTCCCCGTCACTCAGCGCGAATGGCGTAGCGATCGCTAGTACGAGGAGTATATATTACTTCTCGTTGGCAAGTGGCCGTGCGTTATCCTATTGTGAGGACATTTGTGTGCATCATTTTCTGAATATTTTGAAGGGAACACAAAATCAAACAGCCCATCGAAAGTCAGTGTGGAGGCGGGGCAAATAGAGCCAACCCGGCCGGGAGAAGAAAGGTATAAAAATGTAAAACAAATCTAGAATTAAGGTTAGATTAAACTTATTTTTGAGTGTCTGCATCGTAATCCAAGTTTAATTAAATTTGTTTATGTTATATTACGATTCACCGGTGCAAAAAGTCCCCCAACCCCCCCCCCCCATTTGTCAGATTGATTATCTCATCCCATCTCATTTTCTGAACCGCTTTATCCTCACTAGGGTCGCGGGTCATGTTGATCAGTATGCCTGAAAATATCTACAACTTTGTGAATAAAAACTGTAAGCGTGTAATTGAGCCTTAAGAGTTGCATTGACGTCTGGGTTTCCCTTCTTCTCCCATGACTTGAGCGTGGCTATGCGTAAGATTGATAGATTGAGGTATGGATGGACAATTTGATCTGAAACAAATATGTGTTATGTGTGTCTGTGTGTGAAGTGGCCTGGTGGTGTAGTGGTTCACGCGCTTGACTTTGGTGCAGGCAGGTGTGGGCTCAATTCCCGCTGATGTCGGTATGATTGTGAATGTGCATAGTTGTCTGTCAATTTAAATGCCCTACAGCTGACTGGCAACCAATCTGGGGAGTAGTCTGCCTTTTGCTCGAAGTCAACTGAGTTAGGCCCCACGTCAAATGAGGTGTTGTGTATTCTTTTTAAAAAATGTTAACTAATACAATGTGGTCATGTTCAAATGAATGTTTGATATGAATTAAGATCCTCTTACAACACAGACAATTAATTCCCCAGAAAAAAAGAAATTGCTTTAACTAAGTCATACAATTGAAATAGGGAACACGTACACACAAATGTTTCCAGTGAAGCTGATGTGTGGACATCGATGTGGTTTGCACATCACAGCGACCACTGCAATCTGTGGGATAGGAAAAAATAAAATCTCACTCTTTTACAGATATTATAAACAGTATATAGTATTACAATTCAGAGAGACACATACCCCACTGGCTGTGCGAATTGGTTTGGCCTTTAGCTTGGGTACCAGAGCGCGGCGGTATTGTGGAGGAACAGCAGCTATAATATCTACCAAACGAGGCTGAAACTCCAAGCCATATTTGGCAGAAGTCTTTGTTTTTACTCTGTTTAAAGAAAGCAAACAAAGAAGAGTGATTAGCTCACATGTGTTAACATTTTACTTTGATAATTCATTCAGTGTTTACAAAAAACAGCCTAATGAATCTTAAATTGACACGATGGGCTATATATATATATATATATATATATATATATATATATATATATATATATATATATATATATATATATATATATATATATATATAAATAAATAATTTATTTAATTATTATTTATATATTTGTTTATTATCTATTTATGTCTAAAATGCCTTTTCCTGTGTCTGTATTCTCACCCTCTGGCTACTGTGACAATGAAATTTCCCGAATACGGGATGAATAAAGTTATCTAATCTAATGTATAACAGTCCGAGGGTTTTCTACTATCATGGTAATTTATAGTGGTAAAAAACTCCTGCTAAATTTTAGAACTGATTTAATACATTGTTTAAGTAACCTAGAAAGGATTATATTTATCATTTCAATGATGTAAGCATCTGTTGCAATTGTAGATTTTTTCATAACCTATCACCCATACATGAAATAATGATATTTTATTATGTGACAAATGCTTCACCACCCTGCAACCGTAACAAGGTTAAGCGGTGTTGGAAATGAATGAATATTGTCTAATGCAGGGAGGGGTGTCCAAACTTTTTTCCTTCAAGATCTACTTTTCAAGGAATTAACCTTCCACGGTCTACATTTTTTTACAGGCCACAGACAAAGCTCAGCCATTATTTATGTTGATTTATACCTCACATTAGACAATATGTATGGAAGAGGCATGAAACAGGGGTGAAAATCCAATCTCGATTCATGTTAAAAGCTGACTGCGGACATGCCAATTTCATAAGAGCCTAGCAAAGAAAACTGAGGGGAGAGATCCAAATTTTATTGTTGTGCGATCTACCGGTAGATTGCGATCTAGGTAAAAGCACCCCTAGTTTAACGTGTTACTCACTTGTTGAGGTTGATGTCTTTTCCATCTTCGTGGGCTTCAACCAGCTGTTTGATGACATCGGCGATTGTCATCATCATCAGTTCAGCTCGACTAAGATCACCTTCGGAGATTTCCCAGGACAAACATTTAGGAACAAATTGCAACTTCACAAGAGCAATATTACACTCAAATTTCAATGGGTAGTGGCAATTGCGAGTCCAGCACTTCATAATCCATAGAAATTAGCACGAGATAATTCCGTGGCCACGAAACATTGATTGATGGCTTTCTATTAAAGATGTAGAGTTAAACTTCAGACCGATACACATAATTATAACTATTTGCAGCGAAAATAGATGATGAGATGAGGTTAGCCATAGCAATGAGCTAAGTCATAGCGATTTTAGACATATATTACAAACAAATGACGGGAAACTCACTCTTTTTCTTTGGCTTCCCCATTGTTTTGTAAAAGTTAGCAGCCCAAACTTTGTGGAGTAGAGAACTTCAGGCAGGCATGTTCACGTGTAGGCGAATGTTGTCAACCATAAATATCACATATATATGTGGATGGATGTTTAAAGATGGATTCGGCAGCGTACGTAGTGAGCAGCCATCTTGCAACAGAAAGTAGAGTGGATTTCTCCAGTAAAATCTGTTTAACTCGCTGGTAGTCAGAATCCTGACTTTATTCAATTTTTACTTTGACTGTTGTGTCAGCATCTTGGCCACCTTTATTTATTTTCTTCAGTGGCCCTAATCGTCTTCCGTAGATTTCAAAGTACACACGCCTTTATATAATTTCTCAAATGGCCCCGCTGTAAAATGGCCTGAAATTGATAACGTAATTACCCGTTAGTTTAAGACGGACATCAGACATCTAACTTTATATGTATGTGTCAAATTTATGTTGTAAACATCCACGTTGCATCTGAACACGGCTTGTCGTTCAGCAATCGCTGCTGTCGTAAAATAACGTAAACAAGACAGTTCAACAATATTTATGTGCTCAACACACAAAACTGGTTTATAAATTGTTTTCAACTGCCTTTTTTTCTGTTTGTCTTGCCTTCTTTCGGTGGGGGAGTCTGAACCCCCGACATATATTATTTATTCCCACGATATATAGTTCAAATGTCACACATACTCAAGCAGAGAAGCACAAATATGAAATACATTAAGTGGTTTAATTAAGGAAAAAATACGGTGGGATTGTATATAATGGCTAGATTAAAAAATAAAATAAAGAAATAAATAACAATAGATTGTATATATTAAGAATAAATAAAGTTTAATCTAAAGTACACATTGCTTTATTTTCTATTCATTTCACCTGACGCACGTGTGTGGATTGGCATGGGTGGAGAGTAAACTTCGCTTTATATACACATTGTACTTTGCGACACATTATGATGAACATTCTGGTAGTGGATATTAAAATAAAACTTTAATATCAGTGGATACATTCATTATGAAGTATTCTAGATTTTAGGTAACAGAATGGTTCTACTGAAGTCATTTTAAGATCTTTTAAGTACGAGTGGCTGGTTTCTCACTGTCTTGGTGGCAAGGTTGCTGAGAAGGTAAATACTAACAGATTTGTACAGCTCACAGAAAGATAGGGTGGCGATGAAGTGACACATGCAGCAGTTGAACAGGTGGTTTATAGATCTGGTGTGTACTGGTAACTTGTAGCTTGCTAAATCTCACCGCAGTAAATCCCTTGAGCTGCGAGGTGAGAGATGGCTTGACGGATCTTTACCGGAACTTTCAGGAAATACAAACAGGTGGACGAACCCACGCAGTCTCCTGCGGACCACCGTAAGTGACTTTTAAAACACCTACAAATATAAAGGAAGCTCCATTTGAGAAAGAGAGGCACTTTCGTTTAATTTTTTAGAAATCCGATTTAAAAATAGTTACGTATGTTTGTCAACCAGCTCTCGAAGCGACCTTGGCTAAGTGAAAGAGACATGTGTATTGTCTGTGTGCCTCCACGTAGTTATTTCTTTAATAATTTCATTAAAATTGTAGTGTAGCTTTTGTTTGAGAAAGTGTAGTACAGCTGCAAGCAAGTATACTGTCATAAATTCGCGTCGTACCTGCTTGGCGGACAAACTACGCAAACACGGCGGGGATTAACGATGTTGACTGGACTGGAACTTTCAAATTAACTATCTTTATGATTCCATAATAGGTCAGACATCAACCATGGATGACAGCAAACTCAATAATTCCAACGTTAAAGTCGCTGTCCGTGTACGACCAATGAATAGGAGAGGTGAGTTGAAATATCACACACAGTCACCATGTACGAATTTATGATTTAGCGCCCGAGTGTATAAATATGTTTAATACAGTAGTCTCTACTTACGAAATAATTGGTTCAGACCTTTTTTCGTAACTTGAATATTGCGTAAGTAGAGCAGTACTTTATATGTAAATTCTCTAATTCAGTCCACTGTCCTCACACAACTACCAACTCAAATTGGTCAAAGTGCCCCAATTTTTTTATGAAAGATGTGGGAAACACAAAATTCTGAGAAAATTATAAGAAAACGATGTATTAATGTCTTAAAAGGAATAACAAGCATACAAAATCTGTCCGTGTTGAAACGCAGGGGAACAAGAGGAAGCTAACGGTAGACAAGAGAGAGCAGACAGAAACAAACACATGAACACACATCTAATAAACAAAATGAAGAATTCAAAACATAATTATATTGAATTTTTAATGTTTTTCATTAACGTTTTATGGTTTCTTTGGGATCTAATGTTTCACCCACTTTATCTATTGCCCCTGCTTCTCAGCTGTTTGGATTTAAGTTTCCCTGGTGTTTGTCGACAGACGTTTTTTTTTTTAGAAAATCAATATAAAGACAATTGCCTTTGACAACTTTTAATAATGTTTCTAAAATGCACAAGACAAACGTCATCAAAGTGAGCGATTGCACGACTTGTGAAAGCTTTTTCAGGATGTTTTTTCCACGAAGTTGGAAAGGTCGTTTCTCCCCTGTTTTTTTCTGATTTGTGCTGTTGGAATGGTAGCTGCTTCGTCCTCCGCTGCCTTCTCGTTGAATTCCTCATGTATTGCCGAGCGTTGCATTGACTCCTGCTCCGTTGAGAGTTTGTTTTGGTGCCCCTCGACCAACTCGTCAAGGTCCTCCCTACTGACCACAAGCCCCATCGCCTACCCCTGCGACACAATTTCGCCCACTGCGGTTCAGGTTGAGGCTCGACTGTGAGTGTGTCGAAGGCACTCGGTGGCCACAGCTTCTTCCAAGCATAAGTTTAAGCAGACATCGGGTTAGAGAAACATATAGGGTTGCTGTGAGACAGCCAATGATAGCCCAGTAGAGTGTAACGAGGTTCTAAAGTGAGAATCAATGCACATGTGACAATATTATCAAATAAAATAACGGATAAGGAATGCATTTACTTATTGGGGGATTTTGTAACCTGGATCTTTTTCCTATTTCGAGGCACTCTTTACATACAAAAAGCTTTCGTAACCTGAAAATTTTGTACCTAGAGGCATTCGTAAGTAGAGGTATGACTGTATGTCCATCCAGTTCTATTGGCCTTCCTGGACTATTTTCCATTGTTCTTTTCAATCGCAATAAATAAAAGTTTGCATGCTGTTGTAAACGGTTTGACAAGCTGGCGGCTGTTTCATTGGAAAGTCATGTAATGAAAGAGGCGGAGTTCTACCACATCCTGAATGTACAAGGTATAAATACTACAAGGTGATTTGAATTGAGGTGTCAGATGGTCCATTTACTACTTTTGTTTGGATCATTATAGAGATTTGTGGGAATTAAAAACAAAAAAAAACCCTGTGTCATTCTGGGTTTGCAAAATGTACTTGCCTGTGTAACAAAACCAGCTGGTCAAACACAACATGTGATTGTAAATTGCAGTTTGTTCGACCCACTAAGACCTGTTTGGGCTTTTTATTCCTCACTGTTAAGTTGAGAGAGTTTTTGGGTTGGGCACATTCAGAAGGAACAGGAAGGAAAAGCTATGAGCAGCCCAATAAAGTATTGAAGACAAATGTGTAAATTGGCAGAATGCAGACACACCCACACACAAAAAAGGAGCAGTGCAATTAAAAATAACAGCACATGAAACGACAATTTAAACAGGAAAGATGCTATAGGGAACAGTAAATATTACAATATCCTTCAAACTGACAAAACGTCTCCCAGTGAGACAAATCTTTAACACGAGCAATCTTACACTTTGACGAGAGCAACTTTAAAACAGTCAAATACACGGGCACAAACTGGCTTTCGACTATCAAATAGATGTTCATATGCTAATGATAGTTTCTTGCATTTTAGTGACCCGTAGTTGTAGTTCTAGTTTGGCTAAATTGTAAGTGGACTGAATGTTGCCTTAGAAAAAATTGTATTTTATGATTTTATATGACAACTTAAACAGGAAAGATGATATAGGGGAGCCGCCTTGTTGTGTAGAGGTTCACTCGCCTGACTTTGGTGCTCGTTTCCTTCTGGTGGCTGTATGATTGGGAGTACGGATGGTCGTTTGTCTCTCTGTGTGGCCTACGACTGACTGGCGCCTAGTCTAGGGTGTAGTCTGCCTTTTATCCGACGACAGCTGGCTTAGGCTCTGGCACCCCCGCAACCCTTTCGAGGATGGGCGGTATGGAAGATGAATGTTAAAAAAGATGATATAAGGACCATCAAATATTAGAATATCCTTCAAACTTACAAAAATTCTCCCAATGAGACAAATCTTTAACATGACATATCTTACACTTTGACTATTTTTACTTTTTAAAACTTTATAGATTATATTTACATATTAATACATTATAGTCTTTTCATATGCCTGTAACTGATATTTAATAATTACACTTCTTGAGAATTGTACTTGTGTACTTATATTTTCGTATAGGCATGAAAACGTGTAGTATGGTATGTAGTAATAATAGGGGTGATCCTACTTTGTGGTTTTTTGATTACCGCGGCTATGTCTGGTCTACATTATCCGTGAAAAACGAGGGATTAGTGTATATATATCTAATTCATTTACAGTGCGATCACTGCGCTGGATAGGTTTTCTTGTGTGCTGAGAGTGTGCTACCAGTGTGCAATTGCACAGTTGTGCATCTTAGAGGGTATGTTGGCCAAGTCAATCAAGGAGACGGACAACTATTCACGCTCCCACTTATACCGAGGGGCAATTTACAGTGTTCAACCAGCCTACCCTGCATGTTTTTGGGATGTGGGGGTAAAACCAGATTGTACCCAGAGAAAACCTTCGGAGAACATTCAAACTCCACACAGTGACGACCGACCTGGGATCGAGCCCTCCTCCCCTGAACTCTGAGACCCACGAGCTAACCACTTGTTCCACCGGGCCACCCACAGCGTTAATAATTGAAACAAATATATTTTGACACTGTTTTTCCATTTTCAATGCTTCTTTTCAGAAAAAGACCTCTCAACAAAATGTGTGATAGAAATGGAAGGAAACCAGACAATATTGCACCCTGCCATTGCAAGTTTGAGCAAAGGAGACCCTCGGTAAGTAAAAAACAAACCAAATAAAAAAAATAATTCATATATTTAAAAATAAACAAATAAATAAAAAATAAAATAAATATATATATACAAATTATTATGAACACTCAAAATGGGCCAATTTAAAAAAAAAAAATCTCTAATATTGCAATTAAAAAAAAACATTTTTAAGGGGATATATCCAATTAAATATGCTTGGTGAGTGAAAAAGAATACCACAATCATCAAGTAATGAGTAAAAAGCAAAAAAATAAATTAAAAGACTGAAGCCCATATCTATCCATTTTCCTAAAATTACCTGTTTTGTGTCAATATCATACTATGACACATTGGAGAGACAACTACATATATGCTGTAGGTTTAGGCATTTTCAATACTGTGAGAATTATGACGTCATTTGTAAGAGCAAGTGCCTAATCCTTTTTCACTAATATTCATAAATGCCTTGCCAGAAACTTTCTTAAAAAAATAGTTCACCTTGTTCTCTACTCTGCCAGCACAGCATGTATAGTACAGGCTGTAATCAGCGTGTCTGGTTAGCAGCCAACGTTGCATTAGGAAGCGAATATCCTCTACCTTCACCTTCTTCCTAGGTCATGCCTCTCTTTACAAAGGGTGTGCCTCGTACTGCCCAGTCTTGTTTGAAAAGAATGGAGAAAATACTAACAACATTCCATATTCAGAATTAAACACCATTTTAATTATATATTTTTGATGTGGAACTTGAGATAATGCAAGTTTTGTTGACTGTCCTTATTCACAATAGACTATAGAATGAGAGAATGTAATTCTTAATAATAATTAATAAAAGGATTATTTCTTGATTAATCTCAATGGACCACCAGTGTTTGCCTACTAATTGCTTTTAAATAGCTTGTCCTCCTTTTCTGTTCAATTGTTGTTCCTTCCCATGTACATTTTCGAAATTAGTTGTAATTGAAGTGTGCTGTAAAAAAAATCTGCATTGTTAAAGAAATTTGTGGTTTTGTCGTATACAGCAATTTGACTGCATCATTGTGATAGCACTTTCTGATATTATGTTAGGACGGGTGTCAACGAAACAACCATGCACATATAAAGTTGCTGTTTCTGAGCTATTTTTCCCTAACATGGAATTGCTCAAAATATCTTCGTAGTTGACGATCTGGGATTCAGAAGTGTTATTATGATGTCCTGTACAGAGCATACCAAAGCAAACTGGGTTTGGCTGAGCACATATATTTCTTGCATTGCCCACTTTATGTTCTCTATTGTAAATTACCTGTTAACAAAGATTCAAACAACTCTAAACCAGGCAACCAAGCAATACATGAGTAAAGTAGATGTTCCGAGGCTGAGGTTAGCTCATTTGGTAAAAGACTATCAAAAGATATTACAAAAAGCCAATTTTGTTAAAATACAGATGTTCTTTACTTATGTAGGCATGTGGTGCAATTTTGTGTGTCATCCGGTCTCGTCTGCCCTGACATGCATGTTCAGTAGGTACCACACTAACCGGTTTTACCAGTTTTTTTCTCTCAAGCCGATTCAGACAGTCTTCTAGAAATAAAAGCACAAGATTAAAAAATAAAACAAAAAACAATTAATGGGCTTAATTAGGATCTACTGTAATTTCCCATTGTTTTGTATTCAAAATGTGTTTAGCAGCCAAACTGTAGCAGAAATGTGGTTGTAATGCAGTCATTTAATACACACGTAGCTTAGGTTTTAGCTTTTTGCTTTTGTCAGCTTCCTGTGTGGCGGCTTGGGCCAAATAGCTGTGTGAGCCTCAGGGGGTGGTAATGTTATAGTACTCTTGATAGCCACATGTGGTGTCAAAGGTTCAGGAGGGGGGGAATTAATTAAGCCTTGTTACTGTTTTCTTAATTTCCAATCTAAAATTATTATACAGTGGTACCTCGAGATACGAGCCTAATTCGTTCCGGGATGAGTTCGTATGTCGATTTACTTGTAACTCAAATGAACGTTTCCCATAGAAATGAACTAAAAACGAATTAATTCGTTCCAACCCTCTGAAAAAACACCCAAAACAGGATATTGGATTGGAAAAACATATTCATTTGTTCTAACTCGCCATCTATTAACAAAGTAACAAATAACTAGTGGTTTAATAGTATACTAAAATGTGTTTAATAGTACTAAAATTAGACAGATTTCGCGGCAACGGGCTCGTAACATAACATAAACAAATTTAAATGAACTTGGATTATGATGCAGACACTCAAAAATAAATGTAATCTACCCTTACACTAATTTTAATTCTAATTTTGTTTTAAATTTTGATACCCTTCTTCTCCCGGATTGGCTCTATTTGCCCCGCCTCCACTCTGACTTTCAGATGCAACCTTTCGAGGGTTGTTTGCTTTTGTCTTCCCTTCAAAATATTCCCAAAATGATGCACACAAATGTCCTTACAATAGGATAACGCATGGCCACTTGCCAACGAGAATTAGTATATGATCCTCGTATTAGCGATCGATTCGCACTGTCTAACGGGAAAAAAAACACTGAAAAAATGCAACGCTCCGCCCAGTGCTCGTAGAGACATTACACGAGAGAGTTGCGACCAGAAAGACAGTGCCCATGATGTTCTTATGAGCAGCCTCTCGCGTCCTCTGTATGCTCGTATATCAAAATTTGTCTCGTATCTCATGATAAATATTTGCCCAAAATTTTACTCGTATCTCAAATTGCTCGTATGTCGGGGCACTCGTATGTCGAGGTACCACTGTATATTTTTACTGGATGTACTGGAAGTTAGCCTTGAAGTTAGTTTGTAATGCTTATCATCCTTTGAGGAAGTGTACTGGATATGAAACTGTAATTGCTCTCTCTTATCTCTGTTTGCTCATGATAACCATGTTTGTTTGAAAGAGCTATATACGATCTTTAATTCTATCACAATTCTTACATAGCCCAATTTAGGCACTGTTGTGCATCTTACTTATGTTGTCGTAAAGGAATGCTCTCTTAGTGTTCTGTGGGTTAGTTGAACTGATAATAATGTTGCACTTGGTTGCTCGCCCTTACCTTCTTTCTCCCTGCCATTTAATGACTCCTTGGAGCTTGGATCCACTGCCAGCTATCTTAGGAATGTCCTTGCCAACCCATGAGAGGATGAGGCTTAATGTTGCTCTTTCATAGGCCTATAAATCTGACACAGAGAGGCCTTGTTTCGGCCAATGGGTGGCCATGGTTACTTCTTTTTCCAAACCCTTAATTTGATCTATCTGTTTTCTTTCCCCCTATTGCCCCTGTTATGTATACTCGGAATGTGTTTCATATACACCATTGGCTGGCCAATTTATATCTGGTGCTCTTCCTCATTTGACTAGATTCAGAATTTGAATCCACATACCTGTCAACCTCTGCCGATAACTGCCCTTATAAATGATTATGATTCCCCTTACAAACCCCCCAAAAACCTTACAAACACCGTACGACTCGTACGGTGTTTGTAAGGTTTTTGGGGGGTTTGTAAGGGGAATCATAATCATTTATAAGGGCAGTTATCGGCAGAGGTTGACAGGTATGAATCCATGAGGGTTTGAAATAATTCCATTATTAGGATTATCATGACAGTTGGTTTCAAACTGAAAGCTTTTTTAACGGAAAATCCAGTTTGTTTGATTTTTGACAATCAGACAAGCCTTCGAGAGGCATTGCGAATAAATTAATAACCATGAAAGTTGTTAAAGTCTAGGAATCAAACATTAACTTACATTCCAATACTCTACTGTACCACACTAGCATTTGAAGTCACACTTGAGTGGTTACAATAATTCATACTTTGAATACACGTAGCTATTGTCTGTAATTTTATGTATTTCTGAAATAACATCAATTACTTTCTGTGATCATTCAGAAAAGCTATTTACTGGTGCCTAAAAATATAATACAATACATAACACATATGATACACTATTGGCATTTGTTTGAATGTAAATTTACCTGAATACCTGTAGTTTTATGTTTTTAAATATTTTCCATGATTTCCAATGTACTGTATTTGATATTAGTTCATAATGTGTATATATGTTTAATATATTAAGCTCATTTACACTCCATCACTAATTTTTTTCTATCTCTTCTACTGTTTTCAATCAGTAATCAGCCAAAGGTTAGTATCAAATAACTATATCTCACATCCATTTTTTTTTCAAAACACTATGTAGTTCTGAAAGAATTAATCCCTCCCATGTCATATTTTTTTATTTAGGTTTTTGCTTATGATCACTGTTTCTGGTCCATGGATGAATCCCAGAAAGACAAGTTTGCAGGTTTGCTTTTTATCAGTCTCTGTTCTGTTTTTAGCTTTTGTGCCTGGTGACTCATTTCTTATACTTATCTCATCACAGTGTTGGCTGAGCGCTGAACTATTCATGGCGTAAGGGAAAGATACGGACTATTTTGCTACAAGGATGTAGCCACGCGTTAACTGTAAAAAAAGAGTAGAAAATGCACCATGTCTAATCTTAGACATATTTTTGTAAAATCAGGAAACAAATAATAACTCAGCCACACTCTCAGGGAAAAACATACTGAAAAACTATCTTTATTGAACGTGCCCTCCTTATTTACCTTTGAAATGAACTTGAATTGGCAGTTTGTATTATGGAGAAGATTTTATGTGTTTCATTGTTTACTTACAGGTCAAGAAGTAGTGTTCCAGTGCCTTGGAGACAGTTTGCTGGACAATGCCTTCATGGGTTACAATGCCTGCATCTTTGCTTATGGGCAAACAGGCAAGGACAGTTGAGAAAAAGCTATGATTCAGAATGGAGGATTCAGATAATCATTTGATGATTTTGTGCAATAAATGGGCTCAATATTTAAATGACAGTACACTATCACTTCACATGTAACAGCAGTTCTGCTTTTCTTTGGTTCTGAATGGAATTGGGGCTGTATTAAGAGTCTTTCTAGTTCAGAGTTGCCAATATGTCGATTGCGAGTGACTTATCCATCTCAAAGAAGGTGCCAGCCGTTCACGTGCTCATTTGAGGGGGGAAAATGAGCAGTAGTTTGTCCATCCTTCCTCGTTATTGTTTTTCTCTTTGGACTGACACAAAAGTAAACTAGTCAAGCTTTCTCGTAGGAACCACCGTCAGAGCCCCTTTACCCTAAAACCACTCTCAAAAAGCATGCCTGGGTTTGATTGACATACAGGATATGTCAACAAATCAGCACCCAAATTTTGTTTTTCCCATGACACAACACATTCAAACTTGTCTGCATTACTTTTCCCTATTTAAGAAATATTATCTTATTGTTGGGCTTTTCATATACTATAGTTTGAACTATGAATCAATCTTAAATTATTATTTTGATTTATTTAAGTACATATATAAATGTTTTCTGTACAATTTTACTTTGGTGTACATTATCTGCCATAGCAAAACGTTATATTAAAAAAATAAAAAATAAAAAACACAATCTTTTTACCCAATTCCCATCCTCTGAAAAAGACGATTTCTGATCGAGGACATCTCTAGCACAGAGATTTACAATAATCTATGCAGTTACAATTTGGGGGATTAGAGAAATTGTCCTGTGATTGATGAAAACCTTTTTGAAATATTGGTATTCGGTATTTATTTATTATTATTTTTTGAATGCTTAACACTGCATGTGACTCTTACCATAACATGTTCAGGTTCTGGGAAGTCTTACACCATGATGGGCTCAGCAGAGCAGCCTGGTTTGATCCCTCGCCTCTGCAGCTCCCTGTTCTCCAGGACTGTCCAGGAGAGTCGCGAGGGAGAGGGCTTCACTATTGAAGTCTCCTACATGGAGATTTACAACGAGAAGGTTCGAGACTTGCTTGACCCTAAAGGGTGAGTAAAATTGCTGACTTGTGTACAGTATATCTTCAAAGTGCTGTGTGTCTCAAGAGCACCACACCCATTTTTGTCATAAACACAGTTGATTGAATAATCCATATTTTGTTGTAGTGCTAGATATGTTTTACAAATATATTAGTACATGACTGCGTGGGTTTTCTCTGGGTACTCCGGTTTCCTCCCAAATTGTGAAAAAGTGTAGGCAGGAATGGTTGTTTGTCTCCTTGTGCCCTGCGATTGGCTGGCCACCAATTCAGGGTGTCCCCCGCCTCTGGCCCGAAGTCAGCTGGGATAGGCTCCAGCACCCCCTGCGACACTAGTGAGGATAAAACGGTTCAGAAAATGAGGTCAGATGACTGTGTACATATTGCTGAATGGAATGTATTAACTGTACTTTTGAGAAAGTCTGTTTATTAAGTTAAGTATACATTTACTTCCCTTCACTTACAAAACCGATCCACAACTACTAATCTGAGAATGGGCCAATCATCCCTTGAAAAACAGAATCATCCCATATTTATAGAAAGAAAAGTATGCCCCCTTTATTGATCTTACAAGGGACAGGCTTTCTCCAGTTTTATCATGAAATTGGATAACAAATGCTGGTAAGGTTCCAACCGATCCAGCACAGACACTTTTACCAATTAGATTTCTGCAGAAAACAACAAGCACCAGAATGGAGTCCACTAATTGCACTTGTAGGACACAAGATTGGTGAAAAGTTGTCCTTTTTATGCGTTGGAACGAAAACCCTCACCACTATGATCCTTGGTGGAATCGTTTGCCCACCCCTGCGCTAGAGGGTACTCATGCTCAAGACTGAGCTCTTCATTTAATAAATATTTATTTTAGTGTATTTTTGCCTACTATAGTAATATGATAGGTTATAGTGTTATAATAACAGTCCATATAGATGATGCTTTGCTCTGAAGAATTATAACATGGTAGGTACCCAATGCTTGTTAAACATATTTTCATGCTATGAAGGGTATAAACAGTAATTAGAAAAAAAACAGACAGAAATACAAAGAAAGCTTTGAATAATTAAAAAAACAAAGAACACTTCTAATATGAAAGTATTGGCCTACTCTATCAATGAAGTGCCCCTAATTTGTTTTTTCAGGGAGGTGGCAACCTTAACTATATATGATAACAGTGGTATATAGCGTATTTGTAGAAGAGCATCTTTAATTATTCTGTCTTTCTTATAGTAACCGGCAAGCCCTAAGGGTGAGGGAGCACAATGTTTTGGGGCCTTATGTTGATGGACTGTCACGCTTGGCTGTGGCTAGCTACAAGGTAAAGCAATGATTAGCGGTTGTAATATAATAATTTGATAATTAATTTACATATGCATACAAAGCTGGGGTATTTCTTAAGATTTGTAATTGTCAAAGTGTGGCATGCCTTCACAATAGACAATAGTATACTGCTATACCGCACATCCCACTATTATGATCCTACAACATAAATGAATCATTAAAAACATTTGAAGTTCATGGAATGAGATTTGAGGCATCTACCTCCAATATTAAATAGTGTCTGTGTCGTATGTGCACGTATGAACAATACTGGCTCTGTAGACACTTGGACTAGATCGATGCCACAATATGCAGTATTGTACATCCCCTCTGTGTATATGTGCATGAGTCCTACCTCCAACAAAGAGCTTGTTTGCTCACAGAGAGAAAGAATGTCCAAGTGCCAATGAACGTTGACGCCTTTTATTTTAACCTGAAAAACAATTTGCCCATTTTTTATATGTAGAATGATAAGTCGATTATTAAAATAGCCAACAATAGATTTTTATATATCGGAACATAAGTTGACATAGTAAATATTGTGACAGCTTTAGATACCATGTTTATTAAACTTTCATATGAAATTAATTCATTCATTCATTTTCCTTACTTCTTATCCTCTCAAATGTTTTGACGTTATTTGCGTTCAGTTTATATGTTGTTAATGAAAAAAGTGAGTTCACTCATATATATATATATATATATATATATATATATATATATATATATATATATATATATATATATATATATATATATATATATATATATCCATGTAATTGTATGGCTTTATTTATTTTTGAAGTGATACTACTATTTAGGTTACAAATATTTTTTTACATTACTAAACTGTCACCATAATAATGTTGCTTCTCTGATCTCAAACCAAAGAAACCATGATTCTTTCTATCACTTCTGACAGGACATTGAGTCTCTGATGTCAGAAGGAAACAAATCTCGTACAGTGGCCGCCACAAACATGAATGAAGAGAGCAGCCGATCTCATGCTGTGTTTAACATCATCTTAACTCACACTCTAATGGACCTAAAGTCAGGGGTAAGACGCATGACAAAACCAACAAATGACCTCGTTTACATTTCCATCATGTCAATTTCACCATGGCTAACGAGATGCTCATTTCTGAATACAGTCATTATTGTTTTGTTAAATAATCGTTGGGGATATATTGACATTATTTATTAACTGTTATGTTTCCCTGTACTGTTGTGTTTCACAGACAAAAGGTGAGAAAGTGAGCAAGCTCAGTCTAGTGGACCTGGCAGGAAGTGAGCGTGCAGCTAAGACTGGGGCAGCTGGTGAGAGACTGAAAGAAGGCAGCAACATCAACAAGTGAGAGACTTAAAAAAAAAAAAGTACACATACATACCATTAATGGGATGGAATTATTGTACAGTGGTACCTCTAGATACGAGCTTAATGCGTTCCTGAGCTCGTATGTCGATTTTCTCGTAACTCAAATGAACCTTTCCCATAGAAATGAACTAAAAACAAATTAATTCATTCCAACCTTCTGAAAAAACACCAAAAACGGGATATTGGATTGGAAAAACATTTTTATTTGTTCTAATTCGCCATCTATTAACAAAGTAACAAATAACTAGTGGTTCAATATTACTAAAATATGTTTAATAGTATATTAAAATTAGACAGATTTTGCGGAAGGGAAAGAAAGTGACAGAGATAGGGGGAGACTTTTTGCACGGGAACGCGCTCGTAACATAACATAAACAATGAACTTTTAATGAACTTGGATTACGATGCAGACACACTGAAAAATAACTTTAATCTAACCTTACACCAAACTTAATTCTAATTTTGTTTTAAATTTTGATACCTTTCTTCTCCCTCTATTTGCCCCGCCCGCCTCCACCCTGGCTTTCAGATGCAACCTATCGAGGGTTGTTTGCGTTTGTATTCCCTTCAAAATATTCCCAAAATGATGCACATAAATGTCCTCACAAAAGGATAACGCACGACCACTTGCGAACGAGAAGTAGTATATACGCCATTTGCACTGACTAACGGGGGGGGGAAAACACTGAAAAAATGCAACGCTCCGCCCAGTGCTCATAGAGACATTACACGAGGGAGTTGCGACCACAGAGACATTACACGAGGGAGTTGCAACCACAGAGACATTACACGAGGGAGTTGTGGGGAGAGAGACAGTGCCCATGATGTTCTTATGAGCAGCCTCTCACGTCCGCTGTCTGCTCGTATATCAAAATTTGTCTCGTATCTCAAGAGAAATATTTGCTCAAAATTTTACTTGTATCTCAAATTGCTCGTATGTCGAGGTACCACTGTATATGAATTTTCTTTACAATTAAACATTTCTTATATTACACTAGTTTGATTCACATTTTTGCTTCTGTGTGCCTGCTTGCAGGTCTCTCAGTACATTGGGTTTGGTTATTTCGGCCTTAGCAGATCAAGGTGCAGGGAAAAACAGGAGCAAGTTTGTTCCCTACAGGGATTCAGTTCTCACTTGGCTGCTCAAGGTATCAAGAGAAAAATAATTTTTAAAAAAATCTATTTTTCCTTTTTTCCTTTACACTGTCCAGAAATAGATATATTGCAGTCCTTGGTCTTGATGTTGTATATTTAATTCCTAATTGTTGTGATTATAACGCCAGGATAGTTTGGGGGGAAACAGCCTCACAGCCATGGTGGCTACCATCAGCCCAGCAGCTGACAACTATGACGAGACTCTATCCACCTTGCGCTATGCCGACCGAGCCAAGAGCATTGTCAACCACGCTGTGGTCAACGAAGATCCCAATGCAAGGATTATCAGAGAATTGCGAGAGGAAGTAGAGAAACTGAGGGAGCAGCTCACAGAAGCCGAGGTTTTATATCCTGCTTTTACTTTCAATAAAACTATTCTACAACTAAAATGTATAATTAAAATAATATTGGCATTAGCCAATGTTTTGTGAATGATTCAGTATTATACGTATACACCTGGACAGAAGTAATGGCAATTCATTTAGAAGAGGGCATTTTATTTTTATTTTTTTATGTATCCCACTTCAGTCCATGTGTGTATAAAGCATTTTAATTTCAATTTGATGGCTAATTTACTTCTAAATGATATTTTATTGCTTACAGTCTATGAAAGCCCCCGAGTTGAAGGATCGTCTGGAAGAGTCAGAGAAACTTATCCAAGAGATGACTGTGACTTGGGAGGAGAAACTCAGAAAGACAGAGTCTATTGCACAGGTAACAAACACTGCAGAGCAAAGTTTCATTGTATGAACCACTGGTACCTGAATAAAAAATGTTAGAGCAACAATAAAAAAAAAAATTCTTTTTCTGTAGGAGCGTCAGAAGCAGCTGGAGAGTTTGGGTATTTCCCTGCAGTCTTCTGGTATCAGAGTAGTGGATGACAAGTGCTTCCTTGTCAACTTGAATGCTGATCCTGCCCTCAATGAGCTGCTTGTGTATTACCTAAAGGTGCTGAACTTATGTACAAATATAAAATGCATAATCATGAATAACCTGTATTGTTTGAGTTAATTTTCCTGGTCTTATTCTCTATATTTTCTGTTTGCTACATATTTAGGAGCACACGCGTGTAGGCTCATCTAAATCACAAGACATCCAATTGTGTGGGATGGCCATCCAAGCAGAGCACTGCGTTATTGATATCACACAAAACGATGGGGTAGTTATCACACCTCACCGCAATGCTCGGTATGTACTGAATAAGTTATTTTTATGGAGCATTATTCATATATATATTTTGATGTTGTCCATCTCTTAAATGCAGAAAGATATAATCATATCGTAGTAATGTTAAATAAGCATTACACGTAGAGAAGGCTCGCTAATTTATGATTGTATCAAGGATACATATTGTGTGCAAACCTTTGGATATTTTGGAGACCTGCTATTCTCTAGTAAACCAGTCACAAGATACCTGTTGAGTCTGTGAGCAAGTCATGATAGATTACTATGATAGTGTGCATGTGCGTGTGTGTGTGTGTGTGTGTGTAGGGACGTCAGCTGCATGCGCAATATGCATAAAGCCGCTAACTGATTTGCAGTTTGGTGATAAAGTGCTCTTTCCACAAGTGAGAATCACATGCCGAATATACCACACGTTCATGGTCCCTAAGGGAATAGTGCAAATATACACTTTTCCTACAATGGCACTGCATATGGTCAATTAGAATACGCACATATGTTAGAAATGAGTCTATGTATTTTCCTATTCTCCTTGTTGCTGTACTTTACCTTGCATAAATTAGAGTCCAGTTCATAATATTTAACTTTCGATTTTAAATACCTGCTTTTTGCCAATATGCTTAAAAATATAATGAAAAATAATCAATAAAACTGGTCTTTCACTAGGCAGCCTGGTGCCGCGAGTGGTTAGCGTGTCGGCCTCACAGCTCTGGGGTTCTGGGTTCAAATCCAGGTCACGTCCATCTGTGTGGAGTTTGCATGTTCTCCCCAGCCGGGCCTGCATGGGTTTCTTAGCTGGGATAGGCTCCAGCACCCCCCGCGACCCTATGAGGATAAAGCGGTTCAGAAAATGTGATGAGATGAGATGAGTCTTTCACTATGATGCGTAGGAAATATTACACATCAATATTTTGTTCCTTGTAGGACATGGGTGAATGGAACCGTGGTCACCGGTCCAGTTCATCTTCATCATGGGGATCGGATCTTGTGGGGAAATAACCACTTCTTCAGGTTTGACATTTTCTTATGTGTAGATCTTTTTAAAGTCATTAATGCATTTTATTTTGTCTACAAACTTAAGCCTGATATTGTTTGTTTTTCCTATCTGCTAACATCTTTGCACTTTGCACTCCAACAGGATTAACCTCCCCAAGCATTTGGTCCACACAGGAGATGAGGACGAAGAAGGCAGAGCTAAAAAGAAATCCTGCATAAATACGAATCAGTTAGAGTTGGACGTTGATGCATCAAGTGATGTTTCTAGTGACGTGGGCTTCGAGTTTGCTCAGGCTGAAGTAATGATGAAAGGAATGGCCAACAACGGTGGGTGATTCTTTTGGTGTCCAAATTTGTATTACTAAACAGTGCATATGTACATATCGAGTTTATGTTTATTGAAAAGCATAACAGCGTCATTTGACTGTTACATTGGGCAGGACCGCCACACCGCATATGCAGGGAGCACTGTTAGACCCCTGAGGTGGTCTTTTACTGGTCTTAAATTCTGTCTGGTCCTATTGGGGTCTGTAGATGAATGCAAGAATGTGGCCATGTTTCTATCATATACTGCTATAGAACAATAATTGATGGATTGGAATACGTATATGTTTTGACGAAAGTTTGGCGACACTCTTTTTCCTTGTCGACGATAATGTCAAATATTTATTCATCTTATTAGACGTGCTTCATAACTGAGCAAAGAATACCCCGAGATTTGGTACAAACGTAAAGCTGGCATGCAAAATGACTTGAATGGCTGGACATCGTAAGGCTTTTTCTTTAAAAAAAAAGTGGTCTATGTAAAGTAAAGCTTTTATTTAAAAAATAAATAAATACTATGTATATATAGTCAGGCTTTTTTCTTTAAAAATGACCATGTATATTAAGGGTTTTTATTAAAAAATGACCATGTATAGTAAGGCTTTTTTATTTAAAAAAAACAACCATGTACAGTAAAGCGTTTTTCTTAAAAGACGACATAGTATAGTAAGGCTTTTTTTCTTAAAAATGACATAGTATTGTAAGGCTTTTTTCTTAAAAAACAACATAGTATAGGCTTTTTTCTTTAAAGACGACATAGTATAGTAAGGCTTATTTTCTTTAAAAACGACACAGTATAGTAAGGCTTTTTTGTCTTTAAAAACGACATAGTATAGTAAGGCTTTTTTCTTAAAAAATGACCATGTATAGTAAGGCTTTTTTGTTTAAAAAAGACCATGTATAGTAAGGCTTTTTTTCTTAAAAAACGACATAGTATAGTAAGGCTTTTTTTCCTAAAAAAACAACATAGTATAGTATGGCTTTTTTCCCCTAAAAAAACGACATAGTATAGCGTGGCTTTTTTTCTTGAAAAACGACATAGTAGAGGAAGGCTTTTTCCCTAAAAAACGACATAGTATAGTATGGCTTTTCCCCCTAAAAAACAACATAGTATAGTATGGCTTTTTTCCTTTAAAAAACGACATAGTATAGTATGGCTTTTTTTCTTAAAAAACGACATAGTATAGTAAGGCTTTTTTTTCTTTAAAAACGACATAGTATAGTATGGCTTTTCCCCCCTAAAAACGACATAGTATAGCATGGCTTTTTTTCTTGAAAAACGACATAGTAGAGGAAGGCTTTTTCCATAAAAAACGACATAGTATAGTATGGCTTTCCCCCCTAAAAAACGACATAGTATAGTATGGCTTTTTTTCCTAAAAAACGACATAGTATAGCATGGCTTTTTTTCTTGAAAAACGACATAGTAGAGGAAGCCTTTTTTTCTTAAAAAACGATATTGTATAGTAAGGCTTCTTTTCTTAAAAAACGACATAGTATAGTAAGGCTTTTTTTCTTTAAAAAATGACATAGCAAGTAAGGCTAAGAGAGTCGGAGAATAAATCTGACTTCTGATTCTTCACCTTCTAGTTGTTGCTGTGGTCCACTGGCAAAATCATTGGGTCAGAACATGAGGTGGGAATCAGAAGTGAGTTTAATTCCACTCGTTGCAATTCTCAAATTGTTTATTGAGGTAATGAAAAGGATAAATACAACTTCCAACTTTACTGTGGTGCAGTGGCAAAGACAATGGGTCAGAATTTCAGGTGGACTCAAGTTCAAATCAGAAGTGAGTTTGATTCCACTCTTTGCAATTCTCAAATTGTTTATTGAGGTAATGAAAAGGATAAATATAACTTCCAATCACATTATTTCAGATGACACTGTGGTCCAGTGGCAAGAACAATGGGTTGAAATTGAAGTTGGACACAAGTTCAAATCTGGAGTGAGTTCAAGTCCACTCTTTGCAAATCTCAAATTGTTTATTGAGGTGATGAAAATGATAAATATAACTTCCAATCACCTCATTTCAGAAGTCACTGTGGTCCAGTGGCAAAGACAATGGGTCAGACAGACCTCAAGTTAGTGGATTTGACTCCCATGTGGGAAATGGGGTTCGAATCCCGCTCTCGTTTGACTAATCACTACACTAGTAGTTCAGTAAATGGGTAATTCTTTTTTCATTCAAATAAAGACTTAGTCATTTTTTTCAGCAAAACAATATTTCCGGTCAGCCTTCGGCTGACTGCCGACACCATACAGTTGTTCACTGGCGACACCGGGACGTGAACCCTCGACACCCATGTCGCAGGCAGGTGACTGACCCACTACACCACGAGGCGGCCCGCCTATACATGATTGGAAGTTATATTTATCCTTTTCATTACCTAAATAAACAATTTGAGAATTGCAAAGAATGGAATTAAACTCACTCCAGATTTGAACTTGAGTCCACCAGAAGTTCTGACCGTTTGTCTTTGCAACTGGACCACAGTGACTTCTGAAATGAAGTGATTGGAAGTTATATTTATCCTTTTCATTACCTAAATAAACAATTTGAGAATTGCAAAGAGAGGAATTGAACTCATTCCTGATTTGAACTTGAGTCCACCTGAAGTTCTGACCCATTGTCTTTGCCACTGGACCACAGTGACTTCTGAAATGATGTGATTGGAAGTTATATCTATCCTTTTCATTACCTCAATAAACAATTTGAGAATTGCAAAGAATGGAATTAAACTCACTCCTGATTTGAACTTGAGTCCACCAGAAGTTCTGACCGTTTGTCTTTGCAACTGGACCACAGTGACTTCTGAAATGAAGTGATTGGAAGTTATATTTATCCTTTTCATTACCTAAATAAACAATTTGAGAATTGCAAAGAGAGGAATTGAACTCATTCCTGATTTGAACTTGAGTCCACCTGAAATTCTGACCCATTGTCTTTGCCACTGGACCACAGTGACTTCTGAAATGATGTGATTGGAAGTTATATCTATCCTTTTCATTACCTCAATAAACAATTTGAGAATTGCAAAGAATGGAATTAAACTCACTCCTGATTTGAACTTGAGTCCACCAGAAGTTCTGACCGTTTGTCTTTGCAACTGGACCACAGTGACTTCTGAAATGAAGTGATTGGAATTTATATTTATCCTTTTCATTACCTAAATAAACAATTTGAGAATTGCAAAGAGAGGAATTGAACTAATTCCTGATTTGAACTTGAGTCAACCTGAAGTTCTGACCCATTGTCTTTGCCACTGGACCACAGTGACTTCTGAAATGTTGTGATTGGAAGTTATATCTATCCTTTTCATTACCTCAATAAACAATTTGAGAATTGCAAAGAATGGAATTGAACTCACTCCTGATTTGAACTTGAGTACACCAGAAGTTCTGACCGTTTGTCTTTGCAACTGGACCACAGTGACTTCTGAAATGAAGTGATTGGAAGTTATATTTATCCTTTTCATTACCTAAATAAACAATTTGAGAATTGCAAAGAGAGGAATTGAACTCATTCCTGATTTGAACTTGAGTCCACCTGAAGTTCTGACCCATTGTCTTTGCCACTGGACCACAGTGACTTCTGAAATGATGTGATTGGAAGTTATATCTATCCTTTTCATTACCTCAATAAACAATTTGAGAATTGCAAAGAATGGAATTAAACTCACTCCTGATTTGAACTTGAGTCCACCAGAAGTTCTGACCGTTTGTCTTTGCAACTGGACCACAGTGACTTCTGAAATGAAGTGATTGGAAGTTATATTTATCCTTTTCATTACCTAAATAAACAATTTGAGAATTGCAAAGAGAGGAATTGAACTCATTCCTGATTTGAACTTGAGTCCACCTGAAATTCTGACCCATTGTCTTTGCCACTGGACCACAGTGACTTCTGAAATGATGTGATTGGAAGTTATATCTATCCTTTTCATTACCTCAATAAACAATTTGAGAATTGCAAAGAATGGAATTAAACTCACTCCTGATTTGAACTTGAGTCCACCAGAAGTTCTGACCGTTTGTCTTTGCAACTGGACCACAGTGACTTCTGAAATGAAGTGATTGGAATTTATATTTATCCTTTTCATTACCTAAATAAACAATTTGAGAATTGCAAAGAGAGGAATTGAACTAATTCCTGATTTGAACTTGAGTCAACCTGAAGTTCTGACCCATTGTCTTTGCCACTGGACCACAGTGACTTCTGAAATGTTGTGATTGGAAGTTATATCTATCCTTTTCATTACCTCAATAAACAATTTGAGAATTGCAAAGAATGGAATTGAACTCACTCCTGATTTGAACTTGAGTCCACCAGAAGTTCTGACCGTTTGTCTTTGCAACTGGACCACAGTGACTTCTGGAATGAAGTGATTGGAAGTTATATTTATCCTTTTCATTACCTAAATAAACAATTTGAGAATTGCAAAGAGAGGAATTGAACTCATTCCTGATTTGAACTTGAGTCCACCTGAAGTTCTGACCCATTGTCTTTGCCACTGGACCACAGTGACTTCTGAAATGATATGATTGGAAGTTATATCTATCCTTTTCATTACCTCAATAAACAATTTGAGAATTGCAAAGAATGGAATTAAACTCACTTCTGATTTGAACTTGAGTCCACCAGAAGTTCTGACCGTTTGTCTTTGCAACTGGACCACAGCGACTTCTGAAATGAAGTGATTGGAAGTTATATTTATCCTTTTCATTACCTAAATAAACAATTTGAGAATTGCAAAGAGAGGAATTGAACTCATTCCTGATTTGAACTTGAGTCCACCTGAAGTTCTGACCCATTGTCTTTGCCACTGGACCACAGTGACTTCTGAAATGATGTGATTGGAAGTTATATCTATCCTTTTCATTACCTCAATTAACAATTTGAGAATTGCAAAGAATGGAATTAAACTCACTCCTGATTTGAACTTGAGTCCACCAGAAGTTCTGACCGTTTGTCTTTGCAACTGGACCACAGTGACTTCTGAAATGAAGTGATTGGAATTTATATTTATCCTTTTCATTACCTAAATAAACAATTTGAGAATTGCAAAGAGAGGAATTGAACTAATTCCTGATTTGAACTTGAGTCAACCTGAAGTTCTGACCCATTGTCTTTGCCACTGGACCACAGTGACTTCTGAAATGTTGTGATTGGAAGTTATATCTATCCTTTTCATTACCTCAATAAACAATTTGAGAATTGCAAAGAATGGAATTGAACTCACTCCTGATTTGAACTTGAGTCCACCAGAAGTTCTGACCGTTTGTCTTTGCAACTGGACCACAGTGACTTCTGGAATGAAGTGATTGGAAGTTATATTTATCCTTTTCATTACCTAAATAAACAATTTGAGAATTGCAAAGAGAGGAATTGAACTCATTCCTGATTTGAACTTGAGTCCACCTGAAGTTCTGACCCATTGTCTTTGCCACTGGACCACAGTGACTTCTGAAATGATATGATTGGAAGTTATATCTATCCTTTTCATTACCTCAATAAACAATTTGAGAATTGCAAAGAATGGAATTAAACTCACTTCTGATTTGAACTTGAGTCCACCAGAAGTTCTGACCGTTTGTCTTTGCAACTGGACCACAGCGACTTCTGAAATGAAGTGATTGGAAGTTATATTTATCCTTTTCATTACCTAAATAAACAATTTGAGAATTGCAAAGAGAGGAATTGAACTCATTCCTGATTTGAACTTGAGTCCACCTGAAGTTCTGACCCATTGTCTTTGCCACTGGACCACAGTGACTTCTGAAATGATGTGATTGGAAGTTATATCTATCCTTTTCATTACCTCAATTAACAATTTGAGAATTGCAAAGAATGGAAATAAACTCACTCCTGATTTGAACTTGAGTCCACCAGAAGTTCTGACCGTTTGTCTTTGCAACTGGACCACAGTGACTTCTGAAATGAAGTGATTGGAAGTTATATTTATCCTTTTCATTACCTAAATAAACAATTTGAGAATTGCAAAGAGAGGAATTGAACTCATTCCTGATTTGAACTTGAGTCCACCTGAAATTCTGACCCATTGTCTTTGCCACTGGACCACAGTGACTTCTGAAATGATGTGATTGGAAGTTATATCTATCCTTTTCATTACCTCAATAAACAATTTGAGAATTGCAAAGAATGGAATTAAACTCACTCCTGATTTGAACTTGAGTCCACCAGAAGTTCTGACCGTTTGTCTTTGCAACTGGACCACAGTGACTTCTGAAATGAAGTGATTGGAAGTTATATTTATCCTTTTCATTACCTAAATAAACAATTTGAGAATTGCAAAGAGAGGAATTGAACTAATTCCTGATTTGAACTTGAGTCCACCTGAAGTTCTGACCCATTGTCTTTGCCACTGGACCACAGTGACTTCTGAAATGTTGTGATTGGAAGTTATATCTATCCTTTTCATTACCTCAATAAACAATTTGAGAATTGCAAAGAATGGAATTGAACTCACTCCTGATTTGAACTTGAGTCCACCAGAAGTTCTGACCGTTTGTCTTTGCAACTGGACCACAGTGACTTCTGGAATGAAGTGATTGGAAGTTATATTTTTCCTTTTCATTACCTAAATAAACAATTTGAGAATTGCAAAGAGAGGAATTGAACTCATTCCTGATTTGAACTTGAGTCCACCTGAAGTTCTGACCCATTGTCTTTGCCACTGGACCACAGTGACTTCTGAAATGATATGATTGGAAGTTATATCTATCCTTTTCATTACCTCAATAAACAATTTGAGAATTGCAAAGAATGGAATTAAACTCACTCCTGATTTGAACTTGAGTCCACCAGAAGTTCTGACCGTTTGTCTTTGCAACTGGACCACAGTGACTTCTGAAATGAAGTGATTGGAAGTTATATTTATCCTTTTCATTACCTAAATAAACAATTTGAGAATTGCAAAGAGAGGAATTGAACTCATTCCTGATTTGAACTTGAGTCCACCTGAAGTTCTGACCCATTGTCTTTGCCACTGGACCACAGTGACTTCTGAAATGATGTGATTGGAAGTTATATCTATCCTTTTCATTACCTCAATAAACAATTTGAGAATTGCAAAGAATGGAATTAAACTCACTCCTGATTTGAACTTGAGTCCACCAGAAGTTCTGACCGTTTGTCTTTGCAACTGGACCACAGTGACTTCTGAAATGAAGTGATTGGAAGTTATATTTATCCTTTTCATTACCTAAATAAACAATTTGAGAATTGCAAAGAGAGGAATTGAACTCATTCCTGATTTGAACTTGAGTTCACCTGAAGTTCTGACCCATTGTCTTTGCCACTGGACCACAGTGACTTCTGAAATGATATGATTGGAAGTTATATCTATCCTTTTCATTACCTCAATAAACAATTTGAGAATTGCAAAGAATGGAATTAAACTCACTCCTGATTTGAACTTGAGTCCACCAGAAGTTCTGACCGTTTGTCTTTGCAACTGGACCACAGTGACTTCTGAAATGAAGTGATTGGAAGTTATATTTATCCTTTTCATTACCTAAATAAACAATTTGAGAATTGCAAAGAGAGGAATTGAACTTATTCCTGATTTGAACTTGAGTCCACCTGAAGTTCTGACCCATTGTCTTTGCCACTGGACCACAGTGACTTCTGAAATGATGTGATTGGAAGTTATATCTATCCTTTTCATTACCTCAATAAACAATTTGAGAATTGCAAAGAATGGAATTAAACTCACTCCTGATTTGAACTTGAGTCCACCAGAAGTTCTGACCGTTTGTCTTTGCAACTGGACCACAGTGACTTCTGAAATGAAGTGATTGGAAGTTATATTTATCCTTTTCATTACCTAAATAAACAATTTGAGAATTGCAAAGAGAGGAATTGAACTCATTCCTGATTTGAACTTGAGTCCACCTGAAGTTCTGACCCATTGTCTTTGCCACTGGACCACAGTGACTTCTGAAATGATATGATTGGAAGTTATATCTATCCTTTTCATTACCTCAATAAACAATTTGAGAATTGCAAAGAATGGAATTAAACTCACTCCTGATTTGAACTTGAGTCCACCAGAAGTTCTGACCGTTTGTCTTTGCAACTGGACCACAGTGACTTCTGAAATGAAGTGATTGGAAGTTATATTTATCCTTTTCATTACCTAAATAAACAATTTGAGAATTGCAAAGAGAGGAATTGAACTCATTCCTGATTTGAACTTGAGTCCACCTGAAGTTCTGACCCATTGTCTTTGCCACTGGACAACAGTGACTTCTGAAATGGTATGATTGGAAGTTATATCTATCCTTTTCATTACCTCAATAAACAATTTGAGAATTGCAAACAATGGAATTAAACTCACTCCTGATTTGAACTTGAGTCCACCAGAAGTTCTGACCGTTTGTCTTTGCAAGTGGACCACAGTGACTTCTGAAATGAAGTGATTGGAAGTTATATTTATCCTTTTCATTACCTAAATAAACAATTTGAGAATTGCAAAGAGAGGAATTGAACTCATTCCTGATTTTAACTTGAGTCCACCTGAAGTTCTGACCCATTGTCTTTGCCACTGGACCACAGTGACTTCTGAAATGATGTGATTGGAAGTTATATCTATCCTTTTCATTACCTCAATAAACAATTTGAGAATTGCAAAGAATGGAATTAAACTCACTCCTGATTTGAACTGGAGTCCACCAGAAGTTCTGACCGTTTGTCTTTGCAACTGGACCACAGTGACTTCTGAAATGAAGTGATTGGAAGTTATATTTATCCTTTTCATTACCTAAATAAACAATTTGAGAATTGCAAAGAGAGGAATTGAACTCATTCCTGATTTGAACTTGAGTCCACCAGAAGTTCTGACCGTTTGTCTTTGCAACTGGACCACAGTGACTTCTGAAATGAAGTGATTGGAAGTTATATTTATCCTTTTCATTACCTCAATAAACAATTTGTGAATTGCAAAGAGTGGAATTGAACTCACTCCTGATTCCCACCTCAAGTTCTGAACCAATATTTTTGCCACTGGACCACAGCAATAACTATGAGAAGAATCAGAAGTCAGATTTATTCTCCGACTTTCTTAGCCTTACTATACTATGTCGATTTTTTAAAGAAAAAAGCCTTACTATATACAGACGCTCCCCTACTTAGGAACATTCAACTTACGAACAACGGTACATACGAACATGTCTGCAAATTGCATTTAAGTCCAAAAATGTTCGCAAGTCCAATTTTGTATTGCGCGCCTTTTTCGGAGTAGTACTTCTTTCCGCCGCTAATACCGACGCCTGGCGCTGTGAGAGCTCAGCTCACCCAGCATCTACCTTCTTCTTTGTTGCAATGCGAAAGTGCGTGAATGTATCTCCAGTGTGCAAAGAACCTTTTTCATTTGTATCATTAAATATCTCATGCATCCAATATTGAATATGATTGGTAAAAAGCTAAAGGCTTCTATTGAGGGAGTTGCAAGGAAGAGGCAAGCCATTTCATTTGAAACGAGTGCCAATAATAACGAAGCTTGATGCGCGTGAGAGTGGTGAGCGTTTCACGGGCATTGAATCGTTCGACCGTCAGTACCATTTATAAACAGAAAGATCGAGCAGCAGGACCCAAATATTGAACGTTGCACAAAGTTTGCAAATCAATTGAATGATGCCATACAGTGCTACCGCATCATTTATGATGAAAAAAAGAAGAAAACTGTGCAATCGTCATTAGGTCGCTTCTTTTGGCCAGTTTCTAATACATAAATCTCTCTCTCTCTCTCTACAGTACTGTACATATTCTCTCCATTTTATTAATTTTTTTTTTTTTTCAGTACAAACCAATGCGTGTTACTTATACAAGCCTTAAACATACAAATGCACTTATATAAACCTTCAATATACTTATATCGGCCTTAAACATAAATTATAATACAAAATATAGCACTGAATCAACTTACAAACAAATTCAACTTATGAACAATCGCTCGGAACCAATTGCGTTCGTAAGTAGGGGAGCGTCTGTAACTCTATTGTCATTGTAACATGTACAAGAAAATGTCCTTCCAGGTACAGCCTGACTGAGACAGTTATAACATCATATACTACATTGGAGGGATACAGGGCAGGCTGCTGCCAATTTGTCGATCCACTTCAATAACTATATTGCTACCAATACAAAGTCCTCAAGTGTAAAATATTTTATTCAGTGATTTTAGCAGCCCTGCACGTCAGGGGCACTACTACTCCCCATGCTTTTATCACTTATGATGTTAAAAAACAGTTAATGAAAATAACTAATTTATGAGGTGGTGCACAGGCTGTCATTGTATTAGCCATTAACAAAGATAAACATGTGGTCATTAATAACTTTGTACAAAAGGTCACAGGGAAGCATTGCGGTCAACAGAGAGCGGATCAAAGACTCAGGATCGATAGTACATAAAAATCTTACGCTATCACTAGTGACAGATCATAAGATTTGTTGCTCACACAATTAAACACTAAGAACAGGTGAGTAAATGTTATCCATTGAGTAAATGTTAGTAGTTGCAAGTATGAAACTAACATGGTCTGATTAAGTACTGGGAATTCGGCTGTTTCCAGATCCATGATGCATTCAAAAATAATGGGAAATAACAGTGTTGCAAAACAATATTGGAGAACAGTGTGGGTGGGGTCGTTTCTTCTTAGCACCAAGTAATTATATTAAAAAAACAGTTGAAAAGAATAAAAAGCAATAGAGATTTTTTTGTGGGCTTTGTGAGTAATATGCATGAGCTGGAGTGCAGCATCTGATTTTTTAGGTTAGAGCACCCTAAGGTGTTCCAGTGGCACTAAAATTGTGTGTATTCGTTCATCAACAAACTCAGTAACTGTGGCTCTCCCTCTGCAGACCCCTTGCAGTCAGTGTTACAGACCCTCGAGAGGCAGCACGAGGAGGAGAAACGTT
Source organism: Stigmatopora argus (assembly GCF_051989625.1). NCBI lineage: Eukaryota > Metazoa > Chordata > Actinopteri > Syngnathiformes > Syngnathidae > Stigmatopora > Stigmatopora argus. The sequence goes on along the minus strand of NC_135405.1, from coordinate 4,562,557 downwards.
GTGCCCTGGAGCGCCAGAGACAAATGTACGAGCAGGAGCTCCAGCAACTTCGTCAGCGACTTTACCCCGATAGATCTTCAAATCTCCTTGACTTGTCAGGGTTACCATCCAGTGCTGCTGCCACTGGAACATCACCAGGCTCACACAAACGTTTGCGACGCTGGAGTGAGGACAGGTGAGCCCTCAATGTGGACTTTTTACAATTTTTTGATGGATGATTCTTCACACATTTCATTGTATGTTTCTGCCATCAAGAGAGGCCATGATTACTCGAAGCCTTCGACGTCTGAAAGAGCAGATTGTTCGCGCCAATCTCTTGGCTCAGGAGGCTTGCTTCATTGCGGAGGAACTCAACAAAAGAACAGAGTACCTGGTCACTTTGCAAATACCAGCTGCCAATCTGGATGCAAACAGGAAGGTAAAAAGATCATTAGTCATTTTTCTTTAAAGAAATGCTGCATTTTCCTTCACAAAGAAGACTTGCAGTTTGGTGAAAATTCTTTAGAATAATAAAATGACATTTATCCCTTTATTAAATAAAATAGCGTGACGTGGTTCTGAGCGAGCCAGCCATTCAGGTTCGCCGTAAAGGAAGGGGTAAGCAGATCTGGGCAATGGAGAAGATGGAGAACAGGCTGGTGGACATGAGAGATCTCTACCAAGAATGGAAAGACTTTGATGAAGATAACCCTGTGAGTCAAACGAGTTCATCCTATGGGTTGTTTGTTATACAAATAGAAAGCTACAAGATTTATCTAGAGGTTTTATCATCTCTCATGTGGTGTGGGCATGTCCTCTGAATGTACTTTGTTGTTTGTTTCCTATGGTTTTGGTTCAAACACAGGTGATGCGGTCTTATTTCAAACGAGCAGACCCATTTTTTGATGAGCAGGAGAACCACAGTCTGATTGGTGTGGCCAATGTTTTTCTGGCTTGTCTGTTTTATGATGTAAAGCTTCAATATGCAGTTCCCATCATTAACCAGAAGGGAGAGGTAAGACTGACAATTTTGTGTTTTTTTTTAAGTCAAGAAGGGCTATCACTATTAATCAAACTAATGATCATATAACCATTTGTCAAATTATTCGATTATTGATGTTGAAATCATTTAGCCAGTGTTGACCTGAAAGTTGTCTAAATCCTCTTTCTTGAGCCCTTTATGGTATTTTCTTATTTATTCTATCACAGCTAACTACGGGCACCAGGTGGGGGACACCCTGAATTGGTGGCCAGCCAATCGCAGGGCACAAGGAGACAGACAACCATTCACGCTCACATTCATACCTAAGGGCAATTTACAGTGTTCAACCAGCCTATTATGCATGTTTTTGGGATGTGGGAGGAAAGCTGAGTACCCGGAGAAAACCCATACAAGCCCGGGGAGAACATGCAAACTCCACACAGTGAGGACGGACCTGGGATCAAACCCTCAACCCCAGTACTGTGAGGCCAATGCTCTAAAAACTTGGCCGCCAGAAAATGGAATGTTCTTCCAAATTTAATTTCTAAAATGTATGTTAAAAACTGTTTATGAAAAAAGGAGAAAAAATAGTAAAAGTTCTTATCTAAATTCACTTTTAAAGACAAATTACAAAAAAAGGCAAAATGCCGTAAATATTCAGATTTCTGTCATGCTCAAAGAAAGCAGATGATTATCATTGCAATTGCATTTAAGCAGAATGATATATCTGTTTTGTTTTGGAAAATAATGATACTATGAAATGGTTACATTATATTTATTATCTCAATGCATAGATTTTGGGTCCAGTGTTCATTTGCAGCAAAAAAAAATCTAAAGCGAAGAGGAAAATAACAATAATATACCAATATACCAAAACATCAAACTCAACCAGTGACAGTTTGAAGCGATTCTTCAATTAATTGACAAAAACATCAGTGATTAATCTACTATCAAAATAATCATTTGTGTCCGCGTTATGATCAAAGTAACTGCAGAAATATTCCTTAAAACAACGGCTATTTTCTTTTTCTGTAAGGTGGCTGGACGCCTTCATGTTGAGGTGTGGCGAGGAACAGAGAGCTCAGAGGAAGAAGGCCCACAACAAAGTAACACAGATGGAGATGCACAGGAGCGTAGACTCAACTGTGTGGTGAGACATCTCGTGTAATGAATCTTGAAGCATTTTGTATTAATAAATGACCAAACAAAAATTAGCTAACATGCTAATCTCTTTTCATTTCAGGTGAAAATCCTACAAGCCTCCGGTCTTCCTCGTCATCTGTCTAACTTCGTTTTCTGCCAGTATCATTTTTGTGGGCAGACAGAGCCCATGTTCATCCCTCCAGAGATGTCACGATCCCCCTCGCCATCTGCTTCCAAAGACCCTCAGTGTACAGTTGTTTTTGACAGCACTAAGGTATTACTTTATTATTTACAACGACTAATGTGAACTGTCAATCATATTTTGCGTTCGGTCCTAAATGATTGATTCAAACTTTCAGTATTTTCTGTTTAGGAGTTGTCTGTACCAGTCTCAGAGGATTTTCTGGACTATTTGTCTGAGGGTGCGGTGGCTATTGAAGTGTACGGTCACAAACAAGAAAACTATCGGAGAAACCTGGCACTGTGGGACCTTGGTGTAATTCAAGCCAAAACCCGCTCACTCAGAGAGAGGTTTACTTTCACACTGTATTAAATAAGTAATCTTTATTAGAAATACAGAATACAGATACAGAATTGGAGGACATTTATATTTCCCACATAAAAAAATATAAACACATTAGATTAGATTACATAACTTTATTCATCCCGTATTTGGGAAATTTCGTTGTCACAGTAGCAGGAGGGTGAGAATACAGACACAGGAAAATACATTTTAGACATAAATAGGTAATAAATAAGTTAATAAATAAATATATACATAAATTAATTTAAAAAAAAAAAATAAGTGTGTAAATGCAGTATATGAATTGAACAGTCTCAAGACCAAATCTTTAAAAAAATAAAAATAAAGCTCTTCTGGAGAACATGCTCAAAAGCCATTTTTTCTTTTGTCCTTGCCTCAAAGACTACATTAATGATTAATTAAGAGTTAAATGTTAAAATTTTACAATAATAATTTCATTTTGGAGTATTATAATTAACATAATATTCATTCATTCAGTTTCCAAACCACTCATCCTCACCAGGTAGAGCAGATTTATTATGCTGTCTTGTTTTTCATATTTACGTTATTATTTCCACTATCATTCGTGTTTTTTTTGTTGTTTGTTTTGAATGTGGTATAGTTCATACTAATAAAATAATTCGTAATAATTGAAGGGACAACCCAATACAAATGACATGTTGGTTTCACATTATGGTGCTTACAAGACAGTGAGGCAAAATTTGCAATTTAAGCAGAACATTCACATCTACAAACACTAATGGCTAGTCATTAACTCCAATGTCATGCACAGTCACTGTGCCATAACAAAATTGAAATCATTACATACCAGAGTAAATACCATATATAGCAAGTAATGAAACAACTGAAGAATTCATTTTCACAGAACTTAAGCTTTGAACATCATCTATATTCTGAGCACCACAACGTCAGCTAGAAGGCGTAAGACTGTTCTTATTTCTTTAGCGCATCTCCAACGCTTCCTCACTCATTCTAAAAACATGAATGTTAGGTTAATTGAAGACAATGTTGCTCATTGTTGTTTGTCTCTCAGTAGTCTTCAATAACCTTTAACAGTCCTCACATTTCAAGCCCTCCCACTGGTCTGTTTAGGAGAGTAAAAAAATAGACAGAGTAAAAAAATAGATGGGCAAGGTAGAAAATGAATTTTTGCTTTTCCCCATTTTGGCAGGTGGAGCGAGGTGACTCGGCGAATTGAGGTGTGGGTGGAGCTAATGGAACTAAACGATGCAGGGCAGTTTACACCCGTAGAAGTTCTTCCTGCTAAAGATGTACGCACTGGAGGAATATTTCAGCTCAGACAGGTATGGGTTCAGTTTGAATGACCATATTTTCTGCACTAGAAGGTGTGGGGGGTATAAGACTTACCTTCAATCAATGGTCTATTTTAAAACAGTTTTCATATCCTGTGTGCACCACATTATGAAGCCCAGTAGACATAGTAGAAGTAGCGGTTGGGGGGTTGCATCAGGCAGCCACTAGATGGAGCTGCGCTAAAGAGAATGTCATACCATGATTAACCAATATTGATACAAATTTCCGTAAATTGCACCGGATTGTAAGGCACACTCTCGAATTACATTTTTTTAAAAAATATTTTGGCTGTGCCTTATAGTGCGGCAAATACGGTCATTTGGCTGCGAAGGTTGAACATGATGAAAAAAAAATCTTTCACCTTTTCATCCACAGGGTCAGTCTCGTAGAATCCAAGTGGAGTTGCGTTCTGTGCCAGACTCTGGCACAATGCCACTCATCTCCGTTTCCATACTCTCTGTGTCCATTGGAGATGCCAAGGTCCAAAATACACCAAAAGGCAATGACTCGCCACTGGTAAGGGGATATGATCATAATAATTGTGGCGTAATAGCATTATTTTAGAGACATTGGACTGCACTGAACTTTAGTGATATGCCAACCACTGCCGCTTCCATCTGTCCTTTTCGGTATCTGGTATGCATATATAATATATAAATAATATTTACGTGTATATATATAAGTAAATATTATTTATACATATTATATATATAATATATATAAATAATATTTACGTGTATGTGTATATATATACATACACACACTACACAAACGCATACACGAACATGTATATACACATATACATATATATATATTTATTTATATATTTATATATATATATATATATATATATACACACACATACACTTACACATACAATTACACTTACACACACACACACACACATACACACACATACACTTATATATATACACACACACAAACATAGGTGTGTGTACCAAAATATTGATCTAAAAACATTCTTTTTTTTTTAGCCTGGAGATGAAGAAATGGACAGCTACCAAGTAAGTGCTAATGGATTTATTGCACAGTTGGACAGATTTGAAGAAAGTAAAGTGCTAAATGCTGTTCTTAGTGAAAATCAAAACGTTATTGTGGGTATGCTTCTCTGAAGGAAGTGGATTTGGAGAGAATGAGGGAACAGTGGTTGGCCACGCTCACTCAGAGACAGGAGTATCTGGACCAACAGTTGCAGAAAATAGTGTCCAAAACAGGTACAGATGTAATAATATCCCTCACAAAAAGTTTTCCCCTATTATACTTACAAATTTGTAATTGAAAAAAATCATTTACATTTTTAAAATATTTTACCATTTAATTTATTGTAATTATGGCCGACATTTCCAATTACGCTACGGTAGTTAGATGCACCCTGGGCCCCTACTCAAATTAATGATAAGTGACATTGCCTTTGTCCTTAATTGCCTCAGATTTCACGTTTTTCACTTGTGAATGTAAATATAGATAAGTCAGAGGATGATTTGGAGAGGGAGTCCCAGCTGTTGGAGTGCCGTCTGACACTCACTGAAGAACGCAATGCTGTTTTGGTCCCCTCAGCTGGAAGTGGCATTCCTGGTGCACCAGTAGAAAGGTATGTGCGTATAAGAAAAAAACGTTTCTCGTTTGTTTGTCATCAGTAAGTTGTTCATTGAAATTTGCCAAACAAGCTGTTCTGTTACAGAGTACCTGTACCGGGAATGGAAACACACATTCCTGTCCTATTTCTGGATCTCAGTGGTATTTTGTCTCTCGTCTTTCAGCAAGACTCCTTTTCACGTGATCAGCGTTGAAATCACGACTTTATTTTTGCATTACAGCCGATGATTTCCAGTCAAACTTGTCAGCACCTCTAGCCGGGGGTGTGGATGCCTATCTTGGTGGCGAGTATGAAGATGACTTCTTTGACCTTCACATTGTCAAACAGCATAATTCGGAAGTAAGTTGACTTGCAAAAATGAAGTCATTTTCATTATTCTTGTTGAAGAGTCCAAATTTGGTGTGTGGTTAAAACTATTTGCTGTAAATTAGTATTTTTATGCCTTTGGTGGTCTAGGTGAAGGTCGAGGCTTCCTGGGACTCAACAGTACACGAATGCCCCGAACTCAGCCGTGTGGCAACTGGTGATCAGAGGGTCTATTTGACCATCCGTGTCGTGGTTGAGTTGAGCCACCCTGCACACATGCAGTTGGTCCTAAGGAAACGCATCTGTGTTAATGTCACTGGTAAAAAGGTGAGTTTTATTTCACATACCCAATTACATAATCGTCAGTGAGTTTTGAAAACTTGTTCCAAGACAATATAATATCCAGCTGATATTACCAGTCGTTTTCAGAGAAATTATAAGTGAGTTAATAGGCTGCGTGCAGATGAAAACAAAATCTTTTTTTTGGAAGGTATTTATTTGCTTAACTCTACATTCATGCATTTATGAATGAATGAATGTATCATTTATTTGTGTTAGCATTTTTAATTTGTTCATTGCAATGCAAAGCATTTGCTTTACTTTTCAATGAACAATTTACATTTGCTAGTTATTTGTGTGAGCATTTGTAAATTGCTAAATATAAAATCATTTAAACAATTGTGGATGTGTTGGTGATGTAGGGGTTTGCCCAGAGCCTTCTTAAGAAGATGTCCCAGCGCAGCACCATTCCAGGATGTGGTGTTACCTTTGAAATTGTCTCAAATATACCTGGAGTAAGTGTCTGTTTCTTTTTTAACTTATATTATTCTTTCAGGAAAATTGAAACTAATTTTTTCACCATTGTATTAAACACTTTTTTAACCCAATAATTCAGGTGGAATCTTTTTTTTTATGCAAATGGGGGAATTTAAAGAGCAATTGCTAATTGCTAAAATTTGTCATGTCAATAATTTATAGCTACGTAGAACAAATACTTTTTGGGGGTCACACCAAAGTATAATATGATAAAATATTACACAAGGAAATGACCAATTACCTCTGGAGAAGGAAGTGGAAACGTGTGGGTCGAGGTAGGAGGGGTGGCTGACTGAGATATTTTAACACTGAAAACCACTATTATTCCCCTGTACATTTATATTTATATTATATGTGAATAAAGTGTGTTTTACAACCATACGCTTTTAAAACTCAGTATTTCACAAACATTTATGAATGCCGTAGAAAATGTTATAGTAATTACAATAAAATGCTTACAAACATTAATGTAACATGATTTTCAGATAATGGCCTCATCAAAACAACATAACTTGTTTTGGTAAAGGTCTAACTCGTCTAACTCCTGAGCAGCTAAATAAATAAAAAAAGGTGTGAATTATGATCCGGAAAATACAGTATTTTTCCTTTTATTGATTTGTACCTTGATTCACTCAGGATTTTCATGGGCCAGAGGACAGAGAGATGCTGGCCAGATTGGCCGCTAGCACAGATGATGACCAGTCAGGCGACAGTGAGGCAGCTATAGAAAAATATCTGCGCAGTGTCCTTGCTGTGGAGAACATCCTCACTCTTGACCGGCTACGACAGGTTGTTGCATACAGTGAACACAGCATATTAATAGGCTGACACCAATGTTCCCTCTAAATTTTTGTTTGTCCGGGCAGAAAGACAACCTCCCTGAGCGCACTGAGTACTGGTGTGAGCAACATCATCATTGCTCGCTATGGGCACACACCAGTATCACACCTGCCGTAAGCAGGTGTATGTCTACTACACATAAATGATTTAGTAATAATAAAATGTAATGATTAATATCTTTGAATGGGCGGCACGACGGATGAGTGATTCGCGCGTCACAGCTAAAAAAAAAAAAGGGATTTTATTTTGTGCGCTCCATATGATTTGCTGTGCGCAGAGAAGACGAGAGTAGTGCACAATTGCGCACGCGCGCAGCTTAGAGGGAACATTGGCTGACACCCATGAATAAACATGGTATCTATGAAGTAGTTTATATTACAGCTGTAGACAACACCTAGTATGATTGACCAAGTATTTAAGTACACAAATTGTGCAATTGTTACACCTCTGATAATAGAGAAAATCACTGCTGGGAATTTTCCTTTACTGTTGGTTAAATTATGTTTTAATATTTGGGTTAGGTAACTTAATTTGCTATATCCACCTGAGTTCACAATGGTATACATTATTGAAAAAATGATACATTTAAATTGTGTTTAGGAGGTAACTGTGAGAGAGCAACTAGCAATCAAAGGGAAAGCTCCCAGACGCTGCATCAGTTCACCAAACGTAAACCGGGTAAGTGAAGATGGTTTGAAGTGAAGTTTTCTCTGCTAACATTTTGTGATCAAAAGTGGTTCTTGATTCTTCTGCAATTCTCTACTCAGCTCTCAGCCAGCAATTTTGACATGTACTCTCCAGCTCATAAACCTGTTGATTTCAAGGTGAGAAGCACATTAATCATTCATTTGTTGTTGTTCCTAATTCAAGTTTGATTTTATCTCACCTCGAGGTGCACTGACGGGAGACTTGACCCTAAACAGCCAAATAGAAATCCTTATTTCTGTCTTCTGTAACATTTGACACATTCTCTTGCATTATATCACTGACCCAGCAAATTTAAGTTAAACAGGCTAATCTGTTATGAAGTCATTTCAAAAATTCATTTTTGACATCTAATCTCACTACCCCAAAATTCAATCAGTGCTTGTTTTATATAATATATGAAACTTTTGTAGGTTTCACTTACTGAGAGTTATAACATCAAACTACAAACTTGCAAAATAAATGTAATCTCGTGAATACATTCTTAAGGTATGCATTGACGACAATTTTGTAAATCATTGAGCCATTTATTTTCACAATTACCGTGGTACCTCTACTTCTGGAATTAAATCGGTTCCAGAATTTCTTTTCTTGGATTATTCGTAACTAGAGCAGGATTTTAAATGTAAACTCTCTCATGTGTTCTAATGTCCTCCAAAAAAAACCATTAAAAATGATCAAAGTGTCCTAATTTCATATAACCAATGTGAAAAACACAAAAATCTGAGAAATTTATATGATCATGTATTAAAATGAATAACAAGCATGCAAACAATTTTTTTATATTTGCGCAGTTGCATAAGTGTAAGGAGGAAGTAACGTTAAGTAACAGAAAAAGCAAACACGTACATAAACACATCTAAACAACGCCAAATTATGAATTCAAAACAACTTAGCATTAAATAGAAATAATCGATTCTGTCAGTGTATGTACTGGAATTTTCTTCTTCCATTCAAAGGAGTATCAGTCTATACAGCTCGCCATTACCGTATTTTCATGACTATAAGGCGCACCGCATTATAAGGCGCACCCCATTATAAGGCGCACCCTCAATGAATGACACATTTTAATTTTTTTCCATATATAAAGCACACTGGCTTATAAGGCGCCCTGTCTATTTTGGAGAAAATTTAAGACTTAAGTGCGCCTTATAGTCGTGAAAATACGGTAAGTACAGAGAGGCCATGCGAAAGAGTTGTCACTTTTAATGCTTGTGCTTCAGTAGTGCTTGTAAATGGGTTACAGCCTTAAAGCCTTGCAATATCAGTCATCACTGGACAAGAGGTCACACATCTTCATTTCATTAGAAAAATTGTGAGATAGCCAATAGGAGGGCAGAGAAGTGTCGAGAGAATTTCAGGCAGGACACCGTAACAATTTCGAAATGAAATAATGATATAGGAAATATGGGATGTTTTGGTAGATTTCGGGTTTCGGATATTTTCGTTTATTGGAACAGTAATTTGCATATCAAAGTGTTTCGTAACCTGAAAATTTCCAAAGTAAAAGCCGTCGTAAGTAAAGGTACCATTGTATTTTATGCAATTTTTTCCATTGGTGTTTGCCTGACCCCAGATTTTTTTCATGTTGATACTTGGAGGATGAAAGTTGATGGTCACCAAATGTCAGATCATGCCGTTGATTTTTTTTCTTTTCAGTACAATTTTTTGAAGGCTTAGAACTGGAACAGCCAAGTTACATTTGCACGTTATACTTTCCTCATTGTGGGCCCAACGTAGCATCAGGTTCTTGGTGTAAGTTTGCAGTGTCCGACTGAAAGTGGATTGTTTTTTCCCCACCACATGTTCTCACTGCTTCCCTAAATACACTTGATGTTCATCATTTATGCTGTAAATGTCATTGTGGACTAGTCAATAAATCTGTACAAACTGTCATCTTCATGTTGCTTAAAGCCACAAATGACACATCTCTACCCTTCTGTATTTGTGTTGTGTATCCGAGCAGGGCTGGGAGAGTCACCATGATCTCTCTATTGCTCCTGCTCCTCCTCAGTCCAGGCGAACAGCACCCAGCTCTATTTCATACAGCCTGAACCCTGAATCGGGTACATATTAATTTCCTCTTATTGTTTCTGGTGATGTCTTTGTTCTTCTTGTCACATCTTGTCTTTTTGTCGCACTCTGAAAACATTTTTAGACATCCAAATCTCCCGGTATTTCCGGAAATCTCCTTTTATTTTTTTGACAATGCAGACAACCTCTGTGTGGGCGGGCTTCGATTTATTTTCTCCGACCGTCACACAAGTTATCAGTCTCAGTCAGGAAAGTTTGCAATATGGCAAAGGATGAATCCTTCAGTAAGAAACAAAAATAGAAAACTCACTTGACAGCTGAAAATACTAAAGTATATATCACTGCCTAAATGCATTTATTATTCAGGTAAAAAATATTATAATTCATTTATTCACATTGAAAAGTTTGTGAAATTAAGAGGCCATGAGAGTATGTGTATGTATGGGGTAGGGTGGGGCCTCGGTTGCTGGGATTGGGGGTTGTTTAGGGATAAATGTCTCCCTGAAATGAGTTTTTTTTAACTACAATGTCTGCATATTTAGGCTCTTGTTTTCTTCTTCCAGTGAAGGCCATGCCACAACTCCTGATGTCACTGCTTTCTGGAGGCAAAGAAAATGGTGGAGACCAGGAGACTGTCGTTTATCAGGTAGTCACTTTATATGAGGATTCACTTTAATATTTAACCAGGAGTTTCACCTTCATAATCACATTTTTAATTTTGGAGATATATACCTTATGTTCACACCTATATGGTGAACTTAACCTCCTAGCGTCCACATGTGTGGACATCACATTTTTGGTTGTCACAAGACTACAATGTTAAATTTTGGACTACAAGGGCCTGGCGTCCACTTATGATGTTGAAATAATTTTTCTCAGACACTACATCATGTAAAAAGATAATTCTTTGTTTTTACACTCATCAGGTCCCAATTAGCCTAAAGAGAAAATAAAAATGCATGCCTTGCAAGAGTCTCAGTCTTAGGAGGTTAAAAGTTTAAAATCTTCCCCAAAGTGGACAGGGCGCCCAATCAGTTGGTGCACCTTTTGTATGCACTAAATTCAAGATTCTGTAGATGTCGCTGTATGACGCTGACCGCTTGATTGTCTGGGTGCTTTTCTTGCCGACGCGCTATATACTACCAAAAAAGTGGTACCTCGACATATGATCTTAATCCGTTCCGAGACTGAGATCGTATGTCGAGCTTTTCGTAACTCGATTGAACGGTTCCCATTGAAATGAACTAAAAACAAATTAATTCGTTCCAACTCTCTGAAAAAACACCAAAAACAGGATATTGGATTGGAAAAAATGTTTTATTTCTATTTCTTCTAATTCGCCATATATTGACAAAGTAACAAATAACGAGTGGTTTAATAGTAATAAAATGTGTTTAATAGAAGTAAAATTAGACGCATTTCTTTGAGGGTAGAGACATTGACATACACGGAGGCGGGGGGGGGGGGGGGTGTTCGTTGGGGACTATCCATGGCAACTCACTCGAACAAACAAATTTAAATGAACTTGGATGAATATATACAGACACTCAACATTTAATGTAATTTCACACAAAACTGAATTCTAATTTTGTTTTAATCTTTTTTACCTTTGTAATGGGTTGACTCCACCTGCACGTTCAGCTGGAGTCTTCAAAACGAACGCATCAAGAGTTGTTTGTTTTTGCCTCCCCTTCAAAATATTTCAAAAATGACACGCACAAATGTCATCACAATACGATAACGTGCGACCACTTGCCAGCTTGTCAGGGTGCCTCTTCTACAAAATCCGAAAACACTTGCCACTTCGCGAGCATGTCTTTGATATATTTTGGAGCCAGGGCCCCCGCCTCCTCGCTACTGAGTTCCGGCAACAAATGTTCACTCTCCTGGAGTTCGATTAAATCCTGTGTCATGAGTTTTTCGTGGTGCTCGGCGATTAGGTCATTCACATCTGCCTCGTTAACCTCCAGCCCCAAGGAATTTCCAAGCGACATGATATCATCCATTACAACAAGTTCATCATGTGCTCGTAGATATATTTTATACACGAAAGAGACTCAAAAAAGAGTGCCATGGCCACCTGGCTTGGTCGCATCTCGAAATTTTGATCGTATCTAGGGCGAATTATTCGATCAAAATTTTCATCGTATCTCGAGCATGTCGTAGGTAGAGCTGATCGTAGGTCGAGGTACCACTGTATAGTGTAAATGTAGACGTCCGGTAAGCCAAGTATGAACTCCGAGCTTGCTTTCATTCCGGGAGGCTTGACGAAGGAACTACAACAACATTGCCATAAACAGAGCATTCAAAACAAATGTCCCATGGTATACATAGTCATACAAAGACCGGCAGGTAGCGTCGGGCCAGTTACAATGTCAATGGATTGTGGATGCCTGGGCTAAAGTGTCGGCCAGCACTGTTTTTTGAGCTTTCACCAAAGCTGGCATCAAGAAGTGATGTTGAATGAACCCCTACAAAATGGCTACCCCTCAAGAGCAGGCGCAATGTGTCTAATGGTTTATTGAAATAAAATCAGATAGGCAGACTCAGCAAAATTACAGAACTAAGTATGGAAGAGCTCTACATCACGGCCGTCAATTCGTGTATGGCACAATAAATTTATGGAGACCGGGACAGTGTTAGGTAAAGGAAGGAGTGGGCGAACAAGAACATCGATCGTGTAAAGACGATGTTCTTGGCCGCCCACTTCTTCCTTTATTTAACACTGTCCCTGTGTCCGTAAATTTATTCTGCACGAATTGACGGATGTGATGGTGGATCTCTTCCATACTTGGTTCTGTAGTTTCGTTGAGTCTGCCTATGCGATTTTGTTTCAATAAACCATGAGACACATTGCGCCTTCTCTTGAGGGGTAGCCATTTTGTAGGGCTTCATTCAACATCACCTCTTTCACAAACAGAATCCCTGAAACACACAAATGCAGTTTGATAAAAACTTGAATAAACAGTGAATACAATAGAACATATCTGAATAAAAAAAATCTAATCAATTGCATTTTTAAGACATTTTTGAAATGGTAAAGAGACTTTATGGACACTGTATTTTTTTTATAGTCATAATGACAACTGAAATGAAAGCAATGTATTTTTGGGGTAAAAATGTAACTTATGTGCAGAGATGTTCATGAAACATCCGGTCAACCTATTGAGTCATCCACAACTCCAGTTTGGGAATTATAGCTCCGGTCGAGTCTAGTAGCATCACTTCCCTTATATAGTGCAAATGATAGATGGGTTTTGTGATGTGTTTCACAATGTGCTGTTTGTGATGAAAGCTGAGATTATTACAAACAGCCCCCACAGGGTCACACAGTGTTAAAGGAACGGTAATTGGAAGCAGGTGAGCCTTGTCGTGTTTCTGCTATGGAGACGTGACAGCGCAAGCTCTTCGCTGCAGTTAAAAAAACAGCACTCTAGTTTCTGATTAGCATCTTAAAGCACAGTCTGTGGCTTCCCTCTGTGGCCTACCGAGGGTAGCTAATCAAAGAAATAATTGTGCCATATTGTTCTAGTAGTGCACTGAAACTCATTTGCAGGTTGCTACTACATGGTTGAAATAGAGCCTCAAATGACCTGGGGACTTGATGGTGGAAAATTTGGTGTTTGTGTAGGTCATCACAAAAACAAAAAGGAGGAAAGTTGCACAAGTTGAAGATGAATATTGTTCATTTGGTACTCGGACGTTTCGTCGAAAGACGTTTGGTCCCCGGACGTTTAGTCGACCGGACGTTTGGTCGAACGGACGTTTGGTAAAACGGACGTTCGGTCGCCGGGTTGTTACTGTTGAAACCAGCTCTCAAAATTATAATCATGAGAGAGAGAGTGAGTTTAATATCTAAATATCTAATATCAAAATATCAACAGTAAACTCTGTCATAATTTGACAGCGAGCGAACCCGGCGACCAAATGTCCGTTCTACCAAACGTCTGTTCTACCAAACGTCCGGTCGACCAAACGTCCGGGGACCAAACGTCCGGGGACCAGACGTCTTTCGACGAAACGTCCAGTCGCGTGTTCATTTGATCAATTAATCGGTGTAATGTAGTATTAGCCTGTATAATTAATAGAACAGTATTATTCTCTTTAAACTGCTCAAGGTTTGAAAGGTGCTTTTCCAGTCTTTGTATAGATTGGCAGATCATACGTTATGCAGCCAAACTCACACTACAATTTTGCATGCTTACTTTTCCTGCTACTACTCTCCATGTACTGTTGGTAAATATATTTGTTTATCAATTTATGTTATGACTTGGAGTCTAAATCATTAAAAGACAGGAGAACAAAACACCTCAGATTGTGACATCTATCATGTGGCTTAATGAGACATTTTTTTAAGCAAATGGCAGAATAATTCATCAGCCAACAGCTCATGAAGAATGGCAGTACAAGAGAACTGAATAGTGATAAACAGTTGTGGTCTCAATTATCATTACACTGCAATTATCCTGATTGTTTCACTGTGATTGTCTGAGAAATCTGATAAACAAATATTTGTCTCATATCCCATCTTCCCCACTAATCACGACAGAAAATACATGTTTCTCTGCGTCAAACGCGAATATGCAGACCTCATTACGTGGATGAAAAGTGCAGGGCTGACAATGAAACAGATGGCCTGGTTATCTCCCTCCGCTTTCATATTCTTTGAGGCAGTGTAATTTCACAATCTGTTTTCGATCACATACTTTTCCTCACAGGCTTCATTTTGGTTTCACTGACTAACTGACGCTTGTGTTTTAATGTCTAGCTTTTTTGTCACCCCACTGTGAGTTAAATTGTGCTTTTTGTAAGATGCTGTCAATTGAGGAAATTGTGCAGGCCAGGAGACTCTATGAAAATGGGAAAAAAGCCATTAATTCTGCTACTCTGTTGCAGAATGTGCCTCGAATCATGGTACAGTCAGCCAGTGTTGAAGAGGGAATGAACAATAACCAGCAAGTAAGTGATTGTCTTCTCCAGAATTAAACATCTCTAGGAATTCGACTTTTTGGTATTATTCGACCATGTTTTGCATTGATGGCTAAATCTGTCTTTATGACATAAAAACAGATGTTTTCAGATACAAACATTAGCAACGTCGCCTTAGAAAGCTTCCAGAGTAAATGAGTTTGTCTTAGCTGATATTTTCCGAATTTTGCATGAAATGCAAATGATTAGTTGATCGGTTAGGAAGTTGAAATTTCAGTTTTTTCGTGTGTGACCTGATAAGGTCATTTCACCTCATTCACACCGGATTCTTCTGAATGCAAGTATTTGACTTGTTTGCAAATGGGAGCATGACAATTAGTGTAAATTTGCATAAGTCAACTATATCCATAAATATACATTTACTGTCAATGTTTTGACATCTATATACGCCGGTAATGTTTTAAGAGCTTTTTAAATTGAGTTTTTCTGGAAACTTAAAAAATGTGTCATCTCTTAGGCTATATTTCTTGTTTGTACTAAACTAAATTACAGGATTAACAAACTTGATAGCAAGGAGCATATTGGACAGTTTTACTTTTAAGTATTACATAACATTTTGACTTCACTTTGTGTTAAACAGAAGTGCATTATTTAAGTGTGACTATTTGTCAACAAAGATTTATAATCCCTACTTTCAAGTTTCACCAGTAAGGAGCTGCTCTACTTATTATATACAGTCATGCATCTCTCCTTACGAAATTAAATGGTTCCAGAACTTTTTTCGTAAGTTGAAAATTTCATAACTAGAGCAGTACTTTATATGTAATTCTCTAATTTGTTCCACAGTCCTCACACACCAACTAAAACCGTTAAAACTGGTCAAAATGTCCCAATTTTGTTAGGAAGATGTGAGAAACACACAATTGAGAGAAAATGGTCATGAAATTATTTATGTCTATTAATGGCAAACAAGAAGCTAATGATAGGCAACATAGAGAGACTGCACAAACACCTCGACACATCTAACAAACAGCATTAAGAACTCAAAAAACAACACTAACAACATTAATCAACAACAAACCGTAACGCGTTATGATTTCTTTGGAATGTAATTTTATTAGTCGCTACTGGTTCTTACCTGCTCAGTTTTAACGTCCCCTTCTGCAGTGCTGGTTGACAGACATTTTGAAAAAATAAACTATCCAAAGACGATGGCCTTTGACAACTTTTAAAAATGATTCTACAGTGCAACAAACAAATGTCATCAAGATAGGCGATCGCACGACCCGGGATGTGTTTTTAATTTTGGGGAGATTTCCTAACTTGGATCTTTTTCGTATCTCGAGGCACTCATTTGCTTTTGTAACCTGAAAATTTCGTAACTGGAGACATTCGTAAGTAGAGGTATGACTGTACTTATATACTAATTTGACTGCATTTACTGTAGCAATCAACCCACTTCAGATTTTCTCCTAGCCTTATCGCATCACTAACAACTGGTCACAACTTTCCTTTTAGATTCCACTTGACATTCAACCGGAGGGCTCCAGATCAGTACCTCTCCCTCCACCAATCATCCCAGAGACCGAAGACTCCAACCAGAGCTCAATGAGCGAGGCTTCAAGCGGTTACATTTCAACGAGCATCTCCACGGCGACGCTTTCAGATGTCTACACGTTAAGCTGGGACGTTTCCTTATCATCAGGCCACAAAGCCAACCTTCCAACTGCAATGGATGAAAAAGAAATTCAGGAGGGCCTGAGACTGCCCTCGCAGTCTGAAGGCGGTTCTACAGCAGAAGCTCAGGAGTTTTTCAAGGCTATTGAAAAGAACAATGACCTCCCCCTGTCTGAACCAAATGACAATCAATGCGATTCAAATCAGAGTGAAAAGGACCCAAATCCATCTCTCGTAGCTCACAAAGTTGAAAACACTTCTCTGTGTGATACGTCTAACATTCCAAGAATGCCAGTGTGTTTAGAGCAGGAATCAATGGCACCTGAACAATTACCAGACCGACAACAAACAGACTTAATATCAAATACCTCGACCTTAAGTGTTAAAATGAATATGGAAGAACACACTAAAGCAATTCAAGAAGAAACACAAGTGTCAGGTTTAAATGAACACGGCAAACAAGACCAGAGTGATCCTGCTACTGTTTCAAGCCAAATATCTTCAGATTTGCCTCCAATCTCACGGAAAGATTCGGATCCCCTAGATCTTTTCCAGGAAAAACTGCCTTTAAAGAGTTCTAGTACTACTGCAATCCCAGCTTCATCTACTGAGGAAGTCACACAAGAATCAACGCTTGACGCCGCTGTTATACCCAATGCCTCAACAACCAAATCTCCTGGAGCAGCAAGCAACCCTTTCAAGATTCAGAAAGTCCAGTCATCAGACCTCAAGTCCTTCCATCGTATACTTGGCGAGACAGAGGACAGTCCTGGCAGCGCTTCAAAATTGGACCCTAATTTAACTGAGCCCCTGGAACTCATCTTGGACTGCGAAGACGGAGAGACAGCTGCCGCTGTTCAGATTCCTGACTGGATGAAAGAAGGGGAATTTGTCACTGTAGGCACCAATAAAAGAGGCATCGTGCGTTATGTTGGGCCCACGGACTTTGCAGAAGGCATGTGGGTGGGAGTCGAACTTGAGGTCCCAGCAGGTGAGTGGAAATGGTCACCAACACTATGACTTTCTGCCTTTGCTTTTAGACTTGAGCTTTATAACAGTATGGACGAATATATGAAGGACAATTGGTAAAAAGTGAGAAAGGTGCACTTAGGGTTGCCAACGATCCCTTGAAAAATGGAATTGTTCTGTATCCAGAAACAAACGTATGCGTCCCGTATTGAGCTTACAAGGGATGGGCTTTGTCCCGTATTGTCAAAGAATTGAAAAATAGTGTCCGATTTTTTTGGAGCAAACTAATACTGGGAGGTTGCCCTTTAAGAATATGAAGGCAAAGGATTGCCTCAGCACTTCTGCTTTTTGACCAACAAGCATACGAGTATGACAATGACGATACAAAATCATGGAGGAACAAAAATTGATTTTTTTTCCATTACAAGTTTACTTTGCACTTTACTCTGCAGGTTTTATTTCCACTTTCTCCTACTGAATTAAAATGTTTTATATCA
This sequence comes from Stigmatopora argus, assembly GCF_051989625.1. Lineage (NCBI taxonomy): Eukaryota > Metazoa > Chordata > Actinopteri > Syngnathiformes > Syngnathidae > Stigmatopora > Stigmatopora argus. The sequence continues at coordinate 4,544,204 of NC_135405.1, read as the reverse complement.
ACCCTCAGGCCATTCACGTGGCATCTTTAAAGTGCCGTAGAAAATAAACTTTCACATAGTGCCGTCTACATCAATCGAAAGTTTTTTTTGACACTGATACATCACAGAAAACCGGAGATCTGATAGTTTTAATGTGATGCTAGATTTTTCTTTATCCGTTCATGCGTGCACTTGACTTTAGATGGCATTCATATTCCTGGGACTGACCGCTTAACTTAAGTATTTTCATGTATTTATTGGTATAAATAGTATGATCAACCCACTTCATATAGAATGTTGTGCTGAGAAAATTTATACGAAGATACTGAGGGCTTGTTAAACATTTAAATTAAGCAGGACAGATATTTACTTTGATTTTTAAAAAATAAAATAACTAGTGTTTGATCAGTTGCCCCTGACAAGTTGAATTTATCTTAGTGCTCTTCTAAAACTATACAGCCTTTCAAATTGTTGCCATTAATTTGTTAATTATTTCTTGGTCTTGTTCCAAGTGCTGATTGATCCACCCCTAACGATAAAAACAACCTTCCATCTGACTTGACAAACACGCACACAACTTATACACGTTAGCCATGTTTTTTCCAGATAAAAAAATGCTGCGATCTTGAATGTTTACTCTTTACATGATTCTTTACCAGGTAAAAATGATGGTTCCGTTGGGGGTAAGCACTACTTCCACTGCAATCCCGGTTACGGAGTCCTGGTGCGGCCAGACCGAGTGACCCGCGGTGGCGGCAAACGCCGCCGACATCAGCAGAAACGTCGCAGCGCTAATTTGTCCGGGTCCTCCCAGAACCTAGCCGCTCTCACGGCTCTCGCCAAAGGTGATGGCTCTTGTGCATCAGTATCTGCTAATAATGTAGAGGACCATAAAAGTTCTTGACAGGAATTTATGAAATTGTCATTATGCAATTTTGGGTTGGTTAACATCTACATGTCATATTTGATGTTGTCGAGATGACTGACCTTTTCCTAGGGTTGTAAATGTGCGGATGGAATCTATTTCACACAAGGGATTTTAATTCAATGCTTTTGTTCAATGACTCAATTTTAACAATGTTAAAAACACTAGTACACTGTTTTTATTTGTTTTGATATTTGCCAATGAAAGTAAGATTGTCCTTTTACATTTACTGTATTTTTAAAACCCAGGGTGGTTTCATAATGTTTTATTGCTAATTGTTTATTGATTATTTGTGCCTTGCCTTTTGTTGAAAAGTCATCATATGAGCCGTCTCGTAGTGTAGCAGTTCACTCACCTGACTATGGTGCGGGCAGGCTTGGGTTCGATTACCGCTGGTGGCGGTATGATTGGAGGAGCAGATGGTCGTTTGTCTCTCTGTGTGCCCTACGACTGACCAGTCTAGGGTGTAGTCTGCCTTTCGCCCGAAGACAGCTGGGTTAGGCTCCAGCAATGATTTAATATGAATGTCATCATATGAACTTGGAAATAACTTTTTACCTTACTTTGAGAAACCACAATAAAAAAATGCTACTAATAAACTGTCTGAATATTTTGTCAGTTAGTCATTTTTTTCTGACATAATATAATGATGGACAATGGAAATCTCACTTGGTGCTGTTACAACTTCTAATGTAGATACAATCCCATTTATTGAGCATACACTTACCTCGAGCTGGGCGTGAGAGGTTAGCGCCTCGGCCTCACAGCTCTGGGGTCCTGGGTTCAAATCCAGGTCATGTCCACCTGTGTGGAGTTTGCATGTTTCCCCTGGGCCTGCATGGGTTTCCTCCGGGTACTCCGGTTTCCTCCCACATTACAAAAACATGCATGGTAGGCTGATTGGACACTAAATTGCCCCTAGGTAGGAGTGCGAGTGTGCATAGTTGTCCGTCTCCTTGTGTGCCCTGCGATCGGCTGGCCACCAATACATGGTGTTGTCCCCCGTGACCCTAATGAGGATGAAGCAGTTCAGAAAATGAGATGAGCTCGAGCTGTTTTGCAAGAATAGGTAATAATTTCGGTCTTTCAGTGTCCAAAACTGATAGATAGACATACCTCACACGACTTGCAGGTGTCGCTATAAAGTTTTAATGCGAGGGGGCCGAATAATATAGTACAAACCCCCTCCTCCCCCAAAAAGATTAAAATTTCCAATGAAATTCGTTCCACTTCACGATTGTGTCCCACTTGTTCATTATTGACAAAAAATAATTTTATGTTTTAAGCCTGAAATGTGGTGAGAGGTTATTAGTAACAAATTAATGTGGCCACTGCCTAACTTAAAAAAAGGAAATTGTGTAATTTGCTAATAGACATGGGGAATTATAAAATAAAATATAATAAAACAATAAAAAATGCATACATTGATTGGTTTTATTCTAATACTGTTGACAATGTGATTCCTTCAATTTTTGTCCAAGTGCAAACTGATTATAGTCCCTCGTGTATCAATAATTAGTGCTTTTTTAATTATAAGTGTTTTAATGTTTTACATAAAATATGAAATATACATATTTAGCAATAATCACCCATCAATAAGTCAAAAGATTTCAGTGATATAGCTTTATTCTCTTATACATTATATATATATTTATATATCATACTAAAATAAACACAAGTTTAAAAAAAAGAACAAAGTAACTGTACAAAAATGTATATATACTACATCTTAATTACAGAACAGTCTACTGTCCAAAAAAGGCACTAAATTCCAAAATGGGCAATACAATAAGATTTAACATAACATAGCTTTTGATATTGATACAACAGCATTCATTCCTCTTTATCTGAGCTATATTTGGATGAAGTGTTTACACAGGAGGGAAGGAGGAGGGATATGTAACATGGAAACCCTGACGTACGACGAGAGGACATCCCTGGAGAAGAAGCACTACAACTGAACTACATGTAGTTGCTGGGGGGCGGAAAAGTTTTGGCTTCTGGCCTATCTTTCGGTAGAGTCACCGTAATAAAAAAACAATATATGATTCACTACTTTAGCACCTGAACATGTTATTTCTGTCCTCCTCGTAATGGCATCAGATAAGCTTGAACACTGATTTATAGGAATTGGAATTTGAATCTGTTATTTAATCTCTGCGACAATTCATTTCTCAATCATTTCAGATATAGAAATCTCCCGGCACACTGTTTAAGTGTGTGGCAAAGACACAATGAGCTTTATTTTCTTTATCTGGGCTGAGATCCTTACACAACACTACATTAATAAAATTTCCTAATTTTTGAGTCATTTTCCTTCTTGGGTTCTTAAAAACTAATCACTGTCAAATGGATTTGGAAGAACACGATGTGATTGGATGGGGTGCCAGTTTAAATTGCTTTACAAAATGACATTTATTTTTAAGGTTGTCATAAGGATTCGAAATCCCTCCGAATCGATTTTTGCACGTGTTTTTGGCAGAAATAAACAACAGGTGGCAAAACTTCCACTGCCGTCCACTAGTCGGGAGCAGTCAGCTGCCGTGCCCTGACATCTAGTATCTAGACTAGGGGTGGTCAAAGCGGTCCTCGAGGGCTGCTGTGGGTGCCTGTTTTTGTTCCAACTGATCCAACACAAACAGTTTAACCAATGAGTTTACTGCTGAAACAAGAAGCACCTGATTGCAATCCACTGATTACACTTCTAAGATCCCAGATTGGTGGAAAGGTTTCCTCTTACAGGTTGGAACGAAAACCCGCACCCACTACGGCCCTTTCTGGAATAGTTTGGGGACCACTGATCTAGATATTAAAACGTGCTTGGGCAGACGAGGGCGCAATTTTTTTCACATTTAAGCAGGTTTGGACTAAAGCTTGTTTGCATTAGATCAGGTCTGCACTAAAAACTGAGAAAATGAAACATAAAACATGTTTAAGTTAGTGCGAAACAAGGTTTCAGAAATTAATAAAAATGCTTTTAAGTCAGTTCAAATAAGTTTGTCCGAAGTGGTATACAAAAATCGCAATAATCGTCTTAAAGTGTAGTATCAGGATTAGTCAGGTTCGAACCGTCACCTGTGAATCGAGATACTAATTGTATCACCAGATACAGAAGGTGACATTACATTTTATTTCTGAAGGATGACGCCAAGGTAAACTTGCATCGTTCCTGGTTGAGGCAACGCTATAACCTGGTCATGTATTTCTTATTTATTGTTAATGGTGCATTCTTACTATTTTTTGCCACCCAAATGCTACAAAATTCAAGGGGCTTATTCAGGTAGAAAAACTAAAGACTAAGAATAATTATTCCTAAATGACCACATCAGTCACTACACCTCACTTTTGACCAAAATATCAATTTTACTTCCAGTTAATAATTCCTAAATGGTACATTGTAATACTTAAGAGAATTTCTAGGCAATTCTTTTGAACTTACTATAAGACAGATGAAAAAATAGTATTATTTATTATATATTATTATATATTACTTTTTGGGTGGAAAATTTCTAAATGTAATTTTTTGGGGGGGAAATTAATTTAAAGAAAAACAAATATGATTATAAACAATCCTAATTACCATTTTTTTAAAAATCCTTCCTTTAATATTTGTAATATACAGTAAATTACAGTGGGGCACTTAATGTATTTTGAAATAAATATTAAATTAATGATGCAGTATTAGCAAACCATGGTTTTAATCACATCGTGTTCCATTTCAAATCCATTGCGAGAGTTTATAAAGGCAAAAATATTAAGAACCTGCCTTATTTTATACTTCTTTTGCTGCACCAGAGCTCACAATTCCAGCTACATTGATTTCAATGGAGCCCGGTTAAAGTGGAAGTAACAAGATCACATCAAGAGTAATTTAAAAGCTTTACATTTTTCTCTTTGTAAGGTGCATTGTTTTTTTTGTCTTTCACAAAATACCTCAAACACAAACAGGAAGACTGTTGTTCAGTGTAATAATGAATGACAATAGAAAATAAGACTAACAAAATGCAGGTGAACTTTAAAAAGCTGGATTAATTTAACAAAAAAACGCATGTTTCTTTGCAAAACACTGTACATTAGCTTTAAAAATGAGTATAAATATTTACGTTTCTTTTCTTTACCGCAAAATCCTTTTTTAAATCCTTTTTGAAATGCAGGTGCCAGTCATACATACACGTTGACTTTATACTGAATGAAAGCTTGGATAAACTTTCAATGTCAACTTTCAAACCACATTCTGAGATTCGACAATTAACAGAAATGCATGAAGATAAAACTTTTGTTACACATTCCATTCATGATCAAGTATTACAAAATTGTTACTCTAGACCTTTTCATAAGGAATAGTTTCATACTTTGGGAAAACACTGAACTATTCAAGCAACACAATGAGGCGCATTCAACGATAATTTATTCATCTCGTTCTGATACTAAGCAAAAAAGAATCTTCTTAGGGCGTCAAACTGACACATAATTGGCTGAATTTCTTCTTTAAAATGGGGGTCAGGGCTAGTAATTTTTTTAAGCACTCAAGCACCAATAAATGTCTGTTTTTTTTTGTTTACAATTAATTTTTGTAAATATTTTTTGGCAGCTGACAAAACCCCATTCTGGGTTTCTGCTGATTTGCCATTAGGTTTAAAGGATCAAAGTTTTCAATATTGTCATTGTCGCAAACAATATTAAACAAGACAATCAGCGCAGACTTAGTCCCCGTTAAAATTTGTGTAAAACTGCGGTGCGGATTTTTTTTTTGAATTTTTGGGAAAAAAAATGGGTCTATAATATCAGTAATTTCAGGATTTATCAGCTGTAATGTGAATATTTACTTTGCAAGCCTATTTACAGCCAGCCGCAAAATAGGTTGCTTTCGTATCAAACATTTTAGGTTAGGAGACCTCCTACATTTGTCTAGAGCTCAGTTGCTAATTTATGGAGACGATGAAATGACATCAGTTGATTGACAGTTGAATAGGTTTAGAGATTCTGCTCATTTCCAAGTGAATCTGGCTATATTTTTAGAATGGTTGTGTATACAAACCTCCTCATAGAAGGAAAATACACGAATGAGCATATTTTCCCAGAATGCAAATCTATTCCTTTGGTCAAAAAGTTCCAAGTCCAGTTTAACTGCAAAGTTGTTGCGTCACCAAAAGGAGACTGGCATTTAGATATATTAAAAAAATAAAAATAATAATAAAAAAACACTTCAATCTTTGTTTTAGAGTGAGGCATGTACTGAGGATAAACTACATTTAACATTGGTGCTTTAACGTTTCAGCTAATTACACTGGCAAAGTTCAAACCAAACTGTGTTGTTTTAGCACATGGCTGAATTTCGAGGAAAAAAAATCTGCTCCAATCACAAAATCCCATTATTGGTGCAGGTAGGCCATAATTACACTTCTGTCCTCTGTAAGTAAGCATTCCAACTTGCTGCATTTGGGTAACACTGGGCAAAACATGACTAAAACATTCCGCCAGATCTATTAGAAGAAATGGCTTTGGATGTCCATAAAGACCACGGTCATACCAGTCTATGTTACGGTGGACGACTTTGAGCCAGCCTCATCACAGCATATTTTCCTTTGGCATGGAGGGCGTTAAAAAGCAAAGATTCCATTAGTAGATAGCTTAATATTTGCTTGATTATCACCTTGACTGATAAACAGATTCTCCATTGCCTCGACCACGTAAGTCATTGCTAAATATTACGATGATTGCAAAGAGTTTCTGCGGTAGAATGAAAACTTATAATAACTCATTCACTGACTGTCAGGCCGTACCAGTTGGCATCAATGGCAGCGAATGTGTTAAGGTATTGTTGAGGATTGCTGACATGCAAAGCAGTGAGATTCAAAAGAGGTGTGGTGGAACTTAAGGCAATTCATCTTGAGGCTTGCATTCAACAGCAGAAAACTTCCACAAATTCCGGTTTGGGGTAAAAACATTCAGACAGTTGGGGATGCGGATTAACGGAACTGCCTGACAATCTGATTTGTTCGGACGGAGAAGACGCTCTTCAGAAGACATTGTCCAGACACTTCTCCGGCCTATAATTGCACAATGACCAGGATGGGGCGGTAGGTAGGTAGCACATCAGTGGGTATGCATGACTGAGAACTAGAAGAACCATACATCTTATATACAGTACACACTTGTTGAGTTTGTCTCTGAGGTTGAGTGTGATTGAATGAGGATTGGCTCAGATGACCAGACTGCAGAGGTAAGGAGGAGTGTCCTGGGAGGAGGGGATACAAGGGGTAACAACCGCAGGCTTTGGTTGTGAGAAAAAGCCAGGACTTCTATTTCGTCTTTTTTTCTTTTCTTCCATAGACAGTTTTTCATTAAAAGGAGGCTGTGGACCAGGAGTTCCCAAACCAGTCCTGAAGGGCCAGTGTGTGCCCTGTTTTTGTTCCAACCAATCCAGCACATAGAGTTTAACCGATGAGGTTTCTGCTAAAACAAGAACCACCTTGCACTTGTAAGACACCATATTGGTGAAAAGAGGCTGTCCGGTTTAGTTGGAATGAAATCCTGCACCCTCTGCGGTCCTTTGTGGAATAGTTTGGAGACCACTGCTTTATCTTTAGTTGTCAGATTCGTTAGTTCATCAGGAAGTCGAAGCAATAAGTCATGGGTTGTTTTGGGAAAGACAAGAGGACACAGTCTCGGGCCTTTTGGAGGAACATAGTGCGTTGGGATCATGGGAACTCTTTCCTCAATTCAGATCCTGGGATTTTATTCTCTTAAAGGTACTATTTAGAAGCACCCTTTTGCCTGTTTGGGAAGCTAAAACCCTTGTTTTTTATCCAGCGTTATCCACCCAATCGTTTCCTGAAAATTGTTGCACAAGTGCTTTGTGTGGTTCTGTGTTTGTGTGACAAACTAAAGTCCCAACATCATTATCTAAAAGCTCTTGAGAGCGACAAGGCAGGGTCATTTTCTGGCACAGAACTTAATTTAAATATACTGTACTACCCAGGGTTCAAACACAAAATGGTTCTCCTAAAGTTCTGAATTCAAAAGGTAAAGTTCCTGCAATTGAAATGCACCTTTTATCCTTCCTGTTGTCCTCTTGTTCTTTCCATTTTTCAACATTCAGTCATCCTCTAGGACTTCTGTCTTGATGTCGCTGGGAACCCCTCCAGTTCTTGACAGGGCCAAGATGGTGTGATTTACAGCGGCCATCTCCACAGCCAAGGAGATGGGATCCTGGTGCTCGCTGTGCGCAGCGCTTTCATCCTGAGACAAGATGGGAGGAAGGAGGAGAACAACGTAGAGGGTGGAGTGCATAAAATCTTATTTTCCAAATGCCCACACAGAGCTCAGTGTTTGGTCAGTGAGGTTTTTAGTATGTTTTGAGGTTTGGTATTGTTCATTTCGATGAGAACTTAACGTGTAAGGATGTTTACGATTGAAACTAACGAAAGACAAAGAAAGATAACCGGGCTGTTGAGATAATCAGAATACAGTACATGTTTTTGTGTTAGCCGCTCTATTGCTAACCATTCCAAAAACAGCTGTTTGTTCCTTACCGTCTTCGAATTAGCGTTCACGTCGCATTTTTATTATTGTTGACAAAATTATTTGCCGATAATTATCGTTTTTATTTTATCGCCCAGGTCTAGCAACTTGCATGTGAAATTTTTCACATATATCATTTCACATGTTATTTTTGCACTGAACTGCAAGAAGGAACTGTAACCCTGTGCTAATTTCAACATAGGCAGTAGGTGGACTTTTAGCTTATCCCTTCAGGGGTCTCCATGGCAAACCTTTAGACTTGGAAAAAAAACGTACAACAATTTAAATCAAACTGTTATTATCATGTTTTTACATTAATTGAAATGTTTTTGCAAACTATTGAAAAAGTATAAGCATAATAAAAATAAGTTTATCTTTGTGTTTCAGTGCTTCTACGTGGGTTTTACAGTCAGTAATTCTACTATATGTTACGCTGAAGTCGCACTTGCATGTTGTGCAAATTTCGGTGCTTTTGGAGACGGCTTCGACATGGGATATTTCGTCGAATATGAACCAACAAACTTCTGCGAGTGTCGGGGTTTCTTATTAGAAGTTAGAAGCTGTGTACTCCTACTTCCTTTAGAACAACCCAGCAAATAATAGGATTTGTTTCAAAACAAAAGTGGTGGTTTAGTCAGCCTTAATAATACTTACTTCCTATATGAAAAGAACAAAAAAGAAAATGTTAAAGCGATAGAGGCTGCCTATGCAATCGAGACAAATCATTTGTCAGAACTTGTAACTCGGATGATTCACAATGGAATCGTGTTACCGAATTCATCCGGTTTACAATGCAATTGAATGAGGCTGCGTTACTTGTCCGGGTAAATTTTGGAAATTGGTGTCTACCTCCCAACTCGATGGTCCCCCACCCAATGTAAATAAATTATTTAATTAATTAATAGTGCATTACCTGTGTAGGGGAGGTGGGCTCCAAGCGGTAAAGGCCAAATGGTCTGCTAAGTGGTCTCTTGTCAAAATATGGCAGATCACATGCCTAAGGAGAGGAAATATTGAAACATAACAAAAGAAGCAAGAATTAACACTTTTTGGTGTAATGAAAGTAAAGGCACAAGAATACTATCGCCACCTTTCCAGATTAAGCTGTTCAGCCCTACATGGTCTTGAAATTTATATTTATTTATCCATCTATCTTTATTTTGTGATTTTGACTGAATTGTATATGTATAAGGGGACGGTCGGGTGGTGGTTAGCACGTTGGCTTCGCAGTTTAGAGATCGAGGATGCGAGCCCAGGTTGGTCCTAACTGTATGGAGTTTGCATGTTCTCCCCGCGCTTGCGTGGGTTTTCTCCGTGTACTTCGGTTCCCACCCACATTCTACGAAAAATGCATGGTAAGCTGATTGAAGACGCTAAATTGCTCCTAGGTGAGCATGAATGCTTGTCCGTCTCCTTGTGCCCTGTTGTTGGCTGGACACCAATTCAAGGTGTTCCCGCCTTATCCCCATAGTTTCCTCGGGTAGGTTCCAGCACCCCCGCGATCCTTGTGAGGATAAGCAGTACAGAGTATATGCATGTCTGGCCTGTGTACACAGGTAAAGCCAACCATCATCGGTTACTGGTCCAATACAAAATGTGCACCAAACTCTTAAGCAAAATTGTTTAAAAGTGTTACAGGATATCCATAAACTTGCTGTACCTGGTCTGCAAAATCATTGGCATCAATGTCGTCACTGTTGGAGTGTCCCCCTGGACTTTGCACATCTATCCCATGACTCTCTAGGATTGTGGCTTCTTGGAGGAAAAGAACAAAGTGTGATATACATTTATGATTAATTGTAGATCCCAGTGTCATTGCACTAAAATGCAGTAATCATTTACCAAACGAAGCCTCAGTCAATTTTCAACTCTACAGAGAAAAAACATCGTATTTATATTTGTTATCTAAAGAGATGAACTATAATAATACATTTGTTTTTTTTAAACATTTACTTTACCATACAAAAATGTTCTACTCTACAGAGAAAAAAAATGTATTTATATTTGTTATCTAAAGACATGAACTATAATAATACATTAGTTTTTTTAAACATTTACTTTACCATACAAAAATTTTCACTACCACAGAGGTGGCTTGTAATAAAACATACTGTTTCACGTTTGAGTAACTTTGTAAGAGGAATTACTACTTTTAGTCTATTACAATGGGGTACATCATTGACTATCACATCAAGTGGCATTTCACTAATATCAATATGTTGTGTATTTTGGTTATTTAAAGAAACTATAGTCACACGGCTCAGTTTCACTAATATTAGGATGTTGGATATTTACCAAATTTACTGGGGCAGGCAGTCATTTTACTGCAGTCACAATATAAAATGATTCACCCCTGATTTAGTAGTTTTGTGAATAGACCACCCAAAGCGGGCTCAAAAGGTCAAAAATGTTCTAATTTTGTTAAGGACAGTAAATAAAATTTCTACTCCTATATTATTTGTGGTTAAGATCAGAATGAAAATCAGTACTACTCATTTTCTAGAGATGGATATGCACGGAATAATGCTAGTGGCTACCACTACTACTATATCTACTCCCCCACAAGTATAGCACTCTCAAAAACCTTTCACTATTCTAATTACCCCCACTCATTATGAAATTACCCAATAGCCATGCATTTTTTAAATAACCATTTTTGTGGGGGGGAAAAAACTAACCAGACACCATAAGAAAACCATGTAATAAAATGTATAATCATTAAACTTATATGATATGTGCAATGCTTGATATACATTACCAATGTTTGCTCGTCTTTTGATCTCTTTGCGGCGGTTCGCAAACCAGTTGTAAACTTTGAGGGAGGTGACCCTTTCCAAATCAGACAGCTTTTTCCCTGAAAAATATCAAAAGGGTCTTAATGCCCTGACTCATTGCACTGCAAGGTCAACCTTGGCCCTTTTATCAACCAAACAAGAGCAAATAACTTGACTGTCTTTCTTAGATGCAGAATTGTTTAATTTTAGGTCTTTAAATGTACAAAATACAGTAGACACAAGTATTAGCAGTTTCCATGTTGTACCTGGTTTCTGAATAACGGCATTGCAAGCGTTGGCGATTTCCTCCCTTTTGGCCTCATCCGGGTACTGGTTGTCATTGAAGTAGCTAAAAAAATAATCAATAAACAAAAAAAGATTATACATCATTTATTTTCTGTACCGCTTATCCTCACAAGAGTCGAGGCGGGTGCTGGAGCCTATTCCAGCTGACTTTGGGCAACAGGCAGGGGACACCCTGAATTGTTGGCCAGCCAAACGCAGGGCACAAGGAGATGGACAACCATTCACGCTCACACTCATACCTAGGGGCAATTTAGAGTGTCCAATCATGTTTTTGAAATGTGGAAGCAAACCGGAGTATCCGGAGAAAAGCCACGCAGGTCCAGGGACAACATGTAAACTCCACACAGGTGGACCGACCTGGATTTGAACCCAGGACCCGAGCTGTGAGGTCGACGAACTAACCACTCTTCCACCGGGCCGCCCCGGCCCAGAACATATTTCCGGTTTTATTAATTTTAATTTGATCAGTATTTTTGATTTTTGATCATTTGTTAAATTATTAACACTGGATTGATTGACTAAAATAGTTAAGCGCGCTATAAATGGTTAAGTCACAACCATAAATAGTAGATTCTTAAAACCTGTGCAGGGCATTTTGACTGGGTTCTTTGGTGCTCCAGGGATTTCTATTCAACCCAACTATATGGAGCTGTTATTCTTTGAAATTGTCAATAAAATATCAGCAAAAAAGTGTTCAACCAGCCCACATGCATGTTTTTCGGATGTGGGAGGAAACCGGAGTTTGCGAAAAAGAAAACGACGCAAGCCCAGGGAGACACACAGTGAAGACCGACCTGGGATTGAACCCTCAACTGTGCAACAGTCAAAGAAAACCAAATCGTACTCTCTGCAACCATGTGAACCAGGGGTGAGCAAACTATTTCACAAAGGGCCACATTGGGTGCAGGTTTTCATTCAAACCCATAAAGACGACACCTTTTCACCAATCTGGTGTCCTACAAGTGCAATCAGTGGATTGCAGTGAGGTGCTTCTTGTTTTCTGCAGAATTCTCATTGGTCAAAGTTTCTGTGATGGATTGGTTGGAACAAAAACCTGCACCCATAGCGGCCCCCGAGGACCGGTTTGCCTACCCCTCATGTAAACTTTCTTTGAGGAGAACAGAAAATCATTGGGAAATTTTAAAACAATTCTCACATCGTTATGAATCCTATGAATCAGTCTCCTTACCTCTCCATCACAGCCAGACACTCTTTCCTCCAAGTAAAGCGGCTTCCCCGCCGAAGTCGGAAAGTTCCCGGGGCAGTGGTCAGTGGAGGAGTTTGCCTCCACTCCATGTCCTCCAGAGGCATCGGTGCCGGCCGCATGTTCAGAGTGGCACCTGTATCGAGAAAAGGCAGCAGGTTACCGAATAGTCATTAGATTGGTGTAGCTGAATGTCTTTAACACCATTGACAGCTAATCTATTTTGACTGAGAGATGATGGGTTCAATTGAATGATCACTCAAGTTTCATTCTATGGTATTGTATTTCATGGAGCAAGACTGAAAACGCCTAGTGCATGTGGAAGACGGAAGACCAACAGATAAGTGCGTAACACAACAGACTTCAAATAGATTGGTGTACAAACATTAAGTTCTTATCAAAATCTGTCAAGTAGGTGGCTCAAGACAAAATACAGCAAACATGAATGCACAGTTGAAATTATACACCACTTATTTCCAGTTAAAAGGAGTGTAGGGCTGAAATAAAACACAATTTCAAGCTAAAAAGTGGGACACATTTGCAGAGTCATAACCCAATGCAACAAGTTAAGACGTCAACAGTCCTTTGCAATCTGCATAAAAGTCCCACTATCACAGATTAAAGACTGTTGTCAAAGAGTATTCAAAATTAAACTATCAAGACGGACACAGATCCAGACCTGTTGAGATTGCATAGAAAATAATTTATGTAACATTGATAATTAGCTTTGCTAAAAACACTAAGACTTAACGGTAGGATGACTCAATGGAAAACCAGTAGATAACCGAGTATATTCATTGATCATCTTGCAACAAGTTAGAATACGATATTGAAAGTAGGTCAGAGGAGTAAATAAATCTCAAAGAGCATGAGAATTTACCGTACAAGTGCACACCTAAGGCTGATCCACCATAACACAGCGAAAATCTAAACTTGACACACAAGTGTCTTGAGCTCCAGTAACATCGGATCTACCAAGTTGTATATATTTTGCATTTACGATCCTCGATTCCATGAGCAAGCATGGTGATTGAAAAATTAATAATTAATGACCTGTATTCAAAACCACAGTTAATTTTTTGGTACACTTTTGGCGCTGCTGGGGCCTTGTTGTTTTGGTTCCCATGCCATTGATAAATACGGCAGATATCCCAAATGCTTACCACCTGTAGTTTAGCCCGAAAAACATCCCAATTCATTGACTATGTCATTTGTTTCCTGGTCAAAACAGTCTTCAGTAAACTGTTTGGATCCAAACAACGGAATTTGTTACTTACCAACTGCTTCACAGTGGTAGTGTTTGTGTTGTACCAATATCCTACACATCTATAAACGATTTTTCAATAAAACAATCAACGTAGTTGGAAAAAATAACAACAACGCTGGCGGCCACATAAATGAAATTAAACGTAAGAGGACACATTGCGACACATTCCCCTTGACGTCATGGGTAGCATCTCTGGATTTCTGGCCGAAAGGAAAATGGGATAAAAACTGTTTTTGTGCTTTTTGGTTTATTTTACAAAGAAAGGAATGGCCAGTGGTTCAGCAAAGTCCAATTTATTGAATGGAGTAAAGTACCTCCTTGGCTTGACTCAATGTGGCCATAAATATAACAGAGAAAGAGCCGTTTGCAGTGCTGATGGCATTGGCAAACCTCCACTAAGGAGCATGCCGCAGAGGACAAGGCGTGGGATGTCTGCTGCCTGTCTATAGGTTGATACAGCACAATTATGCTAGAGATGCAATGTCAGCATGTTGCCTGTTTAAACCTCCACATCTGACTGTGCTTCAGAAGTAGCCTTGATAAAATCCTTTTAACATTTAAAGCTTTTTTTTAATACATATATTCTTTGGCAAGTGTTCCTCTAGACCAGAGGTGGGCAAACCGGTCCTCGAGGGCTGGTGTGGGTGCAGGTTTTTGTTCCAACCAATCCAACACAAACAGTTTAACCAATGAAGTTTCTGCTGAAACAAGAAGCACCTAACTGCAATCCACTGATTGCACTTCTAAGATACCAGATTGGTGGAAAGGTTTCCTCTTATAGGTTGGAACGAAAACCCGCACTCACTGCGGCCCTTTTTGGAATAGTTTGCCCACCCCTGCTCGAGACCCATGTATTTTATCCTAACCAATTGCTATAAAACTGAAGAACAACATAGTACATCAAGCTTATCAGATTTTTATTGTAGCGGAGGTAAAACATATACTCTTCTCTACTCAAGGTGAAGAGCTGAACAGCAAACTGCAACACCATGGTAGACGCCAATATGGAATTGCAATCTGATTGCGAATCACTGGATAGTTCTTACAATACATCAAACATTTTGAAAAAAAATTGTTCAAATGTAGCATGGGGATTGCATGAATGCTGTTTAAAGGTATGACCTGTTTTGTTTTAGTGTAAAAAATTATATGGTGTTCCAAATATTTGGGAATCAGTTTTGTATAATCTCCAATTAAATGTGAGCATAATTAAGTAGTGATTAATGTTATACTATAGCGCCTACAGTATAACATTAATCACTACTTAATATTTTTGTTCCAAGATACGAAAGAAATCTCCCCAAAAATCAAACAGCTCCTGATCTGTAAATACACTGCCTGTATTCTGTATTTTATTTTGAAATTGTCACGATAGACTTGGCCCCCCCAATCGCTATTTCCTGACACCTTTCTGGCCTTTCATTGGCTGTCTCCCAACACCTTGCTGGTGTCCCATGTTCCACGAAGCTTTGTGTGACTTTGACCACTATTTGTCATAACGGAGTTCTAGCATAGTGTTTCATACTTTTTTCGAGTGGGGTCAAAGCAACTTTGTTTCTTTTTCAATTTGGGCCCAAAGAACGTTAATTTCATTGAATTCATAATTTTAATTTGTTAAACTGTGTTTGCAGCAAGCCAACCCACAACAAGATCCAAGTTAAATCTCTCTAAGCACAGCCAGTAATTCTATTCTTACTTGATATCAATTATTTTCCCAATTTTCTGAAAATGTTATGAAAATGCTGCAGAAATCTAAAACTTGTTAACTTAGGTTGAAATGGGTTAATTCCATCCAACTTTTACATTTTTTTAAAATGGCGAGGTCAGTTAAATTTACATTGTTTTTTTGTAAGGCTGAAGAAAGTCCGCTTGCCAATGGTGATGTCTTCAGGTGATTATTATATTTATTTCATATTCCACAGCAACTTTTGGTTTGAAGGAAAATTTATAAAGATAAAAAAAACGTCAAAATTTCTGCTGATTTTATTATTCATTTCTTTTCATAGTATAAGGAGAGTTGTCTAATCTTTATTGCACAACAACAGAAAAAAAATATTAAATCATATTTTATATTATATTTCTTTTAAAATAAGGTAACAGGTACTTTCATAATTGGAAAAAGCAGGAAAGTAATTTATCTACTTATTTTCAGAAGTTTGAAATTTCAAATTTGAAAAAAAAGATGTCATGTTATCGTGATAATTATCGATAGACTGATGCTTTTTTTTTTTCAATCGTGATGATATATAAAATGTTGACCTGTTACCTACGTGCTGGACAAGAGGTTTGTCAAAAAAAAGTTAAGACAAGTCAATGTTATGAACATGTCTGTGGATAAAAATATACACACTTTAAAACCTTGGAATGGCGGCAAATTGACTAAAACCTATCATTTTTATCCGTAGTGGTAGGAAAATAATTTTATTTACGTATTTGAAGCCTGTATTTTTTTTTATCTGCAGCCCTCTCTCCTGTTAATATCGGTTTGTTTTTCAGTTTGTTTCATATTAAGGTCAGAGATAGCTATTGATTGTCATGCAGATTGGTGTGTGTTATCCATACAAATGTGGGCGTGTGATAGGAACATTGATGGTGAAACTGATGTCTAGTGGTTTATAATCACAAATAAGAAATATGCTGGGTATAGTTACTGGTGGCTAGAAAATATGTGTGTGGGTTTGCGACACTGTAAATGTAGATTGTGGGTCAAAAAAGAGGACGTTTTTCATTTTCATTTTTTTAAAGGAATGAAACTGATCTTTGTGTTAAAACAAATATTTAAAAAAAATACAAGACATTATACATTTTTTGCATCAGAGATGAGCTATTACCTGGAGTTGTTTTCTCCAAGGTGTACCAGCGATAAAAAGCCCTCTTTTTCTGCTCACTCAGGTCAGAGCCATGCTGCAGTAGCCAGTGTGAGATTCTGCTCTGGCTGATGCCTGGAAGGTAGCCAGACATCAAATTAGTGAATGTTTTACATCAAGCCCTGGCATAGTTTGCTGACAAATCCATTGAAGCAATTCTAGAGACAAAAGGAAAAATGAGAACAGAATGCAGTCAGTGACTTTTGTAATTTAGCTAGTTGCATCAATAGTGTATTTTTGGGTTATTCAAAATGAGTCATGTCTACTGAACGTGTTTGTAGAAAAAAATAATCCACGGAAGTGTTTTAAAACCCTGCAGTTACTGGATATTGCCACTCTTGGAAGACTTCAAAAGAGAACACTTTCCCTTTGCCCCCACTAAAAATGGTCTAGTTCACTATCAATACAAATCTGTTTTAAGCATGGTAAAACAGGTGTAAAATTGCTTCAGGAACATTTTCGGGACCACAATTGTTAAGTCGTCCTGTTTAATTATAATTTTTTAATAATTAAGGGATAGGCTATGTTCACATGCACTTTTGAATGCAATCATGTCTAATTTCGCAGTTTTTTTGTGAGGCAGCCGTCAGTATATGCTGCTCTTTTTCGCTCTTTTTAAAAAAAAAAAAAATTAAACAAGGCTGTGCGTTTTGGGTCACCTCAGAAATCAGTCATACAAACGATGAATTCAATTACAATGGGGAAACACAAATGGTATTGACAGAATACAAAGATATGTTAAAACTCATGAAAATCAATTACACAAAGGGGTTGCATGTAAAGCCCAGAAAAACAAATCACCATCTCCGACATAAGACTGAGTATGCCTCGTTTTCAGATTTTGACTTGTCACTCCTTCACATCCACCCCACTCATCTGGTCCTCCTCTAGGAGCCGTACAGAAACCTATTCAATGTGTATGTCAGTTGGACTATTACGTATATACGTTTTCTTGATCTTTTCCGAGTTTCGGGATGCTTGCACGGTGGCTCTCATACCGCGTTTTTGCCAAAACTAGTACAGCTTTTTCAATATCGCCCTAATAATTGAAATGAGAAAAGTCGTGATGCTACTAAAAAAATAAATGCTATTGTGCCTGGGAATGGTTTCTTTTGCAACCGTTTTGCGTTCCCCGCCTCTGTCTTTATCAGTTGCGCACCCCGGTGGTGAACCCCGTATTTTTGTCTTTAGTCATCGTCCCACAACCCCGGTCCGCGAGAAAACAGGAAAATGTTTTCCAGTCCACTGTGAGAAAAAGATTGGGGACCACTGATTTAAAATGTAGACTATACTAAATTTTAACAGCACATAGTAGCACGTAATAGCATATACTGTAATTGAATTAAAAAGAGAGAAAAAATGAAAAATACAACAAAAATAGTCAAAAGTATTCATAATGATGTACTTCGTTTACAGAGAACACGAAAGAGCAACAATAGCATAATTTGTTCTAAACTGGCTTTGTCCCTGTGTCTGGAACTCACCGGTGACCTGCGCTACAACTGCCTGAGAGATCCTGCGGTTCCCCAAGAAGGCTTTAATCTCCTCTTTGACCATGCTGCTATCCCTCCTGCAACAAAACACAGCATTAGACTGTGAAAAAATGCATCATTTAGAAAATATTCAGTACATCTTAAATAATTAAATGTAATTTTACAGACAGGAACAATGCAACCAAAACTAAATTTAAATGTATAGTTTTAGGCACTGTTTCTTGTCAGGAAGTCCAATTGTTTATTTTTG
This sequence comes from Stigmatopora argus, assembly GCF_051989625.1. NCBI lineage: Eukaryota > Metazoa > Chordata > Actinopteri > Syngnathiformes > Syngnathidae > Stigmatopora > Stigmatopora argus. The sequence continues at coordinate 4,525,615 of NC_135405.1, read as the reverse complement.
AGTTTTCAGTATTGAGGTGACTAACATTGATATGGCATATATAATTATTTATTAATATTGAGTAGCATCTATGCAGTGTGTTGAAGCATATCTTTTCAAGCCAGCAACCAGAAGTGCATGTATGAATTTTGTATGACAACAGTTTATAATCATCCAAAAAAAAGCATGAATGATGCCACAGACAGGAATAAAGAAGGATTTGTGGTCATAAATTACATACAAAAGCCTCCAAACAGTTAGGGATGCTGGGCTTATGGAAATGTTAGCAGTCCTGAGGAAGAAAAACACACTGCCAGTTAGGTGTTCTACATTTATATAATATTGGCTCCAAAGTAGGCTCAGTGAGTCCTGTTCTGGCCCACATCCTATAACCATTGCCGCATGTTTAATGATCCCGAATTGTAACTTTGGCTTTTTTGCCCAAAATGTGGTAGTCCGAGGCCTTGAATGAGTTGCAAAGCTCAGATAAACTGTGAATGAATGCGTGTAATGAGAAATATTCTCAAGTTTTTTTTAACCCCAAATATGGCAAGCGGTGAACATTACATATGAAGGCATTTACTATTAATGTGAGACAGAATGCAATTCTGAAGAATACAGGGTGATTTTGAGTGTTTCAGTATTCAGCAGTATAGGAAAGGATTTTTTCTTTTTAAAAATTATGAAGAAGCATTAGATGGATTAAATATGCGTGTTTATCAGACAATATAGTAAATTTAGTCGGAGTTGAGACTAAAATCCATTACGTAGTTCTAGAGTTGGGCGATATGACCCAAATTGTTATCACGATAAAAAAAATAAGAAAATCAGTCGATATCAATAATTATCACGATAACCATCACATCTTTTTTGTTTAAAATTTGAAACTTCTGTGAATAAGTAAATAAATTACTGTCCTCCTTATTCAAATATGAAAATAACTATTACCTTACTTTATAAAAAAAGAGAATATGAAATGTGATGATTTTAAAAAGTATTTTTGTTGTTCTGTTGTGCAATAAAGATAAGACAACTTCCTCCTTACACTATGAAAAGTAAAAAATAAAACCAAGAGAAATTTTGGCAGACGTCTGAGCAATATGAAATAAATAAAATAATCAACTGAAGACATTACCACCATTGCCAAGCAGAGTATTTTCAGCCACACAAAAAGAAATGGTGTAAATTTACCTCACATATGGCCATTTACAAAAAAAATAAAAAGTTGGATGAACTTAAGCCATTTTAACCCAAGATCATTTTTTTTTGCAACATTTTCAGAATATTTACATAAAATGTGCAAACACCTTGATATCAAGTAAAAAAAATTACAGGCTGTCCTCAAATGAGGACAGTGGGTTAAGGACATTTTCAATAAGGCTGTCTGCAGGTATTTATGAGGCTTAATTTTAAAAAAAAAGCCAGCGACTATTCACTTGGATCTTTTAGTGGATCGGCTCTGTGTTGTCCAGCGTTGGTCTGGAACTAGCGTTCATGTCACAACAGCGCCCCCAATCCATGTAGTGGTCGGGTGGTTTAATTGCAGTTTTATTTTTTATAAAAAAAAATATTATTGTTGACAAAAATTATTTCATGATAATTATCATTATCGTTTTATCGCCCAGCTCCATGTAGTTCGTAATTCATTTTCATTTTATAGTTTCTTACAACACATTGATGAATATTGATTGAATAGCTCTGTCTGAATGTCATGTCACCCGTTTTAAACTGCAAATTTCATCCTCCCTATAATATAACCAGAAACCAGCGACATCTGTCAGATGACAACAATTTGGGTTTCCCCACAAAATCCCACCTCAAACAAAAATTCAAAAATCTGACCAAAAGAGTTTCTACCTAAAACTCAGAGATTCAGCACTCATGTTTTCAGCTAGGGTCAATGTTTTCAGCAAACTTGTTACTTCTTCAAACAGATTTCATGTACTGTATTTTCTCGCATAAAAGCCGTATTTGTTACAAAATAAATGATGACTGAATCAATGGGGAGAGGGGGAGAGGGGGCCTTAGGACTACTTAAACATTGCTTGGGTCTTACGTAAGATTTGTAGGTACCGTGTTCGTAACCCCTGATAATTAACACTTAGGTCAAGGCATTACTCTTCATAATTCTAGTAACATTACATATGAAGGCTTTACTATTAAGCACAATTAACATAAAAAGAATGTTGAATCTTTCAGCATGTTTTTTTATCCATACGATTTTACTCAGATTAGAACAAAAAACAGTCAAGCCTCTGGACACCCTTTAAAAGCTTCAACATCCTCTATACTGCTGTCATGTAGCACAGCTAAAATTAGACATGGATAAAAAAGCTGCCTGTATTGACAGCAATTAATCAATGTAGCACAAGCTTTTGTACTAGACAAAGGATGCATGTCAAGCTTCGTCGAGAAGGCTGAGGGAGAGGTCCAGGCAATCCACTCAACTGCACTTTGAGGGGAGAAAAAAGACAAGGATAACATCGGCTCATTGAAAAGCTAGAAAAAGGGCGTCGTACGCCCACAGCCCTGTGAAAGGTTATGCATTATCATACTGTCGCGGAATGGACTTGAATCTTACTTCTTAGACTTTCTAAGGTAGGACATTGAACTAAGTGCACAAAGAGGGGCAATAGCTAATGCAGCGAGGACATGTTCCGATTTATCATATCGGGCAGCATGAAGGCAGAGGTTCATAGTGGTAGGAGACGGCTAATGTGTAAAGTGCTTAGAGACTGATGAAAATGTGACTAAGGGGAGGATTCTGATGGACGGTAATGGCTCTAACTACCACGTTTCTACTCGAACATCAGCATGTGTGATTTCAAGCTTTTCTACTCCTATACATAAATCCTGCAGTGTTTTGCTGTGTAATACAAAAAAAGGAATGGATTATAAATTTTTCCACTTCTTATTTTTCAGATTAGAAATAATTTTATTGTGCAACAAACTCCTCAGCAAGCTGTCCAGAAGCTTGATACTGATCCAGATTATTTGATTCAGGTGTGTTAGTGGAGGGAGATATGGAAAACAGACCGGATAGGTGCTCTCGAGGACCAGAGTTGGCCACCCTTGGGCTAGAGTATCAGCTGCAAATAGTTAGTTAGTTTATGGGCAAGACTGGTTGAACTTTAAATGTAATTTCAACACACTATGCCAAAGATGGGGACAGACATAAAACAGTATTAGATTGTGATTTTAAATATGCCGGCGTTCCAATTCTCCTCGCCTATTCTCTTCAGACGAAGGAAGTTGTCCCTGATGAAATTACTCGCTGCAGTAATCTCAAGACAGAAATTCATGCATCATGTATTTTTGGTGTGCTTGGTGCTGTTCCAACCTACTACGAAAACAAGATCAAAGTTACGAAATCCCCCAGAGAGTAAATACATTTTCTGTATCCGTTATTTTATTTTGAATTTGTCGCGGTAGCGTTGCATTCTGCTTGACAATCTCCATACACTCCCTTGGCCTCTAATTGGCTATCTAACAACAACAAGAATTCTCTTTTGACTGCTGTTCATCATCATGGAATTCTAACTTTTTTCTTCTTAGGTTTTCGAGTTTGGGGAAGAGAAAGGGTCAAATATTACAGAAAAATATGACAAGGCTTTAAATTTGGCTCCGACCAGCGAATGCTCAAAGAGGAACCAGGTGATGCAAGTTGTGCTTGACAAAGGGACTTAGGGGTCACATTATGGCATTGGATTGGATTGGAACTTTGCTTCATCCGGTATTCGGGCAATTTCCAAGCCATTCAACTTATTTAGCTCTTATAAAGAGGGAGATCACTACGATCGGTACAGTGTGATAGAACAAGATCCCACCTGCAATGCTTGCATCAAAATAGGGAGAGATCTCATCAAAGTTTACCTCGAGAACACGAAGCCAGTCATCATGCGAGACTACAACCGCAACAATGGAAGTGTGGATAACCTACTTCCAGTGATTGTAACATTTCCTCCTACAATGTCTTTGTGATTTGGAGAAAAATCAGGTTGACCTGGATGTCCCATAAGGCGAACAAAAGAAGGATGTTCCTAAAGAAGCTAGGACACATTTGAAAGGGAGCATATCCCTCGCACAGAAGCCTCAGCAGCAGCAGTTAAAGCTATTCAGAGTCCAAGAGCTCCTGATCAACCTTGGGTTACAATCCAAACTAGACAAGATGAAAATGAAGTGATTCTTGTCTATAAATTACTTAGAATTTATTTCAGTTTTATTGTAGTTTTCATTTTGGTTAACTTTTTTATTTTTACAATACTAGTTTTTGCCCCTTTTTGTGTTCTTTAGCAGTAGTACCTTTGGTGTTGATTTGATTTATTTATTTAATAAGGGACAGCACAGAACATATATATATATATATATATATATATATATATATATATATATATATATATATATTCATGATAATGAATGAAATAATGAAATATGCAAGATTGTAGCTAAATTATCCCTACGTATGTGGTCATTTGAGAAGCGCAAATACTTTCTTGATGAAAGAAATCAGTACGAGACTAGAAATGGAAAGGAAGGATTGTAGCAAATCATACCTGAAACAATTGGGGTCAGTGTATACCTCAGATTCAGTTTGCATTTTGCAGCACATGTACCAGTTTCAAAACCTCATTTTATAAACGAGCAAACTCTAGCTGCTCAGTTTTTCACCTCCATAAAATCCACATTGTTCGTTCATTTCCCAATTCGCTTATCCTCACAAGGGTCGTCAGAGCTTATCTGAACAGCTACAGTGAAGGTGGGGAACACCCTGAATTGGTTGCCAGCTAATAACACGAAACGAGCAGATGATTCCATTTGCGTACACTAATATCTACGGACAAAATGGAGCCTACCACATGATTTTGGGATGCGTGAGGAATCCAAAGCACCCAGACCAAAAAACCACACAGGCACGGACGGGTTTATGCAAACCTCACACAGGAAGGTCAGAAGCCACGACTGAACCCTCGATCTTAAAAACTGTCACTCTGTGGTTAGTCAATTATCAGAATACTTGATTATGGTAGCCCAAAAATGAGTGGAGAATATATGGGACAACAGTTGCAATACCAATAAATGTATAACTTCCAAAATTGGTGACAATGATGATTGAACAAAAGAAAAAAACTCAGGGTGGCTGACAAGAAGCCAAGAGCCAAATTGCTGATTTTCTGATGCATAGCCACACTGGTCAATAACTAAGAAGACCATAGTAGAGAGTCAGTCTGAAATTTTCCACAAAGTCGAGGGGCGCCCGATCAGTTCGGTGCGTCTTTTGTATGCACAAAATCCAAGATTCTCTGGATGTCGCCGTATGACGCTGACCGCTTGATTGTCTGGGTGCATTTCTTGCTGACACGCTATATTTATTTAGTGAAAATGTGGACGTCCGGCAAGTCCGGCATATGAACTTCGGGCTTGCCGTCATTCCAGGAGGCTTGACGAAGGAACTACATCTGCTGGACATTGCCATAAACAGAGCATTCAAAACAAAGTTGTGAACAGCTTGGGAGCAATGCATGTCCGATGGTATACATCGCTATACAAAGACCGGCAGGCAGCGTCGGGTGAGTTACGCAACAATATGTATACAATAGCATAGTGTCATGCTAGCGCCCATTGAGCCGAAGCGTCTTATCTATGGGCAAAAAAACAGAAAATACACCCGCAAGTGAGACAGCACCCTTTCAGGTGGTGCGTCCTATGGGTGTGCAAATACGGTACATATTTTTTCTTTCCAATTCAGTTGTACAAGTTATGGGTCCAACTTATGTATGAAATCATTTTGAAATAATGTCTTGTATTTTTGTCTTAATTTAAAATATGACAAAAATGTAACATTCCAACAGGATTTTGTAAATGCTTCATATACCTCTAATTCAAAAGGAAGACTATAGATAAGCTTACTACACATTACCAAGCATGCATATTTCTGCAGTTGTGCTAAAAAAAATTTCCAAATAGAAACAGGGCGTATACATGACCTATTTTTCCAGTTGCTTTGAGTCAGTGCCAGAAGTCATGTCCAGTTGAGTGGAACTGAAATTGGGCATTAACAAATACTCCAGCTAACAAATGTGTTTTAAAGTAAAAAAAAAGTCAGTTTAGTTTCTACTGACCTCATCATCTCTTCCACTTTGTCGTCAATGTCAAGGTCCTCTTCTATGGCCTCAAACCCAAAGGTTCTTGCTGCTGCGGCATTATTTACAGGGTACCGGGGAGGTGACAACTTTCCGTTGGGTGTGGCAGCAAGAGTATCACGGCCATTCGGTGGCATTGCCACAAGTGAGACAGGTGAGGGCAAGATAGTAGGGGCTGGAGGCGGAGCTGGCGGAGGGGAGGTGTCATAGCTGTTACTAAGAGAGGGTGAGAGCCCCCCATTACTGCCAAACTGAGTCTGCGTGGCTGTGGACATCTTAGAGGTCGTAGAGGAGGCAATGGTTGTGGAGTGTTCGCCAACGTTGACTTCGCCATTATTGATGGCGCCGTTGCACGTCACAGAGGAGGTGGTGGTGGTTGCCGAGGCAGTGTTGTTGGAGGCAGAGCTGTTGGTGCAGTTGTTTGTCCCGCCTACCAGGTAGGAGGAGGAAGAAGAGGAGGAGGATGAGGTGCGGCGACCAAACTTGTCACCATGCTCCCGGTCCAGCCGGTCCAAAGTTTCAAGTGCATGGAGAATCTCCTGTTTGGTCATGCCGGAGCGACGCAGCCGCTGCAGCAAATCTATCTGCTCAATAGTGAAGCGTGGTTCTTCGTTGAAGTCCGACATCCTGATGCTGAACTGGAGACAAAACAGAATGGTTGTGAGACTGAGGACAGCGCAGAAGTAAAGGAAATGCAAAGGGTATCTGAGGTAAAAAGCTGCAAGAAGACAGAACTAGAGAGATGAAGGGATTGTCGATGGGGAAATGAGAGGATTAAGGAGGAAAAGGTGAAAAATTACACAGCTGATGATGGGCAGAGAAAATGAGAAGGATGTGGCAGAGAGATGAAGCAGTGACGGGAAAGTCGAGAGAAACTGTAGGGAAAGTAAGAGAACAAAAACTGCAAGATGAAAATAAAGCTGTGGCAGATAAGAAAATGAAGAGTGAGAGATAGAAGTGTGAAATGAAAAAGGAAGGGAGGGGCCAAGCATGGAAAAAAAATCTGCTATTTTTGGGAGACTGGCAAGCAACACACAAAGTGCCAGAGTCACCTTGACAGCTGATTCGATCTTAACATTCTGTCCGCCATTCTTTAACAGCTCCTCTATATGCGCACCTCCCACGCTCAATGCTTTTCATAAGCAATTTACTATGCTAAAAATCAATGTGTCTAGAACAAGACTGCAGTACATTTTGTTCCTGCACCTTATAACTATGCGGATTAAAATGTGTTTGAGGTTTGATGGATGGATAGTACAAATCTCAGTACAAAATTATAGAAGATTTTTAGAATTAAAGGCTGTTCTACCTCATTGGTCAGATGCATTTAACAGAGGTGGCAAAACAACTTTAAAATAACATGGAAAACTAAAATTGAGATCACGATTGAAGAGTTACTTTGGCCCAGTATGTGCATTCATTGTACACACAGCTAAAGAGTAGTTTGGTATTATAGCTGAACATTGAAATGTTTGCTGCATTATTAGTAGGGCTTTTTAAGAAGTTCACTACAGCTGTTAACGATTATCAAGCAAAGTTACAAAGGAAAGCTGATATCAGCAGGATACATCTATTTCACATATATAAATTAATCTTGGATAGCAGATTTTGTGCAAACATCTTCTTATGCTCAAATCGGTAACTGAGCAATCATTAACTCTGCTGTTCATGCATTAACAGAGTTACACTAGCCTCCATAATAAATGGCACCCCAGGTTAAAGATGCATTCTTCAGCTTCTATAAGAAGCATTTTTTGTAAATTCATCTCTTTATTGCTTATTAGAAATCCGATGTAATACAGTAATAACTTGACATACGAGTGCCCCAACATACAAGAAATTTGAGATACGAGGAAAATTCTGAGGAAATATTTTCCTTGAGATACGAGATAAATTTGAGATACGAGAATACGAGGGGGCCCAGTGGCCGAGTCAGCGAGAGGCTGCTTATGATAAGAGCACTGTCTTTCTCGCCGCATCTCTTATTATGTACCTCTCTGCATAATCTGTTTAATTCCAGACCCCCTTTGGGCGTGTGCGGTCAATTGGTCGCCGGTGTTTTGGTCGCCGGTCTTTTGGTCGCGGTCTTTTGGTCGCCCCGACCGCGACAACGGGCGACCAAAAGGCCGGCGACCAAAAGGCCGACGACCAAAAGGCCGACGACAAAACAAGGTAATACAACACGGTCTACGCATCAATAAAAGCCAACAATGGTCATGAGCAGTTTCACTGAGCCGACGTGTGAGTGAATAAGAGTTTGAATGTACATGCGTTGTCCCTTTAAGAAGCTACGTCAGTCAGGGTCTTAACAAGTTCTCCAACAAAAAACAATAAAAGTCCGGGAAATTTGGAGTTTTTCTTTAGCCTAATAGTTACTAGGGCATTAAATATGACTAAATAGTAATTCACAGTTTGTATTTAGGGAATTTGAGCAACGATTTAAATGGTAATTATCCCTTACCTTCCGGGCGACCAAAAGACAGGCGACCAAAAGATCAGCAACCAAAAGACCGGCGACCAATCGACCGTGTACCCCTTTGGGTGCTCTTATATTATAGGAAAGTCATATTATTTACTACCATTTAACACTTCTCCCAAGAATCAGGCAGTCTGTGTCTAGGTCACAGGCAATTGTAGAGTAGGATTCTCTTCTGCTCTCTGGTGCATTTAAATAATTCAATATAAGACATGATGTGGCTGACTGAGCCGCCTCGTGGTATGGAGGTTCACTCACCCGACTTTGATGTGGGGAGACGCGGGCTCGATTCCCACTGGTGGTGGTATGATTGTGAGTGCATAAGGTCGTTTGTCCCTTGTGTGCCCTATGGCTGACTGGCGACCAGTCTAGTGTGTAGTCTACCTTTCGCCCGAAGACAGCTGGGTTAGGTTTCAGCAACCCCCGCACACCTTTCGAGGATGCCCGGTATGGAAGATGAATGAATAAATGAATAATGTTGTTGTTTGAATTCTTATTGCTGTGTTTATTAAATGTGTGTTCATGTGTTCGTGCGGTCTCTCTATGTTGCTTATCGTTTCAACGTGGGGAGATTTTGTATATACTTGTTATTCATTTTATGACATTAATAAATAATTGTATGATCATTTGCTCTCATTTGTGTTTCTCACGTCTTTCTTACAAAATTGGGAAATTTTGACTAATTTTAGTTGGTAGTTGTGTGAGGACTATGGAATGAATTAGAGAATTTACATATAAAATACTGCTCTATGAATTTTTCAACTTACAAAAAAAGTTCTGGAACCAATTAATTTCATAAGGAGAGAGGTATGACTGTATATAATAAGTAGAGCAGCTTCTTACTGGTGGGGCTTGAAAGGAGGGATTATAAATCTTCGTTGACAAAAGTCACTTAGAAACTTTGATGAGACTGACTTTATATTGTAAATATAGGTGTCAGGGTTTAAAATTAGAAGATTTTCAGCAGGTGGTGTGCAATGCAAAAAAGTACGGCGCAGTTCCAAAGCGGTTGGAAAACACTGCCTTATGCCACACCAACAGACTTAAACCCAAAAATATTGAGGCTTGAAATAAGTAAAGCAAACACGCTACAACAGAGCATTTGTTTGAGAGCTGACATTTTTGTAATTTTATAATTGAGTTGTAAATGCTGTAGATGAGAGTAGAAATGAAAAGTTTAGGACACTAACTTGTAACGAGTATTCATATATTATAGATGTATTTCAACAGGTCACTTATCTCTCATCTCATTTTCTGAACCGCTTTATCCTCATTAGGGTCGCGGAGGGTGCTGGAGACTATCAAAACTGACTCCAGGCCAGAGGCGGGGGACACCGTGAATCGGTGGGCAGCCGATCGCAGGGCACAAGGAGACGGACAACAATACACACTCACACCCATACCCAGAATGTCCAATCAGCCTCCCATGCATGTTTTTGGAATGCGGGAGGAAACTGGAGTACCCTGAGGAAACCCACCCAGAACATGCAAACTCCACACAGATGGACGTGACCTGGATTTGAACCCAGGACCCCAGAGCTGTGAGGCCGACGCGCTAACCGCTAACCACTCACCCCACCGAGCCGCCCATATGTCGCTTTAAGAAACCTAATTTTAATCAAATATTAAAAGGCGATATGCTGATCTTTCTTAGGGGTTTTACGCTCATCCAGTACGTGATTACATTACACCATTGCATTGGATCTTCCTACAAGTTACCACAATAGGAACTGGTTTTCAGAAAGTTAAGTTACCTGTCATGGGTTTTGGTTTTCGTTAGGGTCGCAGAGGTAGGATCGAAACGTGTCTTTGACTAAATCACTTGAGGGCAAGCCAACTAGTGATGGCAGCTTTCACGCCCTTTTGCCCAAACAGCTAAGGTTAGCAATTGTTGCGATGGCAAACGGATAATGTCCCATAAGCCATCGTAACGAATATATCGAATGATTTTGAAAAGAACCGCATCGGGCCACAAGTACAAAACTAAAAAGCTAATTTCGTTAACTATGCGGTATGCGCTTGTTAGCATTACATGCTAGTTTTGCCTAAGCGATGACTAGCTGACGGAGGACAGACCGAAGGGTGCTGTTCGCAATGATTTGATTTTAATATAACAACCTTTACTGTATATTGTGTGTCAAACTGCAAGACTTACCTCGGTTTACACTGTCCGCTTCACCATCTAACTTCAACAGGCGACCAAAAGCCCACCTCGACTTGAAAGGAGGCCCAATATTACCGCAGTTTGATGTCAGTACCCCCCGTTCCACTATTTTTCCAAGGATTTCTAATCAGAGGCGAATTATTCGCCTCTTCGCTTTGTCTGTCTGACAACAGCCATATTGACAAGTAGCACTTTCGAGGAGCTTTTAGGGAATTGTAGTTTTCGTCTGAAAAATGTCCCCAACATGCAGCGGGGTTATTGAGAGTAAAAACTACAAATCCCTTAAAGGAAGAAACGGTGGTGCGCTGGTGGCACAAAACTACAGTTGTCACTGAAACACTGTAATATTTGAATTCCTTCAAACTATTGAATAATTTTCTGTTCATGCAAACTATATACACATCTTTCATGTTGTGTAAAAAACATTTTTTTACCTATTTTTTCTTTTGCACTTATCATTGCTGATATTTTTGGGGTACTGTATTGAGTTTTTCATTTCCTCTTATGAGCTCAAATGCAATAAATCAAGTCCTAATTTTACATATGAATGCATTATTCATTGGGAAATTAAAGAACATCTTTGGGGATGATAATATTTGCCCTCATAAAGTCTGATTGGGCCTTTTTGACAGCTCAATGTCAAAGGTGGTTTGCACAGTCTTTGAGAAAACAACAGAGGGCAGCAAAATAAAGTACATAATATGTATACACTAATGATTTCTAAACTTGAAAGCAGTTTGCGTTTTAAAAGGCATTGAAGGCACCTCTCATCTCATCTAATTTTCGGAACTGCTTTATCCACACTAGGGTCGCGGGGGGTGCTGGAGCCCATCCCAGTTGACTTCGGGCCAAAGACAGGGGACACCCTGAATTGGTGGCCAGCCAATCGCAGGGCAAAAGGAGACAAACAACCATTCACACTCACACTCATACCTAGGGACAATTTAGAGTGTCCAATCAGCCTACCATGCATATCTTTGGAATGTGGGAGGAAACCGGAGTACCTGTAGAAAACCCACACAGGCCCGGGGAGATAATGCAAACTCCACACAGGTGGATCTGACCTGGATTTGACCTGGATTTGAAGCCAGGTCCCCCACTGTGAGGCCGACGCACTAACCACTCGTCCCACCGGACCGCCCCATTGAAGACACAGTATGAAAAATCCACTGGTATTTGGTTTATTTATTTGTATTTATTGTAAGCAAATACATCATAAGGATTTCCAGGTGGACCGACCTGGATTTGAACCCTGGACCCCAGAGCTGTGAGGCCGACGCAGTAATCATACCTACCCTGCACGTTTTTGGGATGTTGGGGATGCTGGGGTACTCCACACAGTGAGGACTGACCTGGCATCGAACCCTTGCTCATAATCATAAAAAATAATAGCCACATTAAAGTGTTTTTGTTTCCTTTTTTGTTTGTTTGTTTTGTTTTGTTTTAATTAACCAAGCTCTCCAGAGAAGTTCTCAGGGCTCCAGTTACTTATCCTGTCAACTCTGTGTGATAACTAGGAGGCGGAGCACATTGTAATTACAGCGCACGGTATGACAGTTGAGCAGCAAATGTAAAAAAATAGCCTTAATATCAGGAGATGTATTCTTGTGTGCATATTAGCCGTACCCTTGATTTAGACATATTTTTTTGTTACAAATACGGCTTATATGCGAGACAGTATGGAAATAGAATATGTGGGAGTTGTGAATTGTTATATCACACAGTGATGCCACACCTACAAAAATCCCCACCAGCCAGTGTCATAACCGGTGGAACACAGATAAGCCAACCTTAAATGCTTTGAATTTAATTTATACCAGTTCTTTCTGTGTATCATCACTTATAATGTGTCTTGCCAAAGCGCATTAGTATATAACAGTGGCGGTCCGTGCATTTTCTAGTGACGCCTTCAGCAAAAACTATTTTATGGCTATAAAACCTCTACTGCAGCTACCGCTGCGATACATAAAAAAACAATCAATAATAACCTCATACAATTGAATTATTATTTAGGAATATAGCCATATTTTACTCACCAAAAATCATTTTTACCTGTCCACAATATCCATCCTCCTTTCTTTTCTTCTTCTTTTCTATCGCCATCGAAGCTAATGCTGAAAGTCGAGCCTATCCTGTCGTATTTCTGGCAAACGTTTTAATTCGATTTAGTGCTGAAAATGTTCGTTCCCGGTTGTGACAGGCTTGCTTGCTTTGGAGTTGTCCGATCTTTCTTAATGACGTCCAGTTTTTTTTCTTGAAAAGTCCGTCTTGAAAATGGCTTTGACAGTAAATGTGCAAAAAAATCAATTTCTTCTCCTCCTTCAGCCATTGCGGATTGACAAAACCGCTATTAAATCAACACAACAATATATTTGCTTGTGCAGCTCGCTCCAGATACAGTTGTTTGGTAGCTCTGGCTAGTGCACTCTATCACTAGTCAATCATAGTTGGTGAAAGCGATGACGTGTCCCTATGCCTGCGAGTAGGCAATGACGTATCCCTACGCCTGCGAGAAGGCCTTGGTGTCACCAAATCGAATTCTGATTGGTTAAAGCAACAGTCTTGTCGACGCTTGTTTAATGCAGCAGAGCCTGCAGAACTGATTGTGAAGGCCTTGAGGCAGATTTCTGACCCTGGCAACAAATAATGGCTGAAATGTGATTGGTTAAATGCTTCAATATGAAAACACACACCTGGAAGCAATGCAACCAGGGGGAAAAGCAATGAAAGGAAGCTAACAGACAATTTGGAATTATTTAATAAGTATTCATGGACAAAATATAATTAACATCAGTCTGTGATTCAGATATTTCTTAGGCCAGCAGAGAAGGCCTTGAAGGCCTTGATGGCACACCACTGGTTTATGATGTGTTTTAGTCACATACAGTTGTGCTCAAATTTATTCAAACCCTAATGCACTATATATGGTATTGTTGCAAGTCTGCGATTTTTTCTAATATCCCTTTTATTATCAGATCAAATAAGCACTAAATTATGATAAAGAAAAAAGCAATTGTTGATTTTACATGTTCTTTTGTTCTGATTATGAAGACAATAAAAAATGACACTATCTTGTGGTGGTGGTTGAATATTTTGAAGAAAAAAAACTGTCTATATGTACTAAAACAACTGTCTTTTCAAACGAGAAATAAAAATACAATGAGAGCTGAGTTAAGTACAAAATAGCAAATACATGGGCAAGATCAAGTTGTTAAGAATTACAACATGGAAACAATGGAAACAACATTGCTGAGATAGCGAATGGCTGGAAGAGTGCCCTACCACCGGGAAATGATTCGGGTAATCACACAAGCGACATACTAGTAGATTAAAAAAAACAAAAGATGACAAAGAGGTGATCAGTTGTCAGAGGAAAATACTGATGAGAACAATAACAAACATAAATGGCGGGAATGTGGATCAACAGCTTTTACTGGGACAGAGAATCGAGTTAGGCAATCAGGCCAAAAAAAAATCATAATGTTCAATCTTGGTTTTCAAGTTCTTTTTAACTAATCGTTATAAAGAATGCACTAAGAATTTACGAAACTAGAGGCCAGTTCAACATTATTAAACAAAATACTTACATACCGTGTACACCATTACTTCTCAATTGCTATTAATTCTGAACTCTAATGCCTTACATTCCAAAGTTAGTAAAATATTTTTTTATTGTTTTATGATTGTTGTTTTCACATGACACACTTCTAATTTTAAATAGAGAAGGAGGCAAAGGACTGAGAGTACTCTCAAAGAAATTATCTCCAGAGCTAGTCAGTTGAATATAAAATAACTACTAACCTTTACAAGATAAAATAATAGAATTGCTGCATGGATTTATAATAACAAGTTAATAACTTAGTTGAAGAAGTTGACCCAGCAGACGATATGGGAGTTTCAGTTAGATTGCCCTGTTAGTGGACTGCAGTGTCGCCAAATTTTGAGGAGGGGAGGAATAAAAATGTTTTACGGTTGTCAAAAAATCAGACCAGAAGAGTTTCTGCCTAAAACTCAGACATTAAGAACTCACTTGTTCTAAGCTTGCGGCCGTTTGGAGCACTTATTTTCAAACAGATTCCATGTATTTAAAAGAAAATCATCAAATTGACTTAAAGTTTAAGTTGATTCATCTCAGATTAACATAAACCATTTCATTAAAACTAGTTAAATTTAATTTAAAAATGGTAAACCTTAATTTAACATGTTTTTCATTCAATATTTAGTTGATTCAACTTAATTTAACATTTGCAAGATGAAATAAATCCTGTAAGTTGCTGGAATTTCTTATTAAGGTCAATTTGAATTGTCCCCGTAATTCAATTAATTTCAGACACTACATTTGTTTCTTTTAGAGTCCACGAAGAAGATGAACACACGAACATTACTTGTGATGTTCAATGAAAGGCCCAGCACAAGACAGGTGGAGAAGCGACAGGTAGTACCAATCAAAATCCCGGGCCCACTCAAACCAGCTGGCTCTCTACCATGTCGCCATTTGGTCTTCATCATTTATATGTTAGTATCTTCTCGTGTTGTATTCTTGTGACCATTACTAATCTTTTTGCTCTTCCCAGTAGAGTAAATTTACAGTAAATTCTTGAGTTTTGTATGTTAACCTTGTACAACTTTGTGTGTGTTTGTTTTTGTGGGAAAATAAAATTACTGTGAAGGCTATTTTCTTTTTCTGACCATAATAATATTTAACAACACAACTGTTATGTATCTATAGTTTAAAAGAAAATGCAGAAAACAAAAGTCATTATGATTAAAGGACATCCATTCCTCGTATTTGGTATATCTGGTTCAATAAATACGTGCAGGGTTTTTAGAATATGAATCAAGTTTTCACAAAAAAATGTAAGATGGGTTATTTACATAAAAAGATGTTAAGTAGTAAATAGATTGTTCAGAGGGCTTCAGGACACAAATGTTTGTTCTGAATGTTCTATTGTGTGATGACAGTGCTAAACAATGAGGCCCACAGGTTCAATTAGCGATGCGCTTAGAGGAAGGGGTTTGTAGTATTTTCCTTTTCATCACAGAGAGACAAGGGACCTGCATCCACATCACAAACAATTCACACCTTTAATTGGAGGTTGTTGCATCATATATAAAGTTTCATTCATTCATTTTCTGAAGCACTTTATCCACATTAGGGTCTCGGGGGGTGCTGGAGCCTATCCCAGATGACTCCGGACCCTGAATCGGTGGCCAGCCGATGGCAGGGCACAAGGGGACGGACAACCATGCACACTCACACCCATACTTAGGGGCAATTTAGAGTGTCCAATCAGCCTACCATGCATGTTTTTGGACTGTGGGAAGAAACCGGAGTACCCGGAGGAAACCTACGCAGGCCCGGGAGAACATGCAAACTCCACACAGGTGGACCGACTTGGATTTGAACCCAGGATCCTAGACCCGTGAAGCCGACGCACTAACCCCTCAAGCCACCGGGCGCTAATATATAATAGGACAGTAGAAATTATTACCTTAAAACTGGTGAACATGACGTTTGATTAGATGAGATAACTTTA
Source organism: Stigmatopora argus (assembly GCF_051989625.1). NCBI lineage: Eukaryota > Metazoa > Chordata > Actinopteri > Syngnathiformes > Syngnathidae > Stigmatopora > Stigmatopora argus. The sequence continues at coordinate 4,509,319 of NC_135405.1, read as the reverse complement.
TTCATCCTGTATTCGGGAAATTTCACTGTCACAGTAACAAGAGGATGAGAATACAGACACAGGAAAATACATTTTAGACATAAATAAATAGATAATAAGTAAGTTAATGCAAGGATTGAGATTGCTTTGATTTGAAGCCCTAAATCACAGGTGTCAAAGTGGCGGACCGGGGGCCAAATCTGGCCCGCCGCATCGTTTTGTGCGGCCCGAGAAAGTAAATCATGAGTGCCGACTTTCTGTTTTAGGATCAAATTCAAATGGTTATAGATGTACATTACATTTCCTGATTTTCCCCTTTTTAAAATCAATCATTGCAATATTTTCAATCCAATTTGATTTCTTTTGTGTTTTTAGTTCAAAGTGCATTTTTTAAGATCTAAAAATAAATATATAGATATTTTCCGTTTTCTACTTCAATATTGAACATAATTAAAAAATATATTTTGTTTCCATTTGAAATGAAAAACATGATTAAAAGAAATAAAAGCTCAAATAAACATTGCTTTAGATCTATAAAGTCTGCTTGAATTTGTTTTTGTGTTCACTTGTGCATTGTAGACCATCGTTCTCATCACCAATGAGACCCAAGGGATTCAACACTGCAAAAAATTTACACCTTTAATTGGGGGTTAGTGCATCATATCTCACTGGAGATGAAAGATTGTTACCTTGACAGTAGTGACAGTTTGGATTGATGAAATATAATCATTGAGACTGCTTTAATTTGAAGGTAAAGGGGAAAATAGTAGATTGGTGTGATCTCTCACAATTCATTCTAAATGAACTACCATTGTTGGCTAAAAGAAATGCACTGTAAATGAATGTGATTTAATGTTTCTGTTTACATTAAGTTGTTGGATAGTTACACTCTAATGACCTGAGCCAGCATCTTAAAAGTATTTTTTTTCTTGGTTCATTTATATGTTTCAGAGCAATGAATTTGTATATCTGGAATACATCTGCAACCGGTCTCCACACTGCGCGGTATGGTGAATGTTCATGCTCAATACGAAATAATAGTTTATTTAAGAATTTTATTTTTTTAAAGCTGAACCTGACTATTTAAAATGCAAAATTGCACCCAAGTTCTGTCCCTGTCCTTAATTCTCTTTCTGATGTATCGTTTTTTTTTCAGACAGCTGGGATAGGCTCCAGCAGTTTGCATGTTCTCTCCCGGCCTTTATGGGTTTTCTCCAGGTACTCCAGTTTCCTCCCACATTCCAAAAATATGCATGGTAGGCTGATTGGACACTCTAAATTGCCCTTAGGTATGAGTGTGAGCGTGTATGGTTGTCTGTCTCCTTGTGCCCTGCGATTGGCTGACCACCGATACAGGGTGTGCCCTGCCTCTGGCCAGAAGTCAGCTGGGATAGGCTCCAGCACCCCCCGCGACCCTAATGAGGATAAGGCCTGGGGGAGAACATCCAAACTCCACACAGGAGAACCAACCTGGATTTTAAACTAGGACCCCAGAGCTGTGAGGCCGATGCACTAACCACCCAATCCACCAGGCCGCTGAACAATTATTCCGACAATATTATTCCATAATTACCAGAGGTGAAAACGAATGTATTTGTTTTTGCTAGTAATCCTTTTTCCCTTTTAATTTTAGTTTTTATTTCTTTTACAGAACACATTAATTTCTTATTTATTGCTTATTTATTTGTCTGTCTGTTGTTACTTGTGCACTTTGTGGTGAAAGCTTTAAATCTCATTATACTTGTATAATGACAATAAAAGCATTCAATTCAAACCATTTTGTAATATATTTTATTGTTTCTAAATCTGACGACCAAATGGTTAGCTCGTTAGCCTCACAGTACTGGGGTTGTGGGTTCGATCCCAGGCGGGTCCACACCATGAGAGGTTTGTATGTTCTCCCCGGCTTGCGTGAGTTTGGTCCAGGTACTGTGGTTTCCTCCCATACCCCCAAAAAATGCAGGGGAGACTGGTTGAAAACTCCAAATTGCTCCTAGGTATGAGTGTAAGAATGAATGGTTATCTATCTCTATGTTCTCAGCTATTCTCTGGCCACCAGTTCAGGGCCCATATTTAACTGGGATAGTCTCTAGCACCCCCACAACTCTTGTGAGGATCAGCAATTCAGAAAATAAATGATGTTTTTTCTTGATTTAAGACAGGCATTAGTATTCTGAGTTGGTCTGCCGGATGGGGAAAGAAAAAAAAAGTGTTCACATTTGTCTATATTTACATTATACCAGTCAAAATGTCTGTACCGTTGTGCTGTAATGTTGTGCGAGTTTCTCATGAAAAAATGATCACTTGTTGCATCCAATTGGCCAGCTGAATATTTAATTATGCGAAACGGGGCTATTAAAGTACAACAGTGTCTTACTGATTGCAGTCAGGACCCAGTCTGAAGTGAAGTATCACTGGTTTGTATTTTTCCACATTTTATACAATATTGAAGATTTACTATCATATAATATTTTCTTCTCTTTTTTCCCCCCAGGAACATGGCTAATGCCAACAAAACCGCGTTAATCAATGATATACATCCTTGTTATCAAATAGAAAATGTCTCTTATTTATTTACTAGTAACCCTTCTTTTTTATGTGTTTCTTTGTATATGTTTCTTGCATTATTGTCTGTTGTCACAATTTTTGGAAATCTTCTTGTGATAATAACCATCCTTTACTTCAAACATTTAAAAAATTCTACTAACTACCTTATTCTCTCTCTGGCCATGGCTGATCTGCTTGTAGGTCTAATTGTCTTTCCCATTAGCATGGCTTTCTCTCTAAGCTCATGTAGCTATCATGAAGACTTATTCTGCAAAATACGAAGCAGTTTGGACATATCGCTAAGCACCTGCTCTATTTTGAACCTCTGCTGCATTTCCATTGACAGATATTACGCAGTGTGTCATCCTCTGACATATAGAGTTAAAATGAATCACTGTGTTGTTGTGCTCATGATAATGATCACATGGGGGGTTTCTGCTCTGATTGCAATTGGTGTTCTGATTGCTGGTTTACAGAATGGCAAATGTCAAGACTGGTGTTTAATTGAGGTCCTCATGGAAAACACTATTGGGCCTATTTTATCTTTCTACTTGCCAGTCATTATAATACTCTGCATCTACTTGAAGATTTTGCTTGTTGCATTGAGACACGCACGCAGCATTCATTGCTCACTGAAGGTTGTCAGTAAAACTGAGAGAAAAGCCACAAAAACGCTTGCAAGTGTACTCGGAGTTTTTCTGATTTGTTGGACTCCTTTCTTTGTTTGTATTACATATTTGCCTTTCAGTAGTGGTTTAGTACCTGATTCAGTAATTGAAACACTTAACTGGCTGACACTGTCTAATTCAATGCTCAATCCATTTATATATGCTTTCTTTTACAGGTGGTTTAGGGCTGGCTTTAGGATTATTATATCTGGTAAAATATTCCTGGGTGATTATACTAATTCAGTGTTGGTTTGATTTTAATGGTGATGCGTTAGAACAGCGGTCCCCAGCCCTTTTATCACCGCGAACTGTAAAGCTCTTTCTACTTTCAGGCGGACCGGCGTATGGGGAGGGCGACGATTTGAGACAAAAACAAAAGCATAGGCGATCGGGGGCCTGCACGAACGTCGTCCACGACAAAAAAAAAACAAAAACAAAAAACAAGTCCCAAGCATAATAGCAATGATTTATTATTATAACAATATTTCTCATTTCAAGTAAGAAGGAAAGATTTAAAATGTTAATATTTATTTCTCTGATGGACCGGCACGAGGTAGTTCGTGGACCGGTGGTTGGGGACCGCTGTGTTAGACTGACAACATTTATTTGACAATGCGATGACATGACTCATGTTTCTTCATGTTTCTAAATGTTCCAGTGTATTGTATTCTATGTTTGTCTGTTGTGGCTCTGTAAGGGTTGTTCGATTTGCATTCTACTTCAACTGAGGGAGAAAAATGTATTAAATGATATTTTACATAGATCTGAGGGTGTTGTGATGTTGTGTTGTGGTGATCCTTCTCTGAGGTGGAATAAATATAATAGTAATAATAATATAATTCCTATATTAAAGAGGAAAATGTCCCAACATCTCAACATGCTTACTGTAGATCAAAAAGAATATATAATAATGATAAAACAGTAACATATATTAGGACAATCACAGCCAGACTTAAATAATGGACAGTCAACATTCGAAATATAGTACCATATGAATATATGCGGTAGCCAGGATAACATAAGGAGAATTGCCACAAAACATGATGAAATTGATTAATGTTCAATACGTGAATGACATGGTGATTGATATATTGGTTGGATTTTTCAGTTTTCATTTCTTTATGTTGAAATGATCCATACAGAATTAAATTACAAAAGGAAAATAAAAAATGTGACGGCGACACAGCTGGAATGATGGTATTAGTCTGACAAAATGCCACTACGAGAGACCAAACTTGTCTTATGTTCTGATCCAGGCCCCTAAGCATTATGTCATGTTATTTGAGAAAATAACTGGCATCACCACAATAACAAGTGCCAATTCCCATTGCAAGTCTGCAAACAATAACCACAGAAAACGTCTACATCACAAAGAGTTTTACAAACAAATTCATTGTAGCACACAGCAATATTCAGGTATATGAAATGTGAAAACCCCCCATGCCCACTCAAACAAGGGTGTTCATTATAGACCAAAACTTGATGAAAATATGGAAAGTCTTGGCCTCTGCAACTGAAGGATAAACTTTAAAGTCCTTCTGTAGACAAAATGTGTACATGACAACTTCTTGTTCAAGAGATGTTTGTATTCATGACTACCCTGTCACTTTGTGATTGGTGTTTGCACGACTGCATCGGAGCTAACAGGTTCTCCGTGTGGTATGCAGCCCAAAAATATAGTACAGAATAGTGTCAACTCCCCTCTGAGGGATTATGAGAATTATAGATTCTCACAAAAAGAATCCCCCAAAATGAGGAAATAACGAGAAGGGGAAAAAAGACCTTGACTGGTCACATCACTAAACGGAATCTCCTACCCCAAATTCAAACGACAAAACGAAAGCTTGATGGTTTTAATTGCTCTATTTCTGTGAAGCAACGCAACCTGTCAGACTGGTGTATGCCCTGCACCCTTTTAACAGGAAATGAAGTTGATGTAAGGTGCCTCAAACACATGTTTCGTCAGGCTTAATAAGTCAATTTTTTCAGTGACAAGAACAAAGGTAAATAAACACTTTAATTTATCTTTTTATCTTTTTCTTACTTCAAAGAAACAATTTCCTTTTGAAAGTTTTCATTACAAATAGCAAACATTTTGAAAATAGCCTTCTAATATAATGGAAACATTCTGGAAATTACAGTAACCAGCTCAGTTTAGATGTTACTTCTTCATAGATAACATATGAAACACATTTGATACTGCAAATTTGGGAAGAGGTGCGAATAAATGTGTGAAGTCAGCCAAATGCTCCAAACTCACCAGGAAGATTGCTTTGTAAATTGTGAGAGCAATATATATGTGTAAAAAGACTTCCAGGAGTAAAGACCGAGACGTAAGTACTAAATGTGGTGTTTTGTGCTTCAACACTATTCTGAGCTATTAGTCTAAAATACTGGTATTTCTAAAATTTGGGTCTTGAAGATCACATATATTGTGTTTATTGTGATGTTGAATAAATTTCAGTAACCTACGTAGAGCTGTTGAGGGTTCATTCTTGTCCTGTGGGCTTCATGTGTGGTGTTTCTTATTCTCCACACACCTGCGTGCATTTCCTCTGGATGGACCTGGATGGAGAGGGATCTGTGAATATCAAAAGGCTGTTAAAAACTGGCACATTTGGCTTAAAAAATAAATATGAAATTATTAAGGGTAACCTAGGTAAAAAGGGATGTTGCTTCTGTATGTTTTATTTTTATATTATTAACTCATCTGTAGTACATGACCTTTAAACATATTTTGTCATCTCATTTTCTGAACCGCTTTATCCTCATTAGGGTCACGGGGGGTGCTGGAGCCTATCCCAGCTGACTCCGGGCCAGGGGCGGGGGACACTTTGAATCGGTGGCCAGCCAATCACAGGGCACAAGGAGACAGACAACCATGCACTCTCACACCCATAACTAGGGCCAATTTAGAGTGTCCAATCAGCCTACCCTGCATGTTTTTGGAAAGTGGGAGGAAAACGGAGTACCCGGAGGAAACCCACGCAGGCCCGGGGAGAACATGCAAACTCCACACAGATGGCCGAAACCTGGATTTGAACCCAGGACCCCAGAGCTGTGAGGCCGACGCGCTAACCACTCGCCCCACCGGGCCACAATTTTGTCATTTAATATAAAATTAAAAACTTTATTTATGGTGTCCCGGTGAACGATTGGTTTGGGAGTCGGCCTCACAGTCTTGGGGCTCCAACCCATGTCGGTCCTCACCGATGTTCTCTCTGGTTCTTGCTTAGGTTTTTTATCCAGGTACCGCGGTTTTCCTCACAGCTCCAAAAACATGCATGGCATTAGATATTTATCCTGAATTCACCGTGGTTATTAAAATTGCAGTGTTTACTTGCTGAAGGCCACTGTTTTGCAGTTGCTGATGTCTCCTAATATGCATTTTTTGGGGGGCGCAAAACAGGAAACCACCGGAAACATCATGTCATTTTATTACCCATAGTGAATTCAGGATGAAATTTACAGTATCCCAGCCAGTCAATGAAGAATATTAAGAGCAAATTAAAAAAATGCATTCAACCATGTGGATGACATTTATACGGAGTCCTTTTTAATAATGAACATTATATCATTGTTTTTTAAAGGGTATGCTTTAAGGTTTTAGTTACTTTGAGCAAAACATTTTTGGTTAATTACCCTATTTTTTTAAAAAGGTTTTGTGTTTTGTGTCACCTTATAAAGATTTTTCTACAGTGAGTATAAATTAGAATTATAATTTTTCTGTGCTGTGAATATACATTTTAATGGATTTTAATGTACATTTCTCTCTGCAGTGGTTATGATATTAATTAAGGCAGTCAGAATCATTGCTGTCCCCCTTCTGACTGCTTACATCTTCTGGGGAAATAGCGGAGCCAGCCAGCCTAATGAACCGTTATTACAGGTAAGATTTTAGAACAATGTAAATAATAATAATAATAACCAAATTATGATAATAATGAAGTTTAATTTGAGCATTTAAATATGAATAGAAGGAACTGTATTTCTTCAGGTAAGATTTTAGAACATTGTAAACAATAATAATAACCAAATTATGATAATAATGAAGTTTAATTTGAGCATTTAAATATGAATAGAAGGAACTGTATTTCTTCAAACCGGTTATTTGCACTCAAAAGGGAGTGGGAAGAAGTAAAAACTTATCCAATCCCACACCTGAACTAATTGTCAAAAATTGTTATTATTCCAGAGGGTACTCCAGTCCAACTTTAAGTACACATAATACAAGAAACAAAGACAGAAAACAACACAAAACAGAGTAATCCAAGAGAAAGGCGACTAAATGGATTCAGAGTTGGCTCATTTTTTTTTTATAACCACTGCACACCAATGACAACACACTATTGATAAGTAATTTATCAATATTCAGTGACCAGACCATATTTTTGTACAAGGCTTTAAATTTATAGATTTGTCGTTTTTAAAATGCTTGATATAAACATCCAAATTATTTAAAATTTTCACTCCACACACTGACACACAGAAACCTTTGCGAGTTGTTAGAAATATGGCTCATATAAATTTTCCACAACCTCCCATCTCATGCATATGCTTATGAATTTTAAAAATGTTTTGTAAATTGCATGGCAATAACGTATGTGCTTTAAATAATATGACAGATGATTGAATGTTAACCAGATTGGATTTTTAATAGTGAGTAAATAGGTAGCGTGTGATGAAGAAATCCAACCGTACTGCTCATTTCTGCAATATGAATAATGGATTAAAAGTAGATTGATAACCGTTTCCCTACACTTTAATACAATATGTAAAATATGGTAGGATCAGGAAATAGTATGAAGTAAGGAGTGCCCTACCGTCAAGGTATGATATTACTCTATTTATTTGTGAAAGGCTTTTGAATATGTTGGTTTTGATGCATTTAACATGAGGTTTTCCTGATAGTTTATTATTAATAACTCCTAAAAAAATTATTTGCTATTCACCTTCTAACTTTTGACCCCCATCTATGATTATCTGTAATTTTGAGTTGTTTGTAAAATGACTAAAAAAACCCATCTAGGATTATCTGTAATTTTGAGTTGTTTGTAAAATGACTAAAAATCATTGCTTTTGTCTAATTCAAGTTTAATGATAATTAATTGATGTCCGTCCACTTCTTAAATGTATGTAATTCCTAATTTATAGTAGTTACCAGGTCATTTTGACTTTCACTATTAAAGAATATGATTGTGTCATTTGTAAAAAGAATACATTTCATAAGATGAGATGCATTATATATATCATTTCCATAGATATTGAATAATTTGGGTCCCAAAACAGATCCTTGAGTGACTTGTCATGTATTTATGGTGCAGTGGTGCTATCACGTAAGGGTTTAATACCAACATGAAATTTACAAAATAAAACCTTACATACAAAAAACTGGGAATAGAGTAACAACAGAGGATCAAAATTACGAGGGGTAAAACAGAGAGAGAAGCAGCACACGGACAAAACACGACATAACTCATATATAACCTCAAATAATACTCATATATAACCTCGAAAAATACTCATATATAACCTCAAATAATACTCATATATAACCTCAAATAATACTCCGGCCGAAGTGTTGACGAAGACACGAGGTTTAAATACACCGACAGCGGTTTACAAGACAATTAGAAATACATGGGTCACACGAGGGAAGGCGACGGAGAGACACAGCAGGTGAAACTAATCGGGTACGTAATCACATGGACTGGACCCACATGGGAAAACGTTCAAATCACTAAACCCCAAGAAACGTGACAACGACTCCGTGAGTAATACTAGAAGTACCCTTACTGTTTGGTAATTCCTCAGCCACTCCCCAGCAACTCCCTGATGCCATATTTTCGTACCTCTACTTACGAAATTGTTTCATAACTTGAAAATTTCGTAAGTGGAACAGTACTTTATCTGTACATTCTCTAATTCGTTTTTAACAATGGTTCTCACACAACTACCAACTAAACCCTTTAAAATTGGTCAAAGTGTTCCAATTTTGTATGAAAGATGTGAGAAACACAAAAATGATAGAATATTATAAGTAAATTATTTATGTATGTCTTTAAATGAATAACAAGCATACAAAATCTATCCGTGTTGAAGCATGATATCCGCACGCGCATTTCCCTATGACCCGACGGCGTGAGAAAGCCATCCACTTGTAGTACGTTTTAGAGTTTTACGTGTGCCCTATGTGTGTGTGTGTGTGTGTGAGAGAGAGAGAAAATATGTGCTGCATTGCATTTCTACTGTTTTTATCGCTTAATAAGGGAAATTGTAATCATTATTAAGGGGGAGCATTTAGCCGAGGTGGACAGGACATGATATGCGTACGCGCATTCCCCTTTGACCCGTCCGTCCGCGTCAGAAAGTTGTCCACTTTGTAGTAACTTTTAGACCTTTACGTGTACCCTATGTGAGTAAATATGTGCCGTATGTGTGTAAATATGGGCCGCGTTGTATTTCTACGGTTTTTAATAAGGGGAATTGTAATAATTTATAAGGGGAACATTTAGGCGAGGTTGACAGGTATGTAAGAGAGATTCTTGAACACATGGATAGTGGTTGTTGTGAGGTTCTGAAGTGAGAATCAATGCATCCGCGACAAGGATAAGGAATGCATTTACTTTTTGGGGGATTTCGTAACTTAGATGTTTTTCATATCTCGAGGAGCTCATTTGCATATAAAAAGCTTTCATAACCTGAAAATTCCGTACCTTAAGGCATTCGTAAGTAAAGGTATGACTGTACTAGTTCTGATTCATGGGTGGCGAACAAGTTAGACTCAAAGAGCACACCATGCAGTGACCTGCCAAAACAGACAGACAGACACGCAAGCACGCACGCACACACACACACACACACACACACACACACACACACACACACACACACACACACACACACACACACACACACACACACACACAATTAAAAGCATATTATTCATTGTATCACTTTCTTCCCCTTACTTATTTGTTTTTGAGACAGACAGACACACACAATTAAAACCATATTATTCATTGCATCACTTTCTTCCCCTTACTTATAATTTGTTTTTAATGTGTCCTGATGTATTTGAGTGTGTTTTAAGAGAGAATAAAAATAAGAGAAACATGAAACAAGGCAAAGAGACACATTATATACAAAATATGATAAGAAGCAAAGAGCCGCATTCATTTTGTCCAGGAGCCGCTTGTTCGCAACCCCTGTTCTAATTTATTGAGCAGATGCAGTTCATTATCTTGTGAATACACATGAATTAGGCGCTCTCGACTATAAGCTGCAGCATTAGAAGGAGGGCGAAAAAGTATACATTATTGTCCCTGAGCAGATCAGTTCATTATCTTGTGAATATTGTAGAAGATGCTATTTTTTGTGTGCTCTGCAATGAACAGCTAGGCTTCTTCTCTTCGCAAATTCTTTAATTCTCTCAAGTGGAAAAAAGAAGGTACAAACTTGATTCCAAGGCAATAACACAAAGTGAAAACAGAACATAGAACAATAACACAAATTAAAACACACAGACAGAACATTTAGACAATACAGACCATATCTGTCCCCAAAAATACCATACACTTCACCTAAAGCAATATAAGAGACAAAGCAATTTTAATTTTTGCTGCTGAATCATTTTAGACATTTAAAAGAGAGAAAAAAAACATTTAAAAGATTTATGATTGATGTGTTATGGTAAAAAATATTTAAGTGGATTGGTGCGGAGCTTAATATATATCTAGTAGCAGTAGTTAGATATTAGATATAAACATTTTTTTGGACAAATGTTTCGAACAGCTGCCTTCCAATTCCTGCTCAGATTATTTTCTTCGTTTGCTATTTCACACTTGGCAACGATAAATTAGTATTCAATGTAAGCAAGCATGTTTCATATTTTTCAGGAGTTGACACAAGAACAAGAATCCAATAATCATGTCAGAAAGAAAAGAAATGGTGAGGGATGTTTTAGTGGACTTGTTGTTTTGTAGTAATGAATTATTAATCACTTAATGTGGCTACTAAGAATGTACTTAGTACACTTACTATGTTTTACTATGATTGAAATGTGATCACTAAGAAATCATTGTGTATTTTAGCCACCAGTGGATTTACGTTCTCAACTGTAGGAAATTGCTCTGAAGCAGATTGCATCAATTTGTCAGTGAATGCTGTCATCTTACTGGAAACTTCAGATGACATTGAGCCAACAGAATTAATCAAACTACTGAGGGATGCTACGTTAAATATCTCATCTTTTGACATCACTGAAAATGTAACGCTGGCAAGCTTAAATTTGACCACAGGTGAGAGTTTAGCTCTGAGTTAAAATTTAAATTAATCTTAATGTTTTAGTCACTGCTGTCCATTTCATTTCAGCCTGCTATCAAAATGCTACCAGAGGATATCAATGCCATTGTGAGGATCAGTTTTCATGGTCAAGTGAGATTTGTGACACTTATGGCGCATGCGGAAATGCCAGTACACAAACCTGCAACTGCCTTAATGGAATTCCATCGGGAAATTTCTGTTCCTCAAGTAAGTGGAGCTCATATTAAAGTGTTTCATTAGTAGCTACATTTGTCATGTGAAAACGAAAGTGAAGATTTTACATTTGTTAAAAAAAGAAAGATTAGAAACATCTAGATAATAAAAACACACTTAATATGATGCCCCCTAAATACCTAGCTAAATTGGTCAGACTAACAAAATCACAAGACATTCTATCAAGTTTAGAAGAAAATGGGATGGGGTTTATACTAGGAAGCCATTGCCAAGCCATTTGAATAGTTACAGTATTTACAATACCTTGTAAGGTATACAGTACTTGTGCTTTAAAACAATACTTGGTCAATGAAATTCAGACTTCTATTCTGTCATTTTAATCTGAATATTTTCCTCAACACTGTTTTGACCAAGCGACAAATGACGTGTGGCCAATGAGCTAGATTGTTTATAAGATAAAACTCCAGTAGACTGTACGTACCTGTGTTAGATGTTTAGCAGCCACTGGCATGGGAACCAAAACAACAGCTGGCATTTTGCCCCGGAAGTGTGGCTTCAATTCCTGTAAATGGTTGCCTGTCTCTCTGTGTACCCTATTGCTGACTGGCAAACAGTCTAGAGTCTAGACTCTAGACTCTAGAGCAGGGGTCTCGAACTCAATTTACCTGGGGGCCGCTAGAGGCCGAGTCTGGGTGAGACTGGGCCGCATCAGGATTTCCACAAGAAAAGCACTGATAAAACATTCCAACGTTATCAAATATCTTTATTTTTTAACAAAAAATAATGAATTAAATAAATTAACTTAAAGATGAATAAAAAATAAATCAATCAGTAATACAAAACCAAATAATACTAATGAGCATACAGTAGATATACACTGGCTGGCTAAGTAGAGAAAATGAATTATTTTTATTCCGTTTCAAATGTCTGTATTAACAGCTCTTTAACCTTTAACTTTCTGAACTTGAATGGAACATTGAACATGAAATATTCTGAACACGGCTTCTCTTGCCTACTCCTTGCTGCTAGAGACCTGGCAGCGCTTCTTCTCACATAGTCACATTTGGCTTGAGGGAGGAAGCAGTGGAGACCCTCAGTCGAGCTTGAAGATGCTCATCAGTAAGTCTGGACCTGTACTTGGACTTATTGAAGTTCAAAGTGGAGAAGAGCTTCTCACACAAGTATGTGCTCCCAAAAAGGCACATGGTCCGCTTGAACCTTCGGGAAAGTTCAGGGAAGCTGGGGGTCAACTCTCTCAAAAATTGCCCAAGCTTGTCTGCTTCTCCACTCACCTCCCTGAACTTGGCTTTGAGTGCAGAGTTGCACTGCAGGTCAATGAGCTCCATTTGAAGCTCAGGAGGGGCATCTTGCACATCAAAGGAGAAGGGGTCCGCAAAAATTTGAAATGTGGCTTTGTGTGTCTTGAAGTCTGCAAATCTGTGATCAAATTCCTCCTGTAGCTTCGAAATGGCCTCAACATACTTCTCACCACTGAATGGTGTACCTGCATCCACGAGAGCCTTGCATGCTGGGAAATGGCAAAGGTTTGTCTGAGAGAGCTGGGCTTTCCATAACACAAGTTTAGTGCAGAATGCTCTCACGTTGTCATAGGCAGCACTGACAAGTTGCCCCTGGCCTTGTAGCTTCTTGTTCAGTACATTAAGCTCATGTGTGATATCAACAAGAAAAGCCAAGTCCATGAGCCATTTGGGATCACTTAGCACAGGATCAATCAACTCACAAATGGCGTAGCTAGCTTTGACTGCTGCATTACTGTCTTTGGTAGCCTTCTTGAAGAGATCCTGTTGCCTCAGAAGACGTGTTTTAAGACTGGCAACCTGGTTGGCTCTCTCATCTCCCTGGTATTTTTCGTACCCCTCAGCATGTCTCGTAGTACAATTACGTTTCAAATTGTATTCCTTGTGCACCGCAACTTTTTCAGTGTAAATGAGACACGTCGGGGTGCCCCTGTGTTCAACAAAGAAATATTGCACTCCCCACTTTTCTTGAAACTGTCTGTGCTCATCATCGACCTTTCTCTTCACGGCAGGCTTTGAAAGAGACATCTCTGGGGCTCTGTAATATGTTTTTCCACTTGGAATGAGTCTCGGGTTGATCTTTCACATTCAGTCGCGTGGGTTTGTGGCGCATGTGCACTTTCGCTCTCCGTTTCAATCGCGGAGATGGCTACAGACACTGACACAGGCTGGATCACGGATCATAGCGCCTCATTCAGTTCTATGCTGAGAGCAGCGGAGGAGTGTGCGCGCCGAGCGGAGTGATCGGCCTCACGGCTTCTCCTCCGCCCAGCTGATTGGAGGAATGAATGAGTGAGTGAGCGAGGCACTGGACAGCCCGGCCGATGTCCCGCCCTCCAGAGCCGTATACCTCACCGTGATTGGTTTATTCATCTCCGAACCAAAGTTCCCTCTAAGTTTTTGTTGGTCTGAGCAGAAAGACAACCTCCCTGAGCGCACTGAGTACCAGTGTGAGCGACATCATCGGTATTCGGATGATTCGCCTAAAGACGTTTCGCCGACGGACGTTTGACAGACGGACAGGTCGCCGAATGGACGTTCCACCGAACGTTCATTCGGCCGAACGGAGGTTTCGCCGAAACGGGATTCGAACGCTCGCCCCGCCGGATCGTGTGTGTACAAGTTTTTCAACCTCGGCCCGCGGGCCATATACGGCCCGTTAGGATTTTTAATCCGGCCCGCCGCCGGTGTTGTCCAAATTATAGTAAAAATCAATGTTCGTCTACCATCAATGGCAGTCCGGGAATAAGCACTCTTGGGCAGGCAGATGTAGCAGAACCGAGCCGTAAAATGACAGCAATCGGGTCAAATCCATCCTAAAACAGCATTTAATGATTAAATACAAATACTGGATGATATCGCGATGGAGGCAAAAAAACGTCTACAGACGTCCATTCGCCAAACGGCTCAAAATGCTCTCAAATTCGGTCAAATCCAGCTGAAAACAGCGTTTAATGATTAAATACAAATACTAGTATTTGTATTTAATCATTAAACTAACAAATACTAGTACGACCTGTCCGTCTGTCAAACGTCCGTCGGCGAAACGTCTTTAGGCGAATCATCCGGTCACGACATCATCATTGCTCGCTATCGGCACACCAGTATCACACCTGCCACAAGCAGGTGCATGTCAATGTTCCCTCTAATTTTTCATGTAAAACATGCTGTAAAAGAAGAAAAACATGAGTGGACAGAGCTACTGCCACTGGCTGCCACTTAAACGGCGCCATCATGGGGAAAGGGGTAAAAAAATAAAAAAATAAAAAAAAATAAAAAAAAAAAAATAATAAAATAAAAAAAAAAAAATCGATCTTTCATATTGAGACGGGGGCCGCAAATTATCGTCCCGAGGGCCGCAGTTGGCCCGCGGGCCGCAAGTTTGAGACCCCTGCTCTAGAGTGTAGTCTGCCTTTCACCTGCTGGGATAGGCTCCAGCAAAACCCCAACACCCTCGTGAGTATACACGGTACGGAAGATGGATGGAAGTAGCCCTGGCCAGCATTGCTAAAAAAGCATCAGTAAAAAATATTTGTTTTAATTTCAGATAATAACTTATTCAAATTTTAATCGTCTGGTTTGCTTGTAGAGTCGAGGGTTGTAAATATGAGACTTTTGTGGGATTTACCATTCAGTAGATCCAATGTGAATCCAGCCCAAGATGCATCCGTGCCCAAACTGTGTCTCTCTGGGATGGGAAGTTAAAAATGCAATAAAGATAACTCAGACATT
Organism: Stigmatopora argus; assembly: GCF_051989625.1. Classification (NCBI taxonomy): domain Eukaryota; kingdom Metazoa; phylum Chordata; class Actinopteri; order Syngnathiformes; family Syngnathidae; genus Stigmatopora; species Stigmatopora argus. The sequence continues at coordinate 4,493,856 of NC_135405.1, read as the reverse complement.
GATTGCAATTTCTTCCAGGTGTATTTGATTCCAGATTTACTGACATACACACTACAAGATCCTGGCTGATATTATCTTGCCCTTGACCAGTGTAAAGTCTAGTTACAGGAAAATATCAGTACTTCCCGTCAGCTAGGCTAAGATGTATATACTCCAAAAGTGTGACATCTCAAATGCCTTCCGGTTTGATGTAAAAAAAATATGGAATTGTCTCGGGCGGTCTTGTAATGCTCCTTCCAGCCGGTCTTTCGATGTCCATATCAGGCTGTCACAATCCTCTGTCGGGTGCAGGTCACACCATCATCACCTTGGCTTTTGTTACAGCAGAAAATTCATATTTGCAAAACAATACATCACTGCATTCTTCCCCGTACAGATATGTTCTCCTCCGCATAGGCCCAAGGACCTTGATCTTTTCATCTATGGCCCTGTTAGTAATATGCAATGACACATTTTATAGACTATCTTAGATTTTGCACTTCTAAAGCTATTCTTTCTTACTGATTTTGCCTGTAATTTGCCCTTTATTTATTCTGTTAGTATTTTACTCAACTGATGACCCATTAAGCCGCCTCGTGGTGGAGAGCACGGGTCCCAGACCACCGGGCCGGGGACCGCTACCGGTCCACGAGCCACCTGGTACCGGTCCGTCAGAGAAATAAATATTAAGATTTTCAACCTCGCCGTCCGACTTGAAATGAGAAAAGCTGTTATAATAATAATAATAATAATAATAATAATAATAATAATAATAATAAATAATAATCTTATGCTTGGGACTTATTTTTTGCCGTCGTGGACGTCATCCGTGGAACATACAGCCCCCTCCACCTCAATACTTCTGTCAAAGTCATCTGTCACCCTTTGTAGGATGCGCGGTACAGATGATGAATGAATGACAGGTGACAGCTGCCTCCCCTGACTGCACGTCATTGCTTTTAAGTATACAGTAGAAATAAACTAACCTTTGACTAATATGCTAGATAAACGTCCAGATGAGCTTCTCACTGGCACTAGGCTATGTGGTTTTCACTGTAGCTAAAAAATGACAACACAGGACACTCAAAGGCGGGCACCTTACGGAGGCTCATCAAATGCCGTAAAAACTACAGGACATAAAAGTTAACACACTTACAAGGTAAAGGTGACATGTGCTGAACAACAAATAAAGTTAACCTCGTGGCCGCCTGCCGTAATTTAAGTCAGATTTGTGCATATTCTAGTGACTTTTATTAAGATGTCTTATTTATGGATATTAATCATTAAATTTCATTATGACTAGATCATTTATGGGTAGTAAAAACACACCTGCTGATAGCAAGTGTAATACTGGTGTGTGGCCATAGTAAGCACTTCTGATGTTGCTCACAGTGGTCCTCACTGCTCAGGAAAGTTGTCTGTATGCCCAGACAGATGAAAAATTAGAGGGAATATTGGTGCCAGGTTATCACATTTGACCAGGATAGCAGAAAAAGAATGAATGAATGGATGGATGGTTGGATGGATTGAATCTACTAAAGACATTGTTTTACCCCTCTCATGAGATTGTTTAATTTTTATTGCTCTTTGTTTTTCAATCCAACACAAACAGAAGGTATTATAAAAAAGAATAAAATGTTAAAGAAAATCCTAATCAATAGGTTGAATTGTAGTCTTGTGATGTCATATGTGAGATCTTGTCCCTCAAATATTTGGTTTGAATTCATCTTTGTTTTTCCATATTCTCCACAGAAGTGGTACCGTGCCCACCACAAACAGAAGGTATTTTTAAAAATAATGTGATACGCCTACTTCTCTTTAGATTGAAAACATTTTTGAGCGCTTAATACCAATCTAACAGCTAATTTTTAAAAATAGGAAAGAAACGTTAGTTAAGCTTAATGCATTCTTTTGTCTCTTTTGTTTGTCCTCTGAAATAGTCGAGATTTTCTTTTCGGTGGACACTCCTACTGATATCGAGCCATCAGAAATTGTTCATCTAATTAGGCAAGCAGTGAAAAATATCTCCGTCCCATTCGAAATTGCAGATGATTTAAAGATGAGTCGCCTGGATTTGACAACAGGTTAGTTTATACGATGCGTTTGCTGCTAAAATTGAATGGGAATAACAATCATATGTTTTTTAATCTTTCCATTCAACTTTGTGTCACCAATGTTTTCGTAGCCTGTTATTTAAACTCTCCTGAAGGACATCAATGTCAGTGTGAGGATTCCTTCGGTTTGTCTTGTGACACCTGTGATACATACGGAGCATGCAGCACAGACAATTATTCCAATTGTGACTGCATTTGTGGAATCCCTCCAATTTGGAATTTCTGTAAACCAACTCTGGGTAAGTAGTTCTTATTTAGATGTTGAAACAACAATCACGTAACTCGTTGGTTTATCCATTATTTTTTTGCACTTCTTGGATTTTGTTGGAACAGATCCTAATAGGGAAGTGCAAACTAGCCCATATTTGACCTTTTTATTTAAGATCCACTGTAGTCTTGTGATGTCAGATGTAAGATCTTGTCCCTCTACCATCGTTTATGTATTTCCTTTGACAACCTTTAGTTGGACATACCTGGAACATCACACGGGAATATATCGTACAACTAGTTTACCTTGACCATTGAGACACCTCCTCTGGATTTTTTGAGTTTTTCTTCTCAACTCATTCTATGTTAAAGAATATTAATCATTTCATTGGGCTGAGCCAAGCCACCTTGCGGCAAAACCTAATTTTGAGCCACTTTTCTCAGCAATATAGTCATTGAAAACCTTGGTTTACCAATGTTCAGAAAATATTTGGTTTGAATTTATCTTTGCTTTTCCATATTCTCCACAGAAGTGGTACCGTGCCCACCACCAACAGAAGGTAATTTTTAAAATAATGTGATACGCCTACTTCTCTTGAGATTGAAAACATTTTTGAGCGATTAATACCAATCTAAGAGCTATTTTTTTTAAAAGGAAAGAAAAGTGAGTTAAGCTTAATGCATTCTTTTGTCTCTTTTGTTTGTCCTCTGAAATAGTCGAGATTTTCTTTTCGGTGGACACTCCTACTGATATCGAGCCATCAGAAATTGTTCATCTAATTAGGCAAGCAGTGAAAAATATCTCCGTCCCATTCGAAATTGCAGATGATTTAAAGATGAGTCGCCTGGATTTGACAACAGGTTAGTTTATACGATGCGTTTGCTGCTAAAATTGTATGGGAATTACAATCATGTGTTTAAATCTTTCCATTCAACTTTGTGTCACCAATGTTTCCGTAGCCTGTTATTCAAACTCTCCTGAAGGACATCAATGTCAGTGTGAGGATTCCTTCGGTTTGTCTTGTGACACCTGTGATACATACGGAGCATGCAGCACAGACAATTATTTCAATTGTGACTGCATTCGTGGAATCCCTCCAATTTTGAATTTCTGTAAACCAACTCCGGGTAAGTAGTTCTTATTTAGATGTTGAAACTAAAATCACGTAACGCTTTGGTTTATCCATTCATTTTTTGCACTTCTTGGATTTTGTTGGAACAGATCCTAATAGGGAAGCGCAAACTGTTGGAATAATGATTCAAACCTTTTAAATCATTATTAGTAATATTTAATTAAAATAGGAAAACATCTTTCAACATAGCTGCTTGCAACTTCGAAGGAGATACCTTGTGACGTCGTCTCAGTCCACAAAGCATTCTGAATTGCAGTAACTGAATCATTGTATTTAATCGCGACATTCTTTCCGAACACCCAAAACAATGGTGTGAGGAATTGCATAATATTTTCATTATAAGGTAAACAAAGTAGTATTATAATGTAAACAAAGCTGTATTTTCAAATCTGCTGCTGGAGTCTTGTCATAACAGTCTCATTGGGTCCTGCCGGAGAAGTGCCCGAAACAATGTGTCCTCAAGCTTTGGCCTTGAGGAGACGATGATGTGGAGGAAAAATGTCCATGTTCCCATGACTGTTTATAGCCTTACTACTTATTAAAAAATGCTTACAACACATATAGAATATTCCATAATAATTCTAACATTCCCTCCTTTTACTATATGTTTGTTATTCATTTTATGACAAATCCAAAAAGAGACAGGGATATCTCCGTTGGCTGTTTTAATTTTACCCGCTTAGGCTCTACTCGTTCGGCAGGTCTGAAAAGCAGAAAACAAGATCATTTTCGCCCAATTCATCCTCGGAATTACCATGCTCCTGGAATTCACTGCTGCTTCAGCACGTTTCATCAGTAGGGGATATAATTAATGCCATTTAGAATTTGTAGGGGCAATCGCAGTGGTTATAAGTCGGCTTATCAAAGATCTTAAGCAGGGAATAATACAACACCCACATAATGTCAAAATCGTAGCAAAAAGGGCTACGGAAAATGCCACAAATTAGGCCAAATCATTATTAGTATGGCCACAAATCTGTCAAGCGGATAATATTCTACTCCAGGATGCTTTTTCATCTAGCGGTTTAGGGTCTGCAGGCCATCGTTGGCCCTGGTGTGGGACCCAGTGGGGGGCGTGTTGTTGAGTGCAACATTTTCAAACATTGCATACGCCCCCTGCTCCTTCAAGAAGCATTTCAACCGCTGCACGATCCTGGAACGCCATCAGACTAGTGGCTGCCAGTTGTTCCTTTATCGCCACAAATCCCTGTTCAGTATAATTTCCAAGTTTTTGGACATTGTAATGCAGGTAATTTATCCAATCAACATTTTTGTTTGGAGTAATTAAAAGAAAAATATACTCCCAACCTGCTGCGATCTGATTAGCCAACTTATACTCATCTGGTACGCCCCGTGGATGCCAATCGCATCAATGTATGTCGGATCACCCTCTCTCCATGCCGATCGACGCCGTCGCGAGGGGCCCGCCATCATACCGGATTTCTGTGCAGCCAATTGTATCTCCTCTACTGTAGATGGAAAAACAGACACTGGTAATAGCAGTGAGACCAAGGCACAAAGTCCTGCTGCATTTTGGCAGGCGTCGTATAATTTGTTTTGGCCGCACCACCACCATAGGTCAGAACGTGGTATCAGGGGTGCAGTCTGTTTTAGGACGTAGGCACACCACGTCACATTTATCGCTCCCAGTGCCGGACCGTGCCCTGTGAGGACTAAACAGGTAAAATGATTAAACGCGACATGTGTTGAAAAGTTAGGCTTGTCCTTCGCTGCCGTTGTAACTGGGTAGACATTATTCCATTTCATACATTTTGGGCTTACATCTTCTTTTGTCATTATCTCCTTTACACAATCAGGGGTAATTTGCGCGGGTACTACTCTTAAGAGAGGTCGGCCCCCTACATGTTATACAGGTTTGATTTATAATAGCTGCATTTTCCATCAACAACAACCAATTATTTCTTACCGCCTCCCGTTTGGGAACTCCCCGTTGCAGAAATGAATTCTCTGGTTATCTCAGATTTTAATTTTACTATGGCGGATCTGGGTGTTTCCATCTCTGACGACTTTCCCACCGTCTCCATAGACATGGTTCTCCACCTGCCCATGGACTTAGGAAAAACGTCAGACAAGGATCCACAAGTTAATTTGTCAGTCTGAATTATGATTTGTAATGCCCCCACCGTATGGGTTAATTTTATCGAAGGCCTGATGGTTTTTTTTTTTTCGCACGCGTGTGTCATCCAAGCTTGCCAATCTAGACCAGTTTCTGCAACAAGGTTTCCCCAATCTGTTTTAGGACTGTTATGTACCACACATATTCTATAAAATCCATATGTATCCTTTGCAATGGATATGTAGCTTTTGTAGCTTGACATAAGGGGGAATCGCCCGTGTTTTGGCCATATATCTGCATATAGATTGAATATATAACCTCCCCCTTTTTTGAGGCATGAAATTTACCATGACTCAAAATGGTAGCCCTCCTAGATAAGTCTTTTGTTTTTGTTTAGTCCCCCAGGTTCCCAAAATTTCCCATTGCAGAAATCAAAAAATTTCATTTGGCGAAATTCTTTTCTTTTTGTTTCTGTCCTACTCTGCCACCGCCGTCCTCGAAAGGCTTATCAGCGATTTCAGAAATATTCCACCTTGATATTAGAATATTGATATATCTTGGTAGCCAGCCAATTAAAACACAAAAGACAGACACTCATCCACGCTCGCACTCATAATCAAGGAATTTGCTTTGAGTGCTCCCCCAATCATCCATAATTTTGGTTTGTTGGAGTAAAACTGGAGTACCCAGAGAAAACCTACGAATTCTTGAGGACACCAGGAATACTCCACACTCCGGAAGGTCTGGATCCACTCCGCATTAGTAGATCCTCGAACCGCAAGATTGATGCCTGAAGAAACTAGATAATTAATGTATTAGATTCACATGCCACATATCTAAAAATAGAAATTTGTTCAATTGCCACCGCCCCTTACCCCAGTCAGTCAGCATGTAGACTGCCATGCGAGTGGCTGTGATTAACTATCTATTCGCCAATAATGCAATAACGGAAAAGTTGTGACACATTGAAACACACACACCCCCTTTTAGTATTTTAACCGTTTGTAAAGACTTTATCTCCATGTTCTGCATTAAGTTACACCCCCTTTCAACGCTATTGAATTTTGCCGATTCTAGTCAACCCATCTACTTAAAGCATTTCTCCAAGGTTGATATTTTATAACTTGGAGATGTTATTTTTAAAACATAGACATTATTTCATCACTTGTTTCACACCATGAAAGGCCCCACCTGAATTTAGATTTTTTTTGTAGATATTCCCCTTTATCTAAGCTTGTTATTGCCAATCGTTATCACCGTAACATTCAGGTGTATTAACCCCATAATTGCAATGCAGTAAGTTTTGGCTAAATTCTTAATTTGTATGCCCCTAAAGTAATAGACAGTAATAACGTCCCAATAGTCATCAATATGACCTATACCAAAGCATATTCCCCCTTTAGGCCAAACAGGGAACGCCTTTTGTGCACTTAAAGACGCTCCATGTTTCTTCTAGGGAAACTATGCCTATCCTTAACCAATTATCTTATCTACCCCAGCCAGGTTCAATTTACCTAACAATTTGGACGAATGCCATGAAATTTCTCATTTCTGCATTGTTAATTTCATGTCTGATCTCTTTAACAACCAAATAACTCTTAATACCTAAGACATAAATTGCAAATCACCCCATACTATGTTTACTTAAGATAAGAGCCATTTCTTATAGCTCCTTGTTACCACAAGAAAAATCTACAATAATTAAATGAGAGAAATCCACCTTTTACTAGGCATTTCCTAATTACAATTTTCAATGCTTAATAAAGGACCCACAAATTGTCACCAATATGCCATAATATTGTAAAAAAAATCCAATCATTTTTTTCTTAACCAGCCAATCTCCTATATTAAAGTATTTTGAACAATCCAACCATTCAAAAACAGTAATAATCTCGTTTTATCCTCCAAAAACTAGCTCTCTTCAATTAAGAGCCCTTTGAACTTCACAAAACAAAAAATAAAATAATAATAATAGTATTATTCCCAATTCCAAAGCTTTTACCAAATCAATCTTTGCCAACCAGATTTTCTATCACCTCGAAAGACATTTCTGATTAAATCCCAAAAATAAATGCGAAGATAATCGCGGAACCTTGCATCCCTTGCAGACTATGTTTTGTTCTTATTCTGAAATGTTTAAACGGAAGCGCGCCCTTAGCCGCTGACTGTGACCTTCACGCTCGCTGCAGAAGCAGCATTCTTATCTTTTGTTTACAAATTCCAAAACGCTCTCTTTTCTTTTTGTGCACAATGCTTCGCCTCCTGTGCCCAATCTGTTAACCAAAATATTCCCGCTAGCAGACGGGAACGAAACCAGGATAAGCCACAATAAGCCATTTCATTCCAGTACATTGACAGTACATTTAGTTACTATTAACAGTATGCCTAGCATTTGGAAATAACCATTTTAATTGCCATTTTACAACTTTCAGCATCACACAAAAAATTCCAATTGAATTCATTCATAAAGAATGTGATCTCTGGTTTAAAATTAGCTCAACATCCTCATGTTCAAAATCCTCATTCAAATCATTTTGAGCAGGCCTGTCTTGTTTTTAGAGACCTTTTTGTCCAGGCAATCACGCGATATATGCCCCAATTCTCCACAAACCCAGCACATAGCACTTTTGAAAACCCGATTTCTATTCTGTCCCCGTCAGCCGAGGAGGCCGCGCTATCTTTTATTTTTTCACACAACGGACCTGTTTTATCACTCTTCTTTTTTAAAACCTCTTCAGCATGGACCGCCTGATTTACGTATTGTTCAAGCGTGCCCGTAGGCCTATCTATCCAGTGTTTTTCAATCCATTCCCTGAGCGTATAATTTGAATGAGCATGCAACACATTTTTTAGCTGCTCCTGATAAAGGCTGCCCACCGCGTGGTCTTCAGCGATGCCGCTGTTGGCCTTAAAACAAGCCGTCATCCTGATTTGATATTCTGCAAAAGGCTCACCATCCCTCTGCTTAGCTCTGCTGATCACGGTATAATTAGCTTTTGTTTTAAACTTCCCCGTAACCCGATCAATCAGTTCATGCACTCTCAAATTCAAATCACGACCGTCATGACACAACGGGCCACCATCAGCTTTTGGATTCCAATCACCTCTAACAGCATGCCAATCACCTTTTAACGCGAACATCCAAATTTGCTGCGTTTCCACCCCATTCAGGTGATAAGATCTAATGTCTTCCATTTGCAAGACAAACTCCCCCACATCAACCTTATGCGACGTGATGCCTTCTACGGCCTTTTTCACGTCGTCCTGCGTCCAAGTCCTGTGAACCAGGATAGTAGGAGCCGGCTCCTTGCCCACATTAGGATTAGCAACTTCGATCATGGGATATTGTTCAATAAACACATCACTCATTGGCGGCGCCCCAGGCTGGGGAGATAGCGTTTCTCCCCATGTCTTTGACCATTCCCCCACGGGCCCTCCCGACCTGGTCAGCCGGTCGTTCATATTTGTCGGAGGGGGCCTCGGCAATATCTCCTCCTTTTTAACAACAACAACACACTTCTTCCCCACCGGGCCAGTCTCATCGTCCTGTTTTCTGTGGAATAACACAGCCTCAGTGTTTCCAGTCCCACCGTTATCAACTGATTTAACCCATCCATTACTCCGTTTCCTTGCCATCATAAACCAATAATAGGTATCATTATATCCCTCCTGCTCCATTTTGTTAAGGTTTCCCCCATGCTTAGCACGTATTTTATCCTGCAGTATCAATATCTTATGCATATTAAGCTGGCCAGCAAATCCATATTTATTTATCCATAAGTTTAGGTGTTTAACCCTTGTAGCGCTTTGATTTTCAACAATCCAATCTTTACACGGCAGACGCATCTTTGGATCGTCGTCAATAGCCGCTTTACTGTTTGCGCCACCCATTTTTGGAGTGGATTTGTGTGTATCCCCGTAGTACCTTTTTTTCAGTTTCTCCTTAGGCTTTAACAACTACGCACACACAACCAACGTCGACCACCACATTTTTATAGACCCCACCGTGTCTACCTGCTAGTGACTAGTATCCGCAGGGTTTTAAAATCGCCATCCCCAGGACGCGAGCCTTACTTCTCAAAATAAGGCCATCGCGTGTGATGCCCTTCGCGCATTTGGATCCCGTCAACAATATGCAGCCATCACACGCGGACTCGGCAGAAATGTCGATAGATGCTTACCCAGAGGATAGTCGTCAACCGATTAGAATACAGGCGCTGCTGAGAAATAATCCAGCCTGGAAAAGGGATTCTCGCCGTGCACGGTCACTCCAGATATTGAACTGCAGCGTCTGGATTCCTTATCGGTGTGTTGACCCCGGCTACTCGAAGGACCAAATGTTGGAATAATGATTCAAACCTTTTAAATAATTATTAGTAATATTTAATTAAAATAGGAAAACATCTTTCAACATAGCTGCTTACAACTTCGAAGGAGATACCTTGTGACGTCGTCTCAGTCCACAAAGCATTCTGAATTGCAGTAACTGAATCATTGTATTTAATCGCGACATTCTTTCCGAACACCCAAAACAATGGTGTGAGGAATTGCATAATATTTTCATTATAAGGTAAACAAAGTAGTATTATAATGTAAACAAAGCCGTATTTTCAAATCTGCTGCTGGAGTCTCGTCATAACAGTCTCATTGGGTCCTGCCGGAGAAGTGCCCGAAACAATGTGTCCTCGAGCTTTGGCCTTGAGGAGACGATGATGTGGAGGAAAAATGTCCATGTTCACATGACTGTTTATAGCCTTACTACTTATTAAAAAATGCTTACAACACATATAGAATATTCCATAATAATTCTAATATTTGACCTTTTTATTTAAGATCCACTGTAGTCTTGTGATGTCAGATGTAAGATCTTGTCCCTCTACGATCATTTATGTATTTCCTTTGACAACCTTTAGTTGGACATACCTGGAACATCACACGGGAATATATCGTACAACTAGTTTACCTTGACCATTGAGACACCTCCTCTGGATCTTTTGAGTTTTTCTTCTCAACTCATTCTATGTTAAAGAATATTCATCATTTCATTGGGCTGAGCCAAGCCACCTTGCAGCAAAACCTAATTTTGAGCCACTTTTCTCAGCAATATAGTCATTGAAAACCTTGGTTTACCAATGTTCAGAAAATATTTGGTTTGAATTTATCTTTGCTTTTCCATATTCTCCACAGAAGTGGTACCGTGCCCACCACCAACAGAAGGTAATTTTAAAAATAATGTGATACGCCTACTTCTCTTGAGATTGAAAACATTTTTGAACGCTTAATACCAATCTAAGAGCTATTTTTTTTTAAAAAGGAAAGAAAAGTGAGTTTAGCTTAATGCATTCTTTTGTCTCTTTTGTTTGTCCTCTGAAATAGTCGAGATTTTCTTTTCGGTGGACACTCCTACTGATATCGAGCCATCAGAAATTGTTCATCTAATTAGGCAAGCAGTGAAAAATATCTCCGTCCCATTCGAAATTGCAGATGATTTAAAGATGAGTCGCCTGGATTTGACAACAGGTTAGTTTATACGATGCGTTTGCTGCTAAAATTGTATGGGAATTACAATCATGTGTTTAAATCTTTCCATTCAACTTTGTGTCACCAATGTTTCCGTAGCCTGTTATTCAAACTCTCCTGAAGGACATCAATGTCAGTGTGAGGATTCCTTCGGTTTGTCTTGTGACACCTGTGATACATACGGAGCATGCAGCACAGACAATTATTTCAATTGTGACTGCATTCGTGGAATCCCTCCAATTTTGAATTTCTGTAAACCAACTCCAGGTAAGTAGTTCTTATTTAGATGTTGAAACTAAAATCACGTAACGCGTTGGTTTATCCATTCATTTTTTGCACTTCTTGGATTTTGTTGGAACAGATCCTAATAGGGAAGCGCAAACTAGCCCATATTTGACCTTTTTATTTAAGATCCACTGTAGTCTTGTGATGTCAGATGTAAGATCTTGTCCCTCTACCATCGTTTATGTATTTCCTTTGAGAACCTTTAGTTGGACATACCTGGAACATCACACAGGAATATATCGTACAACTAGTTTACCTTGACCATTGAGACACCTCCTCTGGATCTTTTGAGTTTTTCTTCTCAACTCATTCTATGTTAAAGAATATTAATCATTTCATTGGGCTGAGCCAAGCCACCTTGCGGCAAAACCTAATTTTGAGCCACTTTTCTCAGCAATATAGTCATTGAAAACCTTGGTTTACCAATGTTCAGAAAATATTTGGTTTGAATTTATCTTTGCTTTTCCATATTCTCCACAGAATTGGTACCATGCCCACCACCAACAGAAGGTAATTTTAAAAATAATGTGATACGCCTACTTCTCTTGAGATTGAAAACATTTTTGAATGCTTAATACCAATCTAAGAGCTATTTTTTTTTTAAAAGGAAAGAAAAGTGAGTTTAGCTTAATGCATTCTTTTGTCTCTTTTGTTTGTCCTCTGAAATAGTCGAGATTTTCTTTTCGGTGGACACTCCTACTGATATCGAGCCATCAGAAATTGTTCATCTAATTAGGCAAGCAGTGAAAAATATCTCCGTCCCATTCGAAATTGCAGATGATTTAAAGATGAGTCGCCTGGATTTGACAACAGGTTAGTTTATACGATGCGTTTGCTGCTAAAATTGTATGGGAATTACAATCATGTGTTTAAATCTTTCCATTCAACTTTGTGTCACCAATGTTTCCGTAGCCTGTTATTCAAACTATCCTGAAGGACATCAATGTCAGTGTGAGGATTCCTTCGGTTTGTCTTGTGACACCTGTGATACATACGGAGCATGCAGCACAGACAATTATTTCAATTGTGACTGCATTCGTGGAATCCCTCCAATTTTGAATTTCTGTAAACCAACTCCGGGTAAGTAGTTCTTATTTAGATGTTGAAACTAAAATCACGTAACGCGTTGGTTTATCCATTCATTTTTTGCACTTCTTGGATTTTGTTGGAACAGATCCTAATAGGGAAGCGCAAACTAGCCCATATTTGACCTTTTTATTTAAGATCCACTGTAGTCTTGTGATGTCAGATGTAAGATCTTGTCCCTCTACGATCATTTATGTATTTCCTTTGACAACCTTTAGTTGGACATACCTGGAACATCACACGGGAATATATCGTACAACTAGTTTACCTTGACCATTGAGACACCTCCTCTGGATCTTTTGAGTTTTTCTTCTCAACTCATTCTATGTTAAAGAATATTCATCATTTCATTGGGCTGAGCCAAGCCACCTTGCGGCAAAACCTAATTTTGAGCCACTTTTCTCAGCAATATAGTCATTGAAAACCTTGGTTTACCAATGTTCAGAAAATATTTGGTTTGAATTTATCTTTGCTTTTCCATATTCTCCACAGAAGTGGTACCGTGCCCACCACCAACAGAAGGTAATTTTAAAAATAATGTGATACGCTTACTTCTCTTGAGATTGAAAACATTTTTGAACGCTTAATACCAATCTAAGAGCTTTTTTTTTTTTAAAAAGGAAAGAAAAGTGAGTTTAGCTTAATGCATTCTTTTGTCTCTTTTGTTTGTCCTCTGAAATAGTCGAGATTTTCTTTTCGGTGGACACTCCTACTGATATCGAGCCATCAGAAATTGTTCATCTAATTAGGCAAGCAGTGAAAAATATCTCCGTCCCATTCGAAATTGCAGATGATTTAAAGATGAGTCGCCTGGATTTGACAACAGGTTAGTTTATACGATGCGTTTGCTGCTAAAATTGTATGGGAATTACAATCATGTGTTTAAATCTTTCCATTCAACTTTGTGTCACCAATGTTTCCATAGCCTGTTATTCAAACTCTCCTGAAGGACATCAATGTCAGTGTGAGGATTCCTTCGGTTTGTCTTGTGACACCTGTGATACACACGGAGCATGCAGCACAGACAATTATTTCAATTGTGACTGCATTCGTGGAATCCCTCCAATTTTGAATTTCTGTAAACCAACTCCGGGTAAGTAGTTCTTATTTAGATGTTGAAACAAAAATCACGTAACGCGTTGGTTTATCCATTCATTTTTTGCACTTCTTGGATTTTGTTGGAACAGATCCTAATAGGGAAGCGCAAACTAGCCCATATTTGACCTTTTTATTTAAGATCCACTGTAGTCTTGTGATGTCAGATGTAAGATCTTGTCCCTCTACCATCGTTTATGTATTTCCTTTGAGAACCTTTAGTTGGACATACCTGGAACATCACACGGGAATATATCGTACAACTAGTTTACCTTGACCATTGAGACACCTCCTCTGGATCTTTTGAGTTTTTCTTCTCAACTCATTCTATGTTAAAGAATATTAATCATTTCATTGGGCTGAGCCAAGCCACCTTGCGGCAAAACCTAATTTTGAGCCACTTTTCTCAGCAATATAGTCATTGAAAACCTTGGTTTACCAATGTTCAGAAAATATTTGGTTTGAATTTATCTTTGCTTTTCCATATTCTCCACAGAATTGGTACCATGCCCACCACCAACAGAAGGTAATTTTAAAAATAATGTGATACGCCTACTTCTCTTGAGATTGAAAACATTTTTGAATGCTTAATACCAATCTAAGAGCTATTTTTTTTTTTAAAGGAAAGAAAAGTGAGTTTAGCTTAATGCATTCTTTTGTCTCTTTTGTTTGTCCTCTGAAATAGTCGAGATTTTCTTTTCGGTGGACACTCCTACTGATATCGAGCCATCAGAAATTGTTCATCTAATTAGGCAAGCAGTGAAAAATATCTCCGTCCCATTCGAAATTGCAGATGATTTAAAGATGAGTCGCCTGGATTTGACAACAGGTTAGTTTATACGATGCGTTTGCTGCTAAAATTGTATGGGAATTACAATCATGTGTTTTAATCTTTCCATTCAACTTTGTGTCACCAATGTTTCCGTAGCCTGTTATTCAAACTATCCTGAAGGACATCAATGTCAGTGTGAGGATTCCTTCGGTTTGTCTTGTGACACCTGTGATACATACGGAGCATGCAGCACAGACAATTATTTCAATTGTGACTGCATTCGTGGAATCCCTCCAATTTTGAATTTCTGTAAACCAACTCCGGGTAAGTAGTTCTTATTTAGATGTTGAAACTAAAATCACGTAACGCGTTGGTTTATCCATTCATTTTTTGCACTTCTTGGATTTTGTTGGAACAGATCCTAATAGGGAAGCGCAAACTAGCCCATATTTGACCTTTTTATTTAAGATCCACTGTAGTCTTGTGATGTCAGATGTAAGATCTTGTCCCTCTACGATCATTTATGTATTTCCTTTGACAACCTTTAGTTGGACATACCTGGAACATCACACGGGAATATATCGTACAACTAGTTTACCTTGACCATTGAGACACCTCCTCTGGATCTTTTGAGTTTTTCTTCTCAACTCATTCTATGTTAAAGAATATTCATCATTTCATTGGGCTGAGCCAAGCCACCTTGCAGCAAAACCTAATTTTGAGCCACTTTTCTCAGCAATATAGTCATTGAAAACCTTGGTTTACCAATGTTCAGAAAATATTTGGTTTGAATTTATCTTTGCTTTTCCATATTCTCCACAGAAGTGGTACCGTGCCCACCACCAACAGAAGGTAATTTTAAAAATAATGTGATACGCTTACTTCTCTTGAGATTGAAAACATTTTTGAACGCTTAATACCAATCTAAGAGCTATTTTTTTTTAAAAAGGAAAGAAAAGTGAGTTTAGCTTAATGCATTCTTTTGTCTCTTTTGTTTGTCCTCTGAAATAGTCGAGATTTTCTTTTCGGTGGACACTCCTACTGATATCGAGCCATCAGAAATTGTTCATCTAATTAGGCAAGCAGTGAAAAATATCTCCGTCCCATTCGAAATTGCAGATGATTTAAAGATGAGTCGCCTGGATTTGACAACAGGTTAGTTTATACGATGCGTTTGCTGCTAAAATTGTATGGGAATTACAATCATGTGTTTAAATCTTTCCATTCAACTTTGTGTCACCAATGTTTCCGTAGCCTGTTATTCAAACTCTCCTGAAGGACATCAATGTCAGTGTGAGGATTCCTTCGGTTTGTCTTGTGACACCTGTGATACATACAGAGCATGCAGCACAGACAATTATTTCAATTGTGACTGCATTCGTGGAATCCCTCCAATTTTGAATTTCTGTAAACCAACTCCGGGTAAGTAGTTCTTATTTAGATGTTGAAACAAAAATCACGTAACGCGTTGGTTTATCCATTCATTTTTTGCACTTCTTGGATTTTGTTGGAACAGATCCTAATAGGGAAGTGCAAACTAGCCCATATTTGACCTTTTTATTTAAGATCCACTGTAGTCTTGTGATGTCAGATGTAAGATCTTGTCCCTCTACCATCGTTTATGTATTTCCTTTGACAACCTTTAGTTGGACATACCTGGAACATCACACTGGAATATATCGTACAACTAGTTTACCTTGACCATTGAGACACCTCCTCTGGATCTTTTGAGTTTTTCTTCTCAACTCATTCTATGTTAAAGAATATTAATCATTTCATTGGGCTGAGCCAAGCCACCTTGCGGCAAAACCTAATTTTGAGCCACTTTTCTCAGCAATATAGTCATTGAAAACCTTGGTTTACCAATGTTCAGAAAATATTTGGTTTGAATTTATCTTTGCTTTTCCATATTCTCCACAGAAGTGGTACCATGCCCACCACCAACAGAAGGTAATTTTAAAAATAATGTGATACGCCTACTTCTCTTGAGATTGAAAACATTTTTGAATGCTTAATACCAATCTAAGAGCTATTTTTTTTTTAAAAGGAAAGAAAAGTGAGTTTAGCTTAATGCATTCTTTTGTCTCTTTTGTTTGTCCTCTGAAATAGTCGAGATTTTCTTTTCGGTGGACACTCCTACTGATATCGAGCCATCAGAAATTGTTCATCTAATTAGGCAAGCAGTGAAAAATATCTCCGTCCCATTCGAAATTGCAGATGATTTAAAGATGAGTCGCCTGGATTTGACAACAGGTTAGTTTATACGATGGGTTTGCTGCTAAAATTGTATGGGAATTACAATCATGTGTTTAAATCTTTCCATTCAACTTTGTGTCACCAATGTTTCCGTAGCCTGTTATTCAAACTATCCTGAAGGACATCAATGTCAGTGTGAGGATTCCTTCGGTTTGTCTTGTGACACCTGTGATACATACGGAGCATGCAGCACAGACAATTATTTCAATTGTGACTGCATTCGTGGAATCCCTCCAATTTTGAATTTCTGTAAACCAACTCCGGGTAAGTAGTTCTTATTTAGATGTTGAAACTAAAATCACGTAACGCGTTGGTTTATCCATTCATTTTTTGCACTTCTTGGATTTTGTTGGAACAGATCCTAATAGGGAAGCGCAAACTAGCCCATATTTGACCTTTTTATTTAAGATCCACTGTAGTCTTGTGATGTCAGATGTAAGATCTTGTCCCTCTACCATCGTTTATGTATTTCCTTTGACAACCTTTAGTTGGACATACCTGGAACATCACACGGGAATATATCGTACAACTAGTTTACCTTGACCATTGAGACACCTCCTCTGGATCTTTTGAGTTTTTCTTCTCAACTCATTCTATGTTAAAGAATATTAATCATTTCATTGGGCTGAGCCAAGCCACCTTGCGGCAAAACCTAATTTTGAGCCACTTTTCTCAGCAATATAGTCATTGAAAACCTTGGTTTACCAATGTTCAGAAAATATTTGGTTTGAATTTATCTTTGCTTTTCCATATTCTCCACAGAAGTGGTACCGTGCCCACCACCAACAGAAGGTAATTTTAAAAATAATGTGATACGCCTACTTCTCTTGAGATTGAAAACATTTTTGAACGCTTAATACCAATCTAAGAGCTTTTTTTTTTTTAAAGGAAAGAAAAGTGAGTTTAGCTTAATGCATTCTTTTGTCTCTTTTGTTTGTCCTCTGAAATAGTCGAGATTTTCTTTTCGGTGGACACTCCTACTGATATCGAGCCATCAGAAATTGTTCATCTAATTAGGCAAGCAGTGAAAAATATCTCCGTCCCATTCGAAATTGCAGATGATTTAAAGATGAGTCGCCTGGATTTGACAACAGGTTAGTTTATACGATGCGTTTGCTGCTAAAATTGTATGGGAATTACAATCATGTGTTTAAATCTTTCCATTCAACTTTGTGTCACCAATGTTTCCGTAGCCTGTTATTCAAACTCTCCTGAAGGACATCAATGTCAGTGTGAGGATTCCTTCGGTTTGTCTTGTGACACCTGTGATACATACGGAGCATGCAGCACAGACAATTATTTCAATTGTGACTGCATTCGTGGAATCCCTCCAATTTTGAATTTCTGTAAACCAACTCCGGGTAAGTAGTTCTTATTTAGATGTTGAAACTAAAATCACGTAACGCGTTGGTTTATCCATTCATTTTTTGCACTTCTTGGATTTTGTTGGAACAGATCCTAATAGGGAAGCGCAAACTAGCCCATATTTGACCTTTTTATTTAAGATCCACTGTAGTCTTGTGATGTCAGATGTAAGATCTTGTCCCTCTACGATCATTTATGTATTTCCTTTGACAACCTTTAGTTGGACATACCTGGAACATCACACGGGAATATATCGTACAACTAGTTTACCTTGACCATTGAGACACCTCGTCTGGATCTTTTGAGTTTTTCTTCTCAACTCATTCTATGTTAAAGAATATTCATCATTTCATTGGGCTGAGCCAAGCCACCTTGCGGCAAATCCTAATTTTGAGCCACTTTTCTCAGCAATATAGTCATTGAAAACCTTGGTTTACCAATGTTCAGAAAATATTTGGTTTGAATTTATCTTTGCTTTTCCATATTCTCCACAGAAGTGGTACCGTGCCCACCACCAACAGAAGGTAATTTTAAAAATAATGTGATACGCCTACTTCTCTTGAGATTGAAAACATTTTTGAACGCTTAATACCAATCTAAGAGCTATTTTTTTTTTAAAAGGAAAGAAAATTGAGTTTAGCTTAATGCATTCTTTTGTCTCTTTTGTTTGTCCTCTGAAATAGTCGAGATTTTCTTTTCGGTGGACACTCCTACTGATATCGAGCCATCAGAAATTGTTCATCTAATTAGGCAAGCAGTGAAAAATATCTCCGTCCCATTCGAAATTGCAGATGATATAAAGATGAGTCGCCTGGATTTGACAACAGGTTAGTTTATACGATGCGTTTGCTGCTAAAATTGTATGAAAATTACAATCATGTGTTTAAATCTTTCCATTAAACTTTGTGTCACCAATGTTTCCGTAGCCTGTTATTCAAACTCTCCTGAAGGACATCAATGTCAGTGTGAGGATTCCTTCGGTTTGTCTTGTGACACCTGTGATACATACGGAGCATGCAGCACAGACAATTATTTCAATTGTGACTGCATTCGTGGAATCCCTCCAATTTTGAATTTCTGTAAACCAACTCTGGGTAAGTAGTTCTTATTTAGATGTTGAAACAAAAATCACGTAACGCGTTGGTTTATCCATTCATTTTTTGCACTTCTTGGATTTTGTTGGAACAGATCCTAATAGGGAAGCGCAAACTAGCCCATATTTGACCTTTTTATTTAAGATCCACTGTAGTCTTGTGATGTCAGATGTAAGATCTTGTCCCTCTACGATCATTTATGTATTTCCTTTGACAACCTTTAGTTGGACATACCTGGAACATCACACGGGAATATATCGTACAACTAGTTTACCTTGACCATTGAGACACCTCCTCTGGATCTTTTGAGTTTTTCTTCTCAACTCATTCTATGTTAAAGAATATTCATCATTTCATTGGGCTGAGCCAAGCCACCTTGCGGCAAAACCTAATTTTGAGCCACTTTTCTCAGCAATATAGTCATTGAAAACCTTGGTTTACCAATGTTCAGAAAATATTTGGTTTGAATTTATCTTTGCTTTTCCATATTCTCCACAGAAGTGGTACCATGCCCACCACCAACAGAAGGTAATTTTAAAAATAATGTGATACGCCTACTTCTCTTGAGATTGAAAACATTTTTGAACGCTTAATACCAATCTAAGAGCTATTTTTCTTTTTAAAAGGAAAGAAAAGTGAGTTTAGCTTAATGCATTCTTTTGTCTCTTTTGTTTGTCCTCTGAAATAGTCGAGATTTTCTTTTCGGTGGACACTCCTACTGATATCGAGCCATCAGAAATTGTTCATCTAATTAGGCAAGCAGTGAAAAATATCTCCGTCCCATTCGAAATTGCAGATGATTTAAAGATGAGTCGCCTGGATTTGACAACAGGTTAGTTTATACGATGCGTTTGCTGCTAAAATTGTATGGGAATTACAATCATGTGTTTAAATCTTTCCATTCAACTTTGTGTCACCAATGTTTCCATAGCCTGTTATTCAAACTCTCCTGAAGGACATCAATGTCAGTGTGAGGATTCCTTCGGTTTGTCTTGTGACACCTGTGATACATACGGAGCATGCAGCACAGACAATTATTTCAATTGTGACTGCATTCGTGGAATCCCTCCAATTTTGAATTTCTGTAAACCAACTCCGGGTAAGTAGTTCTTATTTAGATGTTGAAACAAAAATCACGTAACGCGTTGGTTTATCCATTCATTTTTTGCACTTCTTGGATTTTGTTGGAACAGATCCTAATAGGGAAGCGCAAACTAGCCCATATTTGACCTTTTTATTTAAGATCCACTGTAGTCTTGTGATGTCAGATGTAAGATCTTGTCCCTCTACCATCGTTTATGTATTTCCTTTGAGAACCTTTAGTTGGACATACCTGGAACATCACACGGGAATATATCGTACAACTAGTTTACCTTGACCATTGAGACACCTCCTCTGGATCTTTTGAGTTTTTCTTCTCAACTCATTCTATGTTAAAGAATATTAATCATTTCATTGGGCTGAGCCAAGCCACCTTGCGGCAAAACCTAATTTTGAGCCACTTTTCTCAGCAATATAGTCATTGAAAACCTTGGTTTACCAATGTTCAGAAAATATTTGGTTTGAATTTATCTTTGCTTTTCCATATTCTCCACAGAAGTGGTACCATGCCCACCACCAACAGAAGGTAATTTTAAAAATAATGTGATACGCCTACTTCTCTTGAGATTGAAAACATTTTTGAATGCTTAATACCAATCTAAGAGCTATTTTTTTTTTAAAAGGAAAGAAAAGTGAGTTTAGCTTAATGCATTCTTTTGTCTCTTTTGTTTGTCCTCTGAAATAGTCGAGATTTTCTTTTCGGTGGACACTCCTACTGATATCGAGCCATCAGAAATTGTTCATCTAATTAGGCAAGCAGTGAAAAATATCTCCGTCCCATTCGAAATTGCAGATGATTTAAAGATGAGTCGCCTGGATTTGACAACAGGTTAGTTTATACGATGGGTTTGCTGCTAAAATTGTATGGGAATTACAATCATGTGTTTAAATCTTTCCATTCAACTTTGTGTCACCAATGTTTCCGTAGCCTGTTATTCAAACTATCCTGAAGGACATCAATGTCAGTGTGAGGATTCCTTCGGTTTGTCTTGTGACACCTGTGATACATACGGAGCATGCAGCACAGACAATTATTTCAATTGTGACTGCATTCGTGGAATCCCTCCAATTTTGAATTTCTGTAAACCAACTCCGGGTAAGTAGTTCTTATTTAGATGTTGAAACTAAAATCACGTAACGCGTTGGTTTATCCATTCATTTTTTGCACTTCTTGGATTTTGTTGGAACAGATCCTAATAGGGAAGCGCAAACTAGCCCATATTTGACCTTTTTATTTAAGATCCACTGTAGTCTTGTGATGTCAGATGTAAGATCTTGTCCCTCTACCATCGTTTATGTATTTCCTTTGACAACCTTTAGTTGGACATACCTGGAACATCACACGGGAATATATCGTACAACTAGTTTACCTTGACCATTGAGACACCTCCTCTGGATCTTTTGAGTTTTTCTTCTCAACTCATTCTATGTTAAAGAATATTAATCATTTCATTGGGCTGAGCCAAGCCACCTTGCGGCAAAACCTAATTTTGAGCCACTTTTCTCAGCAATATAGTCATTGAAAACCTTGGTTTACCAATGTTCAGAAAATATTTGGTTTGAATTTATCTTTGCTTTTCCATATTCTCCACAGAAGTGGTACCGTGCCCACCACCAACAGAAGGTAATTTTAAAAATAATGTGATACGCCTACTTCTCTTGAGATTGAAAACATTTTTGAACGCTTAATACCAATCTAAGAGCTTTTTTTTTTTTAAAGGAAAGAAAAGTGAGTTTAGCTTAATGCATTCTTTTGTCTCTTTTGTTTGTCCTCTGAAATAGTCGAGATTTTCTTTTCGGTGGACACTCCTACTGATATCGAGCCATCAGAAATTGTTCATCTAATTAGGCAAGCAGTGAAAAATATCTCCGTCCCATTCGAAATTGCAGATGATTTAAAGATGAGTCGCCTGGATTTGACAACAGGTTAGTTTATACGATGCGTTTGCTGCTAAAATTGTATGGGAATTACAATCATGTGTTTAAATCTTTCCATTCAACTTTGTGTCACCAATGTTTCCGTAGCCTGTTATTCAAACTCTCCTGAAGGACATCAATGTCAGTGTGAGGATTCCTTCGGTTTGTCTTGTGACACCTGTGATACATACGGAGCATGCAGCACAGACAATTATTTCAATTGTGACTGCATTCGTGGAATCCCTCCAATTTTGAATTTCTGTAAACCAACTCCGGGTAAGTAGTTCTTATTTAGATGTTGAAACTAAAATCACGTAACGCGTTGGTTTATCCATTCATTTTTTGCACTTCTTGGATTTTGTTGGAACAGATCCTAATAGGGAAGCGCAAACTAGCCCATATTTGACCTTTTTATTTAAGATCCACTGTAGTCTTGTGATGTCAGATGTAAGATCTTGTCCCTCTACGATCATTTATGTATTTCCTTTGACAACCTTTAGTTGGACATACCTGGAACATCACACGGGAATATATCGTACAACTAGTTTACCTTGACCATTGAGACACCTCGTCTGGATCTTTTGAGTTTTTCTTCTCAACTCATTCTATGTTAAAGAATATTCATCATTTCATTGGGCTGAGCCAAGCCACCTTGCGGCAAATCCTAATTTTGAGCCACTTTTCTCAGCAATATAGTCATTGAAAACCTTGGTTTACCAATGTTCAGAAAATATTTGGTTTGAATTTATCTTTGCTTTTCCATATTCTCCACAGAAGTGGTACCGTGCCCACCACCAACAGAAGGTAATTTTAAAAATAATGTGATACGCCTACTTCTCTTGAGATTGAAAACATTTTTGAACGCTTAATACCAATCTAAGAGCTATTTTTTTTTTAAAAGGAAAGAAAATTGAGTTTAGCTTAATGCATTCTTTTGTCTCTTTTGTTTGTCCTCTGAAATAGTCGAGATTTTCTTTTCGGTGGACACTCCTACTGATATCGAGCCATCAGAAATTGTTCATCTAATTAGGCAAGCAGTGAAAAATATCTCCGTCCCATTCGAAATTGCAGATGATATAAAGATGAGTCGCCTGGA
This sequence comes from Stigmatopora argus, assembly GCF_051989625.1. NCBI lineage: Eukaryota > Metazoa > Chordata > Actinopteri > Syngnathiformes > Syngnathidae > Stigmatopora > Stigmatopora argus. Next base: position 4,470,759 of record NC_135405.1, on the reverse strand, counting down.
TTTGACAACAGGTTAGTTTATACGATGCGTTTGCTGCTAAAATTGTATGAAAATTACAATCATGTGTTTAAATCTTTCCATTAAACTTTGTGTCACCAATGTTTCCGTAGCCTGTTATTCAAACTCTCCTGAAGGACATCAATGTCAGTGTGAGGATTCCTTCGGTTTGTCTTGTGACACCTGTGATACATACGGAGCATGCAGCACAGACAATTATTTCAATTGTGACTGCATTCGTGGAATCCCTCCAATTTTGAATTTCTGTAAACCAACTCTGGGTAAGTAGTTCTTATTTAGATGTTGAAACAAAAATCACGTAACGCGTTGGTTTATCCATTCATTTTTTGCACTTCTTGGATTTTGTTGGAACAGATCCTAATAGGGAAGCGCAAACTAGCCCATATTTGACCTTTTTATTTAAGATCCACTGTAGTCTTGTGATGTCAGATGTAAGATCTTGTCCCTCTACGATCATTTATGTATTTCCTTTGACAACCTTTAGTTGGACATACCTGGAACATCACACGGGAATATATCGTACAACTAGTTTACCTTGACCATTGAGACACCTCCTCTGGATCTTTTGAGTTTTTCTTCTCAACTCATTCTATGTTAAAGAATATTCATCATTTCATTGGGCTGAGCCAAGCCACCTTGCGGCAAAACCTAATTTTGAGCCACTTTTCTCAGCAATATAGTCATTGAAAACCTTGGTTTACCAATGTTCAGAAAATATTTGGTTTGAATTTATCTTTGCTTTTCCATATTCTCCACAGAAGTGGTACCATGCCCACCACCAACAGAAGGTAATTTTAAAAATAATGTGATACGCCTACTTCTCTTGAGATTGAAAACATTTTTGAACGCTTAATACCAATCTAAGAGCTATTTTTCTTTTTAAAAGGAAAGAAAAGTGAGTTTAGCTTAATGCATTCTTTTGTCTCTTTTGTTTGTCCTCTGAAATAGTCGAGATTTTCTTTTCGGTGGACACTCCTACTGATATCGAGCCATCAGAAATTGTTCATCTAATTAGGCAAGCAGTGAAAAATATCTCCGTCCCATTCGAAATTGCAGATGATTTAAAGATGAGTCGCCTGGATTTGACAACAGGTTAGTTTATACGATGCGTTTGCTGCTAAAATTGTATGGGAATTACAATCATGTGTTTAAATCTTTCCATTCAACTTTGTGTCACCAATGTTTCCGTAGCCTGTTATTCAAACTCTCCTGAAGGACATCAATGTCAGTGTGAGGATTCCTTCGGTTTGTCTTGTGACACCTGTGATACATACGGAGCATGCAGCACAGACAATTATTTCAATTGTGACTGCATTCGTGGAATCCCTCCAATTTTGAATTTCTGTAAACCAACTCCGGGTAAGTAGTTCTTATTTAGATGTTGAAACTAAAATCACGTAACGCGTTGGTTTATCCATTCATTTTTTGCACTTCTTGGATTTTGTTGGAACAGATCCTAATAGGGAAGCGCAAACTAGCCCATATTTGACCTTTTTATTTAAGATCCACTGTAGTCTTGTGATGTCGGATGTAAGATCTTGTCCCTCTACGATCATTTATGTATTTCCTTTGACAACCTTTAGTTGGACATACCTGGAACATCACACGGGAATATATCGTACAACTAGTTTACCTTGACCATTGAGACACCTCCTCTGGATCTTTTGAGTTTTTCTTCTCAACTCATTCTATGTTAAAGAATATTCATCATTTCATTGGGCTGAGCCAAGCCACCTTGCGGCAAAACCTAATTTTGAGCCACTTTTCTCAGCAATATAGTCATTGAAAACCTTGGTTTACCAATGTTCAGAAAATATTTGGTTTGAATTTATCTTTGCTTTTCCATATTCTCCACAGAAGTGGAACCATGCCCACCACCAACAGAAGGTAATTTTAAAAATAATGTGATACGCCTACTTCTCTTGAGATTGAAAACATTTTTGAACGCTTAATACCAATCTAAGAGCTATTTTTCTTTTTAAAAGGAAAGAAAAGTGAGTTTAGCTTAATGCATTCTTTTGTCTCTTTTGTTTGTCCTCTGAAATAGTCGAGATTTTCTTTTCGGTGGACACTCCTACTGATATCGAGCCATCAGAAATTGTTCATCTAATTAGGCAAGCAGTGAAAAATATCTCCGTCCCATTCGAAATTGCAGATGATTTAAAGATGAGTCGCCTGGATTTGACAACAGGTTAGTTTATACGATGCGTTTGCTGCTAAAATTGTATGGGAATTACAATCATGTGTTTAAATCTTTCCATTCAACTTTGTGTCACCAATGTTTCCGTAGCCTGTTATTCAAACTCTCCTGAAGGACATCAATGTCAGTGTGAGGATTCCTTCGGTTTGTCTTGTGACACCTGTGATACATACGGAGCATGCAGCACAGACAATTATTTCAATTGTGACTGCATTCGTGGAATCCCTCCAATTTTGAATTTCTGTAAACCAACTCCGGGTAAGTAGTTCTTATTTAGATGTTGAAACAAAAATCACGTAACGCGTTGGTTTATCCATTCATTTTTTGCACTTCTTGGATTTTGTTGGAACAGATCCTAATAGGAAAGTGCAAACTAGCCCATATTTGACCTTTTTATTTAAGATCCACTGTAGTCTTGTGATGTCAGATGTAAGATCTTGTCCCTCTACCATCGTTTATGTATTTCCTTTGACAACCTTTAGTTGGACATACCTGGAACATCACACGGGAATATATCGTACAACTAGTTTACCTTGACCATTGAGACACCTCCTCTGGATCTTTTGAGTTTTTCTTCTCAACTCATTCTATGTTAAAGAATATTCATCATTTCATTGGGCTGAGCCAAGCCACCTTGCGGCAAAACCTAATTTTGAGCCACTTTTCTCAGCAATATAGTCATTGAAAACCTTGGTGTTGGAATAATGATTCAAACCTTTTAAATCATTATTAGTAATATTTAATTAAAAAAGGAAATACATCTTTCAACATAGCTGCTTACAACTTCGAAGGAGATGCCTTGTGACGTCGTCTCAGTCCACAGTGCATTCTGAATTGCAGTAACTGAATCATTGTATTTAATCGCGACATTCGAAAAACTTGTTTATGTAATCAGTACCATAACACCCTCGCTGGTTAGAAAAACAACAGTGTGAGGAATGCATTATAAGGTAAACAAAGTAGTATTATAATGTAAGCAAAGCCGTATTTTCAAATCTGCTGGTGGAGTCTCGTTATAACAGTCTCATTTGGTCCTGCCGGGAGAAGTGTTCGTAACGCCGTGTCCTCCTTTTTCTTTGCCCTTGAGGAGTCGAATGTGGAGGAAAAAGTCCATCTTCCCACGACTTGATTTATAGCCTTACTACTTATTTAAAAAAATGCTTACAACACATATAGAATATTCCATAATAATTCTAACACTTGGTTTACCAATGTTCAGAAAATATTTGGTTTGAATTTATCTTTGCTTTTCCATATTCTCCACAGAAGTGGAACCATGCCCACCACCAACAGAAGGTAATTTTAAAAATAATGCAATACGCCTACTTCTCTTGAGATTGAAAACATTTTTGAACGCTTAATACCAATCTAAGAGCTATTTTTTTTTAAAAGGAAAGAAAAGTGAGTTTAGCTTAATGCATTCTTTTGTCTCTTTTGTTTGTCCTCTGAAATAGTCGAGATTTTCTTTTCGGTGGACACTCCTACTGATATCGAGCCATCAGAAATTGTTCATCTAATTAGGCAAGCAGTGAAAAATATCTCCGTCCCATTCGAAATTGCAGATGATTTAAAGATGAGTCGCCTGGATTTGACAACAGGTTAGTTTATACGATGCGTTTGCTGCTAAAATTGTATGGGAATTACAATCATGTGTTTAAATCTTTCCATTCAACTTTGTGTCACCAATGTTTCCGTAGCCTGTTATTCAAACTCTCCTGAAGGACATCAATGTCAGTGTGAGGATTCCTTCGGTTTGTCTTGTGACACCTGTGATACATACGGAGCATGCAGCACAGACAATTATTTCAATTGTGACTGCATTCGTGGAATCCCTCCAATTTTGAATTTCTGTAAACCAACTCCGGGTAAGTAGTTCTTATTTAGATGTTGAAACAAAAATCACGTAACGCGTTGGTTTATCCATTCATTTTTTGCACTTCTTGGATTTTGTTGGAACAGATCCTAATAGGGAAGTGCAAACTAGCCCATATTTGACCTTTTTATTTAAGATCCACTGTAGTCTTGTGATGTCGGATGTAAGATCTTGTCCCTCTACGATCATTTATGTATTTCCTTTGACAACCTTTAGTTGGACATACCTGGAACATCACACGGGAATATATCGTACAACTAGTTTACCTTGACCATTGAGACACCTCCTCTGGATCTTTTGAGTTTTTCTTCTCAACTCATTCTATGTTAAAGAATATTCATCATTTCATTGGGCTGAGCCAAGCCACCTTGCGGCAAAACCTAATTTTGAGCCACTTTTCTCAGCAATATAGTCATTGAAAACCTTGGTTTACCAATGTTCAGAAAATATTTGGTTTGAATTTATCTTTGCTTTTCCATATTCTCCACAGAAGTGGAACCATGCCCACCACCAACAGAAGGTAATTTTAAAAATAATGTGATACGCCTACTTCTCTTGAGATTGAAAACATTTTTGAACGCTTAATACCAATCTAAGAGCTATTTTTCTTTTTAAAAGGAAAGAAAAGTGAGTTTAGCTTAATGCATTCTTTTGTCTCTTTTGTTTGTCCTCTGAAATAGTCGAGATTTTCTTTTCGGTGGACACTCCTACTGATATCGAGCCATCAGAAATTGTTCATCTAATTAGGCAAGCAGTGAAAAATATCTCCGTCCCATTCGAAATTGCAGATGATTTAAAGATGAGTCGCCTGGATTTGACAACAGGTTAGTTTATACGATGCGTTTGCTGCTAAAATTGTATGGGAATTACAATCATGTGTTTAAATCTTTCCATTCAACTTTGTGTCACCAATGTTTCCGTAGCCTGTTATTCAAACTCTCCTGAAGGACATCAATGTCAGTGTGAGGATTCCTTCGGTTTGTCTTGTGACACCTGTGATACATACGGAGCATGCAGCACAGACAATTATTTCAATTGTGACTGCATTCGTGGAATCCCTCCAATTTTGAATTTCTGTAAACCAACTCCGGGTAAGTAGTTCTTATTTAGATGTTGAAACAAAAATCACGTAACGCGTTGGTTTATCCATTCATTTTTTGCACTTCTTGGATTTTGTTGGAACAGATCCTAATAGGAAAGTGCAAACTAGCCCATATTTGACCTTTTTATTTAAGATCCACTGTAGTCTTGTGATGTCAGATGTAAGATCTTGTCCCTCTACCATCGTTTATGTATTTCCTTTGACAACCTTTAGTTGGACATACCTGGAACATCACACGGGAATATATCGTACAACTAGTTTACCTTGACCATTGAGACACCTCCTCTGGATCTTTTGAGTTTTTCTTCTCAACTCATTCTATGTTAAAGAATATTCATCATTTCATTGGGCTGAGCCAAGCCACCTTGCGGCAAAACCTAATTTTGAGCCACTTTTCTCAGCAATATAGTCATTGAAAACCTTGGTGTTGGAATAATGATTCAAACCTTTTAAATCATTATTAGTAATATTTAATTAAAAAAGGAAATACATCTTTCAACATAGCTGCTTACAACTTCGAAGGAGATGCCTTGTGACGTCGTCTCAGTCCACAGTGCATTCTGAATTGCAGTAACTGAATCATTGTATTTAATCGCGACATTCGAAAAACTTGTTTATGTAATCAGTACCATAACACCCTCGCTGGTTAGAAAAACAACAGTGTGAGGAATGCATTATAAGGTAAACAAAGTAGTATTATAATGTAAGCAAAGCCGTATTTTCAAATCTGCTGGTGGAGTCTCGTTATAACAGTCTCATTTGGTCCTGCCGGGAGAAGTGTTCGTAACGCCGTGTCCTCCTTTTTCTTTGCCCTTGAGGAGTCGAATGTGGAGGAAAAAGTCCATCTTCCCACGACTTGATTTATAGCCTTACTACTTATTTAAAAAAATGCTTACAACACATATAGAATATTCCATAATAATTCTAACACTTGGTTTACCAATGTTCAGAAAATATTTGGTTTGAATTTATCTTTGCTTTTCCATATTCTCCACAGAAGTGGAACCATGCCCACCACCAACAGAAGGTAATTTTAAAAATAATGCAATACGCCTACTTCTCTTGAGATTGAAAACATTTTTGAACGCTTAATACCAATCTAAGAGCTATTTTTTTTTTAAAAGGAAAGAAAAGTGAGTTTAGCTTAATGCATTCTTTTGTCTCTTTTGTTTGTCCTCTGAAATAGTCGAGATTTTCTTTTCGGTGGACACTCCTACTGATATCGAGCCATCAGAAATTGTTCATCTAATTAGGCAAGCAGTGAAAAATATCTCCGTCCCATTCGAAATTGCAGATGATTTAAAGATGAGTCGCCTGGATTTGACAACAGGTTAGTTTATACGATGCGTTTGCTGCTAAAATTGTATGGGAATTACAATCATGTGTTTAAATCTTTCCATTCAACTTTGTGTCACCAATGTTTCCGTAGCCTGTTATTCAAACTCTCCTGAAGGACATCAATGTCAGTGTGAGGATTCCTTCGGTTTGTCTTGTGACACCTGTGATACATACGGAGCATGCAGCACAGACAATTATTTCAATTGTGACTGCATTCGTGGAATCCCTCCAATTTTGAATTTCTGTAAACCAACTCCGGGTAAGTAGTTCTTATTTAGATGTTGAAACTAAAATCACGTAACGCGTTGGTTTATCCATTCATTTTTTGCACTTCTTGGATTTTGTTGGAACAGATCCTAATAGGAAAGTGCAAACTAGCCCATATTTGACCTTTTTATTTAAGATCCACTGTAGTCTTGTGATGTCAGATGTAAGATCTTGTCCCTCTACCATCGTTTATGTATTTCCTTTGACAACCTTTAGTTTGACATACCTGGAACATCACACGGGAATATATCGTACAACTAGTTTACCTTGACCATTGAGACACCTCCTCTGGATCTTTTGAATTTTTCTTATCAACTCATTCTATGTTAAAGAATATTCATCATTTCATTGGGCTGAGCCAAGCCACCTTGCGGCAAAACCTAATTTTGAGCCACTTTTCTCAGCAATATAGTCATTGAAAACCTTGGTGTTGGAATAATGATTCAAACCTTTTAAATCATTATTAGTAATATTTAATTAAAAAAGGAAATACATCTTTCAACATAGCTGCTTACAACTTCGAAGGAGATGCCTTGTGACGTCGTCTCAGTCCACAGTGCATTCTGAATTGCAGTAACTGAATCATTGTATTTAATCGCGACATTCGAAAAACTTGTTTATGTAATCAGTACCATAACACCCTCGCTGGTTAGAAAAACAACAGTGTGAGGAATGCATTATAAGGTAAACAAAGTAGTATTATAATGTAAGCAAAGCCGTATTTTCAAATCTGCTGGTGGAGTCTCGTCATAACAGTCTCATTTGGTCCTGCCGGGAGAAGTGTTCGTAACGCCGTGTCCTCCTTTTTCTTTGCCCTTGAGGAGTCGAATGTGGAGGAAAAAGTCCATCTTCCCACGACTTGATTTATAGCCTTACTACTTATTTAAAAAAATGCTTACAACACATATAGAATATTCCATAATAATTCTAACACTTGGTTTACCAATGTTCAGAAAATATTTGGTTTGAATTTATCTTTGCTTTTCCATATTCTCCACAGAAGTGGAACCATGCCCACCACCAACAGAAGGTAATTTTAAAAATAATGCGATACGCCTACTTCTCTTGAGATTGAAAACATTTTTGAACGCTTAATACCAATCTAAGAGCTATTTTTTTTAAAAGGAAAGAAAAGTGAGTTTAGCTTAATGCATTCTTTTGTCTCTTTTGTTTGTCCTCTGAAATAGTCGAGATTTTCTTTTCGGTGGACACTCCTACTGATATCGAGCCATCAGAAATTGTTCATCTAATTAGGCAAGCAGTGAAAAATATCTCCGTCCCATTCGAAATTGCAGATGATTTAAAGATGAGTCGCCTGGATTTGACAACAGGTTAGTTTATACGATGCGTTTGCTGCTAAAATTGTATGGGAATTACAATCATGTGTTTAAATCTTTCCATTCAACTTTGTGTCACCAATGTTTCCGTAGCCTGTTATTCAAACTCTCCTGAAGGACATCAATGTCAGTGTGAGGATTCCTTCGGTTTGTCTTGTGACACCTGTGATACATACGGAGCATGCAGCACAGACAATTATTTCAATTGTGACTGCATTCGTGGAATCCCTCCAATTTTGAATTTCTGTAAACCAACTCCGGGTAAGTAGTTCTTATTTAGATGTTGAAACTAAAATCACGTAACACGTTGGTTTATCCATTCATTTTTTGCACTTCTTGGATTTTGTTGGAACAGATCCTAATAGGGAAGCGCAAACTAGCCCATATTTGACCTTTTTATTTAAGATCCACTGTAGTCTTGTGATGTCAGATGTAAGATCTTGTCCCTCTACGATCATTTATGTATTTCCTTTGACAACCTTTATTTGGACATACCTGGAACATCACACGGGAATATATCGTACAACAAGTTTACCTTGACCATTGAGACACCTCCTCTGGATCTTTTGAGTTTTTCTTCTCAACTCATTCTATGTTAAAGAATATTCATCATTTCATTGGGCTGAGCCAAGCCACCTTGCGGCAAAACCTAATTTTGAGCCACTTTTCTCAGCAATATAGTCATTGAAAACCTTGGTGTTGGAATAATGATTCAAACCTTTTAAATCATTATTAGTAATATTTAATTAAAAAAGGAAATACATCTTTCAACATAGCTGCTTACAACTTCGAAGGAGATGCCTTGTGACGTCGTCTCAGTCCACAGTGCATTCTGAATTGCAGTAACTGAATCATTGTATTTAATCGCGACATTCGAAAAACTTGTTTATGTAATCAGTACCATAACACCCTCGCTGGTTAGAAAAACAACAGTGTGAGGAATGCATTATAAGGTAAACAAAGTAGTATTATAATGTAAGCAAAGCCGTATTTTCAAATCTGCTGGTGGAGTCTCGTCATAACAGTCTCATTTGGTCCTGCCGGGAGAAGTGTTCGTAACGCCGTGTCCTCCTTTTTCTTTGCCCTTGAGGAGTCGAATGTGGAGGAAAAAGTCCATCTTCCCACGACTTGATTTATAGCCTTACTACTTATTTAAAATAATGCTTACAACACATATAGAATATTCCATAATAATTCTAACACTTGGTTTACCAATGTTCAGAAAATATTTGGTTTGAATTTATCTTTGCTTTTCCATATTCTCCACAGAAGTGGAACCATGCCCACCACCAACAGAAGGTAATTTTAAAAATAATGCGATACGCCTACTTCTCTTGAGATTGAAAACATTTTTGAACGCTTAATACCAATCTAAGAGCTATTTTTTTTTTAAAAGGAAAGAAAAGTGAGTTTAGCTTAATGCATTCTTTTGTCTCTTTTGTTTGTCCTCTGAAATAGTCGAGATTTTCTTTTCGGTGGACACTCCTACTGATATCGAGCCATCAGAAATTGTTCATCTAATTAGGCAAGCAGTGAAAAATATCTCCGTCCCATTCGAAATTGCAGATGATTTAAAGATGAGTCGCCTGGATTTGACAACAGGTTAGTTTATACGATGCGTTTGCTGCTAAAATTGTATGGGAATTACAATCATGTGTTTAAATCTTTCCATTCAACTTTGTGTCACCAATGTTTCCGTAGCCTGTTATTCAAACTCTCCTGAAGGACATCAATGTCAGTGTGAGGATTCCTTCGGTTTGTCTTGTGACACCTGTGATACATACGGAGCATGCAGCACAGACAATTATTTCAATTGTGACTGCATTCGTGGAATCCCTCCAATTTTGAATTTCTGTAAACCAACTCCGGGTAAGTAGTTCTTATTTAGATGTTGAAACAAAAATCACGTAACGCGTTGGTTTATCCATTCATTTTTTGCACTTCTTGGATTTTGTTGGAACAGATCCTAATAGGGAAGCGCAAACTAGCCCATATTTGACCTTTTTATTTAAGATCCACTGTAGTCTTGTGATGTCAGATGTAAGATCTTGTCCCTCTACGATCATTTATGTATTTCCTTTGACAACCTTTAGTTGGACATACCTGGAACATCACACAGGAATATATCGTACAACTAGTTTACCTTGACCATTGAGACACCTCCTCTGGATCTTTTGAGTTTTTCTTCTCAACTCATTCTATGTTAAAGAATATTCATCATTTCATTGGGCTGAGCCAAGCCACCTTGCGGCAAAACCTAATTTTGAGCCACTTTTCTCAGCAATATAGTCATTGAAAACCTTGGTTTACCAATGTTCAGAAAATATTTGGTTTGAATTTATCTTTGCTTTTCCATATTCTCCACAGAAGTGGAACCATGCCCACCACCAACAGAAGGTAATTTTAAAAATAATGCGATACGCCTACTTCTCTTGAGATTGAAAACATTTTTGAACGCTTTCTAAGAGCTATTTTTTTTAAAAGGAAAGAAAAGTGAGTTTAGCTTAATGCATTCTTTTGTCTCTTTTGTTTGTCCTCTGAAATAGTCGAGATTTTCTTTTCGGTGGACACTCCTACTGATATCGAGCCATCAGAAATTGTTCATCTAATTAGGCAAGCAGTGAAAAATATCTCCGTCCCATTCGAAATTGCAGATGATTTAAAGATGAGTCGCCTGGATTTGACAACAGGTTAGTTTATACGATGCGTTTGCTGCTAAAATTGTATGGGAATTACAATCATGTGTTTAAATCTTTCCATTCAACTTTGTGTCACCAATGTTTCCGTAGCCTGTTATTCAAACTCTCCTGAAGGACATCAATGTCAGTGTGAGGATTCCTTCGGTTTGTCTTGTGACACCTGTGATACATACGGAGCATGCAGCACAGACAATTATTTCAATTGTGACTGCATTCGTGGAATCCCTCCAATTTTGAATTTCTGTAAACCAACTCCGGGTAAGTAGTTCTTATTTAGATGTTGAAACTAAAATCACGTAACACGTTGGTTTATCCATTCATTTTTTGCACTTCTTGGATTTTGTTGGAACAGATCCTAATAGGGAAGCGCAAACTAGCCCATATTTGACCTTTTTATTTAAGATCCACTGTAGTCTTGTGATGTCAGATGTAAGATCTTGTCCCTCTACGATCATTTATGTATTTCCTTTGACAACCTTTATTTGGACATACCTGGAACATCACACGGGAATATATCGTACAACTAGTTTACCTTGACCATTGAGACACCTCCTCTGGATCTTTTGAGTTTTTCTTCTCAACTCATTCTATGTTAAAGAATATTCATCATTTCATTGGGCTGAGCCAAGCCACCTTGCGGCAAAACCTAATTTTGAGCCACTTTTCTCAGCAATATAGTCATTGAAAACCTTGGTGTTGGAATAATGATTCAAACCTTTTAAATCATTATTAGTAATATTTAATTAAAAAAGGAAATACATCTTTCAACATAGCTGCTTACAACTTCGAAGGAGATGCCTTGTGACGTCGTCTCAGTCCACAGTGCATTCTGAATTGCAGTAACTGAATCATTGTATTTAATCGCGACATTCGAAAAACTTGTTTATGTAATCAGTACCATAACACCCTCGCTGGTTAGAAAAACAACAGTGTGAGGAATGCATTATAAGGTAAACAAAGTAGTATTATAATGTAAGCAAAGCCGTATTTTCAAATCTGCTGGTGGAGTCTCGTCATAACAGTCTCATTTGGTCCTGCCGGGAGAAGTGTTCGTAACGCCGTGTCCTCCTTTTTCTTTGCCCTTGAGGAGTCGAATGTGGAGGAAAAAGTCCATCTTCCCACGACTTGATTTATAGCCTTACTACTTATTTAAAATAATGCTTACAACACATATAGAATATTCCATAATAATTCTAACACTTGGTTTACCAATGTTCAGAAAATATTTGGTTTGAATTTATCTTTGCTTTTCCATATTCTCCACAGAAGTGGAACCATGCCCACCACCAACAGAAGGTAATTTTAAAAATAATGCGATACGCCTACTTCTCTTGAGATTGAAAACATTTTTGAACGCTTAATACCAATCTAAGAGCTATTTTTTTTTAAAAGGAAAGAAAAGTGAGTTTAGCTTAATGCATTCTTTTGTCTCTTTTGTTTGTCCTCTGAAATAGTCGAGATTTTCTTTTCGGTGGACACTCCTACTGATATCGAGCCATCAGAAATTGTTCATCTAATTAGGCAAGCAGTGAAAAATATCTCCGTCCCATTCGAAATTGCAGATGATTTAAAGATGAGTCGCCTGGATTTGACAACAGGTTAGTTTATACGATGCGTTTGCTGCTAAAATTGTATGGGAATTACAATCATGTGTTTAAATCTTTCCATTCAACTTTGTGTCACCAATGTTTCCGTAGCCTGTTATTCAAACTCTCCTGAAGGACATCAATGTCAGTGTGAGGATTCCTTCGGTTTGTCTTGTGACACCTGTGATACATACGGAGCATGCAGCACAGACAATTATTTCAATTGTGACTGCATTCGTGGAATCCCTCCAATTTTGAATTTCTGTAAACCAACTCCGGGTAAGTAGTTCTTATTTAGATGTTGAAACTAAAATCACGTAACACGTTGGTTTATCCATTCATTTTTTGCACTTCTTGGATTTTGTTGGAACAGATCCTAATAGGGAAGCGCAAACTAGCCCATATTTGACCTTTTTATTTAAGATCCACTGTAGTCTTGTGATGTCAGATGTAAGATCTTGTCCCTCTACGATCATTTATGTATTTCCTTTGACAACCTTTATTTGGACATACCTGGAACATCACACGGGAATATATCGTACAACTAGTTTACCTTGACCATTGAGACACCTCCTCTGGATCTTTTGAGTTTTTCTTCTCAACTCATTCTATGTTAAAGAATATTCATCATTTCATTGGGCTGAGCCAAGCCACCTTGCGGCAAAACCTAATTTTGAGCCACTTTTCTCAGCAATATAGTCATTGAAAACCTTGGTGTTGGAATAATGATTCAAACCTTTTAAATCATTATTAGTAATATTTAATTAAAAAAGGAAATACATCTTTCAACATAGCTGCTTACAACTTCGAAGGAGATGCCTTGTGACGTCGTCTCAGTCCACAGTGCATTCTGAATTGCAGTAACTGAATCATTGTATTTAATCGCGACATTCGAAAAACTTGTTTATGTAATCAGTACCATAACACCCTCGCTGGTTAGAAAAACAACAGTGTGAGGAATGCATTATAAGGTAAACAAAGTAGTATTATAATGTAAGCAAAGCCGTATTTTCAAATCTGCTGGTGGAGTCTCGTCATAACAGTCTCATTTGGTCCTGCCGGGAGAAGCGTTCGTAACGCCGTGTCCTCCTTTTTCTTTGCCCTTGAGGAGTCGAATGTGGAGGAAAAAGTCCATCTTCCCACGACTTGATTTATAGCCTTACTACTTATTTAAAATAATGCTTACAACACATATAGAATATTCCATAATAATTCTAACACTTGGTTTACCAATGTTCAGAAAATATTTGGTTTGAATTTATCTTTGCTTTTCCATATTCTCCACAGAAGTGGAACCATGCCCACCACCAACAGAAGGTAATTTTAAAAATAATGTGATACGCCTACTTCTCTTGAGATTTAAAACATTTTTGAACGCTTAATATTAATCTAAGAGCTATTATTTTTTTAAAAGGAAAGAAAAGTGAGTTTAGCTTAATGCATTCTTTTGTCTCTTTTGTTTGTCCTCTGAAATAGTCGAGATTTTCTTTTCGGTGGACACTCCTACTGATATCGAGCCATCAGAAATTGTTCATCTAATTAGGCAAGCAGTGAAAAATATCTCCGTCCCATTCGAAATTGCAGATGATTTAAAGATGAGTCGCCTGGATTTGACAACAGGTTAGTTTATACGATGCGTTTGCTGCTAAAATTGTATGGGAATTACAATCATGTGTTTAAATCTTTCCATTCAACTTTGTGTCACCAATGTTTCCGTAGCCTGTTATTCAAACTCTCCTGAAGGACATCAATGTCAGTGTGAGGATTCCTTCGGTTTGTCTTGTGACACCTGTGATACATACGGAGCATGCAGCACAGACAATTATTTCAATTGTGACTGCATTCGTGGAATCCCTCCAATTTTGAATTTCTGTAAACCAACTCCGGGTAAGTAGTTCTTATTTAGATGTTGAAACAAAAATCACGTAACGCGTTGGTTTATCCATTCATTTTTTGCACTTCTTGGATTTTGTTGGAACAGATCCTAATAGGAAAGTGCAAACTAGCCCATATTTGACCTTTTTATTTAAGATCCACTGTAGTCTTGTGATGTCAGATGTAAGATCTTGTCCCTCTACCATCGTTTATGTATTTCCTTTGACAACCTTTAGTTGGACATACCTGGAACATCACACGGGAATATATGGTACAACTAGTTTACCTTGACCATTGAGACACCTCCTCTGGATCTTTTGAGTTTTTCTTCTCAACTCATTCTATGTTAAAGAATATTCATCATTTCATTGGGCTGAGCCAAGCCACCTTGCGGCAAAACCTAATTTTGAGCCACTTTTCTCAGCAATATAGTCATTGAAAACCTTGGTTTACCAATGTTCAGAAAATATTTGGTTTGAATTTATCTTTGCTTTTCCATATTCTCCACAGAAGTGGAACCATGCCCACCACCAACAGAAGGTAATTTTAAAAATAATGTGATACGCCTACTTCTCTTGAGATTTAAAACATTTTTGAACGCTTAATATTAATCTAAGAGCTATTATTTTTTTAAAAGGAAAGAAAAGTGAGTTTAGCTTAATGCATTCTTTTGTCTCTTTTGTTTGTCCTCTGAAATAGTCGAGATTTTCTTTTCGGTGGACACTCCTACTGATATCGAGCCATCAGAAATTGTTCATCTAATTAGGCAAGCAGTGAAAAATATCTCCGTCCCATTCGAAATTGCAGATGATTTAAAGATGAGTCGCTTGGATTTGACAACAGGTTAGTTTATACGATGCGTTTGCTGCTAAAATTGTATGGGAATTACAATCATGTGTTTAAATCTTTCCATTCAACTTTGTGTCACCAATGTTTCCGTAGCCTGTTATTCAAACTCTCCTGAAGGACATCAATGTCAGTGTGAGGATTCCTTCGGTTTGTCTTGTGACACCTGTGATACATACGGAGCATGCAGCACAGACAATTATTTCAATTGTGACTGCATTCGTGGAATCCCTCCAATTTTGAATTTCTGTAAACCAACTCCGGGTAAGTAGTTCTTATTTAGATGTTGAAACTAAAATCACGTAACGCGTTGGTTTATCCATTCATTTTTTGCACTTTTTGGATTTTGTTGGAACAGATCCTAATAGGGAAGCGCAAACTAGCCCATATTTGAACTTTTTATTTAAGATCCACTGTAGTCTTGTGATGTCAGATGTAAGATCTTGTCCCTCTACCATCGTTTATGTATTTCCTTTGACAACCTTTAGTTGGACATACCCGGAACATCACACGGGAATATATCGTACAACTAGTTTACCTTGACCATTGAGACACCTCCTCTGGATCTTTTGAGTTTTTCTTCTCAACTCATTCTATGTTAAAGAATATTCATCATTTCATTTGGCTGAGCCAAGCCACCTTGCGGCAAAACCTAATTTTGAGCCACTTTTCTCAGCAATATAGTCATTGAAAACCTTGGTTTACCAATGTTCAGAAAATATTTGGTTTGAATTTATCTTTGCTTTTCCATATTCTCCACAGAAGTGGAACCATGCCCACCACCAACAGAAGGTAATTTTAAAAATAATGTAATACGCCTACTTCTCTTGAGATTGAAAACATTTTTGAACGCTTAATACCAATCTAAGAGCTATTTTTTTTTTTAAAGGAAAGAAAAGTGAGTTTAGCTTAATGCATTCTTTTGTCTCTTTTGTTTGTCCTCTGAAATAGTCGAGATTTTCTTTTCGGTGGACACTCCTACTGATATCGAGCCATCAGAAATTGTTCATCTAATTAGGCAAGCAGTGAAAAATATCTCCGTCCCATTCGAAATTGCAGATGATTTAAAGATGAGTCGCCTGGATCTGACAACAGGTTAGTTTATACGATGCGTTTGCTGCTAAAATTGTATGGGAATTACAATCATGTGTTTAAATCTTTCCATTCAACTTTGTGTCACCAATGTTTCCGTAGCCTGTTATTCAAACTCTCCTGAAGGACATCAATGTCAGTGTGAGGATTCCTTCGGTTTGTCTTGTGACACCTGTGATACATACGGAGCATGCAGCACAGACAATTATTTCAATTGTGACTGCATTCGTGGAATCCCTCCAATTTTGAATTTCTGTAAACCAACTCCGGGTAAGTAGTTCTTATTTAGATGTTGAAACAAAAATCACGTAACGCGTTGGTTTATCCATTCATTTTTTGCACTTCTTGGATTTTGTTGGAACAGATCCTAATAGGAAAGTGCAAACCAGCCCATATTTGACCTTTTTATTTAAGATCCACTGTAGTCTTGTGATGTCAGATGTAAGATCTTGTCCCTCTACCATCGTTTATGTATTTCCTTTGACAACCTTTAGTTGGACATACCTGGAACATCACACGGGAATATATCGTACAACTAGTTTACCTTGACCATTGAGACACCTCCTCTGGATCTTTTGAGTTTTTCTTCTCAACTCATTCTATGTTAAAGAATATTCATCATTTCATTGGGCTGAGCCAAGCCACCTTGCGGCAAAACCTAATTTTGAGCCACTTTTCTCAGCAATATAGTCATTGAAAACCTTGGTTTACCAATGTTCAGAAAATATTTGGTTTGAATTTATCTTTGCTTTTCCATATTCTCCACAGAAGTGGAACCATGCCCACCACCAACAGAAGGTAATTTTAAAAATAATGCGATACGCCTACTTCTCTTGAGATTGAAAACATTTTTGAACGCTTAATACCAATCTAAGAGCTATTTTTTTTTAAAAGGAAAGAAAAGTGAGTTTATCTTAATGCATTCTTTTGTCTCTTTTGTTTGTCCTCTGAAATAGTCGAGATTTTCTTTTCGGTGGACACTCCTACTGATATCGAGCCATCAGAAATTGTTCATCTAATTAGGCAAGCAGTGAAAAATATCTCCGTCCCATTCGAAATTGCAGATGATTTAAAGATGAGTCGCCTGGATTTGACAACAGGTTAGTTTATACGATGCGTTTGCTGCTAAAATTGTATGGGAATTACAATCATGTGTTTAAATCTTTCCATTCAACTTTGTGTCACCAATGTTTCCGTAGCCTGTTATTCAAACTCTCCTGAAGGACATCAATGTCAGTGTGAGGATTCCTTCGGTTTGTCTTGTGACACCTGTGATACATACGGAGCATGCAGCACAGACAATTATTTCAATTGTGACTGCATTCGTGGAATCCCTCCAATTTTGAATTTCTGTAAACCAACTCCGGGTAAGTAGTTCTTATTTAGATGTTGAAACTAAAATCACGTAACGCGTTGGTTTATCCATTCATTTTTTGCACTTTTTGGATTTTGTTGGAACAGATCCTAATAGGGAAGCGCAAACTAGCCCATATTTGACCTTTTTATTTAAGATCCACTGTAGTCTTGTGATGTCAGATGTAAGATCTTGTCCCTCTACCATCGTTTATGTATTTCCTTTGACAACCTTTAGTTGGACATACCCGGAACATCACATGGGAATATATCGTACAACTAGTTTACCTTGACCATTGAGACACCTCCTCTGGATCTTTTGAGTTTTTCTTCTCAACTCATTCTATGTTAAAGAATATTCATCATTTCATTTGGCTGAGCCAAGCCACCTTGCGGCAAAACCTAATTTTGAGCCACTTTTCTCAGCAATATAGTCATTGAAAACCTTGGTTTACCAATGTTCAGAAAATATTTGGTTTGAATTTATCTTTGCTTTTCCATATTCTCCACAGAAGTGGAACCATGCCCACCACCAACAGAAGGTAATTTTAAAAATAATGTAATACGCCTACTTCTCTTGAGATTGAAAACATTTTTGAACGCTTAATACCAATCTAAGAGCTATTATTTTTTTAAAAGGAAAGAAAAGTGAGTTTAGCTTAATGCATTCTTTTGTCTCTTTTGTTTGTCCTCTGAAATAGTCGAGATTTTCTTTTCGGTGGACACTCCTACTGATATCGAGCCATCAGAAATTGTTCATCTAATTAGGCAAGCAGTGAAAAATATCTCCGTCCCATTCGAAATTGCAGATGATTTAAAGATGAGTCGCTTGGATTTGACAACAGGTTAGTTTATACGATGCGTTTGCTGCTAAAATTGTATGGGAATTACAATCATGTGTTTAAATCTTTCCATTCAACTTTGTGTCACCAATGTTTCCGTAGCCTGTTATTCAAACTCTCCTGAAGGACATCAATGTCAGTGTGAGGATTCCTTCGGTTTGTCTTGTGACACCTGTGATACATACGGAGCATGCAGCACAGACAATTATTTCAATTGTGACTGCATTCGTGGAATCCCTCCAATTTTGAATTTCTGTAAACCAACTCCGGGTAAGTAGTTCTTATTTAGATGTTGAAACAAAAATCACGTAACGCGTTGGTTTATCCATTCATTTTTTGCACTTCTTGGATTTTGTTGGAACAGATCCTAATAGGAAAGTGCAAACTAGCCCATATTTGACCTTTTTATTTAAGATCCACTGTAGTCTTGTGATGTCAGATGTAAGATCTTGTCCCTCTACGATCATTTATGTATTTCCTTTGACAACCTTTAGTTGGACATACCTGGAACATCACACGGGAATATATCGTACAACTAGTTTACCTTGACCATTGAGACACCTCCTCTGGATCTTTTGAGTTTTTCTTCTCAACTCATTCTATGTTAAAGAATATTCATCATTTCATTGGGCTGAGCCAAGCCACCTTGCGGCAAAACCTAATTTTGAGCCACTTTTCTCAGCAATATAGTCATTGAAAACCTTGGTTTACCAATGTTCAGAAAATATTTGGTTTGAATTTATCTTTGCTTTTCCATATTCTCCACAGAAGTGGAACCATGCCCACCACCAACAGAAGGTAATTTTAAAAATAATGCGATACGCCTACTTCTCTTGAGATTGAAAACATTTTTGAACGCTTAATACCAATCTAAGAGCTATTTTTTTTTAAAAGGAAAGAAAAGTGAGTTTAACTTAATGCATTCTTTTGTCTCTTTTGTTTGTCCTCTGAAATAGTCGAGATTTTCTTTTCGGTGGACACTCCTACTGATATCGAGCCATCAGAAATTGTTCATCTAATTAGACAAGCAGTGAAAAATATCTCCGTCCCATTCGAAATTGCAGATGATTTAAAGATGAGTCGCCTGGATTTGACAACAGGTTAGTTTATACGATGCGTTTGCTGCTAAAATTGTATGGGAATTACAATCATGTGTTTAAATCTTTCCATTCAACTTTGTGTCACCAATGTTTCCGTAGCCTGTTATTCAAACTCTCCTGAAGGACATCAATGTCAGTGTGAGGATTCCTTCGGTTTGTCTTGTGACACCTGTGATACATACGGAGCATGCAGCACAGACAATTATTTCAATTGTGACTGCATTCGTGGAATCCCTCCAATTTTGAATTTCTGTAAACCAACTCCGGGTAAGTAGTTCTTATTTAGATGTTGAAACAAAAATCACGTAACGCGTTGGTTTATCCATTCATTTTTTGCACTTCTTGGATTTTGTTGGAACAGATCCTAATAGGAAAGTGCAAACTAGCCCATATTTGACCTTTTTATTTAAGATCCACTGTAGTCTTGTGATGTCAGATGTAAGATCTTGTCCCTCTACCATCGTTTATGTATTTCCTTTGACAACCTTTAGTTGGACATACCTGGAACATCACACGGGAATATATCGTACAACTAGTTTACCTTGACCATTGAGACACCTCCTCTGGATCTTTTGAGTTTTTCTTCTCAACTCATTCTATGTTAAAGAATATTCATCATTTCATTGGGCTGAGCCAAGCCACCTTGCGGCAAAACCTAATTTTGAGCCACTTTTCTCAGCAATATAGTCATTGAAAACCTTGGTTTACCAATGTTCAGAAAATATTTGGTTTGAATTTATCTTTGCTTTTCCATATTCTCCACAGAAGTGGAACCATGCCCACCACCAACAGAAGGTAATTTTAAAAATAATGCGATACGCCTACTTCTCTTGAGATTGAAAACATTTTTGAACGCTTAATACCAATCTAAGAGCTATTTTTTTTTAAAAGGAAAGAAAAGTGAGTTTAGCTTAATGCATTCTTTTGTCTCTTTTGTTTGTCCTCTGAAATAGTCGAGATTTTCTTTTCGGTGGACACTCCTACTGATATCGAGCCATCAGAAATTGTTCATCTAATTAGGCAAGCAGTGAAAAATATCTCCGTCCCATTCGAAATTGCAGATGATTTAAAGATGAGTCGCCTGGATTTGACAACAGGTTAGTTTATACGATGCGTTTGCTGCTAAAATTGTATGGGAATTACAATCATGTGTTTAAATCTTTCCATTCAACTTTGTGTCACCAATGTTTCCGTAGCCTGTTATTCAAACTCTCCTGAAGGACATCAATGTCAGTGTGAGGATTCCTTCGGTTTGTCTTGTGACACCTGTGATACATACGGAGCATGCAGCACAGACAATTATTTCAATTGTGACTGCATTCGTGGAATCCCTCCAATTTTGAATTTCTGTAAACCAACTCCGGGTAAGTAGTTCTTATTTAGATGTTGAAACAAAAATCACGTAACGCGTTGGTTTATCCATTCATTTTTTGCACTTCTTGGATTTTGTTGGAACAGATCCTAATAGGAAAGTGCAAACTAGCCCATATTTGACCTTTTTATTTAAGATCCACTGTAGTCTTGTGATGTCAGATGTAAGATCTTGTCCCTCTACCATCGTTTATGTATTTCCTTTGACAACCTTTAGTTGGACATACCTGGAACATCACACGGGAATATATCGTACAACTAGTTTACCTTGACCATTGAGACACCTCCTCTGGATCTTTTGAGTTTTTCTTCTCAACTCATTCTATGTTAAAGAATATTCATCATTTCATTGGGCTGAGCCAAGCCACCTTGCGGCAAAACCTAATTTTGAGCCACTTTTCTCAGCAATATAGTCATTGAAAACCTTGGTTTACCAATGTTCAGAAAATATTTGGTTTGAATTTATCTTTGCTTTTCCATATTCTCCACAGAAGTGGAACCATGCCCACCACCAACAGAAGGTAATTTTAAAAATAATGCGATACGCCTACTTCTCTTGAGATTGAAAACATTTTTGAACGCTTAATACCAATCTAAGAGCTATTATTTTTTAAAAGGAAAGAAAAGTGAGTTTAGCTTAATGCATTCTTTTGTCTCTTTTGTTTGTCCTCTGAAATAGTCGAGATTTTCTTTTCGGTGGACACTCCTACTGATATCGTGCCATCAGAAATTGTTCATCTAATTAGGCAAGCAGTGAAAAATATCTCCGTCCCATTCGAAATTGCAGATGATTTAAAGATGAGTCGCTTGGATTTGACAACAGGTTAGTTTATACGATGCGTTTGCTGCTAAAATTGTATGGGAATTACAATCATGTGTTTAAATCTTTCCATTCAACTTTGTGTCACCAATGTTTCCGTAGCCTGTTATTCAAACTCTCCTGAAGGACATCAATGTCAATGTGAGGATTCCTTCGGTTTGTCTTGTGACACCTGTGATACATACGGAGCATGCAGCACAGACAATTATTTCAATTGTGACTGCATTCGTGGAATCCCTCCAATTTTGAATTTCTGTAAACCAACTCCGGGTAAGTAGTTCTTATTTAGATGTTGAAACAAAAATCACGTAACGCGTTGGTTTATCCATTCATTTTTTGCACTTCTTGGATTTTGTTGGAACAGATCCTAATAGGAAAGCGCAAACTAGCCCATATTTGACCTTTTTATTTAAGATCCACTGTAGTCTTGTGATGTCAGATGTAAGATCTTGTCCCTCTACCATCGTTTATGTATTTCCTTTGACAACCTTTAGTTGGACATACCTGGAACATCACACGGGAATATATCGTACAACTAGTTTACCTTGACCATTGAGACACCTCCTCTGGATCTTTTGAGTTTTTCTTCTCAACTCATTCTATGTTAAAGAATATTCATCATTTCATTGGGCTGAGCCAAGCCACCTTGCGGCAAAACCTAATTTTGAGCCACTTTTCTCAGCAATATAGTCATTGAAAACCTTGGTTTACCAATGTTCAGAAAATATTTGGTTTGAATTTATCTTTGATTTTCCATATTCTCCACAGAAGTGGAACCATGCCCACCACCAACAGAAGGTAATTTTAAAAATAATGCGATACGCCTACTTCTCTTGAGATTGAAAACATTTTTGAATGCTTAATACCAATCTAAGAGCTATTTTTTTTTAAAAGGAAAGAAAAGTGAGTTTAGCTTAATGCATTCTTTTGTCTCTTTTGTTTGTCCTCTGAAATAGTCGAGATTTTCTTTTCGGTGGACACTCCTACTGATATCGAGCCATCAGAAATTGTTCATCTAATTAGGCAAGCAGTGAAAAATATCTCCGTCCCATTCGAAATTGCAGATGATTTAAAGATGAGTCGCCTGGATTTGACAACAGGTTAGTTTATACGATGCGTTTGCTGCTAAAATTGTATGGGAATTACAATCATGTGTTTAAATCTTTCCATTCAACTTTGTGTCACCAATGTTTCCGTAGCCTGTTATTCAAACTCTCCTGAAGGACATCAATGTCAGTGTGAGGATTCCTTCGGTTTGTCTTGTGACACCTGTGATACATACGGAGCATGCAGCACAGACAATTATTTCAATTGTGACTGCATTCGTGGAATCCCTCCAATTTTGAATTTCTGTAAACCAACTCCGGGTAAGTAGTTCTTATTTAGATGTTGAAACAAAAATCACGTAACGCGTTGGTTTATCCATTCATTTTTTGCACTTCTTGGATTTTGTTGGAACAGATCCTAATAGGAAAGTGCAAACTAGCCCATATTTGACCTTTTTATTTAAGATCCACTGTAGTCTTGTGATGTCAGATGTAAGATCTTGTCCCTCTACCATCGTTTATGTATTTCCTTTGACAACCTTTAGTTGGACATACCTGGAACATCACACGGGAATATATCGTACAACTAGTTTACCTTGACCATTGAGACACCTCCTCTGGATCTTTTGAGTTTTTCTTCTCAACTCATTCTATGTTAAAGAATATTCATCATTTCATTGGGCTGAGCCAAGCCACCTTGCGGCAAAACCTAATTTTGAGCCACTTTTCTCAGCAATATAGTCATTGAAAACCTTGGTTTACCAATGTTCAGAAAATATTTGGTTTGAATTTATCTTTGCTTTTCCATATTCTCCACAGAAGTGGAACCATGCCCACCACCAACAGAAGGTAATTTTAAAAATAATGCGATACGCCTACTTCTCTTGAGATTGAAAACATTTTTGAACGCTTAATACCAATCTAAGAGCTATTATTTTTTAAAAGGAAAGAAAAGTGAGTTTAGCTTAATGCATTCTTTTGTCTCTTTTGTTTGTCCTCTGAAATAGTCGAGATTTTCTTTTCGGTGGACACTCCTACTGATATCGTGCCATCAGAAATTGTTCATCTAATTAGGCAAGCAGTGAAAAATATCTCCGTCCCATTCGAAATTGCAGATGATTTAAAGATGAGTCGCTTGGATTTGACAACAGGTTAGTTTATACGATGCGTTTGCTGCTAAAATTGTATGGGAATTACAATCATGTGTTTAAATCTTTCCATTCAACTTTGTGTCACCAATGTTTCCGTAGCCTGTTATTCAAACTCTCCTGAAGGACATCAATGTCAATGTGAGGATTCCTTCGGTTTGTCTTGTGACACCTGTGATACATACGGAGCATGCAGCACAGACAATTATTTCAATTGTGACTGCATTCGTGGAATCCCTCCAATTTTGAATTTCTGTAAACCAACTCCGGGTAAGTAGTTCTTATTTAGATGTTGAAACTAAAATCACGTAACGCGTTGGTTTATCCATTCATTTTTTGCACTTTTTGGATTTTGTTGGAACAGATCCTAATAGGGAAGCGCAAACTAGCCCATATTTGACCTTTTTATTTAAGATCCACTGTAGTCTTGTGATGTCAGATGTAAGATCTTGTCCCTCTACCATCGTTTATGTATTTCCTTTGACAACCTTTAGTTGGACATACCCGGAACATCACATGGGAATATATCGTACAACTAGTTTACCTTGACCATTGAGACACCTCCTCTGGATCTTTTGAGTTTTTCTTCTCAACTCATTCTATGTTAAAGAATATTCATCATTTCATTGGGCTGAGCCAAGCCACCTTGCGGCAAAACCTAATTTTGAGCCACTTTTCTCAGCAATATAGTCATTGAAAACCTTGGTTTACCAATGTTCAGAAAATATTTGGTTTGAATTTATCTTTGCTTTTCCATATTCTCCACAGAAGTGGAACCATGCCCACCACCAACAGAAGGTAATTTTAAAAATAATGCGATACGCCTACTTCTCTTGAGATTGAAAACATTTTTGAACGCTTAATACCAATCTAAGAGCTATTTTTTTTTAAAAGGAAAGAAAAGTGAGTTTAGCTTAATGCATTCTTTTGTCTCTTTTGTTTGTCCTCTGAAATAGTCGAGATTTTCTTTTCGGTGGACACTCCTACTGATATCGAGCCATCAGAAATTGTTCATCTAATTAGGCAAGCAGTGAAAAATATCTCCGTCCCATTCGAAATTGCAGATGATTTAAAGATGAGTCGCCTGGATTTGACAACAGGTTAGTTTATACGATGCGTTTGCTGCTAAAATTGTATGGGAATTACAATCATGTGTTTAAATCTTTCCATTCAACTTTGTGTCACCAATGTTTCCGTAGCCTGTTATTCAAACTCTCCTGAAGGACATCAATGTCAGTGTGAGGATTCCTTCGGTTTGTCTTGTGACACCTGTGATACATACGGAGCATGCAGCACAGACAATTATTTCAATTGTGACTGCATTCGTGGAATCCCTCCAATTTTGAATTTCTGTAAACCAACTCCGGGTAAGTAGTTCTTATTTAGATGTTGAAACAAAAATCACGTAACGCGTTGGTTTATCCATTCATTTTTTGCACTTCTTGGATTTTGTTGGAACAGATCCTAATAGGAAAGCGCAAACTAGCCCATATTTGACCTTTTTATTTAAGATCCACTGTAGTCTTGTGATGTCAGATGTAAGATCTTGTCCCTCTACCATCGTTTATGTATTTCCTTTGACAACCTTTAGTTGGACATACCTGGAACATCACACGGGAATATATCGTACAACTAGTTTACCTTGACCATTGAGACACCTCCTCTGGATCTTTTGAGTTTTTCTTCTCAACTCATTCTATGTTAAAGAATATTCATCATTTCATTGGGCTGAGCCAAGCCACCTTGCGGCAAAACCTAATTTTGAGCCACTTTTCTCAGCAATATAGTCATTGAAAACCTTGGTTTACCAATGTTCAGAAAATATTTGGTTTGAATTTATCTTTGCTTTTCCATATTCTCCACAGAAGTGGAACCATGCCCACCACCAACAGAAGGTAATTTTAAAAATAATGTGATACGCCTACTTCTCTTGAGATTGAAAACATTTTTGAATGCTTAATACCAATCTAAGAGCTATTTTTTTTTAAAAGGAAAGAAAAGTGAGTTTAGCTTAATGCATTCTTTTGTCTCTTTTGTTTGTCCTCTGAAATAGTCGAGATTTTCTTTTCGGTGGACACTCCTACTGATATCGAGCCATCAGAAATTGTTCATCTAATTAGGCAAGCAGTGAAAAATATCTCCGTCCCATTCGAAATTGCAGATGATTTAAAGATGAGTCGCCTGGATTTGACAACAGGTTAGTTTATACGATGCGTTTGCTGCTAAAATTGTATGGGAATTACAATCATGTGTTTAAATCTTTCCATTCAACTTTGTGTCACCAATGTTTCCGTAGCCTGTTATTCAAACTCTCCTGAAGGACATCAATGTCAGTGTGAGGATTCCTTCGGTTTGTCTTGTGACACCTGTGATACATACGGAGCATGCAGCACAGACAATTATTTCAATTGTGACTGCATTCGTGGAATCCCTCCAATTTTGAATTTCTGTAAACCAACTCCGGGTAAGTAGTTCTTATTTAGATGTTGAAACAAAAATCACGTAACGCGTTGGTTTATCCATTCATTTTTTGCACTTCTTGGATTTTGTTGGAACAGATCCTAATAGGAAAGTGCAAACTAGCCCATATTTGACCTTTTTATTTAAGATCCACTGTAGTCTTGTGATGTCAGATGTAAGATCTTGTCCCTCTACCATCGTTTATGTATTTCCTTTGACAACCTTTAGTTGGACATACCTGGAACATCACACGGGAATATATCGTACAACTAGTTTACCTTGACCATTGAGACACCTCCTCTGGATCTTTTGAGTTTTTCTTCTCAACTCATTCTATGTTAAAGAATATTCATCATTTCATTGGGCTGAGCCAAGCCACCTTGCGGCAAAACCTAATTTTGAGCCACTTTTCTCAGCAATATAGTCGTTGAAAACCTTGGTTTACCAATGTTCAGAAAATATTTGGTTTGAATTTATCTTTGCTTTTCCATATTCTCCACAGAAGTGGAACCATGCCCACCACCAACAGAAGGTAATTTTAAAAATAATGCGATACGCCTACTTCTCTTGAGATTGAAAACATTTTTGAACGCTTAATACCAATCTAAGAGCTATTATTTTTTAAAAGGAAAGAAAAGTGAGTTTAGCTTAATGCATTCTTTTGTCTCTTTTGTTTGTCCTCTGAAATAGTCGAGATTTTCTTTTCGGTGGACACTCCTACTGATATCGTGCCATCAGAAATTGTTCATCTAATTAGGCAAGCAGTGAAAAATATCTCCGTCCCATTCGAAATTGCAGATGATTTAAAGATGAGTCGCTTGGATTTGACAACAGGTTAGTTTATACGATGCGTTTGCTGCTAAAATTGTATGGGAATTACAATCATGTGTTTAAATCTTTCCATTCAACTTTGTGTCACCAATGTTTCCGTAGCCTGTTATTCAAACTCTCCTGAAGGACATCAATGTCAATGTGAGGATTCCTTCGGTTTGTCTTGTGACACCTGTGATACATACGGAGCATGCAGCACAGACAATTATTTCAATTGTGACTGCATTCGTGGAATCCCTCCAATTTTGAATTTCTGTAAACCAAGTAAGTAGTTCTTATATAGATGTTGAAACAACAATCATGTACAGTGTTGGTTATCCATTTATTTTTTGCACTTCTTGGATTTTGTTGGAACAGATCCTAATAGGGAAGCGCAAACTAGCCCATATTTGACCTTTTTATTTAAGATCCACTGTAGTCTTGTGATGTCAGATGTACGATCTTGTCCCTCTACCATCGTTTATGTATTTCCTTTGACAACCTTCAGTTGGACATACCTGGAACATCACACGGGAATATATCGTACAACTAGTTTACCTTGACCATTGAGACACCTCCTCTGGATCTTTTGAGTTTTTCTTCTCAACTCTTTCTATGTTAAAGAATATTCATCATTTCATTAGGCTGAGCCAAGCCACCTTGCAGCAAAACCTAATTTTGAGCCACTTTTCTCAGCAATATAGTCATTGAAAACCTCGGTTTACCAATGTTCAGAAAATATTTGGTTTGAACTTATCTTTGCTCTTCCATATTCTCCACAGAAGTGGAACCATGCCCACCACCAACAGAAGGTAATTTTAAAAATAATGTGATACGCCTACTTCTCTTGAGATTGAAAACATTTTTGAGCGCTTAATACCAATCTAAGAGCTTTTTTTTTTTTTTAAAGAAAAGTGAGTTAAGCTTAATGCATTCTTTTGTCTCTTTTGTTTTTCCTCTGAAATAGTCGAGATTTTCTTTTCGGTGGACACTCCTACTGATATCGAGCCATCAAAAATTGTTCATCTAATTAGGCAAGCAGTGAAAAATATCTCCGTCCCATTCGAAATTGCAGATGATTTAAAGATGAGTCGCCTGGATTTGACAACAGGTTAGTTTATACGATGCGTTTGCTGCTAAAATTGTATGGGAATTACAATCATATGTATTTAAATCTTTCCATTCAACTTTGTGTCACCAATGTTTCCGTAGCCTGTTATTTAAACTCTTCTGATGGACATCAATGTCAGTGTGAGGATTCCTTCGGTTTGTCTTGTGACACCTGTGATATGTACGGAAGATGCAGCACAGACAATTATTCCAACTGTGACTGCATCCAAGGAATCCCTCCAATTTTGAATTTCTGTAAACCAAGTAAGTAGTTCTTATATAGATGTTGAAACAACAATAATGTACAGCGTTGGTTCATCCATTCATTTTTTGCAGTTCTTCGATTTTGTTGGAACAGATCCTAATAGAGAAGCACAGACTAGCCCATCTTTGACCATTTTATTTAAGATCCACTGTAGTCTTGTGATTTTAGATGTGAGATATTGTCCCTCTACCATGTTTTAACCATTTCCTTTGACAACCTTCAGTTGGACATACCTGGAACATCACACTGGAATATATCGTACAACTAGTTTACCATGACCATTGAGACACCTTATCTGGATCTTTTGAGTTTTTCTTCTGAAATCATTCCATGTTAAAGAATATTCATCAATACGTCGGGCTGGGCCAAGCCACCTTGCGGCAAAACTTCTTTTTGAGCCACTTTTCTCAGCAATATAGTCATTGTAATCTTTACACAAATTCTATTACCATCAGCGTGATTAGGTAAATAGTTGGAAACATGAATTAGTTGAATGCTAAAATTTTGAATTTCTATGATACAACTCCAGGTAAGTGCCGTTCTTATATAGATGTTGTAACAACTGTGAAACCTATGGTGCATGTAGCAATTACACTCTGCAAAGTTGTGACTGCCTTGATTCAATTCCCTCAAAGGGGCATTTCTGTGAGCTCAGTACGTGCAGCTTCCCACGACCTAAAGAAAGATTTTCGTCCAGTGTTTGTTTTTGATTTTCCAATTTATATTGTGATTTACAATTTGCTTAACAGATGTTACCATCCCATGTCCACCACCCACGCCTCCACCCACGCCTCCACCCACGCCTACACCCACGCCTCCGCCTCCATCCACGCCTACACCCACGCCTCCGCCGCCATCCACGCCTCCAGACACGCCCCCAACCACGCCTCCAGCCACGCCTACAGCCACGCCTCCGAACACGCCCCCAAACACGCCTCCAAACACGCCTCCAAACACGCCTCCAACAACGCCTCCAACAACACTAACAACAATAACACCACAACTACAAAGTAAAGTATCTGTGCTATATGTAACACTTGCATTCTTTCATCTTAGATCTTAATTATAAAAACATTTACGAATCTGAGCACAATTTCAAAATTCCCCCTTATGACAATAATTACATTTTATAACCTTTTCTTGCACCATTTCCCACAGCTCCTTGTTTGCCACTCTCATCTTTCTTTTTACTTCCTTCGTTCATGTCTTATTCATGTGTACCCCTTTAAGAGAAAGCAACATTATATTTCAGTTCATCAGCTTACAAATGTTTTTTTCCTCTTGGGCAGCTTGCTATTTATATAGGCTATAGTTATCTAAAAAAAACTCTTAAGTTAACAAATGGTTATTTAGCCCATTGTTCTACATATTTACTATTGTTACCTTGACGTCGATTTGTTCTGGGTTTCTGATAAAATATAAACTTGAATGAAAGTCAGCATTTACCGAAAAGGAAACACAAGTGCTTTAAAAATAAGAGAAGGAAAAATCCTAGCAGGCAGTAGGGGACTGGGCACTTAATAAGGAACTAGCTCAAACATGTAAATTAAAAAAAATGTACACCACTGGAACTGTCACTCCTGTTAACACTTGTTAACACCCACTGGCCAATTGGCGCAAAGAGATTAAATGTAAAAATTAAATATTTAAATTCGAACCAGTTAGCCACATAATGAGAATCCATTTCTCTTCAGGGCCAAGCAAAAATTAACCATTAAAATTGATAGGAAAAAATACTGGCATTATTAGTTGTCTTGCACACCTAAAATGTCAAAGGTTATTTATTATACATATGTAGTGGTATTTAAAACAAACAAATTGCAATTTCATATTTAACACATTTTCCTTTATTTTTACATGGACAATGATGGTCTACTTAGGGTTAAATTAGCAGGCAAATATTCAAATGTATGCTTTTTGTTTTTCAGATACATTGATAGATTTGACAATAAACAGTAAATAAATTCCTCAATAACCCAAGTTACATTTATTTCAGGGAGGGAGCTGTCATTCACAATGGAGATAGACTTTGATGAATCATTCAACAATGAAAACAATGATGTTTTCCAGAGATGTTTAGGTTCTGTAAGTTATAATTTTTAAATAATTATTTCTGAGAATACTTGTAATATTTGTCATAATAATGTATTAACTATTGAAAACGTTTCTTCCTCACTGTCTCAAAAAGATCCAAATAAATTCTCAAAGACTTATCCCAGGTCTACTACCAGTGGATCGTGTGGCGTTCAGGTAAATTTCTATTCTACTTATGTACTTTTTTTTTTTATTTAAAAAAATATATTTATTATTTTTAATTTTTCCCTCTGTGTAGCCCACAACAATGTATAACAACAACATTTCGACTCATCTCATTTTCTGAACTGCTTTATCCTCACAAGGGTTGCTGGGGGTGCTGGAGCCCATCCCAGCTGACTTCGGGCCGGAGGCGGGGGACACCCTGAATTGGTGGCCAACCAATCACAGGGCACAAGGAGACAAACAACCATTCACGCTCACACTCATACTCAAACAGCCTACCATGCATGTTGCATGTCTTTGGAATGTGGGAGGAAACCGGAGTACCTGGGGAAAACCCACGCAGGCCGGGGAGAACATGCAAACACCACACAGGTGGACCGACCCGGATTTGAACCCAGTTCTCCCACTGTGAGGCCGACGCGCTAACCACTCCTCCGCCGAGCTGCCTAACAACAACATTTAAAGTCAGAATGTTTCCACATGTTTTATAACCTTTTAAATGATTTTCATCAAGGTCTGGTAGCACCATTGCTGATTTTGATATCATCGCTCCCTCAATTACTGACTCACAAGTTGACGCACTTTTAGTGGCAATATTTAATGACCTGAGGACCACATTTCCAATGGTGTTTGAGAGTAAGTATCTTTTATAATGTTCACGAAGAAACAATCTTATTACAGTGGTACCGCTACTTACAAATTCTTCTAGATACGATATCCTCAGGTTACAATTTACTGTTCTAATATACGATAACAAGATCCAAGTTACATAATCTCCCAAAACGTCAATACATTCTTGTAGCCTTTATTTTATTTTGAAATTGTTGCGGTAGCATTGTCTCCTGCTTGACAATCTCCCTACAATCTGCTTGCCTCCCATTGGCTGTCTCACAAAAACAGTTGTACATTTTTTTTGTTCTTTATTTAAAATTACTGGTGCAAATAAATTGAAAAAGGGGGCCCTGTTATCCATCCATGACTGATTTTAAACAGCAATATGGCCGTAACCCACATATCAGAGCTACGATACTAAAACAAAAGAAAGCATTGAAGCGACGACTCTTTGGTATGGCCTATTTGTACTGAAAAAAAAGGACGGATAGACTGTTACTCCTTTGAATAAACGAGGAAGAAATTGGAATAGAGTGACGTAGTCGATTATTTTTGACAAAGCAGATATTTAATGCTAAATTGTTTTTAAATTCATAATTTGAAGTTCTTTACTTGTGTTTAATAAACACATATAAACAAAGCACATGAACACATGCACGTTAATAATCCTTATGTGCATGTTTGGTTTGTCTGTTGACGTTAGCCTGGCCTTACACTTATAAACCTGCATGAATAGAAAATGTTTTTGCATGCTCATTATTCATTTTAATTTATTATTAAATCATTTTCTTATAATTTTCTTTCATTGTGTTTCTCACATCTTTCATGCAAATCTGTGACTCTAATCATTTTTAAAGGTTTTAGTTGGAATTTTTTTTTTTTAGTAGTACGTCACGAATTATTGGATTTACATAAAAAATACTGCTCTATTTACAAAAATTCCGAGTTCTGGAACCCTTTAATTTCTTAAGTACTGGTACCACTGTATGTATTTTAATATCATTTTACCCCATGGCCTTTGCTGACAAATTATGATATTATTTGTCCACCATCTCTATTTTTCCTCATTCAAGGTCGAAGAAACTTAATAATTCAACCACCTACTTTTTTTTTGGGAAGGAGCTTAACTATAACATGTGGACCACCACCTGCGGGTCTAGTGTTTGTTAAAATGTCATCAATTTGGACACTGGATGATGTTTTAATAATTGAAGACAGTGAACATGTTTTTTCAACTGATGGAGATGAAGAAGCGGAAACACTAACAATCAAGAATTTCTTTTTTTCTGACAGTGGTAAGAAATGTGCATTATGAAGGTTTGTTGTTTCAAAAATACACTTTTAATCCTTGCTAGGTAATTTTGAAGAAAAGCAACTCAACTTAAGAATTTTTACAGTTTGAAATTCATTTCCCTTTATTGTCATCTACCTTTATTAGTCGTGACAACTTAAATTTAGAAAACTTACTTTTTCACTTTACATTTATTTTTAGGACGCTATGAATGTAAACTGATTGATGGGAATTCAAGTTTTCAGCAAGACTTCACTGAAAGACTCAGTCCTTCAGAAACACCCACAATTCAGATTGTTCCGCTCCAAAGCACTATTTTTTGTGAAGTTGGGCAGCGAGTTCCTCTACGGTGTGTTGTCCAGGACACCTACCAAGTGGAGTTTACAAACACAAATAATCCAGGTAAAAATAAGCATAATCAAAAGGATATTTTGAATGTCTAAATCTATACAGATCTATAGTTGTGCTTGAAAAGATAATTGCCATTGCCAAATTGTAAAGTCCTACTGTTAAGAGTTCAAAGAGCATTAACGAATAAATTATCCATACCCACACAGGTCAACAACTATTGAAACTGTATAATAAAAATAATTTATGTATGAGTTTTCCACTGCATAGTTGTAACCAATGACATAAAGTAAGATAAGAATTGGGAGGTGACTCAATGGAAAACAGCAGTTGAGACTCATCTTCATTGTGTGACGAGTTGGAATACGAAAGTGGAGGAAGCAATTCCTGAAGATCATGATTCCAGGGAAATTTTACCATTCATTCATCATCCATACTCGCAAGGGATGTGGGGTTGCTAGAGCGTATCCCTTCGAGAGAAAGGCAGACTACACCCTAGACTAGTCGCCAGTCAGTCATAGGACATACAGAGAGCAATTGACAACCATTCGCACTCAATCATACCGCCACTGAGCGGGAATCAATCCCACTCTTATCCGCACTAAAGTCAGACGAGTGAAACACTACAACATCAGGTGCCCTGTGATTTTACCATAAAACCTCAAACCAGAGGTGGAATTACCACAACATAGTGCAAGTGTGTGAGAGAGAATGACAAGACTAAAGAGGGCGCATCTTCTGCTATATCGCTTCCAGGTAACAACTCTGGATTTCTGACCAACAGTAAAATGGAATTAAGACTGTGTTTTCGGATTTTTTCGTTTATTTTATAAAGAAAATAACTCCATGAAGTCCAATCTATCAAATTTGGTACAGTACCCCTGACGTGATGGTGGGACTTCAAAGTGACTGTAATGTTTTTAATTTACAGTATACTCTCTTGTAGTGGTAAATGTGAAACTGAGAACATTTTGCCTATTACAGCACCAGATTCTTTGTGGAGTTAATGTTATTATATAATCAAATACGGGATGTTATTCAATTCCAGAAAACAATTTTTAATTTTCTACATAACCGTATGTGAATTATTCCAGTCAGCGTTTCTTTGATTTTTTTTGTCCATGTTATTATATAATCAAATACGGGATTTTATTCAATTCCAGAAAACATTTTTTAATTTTCTACATAACCGTATATGAATTATTCCAATCAGTGTTTTTGTGATTTTTTTGTCCATATTTAGAAAGAAGCAGTGAAATTGAACGAGAGATAATCCTCACGCAGGAAATCTGTGATAATGGAGAGTTAATAGTTTCTTGTCAAGTGGTTGGCTTTCCTCAGTTCACACGGAATGCAACATTCATAATGATCCAAGTTGGTAAGTATTGAGCCAGCATTTACAAACATTTGGTAGTATATTTTATTGCTCCTCCCTGAGCGCAGGTAGCTGGTAGCTAAGTTTTTTTTAGGCTATGTACCCATGGTATGGTCACACATGGCAAAAGCTCCTAGGTCAGGGGTAGGCAAACTATTCCACAAAGGGCCACACTGAGTGCGTGTTTTCATTCCAACCTATCAAGCAGACACCTTTTCACTAATCTGGTGTCTTACAAGTGCAGTCATTGGATTGGAGTTAGGTGATTCTTGTTTCTGCAGAAACCTCATTGGTTTTACTGTCTGTGCTGGATCAGTTGGAGCAAAGACCAGGACTCGCTGTGGCCCTTGAGGACCCCTTCCTTAGGTGACGGACCAGCACAAGCATGGTTTTAATGACCCCCTTTGATAAGTAAAATAAAGGGATTGACATTTCCCTGTTCCAAACAATGGTCACCATGCTCACTCAGGACCCAGGCCAGGAGGTTAGAGCGAACGCGGGATGTTCAGGCCTGACCATAGCACCCGGGTGGACATAGGCTTTGAGGGCAATGTGCAACCATCTTTCCGTGTTTCTTATGGGAGTGGCCAAACAGGAAAAGTGCATAAAGAGATGGGTAGCAGCCAACGTGGGACCTTGGTGGTCCAATCAAAAGCTGGCTCTATGGATAGAATCTCGGTGAGCTTCCTGAGCAAGGGTTCCGGGCTCTGCCTTATGCTAAAAGCAACCTTTTTTAAGATCTACAAAATAAAAGTGAAATGAGAATTAGCTCTTTTTATGATTGTATAAATGAGTAAACTGTAAATATTGGGAAAAATGTGCCAATGAAAATACATTGTTCTATTTTGGGTAAAATCAACCAAACCTTTGAAATAGATCATTACATAATGATTATTATAGTTGACAAATTTTTAGTCACTGTCTGGTGACCAAGGGGTTAGTGCATCGGCCTCACAGTTATGAGTTCAAAGGTTCGATAGGTGGGTTCTGACCTTTATAGTTGGAGTTTGCATGTTGTCCCTGGGCTTGTGTGGGTTTTCTCTGGGTTGTCTGTGTTCTTATGTCCTGCAATTACCAGACCAAAAATTCAGGTTATCCCACACCTGGTGCCCATACTTGTGACTGCTCCGCCCATTTAGTGCTGGACCCAATCAACAGCCAAAAACAACTAAGCACACACCCACTGAAAAGTTAAAGTTTTAAGGACTGTTGTGCTATTTTGATTTACAATGTAATCTCAGGGTGGCCTGGTGCCGCAAGTGGTTAGCGCGTCGGCCTCACAGCTCTGGGGTCCTGGGTTCAAGTCCAGGTCGGTCCACCTGTGTGGATTTTGCATGTTCTCCCCCGGTTTCCTCCGGGTACTCCAATTTCCTCCCACATTCCAAAAACATGCATGGTAGGCTGATTGGACACTCTAAATTGCCCCTAGGTATAAGTGTGAGTGTGCATGGTTGTCCGTCTCCTTGTGCCCTGTGATCGGCTGGCCACCGATTCAGGGTATCCCCTGCCTCTGGCCCAGAGACAGCTGGGATTAACTCCAGCACCCCCCATGACCCTAATGAGGATAAAGTGGTTCAGAAAATGGGATGAGAGAATGTAATCTCAACAAATTACAGATTCCTATAAAATAGAATACTAGCCCCTATGCAGCTAAAATGACATTAAAGAGGGATCATAAATTACTATTTTCAAAAATCATGTTTGTGTAGAGAGAGAGTGAGAAGCTCAGTCATCTGTAGGGGACTCAAAGTCATTGCCCCTGCTCTGCTTTGAGAGGAGCAGGTTTGGGTGGCTGGAGCATCTAATAAGTGTGTCTTCTCTGCTGAGGGTATCATCATGGGAATGGCATCATAAGGAGTGTCATGGTGGCCTCTAACGCTACTGCTACCATGATTTTTCTCCAAAAAAATGTATGATGGATGTACATGTTTATCAGTGTTTTTCCTCCTTCTGCCATTCCTCATGTATATATGCTGTGTTGACAGATGATTTTATATGTGTGGCTGATCCAGACTTTGGAAATGGATTCTTGAATGACATAGGCAGAGCTTCATGTGAAATAAATGAGGCAGGAGAGAAAACTGCTACTTGCAGAGAAAGTGGAGAATGGGAAGATCGAGAAGACACCTGCATCCTGCAGAGGATTTTTGACCTACTTGTCCAGTCTGCGGTGAGCTAAATGACATATTTTGTCAGGCAACTGAAACTGCAAGAAAAGTTGAAGTGATTAGAGAGGCATTTTCTAATTATAGGTTGTCTGGATTTACATAAAATCAAGGCAAGAAAAAAAAATCAAAATTTGTGGTATTTAATGGGTCATTCCATAATTGAATGGAAGCTCAGTTAGGCTCCAACACTCACGCAAGTTTTGTGAGGATAAGCAAAATGGAAAATGAACCAATTCCATATTTGGTTGACACTTTCTGAATAAAGTTACTCGTCTTACTAGACCAAATCTAAAAAAAAGTCCTTGGGGAGTCCCCCTCGTCGACGTTTGTATACATTTTAACATCCTCATTTTGCTTTAAGTTGTACACCTCTGTTATACCTCTGGTTAGCTGCTTGTGCATAGTAATGAGGCAGTAATGGTTCATCTTTCAAAATGTAGTAGCGGTCAATACAACATATCCAGTTTGGGTTTTGCCCATTCCATTTATTCTTAGATGACATGTCAACATAAAGAATTTTGCCATACTCAGAGGTTGAGATTGATGTTTCCCTCCAGTCCAAGGCGTGTTGGCTTCTCTTTGTTTAGTCTAACCGAGGTTTTCAGGAGTAAAGCTTTTATTTCGTTGCAAGCAAGTATGAAGCTAAAATGGTGAGCGAAGCAAGTTTTATAGTAAGGCCAACCGTATTCTTTGTTGCAAGCAAATGTATGATAATATGAAATAAAAATCCTAACAGTCAGCTTTTCCAAAAGAATGACGACCCCCTGCGACCCTTGTGAGGATGAATGGTACAGAAACTATTTTTTTTATTTACAGAAAAGAGTCTGTCCTTTGGATGAGCAAAAACAGCTAGATAAATTGGCTAGCTTCTATTCCTGAAGAAAAAGTAAACATTAGTTCAAATTTGCAAGTGTATTATGCCAAATATTGTAAATCTTAAACAATGTATTTAATAAAAACTTTATCATTGATCTGTAAGCTTTTGATATCTTATCATGGCTATTACTATATCTAATAGATCTATTGATGAATTAATTCAATATTGTAATATGAATATAGAATAACATATAATCTATATAGACCAGTCTCGGGTGTAGTCTGCCTTTCGCCCAAAGTCAGGTGGGATAGGCTCTAGCAACCCCTGCCCACCCTTATGAGGATATGCGGTAATGGAAGATGAAGGAATTTAATATGAATATGACAGAACAATATTTTTGAAGTCAAAATATGCTCCAATGCTGTAATGACCAATATGTGAGCCATTCCACCAATCCCCGTGTCAAAATGATGTGTCTATTTTATCACAAAAGTATAGTATTAGTTATTTACAAATAAATGTTTCCCTCATAAACATTCACTTCAAGATTTGCGTCCTAAAAACACAAAAGGCAATCCAACATAAATTGTTTCTTTGATTATTGTCTTAAATTGTTTGATTTTTGAGTTGAGTTGAAGCTTTTAGTTTGGAGTCATTGGCTCACATTTGGAGTATACAAAATTGGGCTTGTGGAAAATTTTGATATACAACATCTGACTTGGATTTTAAGGTTTGGTTTTGAAACATCATGATCATGTTCCATGTATAGGTTGTAACCTTTTTTTTACTGAACATTCAGTTTCAGAATAATAGGACTTTACCACCATTCCTGCAAGAACTCCGCAACACCACTGTTGATCTATCTCAGGAAGTTGCTGAATCCCCTAACAACATTGAGGCCATTGTAAGAATACTCGATAATGTGGCAAACTTAGTAACAGATTCCTCCATCGACATAAATCCGGACTCTATGGAGGTATGAGCATATGTCAATAATTCACCAAACAATAACTGTCAAGATAAATAATGACTGTTTTTCTTTTTCCCATTTTACATTTTGGCGTAAATTTTAGAACATCCTATTCACCACTGATGTCCTGACCAGAAATGAGGCAAGGGATTCATGGGAGATTCTGAATATCCAAGCTGTCATTGAGGTTTTCGGAACAAGAACTGTAATTCCCAAAAATGAGAGTACCAGCTCATTATTATTGTTTGCCCTTGAGGGTTTAACAAGTCGTCTTATCAATGACTCTATTACAATTGAAACACCTTTGATTCTCTTGAACAAAACAACATTCAACAACAGCTTCAACGGAGATTTTAATTCTTCAGTGGAGATAGATATAGAGGGATCTAATGGAGCAACAATCCTCACTGTGATAACCTTTGAATCCTTGGACAATGTACTTCCTCCAAGAGATGAGAACAACTCTACAGGCCAGGTCATCAATGGGAGAGTAGCACTTGTCCAGTCTGACAACCCCGTCGACAACATCACGTTTACATTCGACATTGTAAATGACAATCTCGGGAACCCTCAGTGTGTGTTTTGGAACTTTTCCCTCTTTGAAGGCCTCGGAGGATGGGATGGTGAAGGCTGTTTTCTTGTTGTAAGAGAGGATGAAATGGTCACATGTCGGTGTGACCACCTGACCTCATTTTCAATTCTGATGTCACCTAATGTCCCAAACAGCCGAGTGTTGGATTTCATAACTTACATCGGCGTTAGTATTTCCATGGCGTCCTTAGTTGTATGCCTTATTATTGAAGCGTTTATATGGAAAAAAGTTAGAAAGAGCACCACTTCACACTTGCGTCATGTTTCCATTGTTAACATTGCATTGTCTCTCTTGATTGCAAACATTTGGTTCATTATTGGTGCAAGTATCTCTGAGGGAGAAAAAAGGAATCCACAGGCATGCACTGCTGCTACCTTTTTCATCCACTTCTTTTACTTGGCCCTGTTTTTCTGGATGTTGGCATCTGCCTTGTTACTATTCTACCGCTCAGTTAGCGTCTTTGGTGGAGGACTTTCTAAAAACACTATGTTAGCTATTGGATTCTGTCTGGGCTATGGGGCCCCACTGCTTATTGCAGTCATTACTATAGCTGTAACTGCCCCGAACAATGCTTACATTCGAGAAAATGTCATCTGCTGGCTCAATTGGGACCAGTCAAGAGCTCTGCTGGCATTTGTGATCCCGGCACTGCTCATTGTGTTCATAAACATTATAATCCTAATTGTGGTAATAGTTAAAATACTGCATAGCCGGGGGATGACAAGCGCTACACAACAAGATGAGAAGTATGTTCTGGTGGTCATCATTCGGAGCTTGGCTATCCTCACACCGTTTTTTGGAATAACTTGGAGTCTTGGAGTAGGAATCCTAATTGACCCAACTAATCTAGGAATCCACATTACCTTCTCCCTCTTCAATTCTCTTCAGGTGAGTGAGACTGTCTTCTATTTACAGTGTATATTTGAACATGTTTACCTTTGTGTATCATTGTCATGTATTGTTTGTTTAACATATTTTACAATCATGGGTTTTCATTTCATCAAGTTAACCAATCTCCCCTATGGTCAATATTCTTTGAACAAACAATAGACTTTAACAAAATTGTATTAAACCCATATATTTGATTCTTCAACATCC
Source organism: Stigmatopora argus (assembly GCF_051989625.1). Classification (NCBI taxonomy): domain Eukaryota; kingdom Metazoa; phylum Chordata; class Actinopteri; order Syngnathiformes; family Syngnathidae; genus Stigmatopora; species Stigmatopora argus. Next base: position 4,430,671 of record NC_135405.1, on the reverse strand, counting down.
AGTTTGTAGCAAAGGATTAAAAACAGAGATTGAAATCACCTTTTTTTCATAAGTAAAATATATTAATATATTAAAACCAGAAAACATCCAGCCAATTTTGTTGATTCTCATTAGCTAGATCCCTATGCAACCTCCCTGTATTTAATTCATAAAGCAATGAAAAAACAAAGGGATTGATATTAGTTAGTCTGGCTGCCACAGTCATGCAGTGTGTACGTGGCTGTGCCTTGAGCCCTGCAATTGGCTTTCAACAAATTCAGAAGTGTGTCCTGACTACTGCCCATTGTAGGATAGGCTTCAGCCTCCCTGCAATGCTTTTGAGTGACTTGGAAAAAATATTCAATGAAAAAAATAAACCTCAACTTTCTGCATTTTTAATTTAAAATGGGCCGCATTTTATCCATTCTGGTTTTTATTTACCAAAATCTGCCAAAAAATGCTAAGGTCTGGTTTGCTACATTGTTCCTTTTTAAATATATATTTTCTGTTTTGTTCTCTCTTCACATAGGGTTTTTTCATCTTGGTTTTTGGAACACTGTTAGACAAAAAGGTATGTTGTACCACCTACCCCACCTCCACACAGAAAAATGCTTTTTTATGTCCTGTTCTCAGAAAACAGAAAAGGGTTTTGGGGGACAGAAAGATAGGAAGAATGAACAGAAGAACAAAGAGACATTTTTTGGGGATATGTAAAAGTGATAGCTAGCTCAATTTTTACTTTGTTTTTTAAATAATGCAGATCAGTATGAGTATTTAAAGAACATGAAGCATATAAATCACAATGATTGGATCCTTCCAGTCACAAAATTGTCATAGTTTTGTTGTTGAATTTTCCTCAGATAGCCTTCGTTGTGCTTTGGCAACATATTTTGACAAAAGAGTATACGTAGCAGTTACAAATCATGTCAAATGACATAAAAGATTCATCTACATCAGGGGTGGCCAACTCCGTTCTGTTTTCCATATATCCCTCCAACACATCTGAATCGGTCGGTATCAAGCTTCTGTACAGCTTGCTGATGAGTTGATCATTTAATTCAGGTGTGGTAGAGGGGGGAGATATGAAAAACAGACTGGATAGGGGCTCTTTAGGACCCGAGTTGGCCATACCTGATCTACATATAGTTTTGTAGAATTGCGTGCTAATTTGTGTGCACTCATTTTTTTTCAGGTCCGTTCAGAAATTTCGGTCTTCAGATCATCTCAAACTTCTGGAAGCGGAACAAGGGTAAGAACAACATTCATACTTTGTGAGATGACATTCTTTTTTCCAAAATTTGTTTTAATTTATGGTTTTCATAAATTATTTCAGACCACGAGTACTGGAAACTCCTCATCGAGTGGATGGCAAATTTTTAGAAACTTTGGAAGACGAGGTAAATTAAGGAGGTTCTTACATTTTACCATATTTTTATCTATTTATCCATCTGTTTGTTACTAATTACAAATAGCTGATACTGTACTGTCATGGCAAAAAAAAGTGAAAAAGACAACCCACTGATTAGAGTAGGCTATATCCTCAAAACATGACATGTGGCCAGGTAAATCTAAAGATTATATAGAATAAAGGATATATGTATTCGGCCCAATTTTACATTTCTCTAACCTGCCTTTTTTTCAATGATTGTTTTTCAGGTGGTAACAATCAGTCATCTGATGTCTCAGCATCATCATATCAAGCGATCAACACTTGAGAACCACTGTAGACATCTCTGCTCAGGTTGACCATGCCAAAAGAAAATGCCCCCCTCCTCCAAAAAATTAAATCAGATAAAACATGAAGGTGTAAATATTACAGGCTGTATCACGCTAACATTTAATATGTAATTTTAATACTACTATCCTCTTGTCTACTAAATATAAGTCAGATCATTTAAGCACATTTAACAAAAGGAATATTGCCTTATTATACTATATATACATGATTGCAGGCAAAGCTATGAACAAAGACGGGATTGAGTGGCAAAAATATTGTATAGGTGATTATACATAGAATCTTTATCACTTAGAATTTGGTAAATTAACTTTGATATTCTGCTGACTGCTCCTAGGAAGCATGTTTGCAACGCATGTAATGATGTCTAAATATCCAGTTCTTTCAAATTATGAACCAAAGTTTTAACCCTGAGTATATAGTTTTGTCATTTTGGTTGGTGACATAATATTGATAAATCTCTGATTTTAGTGTTGTTCGTTCACTAATAAACATTTTTCAACTTAAAATGTTACAATTTGTTACGATTGTTCTTCAAGTTAGTTATAGGGCAGCTAACAAATTTATTTTAAACAGTCATAACTATTTTTAAGATCTAAAATTGATACACTTGCATTATAAATGTTATAAATCATTATAAGTACTTTACAATATATTTATGACACATGTTTATAGAATACAAGGTCATACACATTAGTATGTCATTAGAGCGCCTCTAGCTTTGATTTTGGCACATATTCGCTGTGGCATTTTTTCGATAGGATTCTGCAATTTAATGTCCCAAGATTTCCAAGCAGTGCTGCATTAATTTTTCACTGAGACATGGCATTGGTGATGATAAAATAAGACTGTTTCAATTTGCTCGGATGCATAAAGACAACAAAGGGCACCGAAATGAAGCTGTTCAACATCAAAGGAATGCCTTTGCAAGCAGCTGTGAGGGGTTGTATATATTAACCGAGGCTGTCGGCACCACACTTAGATCCTGATGAGACCTTAACAATAATTCACCCCAGCTTAATGGGAGTTTGTCCAAGTCCTTGAAGGGGAGCCCCCTTTCAGCCATGTACAGTTTTGCGTTCAAGATGAAAGAGTTTGTGTAGGCTTTCGTGATCCAGGCTTTCTGGTGGGTCATCAGGTACACAAGCAGCAAGGCTTTGTTCTGAGTTGTACTAAGTTCATTTTGTCTTCTTGTGGCCATGTCTGGTCTATACACTATTTGCGATATTCGAGGGATTACTGAACTCGCCTGACTAAGCGTGAGATCGAAACATGTCAGGTGACAAAGCGACCTAAAAAACACCATTGTCTATTACAAATGAATTGGTCAAAACGTAGGCTTTGTTCTTGACCATTAAAGTATGAGGACGGTCGAACTTGTTGATTAAGGCTGGCTTTACCATGAAGCCAGCCAGCAGCATCCCCACACATGATTAGTATGATCCGTACATTCAGTTCATCTTTGAATAAGAATGTCCAAGAAGGACCCCTTTTCCAAAAAAAATGCTCTGGGAGATAACCATTCTCTTCAGTTATGTTAGGCAACGCTTCCCCTATGTATTGTGGTGCTGCCTGTTGCAAGCGGGGCCGGATCGCGGGGCAGACCTCGTCGGCCGAATAATCATCATTTTTCTTCTGCAGTGAAATTCTTATTCGGTGGGTCATTCTTCTTCTGCAGTTAAATTCTTCTTTGGCGCTGATTGCGGGGTCCTGACTTTCACCATTTTTCATCTCCCGTCTTTTGGTTGCGATTTCAACGTGAATTTTGACATTTCTATGAACTTTTTTATACTTAATATAAAATCCACGATCTACTGAAGAAGCCTTATTCTCAGGCGATCTACCAGTATGGCCTTGGAGATCTACCGGTCAATCGCAATCGACATAATGAGCGCCCCTGGTCTAGGGTTTAGTCCCCCTTTCACCCAATGTCAGCTGGGATAGGTTCCAGCACCCTACAACCCTGACAAGATTAAGTGATGCTGAAAATGAATGATTAAATTTAAGACGTAATTATCAATGTAGATATTAAAATATATTTAAATTATGGATGGATCCAATCCAATGGTGATTGCCTTTGATAACTCTTCATCATTATCCTAAAATGGGCAAGGCATATGTTGTGTATCTGAGCAATAGCAAGCCTTTGAACACTTTGATAGCAGGACACTTCTTTTTACTCGCAGCATTTTTCACTTGCACTTTCTTGGGTGAAAATGATGAAAAGCAAAGAATAAAGCTGTATTAAGAGAAACTAAAGACACAATGTGTTAGACCTAAGGGACAAAACTCTATTAAAATTCTGGATGCTCAGTGATTATTTACCTTTAGGGGATATTTAAATATTTGAGAGTTCATGTTTCCTAACTTCAAATTTCTTTTGTATTCAGAGACAACATTTTCCCATTTAGGCCTTTCATAACCTGAATAGTTTTAATGTAGAGACATTTGTGGAGAGAGTTTACCACTGGATGTAGATTTTTTAACAGTAATGTGTCTGAGGTGCCTCGTGGTGTAGAGGTTCACTCGCCTGACTTCAGTGCAAGCAGGAGTGGGCTCAATTCCTGCTGGTGGCAGTATGATTGGGAGTGCGGATGGTTGTTTGTCTCTCTGTGTGCCCTATGACTGACTGGCAACCAGTCTAGGGTGTAGTCTGTCTTTCGCCCAAAGACAGCTGGGTTAGGCTCCAGCAACCCTTGCAACCCTTTTGGGGATGGGCGGTATGGAAGATGAATGAAGGATTAATGTGTCTGCTATAATTCTTGAGTGCCAATTTACACGTACAATAATTTCTTCTTCCTTGTTCCTGGTTCCTTGAAAACACACTTTTTGTAGGGTTTACCATTTAAAAAGAGGAATAGGAGAAAAAACTAAAACTAACAGTTAGGATTACACAAACACTGAAAAACACTTAATTGAACAGCTCATGTGTTCATTTTGGCACCTTAATTAATTTATTTCAAGCAATAATCAAACCAAGCTAGAATAATACATTCCAATAGTTTCGCTTTAGTAAGTTGAAAACAAAATGGGAGTGGTTACTGACAGGTTGGGAAATATTTGCTTTTTAGTATCCGGGTGTGGAGCTTTTTAAATATCAGATGCTCTAATTTTGTCCATTGTCAAAATGTTCAAAAGTGTGAGTCTGTGACAGCGAATGGGTGATTTACCCCAGGTTTTTGTAATATCTGGAAAAAAGTACCCTTATGCTTTAAAACAAGGGCTGGATGAACTGGATAAAGGAATGGATACTCCCAAAGACTTCATTTTTCACCTACTGAATAGAACCGGAAGAACAGTGACATTTTTGTCCGTGTCTTTCATCCTCTGCCTGGTGTAGGGAAAAACAATTGTCTGTGTATTACCGGTTTTAATAGGGAGTACAAATGTGTTACTTTGAATGGAAAATCTTAAGAAAAATCATGGCACGTGGTATTTCTGAGATACTCTATGAATGAAAGCCACATTATTAGGGTCAATATTATAAGGAATTATTTCATCCAGGTATGGTTGTTTTCTTTCTGCCAGCATCAACATCAATAAGCATCACAGTTGCAAATAGTCAGCACAGGCACTATATTTTGTATCTTCATTTAGGACGTAACACATCTAGGCACTGTATATATGATATTTGGCGCGCTCAGTCTCCCTCTATTTTATATTCTTTCTTCGGTGCTGAGAGATGAAGCAGTGCCCTGAATTTTGCCATTTTTTATTAACTTGGGCCATTAGCTTGGTTAGTGGAGTCAAATTCCAACACCTTCGCAGTTGTGTTCATTGTTCTTCCCAACACTTTTTTTCTTTTTCAAAATAACACCGCTATCATAATTCTCGAGGAAAAAAATACAATGCAGCTATACTGTTAACACTGAGAAAGCTGCAGAAAGCAACATACTAACTTTCTCTCATGTAATTATCCTATCAGTCGTTGAAAACAATGACTATAAAGCTTTGCTCAATAAATATTTCCCCAACACCATACACCTTACACGCCCTGTTTGACATCATGGTCAAATTATGCTATTTGTTCACAAGATTACTTTGACCTGGTGTCTCCACATTCTTTGATCAACCCTGCACTGGTATTATTTAAACATAGTGCAACATGTGTTAGGTGTGGCATGGCATGAGAATGATATTTTGTTTTGGCACCGTCTGCAAAAATAGGGCTCATGAATCTTATATGAATAGTAATACAGATGCTCCCCTACTTACGAACATACGACTTACGAACAACGGTACATACGAACATGTCTGCAAATTGCACTTATGTCGAAAAATGTTCGTAAGTTCGATTTTGTATTTTTTTCCGAGTAGTGCTTCTTTCTCAGCTCACCCAGCATCTACCTTCTTCGTTGCAATGCGGAAGTGCATGAACGTATCTCCAGTGCGCAAAGAACCTTTTCATTTGTATCATTAAATATCTCGTGCATCCATTATTGAATATGGTTGGTAAAAAGCGAAAGGCTTCTATTGAGGGAGTTGCAAGGAAGAGGCAAGCCATTTCATTTGAAACGAGTGGCAATAATAACGAAGCTTGATGCGCGTGAGAGTGGTGAGCGTTTCACGGGCATACAACTTGAATCGTTCGACCGTCAGTACCATTTATAAACAGAAAGATCGAGCAGCAGGACCCAAATATTGAACGTTGCACAAAGTTTGCAAATCAATTGAATGATGCCATACAGTGCTACCGCATCATTTATGATGAAAAAAAGAAGAAAACTGTGCAATCGTCGTTAGATCGCTTCTTTCGGCCAGTTTCTAATACATAAATCTCTCTCTCTCTCTCTCTCTCTCTCTCTCTCTACAGTGCTGTACATATTCTCCATTTTATTAAATGTTTTTTTCAGTACAAACCAATGTGTGTTACTTATACAAGCCTTAAACATACAAATGCACTTATATAAACCTTCAATATACTTATATAGGCCTTAAACATAAATTATAATACAAAATATAGCACTGAATCAACTTACAAACAAATTCAACTTATGAACAATCGCTCGGAACCTAACTCGTTCGTAAGTAGGGGAGCGTCTGTATTATATATATATATATATATATATATATATATATATATATATATATATATATATATATATATATACATACATATACATATACACACATATATACATATATATGTGTATGTATATATATGTATGTATATATATACATATATATAAGTATATATATGCATGTACATATATATATATATATATATATATATATATATATATATATATATACATACATAGACATATACATACCAAAATTAGGATTCAATAATGTAAAGGCCATCATGTATTTTGTGGAAAAGAACTGCTGAAGGTAAAGTGAAATTGAAAGTAAATTTGATTACTGACTGCCAACAGCCCAGAAAATCTCGTCAAACAACTATTGGATGTGTTAAGTCTCTCTTGGTCATACTGCTTTTTTTTCAGGGATTTGATTTGATTAACTTTGTGCACCGAAACTGGGATACTGGTGAAATGAATTCCTAAATTTGTGTGGATTATTAACTATTTTATGTAATTTTCAACAATTATTCAGTTTGGCTTTTCTTTTACGTAACATGTGCACTTCTGTCACAAAGCCTGTGCAATCAATGCTATCTTCATAAAGTCATGTTTGTTTAATGATAGCCTCACAAGTATCATGGGGGTGCTGGAGCCTACCGCAGCTAACATAAAACCAAAGGTGGACTACACCCTGAAATGGTGATCAGCCACAAAGGTCCTCAGAAGGGCCAATGTGCAGAACCCCTTCCAATGACTCCAAAAAAAGGAGGGACAGTGGGTACACTGAGCTGCTGTTTGGTGAGTAAGCACAAACAACAATCAAATCAGGCTCATAGGCAGAGGTATCCTACCCTCTTGTTTACCGGCTCCTATATTCTTGTGGCATCAATGTTCTTTTATTAAACTGGTGGCAATGTTACATTAATGATTTTTTGTCTTGGTCTTTTATTTTTGAAGACTCTTTCTTTTAGAGACTTTTCTATTATTTAATTGGTGTGTAGAAATCCATGATAGCGGGACTTTACATTCGTATGTAACCAGTCAACTGGTTTGGGCTCCAACAATTTTCACATGCCATAAAAGAGCTGCATTACAAGACAACCTAATTTTAATGAATGTGATTTTGGGACCAACCAAACCTGTCAGACTCATACGTAACAAACTATTTAAAATGTGAGTTTCTGATTTGGTGCACTTAGACGATGAAAGAACGGCTTCATCAATGCAAGAGGTAAAACACCTTCTTTCCTCTTTTATATGTTTGTTGTTATTTGTTATTTTACATGACCTTTTCAGGAAAGTCACCTTCCATCTTAGATTTAGAATTGTTGTGTGCTTCGTCCCAAAAAAAGAAATGCAAGACATTTATGGAGTTTTAAGATTCAAAATCTTAACTTTATATTTATTTTTATTTTTCTCTGTTAATATCACTAGAGGTACTTTCTTCTTGCCTTTTTGTGTCAAATACGCACTTTTTTAGGTGCGTGTCTTGAGACATACATTTTGTGTCAAATACGCACTTTTTTAGGTGCGTGTCTTGAGACATACATTTTAACTGAACACCCTAACATGTCAAAGGCTGTAAATGTTTGCTCGTCTCTTAAAGTCAACTGGTTTGGGCTCCAACAAATTATACTTACATTGCAGAAAAAGCCAAAATAAAACATGGTTTTTACATGCGTATTTAACACAAAAAGGCAAGAAGAAAGTACCTCTAGTGCTATTAACAGAGAAAAATAAAAATAGATATAGAGATATAGAGATATATAGAGATATAGAGATATAGAGATATAGAGATATAGAGATAGAGAGATAGAGAGATAGACAGAGATACAGAGAGATAGCGATATAGCGATATAGAGATATAGAGATGTAGAGATAAAGAGATATAGAGATATAGAGATAATAGATATATAGATATATAGATATAGATATATCGGCCTTGGGAAAATGGGAAACATTTCTAATATATTCCCTCAATAGTCCCTGAAAAGTAAATTCACTTCCTCTATCCAGTATTTTTTTTTTAATTGTCGTGGTAGAGTTGCTTTCCTATTGGCTATCTTGTAACACCTCACTGGCCTACCATCGGTTAGAAAGAAGCCGGAACCAATGTTAGTGTGTTGTAGGCGGAGTGGCAACCGGTTCTAACGGGGGAATGGCGCCGGTCCGAAAAAGCCACGCTCCAGGTGGATGCTAGAGCCAGCCCGAAATGCGGTAGAAGAATAAAGAGAATTTTGGAATATGCACACACAAAAATGTTCAAAACAGCATACAGTTGTGGTCAAAGGTTTACATACACTTGTGAAGAACATAATGTCATGGCTCTTTTGAGTTTCCAGTTATTTCTACAACTCAGATTTTTCTCTGATAGAGTGATTGGAACAGATACTTCTTTGTCACAAAAAACATTCATGACGTTTGGTTCTTTTATGACTTTATTATGGGTGAACAGAAAAAGGTGATCAAATCTGCTTGGTCAAAAATATACATAGAGCAGTGCTAATATTTGGTAACATGTCCCTTGGCCATTTTCACTTCAATTAGGCGCTTTTGGTAGCCATCTGCAAGCTTCTGGTTGAATCTTTGACCACTCCTCTTGACAGAATTGGTGCAGTTCAGTTAAATTTGATGGCTTTCTGACATAAACTTGTTTCTTCAGAATTGTCCACAAGTTCTCAATGGGGTTTAAGTCAGGACTTTGGGAAGGCCATTCGAAAACCTTAATTCTAGCCTGATTTAGCCATTCCATTACCACTTTTGATGTGTGTTTGGGGTCATTGTTATGTTGGAACACCCAACTGCGCCCAAGACCCAATCTTCGGGCTGATGACTTTAGGTTATCTGGAAGAATTTGAAGGTAATCCTCCTTCTTCATTATCCCATTTACACTCTGTAAAGCACAGTGGCGGGGCGTCAGGGCCTTCAAGGCCTTCTCTGCTGGCCTAAGAAATATCTGAATCATATTATATTTTGTCCATCAATACTTATTATTCCAAATGGTCTGTTAGCTTCCTTTCATTGCTTTTCCCCCTGGTTGCACTGCTTCCAGATGTGTGTTTTCATATTGAAGCATTTAACCAATCACATTTCAGCCATTATTTGTTGCCAGATCAGTTCTGCCTCAAAGCCTTCACAATCAGTTCTTGCGGGGTCTGCTGCATTAAACAAGACTGTTGCTTTTAACCAATCAGATTTCGAGTTGGCAACCCCACAATGATTTTTCATAGGCTTTAACATTTTGCTGGCTGGGTCATGTCATTGCTTTCACAAACTATGATTGGCTAGTAGGCGGGCCAAAGCAGCCAGAGATCGCAAACTCCACCCACTTGGCCGACAGTGGCAAAAACAAATGAATTCTGTTGCAGATTTCTCTCACAAAGCTATTTTCCAGACGGACTTTTCAAAAAAAAAAGGACATTATTAAGAAAGGGCGGTCAACTCCGAAGCTAGCAAGCCTGTTACAGCAAGGAATATGGTGTGTGCGGCACTTTCAGTGTGCTAACTTAGCTCCACAAGCAAATAGTATAATGTTGTTTTGATTTAAAGCCATTTTCAAAACGGACTATGCCAGAAATATGACAGGACAGGCTCGAATTTCATCATTAGCTTCGATGGCGATAGGAAAGAAGGAAGAAAGAAAGGAGGATGGATATTGTGTAAAAAGGATTTTTGGTGAGTAAAATATGGCCATATTCCTAAATAATATTTCAATTGTGGGCCAAGTTCTGATATCTGAAAAGCTACAGTGTTTGTATTTAAGCTCCAGTGTTTGTATTTAATCACAAAATGCTGCTAGGAAGTGGATTTTACCCCAGTTTAATTTTTGGCGTTTCACCATTGACGTCCATCGCTGTCTTTTCCCGGGAAAAATCACCCCCCTGGCCTGGTTGTAATGTCTCAAAAGCTCCAGCATTTGTATTCAATCAATAAATGATGCTAGGAAGTGGATTTTACCTCATTTTAGTGCATTTTTTGTCATTTCACGTATGGACGTATCGACGTTCATCGCTGTCTTTTTACCGGGGAAATGATACTCCGGGCCCGGTTCTGATGTCTAAAAAGCTCCAGTATTTGTATTTAATCAATAAATGCTGTGTTCGGCTGGATTTTACCCCATTTTCGGGCAATGTTTGCCCGTACGCCATTGACGTTCATCGCTGTCTTTTCCCGGGAAAATCACCCCCTGGCCTGGTTTTAATGTCTGAAAAGCTCCAGTATTTGTATCTAATCATGAAATGCTGCTAGGAAGTGGATTTTACCCAATTTTTGTGCATTAATTTATTGATGATTTTTTATGTGTCGCAGCTGTAGCTGCAGTAGAGGTTTTATAGCCATAAAATATTTTTTGAGGGTTGGATTGATACGTTGAAGGCGCTACCAGAAAATGCACCGCCCGCCACTGATATATATATATATATATATACCAAAATTAGGATTCAATAATGTAAAGGCCACCACATATATATATACATACATATATATACACACATACATATATACACATACATATACATATTCATATATACATATATACATATATACACATACATATATATACATATATATATATATATACATACACACACATATATATAATATTACTATTCATATAAGATTCATGAGCCCTATTTTTGCAGACGGTGCCAAAACAAAACATCATTCTCATGTCATGCCACACCTAACACATGTTGCACTGTAACATTAAATAATACCTGTGCAGGGTTGATCAAAGAATGTGGAGACACCAGGTCAAAGTAATCTTGTAAACAAATAGCATAATTTGACCATGATGTCAAAGAGGGCGTGTAAGGTGTATGGTGATGGGGAGAGATTTATTGAGCAAAGCTTTATAGTCATTGTTTTCAATGACTGATAGGATAATTACATGAGAGAAAGTTAGCATGTTGCTTTCTGCAGCTTTCTCAGTGTTAACAGTATAGCTGCATTGTATTTTTTACCTCGAGAATTATGATAGCGGTGCTATTTTGAAAAAGAAAAAAGTGTTGGGAAGAACAATGAACACAAGCTGCGAAGGTGGTGTTGGAATTTGACTCCACTAACCAGGCTAATGGCCCAAGTTTATAAAAAATAGCAAAATTCAGGGCACTGCTTCATATCTCAGCACCGAAGAAAGAATATAAAATAGAGGGAGAATGAGCGCGCCAAATATCATATATACAGTGGTTAGATGTGTTACGTCCTAAATGAAGATACAAAATATAGTGTGCCTGTGCTGACTATTTGCAACTGTGATGTTTATTGATGTTGATGCTGGCAGAAAGAAAACAACCATACCTGGATGAAATAATTCCTTATAATATTGACCCTAATAATGTGGCTTTGATTCATAGAGTATCTCAGAAATACCACGTGCCATGATTTTTCTTAAGATTTTCCATTCAAAGTAACACATTTGTACTCCCTATTAAAACCGGTAATACACAGACAATTGTTTTTCCCTACACCAGGCAGAGGATGAAAGACACGGACAAAAATGTCACTGTTCTTCCGGTTCTATTCAGTAGGTGAAAAATTAAGTCTTTGGGAGTATCCATTCCTTTATCCAGTTCATCCAGCCCTTGTTTTAAAGCATAAGGGTACTTTTTTCCAGATATTACAAAAACCTGGGGTAAATCACCCATTCGCTGTCACAGACTCACACTTTTGAACATTTTGACAATGGACAAAAATAGAGCACCTGATATTTAAAAAGCTCCACACCCGGATACTAAAAAGCAAATATTTCCCAACCTGACAGTAACCACTCCCATTTTGTTTTCAATTTACTAAAGCGAAACTATTGGAATGTATTATTCTAGCTTGGTTTGATTATTGCTTGAAATAAATTAATTAAGGTGCCAAAATGAACACATGAGCTGTTCAATTAAGTGTTTTTCAGTGTTTGTGTAATCCTAACTGTTAGTTTTAGTTTTTTCTCCTATTCCTCTTTTTAAATGGTAAACCCTACAAAAAGTGTGTTTTCAAGGAACCAGGAACAAGGAAGAAGAAATTATTGTACGTGTAAATTGGCACTCAAGAATTATAGCAGACACATTAATCCTTCATTCATCTTCCATACCGCCCATCCCCAAAAGGGTTGCAAGGGTTGCTGGAGCCTAACCCAGCTGTCTTTGGGCGAAAGACAGACTACACCCTAGACTGGTTGCCAGTCAGTCGTAGGGCACACAGAGAGACAAACAACCATCCGCACTCCCAATCATACTGCCACCAGCAGGAATTGAGCCCACTCCTGCTTGCACTGAAGTCAGGCGAGTGAACCTCTACTCTACACCACGAGGCACCTCAGACACATTACTGTTAAAAAATCTACATCCAGTGGTAAACTCTCTCCACAAATGTCTCTACATTAAAACTATTCAGGTTATGAAAGGCCTAAATGGGAAAATGTTGTCTCTGAATACAAAAGAAATTTGAAGTTAGGAAACATGAACTCTCAAATATTTAAATATCCCCTAAAGGTAAATAATCACTGAGCATCCAGAATTTTAATAGAGTTTTGTCCCTTAGGTCTAACACATTGTGTCTTTAGTTTCTCTTAATACAGCTTTATTTTTTGCTTTTCATCATTTTCACCCAAGAAAGTGCAAGTGAAAAATGCTGCGAGTAAAAAGAAGTGTCCTGCTATCAAAGTGTTCAAAGGCTTGCTATTGCTCAGATACACAACATATGCCTTGCCCATTTTAGGATAATGATGAAGAGTTATCAAAGACAATCACCATTGGATTGGATCCATCCATAATTTACAAATATATTTTAAATCACCCCCTGGCCTGGTTGTAATGTCTCAAAAGCTCCAGTATTTGTATTCAATCAATAAATGATGCTAGGAAGTGGATTTTACCTAATTTTAGTATTTTAGTGCATTTTTTATCATTTCACGTATGGACGTATCGACGTTCATCGCTGTCTTTTTACCGGGGAAATGATACTCCGGGCCCGGTTCTGATGTCTAAAAAGCTCCAGTATTTGTATTTAATCAATAAATGCTCTTTTGGGCTGGATTTTACCCCATTTTTGGGCAATGTTTGCCCGTACGCCATTGACGTTCATCGCTGTCTTTTCCCGGGAAAATCACCCCCTGGCCTGGTTTTAATGTCTGAAAAGCTCCAGTATTTGTATTTAATCATGAAATGCTGCTAGGAAGTGGATTTTACCCCATTTTTGTGCATTAATTTATTGATTATTTTTTATGTGTTGCAGCTGTAGCTGCAGTAGAGGTTTTACAGCCATAAAATAGTTTTTGAGGGTTGGATTGATACATTGAAGGTGCTACCAGAAAATGCACCGCCCACCACTGGTAAAGCACCAGTTCCATTGGCAGAGAAACAGCCCCACAGCATAATACTACCACCACCGTGCTTGACGGTAGGCATGGTGTACTTGGGGTTAAAGGCCTCATCTTTTCTCCTCCAAACATATTGCTGGGCATTGTGGCCAAACAGGTCGATTTTTGTTTCGTCTGACCACAGAACTTTCCTCCAGAAGGTCTTATCTTTGTCCATGTGTTCAGCAGAAAACTTCAGTTGAGCCTTAAAGTGCCGCTTTTGGAGCAAGGGCTTCCTTCTTGCACGGCAGCCTCTCAGTCCATGGAAATGCAAAACACGACTGTGGACACTGACAAATGTGTTCCAGCAGCTTCTAATTCTTGGCAGATCTACTTTTTGGTGATTCTCGGTTGAATCTTCACCCTCCTGACCAATTTTCTCTCAGCAGCAGGTGATAGCTTGCGTTTTCTTCCTGATCGTGGCAGTGACAAAACAGTGCCATGCACTTTATACTTACAAACAATTGTTTGCACTGTTGCTCTTGGGACCTGCAGCTGCTTTGAAATGGCTCCAAGTGACTTTCCTGACTTGTTCAAGTCAAGGATTTGCTTTTTCAGATCCATCCTGAGCTCCTTTGACTTTCCCATTGTAGCGTTGGGGGCGTTTGCATCCAATGAGCCCTATTTAAATGGCCTCAGAGAAGTCACCAGCTGTAGTCACTCATCACTCACAAGAAGTTAAGAGGCCATGCTATCAAGCTCATTTCACTGACACAACTTTCTAAGTCACCAAAATTGCTAATTTGTGTTGCTGTATGTATATTTTTGACCCAGCAGATTTGATCACTTTTTCTGTTAACCCATAATAACGTCATAAAAGAACCAAACTTCATGAATGTTTTTTGTGACAAAGAAGTATCTGTTCCAATCACTCTATCAGAGAAAAAGCTAGAAATAACTGGAAACTCAAGAGAGCCATGACATTATGTTCTTCACAAGTGTATATAAACTTTTGACCACAACTGTGCATAAAAGTAGCAAAAAAAGTTCTGGGTGTTAAAATTGTGATGTCAATTTCTCTTTACAGTGGAGATGAAATCACTGAAGGCAATTCGATTCATTGTTCTTTTTTTGGCAGCATACATCCTTTTTCAGAATCAGGTAATGCAGTATTCAAACTTTTTTTTCAAGCTAACAATATAATACAATGTAGAAAAACAGATTTCTAATTATTTTTAAACAAACAAGCATGAAGGGAAAATGAGACAGACATCTAAATATTTTTTTAAAATGTATTTAAGGGGTTAAAAAACAACCATTATGTTTTTGTGATAACATGCTTTTATACTTTCCAGGAGCTAGCAGATAAAACAATAACCAACAGTCATCGCATAATAAAAAGGGAATGTAAGGCATCTTTTTTGGTCTCGTCTACGGTGCAGCATATTTAGTCATCACTGTGCTCAAACAAGAATTGTGTTCCTTAATTGGTACGGTGACTGCAAAGCATGATAATTGCAATGTGTCTCTGTTCTGGATTTCAGTTTTGGAAAATTGTTCCCCAACAAATTGCTCCACAACTTCAGTGGACATTTTCGTCTTGGTAAACGATATCGACCCATTTATGCTCCCTGAAATAGTGAGGAGTTTTAGCGCAAATGATTTCCAAATAGACAACTTGCTTGTTGTGGAGGAGCTAAATTTGACCACAGGTGAGAGTTTTGGTCTTAAAGTCGTAGTTACTTCATTTTAACTCATTGACTTCCGACTCAGTTTACTATGGACGGCTGTGATCATTCAGTGTCAATCTCATTTTTAATTGGAAGGGACTGGGAGCCAATGATTACTGCCAATTATACCAGTTCTAATATATTGGACATCTATTTAAAGCAATTAATTATCAATAGCAGCAAAATAGTTGATGTGATGTTTTTAGTTAATTCATTTTTTCATGCCACCGTGTCTATTTCTTTACAGTCTGCTATCCATTGCCTAATGAAGCACAACAGTGTCATTGTGAGGATGAGTTAATATGGTCAGAAGACATTTGTGAGATTTATGGTCGATGTACCAATCTAAATTCACAAAATTGCAGTTGCATAAATGGAATACCAAGAGGCGAACACTGTGTACCATGTAAGTGCAGCTTGTTTGAGGCCAATTCATTAAAACTATGTAGAATCCCATTAACAGATTGCCAGGAGAACCTAGCCCAAATTGTGTTTCATGTTTCCAATTACATTATTAGTTACTGTAGACCAGGGGTCTCGAACTCAATTTACCTGGGGGCCGCTAGAGGCCGAGTCTGGGTGAGACTGGGCCGCATCAGGATTTCCACAAGAAAAGCACTGATAAAACATTCCAACGTTATCAAATACCTTTATTTTTTAACAAAAAATAATGAATTAAATAAATTAACTTAAAGATGAATAAAAAATAAATCAATCAGTAATATAAAACCAAATAATACTAATGAGCATACAGTAGATATACACTGGCTGGCTAAGTAGAGAAAATGAATTATTTTTATTCCGTTTCAAATGTCTGTATTAACAGCTCTTTAACCTTTAACTTTCTGAACTTGAATGGAATATTCTGAACACGGCTTCTTTTGCCTACTCCTTGCTGCTAGAGACCTGGCAGCGCTTCTTCTCACATAGTCACATTTGGCTTGAGGGAGGAAGCAGTGGAGACCCTCAGTAGAGCTTGAAGATGCTCATCAGTAAGTCTGGACCTGTACTTGGACTTATTGAAGTTCAAGGTGGAGAAGAGCTTCTCACACAAGTATGTGCTCCCAAAAAGGCACATGGTCCGCTTGAACCTTCGGGAAAGTTCAGGGAAGCTGGGGGTCAACTCTCTCAAAAATTGCCCAAGCTTGTCTGCTTCTCCACTCACCTCCCTGAACTTGGCTTTGAGTGCAGAGTTGCACTGCAGGTCAATGAGCTCCATTTGAAGCTCAGGAGGGGCATCTTGCACATCAAAGGAGAAGGGGTCCGCAAAAATTTGAAATGTGGCTTTGTGTGTCTTGAAGTCTGCAAATCTGTGATCAAATTCCTCCTGTAGCTTCGAAATGGCCTCAACATACTTCTCACCACTGAATGGTGTGCCTGCATCCACGAGAGCCTTGCATGCTGGGAAATGGCAAAGGTTTGTCTGAGAGAGCTGGGCTTTCCATAACACAAGTTTAGTGCAGAATGCTCTCACGTTGTCATAGGCAGCACTGACAAGTTGCCCCTGGCCTTGTAGCTTCTTGTTCAGTACATTAAGCTCATGTGTGATATCAACAAGAAAAGCCAAGTCCATGAGCCATTTGGGATCACTTAGCACAGGATCAATCAACTCACAAACGGCGTAGCTAGCTTTGACTGCTGCATTACTGTCTTTGGTAGCCTTCTTGAAGAGATCCTGTTGCCTCAGAAGACGTGTTTTAAGACTGGCAACCTGGTTGGCTCTCTCATCTCCCTGGTATTTTTCGTACTCCACAGCATGTCTCGTAGTACAATTACGTTTCAAATTGTATTCCTTGTGCACCGCAACTTTTTCAGTGTAAATGAGACACGTCGGGGTGCCCCTGTGTTCAACAAAGAAATATTGCACTCCCCACTTTTCTTGAAACTGTCTGTGCTCATCACCGACCTTTCTCTTCACGGCAGGCTTTGAAAGAGACATCTCTGGGGCTCTGTAATATGTTTTTCCACTTGGAATGAGTCTCGGGTTGATCTTTCACATTCAGTCGCGCGGGTTTGTGGCGCATGTGCACTTTCGCTCTCCGTTTCAATCGCGGAGATGGCTACAGACACTGACACAGGCTGGATCACGGATCATAGCGCCTCATTCAGTTGTATGCTGAGAGCAGCGGAGGAGTGTGCGCGCCGAGCGGAGTGATCGGCCTCACGGCTTCTCCTCCGCCCAGCTGATTGGAGGAATGAATGAGTGAGTGAGCGAGGCACTGGACAGCCCGGCCGATGTCCCGCCCTCCAGAGCCGTATACCTCACCGTGATTGGTTCATTCAGCTCCGAACCAAAGTTCCCTCTAATTTTTTGTTGGTCTGAGCAGAAAGACAACCTCCCCGAGCGCACTGAGTACCAGTGTGAGCGACATGATCGGTACTCGGATGATTCGCCTAAAGACGTTTCGCCGACGGACGTTTGACAGACGGGCAGGTCGCCGAATGGACGTTCCACCGAACGTTCATTCGGCCGAACGGAGGTTCCGCCGAAACGGGATTCGAACGCTCGCCCCGCCGGATCGTGTGTGTACAAGTTTTTCAACCTCGGCCCGCGGGCCATATACGGCCCGTTAGGATTTTTAATCCGGCCCGCCGCCGGTGTTGTCCAAATTATAGTAAAAATCAATGTTCGTCTACCATCAATGGCAGCCCGGGAATAAGCACTCTTGGGCGGGCATGGCAGTCCAGGAATAAGCACTCTTGGGCAGGCAGATGTAGCAGAACCGAGCCGTAAAATGACAGCAATCGGGTGAAATCCATCCTAAAACAGCATTTAATGATTAAATACAAATACTGGATGATATCGCGATGGAGGCAAAAAAACGTCTATAAACGTCCATTCGCCAAACGGCTCAAAATGCTCTCAAATTCGGTCAAATCCAGCTGAAAACAGCGTTTAATGATTAAATACAAATACTAGTATTTGTATTTAATCATTAAACTAACAAATACTAGTACGACCTGTCCGTCTGTCAAACGTCCGTCGGCGAAACGTCTTTAGGCGAATCATCCGGTCACGACATCATCATTGCTCGCTATCGGCACACCAGTATCACACCTGCCACAAGCAGGTGCATGTCAATGTTCCCTCTAATTTTTCATGTAAAACATGCTGTAAAACAAGAAAAACATGAGTGGACAGAGCTACTGCCACTGGCTGCCACTTAAACGGCGCCATCATGGGGAAAGGGGTAAAAAAAAAAAAAAAAAAAAAAAAAAATTAAAAAAAAAAAAAAATTGATCTTTCATATTAAGACGGGGGCCGCAAATTATCGTCCCGCGGGCCGCAGTTGGCCCGCGGGCCGCATGTTTGAGACCCCTGCTGTAGACGGACAAAAGTGAATCTTTGCTGTGTACAGCTGGCCCTCAATAAGATGTTCTATTTTGAAGGGGGGGAAAAATTGGGTTCTTCAACGTTTAGACACGTTTCTCCGCCGTTCTATTTTCTAAAGGATTATAATAGAGTTTTAATTTTAAAACATTCACTAGCTGCAGTTATGTGCATGAAATGGGCTCTGAAAAAGCAAGATATACCAGACACGCTAGTGCTAGCCACATATATACATTCATGCGCCTCTGCTTGTCTTACTGTATTACTTCTTATTTGTGTGTTCTTTGCAGATATCCCCATACCTCAAACAATAGGTACTGTTGTTCTTTTTCTCTTTCTTAAAATTACCATTCTGAATACCACTTCTGTATCACTCGGGCAAGATTACATGCCTAAGAAGTGAGAAAGGTTTAGTGTGTTTTTTAGAATGTTTTGTTTTATCTTGAAACAGTAGTATTCGTGATATTGTCTCACTCCAAGTTGTAAATGCCAATGGACAGCAGTATAAAATCATCCAACAACAACATAATATTTTAGATGGCTACCTAATGGGGTTTCCCAAACCCACTAACCAAACCTTTTGAACTTACTAAAAGTGATCTCGTTTTCAAAATAATCTTTTTCTTCTTTGATTTAATGATGCCTAAAAGTGCGAATTAGAACAGGTGGTGATTTTGAAACAAATAGAAAGATGTTTTTCCATTGTAATATACTATTTTTTGTGTTTTATCAGAGGGTGGGAACTGATTAATTTGCATTTAGTTCATTTCTATGGGAAAATTTGATCTGAGATACGAGTACATTGACATACGAGCTCAGTCCCCGACTGCATTAAGCTCGTATCTCAAGGTATTGCTGTATCTTGTTAGAAGAAATCTTCATGAAATCTTCAACACAATTGATGATTTTATACTGACAGTCTTAAACCCAGATAAGCGTTAGTGTAAAATAATTTATGTTGTCATGTCTTCTCTCCTCCTGTTCTGCTTTAGTTGAAGTTGTCATCATGGTGGAAACTGCAACAGTAACTCAGCCATTAGAGATAGTTAACACAATGAGGGATGCTGTGGAAAATATCTTCTTGCCATTGGAGTTATCAAATAAATTGACAATGACAAGTTGGAATTTGACCACAGGTGAGAATTTCTGTCTCTTTATTTGTGTCTTTGCTTTTAAATAGGATAGTAATAAGCATTGTGTCACCAATATGTTTAGCCTGCTATCAAAACTCCATTGGAAGTCATCAGTGTCAGTGTGAGGATTTGTTTGAATGGCCATGTGACTTCTGTGACGTTTATGATGAATGCAACAATGCCAGTACACGCTGTGGTTGCATCGGCGGAATTCCTCCATTTGAGCAGTTATGTGGACCAATTTCAAGTAAGTGAATTAGATTTAAAACTGTGCATATAACTAGGAATGCCCAAATTTTCTATGGTTAGACTTCCTGTCTCTGGCCACTGCAGATTCACCAAGGTGTTTCATGACTAGGTATAAGGCCAAGCACCTCCAGCATATCCTAGGTGTGCACTGGTGGATGATGTATGCAATTATGCACAAATAAAAATGTGTCAGGAAGGGATTTTTCATTAAATTCATTTGATTTATTTCAAAACTTGTGAAGCTATAACTACTGTCAACAGTGCAGTTGTGGTGGGTTTCATTCATAAATGAAGATTAAATACAGTCAAATAAGTGCAAGTTACGACCAGTTGCAGAATCAGAACTCTTATAACTTCAGAAAAGATCACAGGGAAATAAATTCTTCACCAAGCACAAATCTGTAACACTTAAAAGGATCTGCAACGACTATAAGAACTTGTAGTTGTTGAAAAATTAATGATAGCATTCAATGTACTAATACTTTGATACAAAATTTGTAAAATCAGTTTAATTAGTAGGTCGCCGTTTTTTGTTGACGTCGCACTCTCGGGAGTGACTTAATGATTAGTGATTACAGTGGTACATCTACAGGTATGGAGCAGAGCTATTCTACCAAGAGCAAACAAGTTGTATCATCACCCCCAGCGTGCATTGTGTGCATAAAACATGGCGTCTCTGAAAGTCAAAGAAAATATGTTCTGAAAATTATGGATATTTAAACCAAGAGGAAATATTTCAAAAAAATGTTGTACAAGATAACAATTGTGGCTTAAAAGGGCGTAAACGTCTTCATAGCGGTGGCTCCTTTTAACAAGAGGATAGAAAACTATAATCTCACAATCCACATGGAATCTCACTGGAAAAATTGTGACCGTCTGAAAATATTAAAAACCTTTGAACGTCTGCCAATATTTCCTCTTGCTGAATTTTATATATTCAGCATTGGTCGAATTTGAGAATTTGGAAGACACTGGTTTTATTTTGGGTCAAACAATAATTGAATTTCTCATTTTTTGCTTCACAGCTATTTTACCATGTCGAGATCCAGTAACAACCACAGAAGGTATTGTACTGTTTTTTAAATAAGTGACTACCTTTGTGAGTCATTATTCAGAAAGAATGCTAAAGTTATTTTAGAACACTGTCTTTGTCAGGCTGATGCTTATGCCTCCAAGTGATGGTTCTATAGCTTTATTGGCACACTGTTATTTCCACGGAACTGCTCCACTATTCATCTGCACCACAAAAGAGAAAACGAGCTGCAGTAGTGTAAACTAGTAAATCAGAATTGTTAAATAATATTGACATTGTCCAATAATGATAATTAAAAATAAAATACACTTCCAATGTTTTCAGTTTTAAACATACTATTAATCACATTGTTTTCTTTTCTTCTGTTATGCTCTGTAGCATCTAAGGTATAAAGCTAAACAACCATTGGAAAAATGTATCACCAGGATGTATTTACTATAAAAACAAAGTTATTATTTTTGGGAGGAAACATTTATATAAATTAATTCCGTTAAATTCAAGACTTTATACTTATCACAACTTCCTGAAAAGAAAGAAATCTAAATTTATCTACAGTATAGATTATGCACGTAATTGTTTTTTTTTTTTTGCTGCTCAGACTGAAATCGAGCTCAAGGTGGTATGAGCAGAACTTTAATACAGAAACTATATTAAACCCTTGATGTTCACAACGACTTTAGTGCAGCCATTTTTCCTGAAGAAAAGTAACAAAGATAAGCTTTCTTTTGGGCAGCAATGAAAACATTCGACTTCTGGTCTTGGAAAAATGTTGTTGTTTACTTCATCATATGCTGCTTGCCACATTAGCACTTCCAAATTTGGGTGCTGCTGACCTGAGACGTTTGAGCTCATTCAACATTTTGGTGTTTCAAAAGCTTTTTGCTATCTTTACTTCTATGCCAAGCCAATCACATCTATCAGGCTAACCTTGGAAGCTGGTTGTAAATATTTGAGTGATGGGTAACACTGAGTGTCATATTGTATTTAGTAGTGGGCTGTGGTCCTTCTCTAGTACATATTGTTCAAAGTCATATGCTGCCTATCTTTCGTTCACCAAGCAGAGGTACCAAAAAATCTCTCTCAAAGAGCCAACCTTTTCGACACCTCAAAAACAAAAGATTTGACCGCATTGTCCTTTTTTGTTGTGGATTTTCCACATGGTTATTTTGTGAAATTTAGCTAGAATTGTCAAAAAAATCTTTGAAACATTTCATAATATTTCATTTCATGTTTTCTAACTCAGGTCCAGTTACGCAGAGAATAACAGGTGAATCAGTTACAACAATTTTTTTCAGTGAAAAAATTATTTGTATATGTATACTGACAAGTTTTCACTTCATTTTAGAGCGGGTATCATTTACATTGGATATTGATTTTGATGAATCATACAACAGCATAGATAATGAAGTTAACATGGCCTTTTCACGTTCCGTAAGTTAAAATTTTAATGATTCCTTCAAGGAGTGCTGATGATTGCTGATATTAATACATCTGTTGAACCCCACATTTTGATGTGCTCACCTTCTCAAACAGATGACAACACAAGCTGAGATCCACATTGCAGGATTACAATCTGTAACACTTTTGGGTTTCAGGTATATTTAATTTTCTAAAATACAAATTCTTCCAAATTTTCATAAAAGTTTTACACATTTTTAAGTTTTTATTTCATTACTGAATGAAAATGACAACACATTTGGCCGAATTATTGTGCCAGGAATGACTAATTTTAAAAAGACAAAAATGAAAAGAGAAGCATCATTAAACCTTTTTTAATGTTGGTACTATCAAGGTCCTACATAATCTGTTTTGAAATGTTTTTACAAAGCGCTGGTAGCACAATTGGTGCTTTTGAAATTGTTGCAAATACTACAATTCAAGATGAAGATGTTGAAGCACTTCTAACGGGAATGTTTAATGACCTGAAGAACTTGTTTCCTGTGGTGTTTGAGAGTAAGTAGCTGTGTTCCCATAAAAATTGAGACACTTTAATGCCATATCACCTTAATTTACTCTTTATCTGTTTGTTTTCAACCAAAGGCCGCACAAGGTTATTATTTGAACCACGTCCTGTATTTTTTGGAGAGACTTTAAATGTGACATGTGGTCCACCACCAAGAGACCTAGACTTAAGTATCACTTCGACAATTTGGACTCTTGATGATGTTGTAATAAATGAAGATGGTCAACACACATTTTCACAAGAAAATGGAATGGAAACACTTACAATCAACAATTTCTTTTTCACTGATGATGGTAAGAAACATTTGAAATATCTATAGGTCAATTTTAAAAATCCTTGCAAAATTTCCGCTGCTCATAAATTAGAGAACAGCAACAATATTTGAAAAAAAATGCTTTATTGTCACTTACTGGAATAGTTGGGGATAGAATTTTCTTTCTCTTTCTTTCTTCTTCCCTTGTCCGAGGTTGGGTCGCGGGGGTAGCAGCTTTAGCAGGGAAGGCCAGACTTCCCTCTCCCCAGCCACTTCATCCAGCTCTTCTGGGAAGATCTCAAGGCATTCCTCGGGCCAGACAGAAAACACTGTAAATGCTGCACCAATCTGCCTGTCGATCTCCCGTTCCAATTTGCTTCACTTGTGAACAAGACCCCAAGATACTTAAAATCATCCACTTGGGGAAGGACCTCATCCCTGATCCACAGAGGGCATGCCACTTTTTTCCAACTAAGGACCATAGTCTCAGATTTCGAGGTGCTGATTCTCATCCCGAGCACTTCACACTCGTTTGCAAATGATAAAGCCAACAGAACCACATCAACTGCAAAAAGCAGGGATGCAACACTGAGGTCACCAAAGTGGACCCCTCAACTCCACAACAGTGCCTAGATATTTGGTCCATAAAAGTTGTGTAGAAACAGAACTACTGCCATCTACGCGGACCAGATTCCGACACCGGTCATACAGGGACCGGACCCCATGTATCATGCACTCGGGTACCCCATACTCACGGAGTAGTCCCCACAAAACTCCGGAGAACACGGTCGAATGCCATCCGCAAAGGACATATAGACTGATTTGGTGAAGTCCCATGGCCCCCCAAGAACCCTGGTGAAGTTATCGAGCTGATTCATTGGTTCAGGACCAGGACAAAAACCACACTGCTCCTCCTAAAAATTTCCTTGAAGTCCCCGGGAAGTCATTCTCCATGCCCTCAACAAATTCCCATGTGCTTGTTTTTGCTTCAGAGACCACCAGAACTGAGTGCGGCTTGACCAGCTAGTACTTGTCAGCTGCCTCCAGAGTCTATCAGCCAAAAAAGCCTGATAGGACTCCTTCAGCCTGATGGCACCACTTACCGGCAGTGTAGATCAGTGGGTTCTGGGGTTGCCACCACGACAGCCACCGATGGTTATCGGTTGACACCCCTCTTTTCACCCAACTGTCCAAGAAATGTGGCCGCAAGTCTGATAACACGACTAAAAAGTCGATCATCGAACTGCGGCCTGCGGTGTCCTGGTGCCACGTGCCCATAAGGACATCCTTAAGATGGAACATGTTGTTCGTTATTGACAATTCACGACGAGCACAGAAGTCCAACAATGGAACACCGCTCGTGTTCTAATAAGGGGGATCAATCTTCCCAATCACGTTCTTCCAGGTCTCACTGTCATTCTCCATGTGAGCATTGAAGTCCTCTAGCAGAATGAGGTAGTCCCCAGGAAGGGCACTTCCATCTCCCCACCCGTAGGTGAAGGGATGCTATGCTCTCGTTTACCGGGGTGAACTAAAGCACCGAGCCGGGGGCCAATGAGTATGCCCACACCTGCTTGTCGCCTCTCACCATAGGCGACTCCAGTGTGGAATAGTGTCCAACCCCCCTCCAGAGGTGTGGTACCAGAGCCCGAACTGTGCATAGAGGTGAGCCCGACTCCATCGAGCTGGAACTTGTTAACCTCACGGTCTATCTCAAGCCCCTTTCCATCTAGGGGGTGGCATTCCATAGCCGAGAGCCAGTTTTTTTCCAGCCAGAGATCGGACCACGAAGGACCCCTTCTTTGGTTGCCACCCAAATGTCTGCCCACCCAAACTTTTTGATGTTCATCTTATAGGAAGGGGTAGTTTTGTTATTCACAAAACAATGTTCTTTCAGGATTCTATGAATGTAGCCTGTTTGATGGGGAATCAAGTTTCCGGAGTAACTCCAGGAACCGTTTGCTTCATTTTGAAACACCAAGAATTATACTGGATCCCCTTCAAGATAATCTCTTATGTGAAGTTGGGCAGCAAGTGTCGGTCCAGTGTTCTGTCCAAGCTCCCTACGAGGTGGTGTTTGAAGGAGACCCACAAGCAGGTAAAAATTAAAGAGAAATACCGTAATTACTCGAATATAACACGCAGATTTTTGCTATATAATTAATTCCAATAGTTGGGGGTGCGTGTTATAATCAATAACTAATTTTTTTTTTTTTTTTTTTTTGTGTCTTGTTACATGGCCCTTAGCCTAGTGCTTTTTCTTGCCAAATAAATTGAATTGAAATTGAATTGAATAAAATAAATTACAAATTTTCGATCGAAAAAAGCATTGTCAAACTCACTTTGACGCACGGATTTTACGTCATCTCGTAGAGCCGACGCACGGATTTTACGTCATCTCGTGAAGCCGACGCACGGATTTTACGTCATCTCGTAAAGCCGAGACCACCACTGCCCCCCTCTAGCCTCGTACCCGTCTCAGTTCACCCTCTCTCAGTTCAGTGTTATAATCAATAACTAAAATAAATTACAAATTTTCGATCGAAAAAAGCATTGTCAAACTCACTTTGACGCACGGATTTTACGTCATCTCGTAAAGCCAATCGGATGATGTGTTGTGGGAGGAAGAGGAAGTGGATGAAGGAAGCGTGGACGTTGATAGGATTCTCAACGAAGAGATGTATGAGAGGACAGACAAAGAGAGAGAGGAACTCTTCATTTGAAGGATTCTAATGAATAAATTTGTTTGAACAAAACAATCGTGAAACGAAGAAAAAAAGGTAAGATTTCTGATTTTCGTCAGCGGGAAATTTTAGGTGCGCACTATATTCGAGTACTGCGTTTTTCCAGATTTTTTGGGCCCAAAATTACATGCGTGTTATTTTCGAGTGCGCGTTATATTCGAGTAATTACGGTACTTTTTTTCTTAATTTAAATTTTGTCTTCAGTATGATAGTTTTACAAATCTATAATGTTGAGGCAATTGTTGTTAACTGAGCACTGTTTGGATTTCAAGTGAATTTGTTAATCTGTTGAAGAGGTAGCAAATCTCATATCTGAAAATGTCCCCCACAAAATCAATAGAAAAATATAACAGTATCGACCAATCTATCATACAATAGTTGTCATGGATAACACACTAAAGTCCTGCATGTCACGCACTGCAGGCGTGCAGACGTGTAAACAGGGGGCCTGGACCTAAACACAGGGGAACAGGGTGGCCGGGACACTGGTATCAACGGGTTTTAATTAAAGAGACCAAAAACAAAGTGCAAACAAAAGCCGGGAATCCCAAATTACAAAAATTGGAACAAAATAATCAAACATGCCTGGGACGCACACCTAATATTGACGTGACATTGACAAGGGGGTCTTAAATTCACAGATATGAGTTAACGAGACATAGAGAACCGTTGGGTGACAGAAAATTACACAGGAAAAAAGTCAAGACTAAATCAAAAGTTCATGAATCTAACACTGCACACAGAGAAAAAAAAGCTAAAACATGTATGATCTTTTTGTCACAGTGAAGGTTGAATAGAAATGTTCTTGACCTTGCAAGTCCTTGGAGGTCCTACGAGAAAAATGAAAAAAATCTGAATGGCCATTCTTATTGATAATCTATCATTAAGAGGATTGCTTGATAGTGAACGCATGGGGATATTATTGGAGTGCTAAGAAGCAAGAAGCACGACATTTTATAAATTTCACAAATTGAAAGAGAAATTCATTCTGTTTAATTTGATTTTCAAATGATGACATGTTCACATTTTTGTGTTCTGTTTTTGTTACTCTTCAAACCAGGTCAAACAATTGAAAGTCTGACCCCAATAACACAGGCAGACTGTGATAACCAAGAATTAAATATCATTTGTGAAACCATTAATTTCCCTCAATTTCGACGGACTGCAACATTTTTGTTGTTCACAAATCGTAAGTACTGAGCCTCAAATGACAACATCAAATAAATAGTGAACCCCCTCCCCAAAACCAGTAATCACATGTGCGCACACCAAATTGCTGAGGTAAACATTTTAGTATTGTCTTTTCAGGTCAATTCACGTGTGTTGATGATCCAGAATTTGGAAATGGATTTTTAAATAGCACGGGTAGAGCTTCTTGTGAAGAAAATGAGGTTGGACAAAAAACTGCCATTTGCAGAGAGAATGGAGAATGGGAAGATCGGGACGACAACTGCACCCTTCAAATTCTTGTGGAATTACTTTTACAGTCTCAAGTGAGATCAATTACACTCCCCACCCCACACACATTAAAAAATATCTACTGCAAAGATTATTGAACTTCTACGAGAAAAAATTGGAACAATATTTCCATAAATGGGATGTTTGCACTCTGATCAAAGCATTAACAAGCCCATCCTTTAATACAGTGCGCTTATATAGTAAAGAATAAAAATCTGAAAACATTGAATGGACTTTATTGAGTTCAAGTGTTTCAACCGTTTTTATACATAACACAATGCATTTATTGTTTATAATATTGGTTTCCTCCCAAATTTCAGTTTTTGAATGAAACCACTTTACCAGAGTTCCTGGAAGAACTGAGTAATGCCACCACCACACTGAGTGAAGAAGTGACTGAATCTCAAAACAACATTGGCGCCATTGTTACAATTCTTGACAATGTTGCATCCTTTGTAACAACATCTGATGTTGAGATAATCCAGGAGTCAATGGAGGTATGTCCTTTTTTCATTTCACCACAGCCTTTTGAACAAATGTATTAACTGTTTGTCTTTCTTTTTTTTGTTATTCAGGATGTCCTTCTAACCACAAGCGTCCTTACCTTAGATAACGCAATAGATGCATGGAACAATCTTAACCGTGAAGCTATCATTGAAATCTTGGGACAAAGAATCATTACCCCTAGAAATGAGAGTGTAAGCTCACTATTGCTGTTTGCTCTTGAGGGTATAACTAGTAGACTGAGCAATGCCTCTTTTAACATCGAAACACCATTGATACTCTTGAACAAAACCTCATTCATAAACAATTTCAACGCAGATTTTAATTCTACAGTGGAGATAGATATTCAAGGGACCAATGGACCAACAAACCTCACAGTGATAACCTTTGAATCCTTGGACAATGTACTTCCTCCAAGAGATGAGAACAACGCTACAGGCAGGGTCATAAATGGGAGAGTTGTACTTGTTCAGTCTGACAACAATATCAACAACATCTCATTCAATTTTGACATCATAAATGAGACTCTTGAAAGACCTCAGTGTGTCTTTTGGAACTTTTCCCTCTTCGAAGGTCTTGGAGGATGGGACGATGAAGGCTGTGAGCTCATTGTAATAGAGAATGATGCAGTCACATGTCAGTGTGACCATCTGACTTCATTTTCCATTTTAATGTCACCTCATGCTCCAAACAGCCTTGTGTTGGATTACATCACCTACATCGGGGTCGGAATTTCCATTTTGTCTTTAATTATATGCCTCTGCATTGAGGCTGCAATATGGAGAAAAGTTAGCAACAGCCGTACAGCACACTTGCGACATATTTGCATTGTTAATATTGCCTTGTCTCTCCTAATTGCAAACATCTGGTTCATTGTTGGTGCAGGTGTCTCTGCAGGAATGAGAAGCAATCCACGTGTATGCACTGCTGTTACCTTTTTCATCCATCTCTTTTACTTAGCCCTCTTTTTTTGGATGTTAAATTTTGGCTTGTTGTTGTTCTATTACATAGTCAATGTGTTTGGGAGGGATTCTAAAAGCACCATGTTGGCTATTGGATTCAGTCTTGGCTATGGAGCCCCATTGCTCATTGCAACGATTACTATAGCCGTAACTGCACCGGTCAATTCTTATATT
Organism: Stigmatopora argus; assembly: GCF_051989625.1. Lineage (NCBI taxonomy): Eukaryota > Metazoa > Chordata > Actinopteri > Syngnathiformes > Syngnathidae > Stigmatopora > Stigmatopora argus. Next base: position 4,401,111 of record NC_135405.1, on the reverse strand, counting down.
CAGGAAACCGCAGTCTGTTGGCTCAATTGGAGCAGGTCCATGGCGCTCCTGGCATTTGTTATCCCAGCATTGCTCATTGTGTTCATAAATCTTATAATCCTATTTGTGATGATAGTTAAACTAATCTCGAGACGAGGACTGTCAGTTCGTCAGGAAAATGATGAAAAAGATTTTGTTGGCGTCCTTGCTCGGACCGTGGCCATTCTTACACCATTTTTTGGAATAACATGGAGTCTTGGCGTGGGAACCCTAACTGACCCTGAAAATCTTGGACTGCATGCTACGTTTGCCCTCTTTAATTCTCTACAGGTAAGATTTTCTCTACAGGGGATGTATTGGTCTTTCCTTTGGAGATAATCACTTCCTCCAATAAAGGGTGTATGATAGTTTTATGTGGGAATATTTAGCCAGCTAATACTTAAACTGTTAATAATCAGTCAATCAAGTCCACATTAGCAGTGTGATGTCTCTTCTGTTTTTTGCTGTTGGCTTTTTGCAGCAAACAAGCAAACTAAATTTGACAACTTAAAGACAAGGACTGGAAAGAATGACCAAATAAATCTCCTCGAATAAAAGTGAATTTCATTACACTTTTTTTGTAAAAATGCAGGTATAAAAATCTTAAAACAAGTCAGTTTAAAGTACACTCAGAATAAAAGTACCTTTGTTTGAACTTTTAGGTATTATTCGATGCTGGTTAATACTCCCTTTATAGGGTTCCATGCTTAAATGTTTCTTGAAAGGGTCGTTTGTAAAAACAAAAACAACAAAAACAAAAAACAAAACGAAATTGTGCAATGAGGAACAAATTGATTTGAATCGATTCAAATATCAGAATTTTCTGAATAAACATGGCTATTGAGACAACATACTGTAAACACGTGGAACTGATTGAACTTTTTAATTACATGATGACATCATCTAACCTGTGATACTCCTGTTTTGATATCTTTTCTCTGGGTTTACACAGGGTTTATTTATACTGGTTTTCGGAACACTCTTGGACAATAAGGTATGTGCCTCTACCAAAATTAAATAATAGAGTGGAAAAAAATAAGTCTTTGAATACGAGTCCATTGGATTGTCTGAAACAAAGTCATGTTTGTCCCTCTAAAAATAAATTTCAAGGTAGTTTCACTTGGACAAGATTTTGCTAATTTGTGTGCATTGCTATTTTCAGGTTCGCTCAGAAATGTCGCAAATGATCACTCAAACCAGTGTAAGTGTGACGAGTAATACCAAAATCCATCTATTTTTTTGTTAGCAGCTCATGTATCTTTTCTTGAATGACCTACTAACATGTAATTATATAAATTCTTTCAGACTACCAATACTGGAAGTTCAAGCCAGTCAAAGATTTTGAATCTCTTTGGAAAAAAAGGTATTATAACTTCACTGCCTTTGCTATCTGAAAATAGATTTATAAATGTTCTTTTTCAAGCATCATGCAGGTGAGCCTTATAAATGAATTTTTCAAACAAATCAATCATTTAGGTGAAGAAATTGATTAGAATCAGTTCATGGAGTCCTTAATTCCTTTTCTCAGTTCCCCTAAACTGACAACTCTACAAACCTAACAATTCTAGTTTTTGACATAGTTAAAAAGAATTACCATATTTTCTCACATATTGACCGCCTCCACGTATAAGCCGTACCCTTAAATCTGCTTTAAAATAGTTGAATATTACTATTTATATCGTATAAGACACCCCCTGATTAACAATTTTCACCTCCATATTCATGGTTTTAATAGGGGGTACAAATGTGTGAAGGGAAAATCTTAAGAAAAATCATCACATGTGGTATTTCTGAGATACTGTGTGAATCGAAAGGATCGTCTGCTGGTCTTGCCTGCACATGGGCGAATTAAAAAAGCAAGTCACATCAGCAGTACAATCAGCAAGTGTGTCCGTAGGGGTCTAATTTTCACCAAGTCTGGGTGCAATAATAGCACATTACGCAGTTATCAAGGCTGAGATTTTAATGATCGACTGTAAGACCTTTGATTAGCCTTAACAACTATTGGGATGTGCTGACATGGTAAACACTACAGACACATGTATCAGTCTGCCAGTCAGCATGTTTAACTACGGTAAGATGGAGGCGCCCTGAGCGAGCAATGGCAGGCAGAAGCAAATGAGGTTTTTTTTTACGTTTTACGCAAGATACGTTTTTTTTCTTGAATTTCCTTTAAAGACGTCCAAATAAATTTTGTTTAGCGTTTTATCTGTTTATCTTTTCTCTATTTTGAAGTAAAAGACCATATTGGCCGCATTGTATTTCTTGCATTATGCCGTTTCGTCTCTGTCACCTCGAAGTTTCGTGAATGTCTAGTCTAATTTGTGCACATATAAGCCTTACCCTTGATTTGGTCATCATACTTTTGAGCTACAAATACGGCATATATGCGAGAAAATACGGTACCAATGCCATCCCTTCCTTGCTGGCTTTGAGCCCAACAAAACCTTGCACTATTTGCACAATAATTAGGTAAAGCTCCGCATTAACCGGTCCGTTACAGGATAGTTGTTCTGTTTTTGTTTGCTGATAAATTGTCATTCCTATATATTTCCTCACACAACCATCTTATAACAAAATATTATTTAAGAATACTGTCCTACAAATAAAATAGAGTAAATTAGCAAATTTTAACAGCCCATGCACAACAAGATAAAGTATGGGTGTAATTCAGGATTACTCTTAGTAATAAATGTTCTTACACATAATAGTGATTGTTGTTGTTGTTGTTTTGCTCATACGTGTAACGCACCAGTACCCTCTTCTACATATGAAATGCTCACGTGCAGATCAAATCCTCTTCTGCTCACATATGAAATGATCTTACATGCACGCCAAATGCTCTTACAAGAATGCCAGATGCTCTTAGACGCTCTTGAAACGCTTTGATATGCCTGTCAAATATTCTTAATTATAATATACTTATTTCTCCTCAGTCCTTTTTATTCAGCGTAAAAAACTTAAACAACAGATTGACTGCTAGTCAGTCTTATAGCACTACCAATCGCGCTCATATCGTCACTGACCAGTAAACTACTACACCATCAGTGACTTGTAACCAAATTATGACAAGAACAAAAGAACAAAGCCACCCACAATGTAATCACAGCAACCGGGATGGATTATATTGTATTCAGTTGTGCTTGTATATAAGATGGCCTTTGAAACAATGTGTTTGTTGAATAAGTCTGTTGGTGTTTATTTTTTGTAGGTCCTAAGAACGTTTCCAACGCTACAAATTCATCTCGTGCTGCCAACTCTCAATGACCAGTGTGACAGTTCGGCTCTGGCTTTTCAAGCAACAAATTTGATCTGAATACTACTTAAGTATTAAGATAAGCAGTCACATGAATGCTGGAGTACTTTATTACTTGTGCTACTCTGACATATTCACATTGTTGAACTAATATAACAGAAGCTATTGTTACTCATATTCCGAAAGATGTGGGTATTGTATTATACTGAAATTGTTGTACATATTTTTTACTCCTACCATAATTTAGGTGTAACTAAAACCACTTGTTCTATGTAGAAATGGGTTTCTGGACAAGAAAATGTATTCATGTTTTCACCATTTGATCGTAACTTCTATGGTGCTTTTTCTTTGCTACATCATTATTATTTTTTAATCCATTGTGCCTTCTTGTCTTCCATTGTCATTGTCATACACATTGGTAAAAAAACTGAGGGAATACCTTCGGGTGCATATTTTTAGAATGCACACTACCAGTATTCGTTCCTATTACAAATCGAACACTATTTTCAAATTTCATGAGACTACAGGACAAAGCATGTCCCTTCTGTTTAGTTATTAACTTACTTAACTTACTCATTTGAGCATTGAACACCATGCTTATTAATCTCATCATATCTCATTTTCTGAACCCCTTTATCCTCACTACGGTCGTGGGGGGTGCTGAAGCCTATCCCAGCTGACTTCGGGCCAGAGGCCATACCATGAATGGGTGGCCAGACAATCGCAGGGCACAACGAACAAACAACCATTCACACTCACACATATACCTAGGGGCAATTTAGACCACACATGTCTTTGGAATGTGGGAGGAAACCAGAGTACCTGGAGAAAACCCACGCAGGCCCGGGGAGACCATGCAAACTCCACACAGGTGGACCGACCTAGATTTGAACCCAGGTCCTGCACTGAGTACGACACACTAACCACTCAGTTGCCGGGCCGCCCTTGATTATTAATCCAAAACTCAAAATTCAGTTCATAGATGTTTCTGTTAAGGCTGAACAATAATAGTGCTTGATTTGACAAAAATGGAGTTTTTTCACGTCTATAAAAACATGCACACAGAAGTATGAATATTGAAAAATGGTCTCTGTTGGTGTCAAGTCATTTTCTCCTTTAGTTAGCTCATTCTGCAAAAGCACACCTTGTGTCAGTTACAGGGTAAGGCAGGTAGGTGGATGCGCCTGTCACCCAATCACAGGCCAAGCACCAGACCGGTCGAGCTGCAACAGGTGTGACTCGTCATCATTAATGACCTACTTAACCCAGCCAGAGTTTGACCATGTCGTTGGATTGTCTTCATCAGTTTAGTGTCAGTCCCTTCTTGCGTTACTTCTTTGCTGTATGTTCCCAATTATTGTAATTTATTTTTCCTCTGAAAGTATATTTAGTTTGTACATGCTCAGTGCCTTAACTCCTGCATTTGGGTCCATCCTTTGCTTCTTCTCATTCACATGACACGCACAGAGTAATTGTTTCAGATTCCCTTGCCAGATGATCTACTATACATGCACACACAAAATGATTTGAAAGTCTCTGTGTCACTGCATACAATAAGATTCTATTATACAGATCGTAGGCTGTATAAAATACTGATACACTGAAAACTCGTGTGGGAGGCGAGGGTAGTGATGGCACTGGAGTGACAGCAGAATGGCCACCTGATTATCAAGCAACTCACTGGACTGAACAGGAAATTGCAGTTGAATAAAGTAGCTTTAAATTGCGCTGTGAGAAAGAGTGCTTCAACATGGAAAACATGGACTCAGATCGAAGTTGTATCCATGTCGGTCAAATTGTGGAGTTTATACGTTTCTCCCACATTCCAATGACATGCACGGTGGGCTGGTTGGACACTCTAAATTGCCCCTAGGAATGAGTGTGAGTGTGAATGAATAAAAAAATAACACTTTTGGGAAAATGTAGCCACAGAAAATGATCGAGCTTTATTTGAGCCTGATTTAGCAAACAATTATGTCCATCAATTCATTTTCCGTACTGCACATCCTCGTAAGGGTTGCTAAAGCCTGTCCCGGCTGACTTTGGACTGAAAGCAAACATCACTCCTATAGACTGGTCGCCAGTCAGCTGTAGGACACACAGAGAGATAGACAACCACTCACGATCACACTGCTACCAAGTGGGAATTGAACCCAGCCTGCCTACAACAAAGTCACGCGGAAGAACCACTACACCATTGGGTGGGCCAGAAAAATATGATGCGTTGGAAAAGTAAAGATGGACTGCTGTGTGACATGTCATGAAACATGCAAATTAATAATGTTGCTTCAGTATGAGGGTCATAGTACAGATTCCCCCCACCTCATTGATTTATTCAAATTTGGATGCAAGGGGAATTCAGTGTATATTCCTCCTTGCTGGTTAGCGCTGAAAGGTGAGCATTGTCTCTCAATAGGCTTATATTTTGTCATGGGTGGCGCTCCTACAATTTAAGTGCATGCTAAAATGGTTGTAGTTTTTGTAATTACACTGACATGCTGGAAATCTGTAGGAGAGAAAATGTGTGTGGACGTATTCCAAAAGGCAAAAACAAAACAAAAAATTGAATTGGGTACAGTACTGTTTAATACTTCAGATGGTAGTGTTTGTGTAGATTATATAAAATATGAATAAGGTACATTAGTTCAAATAAAGGGTTCTTTAAAATTGAGTTGAGAAAGGTTCATCGAGTCAACATTAATGACTTGTGTAAAGAGGCCTACCTTTCCCTTATATTTATTCACTCATTCATTCATCTTCTGAACCGCTTAATCCTCACTAGGGTCGCGGGGGGTGCTGGAGCCTATCAGAGGTGGCCAGCCGATCGCAGGGCACGAGGAGATGGACAACCAGTTACTCTCACATTCATACCTTGGGCCAATTTAGAGTATCCAATCAGCCTACCATGCATGTCTTTGGAATGTGGGAGGAAACCGGAGTACCCAGAGAAAACCCATGAAGCTACAGTCGTAATGTTTTTATAGGATGCTACAAATAATATATATATATATATATATATATATATATATATATATATATATATATATATATATAGATAGATAGATAGATAGATAGATAGATAGATAGATAGATAGATAGATAGATAGATAGATAGATAGATAGATAGATAGATAGATAGATAGATATGATACAAACTGAATTAAGGTTGATCTAATCTATATGTATATTTTATATATATATTATTTGCTTACCCTTATGTGGATATTCTTGTATGATGGAATTTTTGTGATTGAAAGATTGTACATCCTGAATGCAAGTGTCTTTTGTAATAGTATTGTAAATCACAATAATAATAATAATAATAATAATAATAGTAGTAGTAGTAGTAGTAGAAGTCCTAGTAATGGGATTAAAATACAAACATGTTCTCTGTCCACAAACACTGAGGTCAATTCAAACTTTGTGGTTTCACAGTTGTGGACAGGAGTGAATGAAGTACTGTTATACAGTAATAGGCAGTAAACCAAATTACTGTAATACTAAACTTGATGTGGGCTTCGTTTACATGCTTCAGTGGAAAATTATGGATGGACTAAAGACTGTGCTTTGTGTGGGTGGCATGAACTGAGAAGAAAGTCAACATTTATTTCTGCAATCCTCAGTCTGAGGTCACTGCTTATTGAAATATTCTGACTTTTAATACATTTATTTTGTAGGCTTGGAACAGAATGTTTCCCACACTTTTTCCGTTTCTGATTGGAATGTCATGCATATACCATCAGGTAATAATACTCACATTTTATTTCATGAATGTTCTTGGTATTGACTCTAACATCAACTTGCAGCTAACCAAAAGTCTGTGTAAATATTGCAAATAACAATGTCAGGATTAATATTAAAAAAGGTGAAAAAGATGTTTTCTGCTGATACTCTAATTTCTTATCAAACATTTTTGCCTTGCGTTACAGCTTTCTTTAACTTTGAGGGTTTACGATAATATGGAGTAAAAAAATTAAGTGTATTATGTGTTTTAGGTAAAAGTTCAGATTTAAATGGACAGGCAACAACTATTATAAATTACCTTCATGTTCAAAGCATTTAATGTTTACGATTTCAGATTTGATAGAGGATAAAATATAATTTAAACACATAAATACATACAGTTTTTGAGCATAACCATTTCATGACATCACTTATACCCACACACATACATAATGATGGACCCAATCACTGGTACATACGTTTGATAATGATTATTAATTACATCATAAGGAAGGGTGGACATCCTTAGACTCTCACATTTGACTGGCTAAAATAGTAACAGGATTGATAAAATGTCTGCACCGCTGTCAGGGAGACACTTACTGGAAAAACTGGCTTTTATTTACATTTTTCTCCGCTATTGAAGATAAGAAAATTATTATTTGATCTAGTAATTGTTATTTCTCTTGTGATGCTCTTGATAGTGTACTCTCTAATTGTCGGTTCTTGTGATTTTCAGGGTTATGGTGTTGGTACGTATGTATATAATTGTAGCATCGCAATTTTCTTTTACTCATTTTCTGATCATACTACACTGTGAGTATCAAACAGCACGAGTGACGTTACATTATTTCAAATTTCAAGTTACCTTTTTTTACCCTAATTCACTTCCACAACACTTTGATCGATGGGTTGAATAATGGCTCTCTAGACAACATTATTGATCAATTTTTGCATATACAGTGGTACCTCGAGATACGAGCTTAATTCGTTCCGGGACTGAGCTCGTATGTCGATTTACTCGTATCTCAAATGAACGTTTCCCATAGAAATGAACCAAAAACAAATTAATTCGTTCCAACCCTCTGAAAAAACACCAAAAACAGGATATTGGATTGGAAAAAAACATTTTTATTTGTTCTAATTCGCCATCTATTAACAAAGTGACAAATAACTAGTGGTTTAATAGTACTAAAATGTATTTAATAGTACTAAAATTAGACGGATTTCGAGGAAGGGAGAGAGAGAGAGAGCAACAGAGAGAGGGGAGGGGATTTTTTGCATGGCAACGCGCTCGTAACATAACACAAACAAATTTAAATGAACTTGGATTACGATGCAGACACACTCAAAAATAAGTTTAATCTAACCTTACACTAAACTTAATTCTAATTTTGTTTTAAATTTTGATACCTTTCTTCTCCTGGGTTGGCTCTATTTGCCCCGCCTCCACCCTGACTTTTAGATGCAACCTATTGAGGGTTGTTTGCTTTTGTCTACCCTTCAAAATATTCCCAAAATGATGCACACTAATGTCCTCACAATAGTATAACGCACGGCCACTTGGCTACGAGAAGTAGTATATACGCCATTCGCACTGACCAACGGGGGATAAAAACCACTGAAAAAAATGCAACGCTCCGCCCAGTGCTCGTAGAGACATTACACGAGGGAGTTGCGACCAGAGAGACATTACTCAAGTTAGTTGCAGGGAGAGAGACAGTGCCCATGATGTTCTTATGAGCAGCCTCTTGCGTCCGCTCTATGCTCGTATATCAAAATTTGTCTCGTATCTTAAGATAAATATTTGCCCGAAATTTTACTCGTATGTCGGGCACTCGTATGTCGAGGTACCACTGTAATTTATCAATATCAAAGTCCAAAGATGCAACTAATATTTCTTTCTGGACAGACTACATCGCTGAAGTTTTGATGGAAAGTGATGCCACTCTGAATGTGGATCTGATCATGTCTTTGTTGAATAAAACAACAAATCATTACAATGTGACCCTTCAAGATATTGAAGTGGTGGCCGGTAAAGTCCATCACAGCAATTATTAACATCTTATGTTTCATTTATTACACAGTAAAGTCTTCACAAACGCAGACTGTGTTTTTTTTCTCGTGTTTTTTTAGAGTGTATAAATGTTGGAGAGGAATATTCTTGCAACTGTTCTGAAGGATACATTTGGAGCAAGGAAGTTTGCCATAATTTAAGATGCTGTAATGAAACTTCATGCAAACACAATGTGTTGACTTTCAAATCAGTCTGCGTTGCCGTAGGTAAGGTAAAAGTTTGTATTACGTCATTATCAATAAATGGACCTTTTTCATAAGGGTGACTATTTTTTTTTGTCTTTTTAGGTGAATTCACTTGCGTTAATGATCCAGAATTTGGAAATGGATGTTTAAATTATACGGCCAGAGCTTCATGTAGTCAAAATGAGGTGGGAGGAAAATATGCCATTTGCCGAGAAAGTGGAGAATGGGAATATCAGGATGACAACTGCACCCTCCAAACAATTGTCGACCTACTTGAAGAATCTGAGGTGAGGCTACTTTTTTCCCATCCTCACACAAAGTTAAAAGCCCAACTACAATAAAACAACGTTCTCTTTTCGTGCACCCATTAAGTCAAGAAGTTAGTACAGTGCACACACAATAGGATTTAAAAATCTGCTAAGATTATGCTGGTTTTGTCTGAGTTGGATTATTTAAATAGTCTGTAGTATAGATACTTCAACCCTTGGGGCAGTTTAACATTTGATGCACACCCATACTCCTGGAGACCCTTTTTGCTCCCTTTTAATTCTAATGTTACATAATTGACACATTAATACAGTGAAATCTCGTTACTATGCCTCTCTCGCTATAATGCCACTTTTGCTCGGTCCTGACAAAATTCAATACAAAATGAACCTTCAACACTTCATATCTTTTAAGTAACTTCAGTCCTCTAAGTAGTAATGTTTTTATTTTTTGTTCTTTTTAATTTTTATTAGCAGTTGCATTGCATTTTGTCAATGAATAAAAAATGTTTGTTTTAGTACTGTTTCAATTTTATCATTCATTTTGATGCAATGGCAATTCATTAAAAATAATAATACAAACATAACTGCATCTAAACACAGAACATTGAGAACTAAACAAGAAAATTAACAAAGTAACACATAACTAGTGGTTTAATAGTAATAAAATGTGTTAAATAGAAGTAAAATTAGACGCATTTCGCGGAGGGTAGAGACAGCGACATACATGGAGGCGGGGGGTGTTCGGGGGCACTTTATCCACGGCACTCGTAAACGAACAAACACATTTAAATTAACTTGGATTAATATATACAGACACACTCAAACATATGCTTAATGTAACTTTACACAAAAGTGAATTCTAATTTTATTTCATTTTTTTTTAACTTTCGTTCTGGGCGGGTTAGCTGTTTGCCACGCCTCCACCCTCATGTTCGCTATCGTTGGGCTGTTTGCTGTTGTATTCCCTTCAAAATATTCCGAAAATGATGCACACAAATGTCCTCACAATAGGATAACACACGACTACTTGCCAACGAGAAGTAGTCTTGAATGAGCGATCACGGGAGCTAACAGGCTAAGGAAGGAATAACAGCCTACCCACGTAATGATTGTGGGTAATGAAGTTTTATTCTGAGAAAGGGTGCCATTGCCTATGGGTGTTGTGTGCACGAATATACTTCATTACCCAGAAAGCCCTCTTTTTGCCCGCGCATGCGCGTTGTGCGTTTCCTGGTCGAAACTCGTCTGAATAAATCGTTCAGTGCTCGTAGATATCTGTTATACACGAAAGAGATGCGGCAAAAAAGACAGTGCGCTACAATGATAAACAGCCTCTCATGTCTTGGCCACCTGGCTTTCTCGCATCTTGACATTTTGTGCCATTTGCTATCGGTGTTGTGTGCACGAGTATACAGTGGTACCTCGACATACGATCGTAATCGGTTACGAGACTGAGATCGTATGACGAGATTCTCGTAACTCGAGCGGACGTTTTCCATTGAAATGAATGGAAAACAAATTAATTCGTTCCAGCCCTCTGAAAAAACACCAAAAACAGGATATTGGATTGGAAAAAATGTTGTATTTCTTCTAATTCGCCATCTATTAACAAAGTAACACATAACTAGTGGTTTAATAGTAATAAAATGTGTTTAATAGAAGTATAGAATGTAACTTTACACAAAAGTGAATTCTAATTTTGTTTCATTTTTTTTTTAACCTTCGTTCTGGGCGGGTTAGCTGTTGGTCGCATCTCGAAATTTTAATCGTATCGTGGGCGAATTATTCGATCGAAATTTTCATCGTACCTCGAGCATGTCGTAGGTAGAGCTGATCGTAGGTCGAGGTACCACTGTATTCTAAAGTGTGTGGCTTCAGGTTTTTTTTTACCTAGGTCTACAATGTCTTGTGTGTCTTGTATCTGTATAGCTACTGCAACTAAGAAATTTCCCGAACACGGGATGAAATAAAGTTCTAACCTTACCCAACCTAACCTAATTGGGTTTGCTAGGGGAGAAAAATGGTCCCATGGATGGGAGTGTGCAATTAATGAAAATGACCCAGTATTTGTAATGGCTTCAAGTAAATGTGAAGACTTTTGAAAGTGCAGCTTCTTAGAATCTATGTTAAAAAAAATGGGAAGGAAAATGATCAAAAATGCCATAGATGTTCCAAAGATGCCAAAAGGTTAAGGCATGCATTGGTTGTAACATTTGATTTCCACCCTAAATTTCAGAATTTGACTGAAACGACTTTTCCGAAGTTGCTGGCTGAACTCAGCAATACCACTAACACCTCGAGTCAGCAAGTAACTGAATCTCCAAACAACATTAAAGCCATTGTTGAAATTCTTGAAAATGTAGCAACTTTTATGAAAACATCTGAAATCCTGATAAATCAGGATCATATTGCGGTAAGCTCTTCTTTCTCATTTAAATGTTGAAGCAAGTATAATGAGTTTTTCCCTCTACCCCATATCCCCTTTTCCCTTTTTAAGTTTAACTGTTTAAACCAAAATTTTGGATTGTTTATATTTCTTTTCTTTCCTTTTAATTCAGCGTGTTCTCTCAACCACAAGTGTTCTCATCATGGATAATGCAAGAGCATCATGGGATACTCTTAACCGTCAAGCCGTCATTGCAACCTTTGGACAAAGAACCCGCACTCCTAGAAAGGAGAGTTTAAGCTCACTATTGCTGTTTTCTCTTGAGTGTATAACGAGTAGACTGAGTAATGCATCTTTTAACATCGAAACGCCATTGATTATCTTGAACAAAACTTCAATGACAACCAGTTTTCATGAGGATTTTAATTCTACAATAGAGATAAACATACAAGGCTCCAATGGACCAGCAAATCTCACCTTGATAACCTTTGAATCCTTGGACAATGTACTTCCTCCAAGAGATGAGAACAACGCTACAGGCAGGGTCATAAATGGGAGAGTCGTACTTGTTCAGTCTGACAACAACCTCAACAACATCTCATTTAAGTTTGACATCATAAATGAGTCTCTGGAAAGACCTCAGTGTGTATTTTGGAACTTTACCCTTTTCGATGGTCTTGGAGGATGGGACAATGAAGGCTGCAAGCTTGTTATCCAAGTAAATGAGTTGGTTACATGTCAGTGTGACCATTTAACCTCATTTTCCATACTAATGTCACCTCATGCTCCAAACGACCTTGTGTTGAATTACATCACCAACATCGGGATCAGCATTTCCATTTTTTTTTTAGTTATATGCCTCTGCATTGAGACACTTGTATGGAGACAAGTTAGCAAGAGCAACACATCACACTTGCGCCATATTTCCATTGTTAACATTGCATTGTGTCTCCTGATTGCAAACCTTTGTTTCATTATTGGTGTCGGAAGGACAAGCAATCTACAGGTGTGCACTGGGGTTACCTTTATCACCCATTTCTTTTACCTAGCCCTCTTTTTTTGGATGTTCAATTATGGCTTGTTGCTGCTTTATTACACATTCACTGTCTTTGAGGCTATTTCTAAGAGCACCATGTTAGCCATTGGATTTTGTCTCGGCTATGGGGCCCCACTGATTATCGCAACGATTACGATAGTCGTGAATGCCCCTCTTAAGTCTTATATTCAGCAAGATGGCTGCTGGCTTAACTGGAATGAGTCCAAAGCGCTCCTGGCATTTGTGAGCCCATCATTGCTCATTGTGTGTATTAATTTTTTAATCCTAATTCTAGTGATAGCTAAACTACTCCAGAGACGGAAAAACCCAAGTCATGTACAAGGGGATGAGAAGAATGTCATTGGTTTCCTTGCTCGGACCGTGGCCATTCTCACTCCATTTTTTGGAATAACGTGGACTCTTGGAGTGGGAACCTTAAGTGACTCTCAAAATTGGACGCTTCATGCTATGTTTGCCCTCTTTAATTCCCTACAGGTAAGTTTCTGATGCTATAATAATACATAGTATTATGTCGTTAATTAGAATTGTAATTGTCCTCTCTGTTTTTGTTGATTCTCAGCTGGTCAGATTATCGCAAATGTTTCAATTGCCGTTAATTAAGGATTTGTAATAGTTATGTGCTAATGTTAAACTTCACCAGTTTCAGTTTTTACGTTTGAGTTTAAATCCTTTGCATCTTGGGTTTATTGTGCATCTGGATAATTGTTAAAATAGACATACGCTACTCAGTTTAGTTTTGAATAGTGTTAATTTTTCTATTAATAATTATTAGCGCACAATCTGTATGGCCGTAGATATCTTTACGTGAGAGAGATGCGGCGAGAAAGACAGTGCGCTGTTATCATAAGCAGCCTCTCGACGACTCAACTAGCAGTCGTATGCTCGCATTTCACATTTCTTGTATGTTAGGGCACTCGTATGCCAAGGTATTCCTGTATTCTATTTCAAATCAAAACTAAATTAATATTTTTATCTGCACAAAAAGAATTTTTTTGCAAGCATTGCCGGTGAACCTAAAGGTAGGTATGTGAGATGTGCGTAGCATATTTTTAAACTGTCTTTTTTTCCACAATTTGGCTCGTCCTGTGACTTTTTTTATTTTTATTTTTTAAAGTGACACTAATGTGAAAGGTGTTTTAGGCGTGCTCCCAGCTTCCACAGACTCTTTTGATGTATGTATGTGTATATATATATATATGTATATGTATATGTATATGTATATATATGTATATGTGTATATGTATGTATATGTATATATATATATATATATATATATATATATATATATATATATATATATATATATATATATATATATATATAAAATCAGTGGCAGGTCGTGCATTTCACACCTAGGCCTTCAGTAGTGCTATGTCTGAATCAATCCAACCCTCAATAACTATTTTATGGCTATCAAACGTTTACTGCAGCTACACGTGTGACACATAAAAAAGAAAGGAAGAAAAAAACATCTATAATAACCTGGGCGGCCCGGCGACTGAGTGGTTAGCATGTCGGCCTCACAGTAGGGGTCCTGGGTTCGAAGCCAGGCCGGTCCACCTGTGTGGAGTTTGCATGTTCTCCCCGGGCCTGCGTGGGTTTTCTCCGGGTACTCTGGTTTCCCACACATTCCAAAAACATACATGGTAGGTTAATTTGACACTCTAAATTGCCCCTAAGTATGAATGTGAGTGTGACTGGTTGTCTGTCTCCTTGTGCCCTGCGATCTGCTGTCCACCGATTCCGGGTGTCCCCCGCCTCTGGCCTGAAGTCAGCTGGGATAGGGTCCAGCACCCCCCACGACCTTTGTGAGGATAAGCAGTTTAGAAAAAGAATGAATGAAAAAATGAATATTTGGACTGCAATTATCTGAACATTTAAATAACTGGTAAAAGGTTAGGTTTTCACAAACTTGGATAGCATGTTCTTCACTATTTTATCATTATTAATATAAAGTATCATGTTTGTCTCCCCCCAGAAAAAAATATTATACTGCATAAATATTTATATTTTATTTCTTCCTCTCATTGAACATTGTATTGATTGGTTCAATATTTTACTCTGGTGTGACTTGTTATCTAAAAAAATCTGTTTTGGGGTGATTTTGCGTATGTAGAAGTGTCCTTTAATAGTTGGAAAGATAACGTTTAAACTGTTAATTATCAATTAACCTATAAAACTCTGACTATTCTCTGTCTTCACTTAGGGGTTGTTCATATTAATTTTTGGAACACTCTTGGACAAAAAGGTATGTGGCTGTAATATGAATGACAATATTTTTGAAGCACTTTGAAGCAATCTGACTCACCTTCCACATAATGTCGTAACATTCTGACCAATTACTATTTTTGTCCGTGCTTGGTCTGAAAAAGGTAATAATTAAGCAATATCCAGTAAATCCATGTGGTTGTGAAGTAGCCATGCAGTTAAATGTGGAGACAAAGACAACAGTTTGGTGTGATAAACACACCTGAGCAATGTTCCCTCTAATTTTTTGTTTGTCTGGGCAGAAAGACAACCTCCCTGAGCACACCGAGTACCATCATTGCTCGCTATGGGCACACACCAGTAGCAGGTGTATGTCTACTACACATAAATGATTTAGTAATAATGAAATTTAATGATTAATATCTATGAATGGGCGGCCCGGCGGATGTGTGGTTCGCGCGTCGGCCTCACAGCAAAAAAAAAAAAAAAGGGATTTTATTTTGTGCGCTCCATATGTTTTGATGTGCGCAGAGAAGATGAGAGTAGTGCGCAATTGCGCACGCACGCAGTTTAGAGGGAACATTGCACCTGAGCCATACCCAGATGATCTTCATTGTTTTATCAGTAATTGTCACTGGAAGTTTATCTATAAGAGTCATCCCCTCATATATATGAAAATACTACTCATTTGTGTACATTTGAATTTTCAGGTTTGGTCAGAAATTTTGAACCACATGTCAAACCTCTACAAGTGAGAAAAAGGTAAGCAAAATCAATGCATATTTTCTTAGGAGCTCAAATAACTTTTCTCCAATAATGTATTAACATTAGATTATTTCAATTCTTTTAGATCATCACTCCTAACTCAACTCAGTGGAAATTTTGGAAGAACATTGGGAAGAAAGGTAATAATAACTCCAATCTGTCTATTGTCCATGACCAAGAGTGTTGGCAATTCTGCCATGCGATTAACATGCAAATAATCCAGTAATTAGATTGTACACAAATAGACAAACACCTAAACTGATGATCACATTTTTAAAAATAATAATTCCAATACGTGCGGCCGGGGTGAGCAGTGGTTAGCGCGTTGGACTCACAGTTCTGGGGATTTAAAATTGTGTAAGATGCCCATTGCAAAGGTTATTAATAGTTTGTATTTTGGTCTGTGTTTCTTCCAGATATTCATGACCTGTCATCTAACCCTTCTGAATCATCTCATGCTGCCATCCGTCGATGATGAGAGTTGCTTTTTTGCTCACACTGAATACAAAACAAACTTTCCTAACAAGCCTTTACATTAGAATTAAAATGTTTAAATAATTCTACTATTTATAATAACTAGAGCTGTACCGATGCCAATAAACACTTACTTTGACACTTGTGGGTGTAGTGTGCTTTGAAAACCACAAGGTGGTGGACAAGATGCGTAAATATGAGAAGAGGGCGTACTGTAATTCCGCTTTGTGGACATATGGCTAAGCATTTTTGATGTAAAATACGTTAATTTCCTTTTTACAGAGTTAATGAACTTCAATACGTCTGTGAAATGAAACACGAGGACATATGTTTTATTCATTAACACAGACTGGAAGGTGTCGCTACAAGACGAGGTGGCCGAGTGGTTAAGGCGATGGACTGCTAATCCATTGTGCTCTGCACGCGTGGGTTCGAATCCCATCCTCGTCGATATCTTTTGCCAAATGTCATGGTGAATTGCTCAGGTCCTTGCCGGCTAATCATTATAATTTTGCCACACATTGGTGTGAAAACACAGGAGGGAAAAATGGGGGATATAAAAGAAAGATGCCCGTATTAGTAATACGTACTTTTATAGCATCAAGACCACAAAACTCACGACTATTCTACGTCATCTTCAAAACATAGACAATGACAGTTGGGAGGACAAACCACCTCTTGGAGCGCGGTAATCAAGCCACCATCTTTTCCACTTTCAATGTGGTGGTTACGCCTACTATTGTAGACGCAGCCGAGTTAATTAAGCGCATGCGCAGCAACCATTCCCTTTGGAAGGCCTTTCACACGCTGACGTCGACGAGGTAAGGAATACAGCAATTCACTGGCCTAAATGCGTTTTTATCACGCTATCTGGAAATTTTTCAGCAATCAATTGAGCCCAAAACGCCAACAAATATTACGTTTGCGCTTCTTTTTCTCACCGGCTGTGTGCCGTATGTTACTAGTTAACATTAGCGTTAGTGTCACGATTTGACTTGAATAGTATGTTGTCCGTTTTCTCTCCATGATTGAGTCGTGTGGCAATGCTTTAAATTTAATCAAACAACGCCGAGTCATCAACCGACAGTTTGCTGGGTAAATGCTCACTCTAGAATGACATCCAGAGGCACAGCTTAGTTTGTAATAATAGTTTTCGGCTGCGAGTGCTAAACACCTCTTGCTGATTTGTAATTGTTCTGTTTTTACAAAAAAATCCCTAATGCAAAACTGTTAAGGCAACTTTCTCCTAGCGGTTAACGTCAGTCTGTATATTTAATCGCCGTATACAAAACTATTAAGCCAACTTTCTCCTAGTTCACCGGTGTCAAAGCGGCGGCACGGGGGCCAAATCTGGCCCGCCGCGTCATTTTCTGTGGCCCGAGAAAGTAAATCATGAGTGCCGACTTTCTGTTAGGATCAAATTCAAATGAAGATTATACATGTATATTATATTTCCTCATTTTCCCCTTTTTAAATCAATAATTGTATTTTTTTAATCCATTTTGTTCCTTTTGTGTTTTTAGTTCAAAAAGCATTTAGTAATAAATATATTTAAAAAAATCTGTTTTCCACTCTAATATTGAACATATTCCCAAAAATATTTTGTTTCCTTTTGAAATGAAAAACAAATTATTATAAGATATTTTCCCTCATGAAGAAAAAAAAAAGCTCAAACAAACATTTTTTTAGATCTATAAAAACTGAATATTTAGGGCTTTTGATAGTTTTTTTAATCCAATTTAAATAGAAAAAATATCAAAATATTATTTCAAAAATGGTCCGGCCCACGTGAAATCGAGTTGACGTTATTGTGACCCCCGAACCAACCCGAGTTTGACACCCTTGTCCTAGCTGTTAACGTCAGTCTGTATATTTAATCGCCTTGTCTGGAAAAGCAAAAATAGCACTTGGCACTCGCTAACTAATTTTCATTCTTTATCTTGATCATTTATTAAATTTCTTGTAAGATTTCTCTATCCCGTAATTGTTTGGCAACACCCAAATAACTTGGTTAAATCAAGTTTTCCCTGTTTAGCATCAAGATAAAACTACTTCCCCCAAAAAACAACTAAGCCTATCTGTTGAATCTCCAGGCTCTATATATGCTTTTTTGTGCATTTTCCCTGTTTAGCACCAAGATGCAGCTCTTCTAGCATGCCTAGAGGACTCTTGAGGTTATAGAAGAGGAGCCTGGGCCAGATGAAGGTAAAACTACACCCCCCAAAAAAGTAGAATCTCCATTCTATATATTCTAACTTTTGCTATTTTTTGCATGCAACAGGCCTGAGAGACCTTCCTTGCAAGTTGCCCACTTGAATCCAATGGTGTGTCTGTACTTCTAAATAAAAGCCTAAATCATCATGGTGATGTTTATTTCACTGGCCATTCATTTCCACAGCTCTTTGACTAAATCTTTAAAGGTAAGAAGGATCTCAGTTAATGTTAGAGCAGGAATTCTAAGTATTCATTCCCAATTTTATTTTCTAAGTGTATATACCCCCAGTTTTATTTTCCCATTTTTTTCCAATTTTATTTTCTAAGTGTTTATTCCCCCAGTTTTTTTTAAATGTTATTTATTAAATGTATATAGTCCAATTTTATTTTCTAAGTGTTTATTCCCCCAGTTTTTTTAAATTTTATTTATTATATGTATATAGTCCCATTTTATTTTCTAAGTGTTTATTCCCCCAGTTTTTTTTAAATTTTATTTATATGTATATACTCCCATTTTATTTTCTCAGTATTCCCCCAGCTTTTTTAAAATTTTATATATACCCCTAATTTTTTTTCGAATTGTATTTATATACTCCAAATTTTTTTCTAAGTGTATTTCCACTAGTTTTCCCTTTTATTCCCAGTGTTTATTTATGTGTATATGTACTCCCATTTTATTTATTATATACCCCCAATTTTTTTTCAAATTTTATTTATATACTCCCATTTTATTTTCTCCCCCAGCTTTTTTTAAATTCTTATTTATTATATGTATATACCCTTAATTTTTTTCTAAGTGTTTATTCCACTAGTTTTTAATTTTATTTGTGTTTATTAACCATTTTTTAATTTTTATTTTCCAAGTGTATGTTACAAAAATTAATTGCAAGTGTAAAATTGTTTTGAGAAACTTTAACTAAAAGTTCTTGTCTACAGGTGGACAAACCAGAGAAAAGACTTCAACACTTCAATGTAATGCCAACTAAGCATGCTAAAGTTGAAATGTTTACCTGTAAATAAAAAAATTTAAACTTGCATTGTTACCTGCATTTTTTTGTTAGATAAAGACACATTTAAAAACTTTTATTTTGAAAAACTTCAGAGATTTTCAAATGGATGAAGAAACTCTCCTTGGCACCAGGTGGAAATCTGGAAAAAAAGGGGGTCAATACAAAGTAAAACACCATTCACAAGGTCTTATCTTTTATTTTGAAAAACTTCACTGATAGGTTTTCGCGTAACCACCAGCACCGAGAAAAGGTGGGTGCCTCAGCCTATCTGTACATAGGCAGGAAACCTTGTCCCCCCCCTGTGGAATTCTGGAAAACAAAAAAGGGGGTCAATACACAAAGTTAAGTAAAAAAAACATTCACAAGGTCTTACCTTTTATTTTGGGGGTACATAGGCAGGAAACCTTGTCAAATTCTGGAAAACATAAAAAAGGGGTCAAGGCACAATAGATTAAATTACATAAAAAGAAATACAGACTATGGCCTAATTAAGTCAAATTTAACTAAAGAA
The DNA here is from genome assembly GCF_051989625.1 of Stigmatopora argus. Taxonomy (NCBI): domain Eukaryota; kingdom Metazoa; phylum Chordata; class Actinopteri; order Syngnathiformes; family Syngnathidae; genus Stigmatopora; species Stigmatopora argus. The sequence continues at coordinate 4,380,958 of NC_135405.1, read as the reverse complement.
AACTCATACATTTAGCTTTTTTTCTATAAAACATCAAAAGAAGGCAATATTAGACACTCCTGGTGGTCTGGTTTTCTTTTTGTCTGCTGCAGAAAGACTAAAAAATGATCCGAGTCTTTAAACACCCCTATCCAGTCTATTTTTCATGTTTTCCTCCACAAACAAATAATCAGCATCTTGATGTGGTGGAAATATAGAAAACACACTGGACAGGGGCCCACAAGGTACAAATTACATGAAACTAAATCCTACTTCTGCCTTGAGTTTTTCAGTCAATTTCAAATCCATTCTTTCTTAATAAGATAAATATCCAATAAGCTTCTGTTTTTCTCTTCTTATGCCAAGGAAAAAAATGTTTAAATTAAGCAAAAATTACACCTGCACTATTGCTGAATAAATGTCTCACTTGGGTTTTGTCCAAACCACATTTAAAACTAAAAACGAAACAGTCCAAGCCCTGAGGTCTTAAAGAAAGTTAACAGGGTAAAAGTATAATCTATTTGAGTGCACAGTTCCACTACATGGCAGATTTTTTTGTACCAATTACCAATTTCGTCATACGCAGTTATCTGGGTATGATGACAATTAGGCTTTTGTCGAGTCAATGATGATGACAAAGCCTATGTTTGATTATTATTTGTAAGTTCAGAAAGATGTGAAACTCACAAGCGGAAGCTACTCTTACACTTGCCACTATAGTATTTTTTTTTCAAATTAAATTCAATAGGGATGACCCTACTTTAGTTTTTCATTTATCGCAGCCATGTCTGGTCTACATTAACCGCGATAATCGAGGGATTACCGTTTATTCTTTACACGTCTACTAATGACATTTGTGTGGGTGATTTATCCACAGGTTTTTGCTATTTAAAAAACACCAATCTAGTTAGTGTTTTCATTCAAAAGTTGAATGTATCATGATGAAAAACGAGCCAATTGCGCAAAACCTTGAATACTGAACGCTGACGTTTAAATATTACACGGATAGAGAAAATCAGAACTATTTAAAAATGACTCACTTTGTTATGGCGTCAACAAGACTTTCTGGTCGTTTTGGCCACATTCTTGATGTTCCCCAGCAGTCTGTGCTCGTTGAGGGACTGAAACACACAATGGAATAATTTCTTTTTAAACAAAGAGGGATCGGTAACGCAATGTAGCCAATTTGTTTGCAAACATTTTGCTGTCTGCACACACATGGGGGCTACATCACGTCAACGAATCATGCTCTTATCACTCTTAAGACGAGAACTGGGGCTTCGAAATCCCCAAATGACAACATACCGAATGTGCTGCATCGTCCTGTGAGAAGTTTGTCAGGCTTTCTTTGGCAAATCGTCACTTTTGAGCTGCTCTGCAGTGCACGCCCGTGCTGCCTCCTAGCTTATCAGCCATTTTGGGTTTGACGTCGGCTATTTGAACTCTGACCTCGGCCACGCCTCTTAAAAATGGACACACAAAAAATAGAAATTGTTTTCATAATAACGTTCGTTAGTCAGTGTGTGTGTGTGGGGGGCTGTAAATTCTTTTTGGTTGGACTTTAATACTTAGGAAAAAATACTTTGTTTTCATAATAACACGCATTAGTCAGTGGGTGGGGCGGGGGCGGGGGCGGGGCTGTAAATACGTGTTGATTGGGCATTCATACTTAAAAAAACACATTGTTTTCATCATAACATGCATTAGTTAGTGGGGGGAGCTGTAAATATTTTTGGGTTGGGCTTTAATCCTTTAAAATACAGTATTGCACATTATGAACATTGTGATGACATGCACTTTAGTGTTTGTTTTTTTTACTTCTAGACATTTAATGACAAGGCAAAGTGTGGCCAATTCGTGGTGTAGAGGTTCGATCACCTGACTGCAGTGTGGGCAGGCAGGGTTCGAATCTCGGTGGATGATGAACCATTTTGCCATTAAAAAAGACTAAGTCATTCAGTATTTCCTTAAATAAAAGCACCAAATGACCATGTATAGGCGGGCTGCCTCATGATGTAGTGCAGGGGTAGGGAACCTATGGCTCTTTTGATGGGTGCATCTGGCTCTTTGCTAACCTGTGAGCTAAAATCTGGAAATTGCTGGTGACAGAACTGAGATATTACATCTAGAACTGCTTTAATCTTCATTTTTTGCAGTAGACTCTTATGGAATGCATCCTCTCATTGATTAGCAGCAGCATAAGATTCTTTTAAAAATTATTCATTTTTTCCACTTTAAAAGTGGTGAAATTACTAAAAAAAATGGAAAAGGAACTCATTTACATGTATGTATTTTGACTCTTAAATTTGTAGTATGGCTCACAAGGAATAACATTGGAAAATATGAATTGTTTGTGGCTCTCTTCGTCAAAAAGGTTCCCGACCCCTGATGTAGTGGGTCGGTCACCTGCCTGCCATGTGGGAGGCGAGGGTTCACATCCCGTGTGGCCAATTCGTGGCGTAGAGGTTCGTTCACCTAACTGCCGTGTGGGCAGGCAGGGTTCGAATCTTGGTGGACGATGAACCATTTTGCCATTAAAAAAGACTAAGTCATTCAGTATTTCCTTAAATAAAAGCACCAAATGACCATGTATAGGCGGGCCGCCTCAAGGTGTAGTGGGTCAGTCACCTGCCTGCCATGTGGGAGGTGAGGGTTCACATCCTGGTGTCGCCAGTCAGCCTTTAATTTAATGAAAAAAGGATTACCCATTTACTGAACTACATAGTGTAGTGATCAGTCAAACAAGAGCAGGATTTGAACCCCAGTTGCCCACATGGCAGTCAGGTGAACAAACCTCCACGCCACATATTGGCCACACTTTACTTTGTCATTATTGGAAGGTCTTGACTACAAATATATAGAAACAACTAAGGGAAAATGTTTCCCAAGTGGGATTCAAACCCCAGCCTCCCACATGGCAGACAGGTGAGTGAACCTCTACGCCACGAATTGGCCACACTACTTTGTCATTATTGGAAGGTCTTGACTACAAATATATAGAAACAACTAACGGAAAATGTTTCCCAACTGGGATTCAAACCCCAGCCTCCCACATGGCAGTCAGGTGAATGAACCTCTACGCCACAAATTGGCCACACTTTACTTTGTCATTATTGGAAAGTCTTGACTACACACAGTTGTTTTTATTTAAGGGAAAAATGATTACCAACTGGGATTTGAACCCTGTCCGCCCACGTGTGTCGCACCTGCAGCTGCAGTAAACGTTTGATAGCGATAAAATAGTTATTGAGGGTTGGATTGATTCACATAGCACTACTGAAGGCCTAGGTGTGAAATGCACGACCCGCCACTGATATATATATATACATATATCAAAAGAGTCAGTGATAACCGTGATTTAATATTGATTGTATGACAGTTCACAGAAATTACAACAGGTACTATACAATGAGTTTCAATTGTAAAAGTGAATTCACCCACTGATGAAGATTTGATTAGTTCCAAGGGGAAAACAATTGCACTGCATTCATGTTGACTAGAATTTTTCCAGCATTTCCATTTCGCACTGCTACCGTCCATCGGTACCAAATGGGGACAAAAATGTGATGGGCATACAGCACAAGTGAAATATATTACAGTGTGTACCCAGTATGAGTTTTAGATTCAACTGGGGTCTTTGACAATATGATCAGCCACATTTAAATGAGGTCAATATGATGATGATTCCTGTTGATAAAACTTTGATGAGAACCACTTTATATTGTTAATATAGGCGATATAGTTTAAAATTTGTGGGACTCAAAAATAAAACAAGCAAAGTTATGAGTTCCTGGGGTTCGTCCGATTGCTGAAATTACATGAATAGATTAATTGATGTACAGACTTGCACAATTTAAGCATTTAAACATATTCGAAAACAAAAAAATGTGTACAAGAATGTTGACCTTGACCTGAACATGTAAACATGGCCATTCTCTGGTGAATCTTCATATGCAATTGTATCGACAGGTTTTGGAGGAATAACACCCGACATTATTTGTAGTGTTAAATATTAACAGCAGTTTTACATCAATTCAAGGTGTAGCATGATTTAAGTATTTAATGTAAGGCAATTGTGATGCATCAAGAGTAGTATAAAGAAACTTTTTTAACCTACATCATTTGAGTTGCCCTTAATTGTATGCTTTAAAATGTATCTGAAGAAAATATATCAAATGAATAAATAAGATTTTTGATTAATAGGGACAGAATCTAAAAACTAACCAAGCTTTTTTATTGGTTTCCTATTTGATTAGTAGACTAAAAGATGTTTTATCAAAAAAATACCTATAATAGTGGCCTAACATGGCTGTTATAATGCAACCTTTAAAATTAAACTATTGATTCTGTTTGTCCACTAATTAATTGACATAAATGCAAAATTAATTGTGTTAGTTTTCTTGGAGTGCATCTTTAAATGAATACAAAAGTGACTCAAATCATTTGAGCCAGAGGATCAAAATAAATGTGAGGTGGTTTACAAAGACTAAGTTGATGACATTTAGGTTTATATAATGAATACACATATTTGGGCTATACAATGAGCTTTTAGATGACCATAACTAGTTGAAGCAATCATGATGGTAATGTTATATTAAAATACACAATACATTCTAGTAGGGCTGTTCAATATGGAAAAAAATATCATATGGTCAATTTTTTAAAATCACAATATCACACTATATTTTTGCTGGAATGTAAACATATGTAATTACAGATTTATACATGTACTTTTAAGGCTTCTGTACATAGTGCTACCATAATTTCATTGTAATAAATGAATTAATATGACTATTGGAACAAATTGTTGTTTGAGTGGATTACATCTTGCTTCTTTTTATTGGATTATTCTCCCGGTTGGCAAGAAGAGCCATCCTGAGGCCCATTGGTGGTACTACCAGGGTATATGAACTCCCATCAATGTAGCAAATACGTGCAAATTGTGCGCCAACTGTTGGCCAAAATATTTTGTCAATAGACGTTAAATGACATTTTAGCGATTTATATCACCATATTGTACAGCGCTACATTCTATCATAAAAGGAAAAGAAGAGACGATTATTTGGGTGGCTATCGGATGCTAGTGATGCATGAGAAGATTAAATTTAGGAAACAGTACAGCCTGTGTCCTTCTGAGGCTTCAAATCAGGTTCCTTCATTGGTTTCACTTCTTCCTCTTTAGGTTTCCCCTGGAAAAACAACAACAACAAATACCATTGTTAAAAACAATTGATAAAGCTGGCACCCTACTATATTATTTTGTTTTTAAAATAATGTTTTCTGTATCTTGCTCAAATAACACTCCAACCCACGCCATTCTGGTTGGAACAACCATTTTACCTCCTGAGGTAGTTTGAGTTAAAGAATAGAATAGAAAAAGATATGAAGTTTATAGGAAAATATAGGTGAGTAAAAGTGAGTGGACTTTCTGGACGTTGACCATTCAGAGTGCTCTTAAATATCCCTTATCTTTCTAATTTGTGATCAGCACACAACCAGTTAGGTCAAAGAGCAATTGTATTTCACTCTAACTGGTTGTCACCCATTGGCAGGAACAGAAGATAAAAATAATTTTCCATAAGCAGGGATGGGAATATTACAGTGGCGGGCCGTTAGGGCCTTCTCTGCTGGCCTAAGAAATATCTGAATCATATATTATATTTTGTCCATCAATACTTATGAAATAATTCCAAATTGTCTGTTAGCTTCCTTTAATTGCTTTTCCCCCTGGTTGCACTGCTTCCATATGTATGTTTTCATATTGAAGCATTTAACCAATCACATTTCAGCCATTATTTGTTGCCAGGGTCAGAAATTTGCCTCAAGGCCTTCACAATCACTTCTGCAGGCTCTGCTGCATTAAACAAGCATCGACAAGACTGTTGCTTTAACCAATCAGATTTCGAGTTGGCAACACCACAATGTATTGTCGCGGGCGGAGGGATACGTCATTGCCTTGTCGCAGGCGGAGGGATACGTCATCGCTTTCACCAACTATGAGGCTAGTCATTAGCCAGAGCTACCAAACTGTATTTGGAGCGGGCTGCACAAGCTAATATATTGTTGTGTTGATTTAAAGCCATTTTCAAGACGGACTATGCCAGAAATACGACAGGACAGGCTCCACTTTCAGCATTAGCTTCGATGGCCACATAAAAGAAGGAAGAAAGAAAGGAGGATGGATATTGTGTACAGTTAAAAAGGATTTTTGGTGAGTAAAATATGGCTATATTCCCAAATAATATTTCAATTGTGGGCCAAGTTCTGATATCTGAAAAGCTCCAGTGGTTGTATTTAATCACTAAATGCTGCTAGGAAGTGGATTTTACCCCATTTTAGTGCAATTTTTGCCGTTTCGCGTATGGACGTATATGGAGGTATCGACGTTCATTGTTGTCTTTTTCCCGGGGAAATGATACTCCGGGCCCGGTTCTGATGTCTAAAAAGCTCCAGTATTTGTATTTAATCAATAAATTCTGTTTTCGGCTGGATTTTACCCCATTTTCGGCCAATGTTTGCCGGTACGCCATTGACGTCCATCGCTGTCTTTTCCCGGGAAAATCACCCCCCGGCCCGGTTGTAATGTCTGAAAAGCTCCAGTATTTGTATTTAATCATTAAATGCTGGTAGGAAGTGGATTTTACCCGTTGAAGGCGCTACGAGAAAATGCACGGACCGCCACTGGAACATTATATTGCTTTGTGGGACTATTAGCCCGCTGTGTTTATACACTTGAAGGCAGACATTGTCAAAGTTATTATACATTTAAGACATTGACTGTGTATGGACCTTAAGTGAAGCCAGTGATCCTTCCAATACTTTGAGTATTACTTAATTTCTTTTTGGAATAAGTTTGGTTGTCGACCACTTCTGCGAAATTTCCCAATGGTTCCAGGTTTCAAATTTTTGTGCATAACAGCGCGGACCATTGTTCGCTGAAGATGTTAAGTTCTATGTACTGTACAATGTATCTACCGTATTTTCTCGCACATAATCCACCCCCACGTATAAACCGCACCCTTAAAATTGCCTTAAAATGGTTGAATTTTAAAATTTCTCGCGTATAAGCCGCCCCTGATTCACAATTTTCACCTTCATATTCATGGTTTTAATAGGGAGTACAAATGTGTTACTTTGAAGGGAATATCTTAAGAAATATCATCGCACGTGGTATTTCTGAGATACAGTATGGATCAAAAGCACATTATTAGGGTCAATATCCTACGAAAGTTAGTAATTCATCCAGTAATGGTTGTTTTCTTACTGCAAAATAGAAAATAACTAACAAATAGTAAATGTTAATTTGCTGAGATCTACTGGTGAAAGAGTATAGCAAGTGTTGTGCACATATAAGCCGTACCCTTGATTCAGTCATCATTTTTTTTGTTACAAATACGGTTAATATGCGAGAAAATACGGTAATCTTGACAGATTTGTAGTCTAATCTAGGTATAATCAATACACTTTTCATTACCGTTTTACATAAGAGCAATTATGGCTAGAAGGTTATTCCTTTATTATTATTAGGAACCGAATTTTGTTAATAATTACTTGCATCTTCGTTGTTAAAACTCAGCGCATGATCCAAAATGTTTAGTTATCACACTAAAACATGTCAAATTTGAAAACAGGCACAAAACATTAAAAAGGCAAATACGTTTTCACGCTCCTCGATAAATCTAAACTTGGTTCAATGGATTTGACAAAGATTATCATTATATTGATAGGAAAATCGGCAAAGAATTAACATTCCTTTAATTGCTTCAAAAAAAATTCTTTGAAATAAGTTATCATACCTTGTCATTTTTGGCGCCTCTGGTCAGGTCAAAGGAGGCATAAACTTCAGGGGTACACAACTCACTGGGGGGTGGCAACTCAAAGGGTATTGGCTCGGCCAGGCCATAGCTTGCCTTTAACTCCAACTGGGGTGGTTCAGTCGGCACCTTGTGAAAGTATCTGAAAAATAAGAGACTCAATAAACTTTATGACCAATAAAACTATACATCATAATACATTGTAAATCATTTATATTTTTATGTTCGTTTTAACATGACATTTTCTTGACAAAATTGTCACTTTTATATTTTTATATTTTTCATCCTTGCGTTTAAAGTAGTAGCCATTTGGAAACCCAATGTAATTTATCAAAGCTGGGGATTGATGTCTGACACTGAGAAAAAACAACACTAGAAGACTTATTTGAAATTCTAAGTGCCTTGGACAGACTAGAGGGCTTAGAGAACAATACCTGTAAATACAATGGAACACACTTTTACTTCTAGTTTAATTTTAAATAATGTCCCATTATTTTAGGAAATATATATTCAAAATGATTTGCTGAGAACCTTAATTCAAAGATTAATCTCAACGTTTTCTATGCTGGTGTAAATTTTCTGGAGTAGGATTTCTGGATTTACAATTTCATTACAGTAGTACTTACTGTTACTACTACTTTATTTTCTCTATTTCTTCTGTCACGTACTGTTCTGCGTGATCTCCAAATGGCTACTACTTTAAACGCAAGGGTAAAATGGAAAAATATAAAAAATTGGCAGCACATTGTAGTACGTACTTGTATTTAGAAATATGTCCATATGTTGCTTACCCCAAATGTTTTTCCCAAATAATATTGCCCACCCAACATTTCTAGAAAAGTACAATTCACATATTCTCAACTATTGTAGGACACTTTTTGTATTGGGTTCACTACTCGTTTATGTTCACATTTGCTTTAATGTGCTCTACTTGTGTTTTGAATTGCATAGTTTGGGTTTAACTCACATGAAGCCATTTTCCCTTTGGCACTTCTCCAGCGTATTCTTAATGAAGCCACCCAATTTGAGGAAGAAAAGCTGTTCAGATGGTTTCGCCGTCGAGCCCGGGCCTTTGGTGTGACGATACTCCTTGCACAGCTCCTCGGCACGTGAATAAGCTTAAAAAATATAATCATGTTAATTCAATAAGGAACAAGTAATGGCTAGTAATGTGAGGGTTAGTTATTATGTGAACTTTTACAGACAAATTTGAGAACCATCAAACCTATTGAATGTACAGACGCTCCCTACTTACGAACGAGTTACATTCCGAGCGATTGTTCGTAGGTGAATTTGTTCGTAAGTTGTTTCAGTGCTATATTTTGTATTATAATTTATGTTTAAGGCCTATATAAGTATATTGAAGGTTTATATAAGTGCATTTGTATGTTTAAGGCTTGTATAAGTAACCTGCAATGGTTTGTACTGAAAAAACCTTTAATAAAATGGAGAGAATATGTACAGTACTGTATATATACTACCGACGGTCGAACGATTCAAGTTTTATGCCCGTGCAACGCTCACCATTTTCTCACCCGCATCAAGCTTCTTTATTATTGCCACTTTCGTTTCAAATGAAATGGCTTGCCTCTTCCTTGCACTACCACCCTCACTAAGAAGCCTTTCGCTTTTCACCAACCATATTGAATAATGGATGCACGAGATATTTAATGATAAAAATGAAAAAAGTTCTTTGCGTACTGGAGATACGTTCACACACTTACGCACTGCAACGAACTGGGCAGAGGAAGGTGATGCTGGGTGAGCTCTCACAGCGCCAGGCGTCGGTATTAGCGGCGGAAAGAGGCACTACTCGGAAAAAGGCGCGCAATACAAAGTCTAACTTACAGCATCTCTTTCCGAACATTTTTGACATATGCCATATGCGCAGACATGTTCGTATGTACCGTTGTTCGTAACCCGAATGTTCGTAAGTAGGGGAGCGTCTCTACTAACAAAAAGTCTTCCCCAAACACAGGTCCGCCAGAAAAAATATTTTAAATTTCATGCACACTAAGTACCTTCAACGTTTAAGTATGGAGATCATGGCAGATCAGAAAGACAGTCTGCAACTCAATCATGCCGTGAATATAAACTGGGTCAGTTTGGCAGGAACCCACCCAATCATTCAACACTGCTGCAGTTACACACGCATACACTCAAGCGCTCTTTACACAACAAATGAGTGTCAGCCGACAGGGAGTAAGCTGCGTTTCCAGAGTTCAAAATGTCCCTGCTCCACCTCCACCCAGCTCAGCTGATCCTCCTCTAGGTAGTAGCAATCCACACACCAAAGCATCTACATCGAAATGTCTACTGTCTATAGTTCAAATGATACTGAACTATGAATCTTAAGACATATTTTCCAGCCTAAACCCGTTGTTTAAAAAAAAATCCCAAAAGCATGTCAAGACAAATACCTTTTTCTGCTTCTTGGAGAGATCGTATCGCCTCACCACACTTATCATTCCCCAGCAGTGTCTGTCCATGATAGCAGTACGCCTGTAAATACACATCAGAAAAAATACTTGATAAGATCATAATGCTGTTGAAGAGATCAAACAATATATGTGCCCCTTAAATGCAAACATCACTTACATAAGCCATGTAGAAAAAGGCTTTCAGCTGGAAATATTTCCTCCACTTGCTGCTGCACTCAGGCTCCAAAGTGTTCAGAGTGTGGTCTGAAGACAGAAGCAGAAGGTTTTAGCAGCTCGGGGTTTAACACAGTGCACTACAGTAATACCTCGATATATGAGTGCCCCGACATACGAGCAGTTTGAGATACGAGTAAAATTACGAGCAAATATTTATCTTGAGATACGAGACACATTTTGATATACGAGCATACAGCGGACGCGAGGAGCTGCTCATAAGAACATCATGGGCACGGTCTTTACCGTCGCAACTCCCTCGTGTAATGTCTCTACGAGCACTGGGCGGAGCGTTTCATTTTTTTCAGTGTTTTTCCCCCCGTTAATCAGTGCAGAATGGCGGAGCTTGCTCGATAATACAAGAGGAGTATATACTACTTCTCGTTGTCAAGTGGTCGTGCATTATCCTATAGTGAGGACATTTGTGTGCATCATTTTCGTAATATTTTGAAGGGAAGACAATAGAAAACAACCCTCGATAGGCTCCTTTTAGCTGCTGCTGGAAGTCAGGGTGGAGGTGGGGCAAAGAGAGCCAACCCGGGAGAAGAAAGGTATAAAAATGTGAAACAAAATTAGAATTAAGTTTAGTGTAAGGTTAGATTACATTTATTTTTCAGTGTGTATTGTAATCCAAGTTCATTTAAATTTGTTTATGTTATGTTACGAGCACGTTGCTGTGCAAAAAGTCTCTTTCTCTCTCCCCTCCGCAAAATCTGTCTAATTTTAGTACTATTAAAAATCATTGCCACTAGTTATTTGTTACTCTGTCAATAGATGGCGAATTAGAACAAATAAAAATGCTTTTTCCAATCCAATATCCTGTTTTGGTTTTTTTTTCAGAGAGTTGGAACGATTTAATTTGTTTTTAGTTCATTTCTCGGGGAAACGTTCATTTGAGATACGAGTAAATCGACATACAAGCTCACTCCCGGAACGCATTAAGCTCATATCTCGAGGTACCACTATAGTGGCTATTTGAAGGTGATAGCAACCAGGTCAGATTGCAAGTAGCGAATTCCAATGTCTAATTGATGCTCATTGAAAATACATTGAATAAAACGCAAACTTAATCAAATTTTTCAACCCCCGATCCACTGTAGTACTGCCAAGATCATGGTTTTAATGATTTACTTTACAATACACACTGTCCTAAACCATTTCAAAATTGCTGATTTTAACTCCTCTTCATTTCAAATGCTCACCAGCTTTCTGATAAAAGTCTGCTGTCTCGGATGCCAACGCCGCAATAATTGAAGAGCTGTGCTTCAGTTCAATGGCTCTGGCAATTGTCACTGTGGATCAACAAGAATTTTCATATTCTCAATGATATGAGGCACTTAAAAGGAGAAAATGATAATCCAACATGGAGATGGAAGAGGCTACCTTCCTGAGCTTCTGCCTGAGCCTGGATGATGTAGGTGTCAATCACTCTGGGATCCAGATCTCTACCTTTTTCTGCAGGGGTGATGAGACGAGGGATGTGGACCTCCTGTAGGAAAATAAGTATTGTTTTATCCAGTTCTTTGTAGGGAACTCCCTATCACATGTTTTTGGACCTACTGTATTTTCTTGCATATTGACCGCCTCTGCGCATAAGCCGTACCCTTAAAATGTCCTTAAAATCATTGAATGTTACAATTTCTCTGATATAAGACGCCCCCTGATTCAGTTTTCACCTCCATATTCGTGGTTTTAATAGGGAGTACAAATGTGTTACTTTGAAGGGAAAATCTTGAGAAAAATCATTGCATGTAGTAAAGACGCTCCCCTACTTACGAACATATGAGTTGCGAACAACGGTACATAAGAACATGTCTGTGCATATGGCATATGTCAAAAAATGTTCGGAAAGAGATGCTGTAAGTTAGATTTTGTATTGCGCGCCTTTTTCCGAGTAGGGCTTCTTTCCGCCGCTAATACCGACGCCTGGCGCTATGAGAGCTCACCCAGCATCCACCTTCCTCTGCCCAGTTCGTTGCAGTGCGTAAGTGCGTGAACGTATCTCCAGTGCGCAAAAAACTTTTTTCATTTTTATCATTAAATATCTCGTGCATCCATTATTCAATATGGTTGGTGAAAAGCGAGAGGCTTCAAGTGAGGGTGGTAGTGCAAGGAAGAGGCAAGCCATTTCATTTGAAACGAAAATGGCAATAATAAAGAAGCTTGATGCGGGTGAGAAAATGGTGATCGTTGCACGGGCATACAACTTGAATCGTTCGACCGTCGGTAGTATGTATACAGTACTGTACGTATTCTCTCCATTTTATGAAATGTTTTTTTTCAGTGCAAACCAATGCAGGTTACTTATACAAGCCTTAAACATACAAATTCACTTATATAAACCTTCAATATACTTATATAGGCCTTAATCCTAAATTATAATACAAAATATAGCACTGAAGCAACTTACGAACAAATTCACCTAAGAACAATCGCTCGGAACGTAACTCGTTCGTAAGTAGGGGAGCGTCTGTATTTCTGAGATACTGTATGAATCGAAAGGATCGTCTGCTGGATTTCCAAAAGAGTGTTGCCGCCTCGTGGATGAACTCAAAAAGGAAGTCACGTAACGATCTAGTTTTGTTATACCATCCTTAATCACCAAGTCTCTCGATGCAGTAAAAGCATGAGATACACAGGTATCAAGGCTGAAATTTTAATGATTGACCCTGTTGGAATAATCATTATTATAAATGTGTTTGCAATGCTTACTTAGGAATAGAAAGCCTTATTATAAACATGCTTACTATATTAATCAATATATTTGCTTATTAGGAATAGTAATGCTCATCCTGAATGTGTAACAATATTAAACAATATATATATATGTGTTGAACGCTGTGCTTTTATGTTAGAGTTATTGGCATTAATAAAAGCCATTTTAATGCATGCCTTGCTAAAGTAAGGACTGGGGTTCACATCAAGAGGACAGGGAATGGCCATGGGCATGGAGAGGTCTCAAAACAATTGCTCTTGGGAACTGCGAACTGTTTTCGGCTTCGGAAGATGGTCTCACAACAAGCGCTCTTGGGAACCATGGAATGTTTTGGAAAGCACCTCTTCACTGAAGGGTTCGCATCGAAACTCGCTTGGGAAGATTCGACAGGACCTACAATTGTTTTGATAACTGTGCAAAATTGTTGTGAGACTCTACGAATGTTTAGACTTCTGTGGGGCATGGCGTTAAAACCTTATGAATAAATTAGCGAAACGGACTTCGAGTTGTTAGAATGATCTTGACCGGACACGAGGGTGGATGTATTCTCTTCTTGCAAGAATTAAATGGAGATGTGACTACAGATGCCTTTTTTATGGAAAGCTGAATTTGGAAATACCTAAGGAACATTGGATGAACCTAACAGACCGCAAGACCTTCGATCAACTATTGGGCTGTGCTGACATGGTAAACACTACAAACACATGTATCAAGGCTATTCGCATCTAGCCAGTCAGAGCATGTTTAACTACCGGTAAAAGGTAACATGGCGGCGCCCTGAGCGAGCAATGGCAGGAACAAGTGAGTTTTTTCACGTTTTATGCAAGATACAGTTTGGGTTTTTTCTTGAATTTCATTCCTAGACGTCAAAATAAATTTAGTTTAGTGTTTTATCTGTTCATCTTTTCTCTATTTTGAAATAAATGACCATCTCGGTCGCATTGTCTTGCGTTATGGCGTTTCGTCTTTGTCACCTTGAAGTTTCGTGCATCTTTGTGATTATTTATTTAAAAAAATACTAAATACAATAATTCTTAAAAAAGGCAAGGTTATATTTAACCTATGCCGTGCGATATAACAAGACATCTAAAGTATATTTGCACTTTTTATTACACATTACATATCCACATATCAATTTAAAAAAAAACATGATTAGTATGTTTTTTGTAATATTTGTGTATCACACTGTGTGACACCATTTACCCACAATATTACCAGCGCCATTGACAATGATCGAGTATCACATAATTTATAAATTGTCACTTGGTATCTGTTACCTTGAGAGCTTTGAAGATTCCAGCAGCAACTTTCAGGCTACGGTGGACATCTTTTGCTTCATCCTCTGAAACACTGCCAAACACAAAAATATCTCATTTACAACTACATCTTAACTCCATACGTATAACATTTTTAGACAATTCAATAAATAAATACTTTTCTTTTCCAGCAAGTCTCGAGGCAAACTTAGTGTACCAGAGTCCCACGTTAAATGCCATGGAGATTAGCTCGAACACTGCATCCTGTTGGGCACTAGGAGGGCATGGAAAAAAGGGCATGTTAAAACAAAATTAACTTTAAGGGTGACTTTGCAAGTCCAAACGTTACAGTGCCTGTGGCTCACTTGAATTTTACTAAAAGGTGAGCTCAGATTGAATTCTTGTCTGTTCTGAACTGTTTTATGTATTAAAAAATTGTCACAATTAGTCAGTAAACTGGGTATGGTTTGTATATATGTGCTTTGTGATTGTATTGCATTTATCACATAATTCAATATACAGTGGTACCTCGAGATACGAGCTTAATTCGTTCCGGGACTGAGCTCGTATGTCGATATTCTCGTAACTCGAACGAACGTTTCCCATTGAAATGAGCTAAAAACAAATTAATTCGTTCCAACCCTCTGAAAAAACACCAAAAACAGGATATTGGATTGGAAAAAAATGTTTTATTTCTTCTAATCGCCATCTATTAACAAAGTAACACATAACTAGTGGTTTAATATTACTAAAATATGTTTAATAGAACTAAAGTTAGACAGATTTCGCGGAGGCTAGAGAGAGAAGGACATAGGGGGGCGAGCGGGGGAGACTTTTTGCACCGGTGAATCGTAATATAACATAAACAAATTTAAATGAACTTGGATTACGACACAGACACTCACAAATAAATTTAATCTAACCTTACACTAAACTTAATTCTAATTTTGTTTTACATTTTTATACCTTCCCCTGGCCGGGTTGGCTGTTTGCCCCGCCTCCACCCTCACGTTAACTATCGTGATGATGATGGGCTGTTTGCTGTTGTATTTCCTTCAACATATTCTGAAAATGATGCACACAAATGTCCTCACAATAGGATAACGCACGACCACTTGCCAACAAGAAGTAGTCTTGAATGAGCGATCGCTCCGCCAACGGGAGCTAACAGGCTAAGGGGGGAAAAAAACACTGAAAAAATGCAACGCTCCGCCCAGTGCTCGCAGAGACATTAAAAAGAGGGAGTTGCGACCAGAAATATGATGTTCTTATGAGCAAGTAATATATACTCCTCGTATTAGCGATCGCTCTGGCATTCGCGCTGAGTGACGGAAAAAAACACTGAAAAAATGCAACGCTCCGCCCAGTGCTCGTAGATATCTGTTATACACGAAAGAGAGGCGGCAAAAAAGACTGTGCGCTACAATGATAAAACGACTCTCATGTCTTGGCCACCTGGATTTCTCGTATCTCAAAATGTTTCTCGTATCTAGAGAGAATTATTTGCTCGAAATTTTACTCGTATCTCGAAATGCTCGTATGTCGGGGTGCTCGTGTGTCGAGGTACTACTGTACTGACGATGTGATGTCACAACAGGCCTTATTATTCTATCCACTATTTGATTCTTGTGCCCCAACAGCCAATCACAGCAGAGTTTAAATTTGAATAATATATATAAATGGCGGCCCGGTGAACGACTGGTTAGCGCATCGGCCTCACAGTGCTGGGGTCGAGGGTTCAATTCCAGGTTCTAACTATGTGGGGTTAGGATGTTCTTTCTAGGCTAGCGTGGGTTTTCTCCAGGTAATCCGGTTTCCTCCCACATCTCAACAACATGCATGGCAGGATCGTAGAACATTCTGAATTGACCCTAGGTATTAGTGTGAGGGTGTATAGTTGTCCATCTCCTTGTGTCCTGTGACTGTCTGGCCACCAATTCCATGTATGCCTTGCCTGGTGCTCATAGTTATCTGGGATAGGCTCCAGCACCCCCCACGACCCTTGTGAGGAAAAGCAATTCAGAAAACAAAAGTGTAAATGTATATAAATGTAAAATCGGGTTCAGTTAGACACATGAAAACAACCAAATGAAATAACTTGAAAAATATATATATTTTTTTCTAGCAGACATGATAAAATGATATCCAAGTTTTAGAAAAAAGGCACTGTTTTTGTCCATTGTGTGACATACTGTAATCTGTTGATTTCAGTCAAGTATTGTTAATTTCAGCAAAACATTAATTTGTTAAATTGTCTGTGATGGATCAGCTGGAAAAAGAGCGATCCTTGTTTTGGACATTGCGACTTAAACAATTAATATTTACCTTGGTGTATTTCCTTGTAAAGTATCAGTCCATTTGAAGTTCTGGATATACCTCATCTTGTTCTCTTGTGTCGTTCCATCCATGGAAACAGTAAAGCCTGTTTTATTACAATCAAAAAGAACATAAATAAATTCAAGATCAATGTAATTTACACATAATCCAGAATACTAAGGGGTAAGAATTTAGTAAAACATTGTAGTATCTGACAACAGTAATCCCTCGATTATCGCGTCTTCACTTATTACGAATTCAGGACTTTTTTTTAAAGTTGGTAAAAAAGTGAAAACACGCTGAAACTCGTAAGCGGAAGCCACTCTTGCTACTAGGACTCAGCACTGAAAGAAAAAAAAGTTATAATAGTGGTGACCCTACTTCGCAATTTTTAGATTATCGCGGCCATGTCTGGTCTACATTAACTGCAATATTCGAGGGATTACTGTAATATGTGACCAAACACAGTCAAATAAGTCACAGTGATCCATTTTTCAAAATTGAGGTTATGGCATAATCAAAAGGTTTCTCAGCTTTTCAAGGACATAAAAAACACAACAGTAAAATAGATCATCTCTTAGAAGTTCCAACATATTTGAGTTGTCCATGAATCTTGATGTTCCAAAATTAGGAGAAAAGCGACACTCAAATTGACACTTACAGTAATCCCTCAATGATCACGGCTTCACTTATCGCGAATTCACTACTTAGAGATTTTTTCCGCTATTAATTATTATTAATATTTTTTAAAGTTCAAAAAATGTGAAAATCCACGCTTAAACTCATAAGCGGAAGACACTTGCTAGGACTCAGCACTGAAGGAAAAAAACAAGTATAATAGGGGTTACCCTACTTTGTGATTATTTGATGATCGCAGCCATGTCTGGTCCATATTAGCCGCAATATTCGAGGTTTTACTGTTTAATGTTTCCAGTTGTGAGGCTGGACAAGCGCCAAATTTTCCAAATAAAGTCATGACTTACTGGATAACACTTTATTGTATGTTACTAACATAATTTTTTTTTTTTTGAATTTAATTTCACTTGTAAAATGTATTCCAAAACTGTGTCCATGAGCCTGACCAATAACCAAGATTCTTTGTTTGAGTGATGATCAAGTTTTTGTTGTTGTTGTTGTTGCTTATTGTAAATATAAGCTGAACCACAAGTGCTTTGGTAATATTCAGATTTACGAAATTTTAGGAGAAAGAGTCCTAAAAGTACAAGAACAAAACTTTGATGACAATGACTTTATATTATAAATATATGTTATAGCCACAGAGCTATAACAGCCAAGACAAACCGACTCAAGGACAGTTTCTTCCCTAGGGCTGTCACCATACTCAGCTCGAGTTCTGTACCTAGGACCTAATCGAAACTTATTTTGCGTGTTGAGTTTGAGTGTTAAGACCTACCGTATGCATGCATGTACATCTATGTCTATGTATGTATATATGTGCTAATATGTGTATGTGTGTATGTATATGTATGGGTGTATGTACATGTATGTGTGTGTATATATGTTTATATATATATATATATATATAGATGTATATATGTTTATATATATATGTTTATATATATAGATGTATATATATGTATATATGTTTATATATATATATATATATATATATGTATATGTATATAGGTGTATAGGTGTGTATATATATATATATATATATATATATATATATGTATATAGGTGTATAGGTGTATATATATATATATATACACATATATATACACACACACATATATATATATATATATATATATATATATATATATATATATATATACATATACTTCAGAGACACACTTAATTATTTATATATTTATTCATGTATTTATTTATTAACTTACTTATTACCCATCTATTTATGTCTAAAATGCCTTTCCTATTTCTGCATCCTCACCCTCTTGCTACTGTGACAACGAAATTTCCCGAATACGGGATGACTAAAGTTATCCAATCCAATTACTACTACTACTTATCCTCCTAACTACCAGTAGTTCAAATTTGTCCTCTGTAGAGTACATTGGTAAACCTAAATTTCTCCCACCCAGTGCATCCAATCGCATTAAATCCTTTTGTGCTCTATAGAGGACATTCAGAGCTTTCCAATGATACCAAATTTCCTCTGCAGTATTCCAATTACTTCATAGATTGGGGAATTTCAAAATAAATGTGATTGGACAACATTTTTTATCCTGGTAGTCAGTAGGATATACTTCTGAAATATTATTTTGACCACTTATTTATCAATTACTATTTAGTGATTATTTATTATCATTACTATATATTGATTTTCTATGTGTTTGTTTATTGTTGAGTCCATAGACTGACTCTGCTGACTTCCCTTGGACTACTTATTTATTTATTTCTGATTTATTGATTATTATTTTTCTGTTTGTTTTTATTTGTGCACTACATAGTGAAAGCTTTAAATCTCATTATACTTGTATAATGACAATAAAAGCATTCAATTTAATTCTATAAATATAGGTGACAGAGTTTTAAATGAGTGGATTTTCAGCGGATGTTGTGCTTTGAGATCTTTGCATTGCGTAAATTGTGCCGAAGCTCAAAAACGGGTGGGAATCGCTGTTATAATGTGTAACAACTGACATTGCAGGTGGGAGAAGTACGCATCCGTTGCGTTTTTCATCATCTCTGCATTGCAGGTTACATCGGTGAAGATTTCCAGCAGCCTTGCCCTCATGGATCTTAGGTCACTAGGTTTGGTGAATAGAAAACAATTAAAAAAACAATTTACAATATAAATGTGTGGTTAATAAGAGTGTTTAGCACACTATCAGGAGATATGATAAACTTTGGTTTGAGATTAAACAGACAAGGTATCAAGTAAAAAGTCTAGACTACCAGATTTTAGACATACTTGCAGATTTTATTGGCAGTGGGGCTCCCTGCAACGCCATAAAAATTGAAGGAAACAGGCGCTGTTGCCTTCAGTGGGTTTCGGTGAAACCAGTGCGCCATATTTTGGGCGAGGGCAGGTCTAAAATGGCAAAATGAAGCATCAACAAAACAGGTTGATCCACGTGTTATGCACTAATATTAGATTGGGGAATTTTGCTCGTGTTGTCATCTGTTTCGATGACGTGCGAGCTAAAATGCTTGTCGCTAACAGTCAATTCAGTTGCTTTTTCGTTGCGCAAAAACACAACTGCCTCAAATACAGTGGTTTTACGACTAAACATTTTACACAAAGTCGATGTCTTAGCGACTTAACATTTTACATAGTCGATATTTTCCGAAAGAAACAAAATTATATTACGTAAGCTACCAACACAAATGACGACAGCTAATAGTAACGTTATAGAGGCATATTGACCGATTCTTTACGTCAACAAGTGAGTAACAAAAAATGATACATTGAACGCTTACCAATATAGTTGTGACTTTAGTTATTTTGGGTGGCGATCGTGTTAGCAGAAATCACTTCCGGAAATAAACAAGGAATGCGCGTTGACCAATGAAAACCCAAGAGTAAATAGTCACGTGGGAAAAATCCAGGAAGTATATCTCATAGACATCTATATATATGTAGTTAGATGTCCGATGCGCAAAGAGAAATCACTTCCGGAAATAAACAGGGAATGCGCGTTGACCAATGAAAACCCAAGAGTAAATAGTCACGTGCGAAAAATCCAGGAAGTATATCGAATAGACATCTCCTATATATATGGTTAGATGTCCGATGCGCAAGGTGAACCAACAAAACCAAAAATCACACTCGTCGATCATTTTACATCGGAGTTATTCGCTAAACAAACGCGTCTAAGGAGAGTATAATGTATATTTTGAAATTGCAATAAATTGCTCAATGTTCACCCTATTTTCAAACAGCGAGGTTTATTATTAATGTCTGAATGGCGGTAATTTTGCCGTATAGTTAAGAATATAAATAACAGTTCACAATCATTTTTGCAAATCTGCCAAGAGTTCATCGGATATTCTGATCTCAGCTCATTTTCTGAATCGCTTTAGCCTCACTAGGGTCGCAGGGGGTGCCGGAGCCTATCCCAGCTGACTTTGAGCGAGAGCCAGGGGACACTGAATTGGTGGACAGCCAATCACAGGGCACAAAGAGACAAACAACCATTCACGGTCAGTTTCATACCTAAGGGCAATTTAGATTGCCCAATCAGCCTACCATGCATGCCTTTGGAATGTGGGGGGAAACCAGAGTACCCGGAGAAAACCCACACTGGCATGGGGAGAACATGCAAACTCCACACAGGTGGACCGACCTCGATTTGAACCCAGGTCCCCCACTGTGAGGATTAACAAAAATTTGCATACATTAACGATCAACAAAAAGTTACATTTTCCATGAAATGTCACTTTTTGCAGAGAAATGTAAGAATTTTGAAGGATAAAAAGTAATTTAAAAAATGAATCAATGAACTACAGAATGTTAAACACTGGTACTCTTTCAATCCATTTAATCAGACTAAAAAAAAGAAATAAGCAATCCTGCATTTGGAGAAAAATGACCAACAAACGCCAAGACGTAATGAAAAAATGGCACATTACCACAATCACACGAATGTTTACTGTCATTCGTCATACAATGGATTTAAAGTATATTGCATGTACGGTATACTTTTTTTCAGGAATGATAATTTGAATTGACAACCTTAAAATTCTTTATTACTGGACCATCTTGGATTTCTCCTGCATAATAAACAATATTTCACCATAAATTTAAAATTGCTTTCATTCGCACTGCCCAAGGCACCAAAAAAACTAAAGGCACTTTTGGATATTTGGATATAAAATTGCTTAACTTCTCAGTTGTATTTTGACAATTGCCCTTAAACACGATTCCAAAAGTACATTATCTTTTAGGGTTTTAAAAGTAAACACCCAGGAACATAAAAATCAATAACACAAGCTCACATTGTTGCAATCAGTGATGAAACATGGAGGGCATTGGGTCCAGTGAATAACCTGGACTACAGTCTGCTGGCACAGGATCAACTGAATTTAGTAACTACACTTCTATGAATCAGTTCAACCTTTCAATGTGTGCCTTTTTACCTCCACTTGGATTGGTACCATCAAAAGCACATAGATAAACTTAACATTTCATTGAAACAGTGCAAAACATGTCACACATGAAAGAAACATGCTGTTAATCATGAAAATAAAAACAATACAAATCTTCAAGAAAATCATGGCTTGTTAAAACATAATACTCCCATCTTCTATTCTACTTCCCTGAACTGGACACTAGACAAACAGATGAAGTTAATCATCCACACGTTATTTAGTCTTTGGCAACAGCGCATCATTTGTGACGTTTGTCAAAAGAGCAATGCACGAAGAGAATACAGCATGCTTGGACTCGATTTGCTTGTGATTTGGGGTGGATAAATCCTTCTAAACATGAAAAACACTTGTTAAATATTCTTAAACCCTGACTGGTAAATATATTTCTTGGGAAAATGTGCAACACATACAAACATACCTTATTTTCTCGCATATAAGCCGGCCCGTATATAAGTCGCATCCTTGAAATTGCCTTAAAAATCGATGAATTTTACAATTTCTCGCACATAGCCAGCCATCTGATTCACAATTTTCACCTCTATATTCATGGTTTTAATTGAGAGTACAAATGTGTTACTTTGAAAGGAAAATCTTAAGAAAAAGTCTCGCACATGGTATTTCTGAGATACTGTATGAGTCAAAAGCACATAATCCACCCCCACGTATAAACCGCACCCTTAAAATTGCCTTAAAATTGTTAAAATTTAAAATTTCTCGCGTATAAGCCACCCCTGATTCACAATTTTCACCTTCATATTCATGGTTTTAATGGGGGTACCCGTGTGAAGGGAAAATCTTAAGAAAAATCATCGCACATGGTATTTCTGAGATACTGTATGGATCAAAAGCACATTAGGGTCAATATCATTAGGAAGTTAGTAATTCATCCAGTAATGTTTTTTTTTTTACTGCAAAACAGAAAATAACCAACAAATAGTAAATGTTAATTTGCTGATGAAAAAGAGCATAGCAACGCCGTACGTCTTGTCTGCTTATAAGCCGTACTCAGTCATACATTTTTTTTTGTTACAAATACGGCTTATATGCGAGAAAATACTGTATATATGACACTGCTTACAAACGTTTCGCATAGTTATTGCAAAGAACATGGTCTCTGACATCCCCCCAGCCGCCATTATTTGTGGCTTTCTTATGGGTGGGTGCTTCAGAAGAAGTCAGGACAAGAGAAGAAGGGAAAAGGCTATCTTTTGCCAACTTAAGTGCCTCCTCGACCCTCTGTGAGGCCCATTCTGGCCTGCAGTTTTGCTTGTGGTCCAGCCCGCAGTCCCCGGTGCGAAGAACCCTCGAACCCTGAGCCGCAAGCACTTTTAAAGGCTTTGAAATGCAGTTACCAGAGAGATGCTGCATAGTCCAGTCCCAGTTGTAATCATCATAAGTGCAAAAGTCGTTACTGCAGGCCATCATCTTATAGTACACCTCTCTAGAGATGGCCATGCCTATGCTGTGTTTTATGGACATCCACCCAGTGGTCGATAGCTTGTTAGAAAATGTGGAGAATCCTTTAAAGTCATTCTGGTTTCCTAGAGATAGTATGTCACAATCCAGGCAGCTGTTCTCCTTAAACGAAACCATTGATTTATAGAGATGAAAAAAGTCTGGTAAAAGGTAGTTTTCCTCGTCCAGAAATATTACAAATCCAATGTAGCCCTGCATGGTCTGCACTCGCTCCCATACAAAGTGCAACTTCCACCACCAGTGATGTTTACTTTGAGTAACGATGGCTTCTCTATAGTGTCCATAAGTATCCGGGTGATCTGCGTTGATACATCCTAATTTAACGGCATCGTCTTTGGTTATATCCCGTGGGCAGTCTAGTGGATTCTGTCCAGGAAACTCTTTGGGATACAGCTGAGTGCTGAATGGGAAATAAATTTGCAGTACCTTGCAGAAAGTGATCCCTTGAACAATGGCGTTGATTTCCTCTGAGAAGTAGTCGTGGCTGAAGATGATAAGGAAACGGTGAACCTCTGCTACTTTCTCCAGAGACTTGATGAGAAGTTGGAGGTATTCTGGTCTGTTGTGGACCTGCACAACCAGCACCAGTTCAGGCTCTCCTGGAAAGGACTCCGCATTTAAAACATGCTGCTTAAAATTGGATCTGTAGACAGATGCTCCCAGTTTTGCCAGCGATCCAGAGAAGTCAAACTTGACTAAGTCACTTGAGATTATGCCCTTATCAACCTGGTTCTCTGAATCTGACAGCACACTAGTGGAAACCAACACAGTCCAAACGATGAAAGAAATACCCAAAAGCACGAGCAGATTCTTTTTAGCCAACCTAAACCTCATTTTGGATAGGTTAGAACAGCAAACCTTTGGACTTTCCAACTGCAGATCACATTATCTGGACATTCCTCTTCTCTAGCGTCGTGTGTTCTGGTTTCAATAACTTCCCGAAAGTCCTATTTCCGTTCCTTTTAACACCGCGCAGACGTTCACAAACGTTGTCGATTTCTTTTAAAGCCTGTGAGAGGGACGGAGGATGAAGTATTTCTTAAGAGTTGGATCGATTTCGTGGTCGATCGTTGTTTTAAAGTTACCTTGGATGTGGTGTGGAAGTTGTCAGCGTGCGCTGCTTGTAACAGGAAGGCGGGTGGAGGAGTAGAAACGCAACCTGGAAGGGATTCATGATATAAAATCACGCCTCTGACGTTTGGCCACTTTGTACACGTCAGCAGTTAGACGCGTGATAATTCAGGTTTGTTATACGAGGACTTTCCGATAAGCAAATGGGGCTCGTGGTTGCGTCACTGCCGCACATTTGGTGTTTTTTTTTTTTTTGCTGTGATACTTTGCAAAAGTACGGAAGTATACTAGTAATGGTTTTTTTGCGTTCACATTAAAAATAAAAATAAAAATGAAAAGCAATGAGCGTTTTTATAATTAATTTATTTTTGGGGTTGTTTTTTTCATTCATTATTTTTTTGTATTTTTTAATTGTTTTTACTTCATTTTCTAGTTAATTTATTTTTTAGGTTTGTGTTGTTGAATTATTTCTTCTTTTTTGATTAATTATTTTTCATAAGTCCGTTTTTCCAAATAAAATATTTTCAGGGGGTATTTTTTTCAATTGTTTTTTTTCTTCATTTTCAAATTAATGTATTTTTAAGGGTTGTGTTGTTGAATTATTATTTTTTTTCATTAATTATTTTTTGAAAACTCAGTTTTTCTAAAACTATTTCTGAGGGGTATTTTTTGAATTGTTTTTTCTTCATTTTGAAATTTATTTATTATTTAGATTTGTGTTGTTGAATTATTTCTTCTTTTTTTCATTAATTATTTTTTGAAAACTCAGTTTTTCTAAATAATTTATTTTTGGAGGGTATTTTTCAATTGTTTTTTTCTTCATTTTCAAATTAATTATTTTTTAGGGTTGTGTTGTTGAATTTTTTTCTATATTTTTTTTCATTAATTGTTTTTTGAAAACTCAGTTTTTCTACATAATTTATTTTCTGGGGGTATTTTTCAATTGTTTTTTTTCTTCATTTTCAAAATTATTATTTTTTAGGGTTGTGCTGTTGAATTTTTTTTCTTTAATTTTCAAATTAATTTATTTTTGGTGTTGTTGTTTTTTTAAATTCTTAATTTTTCAAATTAATTTATTTTTGGGGTTGTTGTTTTTTTAAATTAATTATTTTTGAAAACTCGACTTCATTCATTCATTCATTTTCTGAACCGCTTTATCCTCACTTGGGTCGCAAATGTCTAAGCACGTGCCTGATAATAAATATAAAATTTAAAATATCAGCTATGAAAATTTGGTGTACATTTCGAAGCTCATTTACCAAGATAAATTTAATTTAACTGCGTTTGAAACTGTCACTCTTACAGAGCTCATTTTATCCACTAGATGGTAGCAACGAGCAGTTTTGCAAACGGCCTGTAATCCCACTTCAGAAGGTTGTTCACTATGTTAGTTGTCTTTATTTGTATAAAATGCTGTATTGATTATTAGTACACGTCTCCCGTTCCAGTACCCCTAGGGACCCTTGTGAGGATAAGCGGTTCAGAAAAGGAATGAATGAATGAATAAAATGATGCTTATGAAAGAATAAAATTCCTTAACACATTTTAGGAATTTGTTATTACAACAAAACCATGTTGTCTGTTTCAAGAAACGTTTTTTTTTCTGTGTATTCTATGTATTTTGTGTATTTCTGTTTTACAACTGACTTATTAATGATGGGGGGGGCTTAAGGTGCAATGTATTAACTACATATCTGGTGAGCAGCAGGAAAAAAATCACTTGAGTTTGATATATTTAATAAGTACATACTAATGAAAATATTCATATTCATGTCAATGAACAAATACATGTAAATATGTAAGATATTTTTCCCCGCTAAGCCTTATGAAACATGCAGGTCAATTTAAAAATTAAAAAAAGAAATCTTACTCAATAACAAATCAATTCAGTGATCAATTAAATTAATGATTTATATGGAAAACACAATATAATAAAAAATGATTTCGACAAAAAAATGTCATCAAGATATTAATCTGGTCATTAATATTTAAATATTGTTGTAGTTATTGCATTAATTACTACAACATTTATTTATCATAATATGTATGTATTTATGTATTGAAGATATTAGTGTACATCTGTCAAAGTGGTGGCCTGGGGGCCAAATCTGGCCCGCCGCATCATTTTGTGTGGCCCGAGAAAATAAATGATGAGTGCCGACTTTCTGTTTTAGGATCAAATTAAAATGAAGAGTATTGATGTATATTAAATGTCCTGATTTTCCCCCATTTAAATCAATAATTGTAATTTTTTAATCATTTTTTTCTGTGTTTTTAGTTCAAAAATCATTTTGTAAAATCTAAAAATATATTTAAAAAAAAGCTAAAATAAACATTGTTTTAGATCTGTAAAAAACTGAATATTCAGGGATTTTAATCCATTTATTAAAAAAATCGAACTATTATATCTAAAATGGTTTTATGATGAAATTCAAATGAAGATTGTAGATTACTTCCTGTGTTTCCTCATTTTAAATCAATAATTGCAAAAATGTGTACTAATTTGAATGTCCAAAAATGATCTATCGATTAGCACGATCGAGAAAGCTGTCAATTTATTAATCGATTAATTTTGGCAGCCTAGTTGGAAGACATAAGGGCCCTCCGGATGTAATCGAATCTACCATGTGGCCCACGACAAAAAACGAGTTTGACACCCCTGTATGAGTGTATTCTTTCTTTTATTTCACTTTTTGCTTATTAAATTTGAGTTCTTGAATTTTGTTCAAGGCAAATATATTGTTACAGGACCATTCAACACAAGGTAATTCAAAATAATAATAATAATCACTTGAAAATCCACAAAATACTAATAAAATAATACATCCAGTCACATTAACTCATCAAGATAGGAAATAGAAACAAAGCCAAAAAATGCCCAAGAAGTTACATCACCCGGATTTTAAAGCTCTAACGGTTGGAGCACAATTTGGAATCTCAGCTTGTTCCAGAGGTGCGGTTAATTGGCATTAAATACTGCCTCACTCTGCTCGGTTCTTATTCTTGGAACACAAAGCAGACCGGTTCCTGACAACCTTGGGCGTTTATATGCGTCATAGGGGTCAAACAAATCAAGTATGTATTTTGATCTTACTATGAAGACCCGAATAATAGTAGGCACTGGAATAATAGTAGGGAGTGGAAAATTCCAAATGAATTAATAATAGTAGGCACCGGAATAATAGTAGGCAGTGGAAAATTCCAAAAATAATGAATATTAGTAGGCACGAGATAATTAGTGTCTAAACAGATTTGATGCATAGAATTAAAGCTATGATGGAATATTTATTATAAAATCATAACAAGGACAATCATTATTATTTTAATCAACAGTTTACTAGTAGCATGAAACAAAATAATATGTTTAAATTCCACAATTAGCTACAAATTAAAGTCATGATGATCGATTACATAGGCTACTGTAAAGAAATAATCAACTTTTCTGTCAGTTTCTCTTTCTCCTCTAAAGTGTACTTTTTATATTTTTTCTCCATGCTAATACTACTGCTAGCAAGACAACGGATAATCGTGTTGCAAAGTTGTATTACAGTTGCAAATAATTGCTGCAATGAATTGTGTATAACGTAACTCTCGTATATATTAGGCCTACCAATACATTGTAATTATGTATATTGCAACTCTACCAGTGGCAATTGCACGTTCTTACTAGTACTAGTACGTTAGTAAAAACAGCACGTGTGCTTTACACGTAGAAAGTTAATGACATAGAACAATGTTGCTGCTGCACGGACTTAATTGAGGCAAAAATTAATAATCGTAGACACCCGAATAAGAATCGTAGGCATGCGAAAATTTGAGTTGAAAAAATAATCGTAGGCATACGATTATTCGGGTCTTCATAGTAGACTATTAAGTGTTTTGTAGACAAGCAGTATATTTTATAGTCGATTATTCTACTCAGCGAAAGCCACTATATAACGATTTCATAAGCAGTGTAATAAGGTCCTGTTTCCTTGTATTTGTAAGGACTCTGGCTTGCAGCATTCTCTTTAAGCTGCAGCTTCCTGACTTTATTTGGTCCAATCCACTAAAAAATAATGCATTGATATGTTTATCCATGTTTTGTTGTCATGTCACTAAAATAATTGTGTCCACCCTTGGATAATCAATCTCCATGGGAGAGGTATAAGGAATGGTTGGCGTTGATTGAGATTTCTTTCTTTAAATCCTTTAAATAATCGATCACTCTTTGATTAATATTTTCATCAGAGCTGAGATGCTCAACTGTCAATAAATCTCCTTTTAGTAAGTTGCATAAACATTCATTCATCTTCTGTACCATGCATAAACATCTCTGCCAAATGTAACATTTCCTTATTATCAGAATTAAAATGAGTATACGCATATATATACAATATATATAAATATATATATATATATATATATATATATATATATATATATTTTTATATATATATATATATATATATATATATATATTTTTTTATATATATATATATATATATATAGTATAGATATTTATTTGTGCATGAAGGGCAAAAATCTATACATGTAAAAACATATATTCATGGCCTATATATATATATGTGTGTATATATGTATATCTATCTATCTATCTATCTATCTATCTATCTATCTATCTATCTATCTATCTATCTATCTATCTATCTATCTATCTATCTATCTATCTATCTATCTATCTATCTATCTATCTATCTATCTATCTATCTATCTATCTATCTATCTATCTATCTATCTATCTATCTATCTATCTATCTATCTATCTATCTATCTATCTATCTATCTATCTATCTATCTATCTATCTATCTATCTATCTATCTATCTATCTATCTATCTATCTATCTATCTATCTATCTATCTATCTATCTATCTATCTATCTATCTATCTATCTATCTATCTATCTATCTATCTATCTATCTATCTATCTATCTATCTATCTATCTATCTATCTATCTATCTATCTATCTATCTATCTATCTATCTATCTATCTATCTATCTATCTATCTATCTATCTATCTATCTATCTATCTATCTATATATATATATATATATATATATATATATATATATATATATGCCTAGTTTTGTTCATGTATATATGTATTTACATGTATAGATTTTTGCCCTTCATGCACAAATAAATATCTATATCTATCTATTACAGGTCAAAAACAAAGCTATTAGCTGTAGCATTAGACTAATTTCCCATTTACCTTCTGTTGGTTCATTTTTTTGTGTCGTGGATGTTAAACCAATGGCATACCTGAGAAACTTGAGCCCAAACCTGCCCATGCCAACATTTCTACTGTAGAAATGTTTCATTAAATAATCTTTTTTTAAAATTTAATTAAGTTTTGAAAGAAAGGTTTATAACAGGGGTCGGGGACCTTTTTGACGGAGAGAGCCATAAACAATTCATATTTTCTAATGTTATTTCTTGAGAGCGATTCTCAGAATTGAGAAGTAAAATTATATGAAAATGTGTGCATTTATTAATCATTTCACCACTTTGAAAGTAAAAAAATGTCTGAATTCTTTTAAGAACATTTTTCACTGTTGCTAATCAATGAGTATTAATGATATCATGCATGCAGAAGAGTAATAAAAAACAAAATTATGATTAAAGTGGTAGTAGAGGTAGTGTCAACGCCACAATGATGCTCCTATTAGTATGTTCGGGACACAGCTCTCTCACCATTGATTTTCATATTTTACCTGAGAGCCATATGCACCCATGGAAAGAGCCACATATGGCTCTCGAGCCATGGGTTCCCTACCCGCTGGTTTATAATATGGATGTCTTGAAATATCATGCCAAAAGCTTCCCACAACTGCTATAAACAAATTATGCCAACAAGAACAAGACAATAAACACCCTGAAGTATGTGCTTCCTTTTATCCAAGAATGATTACACTCCTTGATTTCCATAGAAATAGACTCGATTGGAAAACAACTGGATGTGTGTTGAAGTAAAAAAAAAACAACTTAGGATGACCTTTTTTCGTCTAAACAAAAAAACATGTTCTCATGGGCAATTAAACTCCACAGGCATGAGAATGTAGAATACTGTGAATATAATAATGCTAAAATGTTATAGTTTCCTTTTTCACATTTTTATATATAAAACTGCATACCACTTTGTCGACATACAACACTCAATGCATTCAGATTTGAGAAAAAATATAGTGTCAGTAGATTAATAAATTAAAATAACAAAAATAATGATATGCCATAATTATTTCAACACAATAATAATGCCATTATGTTTTTGTAAATCTAATGTCATATTTTCTCCATTCTCATTTCTTTTTTCCTCTTTTTCAAAAGTACAAACAAATACGCTAATTCTCACACTATCAATTATAACAGATTCTGTTAACTGTAAAGATTTTTGCATGAAATCCTAACTAATTAAAACAAAGTTGTGGAATTCTACTCATTGTTTTCAAATTGTAGTTTTTTATGGCAACAAAAGAGGTCAGAAAGCACAATTACATAACGGCTTTATGCAAGTCCTTCCCGCTTAAACCCTGCATGAGCCTCTATCACATGACATAAGTGTAGTAACCAAATTATCATTGCTGAGGAGCACGAGGGATCTATTTCTGCCAGCAAAAATGTGAATTTGCGCCCAACTTTCTCCAGCTCATCTGTAAGTGCATTGTGAGTTATTTGCAACATTAACAAGGTGTTATGAAAACACAAATGTGCAAAAAAATGGTTACTATTTTTTTAAAAATTGATGGCATGGCCCTGGGAGAAATTAGCGTGTCTGAAATCGTTACCAAAACAATGTTTTTTTCACTTTCTTTCTCCCCTTTACATTTCGCTATTATTGATTTAAACAGCCATATTTGCTGTTATCTTATTGAATTCATTTGCAGTCAGTGGTGGGACACTGCTATGCTGTGAAATTACACTATATATTTTAACCCACGCCACAAAAAAATGACCTAAATTGCGCATTGTTTGTTTGAAGGAACTGTGGGTGAAATGTGCCAAACATGAACTTATGCTACAAAGTATAATTTTCTAAAAGTAATGAAATGAAGAATCATAATACCTAATACAATTGAAATATTATTTAGGAATATAGCCATATTTTACT
Source organism: Stigmatopora argus (assembly GCF_051989625.1). Lineage (NCBI taxonomy): Eukaryota > Metazoa > Chordata > Actinopteri > Syngnathiformes > Syngnathidae > Stigmatopora > Stigmatopora argus. The sequence goes on along the minus strand of NC_135405.1, from coordinate 4,349,482 downwards.
CACCAAAAATCCTTTTAACTGTACACAATATCCATCCTCCTTTCTTCCTTCCTTCTTTTCTATCGCCATCGAAGCTAATGCTGAAAGTCGAAATCAACACAACAATATATTTGCTTGTGCAGCTAGCTCCAGATACAGTTTGGTAGCTAATCATAGTTGGCGAAAGCGATGACGTATCCCTACGCCTGCGACAATACATTGTGGTGTTGCCAACTCGAAATCTGATTGGTTAAAGCAACAGTCTTACCGATGCTTGTTTAATGCAGCAGAGCCCGCAGAACTGATTGTGAAGGCTTTGAGGCAGATTTCTGACCCTGGCAACAAATAATGGCTGAAATCTGATTGGTTAAATGCTTCAATATGAAAACACACATCTGGAAGCAGTGCAACCAGGGGGAAAAGCAATTAAAGGAAGCTAACAGACAATTTGGAATTATTTAATACGTTTTGATGGACAAAATATAATATATGATTCAGATATTTCTTAGGCCAGTAGAGAAGGCCTTGAAGGCCCTGACGGCCCGCCACTGCTAGAACACAAAACTGTCATCTGATAAATGGCAGAACTGCGGAACGCCCTTTCCAGCTCCCAGAGGCGTTGCTTTTATTGAAGATTTATATTCATATGGACTCACGTGAGCATAGATAAAGCATAAATGTATTCCCAATAGGGTGTTATGTAACGATTTTCCGTATCTGATGCTACCTTGTGACATGGGCCAGGAAAAAAACTGACCCAAACATGTAAAAGTCTGAGATAGAAATGCAGTTCCAAACAAAGTTTATTGACCATATCTCAGTAATTTGAAGGAAAGCATTGGAATCCAAGCAGTGTGTAGTCAGGAAGAGAGAAACAGTTCCCAGAGGGTCTTTGAGCCAGCGGGTCAAGTTTCAAGGCAGGCTGAAAGTCCAAAAGAACAAAATCACAGACAGAACATGCAGAAACACAGACAAGGTATGGGCTGAAAGATAAAAATAAAATAAAGTGTAAAACGCACCAAGAATCCAAAAAGACAAGATGAAGGAAGTATAATGTTTGTATGTTAACAAACTTGCACTGAAGCATAGGGTTGAGAGGGTATAAATAGGGAGTAGATGATGTAGATCAGGTTAGATTAAGGTGTAGTGTAATAGTAAAGTCAAAATTAACTACAGTAATCCCTCGAATACTGCGGCTTCAACTTTCGCGGCTTCACTACATAGTGGATTTTTTTTCTGGGGGAATTTTTTACAATTTTTTTGTAATTGTTTTTTTAAGTTAATAAAAATGTGAAAATCCACGCTGAAACTTGGACTCAGCTACTGAATGGAAAAAAAGTTAGTTATAATAGGGGTGATCCTACTTGGCGGATATTCGTGGTGTACATTACCGCGATATTCGAAGGAGTACTGTATCGATTTTACAAATTTTATTTGGACCTGATTATGAATAAGATTTTTAAAAAAATACTGGGCTAAAACACTGTACTGAAACTGGGTTTGAAGAATTCTGAATTATTAGTGTTTAACACACATTTATTAGAATTATTCTATTAGGAAATGTATACTCCTGTATAAAACTTTTTTAAAACCTTTAAATAGAGCCATATACTGAACATTAGTGCGTGTCAAATTGTCAAAATACATATTTAATTTAACTCTGAGCCATTGTTACATTTCAATCTAAATATCTGTTACAATCGCGCCGCGTCGTCGTGGCGCGATCGGGAATGGTTTAGGACCCAGGCGCGGGAAGCAGGAGGGGAACGAGGCAGTTAGCTTCAAAACAACATCTTTAATAAATCAACAGGGATCTACAAATCAACAAAGTCTTGGTACCAAAACAGAAGCATGCAGTACGCATGCAGGAGTTGAAGGAACGATCCGACAATAAGCCATCCTTTGTGTGGTGCTTAAATACCCACACCAGGAGGCAATCAAGGATTGTCTGCAGCTGCTCTGATCTGACGGCAAGCCAGGAGTGACAAATGAGCCACTCCTGACAATACCCTACAATTTCAAAGTGATTTTTTCGACAGATTTTTCAAATTGCCACCATAATGCATGGATGGGTAGATGAATTATATGACCTTTCGTATCTTTATGTAGTTCATGACCTGTCTTAGTAACATACCTGTCAACCTCTGCCGATAACTGCCCTTATAAATGATTATGATTCCCCTTACAAACCCCCAAAAAACCTTACAAACACCGTACGAGTCGTACGGTGTTTGTAAGGTTTTTGGGGGGTTTGTAAGGGGAATCATAATCATTTATAAGGGCAGTTATCGGCAGAGGTTGACAGGTATGTTAGTATCAGTGAACAGCAGAGAGAAAAAAATGGAATTACGTACTACAATATGCATGTCTGTTGGCAAAGGAATGCTGTAAAAAACAACTTCTTATGGTGCTGACCCTTTTAGAATAAAGTATCAGTGTTCTGTGTAATATGTAAATCAATGCTTCAAGAGTAATTCAACTGAATCGGACGGAGAAACTACGCTGTTATTAAATTAAATTCAGTATAAACACTACCTCTATAATGTCATCTCAATATTGTCTGTGTAATTCTTTTGGTATGATTCATGAAAGCACGTGTGGTACATGATGATGAAATAGATCTGTCTTTACCCTCAGAGCTACAACAAAGCTGTTCAGCCATACTTAAATTGACAACAGCTGGTTTCGTGTCACTATGAGACTAAAAGCTAACAACATCGCGTGTTACTGCTCTGAGTTGGGATGAACTTCATAATTTCTTAATGTATTAATTTAGTAGGGTTTCCTCATACTTTCTGGAAAGCACATGTGGATTTAATAAGTGACTCAAGCATTCCATTTTAGTTCTTTTGTATTTGGATAGCCTGGGTTGAGCTCACAAAACCACTAAACTTGTGTCAAACATGGAACTTTCATCTCTGTGTTCTTTCCGTTTCCACGTTTGATAAAGAGTAGAGAAAGCACTGTTTCTTGACAATGATTCATAGTCTTTTCCATCAGCCCCCTCTCACTTTTTCTTGCCTTCTGTGTTCGTGTGTCCAAAGGGTGTGTGCACACGTGTGTACTTTGGTCATCGATACTGGTATTGGTGTCTATAAGCAAAGAGTTGCACCGATTTTATGCAATATGTACAGTGGTACCTCGAGATAGGAGCATAATTCGTTCCGGGACTGAGCTCGTATGTTGATTTACTCGTAACTCAAATGAACATTTCCCATAGAAATGAACTAAAAAGAAATTAATTCATTCCAACCCTCTGAAAAAACACCAAAAACAGGATATTGGATTGGAAAAACATTTTTATTTGTTCTAATTTGCCATCTATTAACAAAGTAACAAATAACTAGTGGTTTAATAGTACTAAAATGTGTTTAATAGTACTAAAATTAGACGGATTTCGCAGAGGGGAGAGAGAGAGGGAAAGAGAGATGGGTGGGGGACTTTTTGCATGGCAACACGCTCGTAACATAACATAAACAAATTTAAATGAACTTGGATTACGATGCCGACACACTCAAAAATAAGTTTAATCTAACCTTACACTAAACTTAAGTCTAATTTTGTTTTCAATTTTGATACCTTTCTTCTTCCGGGTTGGCTCTATTTGCCCCGCCTCCACCCTGACTTTCAGATGCAACCTATCTAGGGTTGTTTGCTTTTGTATTCGCTTCAAAATATTCCAAGAATGATGCATTTCTCTGCTATTACATTCGCCTTGCCATCGCAGTCAGGGACAAAGTTGTCGGTGTGGGATCCCCTGTCTTTTGAAGGCATATTGTTTTGACTCAAAGTGCCCAGCCTCAGAATGTGGTGTGTGGACAAAACTTGGCAGAGATAGCCATCAACTCCTCTGCTGTTATTGTTTGGTTAGCACAGTGTTTCCCAACCTTTTTTGAGCTGCGGTACACTTTTTGCATTGGAAAAATCTCAAGGGACACCACCATCTGAAAATCTTTTAACATAGTAATAGTCATTCTTATCAAAGTTTTATCAGCAGGAATCAAATAAATTATTCCCAAATCCAATTTTTCACACTGACCTAATGTCACCAAAAGTTGATGTCTGTGGACCCTGAACAACTTCTGGTTTGAGTGATGCAAAAATAACGAATGTAATGTTTTTAATCGCATAATTTTGACTTTTCTCCAAATATTACTTAAATCTCCTAATATTACGCAAAAAAAATTGCTCACACAGACATTACGTCGCCAAAAGTTGATGCCGTAGAAACCAAACAACTTCCGGTTCATAAAAAAGCAACAAAATGACTGTTCCACAATTTGAATCTTGTGATAGTATAATCCACGGGTGTCAAAGTGGCGGCCCGGGGGCCAAATTTGGCCCGCCGCATAATTTTGTGCGGCCCGAGAAAGTAAATCATGAGTGCCGACTTTCTGTTTTAGGATCAAATTAAAATGAAGAGTATAGATTTATATTAAATTTCCTGATTTTCTCCCTTTTAAATCAATAATTGTAATTTTTTAATCCATTTTTTCTGTTTTTAGTTCAAAAATCATTTTGTAAAATCTAAAAATATATAAATAAAGCTAAAATAAACATTGTTTTAGATCTATAAAAAACGGAATATTCAGGGCTTTTAATCCAGTTCTTTTAATCCATTTATTAAAAAAAACAACTAAAAATTATATCTAAAATGGTCCGGCCCACATAAAATCGAGTTGACGTTAATGCGGCCCGCGAACCAACCCGAGTCTGACACCCTTGGTATAATCTATAATTTAACGTTCATCATGTGTTGATTTTAGCCTTGTAATAGTTCACAATTTATATCTTTATATTCATATTCGGGTTTTTTTCCTGAATATTACACTGTATGACTTCTTGCAATTTCCCGCGGCACACCAGACCATTGCTCACGAACGGCACAGTGGTTGGGAAACACCCAGTTAGCATTTATGGGACCAGTCCAAATGCTTTTACTCTCTGGCTGCATGTTAATATAGATGTGTCTGTTCTCAGATCAGAGGTCAAAGTTGCCAGTTTTATAACAAGTATCGCAAATATCGCATTTACTGTTATCGATATCGCATTGTACGCACCAAAATCACAGACCCACCCCTGCAATTATATTTTCGAATGATGTTTCCCTGTCAGATTTGCACATACAACCAATCAGGACTAAAGTATAGTAGATGTTTTGAGCTTAGTGCTCGGCTGAGAAGGGATCCAAATTTGGTATGCAGCTCAACCTGGTTCAGGCAGTTGTGCAGTTTGTCAGGGTGTTGACATTCACGTAGAGAGATTTAACTAAAAACAGATGTTCATACGCTTTGTGCAAACATTCCTAGCTAACACTTCAGATTGTCGTTTATGCTGAAAAACCTGGACTTGTAAATCTGAATGAAAAGTTTACACAGTACAAGCACAGCTGTAAGACTACAGACACAGGCTTGCGCAATCAAATAAGGTGCATCTGAGTTCTTGCCAACCAAAAACTTAAATGTTTAGCCAAATTCCAAATAATCTTGTCTATCTCTGACGCAGAGAGCATTTTTGTTTTAGTAACAAAAATCTATTTTGAAAAAAAAGAACAAGTTACATTTAACTGACGTCTGATTTTAATAGTAACATGCACAAAGTGAATAGACACCTTCATTTCTCTAAATTACTGACGGTGTAGAATTTACAATGTAATTACATTTTTTTTCATTCCAGATGCCCTGACATTAAAAATCTTTGAAGGGTAACCCTGTGACATTCACAAAAATATCGTATGATTAAGGAAGCTGAAACTGGACCTCAAACTTCTCTTGCTACTTTGAACAAAATGTATAGTACAATTCAAAAGCCAAGGAAAACAATCACCAGATTTTCATCCCACGCGACCAGGGCACTTGGAAAGGAAGTGTCGCTGATGAAAAATAATTGTGTTAAAAGACCCCTGTGTGAAGAATGCTGACTTCGCATAACAACAAGAAGTTAGTCCCAGAACTAATATTTTCATGTCTGCATAAACTATGGTATTCTGTTCATTTCTGGTCTGTTCTATGCTTGTGTGTATATATATATATATATATATATATATATATATATATATATATATATATATATATATATATATATATATATATATATATATATATATATATATATATATATATATATATATATATATATATATATATATATATATATATATATATATATATATATATATATATATATACACATATATATATTCATGCAACACGCTTATTTATTTATTTACTTATTTATTCCCTATTTATGTCTAAAATGTCTTTTTCTGTGTCTGTATTCTCACCCTCTTGCTACTGTGACAGTGAAATTTCCCAAATACGGGATGAATAAAATTATCTAATCTAATCTAAGGAAAGAAACAGGCGAAGGAAACTTTCTATTTACTCCTTACTGCATTAGTGTATAACACGTTATAATGGTTATAGATATTGTATATATCATAGTATATACCTAGTGTAACATACACTTAATTCATTTTCTATTTACAAAAAAGACTTAAAAAGAAAAAAATATGTTGTGCAAGGCCTGTATTGATTTATTTATTTATTTTTCTACTTTCTCAGGAATTAAAAATTTCTGTATGTGTGAGAAAGGTTTTATTTCCCCTGTTGGAGTTATTTGTGTAATTTGAGTATGTCTTTTTAGTGTTCTCAGCAGATTCCTGTTGTGCAATTTATTTATTCACTTCCTTATGTACTGTGTATTAGTTATTATTTTGTGTTAAATGTGGAAGTATTTTTTCTGTGGTTATTTTTTTTGAATTAGTTAGTGTTTTTGTAAGAAGTGACTAATATTTAATAAAATAATTATTCATTCTTTTTAAAAATAAACAAACAAATTGTTGCCACTTAATCTAACCTTCCTCTGTAGACCAGAGACAATGAAATATTATTTCTATGTGAGTTTATTTGAAAAAAAAAGATTGTTATTTTTTTTTTTACACTAAACTAAGAATGCAGGTTTTCCCTTGATTTTCACATGAGAAATCTGTGTTGGAGGTTAAATATTTCACTGCCTTCCAAATTCCTGTGTGCTTTGGTAAAAGAAGAAGAACAGTAATTTCACTCCAATTATCTTCAATCTCGATGATATAATACAATAGAATAAGGTTTCCATCATTTTTTAAGATACACAAATGCAAAATAATCATTGTTGTATTGCATTAGTTTAGAATGGCAAGGCCTAGTTTTGTTCATAATCTAAATCAACAACATTTTTAAGTGCTAAGCTGCAGGATGTGAACACAAAATATTTCAACAGAAGCTCATGATGATTGTAAATATTATTTATGGATCAACAGCTGCATAGCAGAGAGTTGTCGATCCGGACTCGAGTTGTTGTGAGGCGCAGGGGAAAGGAATGTTTGGAACAAATGGAGGGTGATTGATGGCTGAGTAGGAGGGTCCAGGAAGGACGCCTGGCGATGTCGGGTTGGGAACATTGGAGACCAACACTTGTGGAAATATGAGTGCAAAACTAGGTTGTCTTTGTTTGTTTTTAGTCAAAGTTACCATCGTTTTTAACATTTGGCGACACTTGCTGCACTGTTTTTCTATACCTAGGGTGTCATTTGATAATTGTCTTCTGGGAACACAGATTTAGAACATTGTTCACTCCAAATGCTACGTCATTCTTAGTAAAACTATCCCAGCCAACCATGGGCAGCAGGCGGGCGACACCCTGAATTGGTTGCCAGCCAATCACAAGGCACAATGAAACAGAACAACACCCATACTCACAATCTCACCAAAGAGAACATGGTGTTAAACATAATAAATGGATTTATTTGAAAATCACGTTCAGCATAGTGTCCGGGTGGGTTGAGTGGTGAGTGTGTTGGCCTCACAGTTCTGGGGTCTTAGGCTCAAATCCAGGTCGGTCCACCTGTGTGGAGTTTGCATGTTCTCCCTGGGCATGCGTGGGTTTTCTTCAGGTACTCCGGTTTCTTCCCACATTCCAAATACATGCATGGTGGGCTAATTGGACACTCTATATCACATGTGTCAAAGTGGCGGCCCGGGGGCCAAATGTGGCCCGCCGCATCATTTTGTGTGGCCCGGGAAAGTAAATCATGAGCACCGACTTTGTTAAAATTAAAATGAAGAGTATAGATGTATATTAAAATTACTGATTTTCCCCCTTCTAAATCAATAATTGTAATTTTTTAATCCATTTTTTTCTGTGTTTTTAGTTCAAAAATCATTTTGTAAAATCTAAATATAGATTAAAAAAGGCTAAAATAAACAGTGTTTTAGATCTATAAAAAATGAATATTCAGGGATTTTAATACAGTTCTTTTTATCCATTTATAAAAATAAAAAAATTCTAAATATTATATCTAAAATGGTCCGGCCCACGTGAACTCAAGTTGACATTAAAGCGGCCCGCGAACCAACCCGAGTCTGACACCCTTGCTCTAAATTGCCCCTAGGTATGGTAATGGTTGCCCATCTCCCCGTGCCCTGCAAAATCATGCATTATCATAAACAATAGTATATGTCATCGTATTTTTTGGCAAAAGAGCTTTCCAAAAATATCCCCCACTGAACGCTCCATAAAAATACCAATCCCACATGGTTTTCACTTGTTTGGTAGAACCTTTTAATATAACCTTTTTTTTAAAGTAGTGCTTGTTTTAAAGCACACAAATGTTGCTGAGATGTTTATCTCTTGTGATGTTCCTGATTGATATTGGTACATCTGCTACTGTATCCCATAAATTCCTCTATAAATTATTCATTCATTTTCCGTACCGCTTATCCTCACAAGGGTCGCGGGGGTTGCTGGAGCTCATCCCAGCCAACTGTGGGTAGAGGGCAGGGGACATCCTTAATTTCGGCCCAGCCAATCGCAGGGTACAAGGAGACACACAACCATTCACACTCACACTCATACCTAAGGGTCATTTAGAGTGATCAAATAGCCTACCCCGCATTTGTCTCTATTAATTATTTTAACATAAAACAGCTTTCATCAGGTGAATTAAGGTGGGAAAAAACGTGTGCGGACGAAACAAGGTAAAACAACACAGTCTACGCATCAATAAAAGTCAACAACGGCCATGAGCAGTTTCACTGAGCCGACGTGTGAGTGGATAAGAGTTTGTATGTACATGCGCTGTCCCTTTAAGAAGCTACGTCAGTCAGGGTCTTAACAAGTTCTCCAACAAAAAACAATAAAAGTCCGGGAAATTTGGAGCTTTTCTTTAGCCTAATAATCACTAGGGCATTAAGTATGACGAAATAGTAATTCACAGTTTGTATTTAGGGAATTTGAGCAACGATTTAAATGGTAATTATCAATAACATTCTGGGGGACCAAAAGACCGGCGACTAAAAGATCGACGACCAAAAGACCGGCGACCAATCGACCGTGTACCGAAAAAAACAATCATGAAATCACCTGTAGACTGGCAAATCAGGATGTTGTTTGGGTGGCATCCTCTGGGGAGGCAAAAAAAACCAGCGGTAGGTCCTTTCAATTAACACGTGATTCTGGCAAGCTAGCGGGAAAAGTAAGAAAGAAACAACGAAAGTAGTGTCAACGAAAGTTCAGAAAAGCAGGAAGGCACGACAGGGGGTGGCTACGAACTAAAAAAAATATTTTTACAAAATCTCCTTCCCACAAAAAAAACAACAATTTACGAACAAAGAAGAATCGAAAGGGCTCAAACAAATTTTACTGGCAAAAAGGTTATCAGCAGGAAATGAAGCAGGACGAGAGTATGACTACCTGACTAATATCGACAATGAAAACAAGGATTGAAGTGGAACGGGGAGCTTATATTGAATGCTTTTAATGAATTGAATGCTTTTATTGTCATTATACAGGTATAATGAGATTTAAAGCTTTAACCAAGTAGTGTACAGATAACAAGAACAAACAGACAAATAAATAATTAATAAATGAGAAATAAATATATAAGTAGTCCAAGTGAGATCAACAGAGCGAGAGCGCACCACTTCCTGAGTCTATGGACACATAGATAATCAATATATAGTGATATATAATATATATAATGATAAATAAATAATAATGTGTATAGGTATGTAAATATATTTATATACGGTTGAGTGGTTAGCATGTCGGCCTTACAGCTCTGGGGTCCTGGGTTCAAATCCAGGTCAGTACACCTATGTGGAGTTTGCATGTTCTCTCCAGGCCTGTGTGGGTTTCCTCTGGGTACTCTGGTTTCATCCCATATTCCAAAAACTTGCATGGTAGGCTGATTGGACATTCTAAATTGCCCCTAGGTATGAGTGTGAGCGTGAATGGTTGTTTGTCTCCTTGTGCCCTATGATTGGCTGGCCACCAATTCTGGGTGTCCCCCCCTGCTGGCCCGAAGTCAGCTAGGATAGGCTCCAGCACCCCCCACAATCCTAATGAGGATAAAGCGGTTCAGAAAATGAATGAATGAATATATTCTTGTATAGTTTTCCAAAGTTTTATCACCCATAGTGTTGCAGACAACAGGCTGGTGGGACTTTGGAAGTGCTGGAGAGTAGTTAGAGAATTAAAAGGGTCTAATCACACCAGGAAAGTCCATAGTAGTTTGTTTTCTTTGGTTACAAAATCTATTTGGTGCAGTTCCTTTTCACATTCGCAATTTTTGCAAGCGACCCAGGATTTGACAACAAATCGTTCAATCATTGGACACAAATAGTAAAAGAGTAAGTACGGTAAGTAGAGCAAAACACAAAAGTAAACAATCACAGAGCTCCAGCTTGCAGCACTCATATTGATATCCATCCAACTAGAAGCGTTTAGCAAATCAGCGAATATCGATGCATCAATTTTATGTGTAAATATCTAAAAGACATTCTGTCTCCTCTTTGCTCCATGTCCAACTACGACACACTGCTAACCAAACAATATTTCCCATAATGCCTTTGATTAGAGAAGACTGTGCAAACAGGTGTATGATTTCAGCAACAGTGTGGTCGATTTCACACAGAGCAAACAGCACCAGTCTGAAAAGCACCGAGAGGTCTATTTTATCCAGAGTTCGCCGTTTAAAAAATAATAATTCAGAGCTATATTTTATGGCAGGGACTGTGCGGATCATCTTGAAAGAGTGATTCTGCATATTTAACCTCAGTCTGCAGAAGCTCCCCACCTTGTGGACTTCCTGTGTGTGGCTCCAGTTTTTTTTACCTAGGTCTACAATGTCTTCTGTGTCTGTCTTGCTACTGCAACCAAGGACATTTCGCAAATACGGAATGAAATAAAGTTCTAATTTAATCTAATACATGGGAGCTTTGTTAAACTTATTTTCCTCTTTGTTCAGCTCATAGCTAAGTGTCTGCCAAAGGAAGCACCTTTTATAGCTCAAGTGGGTTTCAATAACAATAGCACTTGGATCCCTGCCGATTATATAAAAGAAGATATTAAAAAATAATTATTTAAGGTCACATATATGAGGTACCTTTGTCTTATTTTGTATAGGATTGATTCCCTTTTGAAACCTGGAGGCCAAGCTGTATGTGTGGACAAAGGTGGATATCCCTCTCAAATCATCAGCTAATAAGCATAATAAGGTACCATAACAAGGAAAATGCAGTTTTCCCAAGACTCTCCACTTGTTGACCTAATGCATTGAACAATTTTTGTCACTTTTTGTTTAAAAGTTGGCACTAAAAAGCTGATGAATGCTTAACGGTTCTTTGAAGGCTACATTGTTGCTTCAACCACCTTTTTCCATTTTTTAAATTTATAGTATGCACACAAAGCTTTAACACTTCTACATACGCATATATGGTTGAGTTTTTATATTGATTCTGAAATATTTTTTCCATCGCTTTTCAATTACGATCCCTATAAATCAGTGGCGGGCCGTCAGGTCCTTCTAGGCTTTCTCTGCTGGCCTAAGAAATATCTGAATCATATATTATATTTTGTTCATCAATACTTAAATAAAATAATTAAATAATTCCTAATTGTCTGTTAGCTTCCTTTCCCCCTTGGTTGCACTGCTTCCAGATGTGTGTTTTCATATTGAAGCATTTAACCAATCACATTTCAGCCATTATTTGTTGTCAAGGTCAGAAATCTGCCTCAAGGCCTTCACAATCAGTTCTGCAGGCTCTCCTGCATTAAACAAGCTTCGATAAGACTGTTACGTTAACCAATCAGATTTCGAGTTGGCAACACCACGATGCATTGTCACAGGCATAGGGATACGTCATCGCTTTCACCAACTATGATTGGCTAGTGATTAGCCACAGCTACCAAACTGTATCTGGAGCTAGCTGCACAAGCTAATTATTGTTGTGTTGATTTAAAGCCATTTTCAAGACGGACTATGCCAGAAATACGACAGGACAGGCTCGACTTTCAGCATTAGCTTCGATGGCGATATAAAAGAAGGAAGAAAGAAAGGAGGATGGATATTGTGTACAGTTAAAAAGGATTTTTGGTGAGTAAAATATGGCTATATTCTTAAATAATATTTCAATTGTGGGCCAAGTTCTGATATCTGAAAAGCTCCAGTGTTTGTATTTAAGTTCCAGTGTTTGTATTTAATCACTAAATGCTGCTATGAAGTGGATTTTACCCCATTTTAGTGCAATTTTTGCCATTTCGCCATTGACGTTCATCGCTGTCTTTTTCCCAGGGAAATGATACTCCGGGCCCGGTTCTGATGTCTAAAAAGCTCCAGTATTTGTATTTAATCAATAAATGCTGTTTTCGGCTGGATTTTACCCAATTTTCCGGCAATGTTTGCCGGTACGCCATTGATGTTCATCGCTGTCTTTTCCCGGGAAAATCACCCCCCGGCCCGGTTGTAATGTCTGAAAAGCTCCAGTATTTGTATTTAATCATTAAATGCTGCTAGGAAGTGGATTTTACCCGTTGAAGGCGCTACGAGGAAAATGCACGGACCGCCACTGCTATAAATCTAGTGAATGTCTACTTTTAGGAGCCATCTGATCTGCACTCAAACATTAGTTTATTAGTTTAAGAAATACATCTTTTTTCTACCATGATTTTCAGATAATAAAAACAAAAATTTACTTACCTATTTAGTATCTAAGTATATAAATTTACAGTTAATATAGCATTATACAATTGTTCCATATATTTTATGGCTTTCCCATTATTTTAACAGTTTTGTCAATCACAACTACCAATATTTTACCATAGTTTTTGAAATTCTTTTTAAGTTAGATGTTTTATTTTTACAGTCGTAGGGTATACATTGAGACAGACAACCAACCATTCCCACTCGCAACCACACTACCACCGAGCAGGGCCATTAAATGTGTCATAAATTAAAATGAATTTAAATAATTTAATGTTAGCGCGTCAGCCTCACAGTTCTCAGGTTAAGGCTTTGTATGAGCCTGTATTTTGATTTAATAATAAAACATTTAATAGCACTTTTTACGTGATTTTTTTGCATATTTATGTATATATTTATAGATGTATTTTTATATTTTATTCTGTCCTATTTTGTTTTATCTATACTTGAAAGCGTAATATCTGACAATAAAGGAAGTTGTGGGGACGAAAGAGTTTCCTGCTGCCTGTGACTCACTGCAATAAAGGCTTGGTTCAAATGTGGTACCAACACTGAAACATCACTAAAGGATTATTGTGGCATACTAAAAAAAATTAGAGGACATTGAAATGTAATTTACTTTTTTTTAATGTATCAGAAACAACTGATTTGAGTTATGTTCTGATTGGTTATAAATAAACTTCTGTTCCCATTCATTTACATGAACAGTTGTCATTGTATTTATACGTCACATGCATACAGTACATACTGTACTGGGTGTATACTATGTATACAAACCCTTGGCAAACAGGAAGTAGTATATGTATTGTTCCTCTGCGGAATGGCATGGTTGACTGCAAAAAAAAGCAAAGGAAGATTAGTGCAAGACTTCCTCTTCCAAACACACCAAGACGAAGAATAAGAAAGTAGTTTTAGCATGTATAATGGTAAAAGTTCTAATGACATTATCTAAATCTCAATCTTGGCATTTCGACTTGCTCATGAAAATGCATATCACGGTCTGAACGATACCTGAAATGATTTTTTTTTAAATGAAGGGTATATAGACCCTTGAGACAGATTTTTCAATTACTAATATAGTTTTGAAGGGTCTCTAAAAGAAATTTCCTCACTATGCTTTTAGGAGACACTGGGATTTGATGTTTTTGTTTTTTTAAATTCGGAATTGGAATTTGCTAAATATTTTTTGTTCTCTGCCTATTTTAAATAAGATTGAGCAATTTTTCAGCATATTCAGTTTTATCATTTTGAATTTCTCATGCTCCCATCTTAATGCTAAAATATGAATACTATACAAATTTTGTGTGACTGCATAAATGATGATGAACATCTCATCTCATTTTCTGAACCACTCTATCGTCACTAGGGTCGCGGGGGGTGCTGAAGCCTATCCCAGCTGACTTCGGGCCAGAGGTGGGGGACACTCTGAATTGGTGGCCAGCCAATTGGAGGGCACACGGAGACAAACAACCATCCACGCCCACACTCATACCTCGGGGCAATTTAGACAGTGGCGGGCCGTCTATTTCACACCTAGGCCTTCAGTAGTGCTACGTCTGAATCAATCCAACCATCAATAACTATTTTATGGCTATAACACCTTTACTGCAGCTACAGCTGCAAATCATAAAAAACATCAATAACAACCTCATAAAATAGAAATATTTAGGAATATAGCCACATTTTACTCACCAAAAATCAGTTTTATTTGTACACAAAATCCATCCTTTTTTTCCTCAAGAAGATTTCAATTACTCTGTCGTACAGATTATCCGTGCGTTTCAGTTCCATTAAGAAGTTCTTTTCTATCGCCATCGAAGCTAATGGCGAAAGTCGAGCCTATCCTGTCGTATATTTGGCATAAGTTTTTATTCGATTTAGGCCTGAAAATGTCCGTTCGACAGAAGCAGTGGACCCCGCCAAACCCATAAATGTGTACAGCTGCCCCATGCTCTCACTCAGATTTTTCTGCTGAAGGAAGTGAAGGAGATGAGTGGGAGATTTTCCTGCAAAAGCATCCATGGCATACATTACAGTCAGTTCTGTTCTTAGCCGAGGCAGATCGAAATGTGTTCCGTGGCTCTGGAGAAGGCGTGTAAGTGTCCAGCAGTGCTTTGGTGTCTCGTTGCTGCCTTGGTTAGGCAAGTCAAGTTTAGAAGTCCAGTTTTGCTCCAAACACCATGTTGATCTGTGGCAAATAACAAGCACTCCCAGCAATGCAATTTGCAGTGTTCCTCGGAGCCTGTGAGCTAGGGGTACCGCTCGTAGTTAGTATAATAATAATAATAATAATAATAATAATAATAATAATAATCGGACATAGGCCATGTCGTCATTACCACAACACAAAAGCCTACTTGTCATCACACGCAGAAACTGCGTGTGACGAAATTGATGGTGCTTCTCCATAAGCTACGTTTAATCGGCAAAAGACCTAAATAAGTGTAAGTTACGGACTTGTAGTGGACTGAAAGTGGCGGACAAACCCTTTTCCCGGTTTTGACTGGCTTGCTAGCTTCGGAGTTGTCCGACCTTTCTTAAGGATGTGCGTTTTTTCTTGAAAAGTCCGTCTTGAAAATGGCTTTGACAGTAAATCTGCAACCAAATCCTTTTCTCCTCCTTCAGCCATTGTTGGTTGACAAAACCGTTATCAACACAAAAATAAACTTGCTTGTGCAGCTCGCGACAGATACAGTTTGCTAGCTCTGGCTAGTACACTCTTATCACTAGCCAATCATAGTTTGTGAAAACCCTGACGCTTCCCTACACCTGCGAGAAGGCCTTGGTGTCGCCTACTTGAAATCTGATTGGTTAAAGCAACAGTTTTACCGACACTTATTTTATGTTACAGGGCCCGCAGAACTGGATTGTGAAGGCCTCCAAGAAGATTTCTGACCCCGGCAACAAATAATGGCTGAAATGTGATTGGTTAAATGCTTAGATATGAAAACACACATCTGGAAGCACCGCAACCACAGGAAAGGGAATGAAAGGAAGCTGACAATTTGGAATTATTTAATAAGTATTCATGAACAAAACATAATTAACATCAGTCTGTGATTCAAATATTTTTTAGGCTAGCAGAGAAGGCCTTGTAGGCCTTGATGGTCCACCACTGAATTTAGAGTGTCCAATCAGCCTACCATACATGTCTTTGGAATGTGGGAGGAAACCGGATTACCCGGAGAAAACTCACACAGGCCCAGGTGAACATGGAAACACCACACAGGTGGACCGGCCTGGATTTGAACTCAGGTCCCCCACTGTGAGGCCGACGCTGCATGCATTATATTATTTGTATTTGACCTTACCTCATAATAATTGTGTTACGTGTTAATCCCACTGCATTTTTACTTGAGTGGCATTGAAAAGCAACAGTCATCTATGTGTTTTTGGATATCCTTATGAACTTTGTGTTCCTGTGTGCGAAGCAAGTCACGAATAAGCGCTTGTGTTAGAAAATAAAGTCATGTTTCCATGGCTGCCAGTTATGGAAAAAAACCAACCCGGAAACTTGAAACAATTAGACGAGTATTTGAACATGGTATTTATTTTCAGCCATTATTCAAAGGGCCAGGGAGTTTCTTGGTTCTGCAGCCACTGGAAGTTGTAATATTCCTGTCAGCATGCCAAGACATTTTCCTTGAGGGACGAATTTTGTTTACAACCGAAGGAGAAAGAACAGCTTTGTTCCCGTCCATGGATATATCTGTCACTCGGCTGTAGATTTGCGGGTGGGACTGGAAAATCCAAGGGAAACAGAACTGTTTCTGGGATTTGAAAGGGAAGCTGATTTTATTGTACATCTAACACAATAAGATTTGAAATAAATCTAGCAGCACAAATTAGAAGGAAAAATATAAACAATCTACCCTGGCTGTTTCATTTAAAAAGAAAATAAAGAAAAGTTGCATTGTTGAACTGTACAGAAAATAATTGAAAATAGTAAAATTAAAACAAAAAAAAATCTCAGGAGCCAACAGACTATTATATTATGATGATTTATATTCTGATTTTTTTGCTAATATTTTATGCATTTTTTTAGTTAGTTAAGCATTTTTTTAATGCCACAAAAATTGTAATATCATTCAACCTGCTCACTTTCCTTTCTGACACAAAACACAATTGCAGGAAACTGAGTGAACGCTGGCATGTGCCAATACAACTTAACTTCGTATTTCTTCTGTCTGGATACTTCACCACTGTTTACCAAGCAGGGAATAAAAACAGATAATAAACTTCAACATCTCACTCTTATTTCCTGTCCAAGGAGGGTAGAGAGAGGTAAACTGGAGGGGGAAATCTAATCCCTGGAATGGCAGAGCCAAAATACACAGACTGAATAAACTGCTTTCATGGGGACATGCTCATTTCAATTCAGCAGATTCCTGCAATTAATTGAAGTATGAAAAGAGCATAAGTGGAATTCCAGAGAAGGATGTTCAGGGTTGGTTCAGAAATCTTTGGTTAATATTAATATCTTTACTTGCTGTGATACTGGAAAATCAAGACATTTCTTAGTAAATGTAAATACTTAAATGTAGGGCACAATATTCAATATTAATTTCATGGAAATTTCTCAACATCAGCAAAAATATGTATATTTTTCTATCTATTAAGTTTTGAATTCATGGTATAAGTTACCCCGAATTTATATTCTAGTATCCTATTTGACAAAATAAAGAATAAAAGGCTATCAAGTGTCATTGGTGTCTATCTAGAATTTAAAAAAAAGAAAAACATGACTTTGTAGCAGTTAAAATGCACATGATTACTGTATTTTTGTCCATGTAACTATTGGTGATTAGTCACATTATATTGGAATAAAAGTACACATTTTTCACAATCAAACAAATACCAGTAAATCCCTACAGGGAACATGGGATGTTCTTCATTTTGTTTGAATTGATGAACTATGAAACCTACATTGATAATTACGTGTTCATAAAATTGCGAAAACCTGTGCTTTATTCTAAATAAATTTCATCTCTACATAGTACATCTTATTATGTACCATATTTTCACGACTATAAGGCACACTTAAAAGTCTTACATTTTCTCCGAAATAGACAGGGCGCCTTATAA
Source organism: Stigmatopora argus (assembly GCF_051989625.1). Lineage (NCBI taxonomy): Eukaryota > Metazoa > Chordata > Actinopteri > Syngnathiformes > Syngnathidae > Stigmatopora > Stigmatopora argus. The sequence goes on along the minus strand of NC_135405.1, from coordinate 4,331,397 downwards.
TCCAGTGCGCCTTATATATGGACCAATACTAAAATTGTTATCACGATAAAATAAAATAAATCAGTCGATAGGGTACACCATCCTTTACAGCTCTCACAACTACGGCAAGCAGCCCCCGACTCGACTATTTTTCCCGTAGAAAAAGTACTGCGCAGTGACTGCTGGGATATATAGTTCTTTTATCAATACACCCAGTATGACGGCGAACACACTAATTTGGTGCTCACCGTCATTTCGGCTGTATTTACAAAAGAAATCCTGCCGCTAGATGTTGGCGTCAACAAGAGCATTCAAAGCTAGACTCCGAATTATATTTATTTATATTATATATGGATGAATATCGAACCGCAACATGAGATTATGGCTACATGAGGCGTATGTCAAGCGACCGGATGGCTTTTTTCACTTTTGTTCCCAGAAAATGAGGACTTTGATGGATTTGTGGGTGATGATGACGTGAGTACATTGTAAAATGGCTAAATAAAGTACAACCGAACCTAGTTTTGCTTTCGTTGCCTTTTTAAAAACCTGTTTTTAGCGTGTGGGTCTAGCGTGCATGTTTAAGATGGTGTATGTTTTGCCATGCCTGGCTGCGTCTATAAAAACGGTGCGTCCTTTGTGTGTTTAAAATATAGAAATAGCACTCGTTACTGACACTGCGGCTAAAAATACGATGCGCTGTATAGTCGTGAAAATACGGCAAATTAAAAAGTTATAGAAGTATGATGTGTTCTCCAAAACTCAATTTTTGGTATAACTATTTGAATAACTTTTATCTCATGACATTCTTTTTTTGTAAGTGCACCACTACATATTTTGTCGAATGCATTGAGTTAATTATTTTAAAAGTTCAATTTTAAGGTATGGATAAATAAAGATTATTCATTCATTCATTTTCCAAAACGCTTAAACAGTGAAGACCTAGGTTGGGATCAAACCCTTGACCCCAGAACTGTGAGCCCGACGTGTTAACCATTCGTCCTCTAGGCCAAAATTTGTTTTTGTTTTCTTAATTACGTTGGATTCATAGGATTACGGGTTGTATGTGCCATTTCTTCATATAGGTGGAATGGTGTTAGAGCTGTTGGCAAATCCGCCACAGAGTTCTGGGATCGACGGTTGAATCCCAAGTGGGTTTTGACCTTCCTGTGTTGACTTTTCCTGTTCTTCCTAAGCATAAGAGGTCTGGAAAATTAATGGATGAATACATTTGTCTTATGTATTCATTTAAAATATTTTCCATATACCTCTCCCTTTGAAATCTATTTTTTAATCCATACCTTTGCAATGAAAAATAAAAATTGCATATTTATAAATAAAACTTGACCCAAAATTAGGACGACTGTTTAATTGATATTCCTATAAAAACTATGACAATGCTTACTGTTATGGTGGTTGTAGATTGTTGAAGAAATGGTTTAAAAATTTTAAAAATTCAGTATCCGTAGCTCTCAGTAACGCAATCGAGTGTAAAATCCAGAAGGCCTTAATCATGTAGTTTTAAAATAAGCCAAAATAGACCTTGTCATAAAATCTACCAGCACACAAAAAGACATGGCTGAATGTTAAGACCAACCGTATGTATATATGTACATCTGTGTATGTATGTATATATGTATATTCATATGTATATACGTATATTTATATATATGTAAGTATATGTATATACATATATACATATATATATATATAAATAAATATATATATATATATATATATATATAATGGCAATATTATTTATTTAACTTGTTTATTTATAAATTTTATTTTTATTTGTTAACTTATTTATTACCTATTGATTTATATCTAAAATGTATTTTCCTGTGTCTGTATTCTCACACTCTTGCTACTGACAATGAAATTTCCCCAATACGGGATGAATAGGGTTAGTTATCTAATCTAAAAAAATAAAAAAATAAAATAAAAACTAGGTATGTGCAAAAAATCAATTCACAACGGTGTTTTGGTTTCCAAACTCTGGATGAGATTTATTTGTTTTCTCCTCAACCTTTGCTGAGCTCTGGCGCACTTGACATGAGGAAACTGGTTCAAGACCCTCAGATAATTATTCAGTGTGTAAATCACGTCCTGTTCTGAGTAAAAGAGTGAGAAAGGTACATTATGTATGTAACACTCAATAGGAGGAAGTTCTCCTTCAGGACTGATTCGAAAACAACGGCATCAGGTTAAACAATCTGAATATTTGACTTAATGATGACAAAAAAACATGTTCAAATTTGTGCCAATCCGTTTAGAGGGGGAGAAAACAGCTGTTTTATAGCCATAATAAACAAAAGGTTTGTCAAATTTCCACATCTAGTAATACACTGACAATTACATTTAGACAGTTAAGAAAGCGTACAAAGATGTAGAATAAATTTGTCAATAAAATCTTAAACTCAAATTAGAAATGATTTCATGAACGATATTTGAATTGAATCTAAAGTACAAAATGGAGTCAAGATTTTCTAATCCACTCTCAGGTGTGCAGTAAATCACAAGGAATTTAGGGGGAAAAACACTGTTTGGAGCAAATAAATGGCACTCGGTAGATCAATTTTATTGTTTTAGGTGTGGCGCGTTTTTAACAATGTATTTGGGTGCAGAATACAAAAATAGTGTTTTTCTCTATCATTATTTGAACCATGGGAACTTTTTAATTACAAATAAATGAATTGAAAAATAAAAAGGACAAAAACGGTACAGAACAAATGTGCTTATTTTGTCAAAAGATATTAATTAACAAATAATGAAATATGAAAGAAAGTCATCCCTTCATTTATGTTTTACACAATAATGAATGATCTGACTGGTCGTTTGCACTTGTGTAACTACAAAGTAAATAGAGAAAAAACTGGATCTTATAGCAGTGAGAAAGTGCAACCAGTTTTGGATTCCATACCCAAAATTTGGTTATATGTCAGGCCCAATACATTTTATTAAAAAAAAAAGTTCTGTTCAGAGTTATGTGATTACTATGTCCGCCTCAGAGTTCTGAGATCAAAGATTCCATCCTGAGTGCCGGCCTTCCTGTGTGTAGTTTACAGTTTGTCCCTGGGCCTGATTGTGTATTTTGGTTTCCTCCTACATCCCAAATACATTAATGGAAAGCTAATTAGCCATGGAGCGGCCCAGCGGTTTGAGTGGTTAGCACGTCAGCCTCACAGCTGTGGGGTACCGCGTTCCAATCCATGTCGGTCCACCTGTGTGGAGTTTGCATGTTCTCCCCGGGCCTGCGTGGGTTTTCTCTGGGTACTTCGGTTTCCTCCCACATTCCAAAGACATGCGTGGTAGGCTGATTGGACACTAGGTATGGGGGCGAATGGTCGGCCATCTGTTTGTGCCGGTACTCGGACGTTTCGTCAAAAGACGTTTAGTCCCCGGACGTTTGGTCGACCGGACGTTTGGTCGACCGGACGTTTGGTCGACCGGACGTTTGGTCGACCGGACATTTGTTAGAACGGAGGTTTGGTAGAACGGACGTTTGGTAGAACGGACGTTTGGTAGAACGGGTTTGCATGCCATTGATAGATTTTAACATTGGGTGAATAGGGATTTAATGACTATTATTTAACATTGAGTGAATAGGGTTAGGGTTAAACAAATGAAAGTCTCGTGACTCAAACCTCAGGACTCGCGAACCCGTTCTACCAAACGTCCGTTCTACCAAACGTCCGTTCTACCAAACGTCCGTTCTACCAAACGTCCGTTCTACCAAACGTCCGTTCTACCAAATGTCCGTTCTACCAAACGTCCGTTCTACCAAACGTCCATTCTACCAAACGTCCGTTCTACCAAACTTCCGGTCGACCAAACGTCCGGGGACCAAACGTGCGGGGACCAAACGTCCGGGGACCAAACGTCCGTTCTACCAAACGTCCGGTCGACCAAACGTCCGGGGACCAAACATCCGGGGACCAAACGTCTTTCGACGAAACGTCCGGTCACGGCTTGTGCCCTGCGATCGGCTGTCCCCCCCCTCTGGCCCGAAGTCAGCTGGGATAGGCTCCAGCACCCCCCGCGACCCTCGTGAGGATAAAGCGGTTTAGAAAATGAACGATTGAATGAATGATTAGCCATCCCAAATTGTCTGTAGACGTGAGTGTGCATGAGTGATTGTTTATGTCGTTGTGCCCTGTGATTGGCTGTCAACCAATTGAGGGTGTACACCACCCATTGTTAGTTGGTTTAGGCTCCAGCACCCCTGTATCCGTCATGTGGATAAGCAGCTTGGAAGATGAATTAACGTTTCTCAGAATAATGTTACTTTAAAATTTTGCATCCCTGAAACAACGTTATTTAATTCTATCTTTCCATATTGTAACTTGTATATAAAAACTTTTGCTTCAAATGTTCCCACAAAAGCTGAGGTGACAGTTTGCATTTTTCAAAATTCATTACATCTTTTAACTGTATTCAAATGTGTACACAATCTTGAACTTTATATTAGAACATACACTCCCTCGTTTAGTTGTGAATGAGCATCCTCTTCAGTGTTTAAACTATTTTTATACGCTCCCTAAGCTTGTGCGTGTACATGTAAGAATGTTTATGGATGTGAGCATACATCCTTTGATCTTCATTCAGTACATGGACACCGCCTTCCATTTCCTTTCCTGTACCATCTCCAACCAACACACTAAGCAATCCATGTCAGTTTCTCCACGCTTTGGGAGTTGCCATAGAACTGATGACGGTAGAACAGTCAGTTGAAGGTTGAGAAAACATTGCATTGATGCCATTTGCGTCAGACAGGAGCTTTTTTGTTATTGTTGGATAGTCTGTTAGACAAATCTTAACTCTCTAACCTGTGAATTTTCTTACAATGACTGAACTTTAATTCAAAATAGAAACCACCTGATAGTGTAGTGGTTCACGCGCCTGACTTTGTTCTGGGAAACCTTGGGATTGATTCCCGGTCAGTAGCAGCGTGTGTGTGCCCTAAGACTGACTGAGGACCACTTTATGGCGTAGTCCCCCTTTCACCTGAAGATAGGCTCCAACACCCCACAGCCCTGACTAGAATAGAGTTATTGAAAATTGGTTTATTTTTTGGGAGAGGGGGTACAGTGGTACCTCGACATACGAGTGCCCCGACATACGAGCAATTTGAGATACGAGTAAAATTTTGAGCAAATATTTATCTTGAGATACGAGACAAATTTTGATATACGAGCAGACAGCGGACGCGAGAGGCTGCTCATAAGAACATGTCTCTCATAAGCACTGTCTCTCTCCCCGCAACTCCCTCGTGTAATGTCTCTCTGGTCGCAACTCCCTATTGTAATGTCTCTGCGAGCACTGGGCGGAGCGTTGCATTTTTTAGTGCTTTTTCCACCATTAGTGCGAATGGCGTATATACTACTTCTCGTTGGCAAGTGGTCGTGCGTTATCCTATTGTGAGGACATTTGTGTGCATCATTTTGGGAATATTTTGAAGGAAATACAAAATCAAATAACCCTCGATATTGACTGAAAGTCAGTGTGGAGGCGGGGCAAAAAGAGCCAACCTGGGAGAAGAAAGGTATCAAAATGTCAAACAAAATTAGAATTAAGTTTAGTGTTAGGTTCGATTAAACTTATTTTTGAGTGTCTGCGTCGTAATCCAAGTTCATTTAAATTTGTTTATGTTATGTTACGAGCGCCTTGCCGTGCAAAAAGTCCCCCCCTCTCTGTCCCTCTCTCTCCCCTCCGCGAAATCCGTCTAATTTTAGTAATATTAAACACATTGCAGTACTATTAAACCACTAGTTATTTGTTACTTTGTTAATAGATGGCGAATTAGAACAAATAAAAATGTTTTTCCAATCCCAAATCCTGTTTTGGGTGTTTTTTCAGAGGGTTGGAATGAATTAATTTCTTTTTGGTTCATTTCTATGGGAAACGTTCATTTGAGTTACGAGTAAATCGACATATGAGCTCAGTCTCGGAACGAATTAAGCTCGTATCTCGAGGTACCACTGTACTGAATATTTGATGTCTTTTGTCAATGAAAACACCTTGCTGACATGTCAAACCAAATGCTTTGTGGCCAATTTAAGTCCCACTTTCAAAGATTTTCACATACCAATAAACAGAAAATCCTGTGAAAAGGTATTCAAAAGAAATTATCAGGACATAGACAGATCCATAAGTATTGAAATTGTACAAAAGCATCACATTAGAATTACATTAGGTTCTTATGCCTGAATAGAGATAGTATGTAGATGAGTTCTTATTTGTTTTATCATTTATGAATTTGCAAGTGGGTCATAAATGCCGTATAAATTCAAACTGGTGGTTGAAGCATCATAACAAGACCTCATTGACTCAAAAAATGAGATAAAGTCCCAGAACATATCTAGGGCTCCATTGACTGAATGGTAAATATTATACATTTCCAACCCTTGATTCTACAAAAAAACCCTGGCAATTAAAAAGATAATAATTTCTAATCTGAATTTAAAAACTGAATTTTTTACTTTCATTTTCAGCAACACGTCCAGACCGCTTTGTTTGGTTCCCTTGCCAATGACTAGAGGAAGCTAGGCCGCCTTCTAAACCAGTAGATTTTACTGCAGTTCATCTAAATAAACAACCCAACTCAGGTCAAAGCAGTCTTAACTTGACGCAGCTTTAGGACGGCAAATTTGCAGCTCCGACACAAAGTCACAAAGCTACATGTACTCAATTAGCAACCGCCACGCGAAAAGAAAATAGGGAACGGAACATGGGTTGCAATGGAATTTATATGTTTCCGGAGGTCAACCACACCAGGTGACTATGTTGGTTTTAAGACGTAGCGTGAAGACTCCTCCCATCAGCTCTATATAAATTTATTTTTCTGTGTCTGTATTCTCACCCTCTTGCTACTGTGACAATGAAATTTCCTGAATATTGGATGAATAAAGTGATCTAATCTAATCTACATCAACGACATCACTGGGTAACAACTGTAGTTTTCTAGCCACTAGCAAAATTGCATAAAAAGTGTTTTTGTTGTCATTTTTCTTGGTTATTTTACAGAGAAAACCACTATAAATTGTGGCTCAGCCAAGTCCAACCTATTAAATTCAATACGTAATAGTGGGACTTTAAGTCTGAAACTACAACACAATTTCTCTATTGAAACTATTCAAACATCCACTTTTGTCGATCAACTTTTCCCAATCACACAACCTTTCTTGTGTGGGAACTGAACCTTCCTTGCCTGGAAAAACATCTGGCTTAGTGAACTGCCTGTTCAAACCGTTGCTATAAACCAATATACACAAAACCTAACCAAAAAACATGACTCACTATAAAAACAGGTAAAAGTGACCATTTTCGGTGTAGGCGACATAATCTACAGGCACGCCTTGTAACTGGATTAACTCAGTGTTGGCATTTAGGATAGTTATCAGTCCAAATATTTACAGAGACCAACTAGACCAGGTTTATGTCACCAGGTTGGCTTCCTGCTGATATAAGACAGAGTCACAGGGCCACCTAGCAACCCTCTATCTAGATGTCACAATTTAAATAAAAACATTCAAGTGGTTATTTTGTTTGCACGCAGTGAACAAAGAAATCTCTTCCCTGCGTGGTTGGCTCACATCCTCTCCACCCTATTGCCTCTCACCACACCCACTTTAATGAGAGAAGTATTGAAGTAGAAAAATCAATCCACATATCTTTAGGCTGCGTATATTGATGTGTCATCATTAGATTGAATAACTCATGTGACTCATTATTTGTCGCAAGGGGAGAGACATAGAAGAACGACTAAATCTCTTTACTTCACTCCCTTGGACCTCACATCGTGTCAGCGAAGAATGTGGAAATGCAAAAGCGCCGCATTGTCTTTCTATAACCCCTTTTGATGGAGGAAGTGAGACCATTCTGCCAGTGTTACTTCCTCTTCCAGGTACAGTCACTTGAGGAAAGCGGTGATATGAAAAGGTGAACAATGACGACAGATTTAGACGATGAAAGAAAAATTAGATACCTACTACTCCCATGGCTGGTATTGTTAGCAAAGGATATGAGTCCACCTTACGGTTCATTCATGCGTTCATCTTCCTTACCGCACATCCTTGTAAGGGTTGCAGGGGTTGCCAGCGTGTGCGGTCGATTGGTCGCCGGTCTTTTGGTCGCTGGTCTTTTGGTCGCGGTCTTTTGGTCGCCCCGACCGCCACAACGGCGACCAAAAGACCGGCGACAAAACAAGGTAAAACAACACGGTCTACGCATCAATAAAAGCCAACAATGGCCATGAGCAGTTTCACTGAGCCGACGTGTGAGTGGATAAGAGTTTGTACGTACATGCGTTGTCCCTTTAAGAAGCTACGTCAGTCAGGGTCTCAACAAGTTCTCCAACAAAAAACAATAAAAGTCCGGGAAATTTTGAGCTTTTCTTTAGCCTAATAATCACTAGGGCATTAAGTATGACTAAATAGTAATTCACAGTTTGTATTTAGGGAATTTGAGCAACGATTTAAATGGTAATTATCACTATTATCACTTACCTTCCGGGCGACCAAAAGACCGGCGACCAAAAGACTGTCGACCAATCGACCGTGTACCGGTTGCCAGAGCCTATCCCAGCTGACTTCAGGCAAAAGACACAGAGAGACAAATGTACCTTTTTTGAGCTGCGGCAGACTTGTTGCATTGAAAAAATCTCAAGGCACACCACGAGTCGAAAATCTTCTAATTTAAAACTATGTCACTTATATTAACATTATAAAGTCGTTCTCATCAAAATTTTATTAACAGGAATTAAATAATCCCCACCAAATTATTCCAAAATCTATTTTTTTAACACTGATCTAACGTCATCAAAGTTGATGTCCGCAGACCCCGAACAGCTTTCAGTTCAACTGATGTTAAAGTGGTTAGCAAGTCGGCCTCACAGCTGTGGGGTCCTGCGTTCAAATCCATGTCGGTCGGTCCACCTGTGTGGAGTTTGCATGTTTTACCCGGGCCAGCGTGGGTTTTCTCTGGGTACTGTGGTTTCCTCCCACATTCCAAAGATATGCATGGTAGGCTGATTGGATACTCTCATCTCATTTCTGCGTGACCGGACGTTTCGTCGAAAGACGTTTGGTCGACCGGACGTTTGGTCGAACGGACGTTTGGTCAAACGGACGTTTGGTAGAACTGACATTTGGTAGAACAGACGTTTGGCAGAACGGACTCTTGGTCGCCGGGTTCGCTTGCTGTCAAATTATGACAAAGTTTACTGTTGATATTTTGATATTAGATATTTAGATATTAAACTCTCTCTCTCTAACTCATGATTATAATTTTGAGAGTTGGTTTCAACAGTAACAACCCGGCGACCAAACGTCCGTTCTACCAAACGTCCGTTCTGCCAAAGGTCCGTTCTACCAAACGTCCGGTCGACCAAACGTCCGGTCGACCAAACATCCGGTCGACCAAACGTCTTTCGACCAAACGTCCGAGTACCCATTTTCTGAACCGCTTTATCCTCATTAGGGACGCAGGGGGTGCTGGAGCCTATCCCAGCTGAATCGTTGGCCAGTCAATCGCAGGGTACAAGGAGACGGACAACCATGCACGCTCACACCCACACCTATGGGCAATTTAGAGTGTCCAATTTCTTATTTGAAACTATGGGTTCATCAGACAAACGGAAGATTTGCAAAACAAAGTTACAAGGTATAACAATTTGGCCACCTGTGTCATTTTATGAATTGAATACCTATAATGGCCACGTGGTTAACAGGTCTGCCTGGCAGTTCTGAGGTTGAGGGTTCAATCCCGGGTTTGTTCCGACTTTCCTAGGGGGAGTTTTCATGTTCTTCCTATGGCTGCATGAGTTTTCTCCCAGATCTCCAAAATATGCGAGGTTGAACACTCCAAATTCTCCCTTAGTATAAATGTGAGTGTGAATGGTCATTTGTCTACTTGTGTCCTGTGATTGGCTGGCAAACATTTCCAGTTTTTCCCAGCTTGCTGCCCACAGTTAGCTCTAGCACCCCAACGAGCCTAAGCAGTATGGAAAATGAATAAATTACCTATTAGCGCTGTTTAATTGTAAACCAAAATTGGCATGAGTTTATAAAGCTTTTTGTATTTTTGCCCACATGTTTTAAAACTCATCATGTGTAATAAAAAAATATATACCAATTTTTTCAGAGTCTGTACTTTACTGTTTGTTTGTTAGTTTTAGGTTGTATATAACATCATTCCATGTGTTAAATGTTGCCCACTCAGCATCCTCTGTAATCAGTTTTTTTTCCGCCCACATGCAATTTTGAGACTTTCCTTGCCATAATGACGCCTGTTTACATCAGAGGCTGTCATCATTTTTGTCCACCATAGCCTTGTAAATCCCTTTGAGACATTATTTTGATTAAGAGCTCATTGTGACTTGACTAATTCAGTACAGCGGTCCAATTTGGACAGATATGTTTTACGAGTTTTCTGTGTTTTACTTTTGCTAACACAAATAATGATCTGTACTTGTACAGTCATCCCTCGAATATCATTAATGTAATGTAGACCAGATATGGCCACAATAAACACAAAAACGCAAAGTAGGATCACCCCTATTCAACGTTCCCTCTAGGCTGCGCGCGTGCGCAATTGCGCACTACTCTCATCTTCTCTGCGCACAGCAAATCATATGGAGCGCACCAAATAAAATCCCAATTTTTATTTATTTATTTATTTTATTTTTTTAGCTGTGAGGCCGACGCGTGAACCATTCATCCGCCGGGTAGCCCATTCATAGATATTAATCATTACATTTTATTATTACTAAATCATTTATGTGTAGTAGACATACACCTGCTTATGGCAGGTGTGTGCCCATAGTGAGCAATGATAATGTTACTCACACCGGTACTCAGTGTGCTCAGGGAGGTTGTCTTTCTGCCCAGACAAACAAAAAATTAGAGGGAACATTGCCCCTATTATAACCACCTTTTTCCCCTTCAGTGCGGAGTCCCAGTAGCAAGCGTAAGACAGGAGTGACTTCCACTTGTGAGTTTCAGCGTGGATTTTCACATTTCTAAGAACTTTAATAAAAAAATGTAATCCCCCAGAAAAAAAACTGCGATGTTGTATCATAAAGCCGCGAAAGTTGAAGCCGCGATATTCGAGGGATTACTGTACAGGCGCAGAGTGTGTGCTCTTTAGCGCCCCTAGATGTGAGACGACAAGTCCCTGTCCACAAGAGGAGCCTCCCTCACGGGGAAAGTATGTGTGAGTGTTAATAAGCCCCTATGTTTGTGATAAGGATTTAGTTGCGGGGGAGGGTTGAGCAAGCAGACCCACCAGAACTGAACTTCCTTCCTGTGCTGCCCCAACTTGAGAGTAACAAGCTTTTATAAATGGACGCTTCTATGTGGAGCTCCCAGTTCCCTCGACAGCTTGGCATGATACAACACGATACAACATTCTCACCTTAACCTCTTCAAGCATCGACATGATCGCCCTCATTCTCCTCCTTTATGGGCTGCAGGAAACGGTGGTCGCTCTGCGGGGATATTGCACCGAAATTCAGTGTTACTCGCTTTTTCTGGAAGCAAAAGACGTCAATGGAGCGCAAAAGAGATGCCGAGATTTCGATGGGGACTTGATGTTAATCCTCGATCTGGAGGACCAGGGCCATTTATTCACCGGTTTGAGCGGCACTTTTTGGTACGGAACTTCCGGGGCGATCGGCCCAAATTGCAATTCGTTTTCCGTGTGGCAGGGTGAAAACGTCACCACCCAAACGACCCCGTGCGGCGACAAACTCCAGGGCTTTTTATGCCAGTATACAAATGCGAATCCTTGTCGTGCCATTCCCGGTGGAGCGCGCACCCCGGTGAGATACACGTCCCCGGGCTTCGAGGTGGACCCTGCGTCAGGATACTTCCCCCTTGGGACCCTCGCAGTCGCGCAGAAGACAGACGCCCCTCATCCAGACGCCAAGTATTTGTGTTTCGAACAAAAATGGCTGCAAGCCCCTTGGAACTGCGAGGTGATGAAGGGGGGTTGCGAGCAAAGTTGCAACTCCACATCAGGCACGTGCGCGTGCCCGCGGGGGGCCCATCTCCAAGACAATCTCATCAGCTGCAGCGTTGACCCGTGTGACCATTGCGATCATGGGTGTCACCCCCCCACGTTCACGTGCCAGTGCCACCCCGGGTATCGACTGGGTCCGGATGGGAAGAGCTGCGTGGATGTGGACGAATGCGAAGCGGGGGGCGTTTGCACGGAGGTGGGCGAGGAGTGCGTGAACACCCCGGGTCGTTTCGAGTGCACCTGCAAAGATGGCTTCGATCTGGAGGAAGGCAAGTGTGTGGATGTGAGCATCTGTTTGAAATGCGAGCATTTCAATTGCATCAAATCCAATGGGGTGTATGCGTGTGAGTGCCATGAGGGGTTTAAAGTGTCCCCACGAGACCCCACTAAGTGTGAGATGTACTGCGACCAGCAAGATTGTCTCGCGAACTGCATCCCAAATCCTAAACTGGAGGCGATGGACATTCATCAGTGTTTCTGCCCTGATGGCTACGTCAAGGACATCCTCAACAAGACCGTCTATTGCACTGATATCGATGAGTGTGCCTCAGAGATGACATGTGAGCACAATTGTCAGAATCAATTTGGGGGCTATGTGTGTTCCTGCAACGAGGGCTACGAGCTGTTTGACGAGTACATGTGCGTGCCCCCAGATGAAGAACAGAGGGCCCCGTTGGAACCCTTGCTGGTCGATCCACGGCCGGATGGCGTGCCGTGCTATGTAAAAGTGGGAAGCGTACTTGGAATTATTTTGTTCCTGTTGCTTTGCTTTGTGCTGCTCTACTTTCTAACCAGGAATTTGGCCAACCGATGTGATAGTTTTGAGCTCGTGACCTTGAAGGGATGTTCCAGGGATATGGAAATTTTGTACCTGCATCAGCATAGAGACATACAAGCTTCCTCTTATTTTATAACAAACAATTGAAATTTTGACCTTTAAGATCGGGCATGTAGATGGACAAGTTTTGTGGCTCCTTCATCAGAACATTTGCCCTAATTAAGAAAGCCAATGTTTGAAAAATAGCACAAAATTGTATGACAATGTTCATGTCACTTTCACCTTAAAAAGTAATGAGTTGCTTCAGGTCACATTTTTATGTCTTTCAGTTTTAAGCTACCAAACTCCACTACTGTTCTATAAGATTTTTTACTTTAAAAATTAATACATAAGCTCTATAAATAAAAATACTACAGTACTATAAGTGACCTGACCAACAACTGTATTGTTGATTGCACAACTCAAACTATATGTTATGGTCATATACTAGTTATATATATATATATATATATATATATATATATATATATATATATATATATATATATATATATATATATATATATATATATATATATATATATATACATATATATATATATATATATATATATATATATATATATATATATATATATGTATATATATATATATATATATATCAGCTGTCAAAGTTGACTAAACTTTTAGTTCTTTTAGTTAAACTTTGTTCTATAAGATTTTTACTTTAAAAATTAATACATAAGCTCTATTAATCAAAATACTACAGTACTATAAGTGACCTGACCAACAACTGTCTTGTTGATTGCACAACTCAAACTTAAAGTATGTTTTAAATTGATACATTTTTTCTTGTTAACAATATAAGTACTAAAGTATTTCCCTATTTATTTAACTACAGCTGTCAAAGTTGACTAAACTTTTAAGGTAAAGCTTTAAATTTGACATACTTGCATACACACACACACACACACACACACACACACACACACACACACACACACACACACGTTAAAGTCGTAAATATTAAAGATTAAATCTACAGCGCCATCTTGCATAAATTCACCCAAAAATGACTTTACATGGGTATTTATTTGAATTTAAATTTGAATTACTTCCCATTTCTATACAGTTCTGGCTATTTGAACACGGGTGTGTATACTTTTTTTATATCCACTGTAGCCTGTTTGTAAATAATTTAATGTGCCATGTTGATTTTATTACCACCTAGTATTTTTAGTTACTTTTTTTGGTTTGAAGACTTAAGTGATAATTGAAATTACCAAAGAAATAGATGCTGGAACATTCACATCAGCAGCCATACATGCACATGAAATAACAAGTTTTTATTTTATTTTTTCTCTTCTTTTGAATAATTACATCCCACTTGGTAATGTATTACAGGTATGTACTTATTGCAATCTTTTTTTAATAAATAATTTTAATAAATGGACAAAATTTAGGTACTTAAAATAAACCATCTCATCTCATTTTCTGAACCGCTTTATCCTCATAAGGGTCGCGGGGATTTATACACCCATTGATACTCATTGATTAGCAACAGCATAACAAAGTTGTCAAAAGAATTCAGAGACGTTTTGTACTTTAAAAGTGATGAAATTAAAGTCAATGTTATCGAGTATCCAAGTACATGGATTAAGTTTACTCATTCACTGCCATTGACATCCAATCCATTTACACTTGTAGTCAAAATGAATGTAGCCAATGTGTTCATTCATTCATTTTTTGAACCGTTTTGTCTTAACTAGGGTCGTGGGGGGTGCTGAAGCCTATCCCAGCTGACTTCGGGCCACAGGCGGGGGACACCCTGAATCGGTGGCCAGGCAATCACAGTGCACAAGGAGACGGACAACCATGCACACTCACACCCATACCTTTGGGCAATTTAGAGTGTCCAATTAGCCTACCATGCATGTCTTTGGAATGTGGGAGGAAACCGAAGTACCCGGAGAAAACCCACGGAGGCCTGCGGTGAACATGCACACTCCACACAGGTGGACCAACCTGGATTTGAACCCAGGACCCCAGAGCTGTGAGGCCGATGCGCTAACCACTCGCTCCACCAGGCCGTGGCTGCCAGCTAATAAGTTCATAAAATAAATAATAATAATAATAATAATCATCATCATCATAATCGAGGTGACCCGGTGGAGCGAGTGGTTAGCGCGTCGGCCTCACAGCTCTGGGATCCTGGGTTCAAATCCAGGTCACGTCCACCTGTGTGGAGTTTGCATGTTCTCCCCGGCCCTCTGTGGGTTTCTCCGGGTACTCCGGTTTCCTCCCATATTCCAAAAACATGCATGGTAGGCTGATTGGACACTTTAAATTTCCCCTAGGTATGGGTGTCAGTGTGAATGGGTGTCCGTCTGCTTATGCCCTTCAATCGGCTTGCCACTGATTCAGGGTGTGCCCTGCCTGTGGCTCCAGCAGTTCAGAAAATGAGATGAGATAATCATAATAATCATAATAATCATAATAATAATAATAATGATAATAATAATAATAATAATAATAATAATAATAATAATAATAATAATAATAATAATAATAATAATAATAATAACAATAACATTAACAATAACAATCGTCATCGTAATCATAATCATAGTCATAATCACAATCACAATCATAATCATTATAATAATAATAATGATAATAATAATAATCATAATAATAATTAGAATAATCATAATAATAATCATAACAATAATAATCATAGTAATAATAATAATAATGATGATAATAATAATGATAATAATAATAATAATAATAATAATAATAATAATAATAATAATAATAATAATAATAACGCTGTTGTAAATCTAGGAAGCGTGTTCATGTGTTTCCTTAGATTCAGTGTAGTAAATAATAAGTTAAGAGAGTTATTGTGCATGTCCAAGTTTAAAACAGTACCTTCTTTAGAGCTAGTACTGGCAGCCAGTGAGTTAATAACAAGGATATCGAATGAATGCTCAAATAGCTTGCACATGGTCAGACTGGACAGAGTCCATTCAGTGGGAGAGGCCACTAGCAAAAGGGGCGTGGTTTAACGTGAACGATGACGTACTCAACCCAGTGTATACGTAATTTACGGCACTGGTCCTTCCTTGAGGGCGTCCTAGTGGAGAAACTTTTCTTGGAGGACCAGTGAGCGCCGTGGAACGCTGCTTAAGAGCCACTTCCTTCCTCTGCTCGGTGGCCAATATGGAATTGGGAGATTATAAATACAACCCAAGTACTTTTTCTAACAAATTCTACGCGTCATGGCCGCAGGGATGCATCACCACTTAAAGGCGAACGCAAGCTGGTTTTGGAACATGAAGGATGCCACAGTGTTGCTCGTTGCTGTGCTGGCTGTGCTGGTGGGGGGGCTCGGTGGGACAGACCCCTACGGCGGTGACTGCTTTGGGAACCAATGTTTCGCCTTGTTCAGTCAATCTTGTGACTTTTCAAGCGCACAGACTCATTGTCAACACCGAGGTGGGGCTTTAGCGAGTGTGCGTGCGTCGACAACGGATTTGTTGATCCGATTGGTCCATTCGGGGAACATAACGGGTCCATTTTGGATCGGTTTGCAACGTTTTAGCAACTGCCCAAACCAAACCTCCCCGCTTAGAGGCTACCAGTGGGCAAAAAAAGACGGAGAAAGTGATTATGAGAATTGGGTGCCCACCTTTGATAGCAGTTGCGCATCCCCGCAATGCGTCACCGTTTCCGAGCGAGACCGGTTCCGGTGGGCGCAAGAGCGCTGCGACGCGCGGGTCAGCGGTTTCCTGTGCGAGTATGCCTTCCAAATCGGGTGCGCTCGTTTGGGGGGCCAGGAAAAAGCCGTGGGGTACAAAACCCCCTTCGGATTCCATGGGAATTCTCTGCCCAGCATGCCGCCGGGAACCATCGCCACCATGAGCCCGAATGGCTCCAAGTACATCTGCTCCGGTGAAAAGTGGCAGGGCGCTCCGTGGAACTGCGAGATCCAAAATGGAGGCTGCGAGCACGAATGCGTCGTGGATCCCCAACATCAGCCTTCTTGCTCCTGCCCGCCGGGCTTCTCCGTCAACCCGGTTAATGGAATCACGTGCGAAACGGAGGACGCGGATAACCCATGCGCGCGGATGGGTTGCGAGTTCGCCTGCGTGAGGGTGGGCGACGGTGCGCACTCCTGCGCGTGCGACCACGGCTTCAAACTAGCCCCCGATGGAAGATCATGCGTGGACTTCAACGACTGTTCGGACGAGCGGCAATGTCCAGGCGAGAATTCCCGGTGCGTCAACACACTGGGGGGCTTTAAATGCGAATGCGAGGTCGGATTCCAGATGACGGGGGGCTCGTGCGTGGATGTGGATGAATGCTCGTCCGCTCCGTGTGAGCATCTGTGCCATAACATCCCCGGGAGTTACAAATGCTCCTGCTATGAGGGGTATAAAATGGACCCGCAGGACCCCAATAAGTGTAAATTGCACTGTGGCAAGGAGGAATGCGTCGCGGAATGCGATCCAAATGACAAGTACCAATGCTACTGTCCAGATGGGTACGTCGCGGAGGAACGGGATGACCACAACGTGTGCATCGATCTGGACGAATGCGCCAACTTTTTCTGCGATAAAGGCTGCAAAAACACTTACGGGAGCTTTGTTTGCTCCTGTCCTAAAGGATTCACCCTCACCAAGGAAGTGTTTTGCATTAGAAACGAGGATGAAGATGAAGATGCGGAGGGTTCGGCGACGGAGGCTGCCACAAGTCCTAACACACCCACGGAAACACCACGTGAGGTGATTCCCACGCGCCGACCGTCGGCGGTGACAAAAGGAGGGCTGGTGGCTATTATAGTGTCTTGTGTCTTTGTGGTTGTGGGGATGGGTTTTTTGTGTCAGTATCTGACAAATCAGAGGGGGAAAACGGGGGGAGAGGTCACATCTAAGGGTCCGCAAGGGGGAGAGAGTCATAGTTTACATGGGATTGGGAGTGAATCTTGATGTTTAGATGGGATATTGAAAAGCATGGATGCCATTTCGGATTTTTATTCATATCTGCATACACTGTAAACCAGGGGTCGGGAACCTTTTTGATGGAGAGAGCCATAAACAATTCATATCTTTTTAAAAGTTAATCTTGCTCCGCATTTAAAAGTCGACATACATGAAAATGTGTGCCTTTTTTAGTCACTTCACCACTTTTAAAGTACAAAAACTATCTGAATTCTTTTGACAACATTGTTCCGTTGTTGCTAATCAATGAGTATCAATGAGAATATCCATGCATGAGTGTAATGAAAAAAATATTATGATTATAAGGCGCTGTAGGTAGTGTCAACGCCATAATACCAACGTAAAGATACTATTCCTACGCTTTCTCACCAGCAGTTTCCATAGTTTACCTCACAGGTTAGCGGAGAGCCATATGCACCCATCAAAAGAGCCACATATGGCTCCCGAGCCATAGGTTCCCTACCCCTGCTGTAAACCATCGGTGTCAAACTAGAGGGCTGGGGGCATCACTTTGGGCGTCCCGCCAAAGTCAATTATGTGGAGCAACTTGATATTTTTCCAAAAAAAAAAAAATTCTGTCTCCTCAAGGGTTGATTAAAGAGTCCAGGTATTGAAAAAAAATAATTCATTTTGTTATTTTTCTCCATCCGTTTTCCGTACCAGTTATCCTGACATGTTGCTTTTTCTCAAACAAAATGATAAAAAATAATAATTAAATCAAATCCTAGCATATAGGCCTCAAAGTTCTGGGGTCGATGGTTCTCTTGCGAGGGTTTTCTCTGGGTACTCCGGTTTCCTCCCACATTTCAAAGACATGCATGGTAGGCTGATTGGACACTCTAAATTGCACCTAGGTATGGGTGTAAGTGCGAATGGTTGTCTGTCTGCTTGTGCCCTGCGATTGGCTGGCCCCCGATTCAAGGTGTCCCCTACCTCGTGCCTGTAGTTAGCTGGGATGGGCTCCAACACCCCTCACGACCTGTGTAAGGATAAGCGGTTCAGAAAATGAATGAATGAATCAATAAAACGAAAATGATCACAGTTCGATTTCTTTATTAAAAAGATGTCAATCAATAAAAGATCAAAATGGAAGATACATTTCCTCTCTCATCTCATTTTCTTGACCGCTTTATCCTCACTAGGTTCGCGGGGGGTGCTGGAGTCCATCCCAGCTGACTTCGTGCCAGAGGTGGGGGACACCCTGAATTTGTGCAAGGCAATCGCAGGGCACAAGGAGACAAACAACCATTCACGCTCACACTCATACCTAGGGGCAATTTCGAGTGTCCAATCAGCCTACCATGCATGTCTTTGGAATGTGGGAGGAAACCGGAGTACACTCGGAGAAAACCCACACAACCCCAGGGAGAACATGCCAACTCCACACAGGTGGAGCGACCTGGATTTGAACCCAGGTCCCCCACTGTGAGGCCGACACGCTAACCACTCAGTCGCCGGGCCGCCTGGAAGATAAATAAACAGATAAAAAGATTACTTACATTTTTCCATTTTAATTACAAAAGAAAACAACTGAGAAATACAATTGTATTACTTTCCCACTACTTTAAAAAAGGAGATAAATAACATTGATGCAGATATTTGAAATAAATTATTAAGAGGTAAAAAAAGAAAGTTTTAAAGCCAACAATGTCTGTAAATGATTCGTTAGCTCATAAATTACTTGTCACTGTAATTGACGGCACGAGACGTCCAATCAAATTTGACTGGAAGAGAAAATCAACCCTTCCGGGAAAAATGGATTGGGTGTCCCTCGTCACTAGCGGCAGCCAAATAAGTTAAATAATCCTTTGGGTTATCCAAAATATTGGCCCTCCGAAAGAAGCTATAATGACAACAATATTTTACTGATGTACTTTATGCTTTATGGGGTGAGTGGTTAGCCCGTCGGCCTCACAGCTCTGGGGTCCTGGGTTCAAATCCAGGTCATGTCCATCTGTGTGGAGTTTCCATGTTCTCCCCGGGCCTGTGTGGGTTTTCTCTGGGTACTCCTGTTTCCTCCCACATTCCAAAAATATGCATGGTAGGCTGATTGGACACTCTAAATTGCCCCTAGTTATGAGTTTGAGCGTGAATGGTTGTCCCCCTCAGGCCCCAAGTCAGCTGGGATAGGCTCCAGCACCCCCCGCGGCCCTAATGAGGATAAAGCCGTTCAGAAAAATGAAATGAGAGACTTACATTTTTGAGTGTACCACAAAAAAGTATAAAATATTAAGTCCTATTCAATGAAAGGGATATGAATCTTAACAGAGGTTGTAACCTTATAGATCAGTCAACAACATAATGAAATGTATAACTGTTCTGACCTTAATATTTAAATTCATGAGCTAGTTAATGTATTGGGGATTACAGTGTTTGCAGTGGAGAGAAGCATATTTCGAAGTGAAGATTGGCTTTTCTGTCTGTGGCAGATGAATGAAACGCTGAAATGAACAAACAAAAAAACTTTTGTACTGAAAACATCAATAAATACCACGCCCTCGAATAAAGTTGGTCTCTGCTCATGACAGCCTTATTTTGCCACCGCCTGGACAAATTGGGTACTGTAATGGAATTTGGATAATATATCAGTATGAGTCTGAGGTGGAACATAATTCAATGGCTCAACCACTTGTAAAAAAAAAAAAAAATACAAAAAAAAGAGCAGGCATGTAGTATTTCCTATATTGGTTGTTCTTAGTTGGTTGTTCTTAGTTGTTTTGCAAAATATTATACTGTTAATTTCTCAACTATGAACATGCATAACAGATCCACATTAGCCATTCCAAAATGCCCCAAGTATTTTTTTGCAAAAGCTTTTTTTGACACTGAAATGAAGTGTGGGCTTTAGCAGGCTAAATTACTCAAATAAAACACTAGGAAACATACATCACATATCTCCGAGAAAATGCCCAATCGCCCCTTAAAGTGAAACATGTATACAATTTATTGTTTAAGTATGTCAAAATCACAGAAGGAAATTAGATTAGATTAGATTAGATTAGATTAGATAACTTTATTCATCCCGTATTCGGGAAATTTCATTGTCACAGTAGCAAGAGGATGAGAATACAGACACAGGAAAATACATATTAGACATAAATAAATTGCCCTATGAAGTTGGACCACTTGACAACCAAAGCAAACAAGCCACCAATGACAAAATACAGCACATATTTATGGAGTAATGCAACATATCTAGTATTGTGAAACTGATACCATGTGCAAATTATGACCATGGGTATTTAACAGCACTAAAATAATTTAAGCATAAAGGTTTGTACATTGTAAGTATAAGGATAGGGAAGTTAGAAAAAATACATATAAAAAGAGAGAGCGAAATCTCTCTTCCTCAGTCTCTTGTCAGCACATGTTGTGCAAGTGGAGTCTTTGGAGGCACCCTTGCAGGAGTCTGACTGTGGGAATCTGGAACAAAAAGGTTTGCTAAATTACAAAATATTTGTTACATTAACATTTTGGCCTATGCATCTAGTAACTATTTTTTAATGCATTGTCAGATTCTGTCATTTTTTTAACCATCCTGCAGTGGTGACATGTCTGAGACTCAGTATTTGGGCATTCCAGATCTGTATCGTTGCATGTTGTCGCTTCCAGAAAAGACCGGCCCAGACTCGTCACTCTGCCAGAAAATTCCTTTAAGTTCCCCATTCAGGATCGAAAAGGTAGTTAAAAAATTCACAATATTTCATTCAGTCATTCATTTTTTGAAACGTGTAATCTCATGACCGGACGTTTCGTCGAAAGACGTTTGGTCCCCGGACGTTTGGTCGACCGGACGTTTGGTCGACCGGACGTTTGGTAGAACGGACGTTTGGTCGAACGGACGTTTGGTAGAACGGACGTTTGGTCGCCGGGTTCGCTTGCTGTCAAATTATGACAGAGAGTTTACTGTTGATATTTTGATATTAGATATTTAGATATTAAACTCACTCTCTCTCATGATTATAATTTTGAGAGCTGGTTTCAACAGTAACAACCCGGCAACCAAACGTCCGTTCTACCAAACGTCCGTTCTACCAAAAGTCCGTTCGACCAAACGTCCGTTCGACCAAACGTCCGTTCGACCAAACGTCCGTTCTACCAAACGTCCGTTCTACCAAACGTCCGTTCTACCAAACGTCCTGGGACCAAACGTCCGTTCTACCAAACGTCCTGGGACCAAACGTCCGGGGACCAAACGCGTAATCTTCACTAGGGTTGTGGGGGGTGCTGGAGCCTATCCCAGCTGACATCAGGGACGAGGCGGGGGACACTCTTAATTGGTGGCCAGCCAATTGCAGGGCACGAGGAGACAGAAAACCATTCCCACTCACATTTATACCTAGGGGTAATTTAGAGTGTTAACCAGCCCCTAACATGGAATGTAGGAGGTAACCGTAGTACCGGGAGAAAACCCAAATCAAGCCCAGGGAAAACATGCAAAATTCACATGTGAGCACCGACTTGGGAACCAACCCAGGACTCCAGAACTGTGAGGCTAATGCACTAACCACTCCTCCGTAAGGCCACACACCATGAAAGGAAAAAAAAGGAATTGTATTGTTTGGTTGGGAAATTGTCTACTCGTGTCCTCTTTTCTTTTTTTAACATGAATGTGCGCAGGAATTGCAAAACAGGTCTTTTGAAAGAGTTACACAATAGACGGAAACCCTTCAGGTTTTTCAAAATAAGAGGGGCGTTTTTTGAAACAGTTCCCTTCACACATGCTTGTTTACAGTACTACAATTCATGTTGCCGTATTCTATGTGAGTGGGAAAAAATGTTGAAGAATAATCAACATAAAAATGATTGTTTGTGAAAAATACCAAGCTTAGTATTTTTCACAAACACAATCATTTTTATATTGATTATTAATTGATTATTCTTCAACATTTTTTCCCATTTACATATATAGTACTGTAAAGCTTGTGTATATATGTATATGTATATGTATATATATATATATATATATATATATATATATATATATATATGTATATATATATATATATATATATATATATATATATATATATATATATACACAAGCTTAATATTTTTCACAAACACAATCATTTTTATATTGATTATTAATTGATTATTCTTCAACAAAATGATTGTTTGTGAAAAATACTACGCTTGTATGTATATATATATATATATATATATATATATATATATATATATATATATATATATATAACTTTTGATGAGTACGCCTTCATACAACATAATCCATCATTCAAAATTGATACACATGTTCAAGGAAATCATGGCCCCGGACAGCCCTTAAGTGGTCCCATTTTGCCTGTAAAATTGGAGCTAGTGTGAGTACCTTTTTTTAAATTTTAGGTCACGGGCTACTCGGCTCCGAGTAAATTTGTATGTTGAATCAAACAGTAACCAACGAGTAATTACATTTGCTTGTCTCATTTGACCAAACTCACTGCTGTAAGATGAGGCAATGAAACATTGACCTGGAGCTGTAATTTTTTTGTGTCAACAATAAATACAGTGAGGTTTAATCAAATAAGGCATGTGTTTATGAGTACAGCAAACTTCACCAGGGAACTATGAACTAATGTAAGTCAAACAGTCTTACACAATTTCCTCCTCTCTTGTGTACCCTTCTCTACTATGCTGCGCTAGTTGCGTTACCGCAAATCCTTGGCGCCTTTATCAATCTGAAAAGCTCCGACTTAAAGTGTGTTGCACCAAAATTCTGGACTGCAGAAACCTCAACATGTGGAGTGTGTTTCTTCAGCTGATCTTCATTGGAGTGATTGTACAGGTAAGTGTCAAAAACCTTTTATGCAAATGCCAGTTTAGTAAGTCATTATGATATTCAGGTAATTCTATGAAGATTGAGATTTTGAGATTTTTTTTATGATTCCATTTGAAGTCTTTGCTGTTCATAACTCCATAGTACTTGAGGGGTAAGCCTCCATTGTTCATTGATGGCCGAGGTAACGAGTGTGCCGACTTCCTCTCATATTCATTTATAGCAACAAAACAGGGTGTGTGTACATATGTATTCTTTTATTCATACATTTTCTGAACCGCTTATCCTCACAAGGGTCATGGGCACTGTTCCCTCTAAGCTGCGCGCGTGCGCAATTGCGCACTACTCTCGTCTTCTCTGCGCAGCAGAAATCCTATGGCGCGCAGTAAAAAAAAAAAAAACAGATTTTTTTTTTTTTTTTTTTTTTTTTTTTTTTTTTTTTTTTTTTTTTTTTTTTTTTTTTACCCCTTTCTTCATGATGGGCTCGGTTCTAATGTCCAAAGAGCTCCAGTATTTGTATTTAATCATTAAACGCTGTTTTCGGCTGGATTTGACCGAATTTGAGAGCATTTTGAGCCGTTTGGCGAATGGACGTATATAGACGTTTTTTTGCCTCCATCGCGATATCATCACGACATTTTACCAAGGAATTCACTTCCCTGGGCTCGGTTCTAATGTCCAAAGAGCTCCAGTATTTGTATTTAATCATTAAATGCTGTTTTAGGATGGATTTGACCCGATTGCTGTCATTTTACGGCTCGGTTCTGCTACATCTGCCCGCCCAAGAGTGCTTATTCCCGGGCTGCCATTGATGGTAGACTAACATTGATTTTTACTATAATTTGGACAACACCGGCGGCGGGCCGGATTAAAAATCCTAACGGGCCGTATATGGCCCGCGGGCCGAGGTTGAAAAACTTGTACACACACGATCCGGGGGCGGGGCGAGCGCGCGAATCCCGTTTCGGCGAAACCTCCGTTCGGCCGAATGAACGTTCGGCGGAACGTCCATTCGGCGACCTGCCCGTCTGTCAAACGTCCGTCGGCGAAACGTCTTTAGGCGAATCATCCGAGTACCGATGATGTCGCTCACACTGGTACTCAGTGCGCTCAGGGAGGTTGACTTTCTGCTCAGACCAACAAAAAATTAGAGGGAACATTGGTCATGGGGGTGGTGGAGCCTATCCCAGCTAATTATGGGACCCAAATATTGAACGTTGCACAAAGTTTGCAAATCAATTGAATGATGCCATACAGTGCTACCGCATCATTTATGATGAAAAAAGAAAACTGCAATCGTCATTAGATAGCTTCTTTCGGCTAGTTTCTAGTGAATCTCTCTCTCTAATGTATGTATACAGTACTGTATGTATTCTCTCCATTTTATTAAATGTTTTTTTCAGTACAAACCAATGCGTGTTACTTATACAAGCCTTAAACATACAAATGCACTTATATAAACCTTCAATATACTTATATAGGCTCCAATATACTTATATAGGCCTTAAACATAAATTATAATACAAAATATAGCACTGAGCAACTTACGAACAAATTCAACTTATGAACAATCGCTCGGAACCTAACTCGTTCGTAAGTAGGGGAGCGTCTGTACTATAGTCCAGGTTCGGTCCACCTGTGCGGAGTTTGCATGTTCTCCCCGGGCCTGTGTGGGTTCCATCCGTGTACTCCGGTTTCCTCCCACATTCCAAAACATGCATGGTAGGCTGATTGGACACTCTAAATTGCCCCTAGGTATGGGTGTGAGTGTGCATGGTTGTCGGTCTCTTTGTGCCCTGCGATGGCTGGCCACCCATTCAGGGTGTCCCCCACCTCTGGCCCAGAGGGTACACGGTCGATTGGTCGCTGGTCTTTTGGTCGCCGATCTTTTGGTCGCCGATCTTTTGGTCGCCGGTCTTTTGGTCGCCCGGAAGGTAAGTGATAATTACCATTTAAATCGTTCCCTAAACACAAACTGCGAATTACTATTTAGTCATTTAGTCTAGTAATTATTAGGCTAAAGAAAAGCTCAAAATTTCCCGGACTTTTATTGTTTTTTGTTGAAGAACTTGTTAAGACCCTGACTGACATAGCTTCTTAAAGGGACAACTCATGTACATACAAACTCTTATACACTCACACGGTGGCTCAGTGAAACTGCTCATGGCCATTGTTGGCTTTTATTGATGCGTAGACCGTGTTGTTTTACCTTGTTTTGTCGCCGGTCTTTTGGTCGTCGGTCTTTTGGTCGCCAGTCTTTTGGTCGCCCGTTGTCGCGGTCGGGGCGACCAAAAGACAGCGACCAAAAGACAGTGACCAAAAGACAGTGACCAAAAGACCGGCGACCAAAAGACGGCGACCAATCGACCGCACACGGGCCCAGAGACAGCTGGGATTGGCTCCAGCACCCCCCGGCGACCCTAATGAGGATATAGCGGTTCAGAAAATGAGATCACATACTATTTGCAGGGATTCTCTGGATGGTAAATGGTTTGCTTTCTTTTTTTTCCCAGGTTATCACATGTTATCCATCTTGTAGAATATATGGCCTGATAGCCGCTTGTCACAGACAGAATCACAAGTGGGTGCCTGCTCTGCCTTCAAACATCACCTCCCTTTACTTGGCGATGAACAGGATCCCAGAGATTAACAGCTCATCACTACAAAATCTGGAGCAGCTCCTAGAGTTGGATCTTGGCAAACAATTTGTCCCGCTAGTTATAAGGAACAACGCTTTCCTCAGACAGACTCGGTTGCTTCGATTGGTTCTGGGCGACAACATTGGCCTTCAACTGGAGCCGCAAGCATTTGCAGGGATGGTCAATTTAAATAATCTATTCCTGGACCATTGCTTTTTGAAAGACTCCATTTTGGCACACAACTACCTCGAGCCACTCCTATCTTTAGAAGACCTTAATCTTTTTGGTAACAAAATCCGAAGACTCACACCAGGACTTTTCTTCCAAAACATCAGAAATTTGACACAGATAAACCTCAAGCTAAATCAGATAGAACAACTATGTGAAAGTGATCTCATTGGCTTTAGGGGGAAGTCCTTTAAATACTTCAATTTGAACTCAAATCACTTATACAAAATGGCCACAAGCGATTTTGATTGGGAAGGATGCGGGAATCCATTCCGGGGAATGACCTTCAATATACTTGATTTAACAAACAGTGGGTTCAACGTGATGGCGGCCAAATATTTTTTTAAAGCAATGCAAGGAACTCCAGTTGCTCATCTCATATTTACTGGTAATTTAGGGAAAGGGGTCTCATTTAACACGCAAGCAGATCCAGACACACATACATTCGAAGGTCTTGCAAAGAGCACATTAAACATTTTTGAATTGTCCAATAATCGAATATTTTCCTTGCAGAGACGTGTATTCAGCTCTCTGAGTAATGCCACCATAATTGACGTTTCACAAAACAAAATCAATCAGATCAACAATGGGGCGTTTGGAGGCCTGCAAGAAAATGTAAAATTGCTCAACTTGTCATTCAACATCATCGGAGAAGTTTTTTCACACACATTTAACCATCTGAAGGAACTTTGGATTTTGGATTTGTCTTTTAACAACATTGGTGTGCTAGGAAATCGAGCTTTTGATGGACTTCCCAAATTAAGAGCGTTGTATATGACTGGAAATTCACTACGGAAATTAGGTTTTCCTGCACTGTTGCCAAAGCTTGAGTATCTCTTTCTGGCAGACAATCGCTTGAATGACTTATACAATATGAATAGTTTAAGTGCCAACCCAGTTGTTGTGGATGTGACAAACAACCGATTGACAAACCTTGAAGATGTTTATGTGGTTTTAACCCATTTCAGAAACATCCAAAAATTCTACTTTGGTGGAAATTTCATGAAGTGGTGTAGACTCGGTAAGAATGACCCAATTCCTCTTAATAGTAGCTTAAAAGTACTGGATTTTCATGATAATTCCCTGCAGTTGATCTGGGCTGAGGGGAGATGCCTCGATCTGTTTAATCATCTAGACAATCTGATCAGTCTAAATTTGAGCTTCAACTCGCTGAAGATTCTCCCACAGAGTATTTTTAATCATCTCAGCTCTATCATTGAGATTGATCTCTCATCCAATGCCCTGACCTATCTGCAACCCGGTGTTTTTCCCAGCAGCCTTAAAATAATTGACCTTTCTAACAACTTCTTGGCCAACCCTGATCCCATGACCTTTGATTCCGTCCTCCTCCTCAGCCTTTTGGGAAATCGCTTTCACTGTGACTGTCATCTTGAGAGCTTCCTTAAGTGGATAAATGAGACCAATGTAACATTCTTCAGTCCATTGGAGGATTATCGATGTGAGTTTCCAGCTCCATACTATGATCTTCCACTGCTCAACTACTCCCAGATGGTTGAACCATGTGAGACCGATGATGAGCTGGCTGTCCAAGAACTTAAGTTTGCACTGTTCATTTTTTCTGCTCTCCTCATCCACATCGTAACACTTAGTGGGATTGCCTACGCTCGTCTTCGTGGATGCATATATGCACTCTACAAAAAAGTTATCGGTAGAGTTCTCGAGGGTCCCAAAGCCCCACCTCCTTTGGAGGATGCACAGTATGACGCCTACCTGTGCTTTAGCAACATTGACTACAGATGGGTAGAGGCTGCTTTACTTAAGAAGCTGGACAAGCAATTTTCTCCAGAGAATTTCCTACACTTTTGTTTTGAAGCCAGAGACTTCCTACCTGGGGAGGATCACGTTTCCAACATCAGAGATGCCATTTGGGGAAGCAGAAAGACTTTGTGTGTTGTCTCCAAGGAGTTCCTTAGAGGTACTGTTTGATTGAATATTATAACATAATTCTTTCATACATTCATTTTCTAAGAAAGTGGGTGAGCTCGAGCCAAACCTAGATCACTTTTGAACAAAGCTGGGATACAGGCAGCAACTCGCAGTGACTAAAATGACTACATTTATACCGTGACCGGACGTTTCGTCGAAAGACGTTTGGTCCCTGGACTTTTGGTCCCCGGACGTTTGGTCGACCGGACGTTTGGTCGCCGGGTTCGCTCGCTGTCAAATTATGAGAGAGAGAGACAGAGAGTTTACTGTTGAAAGCGAGCAACCAGGTAATCTCTCGCTCTCAAAATTATAATCATGAGAGAGAGAGAGTCCGTTCTACCAAACGTCCGGTCGACGCCCCGTCCGTTCTACCAAACGTCCGGTCGACACCCCGTCCGTTCTACCAAACGTCCGGTCGACCAAACATCCGGGGACCAAACATCCGGGGACCAAACATCCGGGGACCAAACGTCTTTCGACGAAACGTCCCAGTGCCCATTTATACAGAATACAGAGCTGCCAACCTCAGTCGACCCCATTTCAGGAGTATCCTTGTCCCATTTCCGGAGTTTATCTGAAGTGAATGCGATTCACGCAAAATCGATATGCGCTGAAGTCGCACAAGACAAATCATTTGTCAGAACTTGTAACTTGGATGATTCCCAATGCACTCATATTACCGAATTCTTCGGGTTTACAGTGCAGTTGAATCAAGATGGCGGAAGCCGTAGCGATGGTGTGAATTTTGAAGTATTTAAATTGGAAATTTGGTACTTTACTGAAATGGTTGCTCAAAAAAATTTTTAGGTGACAATTTTTGGGGATTTACGGAGTTTTGGGAGGTTGTCCGGAGTCCCAGAGTTTGCGTTGCATTTCCGGGTAAACTCCTGAAATTCCGGAATGCTTGGCAGCTCTGAGAATACGTCCATTTGTACTGTAAAATGCGAGGGTTATTTTAGAAAGGTGAGCCATGGACCCTGAAAAAAAAATCACTTTGCAACCCACCCACCAATAGTTTATTTAATGCTGCAAATAATTCTCCTGTTACCTTGAAAAAGTAACTTCGTACTAGACTTTAAAAGTAAATTAGATTACTAGTTCATTTTTTAGTGACATATAGTATATCTTATTTGAAAAATGATATGACATGACACCTGTCAAGAATATAAATGAATGTTTATGACAGATATCATGAAGTGCCTGCCATTCAGGAAATTATGTTAACTTTAATGCAAAATTGTTTCATAAACCGTTGGAGATTGGGTGAGGACATTTACTGGTGTTTGTCATAGACGTTATACATGTTACCTGAATTACTTGTTTCGTCCCTTTATTCAGATGGTTGGTGTTTGGAGGCGTTCGCCTTGGCTCAGGGCCGCATGCTGAATGAGCTCAAAAATGTTCTCATTATGTTGGTGGTTGGGAAGGTGAGTGCTGCTGGACAAACAATATCAGTGGCTATTTTGCACTGTTACCCTTGTTTCATTACATATTAATATTTACACTGCATCAGGACCACAATGGTGGGTGAGTGGTTGGCGCAGCGATGGGCAAACCGATCCTCGAGGGCCGCTGCGGGTGCAGGTTTTTGTTCCAACCGATCCAGCGCAGACACTTTGACCAATGAGATTTCTGCAGAAAACAAGAAGCAACTGACTGCAATACACTGATTGCACTTGTAGGACATCAGATTGGTGAAAAGGTGTCCTCTTTATGGGTTGGAATGAAAACCCACACCCACTGCAGCCCTTTGGGGCATAGCTTGCCCACCCCTGGGTTAGCGTGTCATCCTCACAGGTCAGGGGTCAAGGGTTCGATCCCAGGTGGGTCCTCACTTTATTGAGTTTGCATCTTTTGTCTGGGTACGCCAGTTTCCTCCCACATCCCAAAAACATGTATGCTAGGCTGGTTGAATAATCTAAATTGCCCCCTCGATATGAATGTGAGCGTGAATGGTTGTCGGTCTCTTTGAACCCTGTGATTGGCTGACACTGATTCAGGGTGTTCACCTACCTCATGCCCATAGGTGGCTGGGATAGGCTCCAGCACCCCTCATGACCCTTGTCAGAATAAGCGGTTCGGAAAATGAATGGAGGTATCATCCCTTTGCAATGATTTTGATGTTTGAATTCCTTAATGATAACGATAATTTGCTCTGGTCGATGGTGTCCTTTCCTGGTTTTGGTAGTGTTTTTGTTTGTGCCGTGTTCAGATAAACTCTAATTTGACCATTTTTATTTATTTCCAAAATGTTTCAATGGAATACTGGAGCCAATAGAGTATAGAAGTGTTTGGGGTACTCCAGAGAAAAGGTTTGGTGGTCCTGACGCCCTGCCTTTTGGCATACCTAAAAAAGCATTACGTATGTTACTGGGGCATCAAACAATCGTCTATTTACATATATTATATATTAAAGTGCAGGCGGCCTGGCAGATGAGTGGTTAGCGTGTCGGCCTCAGCGCTCTGGGGTCCTGGGTTCAAATCTAGGTCGGTCCACCCATGTGGAGTTTGCATGTTCTCCCCGAGCCTGCATGGGTTTTCTCCGGGTACTCCGGTTTCCTCCCACATTCTGAAAATCATGCACGGTAGGCTGATTGGACACTCTTAATTGCCCCTAGGTATGAGTGTGAGTGTGAATGGTTGTCCGTCTCCTTGTGCCCTGCCATCGACTGGCCACTGATTCAGTCAGCTGAGATAGGCTCCAGTGGTACTCGGACGTTTGGTCGCCGGACGTTTGGTCGCCCGGACGTTTGGTCGCCCGGACGTTTGGTCGCCCGGACGTTTGGTCGCCCGGACGTTTGGTCGCCGGACGTTTGGTTGCCGGACGCTTGACAACATGACAGAGAGTTTACTGTTGAAACCAGCTCTCAAAATTATATTCATGAGAGAGAGAGTTTAATATCTAAATATCTACTGTTGAAACCAGCTCTCAAAATTATATTCACCCGGCGACCAAACGTCCGGCGACCAAACGTCCGGCGACCAAACGTCCGGTCACAGGCTCCAGTACCCCCGCAACCCTAGTGAGGATAAAGCGGTTCAGAAAATGTATGAATATTAAAGTACTGCAAATGTTTAACGGCTTTGGTTTGCTATAACCTGCTTAAATCCAAATACAGGTTTCTCACTACCAGCTGATGAAGTACAATGCAGTTCGAGCATTTGTCCAGAAGAGAGAATACCTCATTTGGCCAGAGGACCCTCAGGATCTGGAATGGTTTTATGAGCGACTTGTCTTTCAAATAATGAAACACACTGAGGTGAAGAAACTGGACCAGGACGTGCCAATGCCCAACATTGCGCCGAAAATCAACATCCAGCTTGAGAACCTTAAAGTATAGCACTATGTTGTATCAAAATGAATTATAAAATTATTTTATTTCCAAATAATATCTAGTTTGACTCTGCACCCATTGTAACAATGGTAATAACCAGAAATTGTATGATTTGTTTTTTGGAATAAGTGGATGATAAAGCAAGTGCAAGTGGATTTCAGATACAAAATAGCTTAGCACTTGCGAGTTAATTGTTTTTTTTAATTAAAAGGCACATGTTCTATCGACAACATATTTTGACAAACTAGCAACTAAACTAAACCCAGAATCCTAGCATTACTTGTTGAAGTAGTATGGTGAGGTTTGCCAAAAATCTTGCCGAGAAGGAGATGCCTCTGACTTTGTATGTGCTGAGGTGGGAGAGAGGTATGCTCAAAATGTGGCCAAGATTGAACAACTACTTCTGATTGGCCACGCGCTCACAAAGCCTCATTGGCATGGAAGTGGGAGTGAATCATCCAAAATATGTGGCCCAGAGATAACACGCAGCACATACGCACTTGCAAAGCCTGGTAACATTGTAATAAAGTTATGGAGCATCCATTTTCCATGCCTTAACTAAAAGTAATTGAATGACTGTTCGATCTCGAGTGGAGTGTGTGTTTTGGGGCCGGTCAATCGATATGCCTATAGTGTCCATGAATTTTTAGGCGAGCCTTATTTGTCCCCATTTTAAATTCTTTGCACTACATTGTATATCCTTAACAATGTCTTTAATCGTTTAAAGTTAACATGTTTATTAACTATTCATTTATTTTTCGCTATTACTCCTTTTCGGCAAATTTGGAAAGTCTATTGTTATCTTTCATTTTACAGGACCTTTTATAATAATAATAATCGGACATAGGCCCTGTCGTCAATATCAACAACAAAAAAGCCTACTTGTCATCACACCCAGAAACTGCGTGTGACGAAATTGGTGAATTGTATATTCTTATATTTGTTTCGTCGAAAGACGTTTGATCCCCGGACGTTTGGTCCCCGACCGGACGTTTGGTAGAACGGACGTTTGGTAGAACGGACGTTTGGGAGAACGGACGTTTGGGAGAACGGACGTTTGGGAGAACGGACGTTTGGTAGAACGGACGTTTGGGAGAACGGACGTTTGGTCGCCGGGTTCGCTCGCTGTCAAATTATGACAGAGTTTACTGTTGATATTTTGATATTAGATATTTAGATATTAAACTCACTCTCTCTCTCATGATTATAATTTTGAGAGCTGGTTGCAACAGTAACAACCCGGCGACCAAACGTCCGGTCGACCAAACATCCGGTAGACCAAACATCCGGTCGACCAAATGTCCGGGGACCAAACGTCCGGGTACCGTAAATCAGGGGTGCTCAATAGTACGTCGATCGCAATCTGCCAATGGATACCTAAGGTACTTTTAGTAGATCGCATGACAGTAAGATTTGATCCACTCTGTTGGTTTCCTTTAGGCCTAATGATGCCTTTTTTTGTACGCCTTGATGTGCGCATGCGCAATATCCTCAGTATCCTGAGTTTTCTGGAGAACATGTTGCTTTCTTTGTACTTTGTTACCTGCATAGATATTTCAATACTCTGGTTTAGCTTTTGTTTGGTCGATTTATTCAACACAGTGGTGCTGCTTGTTGTTATGCCTAATTGTACTTGTCTGGCGTGCTCGCTTTGTTTACTAAATGTTATTTTCACAGTATAGCCTGTTTTGAGTTGGAGCCATCCTAAATGTCTTGGAAAATTTGTTGTTGAGATTTTGTCCGTTTCTCGTTTGCTTGCTGGAATCACTTCATGAAATGCTCCACGTTCTTTCATTGAGCCGTCACTATTGGCAAGGGTTTCGTAATGACACACTTAATAAAAAATTTCACTCAATGTGAACAGCTGATGGGCGGCCCGTCGGCTTGAGTGGTTAGCGCGTCGGCCTCACAGCTCTGAGGTCATGGGGTCAAATCCAGGTCGGTCCATCTGTGTGGAGTTTGCATGTTCTTCCCGGGTCTGCGTGGGTTTTCTTTGGGTACTCCGGTTTCCTCTCACATTCCAAAGACATGCATGGTAGGCTCATTGGACACTCTAAATTGCCCCTTGGTATGAGTGTGAGCGTGAATGGTTGTTTGTCTCCTTGTGCCCTGCGATTGGCTGGCCACCGATTCAGGGTGTCCTCGCCTCTTGCCTAAAGTCACTGGGATGGGCTCCAGCACCCCCCGCGACTCTAGTGAGGATAAAGCGGTTCAGAAAATGAGATGAGGTGAACAGCTGAGTGCCCATCCTCATCTAGAGGTGTCTAGATAAATTATGAAAAATGACGTCCTCTGGTGGACAATATTGTCATTGTAACAGATGCGTGAAACTCGTGTCTAAAACTCCAACTCAAATTGGGAATTACGCATGCCAAATATACCGCTCGCCTAAAAAATGAGGCATTTTGGACACACCCAACATGGCGATGTAGTCAATGTTGGACGTCTTTGTGCATATTACGAGGTTAGAAGCAAACCCCAGTACGGAGCTGAACAGATATATTACATTGTAGCAGGCTAGATGGTGTGCCCGCGCGCTTCGACCCATACGGGACTGGCGTCGTTACAAGGTAGCCATTTTGCATCGGGGCCATTCGATTACATGTCACTTTGAAATAGCCGTTGAATGCTCGATTAACAACCGATTTGCCAACAGTTTAGTCATTTACAAAGACAAGACCTACATCAATTATGCTGCTTATTAAATTATCACTATCCAGTTGTCTCAAAATGCAACCATGATCACCGCCACTTAATACATTTTTAATAACCCATGAAGTTTAAAAAATCAACTTACGTCCGCTGGTGTGGACCCCACAGGGGAAAATATCCCGACGCAAGATGGCTGCCAGATACTTACGCCGCAGTCTCCTATCTTAAGACACTTGAATCTTTATTAAATCTATGCAGCTGGGGACCAGCCCACTCCAGCGTGGTGTGTGATGCCTAGAAAGTGGATACCTCATCACTGGGTCTATCCGGCAACTACTATCTTGGAGGAGAAGACATTTATTATTATTATTATTATAATAATAATAATAATAATTATTATTATTATTATTTCCGCATCATTCTCATGAGCCCTTCTTCGTTATTTCTCTCCAAGAATGTGAGTATTGTAGCTTTGCTCGTCTTATACATAAAAACAACAGACAGCTGTTTTGGTCAGAGGAGCCTTCCTCTCTGAGGCTAACATTGCACATTAGCTTGGAAGCGTAATGAACAAAACGTGAACAAAAATATGGAAAGGCCAAAATGCTTTCTTTCGATTCACGTTTTGGAAAATATAACGGCGAAATGAGGGGATCGGAAGTGTGCCGGATTAGCTCAAGGAACCAGTGTTCCGCCGCAGTATGAGAGCCAGCTGTGATTTAATTACAAGAGCCATGCGTCGAGTTGTGACGTCATACGCGGTCGATTTCAACACTCCTGTCCAAAATGTATATTCTACAGTAATACCTTGACATACGAGTGCCCCAACATACGAGAAATGTGAGATACAAGTACAATTCCGAGCAATTATTTGCCTTGAGATACGAGACATGTGTGGAGTTTGCATGTTCTCCCCGGGCCTGCGTGGGTTTCCTCCGGGCACTCCGGTTTCCTCCCAAATTCCAAAAACATGCATGGTAGGCTGATTGGACACTCTTAATTACCCCAAGGTATGGGTGTGAGAGTGCCCTGTGATCGGCTGGCCACTGATTCAGGGTGTCCCCCGCCTTTGGCCCGAACGGAGTCAGCTGGGATAGGCTCCAGCACCCCCCACGACCCTAATGAGGATAAAGTGGTTCAGAAAATGAGATATGATGAGATTTTGAGATACGAGCATACAAGACAGCCAGGTGGCCAAGAGGCGAGAGGCTGCTTATTATAACAGCGCACTGTCTTTCTCACCGCATTTCCCTCGTGTAAAAATATATACGAGCACTGGGCGGAGCTTTGCATTTTTTTCTCTGTGTTTTTCTTTTAATACATTGGTCAGTGCAGAATTAAGGGAAAACAATGGGTCCAAAGCAAGCAGGTGCAATGAAGGGTAGTACGATGAAAAGGCGTATGATGACGATGGATATTATGCACAAAATAGTCGAAAAACATGAGAGTGGTGCATGCGTGACGGAGCTGACTCGCCAATACGAGAGGATCACCCGGACAAGTTGGCAAGTGGTCGTGCGTTATCCAATTGTGAGGACATTTGTGTGCGTCATTTCCGTAGTATTTTGAAGGGGAGACAAAAGCAAACAACCCTAGATAGGTTCCTTTTAAAAAATCCGGCTAAAACTGAAGGTTGAAGTGAGGCAAAAAGAGCCAACCCAGGAGAAGAAAGGTAAAACATTTTAAAACAAAATTAGAATTATGTTTAGTGTAAGGTAAGATTCAAACTTATTTTTAAGTGTGTCTGTATCAGAATCTAAGTTCTTTTATGTTTATGTTATGTTACGAGTGCATTGCCGTCCAAAAAGTCCCCCCACCCTCGCAATCCGCGTTGTATTGCTGTCGCTGGCCTTTAGTTAGGACTCAGGTGACCTATGTTCTCCATTTTTATTTTTTTTCTAAAAAATAAAAATGGAGAACATAGGTCACCTGAGTCCTAACTAGAGGCCAGCGACAGTCCGGAATGAAGGTACGAAGAATCCACATGGGTTGAGTTGTGTCTATCCAGATTTCCCAGGACTCGGAACATCTTCCCACGAGTGCAATGTATTGAACATCATAACCACTAGGACTAGATAATTATTTGTTACTCTGTTAGTAGATGGTGAATTAGAACCAATAAAAAATATTTTTCCATTGTAATATCTTGTTTTTGGTGTTTTTTCAGAGGGTGGTAACAAATTCATTTGTATTTAGTCCATTTCTATGGGAAAAGTTGATTTGTATTACGAGTAAATCAACTCGACATACGAGCCGGAACGTAATAAGCTCGTATCTCAAGGTATTACTGTTTCAATACTTTTTAAGAAATGTGATAACATGTATTCACATTCCCTGAAGCCCAAGCCAGCATCTCGCCGAGTTTCATAGCTTTTACATTGGTAATATGAATGCATTTTTTGGGGGGGTAGAAAGTTATTTTAATCTGATCATACTCTACAATTTGTCTCAGCGTTTTCAGGGTCACCTGATACCTTCTAAGGAAATTCCTACCTGGCCTTTTTATTACTCTGTCTAATGAGTTGTTTGCAATTTCAAATGTCAGTTCTGTACCTCTCAGTCATAGATTTTCACTCCTGCCTCACCCTATCGCGAACGTTTCCCATACCTACATTTGGTTTGGCTTTATGAGTGCAGAACCTTTTGGGCTGAACACCAAATGAGCCAAATGCAATTTGACAAGGTAGAAAACTGCAGGGTCAGTCCACAGTAAGAAACATGTGGCCCTAGCATGGAAGGACCTTATTGCACCCTTAGCCAGTCAGCATTCCAATGTTTGTACAACACATCCTAATGAGGCTGTGCTCTGTGGGGGGAACAGACCATGGATGTCTTTGGGGATTTATCTGAAGAGCTAAACAAGCAAGGAAAGGTCCAGTGACGCAACCTGCTCACTTACACTTATTCTCTCTCTCCCAAACTTAACTGAAAGCTCATGAGATTAGGCAAGTTAAGCATTTGCAATGCTAGGTTTGTACCCTAAAAAATGTGTTTCCATGGACAGTGTTTATCAGGATGTTATACTTTGGTAATGTAATATGCAATAACTAATGAGTTTCCATATTTGTATATAGTCCAAATATCAATTGATCTGTAAATGCTACCCATTATCATGTCCCGAAAATAACAGACATAGTGTATGTCACACAGGGAGTTCAAAAGCCAACTTATAGTTTGGAATATAATCAGTCCCTGACAAAAACAATAAAACTAAAATGTCAAAGCCAAATATGCAAGATTTTCCATCTGTGGTTAATATTTGAACAATCTCAACACAAAGCAATAGCCAGAAGAGACAGTGGGAATGTAAAAGGTCAGCTTTCAAAGGCATTCCACTGATTCTGATCTGTCTTGGGAGTCTGTCCACCTGAAGCACATTAATTTGTCTTCTCCCACTGTGCCTCCTCCATTTCCCCAGGAAAGATCCCGACTTCCTTGGAAAATTTAAAAGTCAGATTGCCATATTTTATAGTGATACACTTTGACAAGTCTATTGACTGCAGGGTGGTGGCAGTAATGCACAGCACCTGTTCCTTTGTGGTATCTGTCGGTATATCATATGTACAAATGGTGACAGCTGCAGTGCCCTTGGTATTACTGCAAGGCTCGATTAGGCCAAACGCGGAGACATTTGTTTTTTTCTTTCCTTTTTTTAACCAGCATTTATGTACACTCTGTAGGTCTAATCACTGAAAGCAGTAGTGTCCACAGTCTATAATATTTTTCTTGATTTAGAAAGTATAGGCACTAGCAGGTGTTAGTAATGCAAATTACTGGTGAGGGTTCAGTAATGAAAAAAGAGATATGGTATTGGAATTGAATTGATATCGGTAAATATCGCAATTCAGCCATCTGGTTCATATTGGAAACTTCATGCCTTATTCGTCGCTGTCGTAAAGCACCAGCAACACATATACTTATAGCAACAAATGGGCATCCAAACCAGAAGGCTTGGCTCCAGATTCAGTTTAAAAAAAAAAATGGCAGGGAAATTATCTCTTTTTTTCTGCCCTGGGTCTGGAGGTGTATCTGCTTTCAGTGCTCAAACATATTATGGCTATTTTAGCACACACATATCCAAACATGGTTGGTTGACATATAACAGCACCATTTGGCTTCCATTTTCTTGGGAAGCATCTGTTGTAGTTGGTTCGAGAATGATTGAATAGTAGGTTTCACCAGCAGTACTTCACATTTTTTCCATTGACAGATTTTTTGCCATTCCTTTCACTTTGGCTGCAGCCGTATGGCCACAAGAGCATTAAGACTTGGTCAATGGATCTAGGGCAGGGGTCTCGAACTCAATTTACCTGGGGGCCGCTAGAGGCCGAGTCTGGGTGAGACTGGGCCGCATCAGGATTTCCACAAGAAAAGCACTGATAAAACATTCCAACGTTATCAAATATCTTTATTTTTTAACAAAAAATAATGAATTAAATAAATTAACTTAGAGATGAATAAAAAATAAATCAATCAGTAATACAAAACCAAATAATACTAATGAGCATACAGTAGATATACACTGGCTGGCTAAGTAGAGAAAATGAATTATTTTTATTCCGTTTCAAATGTCTGTATTAACAGCTCTTTAACCTTTAACTTTCTGAACTTGAATGGAACATTGAACATGAAATATTCTGAACACGGCTTCTCTTGCCTACTCCTTGCTGCTAGAGACCTGGCAGCGCTTCTTCTCACACAGTCACATTTGGCTTGAGGGAGGAAGCAGTGGAGACCCTCAGTAGAGCTTGAAGATGCTCATCAGTAAGTCTGGACCTGTACTTGGACTTATTGAAGTTCAAGGTGGAGAAGAGCTTCTCACACAAGTATGTGCTCCCAAAAAGGCACATGGTCCGCTTGAACCTTCGGGAAAGTTCAGGGACGCTGGGGGTCAACTCTCTCAAAAATTGCCCAAGCTTGTCTGCTTCTCCACTCACCTCCCTGAACTTGGCTTTGAGTGCAGAGTTGCACTGCAGGTCAATGAGCTCCATTTGAAGCTCAGGAGGGGCATCTTGCACATCAAAGGAGAAGGGGTCCGCAAAAATTTGAAATGTGGCTTTGTGTGTCTTGAAGTCTGCAAATCTGTGATCAAATTCCTCCTGTAGCTTCGAAATGGCCTCAACATACTTCTCACCACTGAATGGTGTGCCTGCATCCACGAGAGCCTTGCATGCTGGGAAATGGCAAAGGTTTGTCTGAGAGAGCTGGGCTTTCCATAACACAAGTTTAGTGCAGAATGCTCTCACGTTGTCATAGGCAGCACTGACAAGTTGCCCCTGGCCTTGTAGCTTCTTGTTCAGTACATTAAGCTCATGTGTGATATCAACAAGAAAAGCCAAGTCCATGAGCCATTTGGGATCACTTAGCACAGGATCAATCAACTCACAAACGGCGTAGCTAGCTTTGACTGCTGCATTACTGTCTTTGGTAGCCTTCTTGAAGAGATCCTGTTGCCTCAGAAGACGTGTTTTAAGACTGGCAACCTGGTTGGCTCTCTCATCTCCCTGGTATTTTTCGTACTCCTCAGCATGTCTCGTAGTACAATTACGTTTCAAATTGTATTCCTTGTGCACCGCAACTTTTTCAGTGTAAATGAGACACGTCGGGGTGCCCCTGTGTTCAACAAAGAAATATTGCACTCCCCACTTTTCTTGAAACTGTCTGTGCTCATCACCGACGTTTCTCTTCACGGCAGGCTTTGAAAGAGACCTCTCTGGGGCTCTGTAATATGTTTTTCCACTTGGAATGAGTCTCGGGTTGATCTTTCACATTCAGTCGCGCGGGTTTGTGGCGCATGTGCACTTTCGCTCTCCGTTTCAATCGCGGAGATGGCTACAGACACTGACACAGGCTGGATCACGGATCATAGCGCCTCATTCAGTTCTATGCTGAGAGCAGCGGAGGAGTGTGCGCGCCGAGCGGAGTGATCGGCCTCACGGCTTCTCCTCCGCCCAGCTGATTGGAGGAATGAATGAGTGAGTGAGCGAGGCACTGGACAGCCCGGCCGATGTCCCGCCCTCCAGAGCCGTATACCTCACCGTGATTGGTTCATTCAGCTCCGAACCAAAGTTCCCTCTAATTTTTTGTTGGTCTGAGCAGAAAGACAACCTCCCTGAGCGCACTGAGTACCAGTGTGAGCGACATCATCGGTACTCGGATGATTCGCCTAAAGACGTTTCGCCGACGGACGTTTGACAGACGGGCAGGTCGCCGAATGGACGTTCCACCGAACGTTCATTCGGCCGAACGGAGGTTTCGCCGAAACGGGATTCAAACGCTCGCCCCGCCGGATCGTGTGTGTACAAGTTTTTCAACCTCGGCCCGCGGGCCATATACGGCCCGTTAGGATTTTTAATCCGGCCCGCC
Organism: Stigmatopora argus; assembly: GCF_051989625.1. Classification (NCBI taxonomy): domain Eukaryota; kingdom Metazoa; phylum Chordata; class Actinopteri; order Syngnathiformes; family Syngnathidae; genus Stigmatopora; species Stigmatopora argus. The sequence continues at coordinate 4,290,667 of NC_135405.1, read as the reverse complement.
GCCGGTGTTGTCCAAATTATAGTAAAAATCAATGTTCGTCTACCATCAATGGCAGTCCGGGAATAAGCACTCTTGGGCAGGCAGATGTAGCAGAACCGAGCCGTAAAATGACAGCAATCGGGTCAAATCCATCCTAAAACAGCATTTAATGATTAAATACAAATACTGGATGATATCGCGATGGAGGCAAAAAAACGTCTATAGACGTCCATTCGCCAAACGGCTCAAAATGCTCTCAAATTCGGTCAAATCCAGCTGAAAACAGCGTTTAATGATTAAATACAAATACTAGTATTTGTATTTAATCATTAAACTAACAAATACTATTACGACCTGTCCGTCTGTCAAACGTCCGTCGGCGAAACGTCTTTAGGCGAATCATCCGGTCACGACATCACACCTGCCACAAGCAGGTGCATGTCAATGTTCCCTCTAATTTTTCATGTAAAACATGCTGTAAAACAAGAAAAACATGAGTGGACAGAGCTACTGCCACTGGCTGCCACTTAAACGGCGCCATCATGGGGAAAGGGGTAAAAAAAAAAAAAAAAAAAAATTTAAAAAAAAAAAAATCGATCTTTCATATTAAGACGGGGGCCGCAAATTATCGTCCCGAGGGCCGCAGTTGGCCCGCGGGCCGCAAGTTTGAGACCCCTGATCTAGGGGCATAGCTTGTGTCCTTGGTTTGCAGTTGGGGGCAGATTGTTATGGCAAACCCTCCTGCCTGTCTTTTAAGTCTATTTACTAATGACATTCACTGTGGTGTTGGCAGATTCCCAATCCCCATTATATGGTTGCTGTGGTCTGCACTGCATAATTGCACTTGGCAGGGACAGGATGTTCATAGTATGCCTGGATTTCAAGAACAATTGAGCTTTGCCTTTTCTTTTCCTTTCTTACTTTTTTTTCTTAATAGATAAAATACTGTATTTTAAATTATATGTGTAAGCCATTTTACACAACAGAAAATCTCATGTAGATTGCGTTAAAAGTCATTTTTAATGGGTGACCTGCTAAGGGCTAGTACTTTTGAGAATGCTTTTATTAGGGTTGTGTTTTCAAATTCGGAGTTTTTTGATTGGATGACTATTTCAGCTTGCACTTTAGCACTTTCAGCAGTACTGGTTTGAGTTCACATTTTAGTATCCTGTTATGAAATGGGAAAACATGAGAGGAAAAACTATCACAGATGTGAATGGACAACAAGATGCAGGTTGAATGTTTTTTCTTTCTTTCGTTTTTAAAGAGGAGTACAAGGGAAAATGGAAGTGGCGTTCAGGGAAAAAAATATAGGGTCCTTACATATGTATTATATATGTGATCAACAATGATTTAGATACCCCCAAAAATCTCTAAATATTGACCGTAATGTTTTGACTGAAGGCCGCTACAAAGTCTGCCACGATTCAATTTCAATTCAAGGCCCTTCAATCATTTCAATACAATTTAAATAGTACACATTTAACAGTTACATTTCACCTAAAGCAATAAAAATACAAATCTGTTTTCGTTTTGGACAATTTTGTTGCTAAAACATTTCAGACACTTGAATGAAAACCATTCTTTAATCCAAACAATGACAAAGATTGTAATGTTGATCTGCATTTGGATCCACTTCAATTTGATTGTGCTTACCCATTCATAATACCAATCCAGCTCAATTTATCGTTACACCCCTAATATGCGACAATGACTCTGCGTATATAATATTTATAAATGGGTGATGAGGATAAGTGAAAGTGAGAGGTCAGGCAACCCCCACCCCGCCAATGCTTTGCTTCCTCTAGTAACCTTTGGCATGAGAGGTGATTATTGTGTCCGGCCCGATGACCTGCAGAAATGAGAACCAAGATCTCTGGGTAACCTGGAAGTGCTTTGTCTTGCCTCTCTTGGGAATACAAATAGTGGCTGAATTCGGTCAGGCAAGAACAGCTGCAATGTCCGTCTTAGCTTGTGCTGCTGCATGTTTTTCTTTTGATGTGAGAAATTGGGACTTTCAACTACTATATCTTTCACCAGTCAGAATGATCTTTACTTTAACCTCTTTCAAGAGTTTTCCTGTAATGTTCAGTTATTCTAGCACTAACACATTTGTACAATCAAGTGGTTTGGTTTGGCTTCTTTTAAAGGGGTCAGATTGTTTAGAATTCCTACCATATTTATTCAGGTAACATGAAACTTGTATTTAGTGTCTACCTATGCAGAAATGACAGGTTTTGTCTGTTCAGATGCCCACGTGTCTTTTACTTGTGGGTATTATTTCATTCTCCTCTTTACCACTGTAAAGTTTTAGGATAATTTAGTAGGGCCTTCAGAGTGGAATTTAACAAGACTGCCTCTGAAGGCTTCAAATTAAGATTTAATGTTAAAGAATCTTGAGTTCATTATGATATCTAGTCGAAATCAACCAAGGTCATTTCCAAAGTTAATATCAAAGGCAACTTGCAATAAAGCTAAACATCTGCAATAAAGATGGTGGACTTCAAAATTGTCAGTATGTAGTTTCCATTAATGATTAAATCTCTCTTACTACTTTCAAATCAATACACTGATTTTAAGTCTTTAGGTCAACAAAAATTGAATAGTAAGATCTAATTCATGTTTCTTGTTGGCTTTGTGCAAAACAGCATTAGCGTTAAAGCATTATTTTTTTGTTTCCATATTTGATGTGTTTCAGTATCAATAGAAAAAATTGTTCGTGCTATTGTTTTGCATAAAAGCCAGGCTCTGGGGTGCAGGCTTGGGGACAAATTGGAGAGACGTAAGATATTTTTGAAGGTGTACAATTTGGTGCTGAGTAAATGCATATTCACACGTGTGAAGTCCTTCGCTTTCTTTCTGTGGTCCATACCAAAATACACTTTGATGCAATGATGCAACCAGGATTTTATATGTAAATACCTAGAAGACGTTTGGTCTCCTCATCTCTCCATGTCAAACCCTGATTCATGTTAACCGACGTACTGCGAAGTTCCCCTCTAAACTGCGCAATAGCACACTGGTCACACACTCTCAGCACAGAAGAAAATTTATCCAGTGCATTGAACACACTGCAAACGAAATAGATGTACTTATAACTTTTTACTCTATCATTTTGATGTGTAATTCAGTGAGTGACAGGTGTTCAGCCAAACATGAGATACGATACAATTACACTACGCATCCAGTCACGGCTTTGACAGGACTTGCGCATGTACAATGCGGCGGAGTTAAAATGACCCTACTGCTAAATCTGCTAAAGTACAAAAGTAAAAAAAAAAGAGCCGTTCTTTTTTAAGTTGGAATGGCTGTCGGAGTATGTGCAAATAGAAGAGCAAGCGGTGAGAGTGGGTGAGATATTTTCTCTTTCTAGATGTGAAAAATAAGGTAAAATTTAAGTCAGATTTGTTCCTATTCTAGTGACTTTATTAAAAGGTTTATTTATGGTTATTAACCATTAAATTTTGTTATGACTAGATCATGGGTGGTAGAAGTGCACTTTCTGATGGCAGTCGTGAATCTGGTGTACATAACTGCTCTGCTTACGAAAAATCCAAGTTATGAAACAAGTTCTGGAACCAATTAACTTCGTAAGTAGAGGTACCACTGTATTTTGATTGTCTTATAAAGTTTTTCCTTTTAAAATGCCTTCTCATAGTAATTTAATCTATTTACTGGAAATATGTGTTTGTTTTACTCGACAGTTACAGATCATGAAAATGAAAATCTTTTTGTTTTCATTTTGTCAGAATGTTGCTTTCGGAGAAGCACTTGATCAACTCTTGTCTTTCCTTTTAAAGTGACCATATTAGAAGGCTTTTTGCTTAAATGGAACTTTTATCAGTTAGTTTGTTTCTTGGCTGAATCGGACTACTATATCGCTTAGAAATCATGTAAGCTGTTTTCGGCAGCGGTTTTCTAACGCAGTTTTGGTGTTATTATGTAAAGAAAGCTTATTTTTTAATCATAATGTGATGCCAGTACCCTATTTTTTATAGTTTTCTAATCCTGGGCACAATTATTATGGCAGTGCATTGACCTGTTAATTGGAGCTTCAGCAGATTTCATTGCCATCTTCTCTGTCTGAAGGAAATGAGTCTGCTATTCTCAGACATTTCTCAAATTCCTCTCCTTGTGTCATTACCGCTAAAGCAAATAACGGCTTAAGGGACAGAATTCCACCACTGAATCAACAGATTGTTTGTGTCTTCAGAGGCTCAATGCGAAATGTAGAAAGGTATTCGTCAAGTTGTCTCATTTTAGCTGAACTCTTGTTTTGTAAAACTAATGAATGGAATCTTTGAACATCCCCTTCACTCAAACAAAGTAGAGGCAAAGAATATTATCCTGGCGCTCTACAATTATTCCATAAGAGTTGTCCTCATGTGAGTTTGTAATATTTTTAACTGTTTAAAGACCCACATTCACAGATTTTTTTACACCAATTAAATCACAGAATCCTTTAAATGAGTACTCAACAAAAAACAATCGAGTCACACATCCAACCCTATTGAAATTCTTACAAAAAAATCAATGTTTATATAAATATATATATGCAACTGTCAGCAAAATATTTCAAATAGGATTTAGTAGACATTACTGTGGATATAAAGTGTAATACTGATATGGCAGTAATGTGACAAGATTTTTTTTAAGTTAACAGTCTGGCAAAATACAAATTATGGTTGGAAAGGCCATCTAAGTCTGCATACCACGTTAAAACTAGTTTTTGTAGGGTTCGGAAAAACCTTGACCATTTAGGGAATTGCTTTGGTTTGATATCTTATATAACCTGAAAAGTTATGTTCTCATTTTTTATTTTTCTGTCATTTTTTTCAAGCGATCAAATTAGAGTGAATCACAAAAACATCATAATTTCTCTCCATCTAGTCGGCCAGGATATGGAAGTTACAGACCAAGCTGTTTAAAAGATCAACCTAAAAATGAAATAACGATACATAGATAATTTGTATCTAAATTGTAATGTCCTTAAACTTGTTGACTCCAAAAGCATAAACCAGTCTGTCGTATCCAGTGATCCCTCCTATGCCCCCTGCCAGCTATCTGCTTCGCAGCTGTGTTGACTGTCTAATGCATGATCACTAGGTTGACTGTACAACTGTGGTAAGCCTGGCAGCCATAACATCATACAAAAAGCACCCTTTTTAACTTTGATCATGTGGACCTGTAAAACATAGGACAGTCCTCCCATGCCTCGGGACCTCCACCAGCCTTCCTAATGAATGGTTTGTAATATTTATACATTTTAAGTAGTAATCTTGAAAACGCCTCTGACAGCCACCATGTTTGTCTCATTAAAGCTGTCGGCTGAAATGGCCTTGGGATCATGTCTTTTTTTTCCGATTCATGAGCTCTCCGCCTCATGGTGTAGAGGTTCACTCAATTCGGACTCAGTTCCCGCTGTTGCCAGTATGATTGTGAGTGCGCATGGTCGTTTGTCTCTGTACCCTACAACTTACTGGCGACCAGTCTAGGGTGTTCGCTGCCTTTCGCCCAAAGTCAGCTGGGTTAGGCTCCAGCAAACCCCCTAAAACCTTTTCGAGGATGCGCGATATGGAAGATGGATATATGAAATTCATTAGCTCTATTTTGGTCGACAGCACATATGCAATGGGCACAAAAGCTGGTATATCCAGATGCAAGTCTTGTTGTGTTTGCTCATTTGGCACTCTGGTCTGAGTCAAATTCGCTATTACATTGCTATGTAGGATGAGTATGTCATTTGAGATGTGCAGGAGTGCTGAGAATTTGCCTCTTGAGATCACTTCTATGTAGCATGTAACTATCACCATCGTGTAAACATAATTTGTGGAAAAATCATTCTGACAGCGGTCGGAAAAGTCACTAAATGCAGCAACATAATTTTTAAGTTTTCACAATGAAATCATTGCTATTCTTTTTCTTTTGCACTGCTGTCACATGCACATTAAAATTAAAGTAGTGCATACTTTACATTTCATTGGGAGTTCAAAGAAGCTATTAGGGAGGAGAAACTGGGGACGTGACAGATGTGGCTAGATATATTTTGCCCTGATCCAGACACGGCTGGGAAACCCAGACTTAAGAGCAAATTGAGAACACATTATAAATTGATGTATGAAGCATTAGATGTGTTTAAGATGCACCCCTCCTCCCCAATTGCATAGGCTGGTGTTGTGAGTTATTTGTCACTTTTCTGCACCGACTGCAGCTGGTAATCTGGCATGCAATATCTTGCTCTCTTTGTCAGTTTTGTTTACCCCTCCTTTTGGTGTATTCAGGTCTTTCTGATCCTTACTCTTTCTTACCACCCCCTTCTCTGGAATTCAAGCCGTCACTGACATTTGATCTACAGTAAAATATATCCCTGTATTGGACCTGTAGCTTAATGAGATTTTAAATGCCAATGTAGAAGCAAAGATCCTGCTAGTTTGACAGCATCTCTGACCTCTTTTGTCACAATGGGTCCCTTTCCCCTCCCACTCATTTCCCTGCCAAGCTGGGAAGAGTAAATATTTATCAGCCTCTACAACAATGGCCATCTCAGAGGGGAAAGAGACTTCGGCGATTCCACGTGCAAAGCTAGTTTTGGGTCAGGGCTTAAAGATGCTTTTTCGAGGGTTTAGATTAAGTTTCCTCATAATTTCCCTCCGCAGACTTTTGATATTTGGATAATTCGATTATGTGGAGTTCGATGCATCAAGAGAAATATTTGCACCAGGTAGCCATAAAAGGAAAAATCTTCCAAAAGTAAGTATGCCCTTTTTAAAGACCATTTCACTTGGTCCTTCTTCCAAATCAAATCGAACATACAATGACTGATATTTGTACTTGTAGTTTAATTAGTCTAATTATTGGGTAAAGTAAGTCAAAATGGTTACGACTTTAAAATCAGCCTGGCCATTTACTATCACTGCTAGTATTATTGCTGATTAACTGTAATTTAACATAAATAAGAAAAAACAAATTACCATAAAAGTGGGTAGTGGTTTTCTTTTTGCTTTGTGAATCTGTAAAATGTTGAAAACAATGTATTTGGCACATGCTTGTAAATGTTGCCATCAAATTCCTGAAAGTTATTTAAGGCAACAGCCATCTCCCCACTACGGAAATAAATCAGTATAGGTACCTTTAAATTGTCGAACAAATCCCTGATGTAAAAAACACAAATTGATTTATTTTTTTTACCAGCGGAATACAATGCTTCATGGTATTCATGCTCTTCTTGGATTCTGTCCGCATTGGTTAAACACAGTGTGGGCTTTCTTTTTGGTCACAAAATCACTACGAACTTTCTTTTATTTCTGCTAAACTGCCAGTTTTTAAGTTAATAGATGATACTGCACCAACCTTAAAACTTCAGATATTTGTGTAGTACTCCTGCTCTGACTACTATTATTAATTTCAGGACCCAAAGACCCATAGCATGATGTAATTCCTTAAGTCTGTCACTAATAATTTTCCTCTTATTTTTAATGCCTCCTAAGATTAATGCCAGACCATAACTTCCCCCCCCCCCCCATCACTTTCAGTACCCTACCCCCTCCAAGTATTCTTTGACAGCTGCTTTATATTTTAGTAAAATATTGATGTGCATAGACAGAAACAAAAAGACTATCTAAATTCTACTGAGTGATTTCATGATCATTTGGCTTTTAATTGAAACTGGCAAACTCATTTTCCCCACCGTAAGACTTAGAATAGGAAAAAGTCTCTTTCTCTTTACTACTGAGAACGTTAGCAAGCCAAACACGCACGTCATAGCCATTACCATGACTAAATTTGAATGGAATAATGTCACTCTTTTTGTGACATTAAATGCATGTAATGAAAACCAAACTATCACAATAAACTGATTAAAACCATACTTTTAAAATGGACACCAACAGCTTAATTTTGATTGCTCAAACATTTTAAAAGCTGTGATAGCCACCCGCAGCCAGAATATTTAAAAACCTAGTCCTTTTCCATCAATTGAATATCATATGTTTATACATGCTTCCCTTAGGCTTTTTAAAATGAGTTTGGTACAAAACTTTTCACCTATACACATGTAATAATGTGGATAAATAATTTCAGAAAAAAACACTTATTTTAATTACAGAGCTGCCAACCTCCGTCAACCCCATTTCAGGAGTACCCTTGTCCCATTTCCGGAGTTTATCCGGAGTGAATGCGATTCACGCAAAATCGATATGCGCTGAAGTTGCAAAAGACGAATCATTCGTCAGAACTTGCAACTCGGATGATTCACAATGCACTCTTGTTACCGAATTCTTCCGCTTTACAGTGCAGTTGAATCAAGATGGTGGAAGCCGAAGCGATGGTGTGAATTTCGAGTCCCGGAGTTTGCATTGCATTTCCGGGTAAACTCCTGAAATTCCGGAGCAGTTGGCAGCTCTGGAATTACTTTGTTTCACGGAGTAGAATCACTCACCGTATAGTACAAACAACGGCTTGCACCATCGACAACCCCATGTTTTGCATTCTAATAGTAGTTCTTTTTCCAAGTCATCTGTTGTACTGCTCAAAAGTTCCTAGCTAATACAGATAATTATCAAACATTTGTGAAAGTGATCGGAGAGGCCCAGCGCTCGCATCTGTTCTCCGACCAACTCGAAAACGCTCAGATTGAATCTTGAACACTCACACCAGACAAAAAATATGCCCTATTTCGGCCATAGACAAAGGCCCCTGATGTTGGGGCAAGGTGTTACACTGTCCAATTGCCTTGCAGTGTAACCCCACTCTTCAATGTAAAACAGCCCCAAGCCAAAATGGAGGAAATGTGCTTATAATCAACACTTGCAACATAAACGTCTTTCATTCAATCATTGGTTTTTCATATTTGACAACAGCAAATTAAAGAAAGACTGGCCTTGTTTGCTTTTCAGCAGCAAAAGGTGGCAAAAACTTGGTCACAGTGAGTTTATTGAAAAACATCTTACTAGATCTGTTCCATGTGTAAAAGCCTAATTACCAATCTATCCCAATTATATTTAGATTTTTGCTTATGATCCCTTCCGCTCTTTCCCTTATATTTCCACCTATATTTTAGTGTATTAGACATTCAGAAGGTTAATGACAGCAGGATGTGATCTCATATCCCCTCGAAGATTTTCAAACACACACAAAAAATTTTTCCTACCCAGCTTCATTTTGTTTCCCACCTTCAGAGGCCTGCAGAGAAATTTGACGTTTGAATGTGAAGTTTTATCAGTTTTCCTTCAGGATAATGCTAGTCAATGGCTGTTTTGGGTCTTGGACATTATGTGTAAGGAAGTGAAAACACACAGCTTTATAATCCTTTCCTCTTGTTCTGAGACGACAGTCATCCTTTTCACCAAATGTCCCCGGCAGCCGGTTTTGTTTGCAGTTTGATCAAACACCAGCACTTGTTCAAGCAAATTAAGATCTCTTTTCCTCAGCTCTTTGGTTTTTAAGTACCCCTCATTTGTAATGCTTTCCTTCTGCCTCTTTCTACTTCTACTTGATAAGGACCTTCTGTTTGCATACCACTTCGTTCACTATCTGTTTTAGGGTCAGTCCCTCCCACATTATTCTTCCTCTCAAGGACAACAGAGATAGGATTTCTTATTGAACCATGTCCTTTACTAGACATGAAAGTGGTTCAGACCTTTGGGGGAAAAAGGTGGCGAGACTAGATAGATGTAAATGTAAAATGTTTCAGAATGGCATACAAAATGCTGTGAATTTTTTTTTTGACAAAAGTGAGACTACTCTGTTCATAAGTTCTGTGGGTGCCATTTTTCCCCTAATAAGCAACAGCAGCTAACTTTAATTAATGGGACTGGTTATGTCTTGAACTTGTCCATGCCTACTTTTCCCATGACTCCTAAAATGGTATGGCCGTGATATAAAGTTTTGATTCAGAATGACGTTAATAGAAGAAATGACTATCTCAGAATATATTTTTCTTCCTTAATATTTCAGGGTACTTTTATATTATTATAGTTCACATTGCATATGTGAGGACTAGGCCTGAAAGCTGCTGTTTAATGCTATTGACCGCCCATTTTCACTGTGTCAAATGGGAGTTCGAGTTAAATATTCAAATTCCAAACAGTCTGCCACTTATATTACCGGAAATCTCACTGTTGGCAGGGGAAAGAAAGAACATTATCATAGAAAAGGGACATTCTGGGAATTTCTAACTGGGATTGTCTCATTTTTACTGATCCTATAATTTTCTAACTAGAGAGCACAAGAGAGACAAACAAATGAAATATTTCAAAAGGTCATCAACCATTATAAGACCCTTTATCTGTGCAACTTTTTAAATGAGATGAGTAATGATTTTTGTTCTCATTTTCTTAAATTACAAAAAAATCAATTTAAACAAAAATCTATACATTTTCTAGATATCCAGTCTGTACGATAATTGCAAAATTAATATTAATTAATAATATCTTAAGTAATTATAATTGATAATAAACATAACAGCTGCAACGTTGAAATCACTGGTGATTAGGTGATGTATCATCTCCAAATCATACCACTTATGTATGCCTTTTCAACCAGACAATTTATAAGGGAAAATGTGTATGTGATGTCATTCTCACCTTTGATGTGCCAGTCAGCACATCAGAAAAGAATGTTGACTAGAAGTGGCGCAAAACATCTCTACTAATCTCTTCGTCTCCGCCAAGTACCTTTTTTCATTCTTGGCTGACTTGCGATGTTATCTTTGTGTTTCACAATGATAAAAACCAGACAGATATGCCTCTAAATAGCTTTTTTTTCCAATATATGTATATCAAACTAAATCTGACTTTACAAGGTTTATTTTAAATTATAATATCATAGTGTCACAACTTAACACTTACAAAAATCAGTAATATTTTTTTTTACTTTTTTGACTAGACTAGATTGCACATTCAGCATAACCAGCCGAAAACTACAATAAAAACTTCCGCAGATGTCCAAATAGTTTCAACAGAGACAGGATTTTGGCACCCTGAAAATGAAAACATTTGAAAACTCCTTCCAGAGTAGAAATGTTCATAATTCTCCACTCTGATGTCGCGGTCTAAACGGTTGAATATGCAAAACTGAGTTTTGGTGGTATCTTACTCAAAGACTGACTGATCGGAAAGGTGGTCTCCAACCCAACCCCATCATAAAACCTATCCAGCTCGTTTAAAAACAGCCCAAATTACAGCCTCCCAACAAAAAAAATGGATTTTGTCAAAAGTAGCTCATGTTTTATACTCTCCCGCTCCGACACTTTGTAAATAACCCAATTGGGCATAAATCCCCTCAATCTGGCCACACTACTGTCCATCTCCCATACTCTGGAACAGGAGCCAGGGGGGTTACACGAAATCAAGTTTTGGTGGTGCTGCCACCAACACATTGGGCATGTAAACTACATTGACGAATTAACTTTCATGCGCTTTTCAATCTCAGTGTGCAAGCAGATTTCCTCACACAAAAACTAGGAAAAAAAACACAATTTCTGCACATTTTCATCCGACTGTTTCCATCAAAGCGTGGCCTCAAGAAAACAAAAAATATGGCAAATTCAGTAGGTTTTTTTTTACTTATAATGGTTCAAAACAGATGAATACAATTTCTATTTACCGCAAGTTCAATAAATATTTAAACACCCTGCTATATTGCAAGTTCCCCCACTGGTAATCATGGAGGGGTCTGAAATTTTCATCGTAGGTCAACTGTGAGAGAGATAATCCAAAAAGAAAAATCAAGAAATCACACTGTAATTTTTTTAACAATTTATTTGTGTCATAACAGCTGCAATAGTTATTTGAACACCTGTTTATAAGCTAGAATTCTGTACCTCAAATACCTGTTAGTCCACCTTTAAAAGTACACCTCCACTCCATGTCCACTATCCTGAATCAGAAATACCTGTTTGAGGTCAGTAGCTGCATAAAGACACCTATCCACCCCATGCAATCAGTAACTCTCAAACATGGCCAACACAAAAGAGCTGTCTAAAGACACCAAAGACAAAATTGTACACCTCCACAAGCCTGGAAAGTGCTATGGACAAATTGGCAAGCAGCTTGGTGACTGTTGGAGCAATCATTAGAAAATGAAAGAAGCTAAACATGACAATCAGTCTCAATTAGAGTGGAGCTCTGTGTAAGATATCATCTCATGGGGTCGCATTGACCCAATAAAGGTGAGGCAACAGACTAGAACTACACAGGAGGACTTGGTCAATGACCTGAAAATAACTGTGACCCCTGTTTCTAAGCAGATTTTTGGTAATGCACAAAGAAATCGTAGTTTGAAATCATGCATGGCACGAAAGGTTGGTTCACTTGCTTAAATCAGTACATGTCAAGGTTTGTCTTAAGTTGGCCAATGATCATGTGGATAATACAGAGGAGTCATGTGAGTTTTGTGGTCAATTGTAACTTTTGCCTCATAATTCTACTAACAGTGTCGGTAGGATGAGTACCATACCAAGAACACAATCCCTATTGTGAAGCATTGGGGTGGTAGCATCATGCTGGTTTCCTCCCACATTCCAAAGACATGCAGGGTAGGCTGATTGAACACTCAAAATTGCCCATAGGTACCCTTGTGAGGATGAACTGGTTTCAGAAAATACATGAACATATAAAATACTGCTCTATTTAAGAAAAATTCTAGTTACGAAACCAGATTTGCAATGAATTCATTTCGTAAGTAGAGGTACCACTGTAGTTGTTTTTGTGTATTTGTAGAACACTCCCGGTAGGTTGCTTGTTTCTATTACTAACTTTACTTGAGCGAACATAGCCCTTAATTCTCCATCTACTTTCAGTCAATCGTCTGCCCCCTCGGGTCCTTGTGAGCAGATGTCAGGGCTGTTAGTGCTAATTGGGTGGTAGAGGTCTCTTCTCACTGCATGGGTGTCAAAAGGATTGAATTACCTTAGTTTCTGAACCTCTGCTCTACAGAAGCTTGGGCCCAATTAGAGAGCTACTTTGGATCAACTTCTGTTTTTATTGCTCCTCCCAATCCGACATTTTTTCTTCACTACCTGAGTTCTTTTATTCAAATTGGTTTAAGTCAGGGTTTGACACACTGACAGCCCATGGGATGAAACTGGCCTACCATAGATCTGATGAGTTTGTTTTTCTGCCTTTCAGGAGTGTTTTATAGCATTTGTATGTACACACGCTTATTTATAACTTATTTTTATTGCCCAAATATTTTTATCCTGTGGTTTCATCTCCAAATGTGCATGTAATATTACTTTCTTTAGTTTTCATTCATTCGTTTTTTTTTTTTAACCACTCATCCTCATAAGGGTTGTGGGATGTGCTGGAGCCTATCCAGGTTAACACCCTGAATCGATGGCCACCCAATCATAGTACTTTGTGAAGTGATCTGAAAAAAATCATGTCTGGAAAAAAAGAATAGACGTCATATTAAGAGAAATGCAATTGCCAGCCTATTGGTAATTTTGATGTTAAGTTAAAGCAGGAAATAAAAGTTTTGTTTCGAATGTGGTCTGTTACTTAAATGAGAATGAGTTTTTCCCTGTATTATATTATGTTCTGGCAAATGGAAGAAACATTAGTTTTAATCCAAACCTGATTTAAATTACTCATTGTCTCCTGTTTTATACTTCTCGTTGTATTATAAGAGTGCACTGCAATCCAGGGAAGGAACATAGTTTAAGTAATCAATTTGTCCGAGCTTATCCTATGGTATCATTGTCTGATTATAAAAATATTTTGTTTTACACTCATACATTTGTGCTGTCTGCTGCACTAGTCAAATTGATGAGTTGTTTTCATTCGTCTTGAGGGTCTTTGGGTTTTCATGTTGGGCCTCTGTCATTCCAAGTACAGTATGACTATTGATGTGGTTTTCAGTTTTAAGCTCCACGCAATCAAAATCACCCCCACACACATAAATCTAAGGCATGGGTATCAGACTCGGGTTGGTTCGCGGGCCGCTTTAACGTCAACTTGATTTCACGTGGGCCGGACCATTTTAGATATAATATTTAGATTTTTTTTAATAAATGGATTAAAAGAACTTGATTAAAATCCCTGAATATTCAATTTTTTTTTATAGATCTAAAACAATGTTTATTTTATCTTTTTTTATATATTTTTTTTAATTTTACAAAATGAATTTTGAACTAAAAACACAGAAAAAAATGATAAAAAAATTACAATTATTGATTTAAAAGGGGGAAAATCAGGACATTTAATATACATCTATACTCTTCACTTTAATTTGATCCTAAAACAGAAAGTCGGCACTCATGATTTACTTTCCCGGGCCACACAAAATGATGCGGTGGGCCAGATTTGGCCCCCGGGCCGCCACTTTGACACATGTGCTCTAAGGCAAAAGGTAAGGACATCATTATGCATCAGTGCATTTGCTATCAATATTTTGTTAACAGATCATCACAAAGCATTACATTTTTGACTGGCCTGGATGCCAGATGCGTTGGAGTGCCTCACGACTGCAGATGATTACTGTTTGCTATGAACTGTGTCTTAATCTTGGCAGACAGTGAGAATTAAAGCCAGGTATGGCCCTCTGCTTTCTCAGTGATAAAACCTCTCCCCTGCTGAGAAAGCATTTTTTGCAGGCAGCGATTATTAACATCGTCCAAGAGGCTAGCTATATATTTTTTTAAATGTACTTAACTTGTTGAGGTTAAATACACTATTTGTACTGCATTGTTTTTGATTCAGCTTCTCCACTGTGCAATGGATTCTTTCGTCTTATCAGATAGTATTTTCTAAATTTCACTTATAAATATATATTTTTTCACAGAATAGAATCAAAGTAAATAAAGCTAGGGGCCTGGTTGACCAGTGGTTAACGTGTCAGTCCCACAGTTCTGAGATCAAGCGTTTGATCCCAGGTCCGGACCTTCCTTTGGGGAGTTTGCATATTCTCCTTAGTTTTGCATGGGTTTTCTCTGGGTAGTCCGGTTTCCTCCCACATCTCAAAAACAAGCATAGTAGGCTGGTTGAGCAATCTAAATTGCCCCTAGCTATGTATGTTTGCCTGTCTCATCGTGCCCTGCGAAGGGGTGGCAACCAATTCAGGGTCTCCCCTGCCTGGTTCCCGTAGTTAGGTGGGATAAATGAATAAATGTTATCAGGAGAACCCTTTCTCTGAAATCTGGGACATGAAACCGAGTTGACGTTAATGCGGCCCGCGAACCAACCCGAGTCTGACACCCTTGATGTAGACCAAACATGGATGCGATAATCGAAAAATAGGGTCACCCCTATTAAAAAAAAATCCTTCAGTGCTGAGTCCCAGTAGCAAGAGTGGCTTCCGTTTACAAATATCAGCGTGGCTTTTGACAATTTTATGAACTTATAAAAATAAATAAAATTATTCAGTGCTGAGTCCTAGTAGACAGGGAAGTGGCTCCTGCTTGCAAGTTTAATCAGATTTCACATTTTTATGAACTTTATATATATATATATATTTAAATAATTAATAGCAGGAAAAAATTTGTGAAGTAGCGAAATCGCGATAATTGAGGGATTACTGTACTCCTGAAATGGGTCGATGGAGGTTGGCAGTTCTGGTTCATTCGCAAATTGACATATGTGATTTTTTTTATTTGTTTTACTTAATCTGTTGTGTGATTTGCCAGTAGTGTTTTATATCACCTGTGAGGATTTTATAGTGTTTCACTTTTTTTTTCTTTTTGCCACTGGCATGGTTAGAAAGGTATTTCAGTTTCACTGATCTGTCACACTATTGACTGTGCAGTGTGCGTGTGTGTTGGGCGGCAGTGAGCGGGTTAAAACAGAGACGGCGGCTGTCCTATCAGTGATTTGCGGTTTCTATAGTCCCCGCCCACTACCTTCCTACCAGCCTGTCCACTGGCTCACTCCCTCTCGACAAAACGGATGGTTTGGATACACTGTCGTTTGCTAGCCTGACATGCTTCTGTCTTTCCGGGCTGTCGGTGTTTAGTTTCGTCTGCGGATATTTGCGCTCCAAGCGATGACTTTTCCGTGTCGCCAATTAGGCGCCGCGTGTTGAAAGAACTTAGCATTTGGCTGAATCTCAGTCCACAACGGTAGGTTATGAAGCAAAAGTGGCGTGATTCACTTGCCTGCTTGTTTTTTCGCTTTCCTGTGGCAGTGTCTTGAGTTGGACAATCTCAAAACGGTACATTAATGTACAAGCATGGTGATGTGCATTCATCATGTCCTAGTGTGAGCATGTGTTTTGTGACATCGGTTTTGTTTTCGTAGTTGTTCTTTTGGGATGAAGTACTTTCTTGAATCCGGAACGGAAAGAAGTACATTGAGTATACTGTCTGCCGTTCATGTTAATTGTTTGGGATTCAGGAACCCGAAGTAAGCGTATGCCAAGCAGCCCTGAAGTACTTTCAGTAAAATGTTTTATTTTTCTCATGCTCATTTAGCTATTATTTCAATGTTCATGTAAATTTGTTTCGTGTGTGTGTACACACACACATTTGTGTGTGTACAGTGGTACCTCGACATACGAGCACCCCGACATACGAGCAATTTGAGATGCGAGTAAAATTTTGAGCAGATATTTATTTTATTATAAATTTTGATATATGAGCAGACAGCGGACGTGAGAGGCTGCTCATAAGGACATCATGGGCACTGTTTCTCTCCCTGTAACTCCCTCGTGTAATGTCTGTCTCTGGTCGCAACTCCCTTGTGTAATGTCTTTGCGAGCACTGGGCGGTGCGTTGCATTTCTTCAGTGTTTTTTTCCCCGTTAGTCAGTGCGAATGGCGTATATACTACGTCTCAATGGCAAGTGGTCGTGAGTTATCATATTGTGAGGACATTTGTATGCATCATTTTGGGAATATTTTGAAGGAATACAAAATCAAATAACCCTCGAAATTGACAAGTCAGTGTGGAGGCGGGCCAAATAGAGCCAACCCGGGAGAAGAAAGGTTAGCATACCTGTCAACCTCTGCCGATAACTGCCCTTATAAATGATTATGATTCCCCTTACAAACCCCCAAAAAACCTTACAAACACCTCAAAATCTCTGGATTTTTTTGAAAGTTCAAGACCATTCCACCCTTACTCTGATTGCCTTGTGTGTCTGCAAAAAAATCAAAATCAACAGTGTAAAATCTTAAAATAGCAGGCAATAGCAACAGTTTTTCTTCCAAGATGTGTTAGTGGCTTGGGAGTGGCTTTGCAAGGCAAGTAACCCAATCCATACTTTCAACTTTTTGAGCAAGTAGAAGCCACAACGCTTTCCTTAATTGTGTTGTACTGCAGTGCCAACTTAAAATTGCTCTTTACAACTTACCAAGATTTATTTATATGGACCCTAAAAGTGACATGCCCTGTTTAAAGCAATGCAGTTATAATTTGGGTAGAAACATCTGAAATTTTCCACTTCATCAGTCTTCAGATGAAGACATTCAGTGTGACCATAAAATTGTGCGAAGGGAGGATGTTCTGTTGCAAATACTGAATCAACATTTTGTTGTACGATATAAAAATAGAAAATATATAAAATTTAACATGTCACAAGCAGAAGTCATCAGTGTGGAATGCAATGAGCACTTAAATCAGTCTACTTGTTCTCTTAACCAGATTTTCTAAAGGTGCTCTCACAAAGACAAAAAAAATCAAAGGCATTTTTTGGTTATTCATCAAAAAAATCTATTAATCCTTCCAATTGTTGGTAAACTGCACTCAGGTTGAAGCAGGAAATCAAACTGACCTTTGCATTTTGGCAGTCATTTTTGGGAAATTTTCTCATGTTGCTCGTATATAATAATATCAATTCATACAACTGCAATAACCCCACTTTGTTGTACAATCCCAAAATCATTACACTATATGTGGTAGTATCAGGCATTTGATTAGTTGGTGGCTCATCCCAACATTTTGGATTGTATTGGATTGGATAACTATTCATCCCGTATTCGGGAAATTGTGGCAGTAGCAAGAGGGTGATTAGACAGAACAACAAAGCAAAAGCACAAAGTACAAAGCAAATCAAAGTAAACTTTTCCGTTTTTCTGTTTTCAGAGGAGTGACCGTATTCCTGCCTCACTCACTGGGAGAGAACAATGGCCCTGAGCGAAGCAGTTGACGACCCTCTGGCCCCCAGCAGCAAAGGACACCATCCTCTCGGTACCAATGAAAATGCATCATCCATCACCAGCATACAAGCTATCACTGGCCAGGTGCCTATCACAGCTGCCTCAAATGGTGACAGCCTTATAGTGGAAGATGAAGACACCTCAGTCAGGAATGCAGCATCTGGACAGTTGCAAGCAACACAGAAGGAGATAATGCACACCCAGAGAACAAACAGACCAACCCAAAATGGTGGAATTGTCAAACATAACGGAACCCTTAAGATCCCTCTAAATCCAACAGGCATTGCATCAACCCCCACTGTCTCAGACTCTCAAACGCAAGCCAAACGCTATGTTTCAAGCACGCCATCCCCATGTCTTCATCCCTCAGCGCTCTGCTGCGAGCAATGTTATTTTCACTCTTTTTGCTGTCCACCTGGTGAACATGACTGCCCTCTTTTCCAGATTCCAGGCAAAGGCAATAGGCATACCTTAGTTGCTCAAGCTAGAAGTCAAAGAACTTGCTCTTGTTGTCCACCTGCCTGCACTTACTCACACTGCCGGCCTGATCTTACACACCCTACCGCCCCACACTGCCTACACTACCACAATCACCAGCCCTGGCAAGAACACCTACAAAGTTCAACACATCCAACTGGAATTAGGTGGGTGTATTGTTCCTCACGAGTTGTTTGCAATGTAAATCCATAGAATATGCCTGTAATCACATGCTTCTTGCGGTACTCGGTCGGACGTTTCGTCGAAAGACGTTTGGTCGACCGGACGTTTGAGCCACAGCCAATTCCAAGGATTTACATTAGCGCTAACGATGGATTGTGTACAAAATAATTAGTGTTTTGGGGTATGAGTGGGTAGAGCATCAGGCCACCTTGGGTCAAGTAAAACTGCTCTTACTTTCTTAGTGACCCCAGCTAGCAACATGCTCAATCAAACTCTCTGGAGTTCTCTAATTGAAGAGCCAGAGCATAAAGGTGGTCTATTTTTCACTTAACAAGCTTACTCGCTGTCTCATTTGCTCAGGGAAGTATAACTGACATTTTCAATAATATCTGGTATCCGGTATCTGTAAATGTATTTCATTAGTGTGATATTCCATTTATAGTTCCACTATTTCCTCTATGAAATATAAGGCATGTTTTATATTTTCTAACCCAAAATGCCCATGACAGGCAATTATTACGATGTATATAAATTTACCTCACATGGCCATTTAAAAAAAAACGTTGAATGAACTTAACCCGTTTTACCCAAGTTAACACGTTTTAGATTTTTGTAACATTTTCAGAACATTTGCATTATCAAGTAAGAAAAGCATTACAGGCTGTCCTCAAATGAGTGTAGGTTAAAATGGATGAGGGACATTTTCCATGAGGCTGCTGTTTGTGTGCAAGTATCAAAGAGCCATTTAAAAAAAAAAAAAGAAAAATCCCTTCCGTGTCTTTGTTTAGAAGAGGATATTATGTGGTGCGCTGCTGAGGTTTATTCAATCGTGTTTGCTCTGTGTTTTTAATAAGTACAGATAAAGTAAAAAACAGGGACACTTCACTTTGATCTTTCAGTGGATAGGCTTGGTGTTGTTCTGCATCTCATAATCATTCATTTTGGCTTTGTTAGTCTTTTCGCTTTTATGCTGTGTGTCCTATCGCTATTCCTTCTAAATGTTTAGCTGTTCCTCACCATCTTCTTTGTGTCCTGACCGGTGGTCTGGAACTATCGTTCACATCACATCATCTTTTATTGAACGTTTTTGTTATTGTTGACAATCATTGAATGATGATTAACGTTATCGTTTTATTACCATGGTATATGTTAAACTGTATGGGTCTGATCACTAAATCACAGATGTGTGATGAGGATTTGTTCAAGTAGGATTTTTCCATCCCTAAGATGAGAAAGAAGGGGCATGTCTAATGTCCTGATCCCGCATGAACACTCCGTCTCTCACAGCTCAAGGTTACCTTGGAGAAATATTTGTGGCTTGGTGCACATACTTCAGGTCAAAAGTGTACAGCAGCATGAAAATGATTCTGCTCGTGTTTACCGTTTCTTAGAGGAAGTAAACTTTCAAGTTGCTTTTTAAAATTTTCCTGAGAAACACAATTAGTTAAATGAAAGTTTGTGAAGCAACATTAAAACCTTTTTTTAATTTGTGTTTTAGTCTAGTGTGATGTATATTATTATTTTTTTAGATGTTTATTTTTTAGTTGTTTTTTTAATTACTGTGCCATGATTTAGTATTGTAATCAACTTTTCAATTTGTAGCCATTATTTTTGGTTTTAATCTTAGTGGATAGAAAATAACATTTAATTGTGCAACAGCCCAATTGAGAACCTACTATGTACAGTAAAATCTGTTCAAAGTAGGCGCCACTCTTGGATGCCAGATTACTTGCAGTACTTTAGTGTACCTTACAGGAACTAGGGGTGTGTTAAAGGTAAATAATTATTTGATCCTGCATTTATGCTGCACAGCAAATGTTTACTTTTCCACTAAGATGGCTACTGTACCTTGGTTGGCCTTGCCCTCTGCTGTCTCGCCTACCTAGCGTGTGCTTAAAGCATCAATTATAGCACTTTCAGTTTGTTTGCGTTCACAACGTCGTTGGTATTCTCAAGCATACTAATCAATCTGACAATTTTCACCGCACGTGAAACTTCTTCGACGTCAAGGATGTAATTGTTTAGTTGGTATCTTTTTGAGGGCCGTGGATCAAATGAGAAATACATTTACATACAAATAAAGTACTGCTCTACTTAAGAAAAATCCAAGTTACCAAACAAGTTCTGGAACCAATTACTTTGGTAATTAATGGTCCCACTATATATTTCTTTTATGCTGTGTGGTTCGGTTAACAATCTGGAAGTGGCCAACAGTGGCCAGTGGAATTGGCTTTATAAATAAAATTCTCCTCCAAACTCAAACTCTTGCAAAATATTTTGGTGGTATTGGCCACTGCTGTGACATCAAAATGTAACAGTCTCGTTTTTTTTTCCAGCCCTGTGTGGACTTTTCGATTCCCCAAAAGGTAAGACCTGCCGTAGGTTTTCTGGTGGGAATTGTCTCTCTGTACCTGACCTTTGTTAAATCACAGATGGCATCTCACAGAATTTTAATCTCTTGTTCCTTGTTTTCATACTTGATGATTTTTCATAGATTAATTAATGGTAATTCAGCTGTGAAATCGATGTTCTAGCACAATCAATGATCTAATATATGTTTGACATTTCCAGCTATTCTGAGCTAATAGCTGATTGGCCAGTGGTGGTACTTGGTGTGTGCACAGTGCTCATTATTGTGTGTGCCTTGGTGGGTGTCCTGGTTCCTGACCTCCCGGATTTCTCTGACCCACTTTTGGTATGTACACATAAATTAACTCAACCAAAACAAGTATAGAAACTCTTCCTCATCTCATTTGTACCTCGACATTGTGATGCCCGCTTACGCAATATTCACATTACAGGGCGTGTGATACTTTTATTATTAGAGGTCATTGTTCGCGAGACGTATCTGGCTCTTATAATGAGGCTTTGTGCACTTCTGGTGGCTGCCTTGGCTGCCATAAACGAGCGGTCACAGCTGTTGTTATTTGACCGTGTTTAAAATAACCTACTAAATTAAAACCTGTTCTGAAACCTTGTTTGGCTTAAAATGTATACTTTAAAAATGATTTTTATGAGGAAGGTTTAGTCCAAATTAGTCTAAATAATAGTGTTTCCCCAACCTTTTTTGAGATGTGGCACAATACTAGAAATCAAATAAATAAAATATTTCAATTTCTTCTATTATATTCTTCACAGCCAAAAGTTGACGTCTGCAGACCCCAAACATCTTCTAGTTCAGCTATAACAGGAACATTTGCAACCAAATGACTTTAATCTCATATTACAAATTATCTCTTGTAAATAATGATTTTGATCTTGCAATATTACATTGTATAACTTAATTCATGTAATGTTATGAATTCAATCTTGTAATACTCCTTTAGACACGGTAATCCCTCAAATATCGATATTGTAGACCAGACTTGGCCGCAATAAATCGAAAAACCGCAAAGTAGGATCAACCCTATTAATACTACCATACTACATGTTTTTGCGCCTATACAGAAATATAAGTACAGCTGGCAAGAAATGGAATGGTCAGGGTCATACAAAATTTTGAATTTAGCCCATAAATAAGGCGCACCCACTCATTGGGCGCCCCTTTCATTTTAGAGGAAATTTTAGACTTAAGTGCACCATATAGGTGTGAAAATACAGTAAATTAACCAAACACTAACAACATGCGTCTGCAATAGCCCATGACTTCTGATTACAAATACTGTCAAAACCTTTGTGTTGATTAGGAAAAGGCTACATACACTATGTGCTACAGTGCATACCTTTCAAAGTAACGACTAACAAACATGGCGTTTGTTTCATGTACAATATTTAGCCTTTGCTTGGAAAACAAACTCAATCTACACTTCATATCATTGTACTCCTTTAATTTTGGCGATTGATGCAGTTAATTTAATTGTTTACGTATCTATTCAAATATACTTTTTGCCTAGTAGCAATTCTGTCTAATGGTGAAGCAGTTGTCCCAACAAACCAAATATTTTGTTCTTTCTAATCTTTTCTTTTTTATTTCTTCAAAAGGGGTTTGAACCTCGAGGAACTGCCATTGGTCAACGACTGGTTACATGGAACAACATGGTGAAAAACACTGGCTACAAAGCAACACTGGCCAATTATCCCTTCAAATACGCCGACGAGCAAGCTAAAAAGTAACTAAATTTAGCTGTATGAGTGAATAAACAAACATTCTTTGTCGAACTTAGGTTGTCACTGCAGTTATGGTGTTGTAATGTGGAACTACTAGGTTCAATTAGTAGAGTAACTTGGCTAAACTTGTGTTAAGGTTTTAATGCAATATACATAGAATTTTTTTTTTAATCAACAAAGGAACTACACTTATTTTATTTTGTATTAAAATGTGTTTCTTTTTTGGTCTGTTATAATTAAATACATTGGCTTTACACGACACTTTCATCAATCCAATCTAACTACTCTCAGTGCAACATGACGGAAATCTTGTTTTTAGCTATGCATTGTTAGCATGGTAATAGTCTGCTTTTTAAGTGTTTTTGAATACTTTTACTGTAGCTATACTGTCAGCCTCAAGGAAAATCGCCTCATCTAATCATAGCAATGTTTATCGCTTCTAGTCACCAAGAATCTAAATGGCCCGAAGACAGCTTTGATAGAGAAAAACGGCATGCAGAGTGGGACTTTAGCAAGGAGTTTTTCTGCGATGTGCCTGGTAAGGTTGTTGAAGCAATTTCTAAACATGTTTAAATTCATGTAAGAGTTTTCATAATAAGATATACACATCATTGTGTTTCAGGCAAATGCTTTAATTGGTGCTTTTTTGGATTGGCAAAAAATAATCGCTGTATTTCTTCTTTATGCTTCATACAGGGTCCAGCTATTCCAGACTAGTTTTCTCGTCTGCTGAGGGCAAGAGTTTGTGGAGTATTCAGGCAATCAAATCCATGTGTAATCTAGACAACACTCGGGTAGGAATGAGGAACAACATGAGAATGTTTTATTGCGATGTTGTAATTTATGGTACAATATTTTTATTCAATGTGAAAGGTAAACTAGGTTTTCATGCACCTCATTTGTTGACTGTTTCCTTAACATGTTGTTTATTAATCAAGGGCCTTTAACCCCTTAGATTAACTCACACAACTTCCTCCTGAATATGCTTCTGATCTGAAATTCCCAGTTGCGTAGTTTTGCAGGAAAAGTTAGTAAAACATTGGCATGGATTTAAGCTTTCCATCGTAGCAATGGAATCCTGTCAACAGGTCAGGATGTACACCTGCTTGAAACCCCTCAGTTACCTTTCCTTTTCCTCCAGTGTATTTTTTGTGCTTAGTTTCACAGCACTGTTGCAATTGGTTTGCACCAGCACTTTGTTTATTACTCCATACATTATTGTATTGTATTGACTATGAAGTACATTTAAAATGAGTACTTCATTTTATAAGTCCAATTAATGAAAATGGTGGATTTATCTTAACTGAAGTAAGCACCTCAAATACCACCTCAGCAATATTCGCCCTCCAATGTTTACTCTTGGCAATGTTTTAAAAAAGAAATCAATAAATAGATTTTTTTCCCTTCACTTTAATCCATATACAATAATACCTTGACATACGAGTGCCCCAACATATGAGCAATTTGAAATATGAGTAAAATTCCGAGCAAATATTTGCCTTGAGATACGAGACAAATTTTGAGATATGAGCGTACGAGACAGCCAGTTGGCCGAGACGCGAGAGGCTGCTTATGATTTCAGCACACTTTCTCGCCGCATCTCCCTCCTGTAAAGATATCTACTGGGCGGAGCGTTGCATTTTTTTTCTGTGTTCGTTTTTTTTTGCGTTTGTCAGTGCACGATTAAGGGGAAAACAATGGGTCCAAAGCAAGCAGGTTCAATGATGGGTATTGCAAAGAAAAGGCGTATATGACAATGATATTAAGCACGAAATAATCGAAAAACATGGGAGTGGAGACTAGGACAAGTTGGCAAGTGGTCGTGCGTTATCCTATTGTGAGAACCTGTGTGCGTCATTTTCGTAATATTTTGAAGGGGAGACAAAAGCAAACAATCCTAGATAGGTTTAGATTTGTATTAGCATTAAGCTCGTATCTCAAGATATTACTGTATTTTATTAATGTATTCTCTTTTTCTACTCCCCTTCCCATTTCCCCAGGTGCGCTCTCATCCTGACTACTGGAGCCTCTGTCAGCGTACCAATGATGCTTCATGTTGCCCAAGCTGGACACTTGGTAACTACATAGCAGCCCTCACAAATAGGTCATCCTGCCAAATGATCACAGAACGTGACGTATCGCACACGCTCAAGATTCTGCGCTCGTGCGCCAAGTACTACCACAATGGCACCCTGGGGCCTGATTGCTGGGACATGGTTCTGAGGCGCAAGGATCAGCTCAAGTGTGGCAATGTGCCTCGGAAGTGCACTAAATACAACGCCGTCTACCAAATAATGCACTTCCTTGTCGATAAGGACTTCCTTAGCCCAAAAAGCTTGGAACATCCTCCACCAGTGCTCATGTATAGCATGCTCTTCTCACCCACAGAGAAAGGAGAGTCTATGATGAGCATTTACTTAGACAATTTTGAGAACTGGAACTCCTCGGACGGAATCACCACAGTCACTGGAATTGAGTTTGGAATTAAACATGACCTATTTCAGGACTACCTCCTAATGGACACAGTATACCCAGCTATAGCCATTATTATTGTCCTGCTAGTCATGTGTGTGTACACACGGTCAGTTTTTATCACGCTAATGACAATAATAGCCATAATTAGTTCCCTCATTGTATCTTATTTTCTATACCGCATGGTTTTCAACTTTGAGTTTTTTCCTTTCATGAACCTCACAGCACTTATCATCCTGGTGGGTATTGGTGCAGATGACGCCTTTGTGCTTTGCGATGTATGGAATTACACAAAATTTGATAAGCCCCATGCTGAGTTGTCAGAAACTGTCAGTGTGACTTTGCAGCATGCTGCCTTGTCAATGTTTGTCACCAGCTTTACCACTGCTGCTGCTTTTTATGCCAACTATGTAAGCAACATCACTGCAATACGCTGCTTTGGCATCTACGCTGGAACAGCCATCTTGGTCAATTACATCCTCATGGTCACGTGGCTCCCAGCTGTGGTGGTGTTACATGAGCGGTACTTGCCAAATACATTTCCCTGTTCTAAGCCCGAACCTGAGCAAACTGGTTATCGAATCCAAATGATTGTGGCAGGTCTCTGCCGGAAGGCTAAGAAATTTGTGTTTACTGTCTCAGAAGGCTCAAGAATCCTCTTTGAGAAAGTTCTTCCTTGCATTGTCATCAAGCTACGTTATCTCTGGCTCTTCTGGTTCCTTGCTCTAACAATGGGTGGAGCATATGTTGTTTGCGTCAATCCAAAGATGAAGCTCCCATCACTGGAGCTGGCTGAGTTTCAAGTGTTCCGGGCCTCCCATCCTTTCGAGCGTTATGACGCGGAGTACAAGAAACTTTTCATGTTCGAGAGGGTTCATCACGGAGAGGATCTTCACATGCCTATCACCATCATATGGGGTGTCACACCTCTAGATAACGGTGACCCCCTGAATCCCAAAAACAAGGGAAAGTTGATACTGGACAGTAGCTTCAACATTGCCAGTCCAGCCTCTCAGCTGTGGATCCTTCATTTCTGCCAGAAACTGCGAAACCAAAGTTTTGTGTTTCAGTCAGATGAGCAGGACTTCACCAGCTGCTTCATTGAAACATTCAAGCAGGTCAGTTCTCAATTTAAAGTATAACAGCTTTGCATAATTATTCTACGACTGATCTTTCCTACTTAGCTGTTAAAATTCAGTGGAATAATCTATTGAATCCTCACGATCATTGATAAGAAAATGTTCAGTTTGTTACCAAATTTGTAGCTAACTGACAGCCCTGTCTCATTAGGCAATACCATCCCAAAAATACAGACATTGGACTGATCAAATGCAGCAGCACAGTGCATGAAAGGCTATCACGTCCGTCTCACAGTTCCAAGATCTATAGGTTGAATCCAAGATTCTGGAATCCTGTGTGGAATTTTCTTTTTCTCTCTGTGCCTTTGTGGCTTTTCACTGGGTACTGTAAGAAAACAGCATCTAATCTTCCTTTTGGCAGGTTCCAAATTTATTTGTAGCTTCCAATTTTCTGTGGCCGTTAAGAGATCAGTCAAACTCCTCAAAAACACTTAATAATGAATATGTTAATGTTGAATCTAGTTACAATGTGTAATTTATTTCTCAATAGCTCATCATAAAATTAGATTCAGGATCGTTTGTAGTTGAAGTGCTAAATTGCTATCTAGTGTTGAAAAACTCACTTTACCCACACTTTATTTTAACAGTGGATGGAAAACCAAGACTGCGAGGAGGCATCTGTCTATCCCTGCTGTAGTCAGTCTACCTTCCCCTACAAGCAGGAAGTCTTTGAGTTGTGCATCAAGAGGGCAATTATGGAGCTCGATCGCAGTACAAACTATCACTTGGACAGCAAAACCCCCGGACCTAGATTTGACATCAACGACACCATCAAAGCCATTGTTTTGGAGTTTAAGAGCACCTTCCTCTTCACACTGGCTTATGAGAAGATGCACCAGTTCTACTGTGAGGTAAAAGCCTTGTCATTATTTTTTGTGTTAATAGTTTATTCGTAAAGGTTTCTGTGTCTGTTAAAATTCATATTTTCATTATTTAAAAAAAATGTGTTGTGAAAATAAAGGTTTCACCTCAAATAACTTGTTCCATTATTATCCAGGTGGATGCCTGGATAACTGAGGAGTTACGACACGCCCCAGAAGGCCTCAGTCATGGCTGGTTTGTCAGCAACCTGGAATTCTTTGATCTACAGGACAGCCTGTCTGATGGCACTCTGATTGCCATGGCACTGTCTGTGGCTGTAGCCTTCAGTGTCATGCTCCTAACCACATGGAACATCATCATTAGTTTATATGCCATCCTGTCCATTGCCGGGACCATTTTTGTCACCGTGGGCTCCCTGGTGCTTCTCGGCTGGGAGCTGAATGTCTTGGAGTCTGTTACCATTTCTGTGGCGGTTGGACTTTCTGTTGATTTTGCCGTCCATTACGGCGTGGCTTACAGGCTCGCTCCAGAGCCTGACCGGGAGGGAAAGGTGATTTTCTCCCTTAGCCGCATGGGTTCTGCAATCGCTATGGCTGCCTTGACAACCTTTGTGGCAGGCGCCATGATGATGCCCTCAACGGTGTTAGCGTACACCCAGCTGGGCACTTTCATGATGCTAATCATGTGCATTAGCTGGGCCTTTGCCACATTCTTTTTCCAATGTATGTGTCGCTGTTTGGGACCTCAGGGCAACTGTGGCCAGATCCCACTGCCCAAAAAGATGCAGTGTCAGGCTTTCACTGAGGACTCATCTGAAGGCTCTTCGTCTGAAGTAAAAAGCTCAGGCTCTGGGAAATACCAGCTGGATGGCAGGAGTGAAGAGGCAAATCACTATGAATTAGAGCCCTTAGCATCAATTAACAATGCTGATGACAAACCACAAGAGGATCATGAGGTTTGTGCTCAGCTTTACGATGACATGCACCCTAATCAATACAATTCCCAGTATGGTAGTTCAGTGGAGGCTGATAGATCCAGTCCTGAAAATGGGCTTGTATCCAAACTCAACACACCACCACAGGGCCAGTCCTCCCAAAATATAAACCCTTCATGTGAGAAACAATCCCCACAGTGGAAAAGTCATTCCTGTCCCCAGCCTTTCCAAGACTCACATCCTCTCTCTCAGCACGTCCCCATTACAGGAAACGGTCCAAGCAAACATGTGGCAACAAACCTGGACCCAGTTTGCTCTCACACTGATTGTTGCAAGCACTGCTTCCCCTGTCCTTCTTCCCACTTGCACCGCTGCTGTCCAGGAAGGGTCGGATATCCCGAACAAATACCTGCACCCTGCTGCTATGTTAAGAACTATTGTGTCCATGCAGCAAGCCCAGAGGCTGACCAACAACATTGCTCCAAATGCTTTATCTTAAACCAGTGCACGGCCCAAAAACCTGCCTCTTTTAAAAGTTCTCAGCCTATCGCACATGAGCCGAATCATCAAATAGAAGTCCCAACCCCAGTTATCAGCATGCCACTCGTCACACAGGCTCAGTGCCTCCTCTGCACACAGGAATCAGATCGTAAAGATAGTCGACATCAGGGAGTGGAGGTGAGAGACGGTGCTTGTGACCATTCGTGCACTCAAACCGCAGCACAAGAGGATTGTTTGTGTAAAATCCCCAGACAGAGAGAGAGTGCCAGTGTCCCAAAGAAGGAACGTTTAAAAAAGTGCAAACTGAATTCTAAACGAGAGCGGGCATGTTCTGCTTCTCCAAAGAAACTTTCCTGTTTTAACAGAGCATTGAAGGTAAAGCGCAACTCGGCATCAGAGTTCAACATACCAAAAGGTGAAACAAGTCTGCCCCCCATTTTAATAGACAGCAGTCAATCTTGTGAAAGCTTATGTTAGGACATAAGAACACTTTTACTGTATTTGGAGTATTGTGATACTGAGTGCCTCAGTGTGGTTGTACACAGTCACACTTGCCCACTACATATTTTCTTGACAGTGGTTAAACTGTATTCTTAATCATTAACAATGTTTTCTTTCTAGGTATTGGTTTTATGCAGGGATTTGCACAGACAGGTAAAATAGCATATTTGCTATTAAATGCTTTAAAATATGAACACATGACCCATGACATTTCACCCTGTGCAATGAATGTACCTAATGGAATTTGTTTTATGTAATTAAAACGTCTCATTTAAGGCTGTTGTCCTATTCATCAACAAACACCCTAGAATAGATCCTAAAATGTGTCAAGGTTCCAACCTATAATTGTATTATATATAAGCCTGAACTCATACAATTGACTAATAAATAGTTCCCGGCCTTAACTAATTGGGAGGATTCAAAGTTGGCCTCCAGTTTACTTTTAGTGTGATTTGTCCAAAATCAGATTCCAACGGGCTTTTCAGTCAATATCCAAACATTATGATTGCAGTTTCCAAAGTCATTTCAAATTGGTTATACCAGACATTTTAGAGGGTGGGCAGAGGCATGATTTATGTGTACATGTTGGGTATTAATTACAACACTTTGACCGCTACAAATGAACATTGTATAATCAATCTAACTGGTCCCATCTTGTGAATTTATTTGTCAGGACAACCGTTTTCTCATGATAGCTTTTTTTGTGTCGTCATGAACGGGTTTGATATGAAATGGATTCACCGCAGAGCCATGTATAAAAAGAGTTGGGACACTCCCGGAGGAACCCATTATACGAGTTTACCATTGGCTCCTTCTGGGCTTTGACTGTACTTTCCATTCAGCTTGCAGTTCCACATGAAATTGGCATCTTGGACACTTGGGATTTCTGCAACGGCAGTTGTCCCTTTTTGTCTTACTATTTGATTGTTAAGCAAGTATATTGATCAGCATGCATGTACATTGAATCTATTCTCTTTCATTTGCCTCCTCAGGTGCGTTGTCTGTGATTATTTTAGGCGATACATCAGAACTCCATTGCCTGTCTTGTGATGTGGTACTTGAGAAAGGCAAGCTGCTCTGACATGGCAAATTTAGCGTTTTATTTTAACTTCAAATATTTTGCTCGCAGAGGTAGGTGCAGCTTTGATGTAAATTCAAATATTGAATTGAAAAGTAGCCTGGTAACCACTTGCTATGGAAACCTGGTCCCCCACCAACCTTATGTAGAGTTTACACCGAACAAACAGGCTGAATTAGACCCATTCTAGAGTTAAACCTCCAATTTTGGGAAGAACACATGCTCACTGCAGCAAGATTATTCTAACTTCCTTCCATCTCCTTTGCAAGACTGGAGATGAGCCCACAAGCTTCATAGCTTCTCTGTAATTATTTAAAAAACAGATATTCAAATATTGGCTGTGGCGAAGAGTGGTGTGGTTTCTTACATTTCCATGTTTATTAAAAAAGTCATAGAGACATGTTGTATATTCCAACAACCTTTAAATAACTGTCACAGCCATTTAGTTTGTTGACAGAGTAAACATTTGCTTCACCTTTTCTAATTAGCTCAGAGATTTATGGGGCGGAATGTACTTAGCTTGATCTTGTATAAGTCAAAGGCAAATGTCCTTTATAAATTATCTTTTCATTCCAGAACTGGAGGTGGGTACTAGTAGTTTTTTTTAAGTGAGTGCAATAAATACACTTGCGTAGTATAAAATCAGATTTATGTGGAAAAAAAAGATTCAAACAAAATCTCTGACACCAAACAAAAAGCGAGACTTTAAAGGTGTCGGGGAGTTAATTTGAAGATTATCTTTTAAAAACATGAAATCTGTTTGAAAAAAATTGCTAAAAAGGTAAACTGAAGGTAAGTGAGTGCTGAATCTGAGTTACAGTCAGAAACTTTTTGGGTATGAGTTTTGAAGTATTTATTTTAGAGTTGGTTTAAAGCGCCATGTATCGTCGTTAGGACTTGAAGCCCAGTTTTGTCACTGCATTGTTTTCAATTTGGCGGAGGATCTTGTCATATTTTCCATTAGTCATTCACAAAATCATGCATAAATGCAAGGTCGGACATTGAGGACTGTTCCTCAAACGTTCTGAGTCAGAACTTCTGACCTCACACTTCTTTTTTGTCACTTTATTACATTCGGTGGCCCTGATCAAATGGATGTCTCAACTCTAAAGGCAAGGGTGGTTTACACAATTGAGCTGTCTGAGTGTGTTTATCTATGTTGGTGTATGTAAGTTGGATCGTTAGCCTTGTACGTGTACAGAAACATGAAAGTAAAAACGGGTTCATAAAAGCAGATTCATTGTTATTATTAAAGGTATTAGTCAAAACAAATTATTTATCATTACCAAAAGTCAAAACAGATGAAGACTGAAGTGTCAGGAAGCCTCTTGGAGGGTCCATGGTGGTGGGCAGATGTCGAAGGTGGAGTGCCCCTTGCAGGGCCTTGAGTCAGCCTAGACTTAGTACTTTGACGTTCCTTTTGCACCTCTTTGTTTAGACCAGGGGTGGTTCGCGGGCCGCGTTAACGTCAACTCGATTACATGTGGGCTGGACGGACAATTTTAGATATAATATTTAGATTTTTTTTATAAATGGATTAAAAGCCTTGAATATTCAGTTTTTTTATAGATCTAAAACAATGTTTATTTTAGCTTTTTTATATATTTTTTTTAGATTTTACAAAATGATTTTTGAACTAAAAACAGAAAAAAATGATTAAAAAAATAGAATTATTGATTTAAAAGGGGACAAATCAGGAAATTTAATGTACATCTATACTCTTTATTTTAATTTGATCCTAAAACAGAAAGGTGGCACTCACGATTTACTTTCCCGGGTCACACAAAATGATGCGGCGGGCCAAATTTGGCCCCCGGGCCGCCACTTTGCCCTAAACAGGGCTTTCAGGAGCAACGCTTATACTTCATTGCAAGCAAGCATGATAATAATAATGTGCACATAAAGGTGCACAAAGCTTTCCTTCATAGCATGGCCAAGCTTATACTTCGTTGCAGGCAAATCACTCATTTTCTGAACCGCTTTCTCCTCATTAAGGTCGTGGGGTGCTGGAGCCTATCCCAGCTGACTCCGGGCCAAAGGTGGGGGACACCCTAAATCAGTGGCCAGCCGATCGCAGGGCACAACCATTCACGCTCACACTCATACTTAGGGGCAATTTAAAGTGTTCAATCAGCCTACCATGCATGTTTTTGGAATGTGGGAGAAAACCAGAGTACCCAGAGGAAACCCACGCAGGCCTGGGGAGAACATGCAAACTCCAGAAAGGTGCACCGACCAAGATTTGAACCTAGGACCCCAGAGCTGTGAGGCTGACGCGCTAACCACCCGCTCCACCGGGCCGACCGTGTTGCAGGCAAATGTATAATATCAAATAAGAAAAAAACTGACAAATTTATACCACTATGCCATTGAAATGCCAATTCACAAGGCAAGGACTAATGTGGTGACATTCCAGTGGCGTTCCGTGAATTTCCTAGTGACGCCTTCAGCTGTCAGAATCAAACTAACCCTCAAAAACTATTTTATGGCTATAAAACCTCTATTGCAGCTACAGCTGCGACACATAAAAATCACCAATAGTAAGATCATACAATTGAAATATTATTTAGGAATATAGCCATATTTTACTCACCAACATCCATCCTCCTTTTCATGTGTCATTTTCCCTTAAATAAAAGCAACCGTGTGGACTTAAGGGTTTCCAAAAATGACAATTTAAGGTGTGGCCACTTCATGGTGTAGAGCAGTGGTTCCCAAACTATTCCAGAAAGGGCCGCAAAGGGTGCGGGTTTTCGTTCCAACCTGTAAGAGGAAACCTTTCCACCAATCTGGTATCCTAGAAGTGCAATCAGTGGATTGCAGTCAGGTGCTTCTTTTTTCAGCAGAAACCTCATTGGTTAAACTGTTTGTGTTGGATCGGTTGGAACAAAAACCTGCACCCACGGAAATAAATTGTTTTGCTGAAAAAAAAGACAGTCTTTATTTTAATGAAAAAAGGATCATCCATTTACTGAACTACATAGTGTAGTGATCAGTCAAACAAGAGCAGGATTCGAACCCCAGTTGCCCACATGGCAGTCAGGTGAACAAACCTCCACACCACGAATTGGCCACACTTTATTTTGTCATTATTGGAAGGTCTTGACGACCAATATATAGAAACAACTAACGGAAAATGTTTCCCAACTGCGATTTGAACCCCAGCCTCCCACATAGAAGTCAGGTGAACAAACCTCTACAGTGTAGAGGTTTGTTCACCTGACTTCTATGTGGGAGGCTGGGGTTCAAATCGCAGTTGGGAAACATTTCATGGTGTAGAGTCTACACCATGAAGTGGCCACACTTTACTTTGTCATTATTGGAAAGTATTGACTACACATATATAGAAATAATTAAGGGAAAATGTTTCCCGACCGGGATTCGAACCTCAGCTGCCCACATGGCAGTCAGGTGAACGAACCTCTACACCACCAATTGGCCACACTTTACTTTGTCATTATTGGAAGGTCTTGACTACAAATATATAGGACCAACTAACGGAAAATGTTTCCCAACTGTGATTCGAACCCCAGCCTCCCACATGGCAGTTAGGTGAGTGAACCTCTACGCCACAAATTGACCACACTACTTTGTCATTGTTGGAAGGTCTGGACTACAAACATATAGAAACAACTAACGGAAAATGTTTACCAACTGGGATTTGAACCCCAGCCTCCCACATGGCAGTCAGGTGAGTGAACCTCTACACCACAAATTGGCCATACTTTACTTTGTCATTATTGGAAGGTCTTGACTACAAACATATAGAAACAACGGAAAATGTTTCCCAACTGGGATTCGAGCCCCAGCCTCCCACATGGCAGTCAGGTGAACAAACCTATATGCCATGAAGTGGCCACACTTTACTTTGTCATTATTGGAAAGTCTTGACTACACATATATAGAAATAATTAAGGGAAAATGTTTCCCAACCAGGATTCGAACCCCAGCTGCCCACATGGCAGTCAGGTGAACAAACCTCTATGCCATGAAGTGGCAACACTTTACGTTGTCATTATTGGAAAGTCTTGACTACACACGGTTGTTTTTATTTAAGGGAAAAATGATTACCAACTGGGATTTGAACCCTGTCTGCCCACATGGCAGACAGGTGAGCGAACCTCTACACCATGAAGTAGACATACTTAACTTTGTCATTATTGGAAAGTCTTGACTACAAATATATACACCTGCGAGAAGGCAATGACGTATCCCTACGCCTGCGAGAAGGCGTTGGTGTCACAAAATCGAATTCTGATTGGTTAAAGCAACAGTCTTATCGACGCTTGTTTAATGCAGCAGAGCCTGCAGAACTGATTGTGAAGGCCTTGAGGCAGATTTCTGACCCGGAAAGTAATGAAGGAAAGCTAACAGACAATTTGGAATTATTTAATAAGTATTGATGGACAAAATATAATATATGATTCAGATGTTTCTTAGGCCCGCAGAGAAGGCCTTGAAGGCCCTGACTGCACACCACTGCATTATTCCAACTACAATGAATGAATTGTTAAAGAAGAGTTAAGTCGACTTTATCAAGCGCCACGCGCGTGAAAATCTGCTTGTTAATAAGCAGTCCAGAATCTGCAGTGAGCATTTTAGGAAAGATACGTTTGTTAACTAATACATGAAGAAATATGACGTCTTGTTTTAGGAGTAATGACAATCTTTCAACATAAAATGGATGATAAAACATGTTTTCACAAATGCACGATCAAGATTCATTGATATTGTGAAAAGCATGATGGCTATTAGACAAATCCATATAATTAGACAAAATGGTTCAATGTGTGTGGAGTATCAATAGTGTTATACTTGACTGTATTGATCATATAAAAAAAGATGATAAAAATACCATTCCGCTGCAGACAGCAATGTTGGCGATTCTCATCTGCGTCTATGTCTTGCAGGTCGGATTTTGGCTCAGATGGTTCAAACATTTACGTTTGAATTGTAGGACATGTGAGAAACAAAATAGCATTAATGCTGTAGAGTGCAGCTAATTTAGATTGACAGACGGCACAAGGGAGGTGTGTGGTTGGACCACAGGTAGCAGACATGTCTACAGCGCCTGAGAACTGACAGGCAAGTTATAATTTGTCCTTTTTGAAAGCCTTTTTACTTGTACTCAACCTTTTTTTTAATTCATTCAAATTTGTCAGGGTTATTAAACAGCCTTTACTCTCACACAATCCAGCAATTTATTATTTTTTTTTTATTTACCTAAGAGCACCTTTTAAACAAAATAATGAAACTCAAGCAAAGTTATCTGAAAAGTCAAATTCCCTCACTTTTTATTTTTTATTTTTTAAATACTTCACACATGGGTAGACTCACGTACTGTAAATGTGATTTTACGTGCTGAAATGTGCCCCACCTTTCTTGTTTTAGTTGTGCAGCAAGTTGATTGTCGGTCAAGTGTGCAGCATTCAAAAAA
Organism: Stigmatopora argus; assembly: GCF_051989625.1. NCBI lineage: Eukaryota > Metazoa > Chordata > Actinopteri > Syngnathiformes > Syngnathidae > Stigmatopora > Stigmatopora argus. The sequence continues at coordinate 4,254,947 of NC_135405.1, read as the reverse complement.
TGTCCCGCTCCATAATTCATAAGCATTATATTTGTGCATAGCATGTAAAAGTTAGTATTTTGAGACACATTTCAGCCCTATTGTTGTGTTAACATTGATTGTAATCACACAAATGTCAGCATGTTTAAATGTCTTAAATAATTTATGCGCTATTCTTCTAGGGTTCAAATTGGAAATTTATGAATAAATAATTTGGTTTGGGGGCAACACTGGCAACCAGGTAGACTACACATTAATTAATAATAAACATTTAATTGTAAAACACAAACATCGTTGAAAAAGTGTATTGTGTTCTCATAACACAAAAATTAAACATTTGGTGTGTAGTAAAACTCCAGCTGTCTAAATATACATCTTAATGTTAATTCATGGTTTTTTTTAATCTCCAAGATATTTAATTACAGGGGCAGTTAGTTTTTTTTTTTTTTTTTTAATCTCTGCTTTAAGATACTTAAATACTGTGGCAGTTTTCAGATTATTATTTTTTCTATGATCAAACCTCACAAATTTAATGCGTCTGAGATTTTAAATTTTATAAATCAACATTAATCTCGTGCAAATGGTTCTACCGTTGCTTAAAACATAATCGTTTGAATTAGCATCATGGATGCTATGACAATTACCTTTCTAATTAGACCCAAAACAAGGATTTTGTGTTCGCGTTGGCTAAAATGATGAAGACGGATGTTCAGCAAAGAATCACCATTATCAATATATTGACACTTGTTATCAAAGACTTAAATGATTTTTAATGTGGCAGCATTCAATTTAGGCATTCCACACAAAGGTGTTATACATTAAATGTAACAAAAGTTTTTTAAAACTCACTGCACTGTTGTAAAACAACAAACATTGATGACCAGATTTCTTAAATCTTTTAGTAAAACCCATTTTATGAGTGACCATTTATCTGATTCATATGTTGGAGAACGACTCAGCGCCACCAGTACTGCTTGAGTTTACAGCCTCTGACACTCGGTAGACATCTGTAGGATCAACAATGAAAAGTTGATGAGAAAGTTCACTCATGAGTAACTATGAAAAAGAAATAGAGAAAACTTACCTTTTTTTCCACGAAATTGTCTTAACCATTTTAGACCACTCAATGAGGAAATTCCGCGAGACGTACTCTAATAGAAGAATGAGAATGCGGATGCGGTGGTAAACGATTCACAGTCTCATTTTCAGTTTTTGGGTGTATTTGGGATTAGGTTGAATGATGCCTCATTGATTTTTATAAGGAAGCATTTAGTTTATCAGTCTAGATTGATGATCACTTACTGCAGTTTGTTTGGAGCCCGACCATGAGCTTGACACTTGTCGTTTTTTGGAGAGAATGGCACGGATCTGTAAACAAATTGATACCATCATTAATCATTTGCAATATTAATACCTTAAAATTTGAGTTATTTCATCACTGTATAACGCTTCCAGTATTGTGGATAAATAAAATACATATTAACAATCAATTAAAATTTGATAATTGATTAATGTCATTCAAATATCCCTCTTTGTTATGCAAATAATGAAATGACTGAAATTACCCTTTGATCCAGTAGTGTTCCAAACACTAAAATGAAAAAACCCTAAGAGACAGGCAATAAAACACATGGCCCCAGTTACATCACACAAAATATACTACACTGAGAAATACAATTGTGAAAGAAGTGACGAGTAGTTACCTGCAGTGAATTGAAGAAAGCAAATGCAATGTGAATCCCCTTATTTTGGGAAGATACCATGGTTCCTACTCCCAAAGCCCACGTCAATCCAAAAAAAGGTGTCAGAATAATCACACATCTCAGAATAACAGCCAGGGTGCTCTTTTCATCAGTAGGTACGGCATCCCTAGCACCTCGTTTTAACATTTTAAACATGACAACAATTACAATCAAAATATTAATAGCAACTATAATCAGGGCAGGTATTACTAAGGCCAGCAGTGCTTTGGTCTTGAGCCAGTTGAGCCAACATGCATCATTTTCCCTGATGTATCCTTTTTGTGGGGCTGTGGCAGCAACAGTGACAACCGCTATTATAAGTGGGCACACATAGCCCAAAACAAAGGCAATAGCCACCATTACTGATTTGGACGTTTGGGAAAAGACCATAACAGTTCGGTAGAATAGGAGAAGACCTGACACAAGCATCCAGAAGAAAAGAGCCAAGTAGAAAAAGTGCATAAAAAATGTTGCTGTGGTACATGGGCCCAGGGGGGTCCTATGCTCTTCCCCTGGGTTTTCAAGGGGGTTCTTGGCATAAGAGGCAGCAATTATGAAACAAATGTCTGCAATAATCAAAGATAGAGCACTGTTCACAATGCACAAGTGGCGCATGAACGCAGTGCTGTTTCTTGTCAAGGCTTTCCAAACATATCCTTCAATGATGAGACATACGAGGAGACTTGCTATTGATATCCCAACTCCGATATATGTGATAATATCTAAAGCAACTCGTATTGATTCTGGGATATTTGTTGCCATCAGAATTGAGAATGAGGTAAGGTGGTTGCAGTTGCAGGTCACGGTGTTGTTTACATCGGAAACCAATTTGCAACCCTCATCATCCCAAGCACCAAAGTTGTCAAAAAGGGAAAAATTCCAAAAGACACACTGTGGACTCTGTGTCAGGGAATTGTTGTCTTTTTTGAAGCTCAGGCTAATATTCTGAATGTTTATGTCTATACTGACAAGTGCAATTGCAGCATTAATGGTGTTGATAAAGGAAGCAGATGTGTTTGTGAGGGAGCCATCATTAAAGGTGGAGTTTCGTGGTGGCAAGACATTATCCAGAGTGGAGAAAATAACTGTTGTGATGAAGAGATTTGTACTGTTGGTCTCTGGAATCTCAATGATAACGCTGGAGTTGAGTTCTGCCAAAAAGGAGTCATTGAACGCTATTCGGTTGAGGAGTATTAATCCAGTACTGATGTTAAAATCCCCAACTAATTCATTGGAAATAGTCTCTATTGAATTCAGTAATGCGGAGCTGTCATTTCGAGTGACATTTTCTCTCAATACTTCCCAGGATTCCCTTGCATCATCGCTAATGAGGATGTCAACTGTTTGGAGCACATCCTGCAAATATATGAACACATTTCCTGATCAGATTGAGTATTGGGTGATAACGCTACATGGAAATGGAATGATGCCATACCTCCATGACAGTTTGAGTCACCTCAGTAGAAACATTGGCAATGGCGTTAAGAAGCCCAACAATAGCTGATATAGTTGCTGATGAATCCACAATGTTTTGTTTTTCATCCTGTGTTACTTTACTAAGATTTGCAGCAAATTCTGGTACTTCTTCTTCCACCAAATCCTAGGAATGAATCATTGTAACTTTTAGTTAATCAAATTGGTTCACAATATTTATTTTGGTTATCTTTAAAATTGAACTCTCACACCGTCATCAAAATCCCCCCTTGAATATTCTTTTTAAGTAATTTTACTTAACTGAGTTTAACTGCATGACCTCCCTCCATTTTTGTCTGTTTGCGTCGTGCCAATGGTTCAGTGGTTCTTCTGCCTGACTTCGATTGTGCTGGATTCGATTCCCACTCATTGGCGGTGTCATTTTTAGCATGAGTGGTTGTCCGTTTCATTGTTCCCTGTGATTGGCCGGCTACCAATGCCCCCTGCCTACTGCCCGTGGTTGGCTTGGATAGGCTCCAGCACCCCCCGTGACACTTGTTTGAATGAGCAACTGCAAAATATTTTTTTGTTGCGTCTGCTTTAAAAAAAATATATATACAGTTAATACGAATGAGATTATAATAAATTAAAACTACAGTAGCGCACTCTGACTGGAAGTGTTTAGCATTTGTTTTGTATATTTCTTAAGGGAAATATTACCATATTTACTCGCATATAAGCTTCCCCGCATATAAGCCGCACCCTTAAAATTGCCTCCAAATTGTTGAATTTTACAATTTCTCGCGTATTAGCCGCCCCCTGATTCACAATTTTCCCCTCAGTATTCATGGTTTTAATAGGGAGTACACTTTGAAGGGAAAATCTTAAGAAAAATCATCACATGGTATTTCTGAGATACTGTATGAATCAAAAGCACATTAGGGTCAATATCATAAGGAATTAATTCATCCAGTAATGGTTGTTTTCTTACTGCAAAACAGAAAATAACCAACAAATAGTAAATGTTACTTTGCAAGTCTTGTGCGCATATAAGCCATACCTTTGATTTAGTCATCATTTTTTTTAGTTACAAATTCGGCTTATATGCGAGAAAATACGGTACATACTTAGCACCTGAATGCTCTGAGTGGAATAAGAGACTAATTAGAAGCTCATACGTTTCTCTTCTTGACCCAATGAGTGATATAAAATAGAAAATATTTTACATTTGGTCTCATCTACCTCAGAAACGATTAGCAAGTCCTTGATTTCAGTCACAATGCAGTTGTCTTCCAGAAGACTCCATTCTCCTGTATCCTTACATATTGCAGTCTTGCTCCCCTCTTGACCAGGATCACATGCTATGCTTGAGATGTCACCTGGTCGTCCATTCCCATACAACGTATCTTTACATGTGGCATCTTTAAAGGAAAAAAAAATCCACACAAATTATGCTAATAATAGGCATTGTTATAGAAAAAGCCATGTTTTATGTTGCTCTCACCGTCATTAAAAATGATCATTGTTGTTCTTGCTTCAAAGTCAATTGGGTTATCTACTCTACATGTAAAACGTAATTCTTGGGTTGGTGAATCCCCACAGCCACTTAAAACATATCTGTGCAAAATGCAGTAGTTGTCTCCAGATTCCTGGTTCTCTGTTAAGATTTATATTATTGCTTGGAAAGATGTCAGAGACTGATCATGAACAATTTATTGCTGGATTTAAAGCATACCTGAGTTTAAAAGAACGGTGTCCTGAAACCACTTGACAGTATAGTCTGACTGCACACAACACTCAAGTGGCTGTGTCTCTCCATTTAAACACCTAACATTGATTTTACTGGGTACTCGCACATTTGGTGCTTGTTTGATTCTTGTTGCAAGTCCCACTTGAACAAACGTCACAAGACTTCCCATTAAGTTACATTCATAAAGACCTGTTTAAATGGCAAACAACAATTAGGCTTTAAAATCATTCAATGATCAACGTAGTTAGTTTTGCTTACCAGTATCAGCCAGAATTACATTGTTAACTGTAAGCACTGATCGTTTTTCAGATAAAGTAATTTGAGTCCGTCCACTGTTCTTGATTTCCTTTCCACCTAATTTCCATTTAGCTGAGGTGATTGTTCCCAAATTAATGCTGTCAGGAGGGGGGCCACATGTCAATCTCATTGACCTTCCAGTGAATGTCACAGGTGGAAATGCAATTTCAGTTGTACCTTGGGAAACAAAACAATTTGCAGTTATAGGTACTGGAAATTGTCAAAACACAAGTTGATTAAAAAGTAAGGTACTTAAACTTACTCCTGTAATATACAGTAACACCACCAATGACTGGAGCAATTGGCTGCATTGCTTCAGTAACTCTTTTGTTCGCCACACTGAGTTCCTCATTGTCGACCTGGGATGTTCTTAGGATAAAATCCGTTATCACACTCCCTGGTCTGTGGGAAGTGACATAAGCAGCCATTGAAATTTTGACAAAAATCAGACTGTTTGTGCCATGTTTACCTGAACCCCGTCACATCAACACCTACAAATCCTGTGAGTCCTTGATAGGTGTTACGTAACTGTGTGTAAGAATCAAAATTAGGACTTGGATGCGTGCAAAAAATGTTTAAAAGGACATTCTTAGCTAGAACTCACCACTGGACTAATCCTTGACTTAAGCTCAATGTAAGCAGGGCTTGTTTGCTCACTCAATTCAGCAGTGTAGTCTATGGCTAATTTTATGGCCATTTGCAATTTCTTAACTGTTGACAGAGAAATCAGATGAAACACCAGAGCAGAAGCAAGCAGATTTGAAGATTGTTATGTATGTTTAAATGTTAGAAATATAATTAAACATAAAACAAGAAATCAAGCTTGTTTGTACAGTGTAAAGTGTACTTCGCCTGCAGGAGTGATTGTTGTCAGACCAAGAGCAGTTATGCTGGTAGTGGTTTTACCAGCGGTTAAACATGTTTGTCATTTCATATAAAAGTATTTGACTTCACCTGTTAGTGTCGGAGTCGTTGGAATTGTACCTTGAATTTGAAAGTATTGAAAGAAGAAAATCCGTAGTTAATTTCATCTTTGGAAAAATGTTTTATGATTCATTTGACATATTTGGCACTGAAGAGAAACATCTTTGTCTAGCAAGCATTCCTTTGTGGTTCACACAAATTTACAACAATCTACCATATGTAATGGGTTCTTACTTGTTGCTTGTGTTGATGTTTGCGTTATCGTAGTATTTGCTTCAGTTGTTGGTGATAGACTTGTTCTTATAATTGTTACACCAGTTGTAAGTGATGGAGTCGTTGAAGATGTTGAAACCAGCGTTGAGTCTTTAAAAAGATGAATTATTATTATTGATGAGTGATGTTTTTTGTTTAATGTTGTTATATGAACAAAAATGGCTTTCAATGAAACATAAATTTCTTTATACAAGTCAAGGGCTCCATTAAAGAATGCTTACCATGCCAGGCAGCATTTTTTGTTATTTTGTGCATAAACAATAATTACATTAGATAAAGTGTAAATACCCATATAAAAGTAGACTATGTATGGATTTGTTAAGAACTAATACAGTAAAAATGTATCTCTGATTAACACCAAGTTTCAAGATAGTTTAAAATGGGCTCTTAACTGTTACTGTCATTGCTACTTAATTGTTACTGTTATTGCTGTCTCCATCATAGTATTTGCAACAGTAAATATACAAAGAAATTAGTAATCCAAAAGTGAAACTGGTAGAGCCACTGTGTATCTCTGGCAAAATAAAGTAAAATATAATATTCATAATGGGTAAAAATGCAGTCAGAGTAGCGTTTCTTCACCAATTTACTCAAGGAAAAGTTAACTGTAAGGCACGGTAAGACTACGCTTAGGAGAAGAATCTGTGACAGACTAAAAGGTAACGTGTTACAACACACCTCTGACTGTTGTTGGTGGAATTGTATTATTTGCTCCAGGAGTTGATGATGTTGGTGTTGTATCTGTAAAAAGAGCATAATTATCATTGTTTGACTGAAGAAACATAATGCCATTTTTGCATTATCTTGGGCGTGTCATCATCATCTTCCGCTTATGCGAGGTCGGTTTGCGGGAGCAGCCCGGAACACCTCACCAGGGAGGCGCCCAGGAGGTATCCTAATCAGATCCCCGAGCCAATTCATCTGGCTCCTCTCAATGCGTAGTAGCAGTACTCAGTAGAGGGCGCTACTCTCAGCCCTTCCCAGATGACCGAACTTCCCACCTTATCTCGAAGGGAGGGTCCGAACATCTTCCAAAGGAAACTCATTTCAGCCGCTTGTATCCAGGATCTTGTTGTTTCGGTCATGACCCACAGCTCGTGACCATAATTGACTGGAAATTGATCCGACTTACTGCTGGCTCCACGTATCAGACTCCGGTATCCCATTCTCCCGGAGTACACCCCCAGAAAACCAGTCGAATGCCTTCTCCAAGTCCACAAAGCACATGTATACTTGTTGGGTTAAATCCTAATCAAAGCCCCCCACCCAAACCCTGCTGAGGATATAGAGCATATCCACTGTTGGACGGACAGGACAAAAAACACACTGCTCAGACCCTCCTTTCCAGTATCCCCCAATAGATCTTAACAGGGAGGGTGAGGAGTAGGATTCCCCGACAATTGGAACACACCCTCTGGTCCCCCAACCACCACCCCGGTCAGCCACCCAGAGGCAGTGTCTTGGATGTCCACACGATTTTGCAGAAGCCTGTCAACCAAGACAACCTCACCACATCCATAGCCTTCACAAACTGAATGGATCTCATCAAGCCTGGGACATTGCCATTGTCTGCAGCTTTTTAACCACCTCAGTGACTAGAGATAGGAGAAACCGCCTCAGATTCCCCAGGCTCAGCTTCCTTCTGGGAAGCTGTGTCAGTGGAGTTGAGGAGGTCTTAAAAGATTTCGGCCCACCGATTCACAACATCCCGAGTCGAGGTCAGCAGTGCTCCATACCCACTGCAGTGATGGTGCACTGCGTTCCCCTCCTGAGATGTCGGATGGTGGACCACAATTTGCTTGAAGCCACCTGGAAATCATTGGTTTCACTGAACTCCTCCCACCTCTGGGTTTTTGCTTCAGAGCACCACAGCTGCGTGTTGATTGTGATAAGGTAATTACTTTTGATGAAACAAATACCTGTATACATAACTGTACATTTACACTGGCAATAGTAGACAAACAATTATTGACGGGGAAGGGCTGAAAGCAGATGAGCATTGCAAGCCCTCCCTGTTCAAATGGATTGGACATTTATCACCATCTTTGGCAGTCAATAAATAACCATGTCACTTACGTTGTGTTGTAGGAGTGGTAGTTAAGGGACAAGTGGTGTCTTCAAAGAAAAATAGAGAAGCAGAATGAATATATCTTCTTTGTCATAATATGTATTTGGAGTCCTAGTATATACTTACTGAGTTGATGAACTGATTGGCAATACATTCCACCAGAGGGAATGGTATTGACGCATCCACAAGAGTCGTTTCTGATGTTCTCATCACATGATCCGTACTTTAAACACTGGTCACATGTCCAATGGTGGTGATCTTCACATCTGCACTGGTAAACACCATTGTTCGCACTGCAAACTGCAGTAATACAACAATATGGTTTAGCTTTGTGACAGTGTAGCTCAATTATTTGTCTTTGTTACGGCTAGGACAGGCAAGCTAGGGGGCATGATGATGAAATGTTTTTGTGTAAGAGCATATGAGGCACTTAGGCTACTGATTAGGGTGGAGATGTAGCTTAAAATGGTGCATGTAAAGATGGGAAAAGAATTGGAGACGGGGTTATTCATTCATTCATTTTCTGAACCGCTTATCATCACAAGGGTCCTGGGGGGTGCTGGAGCCTATCCCAGCTGACTTTCGGGCACGAGGCTGGGGACATCCTGAATCGGTGGCCAGCCGATCGCAGGGCACGAGGAGACGGACAACCATTCACGCTCACATTCATATCAAGGGGCAATTTAGAGTGTCAAAACAACATCCCATGCTTGTGTTTTTGGAATGTGGGAGGAAACCCAAGTACCCAGAGAAAACCTACACTGGCCCAGGGAGAACATGCAAACTACACATGAGGACCGACCTGGATTTGAACCCAGGATGCAAGAACTGTGAGGCTGGTAGTAGGAGATTGTGTTAAACATTCAGTAGATGGAGCTCTAGTAGTAATAGTAATTGGAAGGGAGGTTTGGGGTTCACATACATCAACTAGATGGAGCTGTGCTATATGGAATTTCATACAATGATTAACCCATATTGACCCATTATTAAGGTGCACTGCAAGCTTTTGAGAAGATTGAACTCTTTTAGTTGCGCCTTATAGTGCGGAAAATACGGTACCTGTAGTCAAAGATATATCAAAGATTTTTGCATTGCCACTGAGGAAAATGGGAAAAGTGACGTTTAGCAGAATGTTCCTCAGCAGGGTTATCACACTCATATCTTTGGTGGTTAGCTCAATGGAGATGAGATATTCATGATCAAATGTAGGAGCTGTGGGGAAAGAAAGTAAATATATTAATCTATAGTTCCAATTAATTTACATTTGTACCTCCACTTACGAATGCTTCTACATACTACAAAACTTAGGTTACATAGACTTTGATATGAAGATTATTGTTCCAAGCTCCTTAAAGCTCTCCAATTTACACAAGATGTAGTGCAATACTTTAATATTGCAGCGCCTACGAGAGTTGATCTTTAGGTACCTTATTTGAAATTAGCACGCAAAACATTCAGCAACATCAAGGCAAGATAGCCTCACATGCACCTACTTACGGTCACAGTGGCGCCGTGGTACCTTGCGCCCGCGAATGCATCACATCGCCACATACAAGCGATGCTAAAATGAACTATGCATTTTTTTCTTTTTAAATTGTCATGTTGTTACTATTACTGTATTTTCTAGCATACAGACGCTCCCCTACTTACGAACGCAATTGGTTCCGAGCGATTGTTCATAAGTTGAATTTGTTTGTAAGTTGATTCAGTGCTATATTTTGTATTATAATTTATGCTTAAGGCTGATATAAGTATATTGAAGGTTTATATAAGTGCATTTGTATGTTTAAGGCTTGTATAAGTAACACGCATTGGTTTGTACTGAAAAAAAAACATTTAATAAAATGGAGAGAATATGTACAGTACTGTAGAGAGAGAGAGAGAGAGAGCGAAAGAGATTTATGTATTAGAAACTGAAACTTTCAGAAGTCACTGTGGTCCAGTGGCAAAGACAATGGGTCAGAAATTCAGGTGGACTCGAGTTCAATTCCACTCTTCGCAATTCTCAAATTGTTTATTGAGGTAATGAAAAGGATAGATATAACTTCCAAACACATCATTTCAGAAGTCACTGTGGTCCAGTGGCAAAGACAATGGGTCAGAACTTCAGGTGGACTCGAGTTCAATTCCACTCTTTGCAATTCTCAAATTGTTTATTGAGGTAATGAAAAGGATAGATATAACTTCCAATCACATCATTTCAGAAGTCACTGTGGTCCAGTGGCAAAGACAATGGGTCAGAACTTCAGGTGGACTCGAGTTCAATTCCACTCTTTGCAATTCTCAAATTGTTTATTGAGGTAATGAAAAGGATAGATATAACTTCCAATCACATCATTACAGAAGTCACTGTGGTCCAGTGGCAAAGACAATGGGTCAGAACTTCAGGTGGACTCAAGTTCAAATCAGGAATGAGTTCAATTCCACTCTTTGCAATTCTCAAATTGTTTATTGAGGTAATGAAAAGGATAGATATAACTTCCAATCACATCATTTCAGAAGTCGCTGTGGTCCAGTGGCAAAGACAATGGGTCAGAACTTCAGGTGGACTCGAGTTCAATTCCACTCTTTGCAATTCTCAAATTGTTTATTGAGGTAATGAAAAGGATAGATATAACTTCCAATTACATCATTTCAGAAGTCACTGTGGTCCAGTGGCAAAGACAATGGGTCAGAACTTCAGGTGGACTCAAGTTCAAATCAGGAATGAGTTCAATTCCACTCTTTGCAATTCTCAAATTGTTTATTGAGGTAATGAAAATGATAGATATAACTTCCAATCACATCATTTCAGAAGTCACTGTGGTCCAGTGGCAAAGACAATGGGTCAGAACTTCAGGTGGACTCAAGTTCAAATCAGGAATGAGTTCAATTCCACTCTTTGCAATTCTCAAATTGTTTATTGAGGTAATGAAAAGGATAGATATAACTTCCAATCACATCATTTCAGAAGTCACTGTGGTCCAGTGGCAAAGACAATGGGTCAGAACTTCAGGTGGACTCAAGTTCAAATCAGGAATGAGTTCAATTCCACTCTTTGCAATTCTCAAATTGTTTATTTAGGTAATGAAAAGGATAAATATAACTTCCAATCATGTATAGGCGGGCCGCCTCGTGGTGTAGTGGGTCAGTCACCTGCCTGCGACATGGGTGTCGAGGGTTCACGTCCCGGTGTCGCCAGTCAACAACTGTATGGTGTCGGCAGTCAGCCGAAGGCTGACTGTCGAACACCACCAGGAACCCCCCCCCCCCCTCCCAACTGTCTTCCGGTCAGCCAAAGGCTGACCGGAAATATTGTTTTGCTGAAAAAAATGACTAAGTCTTTATTTGAATGAAAAAAGGATTACCCATTTACTGAACTACTAGTGTAGTCATTAGTCAAACGAGAGCGGGATTTGAACCCCATTTCCCACGTGGCAGTCAAATCCACTAACTTGAGGTCTGTCTGACCCATTGTCTTTGCCACTGGACCACAGTGACTTCTGAAATGATGTGATTGGAAGTTATATTTATCATTTTCATCACCTCAATAAACAATTTGAGATTTGCAAAGAGTGGACTTGAACTCACTCCAGATTTGAACTAATGTCCAACTTCAATTTCAACCCATTGTTCTTGCCACTGGACCACAGTGTCTTCTGAAATGATGTGATTGGAAGTTATATTTATCCTTTTCATTACCTCAATAAACAATTTGAGAATTGCAAAGAGTGGAATCAAACTCACTTCTGATTTGAACTTGAGTCCACCTGAAGTTCTGACCCATTGTCTTTGCCACTGCGCCACAGTAAAGTTGGAAGTTGTATTTATCCTTTTCATTACCTCAATAAACAATTTGAGAATTGCAAAGAGTGGAATTGAACTCACTCCTGATTCCCACCTCATGTTGTGACCCAATGATTTTGCCAGTGGACCACAGCAACAACTAGAAGGTGAAGAATCAGAAGTCAGATTTATTCACCGATTCTCTTAGCCTTACTTGCTATGTCATTTTTTAAAGAAAAAAGCCTTACTATACTATGTCGTTTTTTAAGAAAAGAAGCCTTACTATACAATATCGTTTTAAAAAAAAAAAAGGCTTCCTCTACTATGTCGTTTTTCAAGAAAAAAAGCCATGCTATACTATGTCGTTTTTTAGGAAAAAAGCCTTACTATACTATGTCGTTTTTTAGGGGGGAAAGCCATACTATACTATGTCGTTTTTTAAGAAAAAAAGCCATACTATACTATGTCGTTTTTTAAAGGAAAAAAGCCATACTATACTATGTCGTTTTTTAGGGGGAAAAGCCATACTATACTATGTCGTTTTTTAGGGAAAAAGCCTTCCTCTACTATGTTGTTTTTCAAGAAAAAAAGCCATGCTATACTATGTCGTTTTTTTAGGGGAAAAAAGCCATACTATACTATGTCGTTTTTTTAGGAAAAAAAGCCTTACTATACTATGTCGTTTTTTAAGAAAAAAAGCCTTACTATACATGGTCTTTTTTAAACAAAAAGCCTTAGTATACATGGTCATTTTTTAAGAAAAAAGCCTTACTATACATGGTCTTTTTTGTAAATAAAAAGCCTTACTATACTATGTCGTTTTTAAAGAAAAAAAAAGCCTTACTATACTGTGTCGTTTTTAAAGAAAATAAGCCTTACTATACTATGTCGTCTTTAAAGAAAAAAGCCTATACTATGTTGTTTTTTAAGAAAAAAGCCTTACTATACTATGTCGTTTTTTTTAAGAAAAAAGCCTTACAATACTATGTCATTTTTTTAAGAAAAAAAGCCTTACTATACTATGTCGTCTTTTAAGAAAAACGCTTTACTGTACATGGTCGTTTTTTTTAAATAAAAAAGCCTTACTATACATGGTCATTTTTTAATAAAAACCCTTAATATACATGGTCATTTTTAAAGAAAAAAGCCTGACTATATATACATAGTATTTATTTTTTAAACAAATAAAAGCTTTACTTTACATAGACCACTTTTTTTAAAAGAAAAAGCCTTACGATGTCCAGCCATTCAAGTCATTTTGCATGCCAGCTTTACGTTTGTACCACATCTCGGGGTATTCTTTGCTCAGTTATGAAGCACGTCTAATAAGATGAATAAATATTTGACATTATCGTCGACAAGGAAAAAGAGTGTCGCCAAACTTTCGTCAAAACATATACAGACGCTCCCCTACTTACGAACGCAATTGGTTCCGAGCGATTGTTCATAAGTTGAATTTGTTTGTAAGTTGATTCAGTGCTATATTTTGTATTATAATTTATGTTTAAGGCCGATATAAGTATATTGAAGGTTTATATAAGTGCATTTGTATGTTTAAGGCTTGTATAAGTAACACGCATTGGTTTGTACTGAAAAAAAAAACATTTAATAAAATGGAGAGAATATGTACAGTACTGTAGAGAGAGAGAGATTTATGTATTAGAAACTGGCCAAAAGAAGCGACCTAATGACGATTGCACAGTTTTCTTCTTTTTTTCATCATAAATGATGCGGTAGCACTGTATGGCATCATTCAATTGATTTGCAAACTTTGTGCAACGTTCAATATTTAGGTCCTGCTGCTCGATCTTTCTGTTTATAAATGGTACTGACGGTCGAACGATTCAATGCCCGTGAAACGCTCACCACTCTCACGCGCATCAAGCTTCGTTATTATTGCCACTCGTTTCAAATGAAATGGCTTGCCTCTTCCTTGCAACTCCCTCAATAGAAGCCTTTAGCTTTTTACCAACCATATTCAATATTGGATGCATGAGATATTTAATGATACAAATGAAAAAGGTTCTTTGCACACTGGAGATACATTCACGCACTTCCGCATTGCAACGAAGAAGAAGGTAGATGCGGCGGAAAGAAGTACTACTCCGAAAAAGGCGCGAAATACAAAATTGGACTTGCGAACATTTTTGGACTTAAACGCAATTTGCAGACATGTTCGTATGTACCGTTGTTCGTAAGTTGAATGTTCGTAAGTAGGGGAGCGTCTGTATAAGCCGTATTTTAACTAAATAAAATAAGATGCGGCTTTTAAGCGCACAAAACATGCTTCACTCTTTTCTGGTACTCGGACATTTCGTCGAAAGACGTTTGGTCGCATGGACGTTTGGTCGCATGGACGTTTGGTGGACCGGACGTTTGGTCGACCGAACGTTTGGTAGAACGGACGTTTGGTCGCCGGGTTGTCCGGTCGACCAAACGTCCGGTCGACCAAACGTCCGGTCGACCAAACGTCCGGTCGACCAAACGTCCGGTCGACCAAACGTCCGGTCGACCAAACGTCCGGTCGACCAAACGTCCGGTCGACCAAACGTCCGGTCGACCAAACGTCCGGTCGACCAAACGCCCGGTCGACCAAACGCCCGGTCGACCAAACGCCCGGTCGACCAAACGCCCGGTCGACCAAACGCCCGGTCGACCAAACGCCCGGTCGACCAAACGCCCGGTCGACCAAACGCCCGGTCGACCAAACGCCCGGTCGACCAAACGCCCGGTCGACCAAACGCCCGGTCGACCAAACGCCCGGTCGACCAAACGCCCGGTCGACCAAACGCCCGGTCGACCAAACGCCCGGTCGACCAAACGCCCGGTCGACCAAACGCCCGGTCGACCAAACGCCCGGTCGACCAAACGCCCGGTCGACCAAACGCCCGGTCGACCAAACGCCCGGTCGACCAAACGCCCGGTCGACCAAACGCCCGGTCGACCAAACGCCCGGTCCACCAAACGCCCGGTCGACCAAACGCCCGGTCGACCAAACGCCCGGTCCACCAAACGCCCGGTCCACCAAACGCCCGGTCCACCAAACGCCCGGTCCACCAAACGCCCGGTCCACCAAACGCCCGGTCCACCAAACGCCCGGTCCACCAAACGCCCGGTCCACCAAACGCCCGGTCCACCAAACGCCCGGTCCACCAAACGCCCGGTCCACCAAACGCCCGGTCCACCAAACGCCCGGTCCACCAAACGCCCGGTCCACCAAACGCCCGGTCCACCAAACGCCCGGTCCACCAAACGCCCGGTCCACCAAACGCCCGGTCCACCAAACGCCCGGTCCACCAAACGCCCGGTCCACCAAACGCCCGGTCCACCAAACGCCCGGTCCACCAAACGCCCGGTCCACCAAACGCCCGGTCCACCAAACGCCCGGTCCACCAAACGCCCGGTCCACCAAACGTCAGGTCGACCAAACGTCCGGTCACGCTTTTTTCACAAGAGTCCCTATCCGGTCTGTTTTCCATAGCTCCCTCCACTAACACCTGAATCAAATAATCAGGATCGGTATCAAGCTTCTGGACAACTTGCTGATGAGTTGATCATTTGATTCAGGTGTGGTAGAGGAGGGAGATATGGAAAACAGAATGGATAGGGGCTCTTGAGGATCCGAGTTGGTCACCCCTGGTTTAGATGGTAATATTAACGATCCTGGAACAGAGTATTACAATTCAATGTAAAATATAATTCTATTTACAAAAAATCCAAAGTATAAAAACCCTTCTGGAACCAATTTATTTTGTAAGTAGAGGTACAACTGTATATTCTTTTAAACGAATACCGTCTGGTTACTCTTACGTGGTATTGTCGCTGGAGTCGTTGTTGATGGAGGACAAGGTATAAAGTCTGTATGGAACAAAGTTGATGCTATATTACTATTTACGTGAAATTGTGAAAATAATTTGTGTTGTTATTTTGTTTATTCATTTCTTCATTAATAAGTCTCAAGACTTACCATATTGATCAACATTTTGGCAATATTCTCCACTGAAAGGAATGGAATTTATGCATCCACATGTGTCATTTGTAATGTTGTCACATGAGCCATGAAAAAAACACTTGTCACATGGCCAACGATACCCCTCCTCACATCTGCACTGGTAACCATGACTGCTTGGACTGCAAACTACAGTGATAAGAAATTAAACATTAGCGATCCACTCTGGACCCAAAACATGTCTTCAAGTCACAATTCAATTGCTTACTCAGACAAAATATTTACCAGATTTAAAGGAGAAAAAGAGAATGATGAAATAATGTAATAATAATTTCAAAGCAACCATATTGGAGTAAAGGGTGTTTTCAATAAAACATAAATGGTTGCTTCAGGAAATTATTGTTCCACATACATTATTATTTACCTGTGGTTATATTGATATCAGAGATATTTGAATAGCGGTTCATCTCGATAGGGTAACTTGTGTTTCTCAGAATGTTTCTAAGTAGGTTTATCTCTCTCATGTCTGTGGCGTTCAGCTCAATGGAGATTATGTATTCATAATGCTGTGGAAAAGCTGTGGGGGAAAGAATTCAACAATATTTAACTCAAACGAATTATCTAATGCAAGGGTGTCAGACTCGGGTTGGTTCGCGGGCCGCGTTAACGTCAACTCGATTTCATGTGGGCCGGACCATTTTAGATAGAATATTTAGATTTTTTTTATAAATGGATTAAAAGAACTGGATTAAAAGCCTTTGAATATTCAGTTTTTTTACAAACCTAAAACAATGTTTATTTTAGCTTTTTTTAAATATATTTTTCGATTTAAAAAAATGATTTTTGAACTAAAAACACAGAAAAAATGCTTAAAAAATTACAATTATTGATTTAAAAGGGGGAAAATCAGGATATTTAATATACATCTATAATCTTCATTTTAATTTGATCCTAAAACAGAAAGTCGGCACTCATGATTTACTTTCCCGGGCCACACTAAATGATGCGGCGGGCCAGATTTGGCCCCCGGGCCGCCACTTTGACACATGTGGTCTAATGGATACACTGATTTCTAGAAATTTTGTCTAGTTAATCACGAGTTGTATCTGATGTTGAAGGGGGTGCTGTAGGAAAAAAATAAAATGGAAGCATGTCACAAAATACGTCTACCAATAATAACAACTGAGTCAGTATTTTTTTTATAATTTAGATTATATGGTCAATACAGTCTCTTTTTTAGCTAAATGTATGATATGAATGTGATGAATTTAAAGTTACTAGCTTAAGTTTGATGTTATAGTACTGTAGATAAGAGATGGAGATCATTATCCCAAATACCGAATAGAGCTCGTTAACTTTTACTTGTAACTGTTGTTGGTACTTCAGTTATTCTGGTGTTTAAAGTGGTTGTGTACATCTAAAAATGCGGGGTGGGGATGGGACCATTATAAGACTGGTGTTGTATTTCTATAAGAATATATTTAATATCCAGGATGTCATTAGACCAAATGGGATTCGCTTACAAACTTGTCGTTGTTGTTATTTTTTTTGTTTTAATCGGAAATTAAGACATTTCTTTGCAATAATATATTGCATATTATGTGCCTCTATTGGTTTAAATGATCTAATATAATATTGCAATTGTGATATGAAAATTAAAACAAAAGAAATGTACAATTTTTATCCATCCCACAGTCTCCTCAAATATTGGTCTTTGTTGTATTCCTTTTAAACCCAGAGAAGTCATCAATTGATCCCACTGACCTTATATTGTAGTTATATCACATTCAAGTGACAACTGAATTTTTTTAATGTACACAGAAAAAAATACACAAACACTATTTAAACCGTATGTATGTGTGCACCAGAAAGAACATTCACCTTCATAGTTATTAAATAATAACAGCCTTTTTTCAGTTAGTAGAAATAACCCAAAAAATGTAACTAGGTTGACTTTGTTGGTGTGTGCCAGAAATCATATTTTCAAAATTATTATTAGTTTAATACCTAAGTATAACAAAAGTTGAAATAGTTTTATTTGGTCCCCAAATTTAGCAGGCAAACTATGTGATCCTGTTTTCATAAGACTTTTTTCTCTTCCAGGATACTTAACATTGAAAATAAAAAAGGAACCAATCCATGTGCCTACCTGTGGTGATTTCAATGTGTGTCAGATTTACATTGGAATCCAGACTCAGTGGCAGATAAAAGCTCAGGTTGTGTATCAGGGTGCGAAGATTGTCCACTGTCTCAACACTCGTCACATTTAGCTCAATGGAAACTTCATACTCATACTCGCTAGATCAGGGGTCTCAAACTTGCGGCCCGCGGGCCAACTGCGGCCCTCGGGACGATAATTTGCGGCCCCCGTCTTAATATGAAAGATCGAATTTTTTTTTTTTGTAATTTTTTTTTTTTTTTTTTTTTTTTAATTTTTTTTTTTTTTTACCCCTTTCCCCATGATGGCGCCGTTTAAGTGGCAGCCAGTGGCAGTAGCTCTGTCCACTCATGTTTTTCTTGTTTTACAGCATGTTTTACATGAAAAATTAGAGGGAACATTGACATGCACCTGCTTGTGGCAGGTGTGATACTGGTGTGCCGATAGCGAGCAATGATGATGTCGTGACCGGATGATTCGCCTAAAGACGTTTCGCCGACGGACGTTTGACAGACGGACAGGTCGTACTAGTATTTGTTAGTTTAATGATTAAATACAAATACTAGTATTTGTATTTAATCATTAAACGCTGTTTTCAGCTGGATTTGACCGAATTTGAGAGCATTTTGAGCCGTTTGGCGAATGGACGTCTATAGACGTTTTTTTGCCTCCATCGCGATATCATCCAGTATTTGTATTTAATCATTAAATGCTGTTTTAGGATGGATTTGACCCGATTGCTGTCATTTTACGGCTCGGTTCTGCTACATCTGCCTGCCCAAGAGTGCTTATTCCCGGACTGCCATTGATGGTAGACGAACATTGATTTTTACTATAATTTGGACAACACCGGCGGCGGGCCGGATTAAAAATCCTAACGGGCCGTATATGGCCCGCGGGCCGAGGTTGAAAAACTTGTACACACACGATCCGGCGGGGCGAGCGTTCGAATCCCGTTTCGGCGAAACCTCCGTTCGGCCGAATGAACGTTCGGTGGAACGTCCATTCGGCGACCTGCCCGTCTGTCAAACGTCTGTCGGCGAAACGTCTTTAGGCGAATCATCCGAGTACCGATGATGTCGCTCACACTGGTACTCAGTGCGCTCAGGGAGGTTGTCTTTCTGCTCAGACCAACAAAAAATTAGAGGGAACTTTGGTTCGGAGCTGAATGAACCAATCACGGTGAGGTATACGGCTCTGGAGGGCGGGACATCGGCCGGGCTGTCCAGTGCCTCGCTCACTCACTCATTCATTCCTCCAATCAGCTGGGCGGAGGAGAAGCCGTGAGGCCGATCACTCCGCTCGGCGCGCACACTCCTCCGCTGCTCTCAGCATAGAACTGAATGAGGCGCTATGATCCGTGATCCAGCCTGTGTCAGTGTCTGTAGCCATCTCCGCGATTGAAACGGAGAGCGAAAGTGCACATGCGCCACAAACCCGCGCAACTGAATGTGAAAGATCAACCCGAGACTCATTCCAAGTGGAAAAACATATTACAGAGCCCCAGAGATGTCTCTTTCAAAGCCTGCCGTGAAGAGAAACGTCGGTGATGAGCACAGACAGTTTCAAGAAAAGTGGGGAGTGCAATATTTCTTTGTTGAACACAGGGGCACCCCGACGTGTCTCATTTACACTGAAAAAGTTGCGGTGCACAAGGAATACAATTTGAAACGTAATTGTACTACGAGACATGCTGAGGAGTACGAAAAATACCAGGGAGATGAGAGAGCCAACCAGGTTGCCAGTCTTAAAACACGTCTTCTGAGGCAACAGGATCTCTTCAAGAAGGCTACCAAAGACAGTAATGCAGCAGTCAAAGCTAGCTACGCCGTTTGTGAGTTGATTGATCCTGTGCTAAGTGATCCCAAATGGCTCATGGACTTGGCTTTTCTTGTTGATATCACACATGAGCTTAATGTACTGAACAAGAAGCTACAAGGCCAGGGGCAACTTGTCAGTGCTGCCTATGACAACGTGAGAGCATTCTGCACTAAACTTGTGTTATGGAAAGCCCAGCTCTCTCAGACAAACCTTTGCCATTTCCCAGCATGCAAGGCTCTCGTGGATGCAGGCACACCATTCAGTGGTGAGAAGTATGTTGAGGCCATTTCGAAGTTACAGGAGGAATTTGATCACAGATTTGCAGACTTCAAGACACACAAAGCCACATTTCAAATTTTTGCGGACCCTTCTCCTTTGATGTGCAAGATGCCCCTCCTGAGCTTCAAATGGAGCTCATTGACCTGCAGTGCAACTCTGCACTCAAAGCCAAGTTCAGGGAGGTGAGTGGAGAAGCAGACAAGCTTGGGCAATTTTTGAGAGAGTTGACCCCCAGCTTCCCTGAACTTTCCCGAAGGTTCAAGCGGACCATGTGCCTTTTTGGGAGCACATACTTGTGTGAGAAGCTCTTCTCCACCTTGAACTTCAATAAGTCCAAGTACAGGTCCAGACTTACTGATGAGCATCTTCAAGCTCTACTGAGGGTCTCCACTGCTTCCTCCCTCAAGCCAAATGTGACTATGTGAGAAGAAGCGCTGCCAGGTCTCTAGCAGCAAGGAGTAGGCAAGAGAAGCCGTGTTCAGAATATTTCATGTTCAATGTTCCATTCAAGTTCAGAAAGTTAAAGGTTAAAGAGCTGTTAATACAGACATTTGAAACGGAATAAAAATAATTAATTTTCTCTACTTAGCCAGCCAGTGTATATCTACTGTATGCTCATTAGTATTATTTGGTTTTGTATTACTGATTGATTTATTTTTTATTCATCTCTAAGTTAATTTATTTAATTCATTATTTTTTGTTAAAAAATAAAGATATTTGATAACGTTGGAATGTTTTATCAGTGCTTTTCTTGTGGAAATCCTGATGCGGCCCAGTCTCACCCAGACTCGGCCTCTAGCGGCCCCCAGGTAAATTGAGTTCGAGACCCCTGCGCTAGATGGATCTGCAGGGGAGATATACAAATTAAGACAAATTATTTCATGAGAATCATCAAGAACTCCCGTCTCAGAACCTCTTTGCCAATCATTTTAAAGACTGGCTGCTGGATGAACAAGATTAGATTAGATTAAATAACTTTATTCACCCCGTACTAGGGAAATTCACTGTTGCAGTAGCAAGAGGGTGAAAACACAGACACAGGAAAAAACATTTTAGACAGAAATAAATAGGTAATATATAAGTAAATAAATAAATTAATTATATACGTGTGTATATATATACCCATATATACATATATGTACACATGTATATACATATATACACACATGTATATATATATACATATACATGTGTGTATATATGTATATACATGTGTATATATATGGGTATATATATACACGTATATAATTAATTAATTTACTTATATATTACCTATTTATGTCTAAAATGTTTTTTCCTGTGTCTGTGTTCTCACCCTCTTATATGTATATATATATGTATATGTGTGTATATACATGTATATATGTGTGTGTATATATATATATGTATATATATATGTGTGTATATATGTATATATATATATATATGTGTATATATGTGTATATATATATATGTATATATATGTATATATATGTATATATGTGTATATATATGTATATATATGTACATGTATGTATATATATGTATATATATGTACATGTATGTATATATATATATATATATATGTACATGTATGTATATATATGTACATGTATGTATCTATACATCTACATGTATGTATATATAAGTATATTTATATATAAAGCACATGTCTCAAGTCCACTATCTCCACAGTGAGTGGGGTGAAGCTTTTTCCAGAGATTCATTACTGTTGGATAGATGCTGAAAAGCTGGGACATGAGACAATTATTTGTCTTTCCAGTCTTCTCATCAAGTTTGCGGAAGATGCCTTTATAATTTGGATACTAATACCAGGTATTTTACTGGAACTTTATTAGTACTTGCAGTATCCCCAGTTTCTGATATTTGGTTTGGCATGATCTTTGGAAATGGAAAAGCTGCACATCACGAAGATGATAATGGGCTGGGTCATGAAGTGAGGTCAAATTTTTGAAGTCCTTTGAAATCTTTGGAAGGATGCCAACTCCGAAAACTCGGTGACACAGACTTGGTCACAGTTATGTCAGTGCTGAGAACAAGAATAAGAAGTCATACGATCTTCCCACAACCAAACCAACAGAGACGACAAGGTCATGAATAGTTGTCTTCTTCTGCAGGTTCAAGATATTCATTCACAATTCCAAAAACACCCCTAAAAAGCTGATCCATCAATTTGGTGCATATGCAAAACTTGAGGGGAAGGCTACCTACTCTCTTAGACTGGAGACCCTCAGGGTGAATTCCAAAATAATAATAAATACTACATTTTCACACTTATTCAATCTCTTCCTCTAGGGAACATATGAAAGAAGATTAGGATCAACATAGGAAGAGATTCTAACCCTTCTTAAGAGTGGTGTTACCAAAGCCATCTAGTTGGAATTCCTCAAATTTGGCACTTCAACTCACCTGCAAGCAAGATTTCATATCTCTGAAGTGAGATTCTATCACAGAGGAACCCAACCGACTTATTTTTCATCCAGAAAGACTGCATTTTTTTCTCATTGTGTGATGGTTTCCCATACAAAGTAAATATAATCGCACATGGAAGGGCAACAGAGAATTTTCAATTTTCATCCCACATTAGATATGGCAGTTTTCATCTTTTAGTGACAGACTTCAGCAACAACCAGGAAGTATCCAATCACATATTTTTTCTCATTGATGTGATTTCAGTTTCTGTAGCTGGATTCTCCCAGTCATCGAAAGTCCAAACATTTGCATTTGCAGGAAATTGAAGTAATATTACAGGCAAAAAGTCATAAAATTTCTAGGGTACAGTCCTAATGTTACTTATCATTGCATTAGTTGAACTGGAAGTTGTTCAGTTTAGGCACACCAACTAAACACAAAACAGCATTTGGTGACAGGAGTAGCGTGAGTGACATATTGTCGCGTGACAAAACAAGGCCGGTCTGAACAAAGCAGTAATGCTCCCCATAGGTGGTGATCCAATGGACCCATGCCCCCTTAAAAAAGGTCTCTACCCTTCCAGGCCCAAGCCCAACTAACAAGCCTGGTTTGAGTTGGGTCCCTGGGGACATGCTTCCAGGAAAGAGGAACCATTTTTGAAAAATGATATATTACTCCTGTAGGTTTTCTGAATGATGTACTGTCCCTGTACAAAGACCTGTTTTCCCTGAAAGCAATAGACTGCGGCACCCTCATTGCAGGAAGGAGCGCTTCCGCAGATCCTTCCTCCCATCAGCTGTCAGGCTCTTTAACAAAAAAAATTGGAGTGTTAAGACCTACCGTATGCATGCATGTACATCTATGTGTGTGTATATGTATATGTATGGGTGTATGTACTGTATGCCTTTCCTACTTCTGCATCCTCACCCTCTTGCTACTGTGACAACGAAATTTCCCGAATACGGGATGAATAAAGTTATCCAATCCAATCCAATCCAATGACATTGCCAGACCACTTCCATCATGCCCCAGACAACTTTGCTCATAGGATGACCGTGCCACAAAAAGTCTGTTTTGCAGCTCATGCAGAAGAACAGGAAAAATACAAGATCAAATACCATATAAATATCAAGTTGATCTCACTTACCCGCCCGCGTTTTCTCCCTACTGATGTGATGTTCGAAGGATTTAACCTGATTTTATCAAGAAAAAGAAAATTAGTTTTATCTTTCAGCGATCCTTAAAAATGTTATACCAGCATCACCTAAAAATACTCTTCACAAATAATACAGACGTTCTTTTTTTATAATAAAAACATCTGTACCTTTTAACAATAGCACCTGAAAGCTAAGTAAAATAGCATGGCAATATAGCTCCTTGATTTCAAAACAGGATTAAACATACCGGTGAAACTAGCTGCGAGGATTTGCTGGCATTTCCTGTTTCCAGAATACACAGGGTTGCCACTAGAACAATGATCAAGCCATTCTCATATTTTGCCATTCCTAGGGAGAGAGTAATCAAGAATGAAACTTACTTGTTGATTTAATTAATCTATTGTCAGGTCAGTAAAAGGTTAGACAATGACATAATTCTTATCGTTTTGTTTTGAACCAACATCACAATACACCACTGCAAATCTTGCATGCTGCATTTTCCCTTCAGTTTTTGGTGAAACATTTGCAATGGGCGGCTTGGTACCCGAGTGGTTAGCGCATCCGCCTCACAGTTCTGGGGTCGTGGGTTTAATCTCAGGTCGGTTTGCACGTTCTCCTCAGGCTGGTTGTACACTCTAAATTGCCGCTAGATATGAGTGCAAGCGTGAATGGTTGTCCGTCTCCTCGTGTCTATCGCCTGGTGCCCGAAGTCAGCTGGGATAGGCTCCTGCACCCCCCGTGACTCTTGTGAGGATAAACACTTCAGAAAATAAATGGATGATATTTGCAATGGGTGATAGAATAGGCCAGGGATGCTCATTACGTCGATTGTGATCTACCAGTCAATCGCATGACAGTAAGATTTAATACAGTTTGTTACTTTGCTTTGGGCCTGAACGATGGCCCGAAAAGTGCCCACCACAATACTCCGATCGCAGGACTTTTTTTTAAACAAGCAGCTTTTGAACCATCAGGGTTTTTTGCCAACTTCTTATGAACTAAATGTATTGTGACAGCTGCTCTCAAAGTGATACTTTGATTTTGGACACTTCAAACGTGCGCCGCAATTATACTTCAATTTGACGCCCTTTGGCGGTGATTAGCCTTCTCAGCTCCTAAGTGAGCCCTCTTGCCACCAACTTTTGCCGACTGTACTTTTTCACAGAGGACCAGACAAGTTTGTAATTTTTTCTGCCTTGGTAAATAAAATCATCATTCAGATACTGCATTTTCTCTTTTCTTCGGTTGTCTCAGTGTCATGAAAATTTATTAGTTGGTCTGAAACATGTGTGTGTGATGAATGTGCAAAAACCAACCCAACCCGTTTGCAAAGAAAGGTAATATCAACAATAAACAGGTTATCATTAAATAATGATAAATAAATAACGATATAGTGACGTGAATGTTGTACTTAACAATTTTAACGTTAAAACTATGTGACATAATTCAAAAGCTGTTAACATGATGGAAAAGATGCATGAAAGTTTTTGTCAAAATATACTCATTAATGACACAATTTGTTTTGAATTTTAAATATCAACTAAGAAATTATTTTAGCAAATTCACAGTGGTCGAGACATAAATTTAGAAAGTAGAAATTCTCTTATCTAATTTTAATTCTCTTATTACACTCCTGTTGTTTGTTCTCTGTTCCTTTTCAAACATTTTGTTATAAAACCGGTTACAGAGATTTGTGTGGCCCAGTAACTTGTCATTTGTACCATTGAATTGTCCGATTTGGATGAAAGAACAGTGCCATTGAATAGGACCCAGTCATTACTGCCTGAGCATATCTGTTGATCAAGGGAATTTCTATTGTGAATGCTGAGTCAAGTATTCACACTAATCCCAGTTCAAATGTACACTGGGGAAAAAAGAGCTTCTACAGTAAGTAGTTGTGCAATTCTGTTTGGTTGCCATGCTGTTGTTCAGTTAGCTCTGAGCAAAAAAAAATAGATTAATTAAAAACAGTAACCTCTCATTGAGTTTACACTCACGGAGTAGTTTGTGTGGACAAGTGACTACTGCAAAGTTATAAAGCTATCTTGAGCGAGAGAGCTTATTTTTTGACTATAAGAGAAGAAATGTGAAAATTTTCCATGTTGCCACCTGGAAAACTTGCAAGTGATGTATGACACTTAGTGACGTGGTATGCAAGACTAGTTGTCAGCTAATTTCTTTCCATTGTAATTTCATATTGATCATACCCCTAAATCAAAAGTTAAAAGTTACTGACTTTCTGCAGAAATTGAAATATTTATTCTTTTAAAACCTTTCGAAATGTTACACTGTTCACCCTTGGCATATACGATACCCATACATATATATATATATATATATATATATATATATATATATATATATATACACAAATGTATATTTACATACATATATACATGTGTATATGTACATATATATACATACCTACATATATATTATATATATATATATACATACATATATATATACATATACATATACATACATATATATATATATACATACATGCATATATATAAATATATATATACATATATATATATATAAATAATATTAAAAATAATATATAATGCATACATTTTATATATATATACACATATATAAATATATATATATATATATATATATATATATATATATAAATAAATATATAAATATATATATAATATTAAAAAAACAGTAATAACCAAAATCGGAAGCTTATTTTCATGTCAATTTTCTATAATTATTTCCTTTATTTAAAGTACTATACAAGTTATATTTCTTTGTATTTGTGCCTATAGACCACTCCAAACATAGAGCTGCACACAATTTGTTAGTAAATTAAGTGCCACATTAAAGTGAAATTAAATGTTTGCTTCTGCTTAAAAACACTAATTGATTACACTCTACTTATATAATGCAGTATACCAAACATAATATAACATGATGCATGCAAACTCTTTAAGTTAATATTCATGAGGATAAACTACAGTATTGTGCTGTCAATAATTTGCAATATCTCGTCAGTTAATCGGCCAGCCAGTTTATTGACTCAAAGAAAGGAAAATGAAAAGCAAACCAATGCAAAGAATCAACACAAACATTATAAATAAAACAGAGATATTAGAGAAGTATGACCTTACCTTAGTTCAAATTTCCTCCCTCTCCTGATATGAACCCTTTTAAGGATGTGTTTTCAAACATTTTATCATGATAACAGTTAGAAGCTTAGTGCTTTTAAAGGTTGCCAAACCCGTATGCTGAACTATGGGAAACATGCTGCTTGAAATACTTCCTGAAATTTGGTATGGTGTGCACACATACACGTGCACACCCACAAAAACGCTTATATGAAAAAAATATTTTTCACTTGTTTCCTTGTTTTTATTATTACTGTCTGACTTCTTAACAATAGTGGGTTTTGAGTAATAATATTGCATGATGCTGGCATGATAACTATGACATAGAAAACATCAAACCTCTTGTAAATAATTGGACTTAAGATACTGATATAATTAGCTTGAAAATTAGTGCCCTGAAGCAAAATTGTGACACATACACAAGACATAATCGGAGCGAGAGAAGAATCATTCATTTTTAGAATCTATTGGAACATTGTAGTGCTATTCCATAATAATTGCCACTTTATACCTTAAAGCTATTTTGGTGGCGTATATAGGAAAAGTTGTAAAAAGATCATATAATATTGACCAATTGTTACATTTTTGTATTCCAAAGGTAAATTGGGTTCTTTTTATTAATAGGCTTAATCTACTCCAATTTGTCTTTATACTATGTGAATGTAAGTCTCGTCTCATTTTTTGAACCGCTTTATCCTCATTAGGGTTGCGGGGGGTGCTGGAGCCTATCCCAGAAGAGGCGGGTGACACCCTGAATCGGTGGCCAGCCGGACAACATGGAGACAAAGGACAACCATGCACACTCACACCAATACCTAGGGGCAATTTAGAGTGTCCAATCAGCCTACCATGCATGTTTTTGGAATGTGGGAGGAGACCGGAGTACCCGGAGGAAACCCACGCAGGCCTGGGAAGAACATGAAAACTCCACACAGGTGGACGTGACCTGGATTTGAACCCAGGACCCCAGAGCTGTGAGGCCGACGCGCTAACCACTCGGGCCGCCCGTGAATGTAAGTGTGAATATTTATTGTTTCATGCCAAGCAATGGGTTGGTGACAAAAATGGGTACTCGGACGTTTCGTCAAAAGACGTTTGGTCCCCGGACGTTTGGTCCCCGGACGTTTGGTCCCCGGACGTTTGGTCGACCGGACGTTTGGTAGAACGGACGTTTGGTAGAACGGACGTTTGGTCGCCGGGTTGTTACTGTTGAAACCAGCTCTCAAAATTATAATCATGAGAGAGAGAGTGAGTTTAATATCTAAATATCTAATATCAAAATATCAACAGTAAACTCTCTGTCATAATTTGACAGCGACCAAACGTCCGTTCTACCAAACGTCCATTCGACCAAACGTCCGGTCGACCAAACGTCCGGTCGACCAAACGTCCGGTCGACCAAACGTCCGTTCGACCAAACGTCCGATCGACCAAACGTCCGGGGACCAAACGTCCAGAGACCAAACGTCTTTCGACGAAATGTCCGGTCATGCAAAAATGACTTCAGTTTACACTCAATGTTAATGAGGAATTCAAATTAATGATGGATAGATTAAAACTCATTTTTTAATTTTTGTATTTTACATTGCCGCTATAAATAATACTTGGTTAACAAAATATCCTCTCGCTTATTCTCTTTAAGTTCCGCTCTTTTGTGAATTCACAAATGTCTTCTTCATTGTTTGGGATAAGAGGCAGTATTGGTGTGTGTACTTGTTTTGTTGATGTGTGTAACCAGAGCTGTCTGTGCATTGTGACCTTTTAGTAGATGTGAACAAAAAGTAATTTACGTCAGGCGAGACAAGAATAGAACAAGCAGGAGGATTGTGCTAAATAAGATAACACATTTTCGTCATTCGTATATGTTGCATAAACTGCAATGGACTTAAAACTTACGCACATAACGGATGTGTTTTTTTTTTGCTTTAAAGGTACAACCCTACCATTTTAATAGGTTTTATTGATGCATCAAAAGCCTTTGAGTATGTAAAATATGAAAAGTTGATAAATTGTTTAATTCTGGTATGACCGGCTATAGCAGGGGTCCCCAAACTTTTTCCTGTGAGGGCCACATAACCTTTCCCTTCTCTGATGGGGGGCCGGTGTCAGTTTGTAACAGAAAAAGTGTGACGATCGTAGGGGAGCTCAAAAATTTATTGTTTTCCAGAAAGCCACACAACCAAATAACCCTTTCCAGGTTCTTTACAGAAAAAAAGTCAGGAAACAAATAATAACACTATTAATGAAATAAATAATAACTAAATAACCCTCTCTGAGTTCTTCACAGAAAAAAACAGGAAATAAATAACACTATTTATGAAATAAATAATAACTAAATAACTCTCTCTGGGTTCTTCATAGAAAAAAAAAGCCATGGAACATTAACTTTCTGTTGTGCCATGCACAATCTTCTCCCTTTGCTCTGAAGTTTATGCACGACACCACAACCGTCATTACAGAATCCCACGTCAACATTTTGCAGCACAGTGCTTGCTGGTGAATTTGGCAGTGGACTCGTAGCGGGGCGATGAGACCCCTTTTTTCCAACTCCCGGTTCATGCGTCCCATTATTAGACCGCGAGTTTCAGCCACCATGCTAGCTAGCTTTAACCAGTCCAGGTCCAACTTCTCCATGGTTTGGCACACTTTGTCAAAAATATCCTCTCCTGTTGTAGTCCATTTGAGACTTTGGAGGGCTGCCAGATCCTTGCAAATCTCAAAGTTAGCGCTAACTCCACGAATAAAAATGAGCAGTTGCGCTGTGTCTTGCACGTCCGTGCTTTCATCCAGTGCTAATGAAAAAAAGTCAAATTCTTTCGTCTTCTGCTGCAGCTGGGCATATACATTACTCCCGATTTCTTCAACGCGTCTGGCGATTGTACTCGCCGACAGACTTACGGCATTAAAGGCATCTTTCTTCTCGGGACACACTTCCTCCACGACAACATCCATACATTTCTTAAAAAACTCTCCGTCAGTGAAAGGCTTACCGTTGCTTGCTATCAGTTTAGCAACCCGAAAGCTGGCCCGAACGGATGCCTGGTTCAGCTGAGCTTGGCGTAGAAATGTAGTCTGCTGAGATAATATTCCAACTTTTAGCTTTGAGAGTTTGTCTGCTCGTATTTGGCCTTGCACGCTATCGTACTTGTCTTTGTGACGGGATTCATAGTGCCGGCGAAGATTGTATTCTTTGAATACTGCCACCGTCTCTTGACAGATGAGAAAAACAGCCTTTTCTTTGCATTTAACAAAAAAATAATCGTTTGTCCACTGCAGGTTAAATACCCTGCATTCTGAATCAATTTTTCTCTTAACTAACCTTTTCGCCATTATTCCGTTCTCAAACAGGTTCCGGTTGCACCGTTTTTATATGCTTGAATAGCATCGCAATAGTGATGGCCCCAGGGCTCCGCCCTCACCTGCGATCGTCCAGATGTCTCGCTAACACTCTGCTCACGCATGCAACGGTGGAATGCCCGCATGCATCAAAGGCAAACACTCTCCCCGCGCGTGTCACCAAAGGAGCAATGCGAAGGCCCGCTTCACTGGGATGATTTGTGGGCTCAGCAGGGGTGCAATGAACCAAACACAAGATTAAAACGTCCCAGTCTTCAAGGCCAAATAGGAAAATAAATCCGATAGCGTCTCTGGTATTGTTCAGAGGGCCGGTCCAAATGTGCCGGCGGGCTGCACCCCCCCCCCCCCCCCCCCCAAAAAATTAAAAAAAACAAAAAAAAAACGATAGCGTCTCTGGTATTGTTCAGAGGGCCGGTCCAAATGTGCCGGCGGGCCGGATCCGGCCTGCGGGCCGTAGTTTGGTGACCCCTGGGCTATAGGATTGTCTGCAATACAGTGGTACCTCGAGATACGAGCTTAATTCGTTCCGGGACTGAGCTCGTATGTCGATTTACTCGTAACTCAAATGAATGTTTCCCATAGAAATGAACTAGAAACTAATTAATTCGTTTCAACCATCTGAAAATAACACCATAAACAGGGTATTGGATTGGAAAAACATTTTTATTTGTTCTAATTCGCCATCTATTAACAAAGTAACAAATAACTAGTGGTTTAATAGTACTAAAATGTGTTTAATAGTACTAATATTAGATGGATGTCGCGGATGGGAGAGAGAGATGGCCGGAGAGGGGGCGGACTTTTTGCACGGCAACGCGCTCGTAACATAACATAAACAAATTTAAATGAACTTGGATTACGATGCAGACACTCAAAAATAAGTTTAATCTAACCTTACACTAAACTTAATTTTAATTTAATTTTACATTTTTATACCTTTCTTCTCCCGTGTTGGCTCTATTTGCCCCGCGTCCACCCTGACTTTCAGATGCAACCTATCAAGGGTTGTTTGCTTTTGTATTCCCTTCAAAATATTCCCAAAATGATGCACACAAATGTCCTCATAATAGGATAACGCACGACCACTTGCCAACGAGTAGTATATGCTCCTCTCGTATTGGCAATCGAGCCGCACTGTCTAAGGGAGAAAAAAAAACACTGAAAAAATGCAACGCTCCGCCCAGTGCTCGTAGAGACATTACACGAGGGAGTTGCGACCAGAAAGACAGTGCCCATGATGTTTTTATGAGCAGCTCCTCGCGTCCGCTGTATGCTCGTATATCAAAATTTGTCTCGTATCTCAAGATAAAAATAAAAAAATAAAAGAAAAATCAGACATAGGCTTGTCATCATCTTTGACTAGACAAAAGCCTAATTGTCATCATACCCAGCTGCGTATGACGAAATTGGTAGTGCTTCTCCACAAAGTGCGCTTTCCCAGGCAAAAGCCTAACCAAGTGATAGTTTCAGACTCGCTGGCACTCTGCCGTGATGGATACATCGCATCACCTCCCGAGCGCAACCAAATCCCGGCGACTGCGAAAAGGTTTGCCTCACCGATGCCAACAAAGAATAAAATGGATCACTTACCTCCCACTGTCTTCTTACTTACCTTCAGTCAGCCAGCAGGAGGCAGATCACCGCCCAACGTCCTTCATGTTTCCTCACCACGAAGTTATTACACAGAAGGGATTGTGTGTCATGCTACTGCAAATTCAGAGTCCTGATGGCTGTGGGAAAGAAGCTGTCCTTAAGCCTCTTTGTCCGTACTTTGTGAGACCGGTAGCGGCTGCCAGAGGGCAGCAGCTGTAACAGGTTGTGACCAGGGTGGTGCGGGTCCCCAACAATGTTCCCGGCTCTGCTGAGGTAACGAGGGCTGCCAATATCTTCCAGTGAGGGCAGAGATCGAGCCGCACTGTCTAACGGAATTTTACTCGTATCTCAAATTGCTTGTATGTCGGGGCACTCGTATGTCGAGGTACCACTGTACTGTAAATAATGTTATTAATGATGATAACCTGTCAATGTGTGGGAGCTGTTGGACGTGTGGTCTTATTACTGTATGGAACAGACCGTGACCGGACGTTTGGTCGAAAGACGTTTGGTCCCCGGACGTTTGGTTGACCGGACGTTTGGTAGAACGGACATTTGGTAGAACGGACGTTTGGTAGAACGGACGTTTGGTAGAACGGACGTTTGGTAGAACGGACGTTTGTTAGAACGAGTTCGCATGCAATTGATAAATTTTAACATTGGGTCAATAGGGATTTAATGACTATTATTTAACATTGAGTGAACAGGGTTAGGGTTAAGCAAATGAAAGTCTCGTGACTCAAACCTCGGGACTCGTGAACCCGGCGACCAAACGTCCGTTCTACCAAACATCCGGTCGACCAAACGTCCGGGGACCAAACGTCTTTTGACGAAACGTCCGAGTATCGGAACAGACCTACTAAAAATGCTGAGTTCAGCACATTAACTCATTTAATTGAGTTTTCTCTACAAACTTGAAAATCATTGAAAATGGACTTCAAATTTCAAGTATATCCATTTTCTTTTCTTATTTTTTTAAACAAGTAATAAAAGATATAAAATAAATGACAGGACCAACTATCACACATTAAGTTATGACAAATATTGAGCTTTTTATTGATTGATTTTAAAGTACAAAGTAAATAGTGGCTATGTTTGTGAATATCGAAATCATCCACTCAACCCATTACCACCTTCATTTTCTTATACGTATAGCAATTTAGAAAAAAACAAGTCCTCACAACCTGAAGTTACAATTGGGAATCTTTATCTTCTTCATGCCACTCTCAAATTCCCAGCACATCTGTAAAGCTTTATTACTCCTTGCGGAACACTCTAATTAGAGTAGGACAGTCGTTAAAAGATTCAAGCCACCCCTGCTGCTAATACTCCTCTCACCTTGTTTTTTTTCTTTGATTTTGAAGTTGGGTTGTACTTTCCAGTTCATCCTAAAGTACATTTGATGGAAACAAAGTGCATTTGGTCTCTTGTGAAATTAAGTGCTCTATTTCAAGTAGAATGTAGACTATGCATATCTTGTATTCCGGCACACAATCATGACATGCTAAGCAGGGGTAAATACACAAAATGGTTGTGAAATAATGATAATCAAAATGTTAATTATGTAATGAAAGGGGGGGGGGAAAGTATTGCACTTGATATGTTTTCTTTTTCCCCCTATGCATACATATGGAAAAAATGGCAATTAGAGCATGGATAGCAGAGTTAATTACAAATTCAAGCTGATTTCAGGCTTTTGAGATAGCAACTAAGGTTACATATTCCAAAAAGACTTGGGCAAGGTACACATAATGAACAAAAGATTTGTGAGGCACAAATAACTGCAAATTAGTATATATTTTCTTGATTTTATCTCACAAGAGATTATCCATTTTTGCTCTCTGTTGAGATGTGTAAATATTTTGCAAAAAGGACTTTAGCTATACAGGCTAGCACTGAAAAAATCTTTTTTTATTTGTCTATTTATTTATTATCAGATCTCATTCAGGCACATAAGCTTAGGTCTATATCATACATACAAACATTGACAAATGGCGCTACTGTATGTTTTATTTAAAAAAATAAAATAAAGACACATACCGACTTTTAAGTGAAAGCTTATTTTGCCTTTTTGATTTTTAGAGCCTGCAACCCTTGTGAGGATAAGTGGTATGGAAAATGAATGTGAACGAATGAATGATTATTCGATGTTTTTGTTGCTGGTAAAACGAGTATTCTCCATGATAAGTCCTAATTTAGCAATTTAGTGTTATGATATTTTCATTTAACGGCAACCTATTTTTAATATGCAATGAAAATCAGATCACCAGGTAAAAAAGCAAAACTAGAAATGATAAAACTTTTGATCAGGCCTTCCTTTAACAGGTTTTCTCAAATTGCTAAAACACTAAAGACAGAGATATGTCTAAATAAGTTTAATAAAACTATCCTCATTCTGTCAATGCCACGAATACAAGTCGCATGAAGACTCCATCTGCAAAACAAAATCCACCTTGCTCATAAATCTTAACACATTTTGCATTGCTAAAGTTAAAGCTTATGTAATGCAAAATTCTTGCTATGTCAGCAAAATTTGAACACAACGAACACACCTGGCTTTGTTTGTTATTAACACAGGAAGTCAAAATTGAAGACATTTTCCCCAAATGATGCAATCACATCTATAAAGGTAGTTCAGAGTGCAGTTTGCTGAAGGTCCCAAAATGAACACTGGATGGTGGCAGAACCACGAGATTGGTCTTACTCCCAATTATTTTGCAGACAGCTCTAAATACCATCAGTTTTTACAACAATTTGTCATTGTGGCAGGCCTGGCAATTGTTGTGCAATACTACTGTAACACCTGTTGTGCTCTCTAAGTCATGCCATTCCTATATTTATACTCAGACCTGAATGTTTTTCAGTTTGAATTCTATATGTTTTGTGTATTCATATTTGTATATTTATATTTGGTATTCTAGGCCAGTGGTCCCCAACCACCGGTCCATGGACCGGTACCGGTCCGCGAGCTACCTGGTACCATTCCGTCAGAGAAATAAATAGTCATACCTCTACTTACAAATGCCTCTAGGGACGAAAATTTCAGGTTACGAAACCATACCTGTCAACCTCTGCCGATAACTGCCCTTATAAATGATTATGATTCCCCTTACAAACCCCCAAAAAACCTTACAAACACCGTACGACTCGTATGGTGTTTGTAAGGTTTTTTGGGGGTTTGTAAGGGGAATCATAATCATTTATAAGGGCAGTTATCGGCAGAGGTTGACAGGTATGCAGTTGCAAATGGGTGCCTCAAGATACGTAAAAAGATCCAAGTTATTGTCATAGTTAGTCAATACATTTCCTATATCCATTATTTTATTTTGAAATTTTCGCGAATGCACTGCTTCTTGCTTGAAAATTCCCTACACTCTACTGGGCTCTCATTGGCTCTCTCACAAAAAACGCTCCATGTTTCTTTGACCGCCGTTGTCTGCTTAAACTTATGCTTGCCTGATGTTCACTTCCTGACACTTGTGCACATGCACTTCAACACAAATGGATTTAGCATGTTTACTCATTTTATTGGCTTATTACATAATTTTATGATCATGTTCTCTCATTTTTGTGTGTCTTCACTTTTCCTACAAAATTGGGACACTGATGAATTTTAAGGGTTTATGTGGCCGGTAGTTTTGTGGGGACCGTGGAACGAATTAGAGTATTTACATATAAAGTACTGCTCTACTTACAAAATTTTCAACTTACAAAAAAAGTTCTGGAGCCAATTAATTTCATAAGTAGAGGTACGACTGTATATATGTTTTAGATCTCGCTCTCCTACTTGAAATGAGAAGAGTTGTTATAATTATAAATAATTGCTGTTATGCTTGGACATCGTCCATGGGTACTCGGACGTTTCGTCGAAAGACGTTTGGTCGACCGGACGTTTGGTAGAACGGACGTTTGGTCGCCGGGTTGTTACTGTTGAAACCAGCTCTCAAAATTATAATCATGAGAGAGCGAGAGTGAGTTTAATATCTAAATACCTAATATCAAAATATCAACAGTAAACTCTCTGTCATAATTTGACAGCGAGCGAACCCGGCGACCAAACGTCCGTTCTACCAAACGTTCGGTCGACCAAACGTCCGTCCTACCAAACGTTCGGTCGACCAAACGTCAGGTCGACCAAACGTCCGGTCGACCAAACGTCCGGTCGACCAAACGTCTGGGGATCAAACGTCCGGTCACGTCGTCCATGCACCAACCCAGTCCCCAACCCACACTTTTGTCTTAAGTTGTCGCCCTCCCCATGCGCCTGTCCGTGAGAATATAGGAAGAGCTTTACCGGTATCCCGTGAGAAAAAGGTTTTGGACCGCTGTTCTAGGCCACTGTGTTTATTTCGCCTGACTTCGGTGCAGACTGAATGGGTTTGATTCCCAGTCAGTGGCAATATGAGAGTGTGATTGTTTGTCTGTATTTATGTATGCCCTAAAACTGACTGGCAACAAGTGTTTTAACCTTTTGCAGGATTTGAGCTGCTGTTTAGTGTGGAAGTTTGAGTGTTGAAAAGACGATGTGATTTTGTTCCTATAGCTAATGGAGCGAAGTTTTGTGAAATATGTTTACACAATTGAGAAAAACAGTAGTTTTGGAGTTGTTTGGCAACAATTTTGAAGTCGTATCTGCAAAATTGAGGTTTCCTACATTACTCTGAAGCTATCCAATACGTCTGACATTGATTTACACCAAGTACTGACTTTGACCCTGTTGCATGGTTGATGATAACAAAGAACGCACACGAAATGAATAAAAAAACAAACTTATTGGAAATAAAAGCATCAAACAATGTTAAAATTGGACACATTTCGACTTAAGTGAGATGATGGATCACTTTGCCAGATCAAACTGGTATACAATCTCATTTACTTGGCGAGATTTGATCACTATCTTCTGTGAGTTTTCTAGTTGCCCTACAAAAGGTCAGGGAGGTGGCTATATACTGAATCCAAGAGTGTCTGACTAGCGTCCTGACTTTTAACTCCCGCAATCTCAAAAAGCTGGTCCAACTTGTCTTCGGCAGCAGGGATCTCCTCGATGACATGCAGCTCCTCCGGGTTCAGGATGTGAAGCATGTCGTCAAAGATAGGCTGAAGGTCACAAGGGTCAAGGCGTACTTGCCGAAGTACTGTGTCTTTTTTCTCTATTGGGATGACAAACATGAAAATAAAATGTTGACTTCCTACGCAGATATTTAAATATTATTGTTGTATGTATAAGAATGCACGTGTATATATATTTAACATTTCAGAATACAATTGCTGTGCAATATAACTGTCATGCTCCTATAGGCAAATTAGAGTGTTCAACAAGCCCAATGTTTCCAAACCACTGTCAGGTGTGCCGCAGGAAATTGCAAGAAATCATACAATGTAATATTTAGAGAGAAAAATGAATATGAATATAAAGAGATTAAATTTGAACTATTACAAGGTTAAAATCAAAACATGATGAACCTTAAATTATAGATTACCGCATTTTCACGACTATAAGGCGCACATAAAAGTCTTAAATTTTCTCCAAAATAGACAGGGCGTCTTATAATCCAGTGCGCTTTATATATGCACCAATACTAAAATTGTTATCACGATAAAATAAAATAAATCAGTCGATAAAGGTACACCATCCTCTACAGCTCTCACAACTACGGCAAGCAGCCCCCGACTCTACTATTTCCCGTAGAAAAAGTACTGCGCAGTGACTGCTGGGATATATAGTTATTTTGTCAATACACCCAATGGATTGTGGCCTGGCAATCGGCATCAACACAGCTTTACGAAGCATGGACGCTAGCTACTAGCTAGCTACTATTTATGAATGGATTGTGGCCTGGCGATCGGCATCAACATAGCTTTATGAAGCATGGACGCTAGCTACTAGCTAGCTACTATTTGTGAATGGATTGTGGCCTGGCGATCGGCATCAACGTAGCTTTACGAAGCATGGACGCTAGCTACTAGCTAGCTACTATTTGCGAATGGATTGTGGCCTGGCGATATTTAAGGAATATTTGGAGAAAAGTCATAAAATGATGTGATTAAAAACATTACATTACTACTTATTTTTGCATCACTCGAACAGGAAGTTTGTTCAGGGCCCGCAGACATCAACTTTTTGTGACATTAGTTAAGTCAGTGTGAAAATTACATTTTGGAATAATTTTGGAGGTTTATGTAATTCCTGCTGATAAAACCTTGATTACAATGACTATTGTTAATATTGGCGACAAATTTTTCAATGAAAAGATTTTCAGATGGTGGTGTCCCTTGAGATTTTTTTAAATGCAAAAAGTGTGCCGCAGCGCAAAAAAGCATGTTTTTGGAGTGTGGGAGGAAACAGGCGTACCCAGAGAAAGCCCACTCGTTCAGCGGGTCACCCATTCTGTGACTTGTGAAATGAAAATAAAGGGCATTCTGATTCTGTGTGTGAGTGCAGATTTGTGTGTACGCCCGCATCTGCGTACGAGCGCACGCATGCATTTTTGTATGTGTTTTTGCTTACTCATGCGTGAGTGCACGTACGTGTGTTTCTACAGTCCTTCATACGGGAAATAAAAACTACCCTAAACATGTTTTTAATGAGTGCTGTTGTGTACAAAAAAATCAGTTTTTGCAATGAGTTGTGTAACGTGTTATAGTTTAGTCGTGTATTTAATGTTATTTTTCTATAAATGTATACTTTTTACAAATCTAAATGCCAAATACTCAGAACATCTAATAAAGTTTTTGAAAATGTGCATCGGTAGTTATGAAACAAAGAACCTTCTTAAGAATTGAACATTGTGTTTTCAATTGTTTTGCTTTAATGTGTAATTGCGGGTATTGTGTTAATCGTTTTTGAAAGTTTCGAGCTTCTCTTTTGGTGGTGTACTTTGATTTTTTTTAAGTGAAAAGGTGTGGCTGTGTTTAGATAGCTTCAGAAAAGTGTTTTATTTAGGCACGGGGGGGATGGAGGAGACTTGTGTGTAATGTGTTTTAGGATTTGGGAAAACTAGACGATTTAGTGCAGGGGTGCTCAATCGATTGCCAAGGTACTAGTGGTAGATCGCCTGAGATTTGATCCAATCTGCTAGTTTCCTACGGGCCCGAACAATGTCTCGTTTGCATCGCGACTTTGCAATGCACCAACCACAATTCAGTAATCCTCAGTGCCAAAAAAAACAACCCACCCCAGGAAGGTTGGCTACTTGAACAAGGTAGATTGTGGGAGATTGGCTCCTTGAAAAGTAGATATTGGAACAAAAACCTGGTTTGTTTACAAAAGCACCCTCTTGGGGCCTTTGCAGCCCTAATGATGGCCTAAATGCCATCAGATGTACTGAACAACTACAACATAGAGGAAATTGTAATTCTTTATCTTCAAATATCTACACGCGTGAGCTAAAATATTAAAATGTCGTGGAAAAGCCAGTTTCTTTCAATAATTAATTTCAAAAACTGAAGCTTGTATGTTATATTAGTTCACTAGACACCAAGAAACATAAATCACACCTGAATTGGTGGCCAGCCAATCACAGAGAAGACTGAGGACAATTGTTCGCACTGACACCTAGGGGCAATTTAGTGTTCAACTCGCCTATCACGCAAGCCCAAAGAGAACATGCAAACTCCACATAGTGAGGACCACCTGGGATGGATCCCTTGATCACAGAACTGAGGCCGACGCGCTAATCACTTCTCCACCGTGCCACCTCATGAAACATCTATGCAGAAAATGTTCTCTATAAGACACACTTTTTTTATAGGTTGGATGGGCCTAAAAACTAATTCTCAAGTGTGATGGCTGTTTTTTTTTTCTGAGCACCTGTTATTTTGTTTTTATGTTGTTGTTTTTAAGGCTATGGTTATGTGAAAAATTACTATATTAACAGATGCTTTACCCTGTTGTTCTCAATTGTACTTTTGTTATTTTAGAATATGTTGGTTCCTGGTTTCTGATCAAATAAAAAAAGGACATATAGTCCAAAATTACAGTAGATCATTTGTTTTGATGGATATTTTTTGTGCTGCCATAACCTATAATAGAAAGTAATTCAAGCAATCAGCGACATACACTGACAATGGGTAAGAAAATAAAGAAAATATGGGAAAAATACAAATGAATTCAGTTCAATTATAGGTAATTCATTAGTCCATTTTTTTTTCATTGATTCATTAAAATAAACCCTTTGGTTATTTTTCCCACAGTTCTTAACCATAACACTGAGAAATACTGACAATAACCACAAGAGGGCAATCATAAATCAGCCATCTAACCTCTGAGTCGCAATCAAGGCGGGGTGTGCTGGAGCCTATCCCAGCTGACTCCGGGCCAAAGGCGGGGGAGACCCTGAATCAGTGGCCAGCCGATCGCAGGGCACAACGACATGGACAACCATGCACACTCACACCCACACCTAGGGGCAATTTTGAGTGTCCTACCATGCATGTTTTTGGAATGTAGGAGGAAACCGGAGTACCCGGAGGAAACCCACGCAGGAAAACATGCAAACTCCACACAGGTGGAATGACCTGGACTTGAACCCAGGACCCCAGAGCTGTGTGGCCGATGCGCTAACCATTCACGCCACCAGCCTTTTTGTTGTCCTATTATAATCAATTTTAATATGCGTGTTCTTTAGATCAGAGTTTCCCAATCGTTTTTCAGCTGCGGGGCACTTTTTGCATTGCAAAAACCTCAATGCTCATCCCAGGTAAAAATCTTCAAATTTAAAACTTTGTCACCTATAGTTACAATATAAAATCATGTCAAAGTTTTATCAACAGGAATCAAAGAAACACAAAAAAGTATTGCTATATCTAATTTTTCACCCCAGCTTTACGTCGACAAAGCTTGATGACGGCGAACCCTGAACAACCAGTTTACATGTAAAAATTTACCGATTCAATTCTCGTAAGTTCATGACTTTTTCCTCCCAAGATTACCGTATTTTCACGACTATAAGGCGCACCGCATTATAAGGCGCACCGCATTATAAGGCGCACCCTCAATGAATGACACATTTTATTTTTTTTCCCATATATAAAGCACACTGGATTATAAGGCGCCCTGTTTAATTTGGAGAAAATTTAAGACTTTTAAGTGCGCCTTATAGTCATGAAAATACGGTACTTAAATATAATATTACGTGAAAAAGCATTTTTGTGGTCACACAGACTTTACGTTACCAAAAGTTGATGCCCGTGAAACCAAACAACTTCCGGTTCACGTGACATTAAAATTATGTAAACAAAACAAAGCAAAAGAGCAGCCTTCATTTTGCCCAGGACCCGCGTGTTGGCCACCCCTGAACTATGGCATCGAAATTAGTACCCAACTCACCTTTGGTAATAAATGAACCGTTCCTGCTAAGAGCAGAGTCTTTGCTGGAGGTGGAATCACAACGAAGCAGCGGTTCTGATTCATCATGGAAGAAACCTTTGGTGCGATCCACTGGTGACTGCTCCACACCTGTTGCATTGCCACCAATGCTCATGGGAGATTCTTGAGGCTTGTGAATGGGACTTAGGCTTTGGCTTACATTCACAGATGCCATCAGCTGGTTTATATCAAACTGGAAAAGACACAACAGATGATAAACAACATGTTTTTGAGGTCAACTTTCAATGTTCAGTGTTTCCATAACAGTTAATGAAGAAAATTGCTTATTTGACCAGTGCTTGAGGTAAAAGGATGACTTTGTCAGTGTTGGGTTTATTCTGGGATGTTACTATATGTTCATTAAGCATTTAATAGGTAATGAAGCTATAAATTAATTTGTGCTATACTTTATGTTGGGACCGAGTAAGCTCGAGGACACTTTCCCCCACAGCTGCTTTCGAGGCCAGTTAATTGTTTTCAGGACTATTGACCGAAGGGACAGTTGATTTTACAGTTTTAACCAGATCTATTTTCTACAACCTGTCATTAGAAGAAACGATAGATTAGATATATAGATTCAAGTGTCTATAATATAGAAAATAAATATACAGTAATACCTCGACATACTAGTGCCCCAACATACGAGCAATTTGAGATACGAGTAAAATTTTGAGCAAATATTTATCTTGAGATACGAGACAAATTTTGATATACGAGCATACAGCGGACGTGAGAGGCTGCTCATAAGAACATCATGGGCACTGTCTTTCTGGTCGCAACTCCCTCGTGTAATGTCTCTACGAGCACTGGGCGGAGCGTTGCATTTTTTCAGTGTTTTTTCTCTCCCCGTTAGTCAGTGCGAATGGCGAAGCGATCGCTAATACGAGGAGGAGTATATACTACTTCTCGTTGACAAGTGGTCGTGCGTTATCCTATTGTGAGGACATTTGTGTACGTGATTTTGGGAATATTTTGATGGGTAGACAAAAGCAAACAACCCCCGATAGGTTGCATCTGAAAGTCAGCGTGGAGGCGGAGCGAATAGAGCCAACCCGGGAGAAGAAAGGTATCAAAATTTAAAACAAATTAGAATTAAGTTTAGTGCAAGGTTAGATTAAGTTTATTTTTGAGTGTCTGCATCGTAATCCAATCCAAAAGTGCAAAAAGTCCTCCCCCTCTGTCTCTCTCTCCTCTCCGCGAAATCCGTCAAATTTTAGTAATATTAAACACATTTTAATACTATTAAACCACTAGTTATTTAGTACTTTGTTAATACATGGCGAATTAGAACAAATAAAAATGTTAGTCCAATCCAATATGCTGTTTTTGGTGTTTTTTCAGAGGGTTGGAACGAATTAATTTGTTTTCAGTTAATTTCTATGGGAAACGTTCGTTTAAGTTACGAGTAAATCGACATACGAGCTCAGTCCCGGAACGAATT
Organism: Stigmatopora argus; assembly: GCF_051989625.1. Classification (NCBI taxonomy): domain Eukaryota; kingdom Metazoa; phylum Chordata; class Actinopteri; order Syngnathiformes; family Syngnathidae; genus Stigmatopora; species Stigmatopora argus. The sequence continues at coordinate 4,212,080 of NC_135405.1, read as the reverse complement.
AAGCTCGTATCTCGAGGTACCACTGTATTACTTTTGTTTAAAACTGTTACTGCTGTTTCATTTATTAGCTCCATGAAATGCCTCTCCTGCCTATCCTTTTGTCTCTTGTCATTCTATCTGTGCAAACCCCTCCCTTTTTCCCCCTGTCTCTCTGGAGCAGTAATGAACATTCAGTTCCAACCAGTAAGGACTGGTTTGGAGTTTAGCTGATGAGAGAGGGGCTTGTTTTCTCAGCCTGGAGGTGGTAGCAGAAATGTAAGACTAATTTACCCGTGTTCTCTTCCATTCATTGATGACTGCATTACTGTGCTGCACAGTTCTAACAAAGTATTTAATTCTGTGTCATATAAAAGCATTTATTGTATCGAGAATGAGAACAAAACACAATGGCATGTCAACACGGAAAAAAGAGAAAAGTGGAACATTCGACACGTTACCCAAAGTGATGGACAACTTCAAATGGGCAGGAAGTTTGAGGTTTCAAACAGGATGAATAACAACGTCTAATATTATGAGTTGCATAAACTAAGTTCTTACTTATCTCAAGAAGGTTTTGGAAGTCAATTTGTTTTATTTCACAATTAAAATGCCCAGTTGAGGAAGAAATATGCCTCTTTAGTCATTCCAGTATGTCAAATAACATAACATATTGTACGCCAAGCTTCTTCTGTAGTTCTCATTGCTTGCTATCAATGAATATTGGAAGCAATTCATTTCAGTATTCTTTTGCCCAGATTAATTTAATATGAATATTTAGAGTGAATTAGATTGATTGTTAATGCATAGTGCTTCACATTGTCCAAGACACACTGCTGTTTTACTACAGTATAAAGGCTAATTCAGCTTTATTGCAAGCTAATGGGGATTTTCATTGTTGTCGTTAATTGCTGGTGATTATGACATCAGCACAAAAACTTAGACATAAAACTCTTCTAGCAGTAGGGTGAGGATCTGCAAAGGAAAATAAACACTAAACCTGGAATCTACTAACTACATAATTTATAAACCTGCTGTTAAAGTAGATTAGATTAGAACTTTATTCCATCCCGTATTCGGGAAATTTCCTTGGAAGACAGACACAGAAGACAATGTAGACCTAGGTAAAAAAAACTGGAGCCACACACAGGAAGTCCACAAGGTGGGGACCTTCTGCAGACTGAGACTGAGGTTAAATATGCAGAATCAATCTTTCAAGATCTAAAAATAAATAAAAAAAATCCAGAAATGTTTTATGCTCTAGACAAATTTAGAGTTATCTTTATTTGTACATTTTGAACCTGGATATTTTGGCTGGAAACGATGCAGCGAAGGGGCAAAACAGATGTATGTTCTTTTTAAAGGGCATACTGACAAATATTCCATGTTAGGAAATATACAGTTTGAATGATCCCTAGTTCAATCAGATTTGAAGATGCAAACATGCTCCATAAAATGACTCCAGCTAAAGTGGGTGTAGTCTAAGAATGTCGTGCAAAACTTTTTGGGGAAACTTTTTAATAAATTTGCATTAGATTGATGTTTCAGGTCTCTATCAAGAAAGAAATCCAGAGAACACAGCATTGAAGGATCATCCACTGATTATTAAACAGTGACGAAAAATTGAATTGCCTGCACTGACAGACAGGAATTCTATGAATGTAGATTAAGACCTTTAACTGCTGGGCTTTGACCTTGAAAATGTCATCAAGCATTTTTCTTATTAAATAGTATTTTTTTTTAAAGTTTGTCCTCTGTCCAACCTTGATATTCTCCTACCTGTGGGTTGTCCTCCATGACCAGTCTGAGCCTCTCCACTATGTCAATGCGGCGCTGTCGATGCAAGGCATTTATCAGCTTCGCCAGATTAGCATCACTGTCTCGAATGGTCCAATGCTGCAGAGCAGCGTATGCCCGCTCATGATCTGACGAGTACCCGCTAGAAAAGGCGGCCACCTCGCGCTCGGTGACGTTGGCCAGCGATTGATAAATGTCAATCCACTGTGGGCCCACCTGGGCTGCAACCAGTTTCAGAATGTCCACACCTAAGAAAAAGATACAAATTTATTTACATTTCTGTATTCATTTCTTCATTTTCCATACTGCTTATCCTTACAACGGTCACTGAATGGAATTGAATGCTTTTATTGTCATTATACAAGTATAATTAGGTTTAAAGCTTTCACCACATAGTGCATGGAGCCTAGCTCAACCAACTATGGGGACCAGGCGGGGGAAACCCTGAATTGGTGGCCAGCCAATAGCAGGGCATAAAATGAACAAAGGATTGAATTATCAAATTCAATAGATTGGACCCATAGTCGTTTTCTTTGTTAAATAGACCAAAATATTGTCAAACTAATTTTTTTTATAACTCATTCGGCCAGAAAACTACAGTTGCTACCCAGTGAGGTGACTGGTGTATGACATTAAATTAGATTAGATAACTTTATTCATCCCGTATTCGGGAAATTTCACTGTCACAGTAGCAAGAGGATGAGAATACAGACACAGGAAAAGACATTTTAGACATAAATAAATAGGTAATAAATAAGTTAATAAATAAGCGTGTTGCTGAAATATATATATACATATACACACATATATATATGTATGTATATATATATATGTGTGTATATATATGTGTGTGTATATGTATATATATATATATGTGTAAATGTGTATATACATATATATACATACATTTATATACATACACATATATATACATACATACACATATATACATATACATACACATATATATACATACATACACATATATATATATATACATACATACACATATATATATATACATACATACACATATATACATACACTGTCACAATGAAATTTCCTGAATACGGGATGAATAAAGTTATCCAATCCAATATATATAAATATAAGACCACCGATTTCGTTATACGCAGCTGTGTATGATGACAATAAAGGCTTTTGATTTTTTGATTTGATATACACATACATACAGACATACACATAAATATATACACATCTTACATACAGTAGTTTCATTACTGTGGCAGCCAGCGTTTTAGTAGATTCCAAATTTAGTGTTTATTTTCCTTTGTAAATCAGAATTTTGGACAAGGTGTATTATAATCTGAAAGGAATGCATATTGTCATTAAAGGTAACACCACAGACACAACACTATCAATGAAATATATAAAAAAATAAAACCATACAAATTAATCTTCTAATGTTTCTAACAGGGCGGCCCAGCGGTCGGCCTCACAGCTCTGGGTTCAAATCCAGCTCGGTGCACCTGTGTGGAGTTTGCATGTTCTACCTGGGCCTGCGTGGGTTTCCTTCGGGTACTCCGGTTTCCTCCCACATTCCAAAGACATGAATGGTAGGCTGGTTTAGACACTCTGAATTGCCCCTAGGTATGAGTGTGAGCATGAATGGTTGTCTCCTCATGCCCGAAAGTCAGCTGGAATAGGCTCCAGCACCCTCTGCGACCCTTGTGATGATGAAGTGGTTCAGAAAATGAATGTCTAACATAGTGTTCCAATCAATTGAATTCAATACACTCACTGAAGTCGTTCTTCTTTATTGTGGTCAGAAATTGGCTTATTCTCCTCATTCTTATGAACTTTTCTAGCTAACATTATCACACTATTGACTGCACACAATGAATTATTCATCCACTGCAATAAGCATCAGTTTGTGCCCTGATTAGTGCCCACTGAGGCCAACATGCTAAATGCACAAATCCAGGATGATTTTGAAAGATTAAATGGATAAGCCACTGCATGGAGATATGTGTCACACATCTGCACGCACGGAATCATGCTGATAAATGAATACAAATTCCTATGAGTCTATAGACCAATACAGTTAAATACGTGCATGCATATATGAACAATATATGCTCGGTAATTGTACTAAGTTAATTTTGTCTTTGTTGGGTTTATGCTGGGATGTTACTATCTGTTCATTAAGCATTTAATAGGTAGTGAAGCTATAAATTAATTTGTGCTATACTTTATGTTGGGACCGAGTAAGCTCGAGGACACTTTCCCCCCCACAGCTGCTTTTGAGGCCAGTTAATTGTTTTCAGGACTATTGACCAAACAGGACACCATGTTCCAGGCCGAGACTGTTGATCGGAGTTGGCATTGAAGATCTACGAGGGACTCTTAAATTGCTTTGACTTGGATTCCGGCAGATGGCGATAATCGAATTAACTTCCGAAAATACTCGCATATTGTATAAAAATGCTGTCGCTCGGTTTACCTTAAATGGAATTATTATGCTTGCTTGTGCAAATTATTACGCAGTTGTTTTGGTTTCCGATCCGCTCGGGTCACTTTGTATGCTTACTTGTGCAAATTCTTACGCAGGTGTTTTTGGTTCCGATCTAATATGAGATTGATGTGGCAGTTGTTTTTTGACCATAATGGTGTTATTCGGTTAGCTTATGCAATTGTTTGAATCAGATTACCTCAAATGTTTTGATTATGCGCCGGCTAAATTGACAGAGGACGATGTCGTTTCTTTAGAATCATCCTGGACGAGGGCAAGTCGGGAGTGATTTTCCTTGCAAGTTGTAGCCAGAGTATGTTAATGATGTCTCCCTGTTTTGATTAAAGTGTATTAATAATAAACCTATCAGTCTTCTTGTTATCTATGTTTTGAATGGTTCGGTTATAAGAGACAATGGGGATTTTTTTAGGTTTAGTCATCTGACATGTTATAAACGCACCAAAATATATGCTCAGATTCCTATAATACATACATCCATATTTGTTACTGTTACACTCCACACCATCAATCTAAAAACTGACCATTAGTTTTTGAACCCCTTTCGTCAAAGTTCCCCTCTGAATATTTCTAATGGATACAATCAGATATGCATGTATGTTGTAAATACATACAAAATCCCTCACTCAGCCTCAAGATTAATAAACTCAAGTGGGTCATGGACCCACAGGACCTCGCGTGCCAACCTTGTGGGTCAAAAGCCTGCCGCCTCGTTGGCATTAACAGACAGTGACAGCAGAGAAATCCCCTTGCTCTGTATGCCTCACTGTCCCTGTTAGCTGGACACACTTGGATGGCCTATATAAGTCTCGTGATGATTCAGTGTGCCAACCAGCAGATGTGCTTGTGTATTTGTAAGAGGAAGAGAAGGCTGAGCGTGTGTTTATTCAGTCGTGTGTCCAACAATGTCAACTACGATTTTCCTAAAACCCATGTCAAATTCTATTACAATGACTCTTTCATGTGCAAATTTAACATTCCTTAAAAATAAGTTGCCTTGCTGGGGGGCACTGCAAATCTTAATGAGTAACAGCACAAATTGTGACAATGTTTTTCTTAACATTTCTCCAGGAGTATGACAAGCAACACTTGAGCCTAAAGCCTATCGAACAAATTCATTGTCTGTGGATGGTGACTCATCTTCCCTGGAGTGGTCTAGAGCATTCCACTTGTGACATTATCGGTTTTCTTTGGGAGATCCATTAAAACTGGTTGTACTGCACATCCATTATGAAATCATTTGGCGGGGGAAAAAGGGACATTTCTGTATTGAATAAATATTTGTGGAAAAAGTGACAGAACTACAGTCTTCTAATTAGAAATATTTATATCAAGTACACTATGTAAACCTTTGGTTACAGAACATTTAGTCACACAGCCCCCAAAATCTGGAACTCCCTACCATCCAAATATCCACCTAATTACTACCTTCTCACTCTTCAAATCCGGTCTCAAAACATATCTGTTTCAATTATCGTATCCAGCATGTTCCACTGTTTGTCTGTGCTTTGTTAATGTTATTTTATGTGCTTAGTTTCTTAGATCTCATTTCATATTTATCTCTTTGGCATGGCCATCAATGTGTGGAACATCTCTGCGACAATGCCGAAGTTTGCCTGCGTTAAGATTCCGTACTGGCTACTGGCGACCAGCCCATGCAGGTTGTCGGCTAAGAAACGTCTAGCCGAAGCCAGCCAGTGCTTGCCCAGTACGTGGGCATGCTAGGCAGGAAACCACCACCATTCGCGCAAGGCCGTGGAGTCCGAGTTTCGGGGCCACCAGGGCAATCAGAAGTACTAGTAGTAGTAACCACAGTCGTGACCGGACGTTTGGTCGACAGACGTGTGGTCGACGGATCGACCAAACGTCCGTCGACCAAACGTCTTTCGATCAAACGTCCGGGTACCAACCACAGTCATGAACACAACGTCGAATGGCAAATGGAATTAGCGTCGTGGGACTACTGCCTCCATGATAACCTTGCCTCCTGTCCCCGGGTATCATCAGTGCTTCGCTAATTGGTTTGTGGAAACAGAAAGAACCGTAGCTAACCTAAGCAAAAGCCAGGAATCTATCTTTCGATTCGGAAAAGGTGCTTCTGTCAAAAAGGTTCCCAACTCCTGGCCTATGATGTAACGAATGCGCCCTCGGAAAATACCGAAAACGGAAAAACAACGGTGTGAAGTGACTTAATTTGCAACATATATTTTCCTACTTAAGTTGGAAATGTGTAAAACATGGTGAAAAACAGCGTTGTACTTTCCGCCATCCTCCCTTGTTAAATATCCACTCTGTTGATATGATTGCCAAGTTCCACATTCTGGCCCAGTGGGGAGCCGCGTTTTAGAATATACTGTGTTGCAGCACAAATGTGGGTTTCGATTGCTTGTTCCTAAATCAGCCTCATGCGAAGGATCGTTTTGGGGCTAATTCCAAAGGAAACTTCTTTCAGCCATGCACATATTTCACAATGTAATGGCTGGTGTTCTCCAGGGGTGGCCAAGTCCGGTCCTTGAGAGCCCCTATCCAGTAAGTTTTCCATGTCTCCCTCCATCAACACACTTGAATCAAAAAATAATTGGGATCGGTATGAAGCTTCTGGACAGCTTGCTGATGAGTTGATCATTTGATTCAGGTATGGTAGAGGAGGGAGATATGGAAAATAGACTGGATAGGGGCTCTCGAGAACCGGACTTGGCCACCCCTGGTATACACTGTACTAGGTGTTGAATTGAAATAGAAATATAGGTAGGTCAAAGGCCGTTGGTGCATGCAGCTGTCTGCTGAACATAAGGTGGGACCTGACCTGGATTTGAACCCAGGACCCCAGAGCTGTGAGGCCGACGCGCTAACCACTCGCTCCACCGGGCCGCTGATTCAGGAAATCTTGTTATTCATTGTATGTTGCTACAATAAAAATATGTGACGGTACTGGCTGTACCTCATCAAATAGGTAACTTAGTATATGGAAATCTTTCACTTTTGTTTTCTTATTTATTGTTGGTCTTTTAACTACCTCTAGTAAATGAACATTAGACCTTTCAAGGGGAGCCAACCATGCACCTTGAAAGGATTAAAAACCTATTGTATTTATTGCTCCAGAAGGTAAATCGTAGTGTAAATGCGTGTTGTGTTGTTATTCAAGTGCATATGTTTCATTAGTTAAATACATACACATGGGCATTAGATTAGTCATCTAATCAGAAAGACGCCTACACTCAATACACAAAAACAGAAATTCAGCCTTTACAGCAGTTTCCGTTTAACTGGGTTTTCGAACAATTCCTAACTAGTTTTCTGTGGGTTAATCACTTTAAATTGAATCCAAAATTGTCATGAAAATTCTAGGCCTGTGTCATCAAAATATGGATGATCTGTAATGACAACACTGCAAAAGAACCTAGTAGGCTCCTCCCAGGAGTTTATGACTTTTCTAAGATTATTAGCATGTACATTGTTGTCCAAGATGGTTAAACTTTACACCTTTTTAATCAAATAATGAAATAATCCTTCTAGATTACCATTAAACATATATACAAAAAATGTTCTATATAAATCAAACTTTTTTTCGTATGTTCGCTAGAACTATGTTGGTCTGCAACAGGTTTTCCTTTCTGACCACAGACTGGGCAATAAAACGATAACGATAATTATCGTGAAATAATTTTTTGTCAAGGATAATATTAAAAAGGTTTGATAAAAATTCGATAATTTAAAACTGCAATTACCCCACCTGCCCACCACATAGAGCGGGGGCGCTGTTGCAACATGAACGCTAGTTCCAAACCAATGCTCAGGAGAAGACGAGGAAATTTGCTTTTAACATGTTAGCAATAACACGGAGCATGAACGCAAAAGGACAATAACACGGCCAAAATGAGCGATTATGAGATGCAGGAGAACACAGATCCGATTCACTAAAAGATCCAAATGAATTCTACCAGGCGTTTTTTTTACTTTTTTTAAATGCCTTGTAAATTATTGAAAATGTCCTTAACCCATTGTCCTCATTGGAGGACAGCCTGTAATATTTTTCTTACTTGATATTAAAATATTTCTCCATAAATAAAAACGTTGGAATAATCTAAATCTTTTTTCATGGGTAAAATAGGTTCAATTCGTCCCACTTTTTTATTTTATTTTTTGTAAATGGCCATAAGTGAGGTAAATTTACACTTTCTTTTTGTGAGGCTGAAAATAGTCTGCTTGCCAAATTGATTATTTGATTTATTTCATATAGCACAGTAACTTTTGGTTTGAAGGCAAACTTATAAAAATAAAGACGCCTATCAAAATTTCTGCAGGTTTTATTCTTTAAGTTTCATAGTGTAAGGAGATGTCTTATTTTTATTGCACAACAGAACAACAAAAATACTTTTTTAAAATCAGCATATTTTATATTGTCTTTTCTTATAAAGTGGGGTGTGTGTATGTGTCATTGTTTACCTTCAACCTGCTCAAGGGACTTAAGATGGAAATTAGCCCTCGGCTACAATCTTACATTTTTACATATATATGTTCATTAACATGAATATGTTAAGTAATATGTGCTCTCACTTATTAAATAAATCAAACTCAAAATTTCATAATTGAATAAGGAGGAAAGTTAATTATTTATTCCCAGAAGTTTGAAGTTTCAAATTTGTAAGAAAAAATATGTGAACGTTATCGTGATAATTATCGATATCGACTGACAATTGTTGTCACTCAGCTCTATCTTTAGTTATGTGAAAAAACTACTATGGTAACGGATGCCTATTTAGCCTGTTCTCCGTTTTACTATTGTTATTTTAACATGTTTATTCTCGGTTTCTGATAAAATAAAGATTTGTGGCTTATACTCGGGTGCGACCAATAGTCCTATAGTGTTGTGATCTTGTACCCTTTGGGGAGTTCAATTATGCGTCCAAATACAGTAAGTGCAGTTGAGTTGTCAAATCGCAGAATCAGTATTTCAACAACACTAGTCCTTTTCTTAATCTAGGGCAAAAGTAGATAACATACTTCGTTAATCAGTTAATAACACGCCAGATATAAACTATACGTAGAAGAAATGAGACAAAACTTACACTTAATACATGTAGCCTGTACAATTTGGATAGAGACCATGTTAAGAAATGTTCTAAAGAATGCATTCATGACGTCTTCCTAACAAATTCCTGAACAAACACTCCACTTCACTTGCATGTATAACATGTTGTTTATGTCTTTTACTTTCTTTTTACTTTCGTCCATCAATACAGTGCATCTCTTTGTCTCTATGTATGCTGGAAACCTGTTTGAACTCTGCATGTACAAAAACAACAACATTCAAAGCAGCTGAAACCAGATGATTCCAGTTCTTTGTGGTCAGTTACTGTGCAGACGGGGGGGTTGTTCTTTATCGTAGCATGTGGGCACACACACACACACACACACACACACACACACACACTGTATATACAAAAGTTGTTTTTGTTTGTTTTTAAGTTCAGTGTGTCTTTCTGTTTCACCATGTGAAACTGATCTCTCCACCTGTTACTCCTTGCTGTTTTGTCAACAGATATGCCCGAGAGATCCAAACAAAAGGCAAAATTTACTTCCAAAACAAGAAGGCATTGTAAGAAATGCAAAAAACAACATGGACATAATCCAGAGAATAAAATCACACAATACAATACATTTTGAAACACACACAATAGGTGAAGGAAAATATAGATACAAAGTACTCATTGGTTAAATCAGTGTTTCCCAACCAGTGTTGGTGTGCCGTGAGCAATGGTCAGGTGTGCCGTGGGAAATTGCAAGTCACACAATGTAATATTCAGAGAGAAAAATTAATATGAATTTAAGGAGATTAAAATTGAACTATTACAAAGTTAAAATCAAATCATGATGGAACGTTAAATTATAGATGATACTATCGAAGATTCAAATTGTGAAACAGTCATTTTGTTGCTTATTTTTCTGTATTTTTGTAATATTAGGAGATTTAAGTAATATTTGGAGAAAAGTCATACAATTATGTGATTAAAAACATTGCATTGCTTATTTTTGCATCACTCGAACCAGAAGTTGTTCCGGGGTCCGCAGACATCAATTTTTGGTAAGTGTTGGGTTTATTCTGGGATGTTACTATATGTTCATTAAGCATTTAATAGGTAATGATGTTATAATTTAATTTGTGAGGACATTTTCCCCCCACAGCTGCTTTCGAGGCCAGTTAATTGTTTTCAGGGCTATTGACTGAACAGGACACCATGTTCCAGGCCAAGACTGTTGATCTGAGTTGGCAATGAAGATCTACAAGGGACTCTTAAATTGCTTTGACTTGGATTCCGGCAGATGGCGATAATCGATTCAACTTCCGAAAATACTCGCATTATTGTTTAAAAAATACAGTCGCTCTGTTTACCTTGTAAAGAAATTATTATGCTTATTTGTGCAAATTCTTACGCAGTTGTTTTGGTTTCCGATCCGCTCGGGTCACTTTGTATGCTTACTTGTGCAAATTCTTACGCAGGTGTTTTTGGTTCCGATCTAATATGAGCAGTTGTTTTTTTACCTTAATGGTGTTATACGGTTAGTTTATGCAATTGTTTGAATCAGATTACCTCAAATGTTTTGATTATGCGCCGACTAAATTGACAGAGGAAGATGCCGTTTCTTTAGAATCATCCTGGACGAGGGCGAGTTGGGAGTGATTTTCCTTGCAAGTTGTAGCCAGTGTATGTTAATGATGTCTCCCTGTTTTGATTAAAGTGTATTGATAATAAATCTATCAGTAAGATTAGGTCAGTGTGAAAAATGTAATTTGGGAGGTTTATGCGATTTCTGCTGATAAAACTTTGACGAGAATGACTATTGTTAATATAGGCGACACAATTTTAAATGAAAAGACTTTAAGATTGTGGCGTCCCTTGAGATTCTCTCAATGCAAAAAGTGTGCCGCAGCTCAAAAAGGTTGGGAAACACTGGGTTAAACTTCAGTGCTGTGTGCAAGCCTGTGCTGAGAGCAACAATTTATAACAGGCTTTTCTTGTGTAACCAGTGCCATCCGTGGCGTAAGCGTCCAAGCAACATTGACCAGCTCACTGGTTCTCTAACAATGATGGAAATCAAGGTAAAACTTAGGCCCACAACTGCAATATTCCAAAAAAACCTGTTTATTAACGATGGGCTTCGTGATGCTTAGAGCAGTGTGGAAGAGTTTAAAGTCCCACTAGCTCGTGCACCTTTTCTTTGTGAAATTAACCAAAAAGAGCAAAATACAGTTTTAATCCCATTTCACTGTTGGCCAGTAAGCTAAGGTCAGTTACCTGAAATGATATACCAGAATGTCCCCTTTTTTCCGCACTGCTTCTTCATCCATTTAATTTCATTGCTTTAGCGGCCCGCGTTTTATTAAAACATTCAATCTTTTGATCAGAAAAATGGTTAATACATGTGTTACTACGTGTTTTGTAGGAAATTGCTCCCATGTGAAGACTGTCAAAATAAGCATTCATTTTTTGGTCAGAACAAACGGTGACCAAGTGACAAGGACACGTTACCAACAAAAAGTTGTTAATGGATTGGGAACCGAAACCAAAAATAAATGATTTTTTCAATCACTATGCTTGCATATATAGTCCAGAGGCATCAATTTGATATATTTACCATTCATTCGGTATTTGTATTTGATATGAAAGCCGCCCAAGATGCTTTTGTGTCGGGCTTGCTCTCCTGTTCTCCCTCATTCACTTGCATTGTGCTATCTATGCCTCTGGTTTCAACTTGTATGCTAAATATCTTCTTAATCGTGTTCATCAGGCAAGCCCTATGTTTGTATGAAGACCACATATCTGTGTGCGTGAAGTCGGTGCAGGAGTGTTTGAAGATTAGACAGTTACCGGTTGATGGCAACGTGCTTCTGTTTTTCATATTTTCTTATAAATATATTCATAAAACAAAATTGGCTGTTCCTTCTTAAACACACATGGTCGAATCGGTCTGAAAAGACTAATTTTCTTTTTTTCCATTCATTTTCTGAACCGCTGGTCCTCACAATGGTCATGGGGGGTGCTGGAGCCTATCCCACCTAACTACGGGCACCAACACCCTCAATCGGTGGCCAGCCAATCGTGGGGCACAAGGAGATGGACAACCATTTACAGTCACACTCATATCTAGAGGCAATTTAGAGTGTTCAACCAGCCTAATCTGCATGTTTTGGGATGTGGAGGAAACTGGAGTACCCGGAGAAAACCAACGCAAGCCTGGGGAGAGCATGCAAACTCCAAACAATAAGGACCCACATGGGAATCGAACCCTCGACCCCAGGACTGAGAGGCTGACATGCTGACCACTACAAACCAAAATGATTTTACTGACATGTTCAAAATTATGTCGGTTATTATAAATCATCTTGGTAATGGTTAATTTTCAGTATACTGCCCTTTCTATCCTAGCTGGAATCATTATCTCTGGATACGTCATCAGTTTCAACTATGCAGAGGTACACTGTTAGTAAAATTATTTTAATTGCACAATTTCAATTGTTCTGGATCTCTGTGAATCTTGCTATTTATTTTGAATCTCCTCTTTCATCCATCTATCATTTAATTATTGTATAAAAACATGTGATTTTGGACTTTAAGACTAGGTGAGAAAAAATAATCTACAAGAATTTGAAGGTCAAGATTTTGTCTACAGAAAAGTCTTATTTACAGTTAAGCCCCGATTTAAAAAAATTACATTTCTATCTGAGAAAATATTGTCAGCTACCCCCACATCTAAGGTTTATAATTACTGACTCATTAAAAAGTTATTGTAGCAACAGACTAACCTTGTCCATTGGAGTAGTAGATCCACTTCTCTTTAATCTGTGTGGGGGGCAAAGATGTTTTTTTCGGGATTGCCCTCTCAACGATACTGCTCGGGTCCTCCATGGGTCCTTTCTCAAGCACATGAGAACTCCGTTTCACACTGCACATTACTATCACCACCAATACGACCAGAAGCAGCAAGACAATCATCCAGGGGAGGTGCTCATTAATATCGAAGTGACCATGAGGGCTTGGCCGCGGGGATCCTCTTCGAGTGGGACGGTTAAAATTGGAAACACTGTCTCTGTTTGACACTAGAGAAATTTTACTGATCCCAATCCCAACCCTGACTTCAGAACCCTCGAATCCTTCTTCTTTCCTCTTTTTAGTCCCATGCAGAGGGTCTGGATTTGCTTCGTCCCACTCTTTCTTGTGATGCACCAGACGTTTTTGGGCTCTTGGATGTGATGTTTGAGACTCAGGGATTGCTGGTATGGTGCTTGGAACATTACTGAATATGATGCTGTCTAGTTTTCCTCCTTTTTTTGCCCATATTTGAATTGCAGCTGAATGGCTGTTGATGCCTGGGTTGAGACACAGCGATAAAAGCAAAGCGTAAGGGACAAACAAATGCCAGATGTCAAGATTGATGAAATCAGGAGTTCAATTTAAAGCCTAGATCAGGGGTGTCAGACTCGGGTTGGTTTGCGGGCCGCTTTAACGTCAACTTGATTTCACATGGGCCGGACCATTTTAGATATAATATTTAGATTTTTTTTAAATAAATGGATTAAAAGAACTGGATTAAAAGTCCGGAATATTCCGTTTTTTTAATAGATCTAAAACAATGCTTATTTTAGCTTTTTTATATATATTTTTAGATTTTAAAAAATGATTTTTGAACTAAAAACAGAAAAAAATGATTAAAAAAATACGATTATTGATTTAAAAGGGGGGAAAATCAGGAAATTTAATATACATCTATAGTCTTCATTTTATTTTGATCCTAAAACAGAAAGTTGGCACTCATGATTTACTTTCCCGGGCCACACAAAATGATGCGGCGGGCCAGATTTCGCCCCCGGGCCGCCACTTTGACACTTGGCCTAGATAATGAAACTCCGAGCATGACGATTTCATCTATCATGTTCAGATTTTGTTATTCATCGAGTCATAAGTGCCAATCCCACTTGACCATGTGAATGAGGCAGGATGAACAATAGACTGATTGGCAAACAAGGTACATGAAGAAAAAAATCAACATTCCCACTCAACATCTATAGACAATTTAGAGTCCTCAATTAAAATACTCAGAATCCTCTTTTCGGTCATGATAAAGCATACGTGTTAATTTGACTTCAGAACTGTGGTAGGTGATACTGATGTTTCAAAAGCCACATAAAACCTTTGAACTGGATTGGAAAATAAACAGTTCCAGATGCCAGAAACCTCTTTGTTAACTGGTACTTTAAACTCTCTTCCAAATACCTTAGTAAATGCATGTAAAATGCAAAACGAAAACATGTTCCACATTATCAATTAGCACAAGATCGTGTTCAATCTTAAAACACAGTCGCTCGTATACTATACTGAGGTAGTATGTAAATTGGGTAGCTCAACTTGATGGATGATCCAGCCTTCGCTGTTTATTCTATTCTTACAAAGCTGCAATCTCAGTCTAATACTCTTGTTGAGTTAAAGAAGAAATCAAATGCAGGGAGAATACCATATAAAGAAAAACACAACCTTTGATAGATAATTTATAGTTTGCAGTATCGTGCCACTCAAGATTTCTGGTTACAAACACCACAGCCATCGAATGTGCAAAGTAAGGCACATTTGGAATTTATGGTCTAGAAGTATTTTGTTATTCACATATTTACTGTAATGATGGGTGTGCTGCAAGATCACTCTTATTTAATGAAATACTAAGAGATGCAAAATGCAATTTGTACATACATTATTTGGGTTATGGTGACAATGTAAGAACAGAACTCCATCATGAACCGTGGATGCCTTTATCTTCACTGTTTTTCATTTTTACAATAGCATAAGATGAGGCATAAAAAGGATAACAGAAGGATCCTCACGAGTATTGAATGTTTAACAGAAGAAATTATCAACAATCAGCCTTGGTGCTTATCTATTCCTCCCGAGCGTCACACGGATGCTAGAGTTTATGTCAAATGTAAGTTTATCATTATAATTATTCTTTACAGTAAGATAATTATAAAAATGCTTTTAATCAAGCAAGTATTCTGGGTTGTGTTTACTTTTTTTTATCAATAAACTACAATGAAGACACAATGTTAGGAAATCTCATCTTGAACCATTCAGAAACATTTGTTTACCAGAAAATGTTACCTCCTTGTCTTGACCAGGAGATTTACGATCCCTGAAAAGCCTCTATAGACCCTTGAATAACACTAATAAAATAAAGTTAGACACTGCTATGTACAACTCTTTCCTTGCCTCTTTGTGTTGCATAATGAATTGATGCTTTGGCAACCGCAGGGACTGTTGACATAACTGCTATCGCATGCCAAAACACAATTAGTGGTGACACTATTGTATGTATGAGTGTCAGTGGGTGTAGAGGAAAATCAGGATTGGTAGGTTGATTCCTAGAAATGACCCACTGACTTAAAAGAACGGATGATGACTAGCAGCTAAAACAAAAGGGGAGCGGGCCGAATTACTCATGTTCTCTGATCCAACACATCATTGAGGTGGAGACCAGAGAGGAAAAAGTTAAGCTCTTCTTGACCATAAAAAGTAACAATTCAAGAACAAGTAGAAGCCACCACTGTGTGCCATGCCTAAGAATTTAATTCATTTGAATAGTGTTATCTGGTACATGGTCGATTGGTCGCCAGTCTTTTGGTCGCGGGTCTTTTGGTCGACCGGAAGGTTATTGATAATTACCATTTAAATCGTGGCTCAAATTCCCTAAATACAAACTGCAAATTTCTATTTAGTCATACTTAATGCCCTAGTAATTATTAGGCTAAAGAAAAGCTCCAAATTTCCCGGACTTTTATTAATTTTTGTTGGAGAACTTGTTAAGACCTTGACTGACGTAGCTTCTTAAAGGGACAACGCATGTACATACAAACTCTTATAAACACTCACGTCGGCTCAGTGAAACTGCTCATGGTCATTGTTGGCTTTTATTGATGCATAGAACGTGTTGTTTTAGCTTGTTTTGTCGCCGGTCTTTTGGTCGTCGGTCTTTTGGTCGTCGGTCTTTTGGTCGTCGGTCTTTTGGTCGTCGGTCTTTTGGTCGTCGGTCTTTTGGTCGTCGGTCTTTTGGTCGTCGGTCTTTTGGTCGTCGGTCTTTTGGTCGTCGGTCTTTTGGTCGCCGGTCTTTTGGTCGCCGGACCGCGACAACGGGCGACCAAAAGACCGCGACCAATCGACCGCACACGGTGTTTAATGACTGTAATGACAGTCAACTCTTACCTTTGTGGCCCAATGGTGATGTTGAAGGTTCTGATGTCATTCGTTTCTGTCCTTGTGCAGTGGTAGTGGAAGAAAATGTAGACGAGTGTGCTGTAGATGGGGGTCCACATAGATTATCAGTGTCTCTTGTTCCAATTTTGAACAGCGTCAACCCCTGAGCTCTGCAGTCAGAATGAGCTTGGCACTTGAGAGCACTTGAATTCACATCAGAGAATGTTCCTTTGGTACAAGGCTTGCAAATAACATCTTCTGTTTCACTACCCCGTTTTTTGACCCTTGTCCCAGGAGGGCACAGCGAATGTGGCTTACATTCTTTGCCACCTTCCTTCGAGAGGAAGCTGTTTAGGGGACAAGTGCACACACGGTCCTGGGTGGCTGCGCAGGGTACTGTCTCAATCTGGCCCACAGGACACGGAGTCCGACAGTGATGGCATTGCGAAACGCCATTTTCACCCCGTGTGAAAGTGCCTTGAGGGCAGGGGCTGCACTCCCTCACAGCATTTAAAGAACAGTGGACAGACACATGGGTACCTGCCGGGCACTTGTCACAAACCAGCTCGGCGCCAGAGTCTGGGTCTTTGTATTGATAGTGGCGGGAAGATAGAAGGGGCAGGTCGGCTGGGTGAGTTGTGGACAAATCCTGTGCTGAGATTTCAACCACTAATGTCCACAGGACCTGAGAAAGACAGTGGGAATTTCATTAGGTAGTGAATGTGAATTAATATATTAGCCTAAAAGCATAATTGCCTAATTTTTTTCTGGCCAAATTTAGAATTCTTCATGGGATTGTCCTCTTGCTTCTGCACCATTCTGCCTTATTTCCTCTGTCCTAATCCAATTAAAACAGTCAAAAACACTCTCTACCTTAGTCATAAAAATAGCAATGTGTTTACGAAAAATGTCAATACGTAACTTAGGCAGTTAAAAAAATAGAATTACATATATTTGCTTTGTGTAAAATAGATACTATAAAAGATAGCATGTTGGGTGAGATACCTATATTGATGGTGTCTAAAACTCACCTTATATTTTCATAAGTAGGTCTGACCCTCAACTTAAAACTCAATTTATAACATGATGCAAGCTTGCTATGTGCACTTGCATGTTTAGTCTACTCTAAATTAAATGATTTTTATGCCAAACTGTGTTCTGCACGGTGTTCGTGCACACTTTTCTCAGCAGAATAGGACAATAACAATGTGAAGAATTGATGGAGAACCTGATACTGGAAGACCAAGTGAATAAGAGACATACTCTTTGTACTGATGAGCAAGATTTATAAGGTCACATCCACATTAAGTCACCAACCAAGCCAGGAAGTCACCTGACTGAAAAGGTCAAGCCTGACTGTGCACATAAAGGTTGCATGCAGTTTATAAGAGCTTGGTGGGAACCATGCATCACCCCTTTTTATCCTGGCTTTACCGTCATCTCTGCTGGGAAGATGACAACACGCGTGGTTGAGGGGAATAACGTCAGTCTAGTTTTTACAGACTGACAAAGCTGTTAGTTCAACCATTGTGTTCAATGAACAAAGAAGGCTGTGCCATCAGCTAGGCCTGGGGTGTCTGGAGGATTATAGTCAGATAATGAGTAGTGAAGATAGAAGGAGAAGAAGAATAAAGGCATCGTTACTAAAAAGTCAGATTTGAAATTGATTTTAATTTTATTTATCAAACACATTTTGGCGGCACGGCGTCTTGAGTGGTTAGCATATCGGCCTCACAGCTCTGGGGTCCTGGGTTAAAATCCAGGTTGGTCCACCTGTGTGGGGTTTCCATGTTCTCCCCGGGCCTGAGTTGGTTTTCTCCGGGTACTCCGGTTTCCTCCCACATTTCAAAGACATGGATGGTAGGCTGATTGGACACTCTAAATTGCCCCTAGGTATGGGTGTGGGTGCGAATGGTTGTCTGTCTGCTTGTGCCCTGCGATTGGCTGGCCACCGATACAGGGGGTCCCCTTCCTCTGGCCCAAAGTTAGCCGGTATAGGCTCCAGCACCCCCCTCAACCCTAGTGAGGATAAAGCGGTTCAGAAAATGAATGAATAAACACATTTTTCAAATAAATGTAGAAGGAAAGTGTATCTACATAATGAGAAAAACTGTGTTTTTAAAAGAAGACTGGGTACGCCTAATATTGCAGGAGATTAGCATATTTTGTTGGTATGTAGGACAAAACTGGCTGGTATGGTTTAAACTGATGAGTGAGAGGGAAAATTTTGCTGATGGCATCTGGGAAACCTTGTCACTGTGAGAAACAGATCAGTGGTAGTCTTGTTGAGTAAGATTGTGAGGTGATTCTATCATTTCTACTCTACAATATTTATAACCTCTGACAAAAAAAGAATCATTAGTCTTGATGCCCAATCTTTCAGTTGTTTTATCGTGTAGGGGGAAAGAAAAGCAACTTATAGAAATGACACAATAGTTGACTCATTTCAAATGTTCCATTTTCTGGCTTGAAGAAATATTAAAAGATAAAGTTATGACTGTTTCTTGGCTCCTGAGGCATACTCAATGTTCTTGTTCAATCCAATTTCAGATTCTGCTGCCTGACTTTTAAACTTTTGAATGGGACTGTGCAGGACCATAGGTGCGAATTTTCTCTCTCTCTCTTTTTTTTTCATTTTCTGAACTGCTTTATCCTCACAAGGTTTGGGGGGGGGGGGGGAGCCTATCCCAGCTGACTTCAGGCCAGAGGCAGAGCACACCCTGAATCGATGGCCAGCCAATCGTAGAGAACAAGTAGACGGACAACAATTTACTTGCACACTCATACCTTGGGGCAATTTAGAGTGTCCAATCAGCCTACCATGCATGTTTTTGGAATGTCGGAGGAAACCAGAGTACCCAGAGAAAACCCACGCAGGCCTGGATAGAACATGCAAACTCCTTACAGGTGGACTGACCTGGATTTGAACCCAGGACCCCAGAGCTGTGAGGCCGACGCACTAACCACTCAAGCCGCTAGGCCGCCTTCTTACAGTTTTGGTTCTGAATAATCCCTATTATCGAGAACATGTCATTATTTAGTCTGCCGAGCCTGCCTGCTCACATTACCATATGACATTCCGACAAAATACCAAGATATTTTTTGTACTATTTTGTGAGATCCACCACTCGCTGCATCAGCAGTGAAATTGTTCAAGAGGTCGGACAAAGCAGACAAAAATGAGCCAGGCTTTTTCTATAACACGACAGACTGTTACGAGGTCCGCATCACTCCAAATGCTGCACCAAACCGACTCTTAAAGTTCCAATCTTCCCTCACAAATGAACATTATCCCATGATCCTTAAACATATTCACTGGGGTCTGTACCTATACCCCTGACCTGTAGATGACACACCATATTTTATTATGTAAATCTGCTATAGATGTCTGAATAAGGTTCACAGCCAATTACCTATTGATAACCTAAATACACACAAAGATTGACAGCCTTATAAAATGAAATACAATTTGCATTGCCTGGCACAATGCATTCGGGGAGTCATGTGCAAGCATGTCATTCTGGGTATGCCGAGCAGGAATGGACACCACTGCATTATGTTGCTCACTACTCTTCAAAAGGCCACATGGAATAAAATAATGACGGAAGCAGCCAGCTCTTTCAACAAACATTGGCAGATTACCTAACAGGAATTATTTAATCAAGCTATAATGCACTCTCTTACTATCTCTTTTCCAGTCAGATTCTTATCAAAACAGGATGTCCTTTTCTGACCTTTAAAGGTTTATATGAGGTTGGAGAACAGAACATGTCCTTGTATCAAACAGGAAATCTTTTTCATACTGCCAAAGGACCAGGTTATGGTTTTTCGTCCTTTTTGGGGGGGGTTTAAAACAGAAATGGAGCACATTGCATTAATCCACTCAGGACACGCTCTGTCAGGCGAATCCAACGTGGTTACAAGCCAGAAGGCACACGCGCCAAGCCCACCCAAAGAGGAACACATTAGTCAACCAGCCAAATCCAAAGTATAAAAACCTGCCTTACCCCAGATCTTATGTGTCAATGCTTTTTGGTGCTTTGCGAGATACTGGCTTAAACTTGCATTATTTGACATCCTGCATGGAATTTTTTTGAATCCCATCTAATGTTTCGGTGTTTGTTCAGATACTCTGGGTTCCTTCCAAGGCCCTAAGTCCTTAGAATTGTTCATAACACTGGCCATTTTTGCAATACTAAAATGTGGTCAGTAACTTGACATTGTTACTTTAGAATTATCTCTCTTACAATTGCCAAACAATCGCTCCATCCCATTGAGATGTGACCCATAAAGCTGAGCTAAGAGTTTGTTTGCAACTGCATTTTTTAGGTAATGAGGTTAGTGTGAGACATGCAGCCTAAAATTACATTAAAGGAGTACATAAGAGAAACAGTTAGTGTTGGTATCAAATTATGGTAGTTTATAAATATTTGGATTTTTTTGAAGTCTTTTTTTTTCAATGTATATGTAATTTTCCAATGGCAAATATTGGGATGGATAGGCTCTAGTGCTCCATTAACCTGAACAGATAATGTGATGTTGTAGAAAATATTCAGGGTCAGGCTTCCTTTAGGTTGATTTATTCACAGTAGGTATACTCAGCCAAGACTTGCCACATTAGCCAAAATTTCACAATTGATCACTAAACACCTCTGTGCCTCCTCTGCAGCAATTACCTTGCGCACAACAAAAATTGTCACTGGGCTTGAATGTTTTTTGCATCATTTTCGCGTTAGGTCTGTTTTCACACATGCTTGCCCAATACTGACATCTTAGAAGTATGTGTGCAAGTACATTACGTGCATCTTTTATTAAAGCCACATCAAACCAAAGAAAAATGCACAAATGTCAATGAACACAGCCTAGGTTGTAATCTGCTTTTCACCCCAAGTCAGATGGGATAGGCTCCAGCAACCCTTACGAGGATGCACGATACGTTAAATGAATGAAAGATGAATGCCAGCGAATGCCAGGATCTAGGAAATCCCAGCGTTATACTATTTCATTTTATAGGATCGGGTGTCAGATTTTCATTTGAAATAAAAATGTGCAAGGACACCAAAAAAATGGGGCGATTAGTGGAGATACAAAAATTTGGGCACTGGTACTATTTTTCTTTCGCCCTGGTAACATTTTGTTTTTTAGATTATTATGTATAACGTCAGACGGCCCAGCGTTTGAGTGGTTAGCTCGTCTGCCTCGCAGTGGGCGACCTGTGTTCAAATCCAGGTCGGTCCACCTGTGTGGAGTTTGCATGTTCTCCCCGGGCCTGCGTGGGTTTTCTCCGGGCACTCCGGTTTCCTCCCAAATTCCAAAGACACGCATGGTAGGCGGATTGGACACTCTAAATTGCACCTAGGTATGGGTGTGGGCGTACATAATAATAATAATAATCGGACATAGGCCCTGTCGTCATTATCAACAACACAAAAAGCCTACTTGTCATCACACCCAGAAACTGCGTGTGGGTTGTTTGTCTCCTGGTGCCCTGTGATTGGCTGGCCACCAATTCAGGGAAACCCCCACCTCTGGCCCGAAGTACCCTGGGATAGGCTCCACCACCCCCCGCGACCCTAGTTAGGATAAAGCGGTTCAGAAAAGATGCTTGGTTATGATGTAGACTTTCGACATTTTGGCTGTAATGCAAAAGTGACAGAACATGAACATAACTGATTATATTTAATGCCTGTTTTTTTACGACTCATATTGAATGGAAATTTGACAGACTACTTATGTTGTAGACCAGGGGTAGGGAACCTATGGCTCCGGAGCCACATGTGGCTCTTTTGATGGGTGCATCTGGCTCTTTGCTAACCTGTGAGCTAAAATATGGAAATTGCTGGTGACAGAACTGAGATATTACATCTAGAACTGCTTTAATCTTCATTTTTTTTGCAGTAGACTCTTCTGGAATGCATCCTCTCATTGATTAGCAACTGCATAAGAATGTTGTCAAAAGTATTCTTTTTTTTTTTCACTTTAAAAGTGGTGAAATTACTAAAATAAAAGACATCCATTTACATGTATATTGACTTTTAAATTCGGAGTATGGCTCTCAAGGAATAACATTAGAAAATATGAATTGTTTATGGCTCTCTTCGTCAAAAAGGTTCCCGACCCCTGTTGTAGACAGTACGTGGAAAATGAGATACCAAATTGGTGGAAAGGCAAAAGGCAAAAAATTAAACATATTCACCAATGCCTTGTTTATCAGTACTTTTCTGCCTACGCAAACAGTAAAAAGACACTGTACGGATCCTCTGCACACGGCGATTAAGTCTCGAGTGAGGTCTGCTGCAACCTTTATTCCTTTCTATCCATCTTGAGCTTGTCTTTCCCACAGGCTGTCGGCAAAATGTGCTTTTTAATATATTGATTCCATCACTCATTAACATGAAGATTCACAAGAGAAGAGACACGTAAGGGTGTGGTTCTGATCTGGTAGATCTTGTCACGTGTGCAACAATGCAGCATCTTAGCAAAAGATACTCCGGTATCACTGGGCAAGAAAACCTGTAATACTACTCCACGCGCCAGCCATTAGAGAAGCCTAAAGACACTGAGGAATCAAAAATCCTCCAACAAGGACTGAGGTTCGCCTACTCTTTGTCTAAAAACCTTGGTAAATAAATTGCAGTGGGTGTGTCACACCGAACATCTCTTTTTGCCTTTTATGCCTCCAGTACATGATTTTATCAATGTTGTTCTGACACATTTGGTTTAACACAGACACACACAGATTTTTTGAATGAATCCATTAATTTTCATGTCAGAATTTACGATAGATTTGCATGTCTTTAGTGTAGTGTCATGTCATGCCACGACATGCAGGGCAGAACTGAGGTTCACTGGATGTAAGTACAGCAAATTCACAATTAAAACAACCCGCTTATTTATTTATTTATTTATTAACTTACTTATTACCTATTTATTTATGTCTAAAATGTCTTTTCCTGTGTCTGTATTCTCACCCTCTTGCTACCGTGACAATGAAATTTTCCCGACCAAGGGATGAATTTAAAATAAAGTTTTGAAATAAAGTTATTTAATCTAATCTAATTATACAATAATAGAAATATTCCCTAGCTTCACAGTTCTACTTCAACATAGTTCTAGGGGATTTCGTGCATGTTGGCGTATTTCAGACCGGAGGCAAGATTTTGCCAGGACTTCCTAGTTCAATAATGCTTTGATATTTAATATTTTATACTTAAATAAAACCTTAACTCACTTGATGCCAACACACTCATGATATTTAATATTTTATACTTAAATAAAACCTTAACTCACTTGATGCCAACACACTCAAAGTATGACAAGAGACGAGATCAGGAAGCATTCAGTGGGTTGGAAGTCATGGGGAAAAAGTGACAAACACAGGAACTGGTAGTATTTTTACTTATTTATATTTTGTATGCTTTACTAGGTGTTACTTCCGTCCCCACATGGGGTCACCATGACAGCAACGCTACTTGTATGTCTTTAAGTCATGGAGGTCTAACCAAATATTAGTTATGACAGTTTTTGTTAGGGTTCTATTGTATTGTATTTGAAGAACAATTCAAATTGCACACGCGATTACATTCACATAAAAAACTATGCTCATAACACACTTAAAACAGGGCGCACTCCCATTTTGAATTGTCCTACTCATGAAGCAGTTGAAGAAATACAGTAATACCTCGACATGCGAGTGCCCCGACATACGAGCAATTTGAGATACGAGTAAAATTTTGAGCAAATATTTATCTTGAGATACGAGACAAATTTTGATATACGATCATACAGCGGACGCGAGAGGCTGCTCATAAGAACATCATGGGCACTGTCTTTCTCCCCGCAACACCCTCATGTAATGTCTCTCTACGAGCACTAAGCGGAGCGTTGCATTTTTTCAGTGTTTTTTTCCCCGTTAGTCAGTGCGAATGGCGGAGCGATCGCTAATACGAGAGGAATAAATAATACTTCTCGTTGGCAAGTGGTCGTGCGTTATCCTATTGTGAGGACATTTGTGTGCATCATTTTGGGAATATTTTGAAGGGAAGACAAAAGCAAACAACCCTCGATAGGTTGCATCTGAAAGTCAGGGTGGAGGCGGGGCAAATAGAGCCAACCCGAAAGAAAGGTATCACAAATTTAAACAAAATTTGGTTTAGTGCAAGGTTAGATTAAATTTATTTTTGTGTGTCTGCATCGTAATCCAAGTTCATTTAAATGTTTGTTATGTTACGAGCGCGTTGCCCTGCAAAAAGTCTCCCCCCTCTCTCTGGCCCTCTCTCTTTCCCCTTCCGCGAAATCCGTCTAATTTTAGTACTATTAAACAAATTTTAATACTATTAAACCACTAGTTATTTGTTTCTTTGTTAATAGAAGGCGAATTAGAACAAATAAAAATATTTTTCCAATCCAATATCCTGTTTTGGGTGTTTTTTAAAGGGTTGGAACTAATTAATTTGTTTTTAGTTCATTTCTATAGGAAATGTTCGTTTGAGTTACGAGTAAATCGACATACAAACTCAGTCCCGGAATTATTGATCCCTTGCCACACTTCTATAGGGACTTAACATGAATCATAGTACCCCACACTATAAGTTTGTCTGTGACATTTGCACAACACCAGCATTCACTAAAACTAAATTAAAAATAAGTTGCTTCAAAAACGAATTTTTACATGTACATTCCACATTAAACCCCATGCCAAACAATACTGTCAGGTGTAAAATAAATGAATGGGTAATAAAAATACATATATGAATGTGTGAAGAAGTAAAATATGCCCCAAAAGCACCTCAAATTGAAGTTGAGTCTCTGGCAGGCCACAGGTTTGGCACCACTGCTTTTCGCCAACTAAGACAAAAAATCATTCTAAAAAACACATTTGAATGTCAGAACTTGCTGGCTACATGCCACAAATTGCCAATATTTTTTTCCAGCCGACTAGGAATGAAATATGCTTTAAATGTGACTGGCACTGGGGATCTAACACAGAACTTGGTTTTATATCGAGCCCAATATTCTTGAATTCTTATAGTATGCCATTTAAAGTTTTAAAGTAGTTGTTTTGGATGGGCCTTGAGTGAAAACAATCTGTTTTCTGTTTACATATGCTCGAGTGTGGGTGGTCGAATAACATTTCTTGGCAATCATTGGATAATTAAAGCAGGGCTTAACATGCACACATGGTCAGGATAGACATGCACGTGCACCCCTCTCCTACCCGCAACTATGTGCGTTTAGTTACTGGTGAACCCCTCCTCAATGCACTTGTTCACACCGAGAAGCACCTGTTGTTGTGTGTCGCCCAGTGCCATGCATGGACCGTGGTCAGAGCACATTTCAACCCAGAGAGAGGGGCAACTGTTTGGATTCACTCACTGTGAATTCATCCCTGACAAAAGGGTATGATGATGATTATTTCTGTGGATGTGTCAAATCGCAGCTGATGAATCTCATTAATTGTGGTTTGAACAGATTCTCTTTGTAGAGCATTAGGGCAGTGATCAGAGTTTCAGGAAATAATGTAAAAGCAGGTAGGCAAATGTTGAGGGTTTTGCAAACAACCATTAAATAAAAGGTATTCGCCTAAGGGCCAAGTGCCATGATATTACCTTCTCAAAATACCTTAACAAAAACAATGTACACATGATTTCCCTGCAGAATTGAAGTTGTGTCCTACGGTTTTCAAACAACAACAGAAGGGGGCTTCGCATTTTGAAACGGGTAACAAAAAAGATGCAATTAGGGTAGTGATTATAGTTTCAGGAAATAATGTAAAAGCAGGCAGGCAAATGTTGGGGGTGTTGCAAACAACCATTAAATACAAGGTACGGTACTCGGACGTTTGGTCGCCCGGACGTTTGGTCGCCCGGACGTTTGGTCGCCCGGACGTTTGGTCGCCCGGACGTTTGGTCGCCCGGACGTTTGGTCGCCCGGACGTTTGGTCGCCCGGACGTTTGGTCGCCCGGACGTTTGGTCGCCCGGACGTTTGGTCGCCCGGACGTTTGGTCGCCCGGACGTTTGGTCGCCCGGACGTTTGGTCGCCCGGACGTTTGGTCGCCCGGACGTTTGGTCGCCCGGACGTTTGGTCGCCCGGACGTTTGGTCGCCCGGACGTTTGGTCGCCCGGACGTTTGGTCGCCCGGACGTTTGGTCGCCCGGACGTTTGGTCGCCCGGACGTTTGGTCGCCCGGACGTTTGGTCGCCCGGACGTTTGGTCGCCCGGACGTTTGACAACATGACAGAGAGTTTACTGTTGAAACCAGCTCTCAAAATTATATTCATGAGAGAGAGAGTTTAATATCTAAATATCTACTGTTGAAACCAGCTCTCAAAATTATATTCACCCGGGCGACCAAACGTCCGGTGACCAAACGTCCGGGCGACCAAACGTCCGGTCACGCAAGGTACTTGGCAAATAATTTTCTGAACCGCTTATATTCACAAGGGATGCTGGAGCCTATGCCAGCTAACTACGATCACCGGGCAGGGGGCACAAAGAGACCAAATTTATCTAATTGTTTTTCTACAAAGGCTTTAAATGAAAAAGTTAAATCAATCGAAATTAAAGTCTTACATGGGCAAATGTCTCAGATTCAAATTGTAAAAGCCTTTCTTTCACCTTTACATGACATCATACAAAATCATAAAAACGTGCAAGATCTCCGGAAAGACTTCAGTGCAGGGCTCATACTCATACTTCATACATCAAAAATAATATTCAGTATATTCGAAGTTGAGACGGGATGCATCTCATACATTCAGTGTTGTGATCATTACTAAAAATACTTTTCGTCTGCTAGCCTCTGCCGCGTTGCGGTACTGCAAATGTACAATATTCGACACAAACTTTATACGTCCCAATATTAGTATTTACACGGCTCCTGAAAAACATGAACAAATGGGGTTTTGTCGTCTTTAGTCTGGCTATGAAGCAGATTCAATTCCGAGCAGGGAAAACAGCAACAAAAACGAACGGATCACGTGAGGATGAACGAGATAGTCGATGACGCATTTCCTGATCACAAATCGAGAGCAAGTGCAGAACAAAATGGGCTCAAAATGATAGAATGCAAAGAATGCACTTAGCTTGATTTGTCACAGAAAAGGCAGCACGGTGTCATCATTTTTACATCAATTTGTGATGCTGACAAGACCGAACGAGCCTCTTAATGTCACCAGACGAGAATGAGGAACTGGAAAATGAGAAAAATGTAGCAAAGTGGCAAGGCACCACCAAAGCACGTAAAGACCACTTGGACACACTATGGTCTTAAATTGCACAGCACCTCCCAAAATGGAGGACAACAATGTTTCAGGGAAGCAGCACGAGTACTATGTATACCAGGCCTTAGAGCAACTCGCCTCCTGGAAAGCATTTGTTCACAGCACAATAAAGAAAATTTGGCTAGAAAGGAGTCGAACAATGTACACATGATTTCCCTGCAGAATCGAAGTTGAGTCCCATGGTTTTCAAACAACAACACAAGGGGGCTTCGCATTTTGAAAAGGGTAACAAAAAAAGATGCAACCGCTCACTAGGAGTTACAGAACATGAAAATAAAAGCTGTGTATGTCTCTAAAACCTAAAAATGACAGGATTTAATTATTGTATGAATCTGCTTTGAGAGCCAAACCAACACAAAATAGTCGGGTATCTGTTTAATCATCACTGGGAAGGAAATAGGTATGTAATATCGGATTTGGTGGTGTTTTTAAAAAGCATTTAAAGTTATTTCAGCCATTTCTCTGTCAGGCTTGCATTTTTTTTTAAGTTTTGTGTTATCATTTGCGTGTAACAAATAGCATGTCCAGAGCTTATTTATCTAGTTCATCATACAGTACTTGTAGACCAGCCAGTCATGTAATTCATATCTCTGCCAATGTTAGTGTTCAGTGTTGGATTCTGTCTGTGAAACAGAAGTCCACAACGGATCCATCTTTCGCTTGAGCTTTTAGTAATTCTCCAAACCAAACAACACACTTCAATAATCATTCCTTAAGATATGACTTTTTTAAATGATACATATAAATATACATACATATATATGAATATATACATATTATATACATATATATGTATATATATACACATATATATGTATATATACATACATATGTATATGTATATATACATACATATGTATATGTATATATACATATACATGTATATATATATACACATATACATACATACATACACATACATATATGTATACATATATACATACACACATACATATACACGTATATATATATATATATATATATATATATGTATGTATGTATATATATATATATATGTATATACACACATACATACATACATGCATACATATATATATATATATATACATACATACATACATATATTCATATATACATATATATACACATATATATATAATATATATACTATATATACACATATATACATACACTTACATACACATATACATACACACATACATATATATGTATATATGTATGTGTATATGTATGTATATATGTGTATATGTATATGTATGTATATATATATATATATACACATACATATACACATACATATATATACACATACATATATACATACATATACATACACACACATATATACATATATATATATGTATATGTATGTATATATATATATGTATATATATATGTATGTATATATATGATATTATATCATAATAGTCATTCAGTAATTTGTAGTTCTACAGTTACAAACGTTTCTATGAATGGAATGTTGAGCTACATGCATCCTAATGCATTTTGATGCATCAATTGACAAGACAGGCATTTTCATTCCGAAAAGTTCCCACCTCAGTTTTTAGGATGTGATGAAACAGGTTGTTGCTATGAACACAAGATGGATGTGGAAATGTATGTAAATTTTAAATAATGTCTACGGAACAATTTCTATTATGATGATAAGATGATCTGATTATGGAATGAGATTTGCACATACAGTGAAATCTACTATGCCACTTCGTTACTATGCCACTCTCGCTATTATGCCACTTTTGCTCGGACCCGACAAAATTAAATACAAAATAAATTTACTATGCCACCCCCTAATCTCGCTACGACGCCACTCCTGCAAGAAATGGGACGTCAAATTTAAGAGAACAACTGTGAAGGGCATTCTCATCAAGAAGGATGCAATTATTGTCAGCTATTTATTCTAATCAGCCCAGTTAAAAGATTTTGTGTTAAAAACATCATACCTAATCTGCATAGGAGTCCAAAGTCAGCACTACATTCTTGTGTGGACCACACTACATTCTTGTCTGACCTAGCACAACAGGCAGCGGTGATCTGGTGTCAAGCATAGGTCAAGTGAAAAACTAGCTTTATAGATTAAATATTGCTCACTTTCTGTTATACTGTACATTCCATTTTCCTTTTTCTGATCCTATTGTGGGTGAGTGAAATCAATTTGGACTGAGCTGATGGATAACATGAGAAAATAAAGCCATTTTTCTTTTTTACAATAAAACCGTTTTCAAAAACCTTCATTACTATGCTGCCTCTCTCACAACTATGCCACTTTTGCTCGGTCCCGATGAGTGGCATAGTAATGAGATTTGACTGTATTTGAACTGAAAAACTGAATTGTACTATTGTTAATATTGCACTAATTTTTGTATCTAATTAGGCAAAAAGAATAGTGTTCTGACTCCCAAGGTCTAATTGCCACAAATCTGGCTCAGTGGGAAAAATGAGTTTGACACTTCTCCTTTAGGCTTACTATGGTGCATATCATTAACATCTTGACAACAGCCAATAGATTTTCTACAGAGCTCAGGACAGATGAGTCTAGTGACCAAACAGAGAAACCTCAATGACGATAATATTTCCCAGATATTTTCCCTGCTGAAATATAAAATCAGTATCCCCGTTTATACATACATTTCTTCACAAGATCTATGTTGACTATCTATGTATCTATGTTGACTCCTACTTATTTAATATGTTGACTACTTATTTATGTATTACTTATTTATTTATTACTTATTTATTTCTTATTTGTGTATTATTTATAGATTTTTTATTCATTACTTATTTATTCATTATTTGTATATTATTGATAGATTATTTATTTATTACTTATTTATTGATTATTTGTGTATTATTATTTATTGATTTTTTTATTATTATAATTATTATTTATTGATTATTTATCTGTTCATTTGTTTGTTGTTGTTATTTGTGAACTTTGTGGTGAAGCCTTAAATCTCATACTAATGACCATACAGTGGTACCTCGAGATACGAGCTTAATGCGTTCCATGACTGAGCTCGTATGTCGATATTGTCGTAACTCAAACGAACATTTCCCATAGAAATGTACTAAAAACAAATTAATTTGTTCCGACCCTCTGAAAAAACACCCAAAACAGGATATTGGATTGGAAAGACATTTTTATTTGTTCTATTTCACCATTTATTAACAAAGTAACAAATAAGTAGTGGTTTAATATTACTAAAATGTGTTTAATAGTACTAAAATTATACAGATTTTGCAGGGGGCAAAGAGAGAGACGGACAGAGAGAGGGGGGGGGGACTTTTTGCAGGGCAACGCGCTCGTAACATATAAACAAATTTAAATAAACTTGGATTACAATGCAGACACACTCAAAAATAAATTTAATCTAACCTTACACTAAACTTAATTCTAATTTTGTTTTTAATTTTGATACCTTTCTTCTGCCGGCCGGGTTGGCTCTATTTGCCCCGCCTCCAGCCTGACTTTTGCTTTTGTATTCCCTTC
Organism: Stigmatopora argus; assembly: GCF_051989625.1. Classification (NCBI taxonomy): domain Eukaryota; kingdom Metazoa; phylum Chordata; class Actinopteri; order Syngnathiformes; family Syngnathidae; genus Stigmatopora; species Stigmatopora argus. The sequence goes on along the minus strand of NC_135405.1, from coordinate 4,180,805 downwards.
AAAATATTCCCAAAACGATGTGCACAAATGTCCTCACAATAGGATAACGCATGACCACTTGCCAATGAGAAGGAGTATACAGTGGTACCTCGTCATACGACCGCTTGTCATACAAAATTCTCGTCTTACGAGGGAAATTTCGATCGAATAATTCGCCCGTCATGCGATCAAAATTTCGTGATGCGACCAAGCCAGGTCTTTTTTGCATATCTTTCGTGTATAACAATATCTACGAGCACGGAACGATTAATTCAGACGAGTTTCTCCTAAGACCAGGAAACGCGCAACGCGCATGCAAAAAGAGGGCTTTCTGGGTAATGAAGTACACTCGTGCACACAACACCCATAGGCAATGGCAACCTTTCTCAGAATGAAACTTCATTACCCACAATCAATACGTGGGTAAGCTCAACTATTGTATTTCCTGTTATTCTTTCTAAGGAAAGAAGGTCCCGCGATCCTTCTTTAAAGACTTTCTCGTTGGCAAGTGGTCGTGCGTTATCCTATTGTGATGACATTTGTATGCGACATTATCGAAATATTTTGAAGGGTAGACAAAACCAAACAACTCTTGATGCGTTCGTTTTGAAGACTTCGGCAGAGCGGCCAGGTGGTGTCAACCCGTAGAACTACGTAAGGTAAAAAAGATTACAACAAATTTAGAATTTAGTTTTGTTTGAAGTTACATTAAACATTGAGTGTCTGTATATAGTTATCCAAGTTAATTTAAATTTGTTTGTTTGTTTACAAGTGCATTGTTGCCGTGGATAAAGCCCCCCCAAACAGCCCCCCCCCCCCCCCGCGTATGCCGCTGTCTCTACCCTCCGCAAAATGTGTCTAATTTTACTCCTATTAAACACTATTACTATCAAACCACTCGTTATTTATTACTTTGTCAATATATGGCGAATTATAAGAAATAAAACATTTTTTTCAATCCAATATCCTGTTTTTGGTGTTTTTGTCAGAGTTGGAACTAATTAATTTGTTTCCCATTCATTTCAATGGGAAACTTCCGCTCGAGTTACGAGAATCTTGTCATACGAGCTCAGTCCCGGAACGGATTAAGCTCGTATCTCGAGGTACCACTGTATACGCCATTTGCACTGACTAACGGGGGAAAAAAACACTGGAAAAAATGCAACGCTCCGCCCAGTGCTCGCAGAGACATTACACGAGGGAGTTGCGACCACAGAGACATTATACGAGGGAGTTGCGGGAAGAGAGACAGTGCACATTATGTTCTTATGAGCAGCCTCTCGCGTCCGCTGTCTGCTTGTATATCAAAATTTATCTCGTATCTCAAGATAAATATTTGCTGCAAATTGGACTCGTATGTCGCGGCACTCGTATGTCAAGGTACCACTGTAAAAGCATTCAATTCAATTCAATTTTGTCAGCAGATGGACGCATGAAGTGCTCTTGTATTTTCTAGTAGACGTTAGAAAACAGTGCAGGGTTGACAACTGATATGTATCACAACTTCACTCCGGAACCTTGATTTGCTATTTAAATGAAAAACTTGGCTATAATGTGAAACAAAGACTATGCAATAATGATAAATTGTCTAATTCTAATTTTCAAATCCCTGGTTAATTTTTGGTTTAAAAACCCTTAATCATCAAAGCTGAAAGAAATAAATGTTTGTAATGGGAAATCTATGTCTAAGTGTTCTGTTTAAATATGACTGACTTTCTGAAAGGACTGGTGAAAAAGTATTTTTTGTAATTTCTTGAATGGAATTTGATTGTGATCATCTCCCTCTACTTGAAACGCTGCGGCTACACCTTTTAGACTTTTACGTGTGCCAGATGGGTGTGTGTGAAAATATGTGCCACATTGCCTTTGTAGTTTTTAATCGCTTAATAAGGGGAATTCAAAATAAAAACATGGATAAGGAAATGCATTTAGTTTTTGTGGGATTTCGTAACTTGGATCTTTTTTTGTATCTCGAGTCACTCATTTGCATATTAAAAAATCGTAACTTGAATCTTTCGTACGTAGAGGCATTCGTAAGTAGAGGTATGTGTGTATATATATTTACAACAAACATGAGGTTTCTTGTACAACATTGTGAGAACGTTGATGCCTCAATGAGCTGCAATGACTGATTCATATCCAACTACCATGGTCAAAATAATAATTAAGACAAACAAGGTGTATCACAGCCAGATTGGGTTCCACCACAACAAAGTTTTTTGTTTTTGGGGGGGGGACAACCACCGGGTTAAAATACTGATATTTGGAGTATTTGTGGTAAAAATAAAAAAAAAATAATTAATCATTTAAAAAAAAACACGTGACATATGTAGCATGCCACTGTTTTGTGCGCTTTGGCCACAGTGGGGAGAAAACTGGATACTGAGGGGGATAGAGAAATAAATGTAAATGTACATTGTGAAAATGTAGGAACATCACCATGAAGTTCAGTCTGGAATACACTGGAAATGATGTCAGAAATAAAAACAGGGAATGGCCCTCTAAATTGAGAATTTGTTTAAAAAAATCCACAGGATTTAGAACAAAACCGAGCAAATGAATCAAATGAATGCACTCACCACTGCAGAAATACACATGGCGGACATTGTGTAGAGATGTACAGAACTCAGATGAGGATCAATCAAACGCCCTTGTCCAAGTTTACAAGACAAACCTTTCTCATCTCTGGGGTGTTTCTGCTCTTCATCCTCTTCCTCAGTTCACTACGGGGAGAGAAGCCGCTGAACTGCAATGATTTATAGTCTGGGTCCGCAGATGGAGCAGTTTAAGACAGAGAGGGTTAAAGGTTTGTCTCACATAGAGCGCTGTGCTAATTCCCATCGCTGTGGCGGGCCAAGCGGGGACAACCGCCTCGCCCAATGCACGTTTGTTGACTGAGCAGTGCGGTGCTGTCCTCTCGTTGAGGAGCACCGCGGACATTCTGGCACGGTGACGTAAATGTTGGGGCGTGGTTACAGGGGGAGTGAGCACGTGCGCTCCACTCTTTCTGAGTGCGTCGTGGGAAAATGTTCGGATGCGGTATTTCACATGGAATGGTGGTGGCATTCATTTAACCCTATACACTTGGGTATATTCATCAGTGTTGTAATATTCTGATTTTACAGTAATCCCCCGAATATCGCGGCTTCAAATTTCGCGGATTTTTTTCTGGGGAATTTTTTGTTTATTTATTTTTCAGTTCATAAAAATGTGAAAATCCACGGTGAAACTCGCAAGCGTAAGCCACTCACCATGACCGGTCTACATTAACCACGATATTCAAGGGATTACTGTACGTCTGTTCAATTTTTATGTTCCGCTTGCTAAGCACTGAAGAAAAATATATATATAATTTTTAAATTCATAAAAGTATGAAAATCCACGGTGAAACTCGCAAGCGTAAGCCACTCCTGTGTTCTGCTCCCTAAGCACTGAAGAAAAAAATATATATGTATTTTTTTAAGTTCATAAAAATGTGAAAATCCACGGTGAAACTCGCAAGCGTAAGCCACTCCCGTGTTCTGCTCCCTAAGCACTGAAGAAAAAAATCTATATGTATTTTTTTTAAGTTCATAAAAATGAGAAAATCTACGGTGAAACTCGCAAGCGTAAGCCACTCCCGTGTTCCACTTGCTAAGCACTGAAGAAAAAAATATATAACGCTATACACTTGGGTAAATTCATCAGTGTTGTAATATTCTGATTTTACAGTAATCCCTCAAATATCGTGGCTTCAACTTTCGCAGATTTTTTTCTGGGGAATTTGTTATTTATTCATTTATTTTTCAGTTCATAAAAATGTGAAAATCCATGGTGAAATTCGCAATCGTAAGCCACTCCCCTGTCTTCCATTTGCTACTAGGACTCAGCACTGAAGAAAAAAAAGCTAGTTATAATACGGGTGATCCTACTTCACGTTTTTTCGTTTATCGCGGCCATGCCTGGTCTACATTAACCATGATATTCAAGGGATTACTGTACGTCTGTTCTGCTTTTATGTTCCATAATAATTTTATCCAAACCAAGTCCTTTTTATTTCATTTTCAAGGTGTTAATTAGGCATTGACGTCTGCACTTTAGAATCAGTTGTTTCGTCAGTTAGTTTTCTTTAACGATATTTTTGCAATACAAAAAGTGAGCCGTAGATTAGAAACTGTTGGAAAACACTGCTTTAGTAGGTTGATGTCAGTGGAGCAAGCATGTTGATTTGAGCTAGCCACTCAGTCATCTGTTCTGTATAGTCTGCCATCCAGTTACCATCCAACTGCCCAGATAGCTAGACATGACGTGAACAGTGTTTGGCCCGAAGCGCAGCAGTCAGCATACACACAAGCTGATGATCTTTTGGCTTCAGGCGTTGCTGCAAATAGCGGCAGCTGATAAGCAAGTCCGGCACCATCTGTCCATGCACATGGAATTGAAGGGAGCCTACAGTATAGGATTGTGAGGGAGATAAAAGAATGAAGTGTAATTCTTTGCCTCTGTTCATGAGGTAAGATCCAGATGTAATGTAGGTCAAATTAAGCAGATGTCAGAAATGTAAGCAAAGCTTCTAGAAATTAACAATGTATAAAATGGTAAGTGAAAGAAAATGACTCATGACCATGCGTGACACTGAGGACAGGAGAGATTCATTGCACATCCTGACCAACACTTCTGCTTAGTCATCCTGCAGAGAAGAGTTGACTTTCAGCTGGGCAAACTACTCGCATAGCTGCAGGGTCCCCTCATATTTCCAGACTGTAGTTACCGGGCAAGGTACGTTGTGGATTTATGGAGCACAATTCAAAGCAAGCTAGTGCTGGTGATTTTTTTTCTAATTCCATGCTATTAAAAATACAGATGAGAGTAAAAAGAAGTATGCTTACATTTTTGACTTAGCAAAGCAAATGAGATATATACATAGCGTACAGCAGGGGTCATCAACTCCGGTCCTCAGGGGCACTTAGCCATTCTGTTTTCCATGTCTCTTTCCTCCAAAATAAATGAATCAATTAATCAGGATCGTTATCAGGCAACCTGGATTCAGGTGTTGAGGAGGATGGGAATAAATGGAAAGCAGGCTGAATAGGGGGTACACGGTCAATTGGTCGCCGCTCTTTTGGTCGCCGGTCTTTTGGTCGCCGGTCTTTTGGTCACCCGGAAGGTTAGTGATAATTCCCATTTAAATCGTTGCTCAAATTCCCTAAATACAAACTGCGAATTACTATTTAGTCATACTTAATGCCCTAGTAATTATTAGGCTAAAGAAAAGCTCCAAATTTCCCGGACTTTTATTGTTTTTTGTTGGAGAACTTGTTAAGACCCTGACTGACGTAGCTTCTTAAAGGGACAACGCATGCACATACAAACTCTTATACACTCACACGTCGGCTCAGTGAAACTGCTCATGGCCATTGTTGGCTTTTATTGATGCGTAGACCGTGTTGTTTTACCTTGTTTTGTCGCCGGTCTTTTGGTCGCCCGTTGTCGCGGTCGGGGCGACAAAAAGACCGCGACCAAAAGACCGGCGACCAATCGACAGCACACGGAATAGGGCCCCTCGAGGACCAGAGTTGTTGACCCATGAAGTACAGAGACTAGCATTTCACGTGCGTTAGGGTCCATTGTCATGAATACTCCGGAATTCCGAATATGTTCACGCTTTTACAAGGCGTTGAGGAATGGGTCCACAACACAAACTCAAACTGAAATACGAATGAATAGAAGATTTATTTAAACAAAGAGCGCGCCCAAAAACGCGAGCATGACAAAGTACAAAAGAGTTAGCGCCTTCCTTTCATCTTCCGCAACGCCCACACTCGAAAGGATTGGGGGGGTTGCTGGAGCCTAACCCAGCTGTCTCCAGGCGAAAGGCAGACTACATTCTAGACTGGTCGCCAGTCAATCATAGGGCTCACAGAGAGACAGACAACCACTCACTCTCACAATCACACAGCTACCGAGTGGGAATCGAACCCAGACTGCCCACACTAAAGTCAGGGCGGAAGAACCACTGTACCATCAGGTGGCCGTCACACAATCTATGGGGAATTCTAAGGTACAACGAAAAACAGCACGACCAGTCAGCAAGTAAACTAAGGAACAAAGTACCAAGATAATCACAACAGTAAATACAACCATACAAAGGCTAGAGGTTTATGAAGGAAACCGGAGTACCCGGAGAAAACCCATGCAGGCCCAGGGAAAACATGCAAACTCCATACAGGTGAACCCAGGTCCCTCACTGTGAGGCCGGCGTGCTAACCACTCAGGCGCCAGGCCGCCCTCGATACAGAATGACATTTGTAAATAGTTTTAAAAAATATCGTCATGCTTTCGGCTACCAATTAGAAAGGTTTTTGTACGTGCAAACTTTATTTCTCTACAGCACAGGTTAGTCACATAAACATCAGATGTTTTTTGTATGGCAATATACATGCTTTTAATGGGCAGAAAGTGGTTTGGCCTCTCTGGGAGGCAAGCCGTGTAAACCTTGCATGAACCAGAAAATAAACAAGTCTTGCGATGCAAACACTAGTCACATATGGAGGTTGCATTCAAATGCCATAAACAGCTTGGAATAATTAAAACAATTACAAATAATAGGCGTATTAACCTCCACTTCACTATAATATGTATGACAGTAGGGGTTGGATACAACACCCTAGTCCAGGGGTGGGCAAACCGGTCCTTGAGGGCCGCTGTAGTTGAAGGTTTTGGTTGCAACTGATACAGCAAAGGCACTGTAACCAATGAGATTTCTGCAGAAAACGAGAAGCACCTGACTGAAATCCACTGATTGCACTTGTAAGACACCAGATTGGTGAAAAGGTGGCCTCTTTATGGGTTGGAATGAAAACCTGCACCCACTGCGGCCCTTTGTGGAATTGTTTGCCCACCCCTGCCCTAGTCTGTACAGTAGGGTTAACTCTAAGTTAATGTAGAAGCAACACCTCAGTCATTGGCAAAATATAAATGTAGATAAAATAGGTACACAGTACTTAACTTTAAAACATATCACACACCAATACAGCATAGTAATACACTAGAACTTCCACCATGTTAAATACAATTCTATTAAACCAAGTTAGGTCACCACCTTTTGGCCTTCCTGTGTGTGGCTCCAGGTTTTTTTACTACATCTACAATGTCTTGTGTGTCTGTCTTGCTACTGCAACCAAGGAAATTTCCCGAATACGGGATGAAATAAAGTTCTATTCTGACCTAATCTAATCTAGCAACATATGGCGTGGAAACCTCTCTCCCAATGTCTTCCTGAGATGGCTTTAGCACAGCGTTTACCGTGCTCTTCAGCTATAAATTTGGTGGCCAGCCCACTTGGCAATATATAACATTAGATTGTGGCAGTTCCACTGTGAGGAAATAGTACAGTTGACCCCCACTGCCAGGCCCAGACTGGCGAATAGGGAGCAGATGGAGAATTCCACCTGCAATAGTCGAAAATTTGTCGTCCTTCCCCTTGTGACAAGACCACATACGATATACTATAAAGCATAAAGTCATTGTTAATGAAGCAGCAGTTGCATGTAGGTGAGATCGTTAACACTAGCCCAAACCCAACCCGCCTAAAATGTTAATCATTACTTCGGGTTCGGGTCGGACCGAGTTTCTCTTTCGCTGATTTTTTTTTTATACTAAAACGATGTGTGGTCTCTCTCGCTGACTTATATATATATATATATATATATATATATATATATATATATATATATATATATATATATATATATGTATATATCAGTGGCGGTCCGTGCATTTTCTTGTAGCGCCTTCAACGAGTAAAATCCACTTCCTAGCAGCATTTAATGGTTAAATGCAAACACTGGAGCTTTTCAGATATCAGAACCGGGCCCACAATTGAAATATTATTTAGGAATATAGCCATATTTTACTCGCAAAAATCCTTTTTAACTGTACACAATATCCATCCTCCTTTCTTTTGTCCTTCTTTTCTATCGCCATCGAAGCTAATGCTGAAAGTCGAGCCTGTCCTGTCGTATTTCTGGCATAGTCTATCTTGAAAATGGCTTTAAATCAACACAACAATATATTTGCTTGTGCAGCTCGCTACAGATACACTTTGGTAGCTGTGGCTAATCACTAGCCAATAAAAATTGGTGAAAGCAATGACGTATCCCTACGCCTGCGACAAGGCATTGTGGTGTTGCCAACTCGAAATATGATTGGTTAAAGCAATAGTCTTATCGACGCTTGTTTAATGCAGCAGAGCCTGCAGAACTGATTGTGAAGGCCTTGAGGCAGATTTCTGACCCTGGCAACAAATAATGGCTGAAATGTGATTGGTTAAATGCTTCAATATGAAAACACACATCTGGAAGCAGTGCAATCAGGGGGGAAAGGAATGAAAGGAAGCTAACAGACAATTTGGATCTATTTCTTAAGTATTAATGGACAAAATATATTATATGATTCAGATATTTCTTAGGCCAGCAGACAAGGCGGCCCACCACTGATATATATATATATATATATATATATATATATATATATATATATATATATATATATATGGATATATATGTATGTTTATAAAAATGTATACTAAAACGATGTGTGGATACTAAACTAAGAAATATAACATAAATAATTTGGATAGAGACGGCTCTGTAATGAAGTTGCAATTGGAGGTGGAAACGCAGAGCCAGAGCATGCTCTGCACGTCACGTGAACGCGGCCCTCTTAATAATCTTCCCCTCTGCAATATGGAGAAGCAAGAAGTTAAGGATAAACTAAAGACAGGAGAACTGAAAAGACAAACACGCACCGGTCAGAGTGAGGTGTGGAAGAGCTTCAAATTGATTGTTGAATATGCTAGAGAAACTTGCGTAGGCTTCGCTGAATGTAGTCAATGTGGTGCTTTGCTCTCATACGAGAAGACATAAGACTGGCACCTGGAGGCAGAGCAGGCATTTAAACAGTGCAAATCGTCAAAGATCTATATTATCATATAAAAGGTTATGTAAATGTTTATACAGTCTTGTTTAACTTAGATTTCGTTAGAAAAGACAGGCTTTAACCTGTTATCACAAATCACAGGAGTCCCGAGTCCTCACAAATAAAATATGAAATTTCGGGTATGCAGGGTAGGCTGGTTGAACACTCTAAATTACCCCTTGGCATGAGTTTGAGTGTGCATGGTTGTCCGTCTCCTTGTGCCCTGCAATCGACTGGCCACCGATTCAGGGTGTCCCCCGCCTCTGGCCCGGAGTCAGTTGGGATAGGCTCCAGCACCGCCCACGACCCTAATGAGGATAAAGCGGTTCAGAAAATAAAATGAAAAAAATCAATAATCAGGTCACAGTAGACTTGCCCTGCTCAGCATTTAAGTGGATGAGGAGGAAAAGGTAAGGAGGGGCAAGGCCGAGTGCGTGTGCACTAATCAGGGTACCTAAAGGGCTGTCAGATATCTAAACCCTATTGGGGGAATTAATTACAGATAGGGTAATTTTTCATTCTTGAATTTTGATGAATAGAAAAAATGGGATTGAGAAGAAAGGGCACTCCTATTTCTTTTCTTGGGGCAATTTCTATTTTTCTGTTTAGTCTATTTGTGCACCATGTCTGCAGTTGACAGAGAGAGATATGTTAAAAATGTTGAGTTGTGTGAATTTAGATAGCAGTTAAGGGATGAAGTTCAACAACCTGAGATCTTAATAGATTAAATGTTTGTCATGGCATGTCAACTGAGATTAACTCAAACTCTGCCAAGGCTCAAGCAGGGTAAGCAGGAAAGCAGGGTAATTAATTGAGGTTGGGAAGTCTGACATCTACTGGTAGAAATATGTCATTACAGTTTAACTAATGTACCAAACATGTATTGCAGGTGAAAATAGAGCTTCTGTGCTCTAAAGCGCCGTCTGGTGAATGAGTGGTTCACTGACCCATTCATAAATTTTTAGATATTGTTGAAAAAAAATGTTGTAAAAATGAATGCAAAAATAGTGCAATAATGAATGCAAAAATAGTGCAATAATAAATGCAAAAATAATGCAATAATAATTGCAAAAATAGTGCAATAATAATTGCAAAAATAGTGCAATAATAATTGCAAAAATAGTGCAATAATAATTGCAAAAATAGTGCAATAATAATTGCAAAAATAGTGCAATAATAATTGAAAAAAATAGAAATGTGCCTTTTATCTTATAGAGCAGGGGTGGGCAAACTATTCCACAAAGGGCCACAGTGGGTGTGGGTTTTCATTCCAACCCATTGAGAGGGCACCTTTTCACCAATATGGTGTCCTAGTGCAATCAGTGGATTGCAGTCAGGTGCTTCTTGTTTTCTGCAGAAATCTCATTGGTTAAACTGTCTGTGCCATATCGATTGGTTCAAAAACTTGCACCAGCGGCCATCATGAACCGGTTTGCCCATCCCTGTTATAGAGTAATAGCTTTATATACAAGCTTAATGCCTTCTGGAGCCAAGCTCGTATGCCAATTCACTCGTATCTCAAATCAATTTATACACTTTTGTGACACTACATAACATAACAGAAATTTTAAATTTAAATAATATGAATTTAGATTTCTATACTACACACACACACACTTAAAAATAAGTTTTAATCTTACGTTGGCGAGCCAGCTCAGGCACACGTTTTTCTATTACAGTCCCGTGTAAATGTATTTGCCCGCTTCCTCATCTCTGTGTTTTTGGATATTTATCACACACAAAGGTTTCAGACCATCAAATCAATTTTTTTCTGACACAGAGACAACCCAAGGAAAGAGGAAATGCATTTTATAAATCATTATTTCATTTACCAAGGCAGAAAAAAATACAAATTTGTCTGGCCCTCTGTGAAAAAGTAATTGTCCCCGCAAGCTAGAGGAAACTCCTACAGGAAGGTCCGGACCTGGGATCTAACCCTCGATCTCAAAACTTTGCAACACTATTTGTTTAATAATGTCTGCATGTTTGAATGTTCAAATGCTTACTTATTCAATATTCCTCGTAAATCACTAGGCACTAAAACTGGTTGTCTATATCTTAGACCCCACCCCCAAACCAAGGATCATATTTTTAATTTTTTATTTCCAAGATGGTGCTGTCACACGGAAGCCAGTGGCAGTAGCTCTGTCCACTCTTATGTTTCGTGTTTTACAGCCCTTCTATCTTTTTTTAATTACATTTTAATATTTCTTAATACATTCCTTTTTACTTTACTTTGTACTTTATACTTTTTACTTTAATGTTTTTACAACTTTCTTTGTTCTGTTAGCCTGGCTTCTTTCTGCTACTTCTTTTTTAGAACCATCAGCCATGCCTACGCTGTCACACACATGGGACTAGCTGTTACAATACGCAGCAGAAGGAGCAACACCTCAATCCCGCTGGAAATTCGGAGCTGGACAAAAGTGCCAGGAGAAGAGGCAACGCTTCTGACCAACCATTCCATCATGGGATAAGATGGAAGAGCTGTCGGCGCTTACCAGCAACAGAGTCGAGGGGCTCTACTCTGCTACTGTTGTCTTCAGCGCCACACTACTGAGGAACTCTGCGGATGAGCTTGGAAGAGTGACTCTGCATATTCTCTACCTCGGTCCCAGTCTGCAGAAGTTCCCCATCTTGTGGAAGACTTCCTGTGTGTGGTTCCAGTTTTTGTCCAACTTTACAACGTCTTTTTGAGTCTGTATCCGTTTTAGCTACCGCAACCAAGATGGCACCGTTCAAGCGGCAGCCAGCGGCGGTAGCGCCGTCCATTCTTGCTCGTTTTGTGTTTTTGCTGCTTTTCTGTCTTAATGATTTGATTTGGTGATTCTCAATGATCCCATTTACTTTGATTTGCTTTGTACTTCGTGCTTTTGCTTTGTTGTTCTGTCTAATCACCCTCTTGCTACTGCCCCAATGAAATTTCCTGAATAAGGGATGAATAAAGTAATCCAATCAAATCCAAGATAAGTATATATCCCATATGCTCCAGGCAGACAACCCCACTATTCCATTAATATTATTTCCCTACCACCCTCAGTGTATTAATTAGCTTCTGATATTCTTTGATTGTATAAACTTCTCAGATGTATATTAACATTATTAATCTTTTATTGTAATGGCTCTGTGTGGAAAAGAAAGAAAGAGGAAAATATTTTATTCATTTGGATTTTTGGGGACTCTTATAAAAATAGGAGTAAAATAACCAACATGGCATGTCAATTGTCTCTAAGGAAGAGCCCAATAATAACATCTTTTTTCATGGAGTTACACAATCTTTACTGCATATAAAGAGTATACACAGAGTTTATTGTTTGTACCAAAAACATGTGGGTACTCTTACTCATACTCCCAACACACTCAAGTGACATTATTTGCTTACTTGTTTCTGTTCTTAACACAGAGCACAACATACCGTGTTAGCCCGATTAGGACGATCCTGATTATAAGACGACCCCCCCTCTTTTTCAAGACTCAATTTTGAAAAAGCACCTTTTGAACACCAAATTCAATTTTTATACAGAAAATAATTACAGCACATCTAAAAGAAATCATTATATCAATATATTCGAGAGAAAAGGCATGTTATTTTGCCTCATACAAATCATGCAAAAACTATCTGTTAGGTTAATTAATAGATATATTTTAATATAAGGAAGACATCGGAGTTCATTTATCCAGCTTTTCTTGCAAGTGAGAATCAATCCTGACTCGTCCTCGTCACAGATCATTCTAAAGAAACGACTCCTCTCCTGCCCATTTAGTTGCATTAGAGTCAAAACAATTAAGGTTATCTTATTCAAAACAATTGCATAAGAGGTAACCCGAACAACACAATTAAGGTCAAAAGTCGAAAACAACTGCAACAACAATTGCATATCAGGTAAACCAAGCAACACTATCAATTCTTAATATATGAACATTTAAATATGTTGCAATCACATTTGTAAGTGAATGGCTTCTGGTTTTTGAAATGTAAATTAACCAATCTACTGCGATTAAACAAAAAATTGCAAAAACTGCATTAACCATCAAAGTGTTCCGCATTCCCTTTAATGATATCTGGCCCCATTGAGTGTTGTGAATGGGTTTAATGTCTAGACCCCGAATCTAAAACGACCAACACCTTTTCATTTTTATTTCAATGCAAAAAGCACTGTCTTATATTCGGGCCAATACGGTAGTTTCATTCATATTCATTCATTCATTTTCCATACCCCTTATCCTCACGAGTCATGGGGTGCTCCATCATCACATTTTCACCTATGAGCAAATACGTAGGATGAGTGATCAACAGAGCTGACACGGAAATAAAATCCAAACTCCACACAGGAAGCCCGTAACCTAGGATTGAACCCTTGACTTCAAAACCGTAAGGCGATGTGCTATCCAATCATGTAGCTAGTTTGAAATTATTGAGTATATTTGTCAAAGCGGTGGCCCGGTGAGCGAGCGGTTAAACGGGAGTTGGCCGCGCAGTTCTGGGGTCCAGAGTTTTATCCCAGGCCGGTCCTCACTGTTTGGAGTTTGGGTGTTCTCCCCAGGCTTACGTGGGTTTTCTCTGGATACTCCGATTTCCTCCTTACTCACAAAAACATGCAGGGTAGGCTGGTTGAACACTATAAATTGCGTGAGTGTGAGAGTGGATCATTGTCCGACTCTTTGTGCCCTGGGATTGGCTGGCCACCAATTCAGGGTGTGCCTCGCTTGGTGCCTAAAGTTAGCTGGGATAGGCTCCAGCACCACCCAACACCTTTGTTAGGATAAGCGGTATGTGAAATGAATGAATGAATCTGGCAAAGCATAATTAAATAATGTATTGAGATTTTGAACATGTGAATGAATTGATTTAAAAAAAAACTCATATCATCTAATTTTCGGAACCACTTTATTCTCACTAGGGTCGTGGGGGCGCTGGAGCCTATCCCAGCTGACTTCGGGCCAGACGCGAGGGACACCCTGAACCGGTGGCCAGCCGATGGCAGGGCATGAGGACATGGACAACCATTCACGCTCACACTCATACCTCAGGGCAATTTTGAGTGTCCAATCAGCCTACCCTGCATGTCTTTTGGAATGTAGGAGGAAACCGGAGTACCCGGGGAAAACCCAAACATACATAAAATGAAACTGACATCTGCAAATGTCTAACTATATTTAAAATATCTTTACTAGTACTATATGTTATTCAAAGACTCACCAAGTATTGATTGTGCTTTATTTGCTGTATGATTTAGATTTTTTTATTCATTCCAATTTAAACTCAAATACATGTACTAATACAAAATACAAATATTAATGTATTTATATATTTATTCATGTACCTATTTATTTATTTATTTATTAACTTATTTATTACTATCTATTTATGTCTAAAATGTATTTTCCTGTATCTGCATTCTCACCCTCTTGCTACTGTGACAATGAAATTTCCCGAATACGGGATGAATAAAGTTATCCAATCCAATAAATACACCAATGAGAAGCTTTTTGACAGAGAGAGCCTTAAACAATTCAAATTTTCAAATGTTATTCATTGAGAGCCATACTTAGAATTTAAAAGAAAACATACATGAAATAATTTCACCACTTTTAAAGTACAAAAACTCTCTGAATTCTTTTGACAACATTTTTACAGTTGCTAATCAAAGAGGCTCAATGTGAGTATACATGAAAAAAAGTGTAATGGAAAAAAAAAGATTAAAGTGGCGCTAGATTAAAGTGCCGACTTCCTATTGGTGCGTTCGGGACTCAGCTTTCTCACCAGCGATTTCCATATTTTACATCACAGACTGACAGGGATCCATATGCACCCATCAAAAGAGCCACATGTGGCTCCCGAGCCATAGGTTCCCTACCCTTGTAATAAATAGTACGTGTCATAGCAGACGCGCATAGTGATGAGTGGTTTAATATGCTCAGTGGACCAATAATATGACAGGGATCAAAATTCCACCCATTCCTCTCGTGGGACTTTCCCCCGAGTTCGAATCACCGCGAAGTTTGTGACTTTTTTCGTGTTTTGGTAGCAGCACTGACAAATTACCCAATGGTGACAAGTCCAAGAAAGGTGGAGACTCCTGCTCAACTTCCTGCAAAATAGTCTTGAAGCACTTCCAGGAGAGAAGAAGGGAGGCTGCCGCATGGCTAATCGAATGGATATACAACTCTCAATTTCTCCTTAATTCCAACAACATTGTAGTTGTTAACTGTTTATACGCCCAACAATTTAGCGAGCTGCTTTGTTTTCTAACCCCAAGCTTGCTGAATCCGGAATTTGCAACGTTTGATCGCGAAGGACAGGAATGGGTGAGTTTTCCATGATGTGGCGAATGTGTTATGTTGTATGGGTTAGTAAGTTTTGAATGCCATACATTTGTGTTCGCAAACATTTACGTAAGCCAAGTTTACGTGGAGCATTCGAGCCTTATGGCGATGTCTTAAATCATACCGTGAGCGTTTGACGAAAGGTTAAAGGCAGCAATCCACTTAGGTTAGCTTAGCTTGGGTGACTAGCGAGCTAGCAAATCAAACGATAACAGTCCTCCTTTTGAAGTGGGGTGTCTGTATTTCTCGACATAATCACGTAACTAAAGGATCTCAAAGATATCGCCATTGTACCGAAACCACGTACTGTATCAAAACACACCTTGTCCTAGTTCAGGACTCAATAGTGTGTTTAGTTGGCTGTTAATGTGAGTCAAACTAACTCAATAGACAGCTAATATAAGTTAATTTAGTTCAGTTTAAATTTTAGAAATCAAGTGCAGTCATACCTCTACTTACGAATGCCTCTAGGTACGAAATCTTCAAGTTACGAATTTTATATACAAATGAGTTACCCGAGATACAAAAAAAGACCAAGTTACGAAATCCCCAAAAAGTAAATGCATTTCCTTATATTTTATTTTGAAAATATTGTTGCAGAAGCCTTAATTCTCACTTTAGAGACCTGTTACCCTCTACTGGGCTCTCATTTCATAGCTCTCATTCTATCACATATAATGACAATAAAAACATTCAATTCAATTGTCTGTCTTACAATAACCACTATCCATGTTTCAAGATTCCCTCTTCCATACCTGTCCACCTCGGCTAAATGCTCACCTTATTAATGATTGCAATTTCGCTTATTAGGCGATTAAAACCTGTACAAATGCAACATGGCACATATTTTCACACGCAAATGCATACGTACGCACGCACACACACACATAGGGCAAAAGTCCAAAATGTACAATGTGGACGGCTTTTGGCCCTGGTAGAACTGACTCTTGCCGCCATCTACCGGACAAACACGAGTATTGCATCTCCCAATATAACGGCTGCGGAGGGTACTATTTCAGCGGCGCAGTGCACCTTTTCACAGGGATTTTTGGCCATTATATTCATTTGAAGACATTAATAAAGCATTTTCTTATAATTTTCTCTCATTTCTGCATTTTTCTCACATCTTTCTTAAAAAATTGGGACACTGACCAATTTTAAAGGGTTTAGTTGGCAGTTGTGTGAGGATCGTGGAACGAATGAGAGAATTTACATATGAAGTACACCTCTACTTACAAAATGTTCAAGTTACGAAAAAAGTTCTAACCGATTAATTTCGTAAGTAGAGGTACAACTGTAGTCTTAACAGATTTGATTTTTTGATTTTCTGTGCTGAATTGTTGCGTTTCCACCCACGCCGTTATCACATGGTGCGTTTTTAGTGTGGGCATTTACATGTAGGTAGGCGAGCCACTCTGCTTGTTAAAGTGATACCGTATTTTCTCGCATATAAGCCGCCCCCACGTATAAGCAGCACCCTTAAAATTGCCCTAAAATAATTAAATTTGACTATTTCGCGCGTATAAACCGCCCCCTGATTCACAATGTTCACCTCCATATTTGTGGTTTTAATAGGAAGTACAAATGTGTTACTTTGAAGGGAAAATCATCGCACGTTGTATTTCTGAGATTCTGTATGAATCAAAAGCACATTATTGGGGACAAGATAAGGAAGTTAGTAATTCATCCAGTAATGGTTGTTTTCTTACTGCAAAACCGAAAATAATAATAATAACAATAATAAATAGCAAATGTTAATATGCAAACACCTACTGGTGAAAAAGTACAGCAATGCTGGAAGTCTTGTCAGCATATAAGGCGTACCCTTGATTCAGTCATCTTTTTCTTGAGTTACAAATACGTCTTATAAGCGAGAAAATACGGTAGGCCTCGTGAGTCCATAGTACTATTGATCATTTTGAAACACTTAATTGACATGCAGTTAAGTGTTTAAACTTTCAAAAATGATTCGATGTGTATGTGATTAGCGTGCCAGACTGATTTTTCTTAATAAGGCTATTTCAGTGATAGTATAATGAAGTATAATTTCTCTAAAACAAATTTTTAAAAAATGTTGTGACTTTTCAACTTGTGGCTGATGTGTTACATGTTTATAATGTCAACTACATTTTTGTCGGAAAAGGGTTGCTGCATGTTAGACTGGTCTACTGGGAATTCCAAGTTTGTAGACAAGTTTGACTCATTCGCTGTCATTGGCAGCAATAAGCTTCCTATCTTTTTGAACTGGGAGGGAAGTGTGAAAGTGTTTTTTTAGTGAACATTTTTTAGACTTTCATAATGCATTGTCATCTCTTTTCAAAACTTAACACAATCTTGGGTAGAATAGGAAAAACTTAAACACTTAACTACTATTTGCCATTTTTAGACACAACAAAACAATAAAAACTTGAATTGGCTGTCAGGCCCGGTAATATTAACACTTGTATGTCAGTGGTGCACTGTTTCAATAATGTGTTAAATGCCTCCTGTGAATATTTGCCCCTGATGCACCTTCTGAAAAAAACAGCATAATTTTGTATTGTCGTCACTGGCGCATTGTTCTAGTGGGGAGCTGTTTTTCTTTATGAAATCAAAACTAAAATTGTGTGTTTAACAATTTAACTAAGTCGTTGATCATGACACAGATGTAGTTCATTCAAGGAAGAAAAATATGCCAAAAAAACAGGAATGCACTACAGTAATCCCTCAAATATCGAGGTTAATGTGGAACATACATGGCCATGATAATCCAAAAACGTAGGGTCACCCCTATTAATTTTTTTTAAATCTTCATTGCTGAGTCCTAGTAGTAAGAGTGGTTACGAGTTTCAACGTGGATTTTCACATTTTTATGAACTTAAAAAAAAATCCCCAGAAAAAAAATCCACGATGTAGTGAAGCCGCGAAAATTGAACCGCTAAATGGCGAGGGATTACTGTATATGAATTTTGACTGGCTTTAATGATAAAACATAACTGAAAGCCCGGCTTTTGCAGAAATAATTTTATTGCATTTTCATCTATGTTCTGGCATCACTTAATGAATTCTCTGTCACCTGAGGTCGGGGCTTTGACTTGAAGAGGCATTTTGACGGTCTACCATAGAATACAACTATGCATACCTGAATCCTCTATGTCTCATCGGCCCAGGGACATTAAAAGTAATGACCGTCCGATATATCAGATGGCCGATATTTGGCAATTTCACGTATATACTATCGTCACTTTTTAATCCGAACGGCCAATAAAACTAACATAGACGACCAGCTGCTCATTAAGTTGAGGGCTTTGATGTTGTAGCTTGTTGCGACTGCCATGCTGTAATTCACTATTGGTAATACTGTCATCCTTTACCACTTTGCGTCTTCTGTACATTGTGTTTTTTTATGTTGAGTATCCAAATAAAAAATGTTCGAAAAATGTCAAAGTACACGAGCACAATTATCAAAAAGTGTATATTTATTAAATATTACAGCTATAAGCATATCAAAAGACTTTAATGTATTTATCTCATTTTCTGAACTGCTTTATCCTCACAAGGGTCATGGGGGGTGCTGGAGCCTATCTCAGCTGACATGGGCCAGAGGCGGGGGACAACCCTGAATCGGTGGCCAGCCGATCGCAGGGCACAAGGAGACGGACAACCATTCACGCTCACACTTATACCTAGGGGCAATTTAGAGTGTCCAATCAGCCTACCGTGCATGTCTTTGGAATGTGGGAGGAAACCGGAGTACCCGGAGAAAATCCACGCAGGTGTACCGACCTGGATTTGAACCCAATACCCCTACTGTGAGGCCGACATGCTAACCACTCATCCGCCGGGCCGCCCCTGTAATGTATTAATATCGAAATATAATGTGTATATATGCAAATGTAAATACTTGAAATACTGTACACACTGAAAATATTTCCTCTCCGCTTGATATAACAAAAAAAAGCATAATGGGAGTTTTAGTCCAAGTCCTTGAAGTGGAGCCCTTTTTCATTGAGGTTACAGTTTGTGAAGGCTTTTGTGATCCAGGCTTTCCGGTTGCTCATCCAGTTTACAGGCACCAAAGCTTTGTTCTTAGTTGTATTGCGTTCATTTTGTCTTCTTGTGGCCATGTTTGGTCAACATTATCTGTGATATTCGAGGAATTACTGTACTCGCCTGACTAAGCGTGGGATGGAAACATGTCAGGTAACAAAACCACCTAAAAAAACACCATTGTCTGTTTATAAACAAATCATTCAAAACATAGGCTTTGTTCTTGCTTTTTTAAATCATGAGGACGGTGGAACTTGTTAATTAATTCATTTCATTTCAATTAAGGCTTCCATGAACCCAGCCAGCTGCGTCCCCGGACATGCAATCTGTGTGAAGCCCGGCATTTTCAGTTCAGCTATTGCGGCCGAGGCTGGGTTGCGGGGTCGACGCTGCAGGCATGGGCCGCCGGATCGCCGGCTGATCTGCCGGGAAATTAAACTTCCACTTGGCTCTTCCGCGCCGTCCAACCATCAATTAGCCGTCCAGGGAGCTCTATTTTCGGATAAGTGCAACGACTTCAGCCCACTTTCCGGACTTAAATTTGAATCTCAACTTCCACGTTGCTCCGTCTCGACGTCCCGCCATCCTCGCCGGCCAAAGTGCTCTATTTTCGGACAAGGCCGATGGCGTCGACCCTCACGTCACCTGGGGCTTGCATTTCTCAAAACTATCCCCCTTCGCTCATGCTCTCTGCCGTCCAATTCGCCGAGCAAGTTTTAATTTCAAATAAGTGCCACGGCGTAAGGTCGAACAGGGCTCCCATTTCTGATAAAAGTTCACCTTCACAAGGGCTCCCAGCCGCTCAGAAAGCTCTATTTTCAGATAAAAATCTCGGCCACTGGGCGTTGCCTGCCATTTTTTCCCTTAGTGAGTTGAGTGACAGTCCTCGGTCTTCCGCCATTTTCCAAGTGGCAAGCAGAAGACAGGGGTTGGCCTCCACTTTCGAGTTTCAGCATGGATTGTCACCTTTTTAATGAACTTTTTTAAATTTATTTTTTTATTTTTTATTAAAAAAAATCAGCGATGTAGTGAAGCCGCCAAAGTTGAAGCTGCGAAGTGAAGAAGGATCACAGTAATCCTTAGAATATTCATTCATACATACATTCATTTTCAACACCGCTTATTCATGACGTGGGGTACTAGAGCCTATGCCAACTGACATCAGACAAAAGGTGGATACACTCCAGATTGGTCGCCAATCAGGTGCAGGGCACACAGAGACAGACACACGCACAATCATACACCCAACAAGTGGAAATCGACCTACACTCCTCAGACCAAAGTCAGGCAAAAGATCCACGGCACCATCCAGTTTCTATTCTCAGAATATTACTACCAAATTTCATTTAGATCTTTCTAAGGATCTAACTTAGTTAGTAACCTCCCTAAGAAGGAGAACAACAACAAAAACAAAGGAAATAGTTTTTGAGACCTCTCTCTCGGGGGTCTACAAACCCAGAGGAAATAAGGATGGAATTAATTGAAATTAAGAAGGTCAAATCACATTAAAGCTTTTAATTACAATTAAATGCAAGTCTTTCTCTGGATCAAAAAGGTCATTGTGTTAATGCATTTTATTCATTTATGCCGTTTTTTTTAGTTTGTTTTATTTGGTGGAAAGTGGGGTTTTATGTAGTTTGCGGGTGAGTCTTCTGCACTAAATTATGCAACAGACTTGCTATATTTCTTGAGACGTGTGTACGTGTGGAGTTGTGCATGTGCTTGTGTGTAGGTGTGCAGTTTAGAAACTTGCTATGCAGCAAAACAGGTTCTAAATGTGGCATGCTTGAAACAAGGTATTTTTTTAGAGCTCACTGCACTTTGTGTATCTTCTTGCATAACCTGTAAAATAATTTACCGTGATGTAAATACACAAAATTATTGTCAGTGTTTAAAAATGCTCTGCATAATTGATGGCAATAGACATTTTCGTGATTGATAACCAAGCAGTTTACAAAATCTATTCTGTTAAGCCCTGTGTTCCGCATTGCGAGTTTCAGTGTCAATTTTGACATTTTTATGATAATTTTTTATACTTATAAAATATATATAATATTTAAAAAAAACTCAATGTATTGAGGCCATGAAAGTTGAAGCCGTGAAGTGGTGAAGTACTATTTTGGGTCTGATTTCCTGATCATGTTTAATGAAGAATTCATAGATTTCACACAGAATTTTATTAATTCATATTAGAGCTGGGTAATATGACAAAAATTGTTATCACGATAAAAAAAATATCAGTCTATTGATAATTATCACGATAATCACATTTGACACACTATCACATCTTTTTTTTTCAAATTTGAAACTTTAAACTTCTTTGAACAAGTAAATAATTACTTTCCTCGTTATTCAATTATGAAAGTAACTACAGTAATCCCTCAAATATCGCGGTTAATGTAGACCAGACATGGCCGCGATAACGAAAAATCGCGATGTAGGGTCACCCCTATTATAACTTTTTTTGTTAATCCTTTTGCGTTCATGCTCCATGTTAACCTCTATTGCTAACATGCTAAAAACATGTTTCCTCGTCATCCTCTTCTCCTGAGCGTTGGTCTGGAAATAGCATTCACCTTGCAACAGCTCCCCCATTCTCTATGGTGGTCAGTGGTGTAATTACAGTTTACAATTATCGAAATTTTATCAAAAGTTTTTAATATTATCGTTGACAAAAATTATTTCACGATAATTACCGTTATCTTTTTATCGCCCAGCTCTAATTTATAATTAGTTTAGTTTTTTTTACTTTCAGAGAATTCTGTCTCAGTGCGTACATCCCCTTTGAGTTATCATTACTTTCTGTACTTTTTTTTTTTTTTTTTTTTACATTCAATTTATGCAAGTTGCTAACCTTGACCAAGGATGTTGTGAGTCGGCCGGCCGAATACTTTAAAGACTCGGGCGGGGGTCAGCAACCATAGGTTCTGGCGCTGCATGCGACTCGTTAGTGCTGCCCAACTGGCTCCCTGGATCTTATTAAAATGTTTGAAAATTGGGTCGAGAAATATATTTTTTGTTTTAATATGGTTTCTGTGTGGGCTTTGCATTTTCTCCCTGGGCTTGCGTGGGTTTTCTCTAGCTTCTCCGGTTTCCCCCCACATCACAAAGACATGCAGGGTAGGCTGGTTGAACACTCTAAATTACCCCTTTACACGAGTTTGAGCGTGAATGGTTGTCTGTCTCCTTGTGCACTGCAATTGTCTGCTCACCAATTCAGGGTGTCCTCCGCCTGGTGGCCAAAATCAGCTGGGATATTTTGAAAGGTTCTTATTTTCTGGATTGAATAATTTGATTCAGTAATTTTGGAATTAAAATGGAATTAAAAAAATTGTTAATCCTCTATGAATTCTTTTACATTTTTCTGGTCTACAATTTTTTTTAAACGTGTTTTCTTGTCCTTTTTATGATCTCCGCGCTGGAGCAGAGGTTGTGGTGGAGTTTGACTATGAAGCACTCCATGAAGATGAGCTGACCTTGCGAAAAGGAGATCTCATAAAGAATGTTTCCTGCATACAAGAGGATGGCTGGATGGAGGGAGATCTCAACGGGAAAAGGGGTCTCTTTCCTGATAATTTTGTTAAGGTGAGCGTTCTGAGTGTCTGTATTTTACTCAATCATTTGTGCCCTAATCATGTTTGAATTTAAAAGTTATGTTCTACTACAGAATTTTTATTAATAATTATTTAATCAATAATTTATTTAACCTCCTATGACCCAGACTCTTGTAAGACATGCATTTTCATTTTCTCTTTAGGCTAATTAGGACCTGATGAGTGTAAAAACAAAGAATTATCTTTTTACATGATGTACCGTAATTACTCGAATATAACACGCAGGTTTTTGCAAAATAATTAATTCCAATAGTTGGGGGTGCGTGTTATAATCAAAAACAATTTTATTTTTTTTAATTTTTTTTTTTTTTTTTTTTTTGTGTCTTGTTACATGGCCCTTAGCCTGGTGCTTTTTCTTGCCAAATAAATTGAATTGAAATTGAATTGAATAAAATAAATTACAAATTTTCGATCGAAAAAAGCATTGTCAAACTCACTTTGACGCACGGATTTTACGTCATCTCGTAAAGCCAATCGGATGATGTGTTGTGGGAGGAAGAGGAAGTGGATGAAGGAAGCGTGGACGTTGATAGGATTCTCAACGAAGAGATGTATGAGAGGACAGACAAAGAGAGAGAGGAACTTTTCATTTGAAGGATTCTAATGAATAAATTTGTTTGAACAAAACAATCGTGAAACGAAGAAAAAAAGGTAAGATTTCTGATTTTCGTCAGCGGGAAATTTTAGGTGCGCACTATATTCGAGTACTGCGTTTTTCCAGATTTTTTTGGCCCAAAGTTATACCTGCGTGTTATTTTCGAGTGCGCGTTATATTCGAGTAATTACGGTAGTTTCTTAGAAAAATGATGTCCATAGAAGTGGACGCCAGGCCCTGGTAGTCCAAAATGTAACATTGTAGTCTTTGACAACCAAAAATGTGATATCCACACATGTGGACGCCAGGCCATAGGAGATTAACTCATAAATACACCTGAGGGATGAAACAATAACGATAATTATTGTCATATTTTTTTGTCAACAATGATACAAAAATTGCTAATGACTGTGATGTCATTTGTAGCAACGCAAATACAGCTAACACTGATGATGATCGAACACAGGCTAATGATTATAGTGAAAAAATCACACATGCTCTTTACCGTTACTAAAGATGTTCAATCTGTTCCTGCTTTCTTTTTTTTCCTTTGGTTTCCCAAATATATTATCTTTACACGAAAATATCAAAGTGGTGCTTCATGTGTTACCGAATTAATTTTCTATAACTTCATGAGGCAATGGGCATTACAGATGTTTCGAGGAAGGGTGCGGAAACTGGGATGATTTGGATTAGATAAAATATCTGCCTCTAAGGCTTCCCTTTGTGGAAAGTACTGACTTTTATTTCCATTTTTTCCCCGCAAAATTTCACATCAGAAAAAACATGGTATTTTATATTTATTAAATGAAATTCTTCCTGTTGGTATGCATGCCAAAAAGGTTTTGTCGTCTTTTAATAGTTCCATATTACTATAGCCCTAGTGTTGCTAGCAGGTATATAGTTCAAAGTTCAAAACCAACAATCATTTGCTGCACATTTCTAAGTTTTATTTTTTTAATTGGGTGGGGAGATTTTATGACTATCACCAGAGGCACTTGACTGTAAAAAATGTTTCGCCTATCAACTGTTAGTGTTATATCCTGTCCTGTCTCTGTGGTATATTTTGCTTTTCTCCAGTCTTCAATTCCGTAATAGCAATATATGTATGTAGTTAATCTGGTAAGAAGACTGGATCTATCACTGCATTTAGGTAGCTAATCTTCTGAGAAACAGCACTTAGCAGTTCTTGAACTTTAGTGGCTATAGCTAAAAGGTTGTTGTTGTCTACTTTCCTCTTCTCCCTTTTAATTGGTATTCCTGCTGAATGACAAAAGAACAGTAGACAAAATAAAAATATACAATTTCTCTCTCTCTCATAACCAGGATTACCATTATTATTTGACTATAAACCGCAACTTTTGACTCATTTATTTTTTATCCAATTGAACTCTGACTTTTATAAGGAACGAAGCACGTATGGTGCAGAGGTTTGTCAGTATTAAAAATATTTGAGGCAATATGAGAGGCTGTTTGTTAGTTGGGACTACACATCCCCATATTTTACACATGCGGCTACTGTGAAACATACTTCTTTGGCAACTGTGACATAATAATCACTAAAAGTGGGCAGTAAAATAATGTTCTACAGGACTTAACTCAAGTTCAAGATCAATGACATATACAATAGCTTTGACAAATAAGCCTCCATGCCGGTATGCATGCACACACATACGAACTAAACTTCCTGGAAAATGCTATGTCAGGGTTTTAGAAACCAGGAAGCGGATGGTCAACCCAGTCATTGTTTAGCTAAATAGAATGATTTTGCACTGACGCTGTGGTTATCACAGATTCCCTTTCCATTGGAATCAGTCGTTGATGGTTCATAAAGTGTTAGCTGGAAAAGTACTGTATGGTCACATGTTCTCTTATTTGTCTTGTTTCATCTGGATTCCCCTAATCGGCTTATGGTGTGTTTCAATATAGTCCTATTTTTACTAATAAACTCAATGTTTTATTGTACAAGAAAAGTAAACTGGAATCCATTTTTAATATCAATCTGTATTCAAGCAAATTTTGTCTCCAGTGTCCCTTTTTTATAGGCAAAACTGGTTAGGCACCCCTGTTATTTTTGTGTGTGTAATAGTGTAGAAAAATCTAAATTAATCACATGACTTTTAGGTAGAAGGCAAAATACCACTTGTTAAAGATTTTTTAAATGCCTGTTCTATTTGAGACAATCAAATGCAAGCATCTCAGATTAGAACCCCTCCACCCCATCTCTCTTGTCAATATTGACCACCCACTGATATACGCACGACTATTAGGAAAAACAATTTAAAATGACCTAGGAATTGGAGTGAGTTTCGTCTAAGTCTCAGACACAGAAAGACACAAACAGTTTGAACAAGTACATAAACTAAAAAGCTTGTGTGTTAATTTTCCTAGCTACTTTTTATGTTTTGAGTGCATAGCGTGACCGGACATCCTGCTTGTCACAAAATGGATACGCTCATAAATGGGATTTTTTAATTAATTTAAACATTATGTTCATTTTCATTCAATCATTTTCTGAACCGCTTATCCTAAGCCTTATGAATCATTTTGCGAACAAAATATTTTTGTAACCTTCATTTACATGGAGGTAATTTATACTAGATCTTCTCTATTGCTTTAAACAGTATAATAAAATAAATTGTTAAAATAAGAAATGAATATCTGAATAAGTTGTCCTATATCTGTCAAATACTATACTACGTATCTGTCTAATTGCTCACACATCAGCAACCTGAATTGATGTTAAATTACAGTAATTTGAGCCACCCACCAACTGAGAATTGGATTGAATTGAATGCTTTTGTTCTCATTATGCAAGTATAATGAGATTTAAAGCTTTCACCACATAGTGCATAACAACAAACAGACAAATAAATAATCAGTAAATAAGAAGTAAATAAATAAGTAGTCCAAGTGAGATCAGCAGAGTGGAGCGGTCTTGTTCCGTCTGAAGTCCAGGATGAGTTCCATGGTTTTGGAGACGTTCAGCGCAAGTTGTTGAGAGCGCACCACTTGCTGAGTCTATGGACTCAACAACAAACAAACAAACACATAGATAATCAATATATATTCTAGAAGGTTTGGATCATCGATCCAAATGTTCATAAATCAGATATTTGTAAGTAGAGAACCTACTGTACTTGCATCTTGAGTGGTTAAAATAGTACTGGCATTTAAAAAGTTCTGACAACAGCTATTTGGTACCCGGACATTTCGTCGCCGGACACTTCGTCGCCCGGACACTTCGTCGCCCGGACACTTCGTCGCCCGGACACTTCGTCGACCGGACATTTCGTCGCCGGACACTTCGTCGCCCGGACAGTTCGTCGACCGGACATTTCGTCGACGGACAATTCGTCGCCGGACACTTCGTCGCCAGACAGTTATAATAACAGACAAACTTAGGGTTTCGTTAAGAGGGGAGATATTTGTTTTAGTCGAAGAGGAAGATATCGTTTTAATGGCAACTGGCACTAATCTCGATTTATTGGCAAAAGGTATGCACTGGTTTTGCGACAGTACGTTTGATAGTGCACCTGACAACCATCAACTCTATACCAGTGCATACTTTTTGCCAATAAATCGAGATTAGTGTCAGTTGCCATTAAAACGATATCATCCTCTTCGACTAAAAAAAATCTCTCCCCTCTTAATGAAGCCCTAAGTTCGTCTGTTATTATAACTGCCTGGCAACGAATTGTCCGTCGACGAAATGTCCGGTCGACAAACTGTCTGGCGAGGAACTGTCTGGCGAGGAACTGTCTGGCGAGGAACTGTCTGGCGACGAAGTGTCTGGCGACGAAATGTCTGGTCACGCAGCTATTTCACCACATTCTGAGAAATATTGGGATTTACTTACATTATTCTCATTTACTAATCTTAAACAAAAATGAAAGTATCTTTGTCTTTTCAAAACAAATCAGAATATAAGTTTTACAAATTTTCAATGACAAATATGAACTTCCATGTGCATTGTTTATCTCTGTAATAATTTTTTCCCTTCATTTTCTGTTCATTTTGTTGTACTCAAAGGAATTAAAACAAGAGGACAAGGAAACAAAAAGTGAACCAAAAGAGGAATCCGCTCAGCCTATGAAGAGAGAGAAGTCTGTGGGGAATGTTGCCAACTTGGTTCAGAGGATGAGTACTATTGGTATCCCCACTGGCGGCTTCCAGCCACGACCATCAGCTGTCCCGAAGAGTAAGAAATATATTTGAATATTCATTGATTCATTTTATATATATATATATACATATATATATATATATATATATATATAAATATTCGTCACTTTTTTAAAGCTTCTTTGAATATTTCTTGAAGCCCTATTGCAGAGCTGCCAAATACAGTAATCTATCGACATACGAGTGCCCCGACATACAAGCAATTTGAGATTCGAGTAAAATTTCGAACAAATATTTATCTTGAAATACAAGACAAACAGCAGACGCGAGAGGCTGCCCATAAGAACATCATGGGCACTGTCTCTCTCCCTGCAACTCCCTTGTGTAATGTCTCTACGAGCACTGGGCAGAGCGTAGCATTTTTTTTCAGTGTTTTTTTCCCAACTTAGTCAGTGCAGAATGGCAGAGCTTGATCGCTAATACGAGAAGAGCATACTACTTCTCGTTGGCAAGTGGTCGTGCGTTATCATATTGTGAGGACATTGTGTGCATCATTTTCGGTATATTTTGAAGAGAAGACAAAAGCAAACAACCCTCAATAGGTTTCTATTAGCCGCAGCTGAAAATCAGGGTGGAGGCGGGGCAAATAGAGCTAACCCGCGAGAAGAAAGGTATGAAAATGTAAAACAAAATTGGAATTAAGTTTAGTGTAAGGTTAGATTAAACTTATTTTTGTGTGACTGTATCGTAATTCAAGTTCATTTAAATTTGTTTGTTACTAGCGCGTTGCCGTGCAACCAGTCTCTCTCGCTCTCTCTCTCTCTGTCCCCCTCTCTCTCCCCTCCGTGAAAGCCGTCTAATTTTTGTACTATTAAACATCATAACCACTAGTTATTTGTTACTCTGTTAATAGATGGCGAATTAGAACAAATAAAAATGTTTTTGGTGTTTTTTCAGAGGGTTGGAACGAATTAATTGGTTTTTAGTTAATTTCTATGGGAAACGTTCGTTTGAGATACAAGTAAATCGACATACGAGCTCAGTCCCGGAATGCATTAAGCTCGTATCTCGAGGTACCACTGTACTCCGAATCTTTCATGGTTTACTACGCCAGTTTTTACCAAACTAATAAATACGTATTTGTATCAAAATTACGAAGAAAAAAACAGTTTTTTTTCCACACATTTACCTGAAAAAAATAATAAAATGTTGAATATTTTCGTTTTTTGCTCGCCATTTCATAACTTACCATGACAATTAATTTCGAAATGGAACATCATGATCTAAGGTTTGCATTTTGCACGTTGTCAATACGTTCAATCATTTTGAAAGTTAAGTAGCGTGCTCATTTCCTCTCCAATGACACATGCACATTCACATTAGTAGTTTCAAGCAGTGTAGACGCGTGTTAGCTATGTCCACAAATCGAAAATGTGAGTAATAGTTAATTTGTTGTTTTATTTTTTATTTCTTTGTAAGAATTAACTATTGAAAAAGGAAACTATTTGAAAAGCATTAGAAAATTAGAGAATATTGAGCTTTATTTTTCTACGCATCGCTGGTTAATGCCAGTAGGAAAAATGATTACAAAATCTGAAAATTGTCTTTACCCACTACGAAATATGATTTTTGTCATTTGGCAGCTCTGCTATTGTCTGAAACAAATGCTCTGCTCTTTCATCCCACTGATTGAATTGAGTTACTGTTTTGGCACAATCACGCTCTTCATAAACAACCTGTGACAGTTGCTCATCAAGGGATCTTTTATCTTAAATATATAAAGAGACTTGCCGCGACTATACTTTAATTTGACGAAATGAGACATGTCTCAGCTGCCCTCCCTCTGAACTCAGTGCCATTTCAGAGAACACTGTTTTGTGAACCACTACAATGGATAAAGATCAGAGAGGAGGTGTTCGTGTGAGAATTGGTCAAGGTGGTCAACAACAACAAAAGTAATATCTGAAAAAAAAAGAGCTATTTTGATTGACAAAGTACTTGTTCATCATCTGACAATGCGGAAGCGGAGACAAAGGGTACAACAAAAGGCCATTATATTCACTGTCTAACAAGATTTAGGGAATGTAACAGGCAATTTATCTTTTTGACATTGTGTTATACAAAAGTTGATGGCAATACTTTATGATTATACTATCACAGTACAGTGGTACCTATACTTATGAAAGCTTTTACATATGAAATTTTCAGGTTACGAAACCCTTTGATATTCAAATTATTGTTGCAAGATGCATAAAGCTGTCTCACTATCCAATCACCGCCAAAGGGTGACAAATTGAAGTATACAATTGTGGCATATGTTTGAAGTGTCTAGGATCAATTTATCATTTAACGAGCAGGTGTCACTGCTTCTTTTGTCAGGCATAGCAGCCTTAAGAAATACCTGATGCACTCATTGAAAGAGCCAGATATGTCTGACCCCTAATAGTGAAAGTATCGCACATCTTGTGATATGAGTATTGCGGAGCTGCGGTATAAACGAGACATCGTTCAGGCCTAGAACCCACTGGGTGAAATCCTGTTAAGAGATGTTCAAGCAGCATTTGCTGTTATAGTCTTCAGTTTGGGTTGCCGAACTGATATACTTTGTTCTATGTGCGAATGGGATGACCTAAATAATTCAGTTATCCAACTGAATTATAAGAATTTTGTCAGTTTTACATCATTTACCATTCTGACAAAATGTCATATTTGCATAAGGGGAAATAATTAAAGAATAGCAATAAATGAATTCAACATCAAGTTTAACTATATTGGATAAAGGAAATTTAAAGATGTCCGTCATTGCCTCTAAAGGTTGAAATTTATTAACCAATAATTCTTACGCTTTCAATTTCTTTGAAACTGTAGTAAATCTGATAGATACCCCACAAATTGATATTATTTTCTGGGACTCTTAATTTGTTTGAATTGATTAAAAAAACATTGTTTAACTAATTTTAACAAAACTGACATCTACTTTCAACTGTACAGACTGTCCACGTGTAGCTCTGGCAGGTTCTTAGCGTCATCCAAAAATAATTTTTCCAGCACCTTTTTAGAATTTGATACATGGGCCCAAATGAGTAAATTACTTTTGAAAGTAAAAGTAATTTGTGATGTAAAAAAAGAAAAAGAGCATCAGGTTGGTACAGGTAGAAGCAGAGCCATGTCGTAGCAGTTGAATTGGCTTAGTCCTTGCGAAGCAACAACTCTGTATTTTATTTATTTCAATATCTGACGCTTCCCACTGAAACACCTCATATACAATTTCAACATTTTTCTTGATTGTGCTCCAACTTTAGAGACTTTACTCTTAACATTGCTTACTTTTTCATGCTGACTCCCCTCCTATTTTTTTAATCGTACAAGCCCTGCACGTATGAACATGTAAAAAAGCGCACAACTGAAGTGACACAGCCAGTTTGTTTACTGCCCTACCTTGTTTTTGCAGAGGTGAAAAAGCGACAATTCAAAGTAGTCTTTGACTATCAACCACAGAACGAAGATGAGCTGGAATTAAAACTTGGAGATATTGTTGAAGTCGTTGATGAGGTACTTTTTCAACTCTTGCCTTAGTTTCTGAAATGTTTCCAGGCTATTTCAAATGTACTCTTGTCTAATAAATTTGGCAACGCTGAATGAAAAAATAGCAAAGGGCGAATCGTATGT
The DNA here is from genome assembly GCF_051989625.1 of Stigmatopora argus. NCBI lineage: Eukaryota > Metazoa > Chordata > Actinopteri > Syngnathiformes > Syngnathidae > Stigmatopora > Stigmatopora argus. The sequence goes on along the minus strand of NC_135405.1, from coordinate 4,149,509 downwards.
CACTTAATATACTTACTGTTGAACTTTTTTATGATCCTAATTTATAAAGGTTAAAATTTTATTTGCTCAAAGGAACAGGGTGTTGTTAAAGAGAGAGAATAAAACTTGTTGACATGACTTATGACGTGTAATGTTTTCACTTTTGGAACAGAAAGTTTCTGAAAGTTTTTACTACTTCCAAAGTATTAAAATCTGGATTGTTTCCTCCTACATGACCCAACATGTTGTCCTCATATTTTTATGAATTATTATTTTAGTTTTTGCTGAAATAAATATAATAATTGATTAAAATGTTCATAAAAACACAATTAAAATGAAAGAAAAACTTAAATACACTGGCTATGGCTTGCAAAACAAGTTAATTTTTACATTTATAGTGTATAGTATTTAATAACGTCAAATGAATTTAAACTTGTTGGAATAGCTGTGAATGCTCATGCTTCAGTGCCATTGACAGCACTAGACAATTTTGACTGAGACAGATTTTTACTCCCACTTCAAATCGATTGGACTTCTAGTGTTTTATCAGTGCCAGCCAATGAGTGCCATATAAGTTTTAAGGAACAGAAGTTCAGTAATTGACGTTTGCATCATTCCTAATTCATTTGGCTGTATGTGCAGGTTGAAGAAGGCTGGTGGAGCGGCATAATTAACGGCAAGACAGGGCTCTTCCCGTCCAACTTTATCAAAGAAGTGGACTTTGCGAAAGAAGAAGGAGACCTAAATGACTCTACACCAGATGAGGCTGGTATGTACGGAAGAGGATTTGGTCACACCCCAAACACATGCTCGCTAATCAAAAATCTACCTCTAACTGAATTTTAATCTAACCTTACACTAAACTTAATTCTAATTTTGCTTTACATTTTTATACCTTTCTTCTCCTGGGTTGGCTCTATTTGCCCCGCCTCCACCCTGACTTTCAGCTGCAGTTTTTAAAAGGAACCTATCGAGGGTTGTTTGCTTTTGTCTTCCGATCAAAATACCTTACAAACACTGTACGAGTCGTACAGTGTTTGTAAGGTTTTTTGGGGGTTTGTAAGGGGATTCATAATCATTTATAAGGGCAGTTATCGACAGAGGTTGACAGGTATGAAATATTCCGAAAATGATGCACACAATTGTCCTCACAATATAACGCTCGACCACTTGCCAACCAGTAGTAGTATACTCCTGTCGTATTAGCGAGCAAGTTCCCCATTCTGCACTGACTAACGGGGGGAAAAACACTGAAAAAAATGCAATGCTCCGCCCAGTGCTCGTAGAGACATTACACGAGGGAGTTGCGACGGGACAGTGTCCATGTTGTTTTCAAAAGCAGCCCCGCGTTGGCCACATCTGGCTGTATACTCGTATATCAAAATTTGTCTCGTATCTCAAGGTAAATATAAATGCAGTGTTGTGGATGTTACCCATCCCACACTTTGAATGACCACTGCTCTAGATCATGGGTTCCTAACCATTGGTCCATGAGCCACCTTTTCCGGTCTTAACACTTTAAACTTTATGCATGTGAGGCACCACCGATGCTCAAGTATGGAGGTCAGGAGCAACTGGCGCGCTGCACCTGTGGATAAAAAAGACAACAAACCAATCACTGCTTCCTTGCATTTTGGGTCCAACCACGTTTTACGACCGAGCTAATCGTAACAATCTCTAATAATTAAAAATGCTATTATGCTTGGGAATTGTTTCTTTTGCTGTCATGCTGCATTCCCTGCCTCTGTCTTGTGCACTCTCGGTCACAATCACACCACCACCAAAGGGCAATTGAACCCGTAATGCCTGCACAGAAGTCAGGTGGAAGAACCACTGCACCATCGGATGACACTGTTCTGTGTGTAGTTGTTGACTATATTTCTTTTTCTGTGTTTTTGCAATTCTTCCACAGATGGTCATGTTGTAGAAAACACAACCCCATCATCATCACCCCCACCTGCTTCTGGGAATGGATCTATTGTCCAACCCAAAAAAATTCAGCGGATCGGTTTTGGGGATATTTTCAAAGAAGGATCAATAAAATCAAAGGTCCGGATTCCCAACTTGGATACAGACGAAAAAAAGGGAAATGTGAGTTTGATTTACAGTCTTGATTATTGTTATTATTTTTAGTTCACATACAAAGCAACCACACACAGTGAAGATAAATTACTATTTTAAATGCGGGATTGCAGTATACCCAAATATACCAGAAACCACTTTTAGTTATCAAATTGTTTTGGACAGTGACACAATAAAATAAATAAACTTTGTAGAAGTGCCTACTGTAGGCCAATGAATTCTAGTAAAAGTGCTACTTTTACCAATTGCTCAATTTATTGCAATTCATCATATGGTTTATATCCACTAAATTCCAAAGAAACCAAGACAATACCAAAAAAAAGATCTATTTCTGTAAAAACTAATTATTGTCTAATTATTTCATTTTCTTGCTCCAATGCTTTTTTTCTTTCCTCAACAAACATAATGCCCATTTTATAATTAACACAACATTCATGAAACCATTTACTTTGTACGTATTACTTTTTCCTTTTGAAGTCCCTTGTCCATTCCTTTCCTGTAAATCATTTCCATCTGCCATGTTTTGTTTGCTTCATTTTAGCCAATCCCTACATTTCCATCAATTGCAAAGCCTGCCTTTTCCAATATGACAGAAATGCAGAAGGGGGATGGAGAGAGCAACTTCAAAGGTAAAATACATCCCGACCTTTTGTAAATACATGCACTACTAGTTGAAGGATTCCTCTTCTGACTAACTACAATCTCTCTATTCAAAGCTAAAGAATTATGTAAGGTCACATTTGCTTTTGAGGCTACCAATGAGGATGAACTGACTTTGCATGAGGATGACATAATTTCAATTATAAGCAAGGTAAGATTCAGCAAAATGTTTTTATTGCGCATGCTTTGTTATAGTCATTGCTGAAACAGGTCAGATTGTACCGTGTATATAACCTGTAGCTTTTCAGCCCTTCACTATACCACCCCACACCATTATTGGTATGCAAGTGCTCTAAAACTGTGACCTAAACTGCAATTTGCTTGTAGACGGAAAAGATAAATAATAATGTATGCTATTGAAATACATATTGTCATGACCTCAGTTCTGTTGGGCCACTTTGATGTCTCTCCGCATTTTAAAAACTAATGCATTACAACTCAAAGAAGATTAACAAAAACACCAACAAAACTAAATACATATAGTAGCTGTGCAGCTGCTGTAATTGTTTAAACTACACATGTTGTGGTCTATGCATCGTTGATTTCTAAAATCAGATGGAAAAGGACACCGCATGATGGTGAAATTGGATAACCACCAAATCTAACACAAACTCAGGACATACTGAGTTTATTGGACGTTTCAGTCAGGAAATGTTTCAAATGTATTTCCTTTCACTTATAAAATAAATCCTGTAACACTTCATTAAGTAGTTCCATTAGCATTTCCCTGTTAGATATTTTGAGTTATGTATGTGGTTTAGACTGCCAAGTAATTGCTTTTCCACACAATAACTGTAATGTGGCACGCAGTAAAAATAAAAATATATAAATAAAAATATTAAAATTATACCTCCATTGCCTCTAACAATGCACTTACCAGTTTTCAATCAATGGTCACTTCTAAGGCATTGCTAAGTTAGTGTGGGGAAACTGCTGTCACCATGTGGAGCTTTTTAACATTGTTCGTTGCAAATATTTCTGGAGACATCTTTTACTCTAGAAATTGATTGTTTTTTGCTTTGTTCTTTACCTGCAGAGTTTTGTTTTGTACAATTTCGAGAAAAAAAAATTGGCCTACAAATGTTTGCAATCATGTTCTTTTCACAATCTCAAACCTTTCAGGAACATGAATTTGATGCAGTAAAACTTCATACAACACATTTATGAGACAAGTTACACTAGAAAAAAATGCATTTCAAAGGTATTTACAAGTATAACTAATAGATGAAAGCAGTGGACCAGAAAAATGTGATTTAAGTTGTCATTGTGTACGGATAAAGAATCTGTTATTTCTCGAGGATTGTCAGTGTTGTGATTTTTCTGCTTGTCTCTAATAGGACACGGGAGAGCCTGGGTGGTGGCGAGGGGAGTTTGGAGGCAAAGAGGGTGTCTTTCCTGACAACTTTATAGAAATCCTTTCTGAGACAGAAAAAGAGGTATGGTCACGTTAGTGCAATGACGATTGTTTTTCGGTTTGAAAAGTTAAACTCTTTTTGAACTGTTCTGAATTAATGCTACTGTATGAAACCTTTGGTTGGACGCATTGGTCGATCAGGTGTTTGAGGAACAAACACTGTCTCTCAAAGCCTTACTTTCGTTCAATACCGCTTAAAGTGCCCCCACAGACTTTTATTTTATTTTTATGTTTTTTTTTAAATGAAGATCCGTGCGTGTACTCAGGGTTTCCCCGAGGCATTTAAATTTGAATTTTGGTACTTTTCCAAAATGGTTGCTTAAAAAAAAATTAAGTTACAATTCTTGGGGATTTCCTGAGTTTAGAGAGGTTGTCCGGTGTCCCGGAGATTGTGTTGCATTTCCGGGTAAAGTCCTGAAATTCCGGAGTAGTTGGCAGCTTTGTGTTAATAGGTTCCGCTGAGCGCTTAAGAGGGAGACAAGGGAAGTGAACGTTCTTCCCCTCTGGAGATGCACGCATGTTTTGGTGATCTCTATGCTGCGAATAAATAAAAATAAATGTTTTTTTGTCTGGACTAAGACATCCCGCGTCCGACTTCGAGGAATAAAAAAATGAACCAGCATTATGTAGGATTTGACACCGTAGATACGGTTGTGTAGCTGGCATGACGATAGGACGTCGACTCACTGCATAGGGCCACTCAGGAGGAGACTACTAGGAGATTGATGACAACATTGAATTTTGCAATCGTCTTGATAGTGTCATGTGCTAGTACAACGGCATATTTGTACAAGAAAAGAAACGACATTCGCCATATTCCTTGTGCGGCGAAATCTTCTCGCAGAAAGAAGCTCCTCTTGTTGTCCCCACTACGCACCCTGAAGTTTCCCTAGATGATCCAATGCCTCTCGAATCTGATGAAGAGGACTTGGACTAAAGCTCACAAACTTTTTCATTATTTAAATCAAGCTCAGAGAAACTATTTTCACTGAGTACAGTCATTAAAGTATGAATTTATATATTATATTTAGATATTAATATATTAGTCTTTTCATATGCATAAGACTGTAACATTTAATAAATACACTACTTGATAATTGTACTTGTATTTTTGTATAGACACGAAAACATGTACAGTCCAGGGGTGGCCAAGTCCAGTCCTCGAGAGCGTATCCAGTCTGTTTTACATGTCTCCCTCCACCAATACACCTGAACCAAATAATCAGGATCTGTATGAAGCTTCTGGACAGCTTGCTGATGAGTTGATCGTTTGATTCAGGTGTGGTAGAGGAGAGTGATATGGAAAACAGACTGAATAGGGGCTCTCAAGGACCGGACTTGGCCACCCCCGATGTGCACTAATCCTTTGTTTATCGCAGATAATGTAGACCAGACATGTCCCTGATAATCGAAAAACCGCGAAGTAGGATCACCCCAATTATTACTATATACCATACTACAGGTTTTCATACGAAAATACAAGTACAATTCAATGTCAGCGACATCATCAGTCTCCTACCAAGTAGCGCCATGCAGTGTGTTGACGTCCTCTCGTCATGCCAGCTTCACGGCCGTATCTACGACGTAAATCCATCATAATGCTGGTTCATTTTTTTTATTCCTTGGAGTTGGGGTGTCTTCACCGACACGAGAATTTGCAGTTTCGCACCTCGGAAGATACGAGCTTTGGGCGCTGAACAACAGCACATGCGCGCCGGTGGCCAAGGAAAGCGCTTCTTCGGAGAAGAATGGTTGCTGCAAAGTGCAGCATGGTAATTTGGGCGGAAAGACGAGCTGCTACACCTCGGACCTCTTCAGCTCACGAGAATTTATATTTATTTATTTGCAGCATACAGATCGCTACAACACGCATGCATCTCCAGAGGGGAAAAGCGTTCACTTTCTGTCTTACTTTTAACCGCACGACGGAGCCCATTAACATTAAACCGGTTCCTACCAGCTGAATTCTATTATGCCACAATGGCGTGCGACTCCTTTAGCATATTAAGGAACGTCAACATTTAGGAGGCATTTTCGACGACAACTCAAAAAAAATAGGCGAAATTCACTTGCAACAAAAGAGGAAATGGCAAGACGCAATGCATCTAAGCACTGTTTGGCGCGCCCATTCTCCTTCTATTACAGATTCTTTCTTCGGCGCTGAGAGCTGTCTTGACTTCCGCCATTTTGCACCGCCATTTTTCATCTGTCTTCCGGTTGCGAGTTTCAGTGTAGATTTAGACATTTTTATGAACTTTTTTTAATATATACCTTCTGCCATGTAGTGTAGCCGAGAAGTGAAGGATCACAGTAGGATGGTATGTAGTAATAAATAATAGGGGTGATCCTAACTCGCGTTTTTTCGATTAGCGCGGCCATGTCTGGTCTAAATAATCTGCGGTGTTCGAGAGATTACTGTATGTGTTAACAGCCATTGCACATTCTTCAATCAATGTTTGTTTAAAAGCTCCCAAGTGAAGACTGCATCTCTCCAGGGAAAACCTGATGAACAACACATGAAAAATATGTTTCCATTTAATATTCCTAAAAAGAATCGGCAGAAAAATTCAAATTGCATGTTGAATGCAATGCGGTCCTCATAACTTTTGTGCTGGTCACTAAAATAACTGCAACCTGTTAAAAAAAAGTTAGCACAGGACATAAAGGCTTTTGTTAATCAAGATCTATTAGAACAAAGACTTATTGGCAATAAAAAGCATCCTTAAAAAAATTTCATTCTACCTCATTGATTTCACATTGTTTTTCTGCAGGCTTTCTTTTCTAGAGGGTCACGTAAGGCATCATCGAAACATGATTCCGAGGAGGTAAGATTTCAGAAGAAATACGCACGGACACATTGCTCATGAACATTAGCAAATATCCGTATTTTACAGAATAGAAGTCCCACAGCCTTTCGTAGTTTAGCTGGACCTGCAATTAGTACTCAAGTGCGACTTATGTCTTTTATTTATTTCACTATGACTCCCAACAACCTTTTATGCGGTCCTTACTGTGTGGAGTTTGCATGTTCTCTTGCGTTGGTTTTCCTTCCACATCCCAAAAACATGCATGTAGGCTGGTTGAACACTCTAAATTGCCACTAGGTATGATTGTGAGCATAAATGGCTGCCTGTCTCTTTGTGCCCTGCAATTGTCTGGCCACCGATTCAGGGTGTTCCCCGCCAGGTGCCTGAAGTCAACTGAGATAGCCTCCAGCACCCCCATGACCTTTGTGAGGATAAGTGGTACAGAAAATGAATGAATGACGTAAGTCCGGAGAAAGGAAGGGGGCTGAAAAGAGGTTATGGGAAAGGGCAATCTGCTTGTTTGTACGTTATCGTTTTTGTTTTTTAATTATTTTGCTTTTTAAGAGGCTTGGTAATTTTGTTTTAGATCAAGTTGGCTAATTTAAAAGTCTGACTTGTTAAATAACCACAACAAAAATGGCAATTATGCAAAAAGGCAGACAAAGTTGTGCTAGCAGATTAATTGCTTTGTATGGTAATGTTAACTCAATGAGGGGAAAAAAAAGAAAAAAGGGGCAGGAATGCTTATGGGATGCTTTATGCAGGGCGATATTTTATGAAATGAGTGGTCGAGTCACATAGTCAGACTTTGGTATGGACCTAAATAACATCCCAGTAAAAGATGTACAAAAAAGGAAGCTACATCTGTGGGGCAAAAAAATTTAAATTACACTCGTACATAAACTAGGCCATATAGTATGTGAATTCAACAATTTGTTGTTTCAAAAATTTGTTGTTTCAAAAATTTGTTGTTTCAAAAATTTGTTGTTACAACAATTTGTTGTTTCAACATTGTCTTGTAATGCATGAATTTCCCTAAGAAATTTGATAACTTCACTAAACAAGCATCTTAAGTGTCCAGTTCATTCATGTTTGTTTTGAATGATGCTCTGAAGTAAAACAAATTAGATTCCCCTTATTTAGACCAAATCTAATTTGATGGTCCTATTTACTTAACATGTTACTGCAATGGAATGTCTGTATTGCTGGTAAGAATATCACTCTTAATGTCTAATTGTAAACTTTATGAACTCAAGCCTACCTTTTGCTCATTCTAATTTCAGAAACCAAAGAAGCCACCGCCACCATCAAAACACATAGGTAAGAAGCTCAGACATGTCACATACCGTACAGTGTTCCTTGATATACTGTCATCCCTTGCCACTTCGCAACGTCAAAGTTCAGTTTATCGCAGTATTAATGTAACACTCCAGTGCATTTGAGTCTTTGTGTGTGTGTAGTTTGAAGTTTAATGAAGAAGAAAAAAGATAAATAAAAAAGTGGTTTATTACTCTACTACTACACGACCTACTCACTTGCCTCCTTGATCGACATGCTACAAACATTCATACATACTATAGAAATTTCTTTTTCATTCTTCTGACTAATAGTGTAAAAATCATTCGCATTTAAAAAGAATGTTTTTGAACATGTATATATGTATGTGCCCGGTCGAACTAACACTCTGACTTTGTTGCTTATGATTGTTGAACAGCTCTTAAACCAGAGTTTCCCAGCGCCAAGAGGGAGCCTCATGCCATTAGGCACGAGGACAAAGGTAAAATGACTTCATTCACTACATATGCATCTGCAGAACAAGGTTCCCTATTACTGTTAATGCAATTATTATGGTGTTGTAACTATGACGTTAACGAATGGTGACAAAGCGATGTGTTTTGTTGAATAATGATGTGTGGTGCCGGTGACCTAATTATTAGCGTTCTGATTGAAAATAATTATTGCCTCACTAGGTACTGGTGAGACCAAGCTATATAAAGGGTTATGCAATAAAAAGTCCTGTGATATTGAGGGTGGTAGTGCCACCAATTGTATTAGATGTGGTTACAACATCTAGTACGGTCAAAATTATAAACAAAACGCATGTTCCCAAGAGATGATGACCCACTATTTAAAATAAATGCTGGTTTTACAACTTTCTTAAAGTCAACACCCAAAATAAACAAATGAAACATCCATCCATTTTCCATACCGCCCATCCTCGAAAGGGGAGCCTAACCCAGCCGTCTCTGAAGCCGTCTTTCGAGTGAACCTCTACACCACGAGGTGGACCCAAATAAAAGAGTAATCTGAAAAAATTATATTAGTGAAAATTTTTATTTGAAACATCTTTACATCAAGTATCGCTGACGAACATTGACGAACACACTGATCATAACAATCACACACCACGTGAAATTAAATAATTAAAACTGTAAACTGAAAAATGGTTTTAGTTCAAAAATGTAGTATTTTGTAATAATAGGGGTGATCCTACTTCACGTTTTTTCGGTAATCGCAGCCATGTCTGGTCTACATTATCCGCAATATTTGAGAGATTAATGTACACTAAATGTATTAAATGTTCCCTCTAATTTTTCATATGTCTGGGCATACAGACAAACTTCATGCGCACAGTGAGGATCACTGTGAGCCACATCAGAATTGCTCGCTATGACTACACGCCAATATCACCCCTGCCAACAGCAGGTGCATTTCTACTATCCATAAAAGATAGTTATCATAAATGTTATTAATTTAGACCGATAAATAATACTATTCATACAGGTCAGTAGAATATACACAAATCTGACTTAAATTTTACCTTCTTTTTGACGTCTCGAAAAAGAAAAGATCTCACCCAGCTTCACCACTTTTTCTTCTATTTACACATACTCTAACAGCCATTCCAACTAAAAAGAACCACATTTCTTTTCTTGTGCACTGTGAGTGTGCGAGCAGTGCAGAGGAAACTTTGGTGCTAACATACTAGCCGCTATGAGGTGACTTTTGGATTAATATATATTTCGGAGGCTTTACAGGCCTTTGCCGCTGAGGGATAGATTAGATTAGATTAAACTTTTTTCATCCCGTACTCGGGAAATAACCCAGTAAAGGCCTTAAAAACCTAAATTAACGTTGCACAATTTTCTCTTACTTAAGTAGGGAAAGAAAATCTCACCATGTGTTCAAATCAAGTATCTCGGTCTGGCTTTGCGGGGTCCTTCCATGTCCTGCTGTTAGTCAAGCAGCAGCTGTAGTTGCCTGCACAGATTCCTGTTCAAAATCTAATTTTATTGGCTTTTTTATCTGCCGGTGTTGGAAAAAAAAATCCATATTCTATCGGCCCGCCAATATATCGGTCAACCTTTAGTTGTCGTTGTTTTTTTCCCCTTTGCTGTTCTTATTTTCACTTAAATACTCTGCCATGAAACCTATTAGTCTGTTGCCATCAGAAAACTGATTATGCTTACATTAAACTCTTATTTCAGACCTGATCTGAATCTTGTGTTCTGAATCTTGTGTTCTGAATCTTGTGTTCTGAATCTTGTGTTTTTGTTCCTCATGCAGTATAAAATTCCTACCACTTATCAAATTATATTTGCTCCTTCTCAGTTGACAAGCCAATGCCAGATCCAAAACCATCAAAGCCGGCTGCACCTCTCCCACCCAAAAAGCCAGTGCCGCCTCCAGGCAAAGTCAAACAAGGAAGCCTCCCACCAAAGAGGCCAGACAAGCCCCTTACTCCATCACCAAATTTGAGGTATTTCTGAGGCATGGCTCCATATTGTCCCAAAATAGTCTTCATCTAGAATTTCACAGTGCCAAATAATTTGTCATCTACTTGCACAGATATAATCAGTGAAGTGGCAGTTTTTAAAGAGTTATCCCTTATGGGGATAAGCAATACGGAAAATGATCGAATTATTTTAATTTATATTAATTAAAAAGTTCCTGGGTGGCAAGGCCCCCGGGGGTGGATGAGATCTGCCCGGAGTTTCTAAAGGTTCTGGATGCTGTGGGGGTGTCTTGGTTGACACGCCTCTGCAACATCGCCTGGACATTGGGGACAGTGCCTCTGGATTGGCAGACCAGGGTGGTGGTTCCCCTTTTTAAAAAGGGGGACTGGCGTACTGGAGAGGAAGGTCCGCCGGGAGGTTGAATCTGAGATTCAGGAGGAGCAGTGTGGTTTTCCCCCTGGCCAACAGTGGATCAGCTCTACACCCTCAGCAGGGTCCTCGGAGGGACCTGGGAGTTCGCCCATTCAGTCTACAAGTGCTTTGTGGACTTGGAGAAGGCGTTCGACCGTCTCCCCCGGGGAGTTTTATGGGATTTACTCCGGTAGTATCGGGTTCCGGAACCCCTGATACGTGGGGTCCGGTCCCTTTATGACCGGTGACAGAGTCTGGTCCTCGTAGCTGTAGCTAGCAATAAGTCGGATCCATTTCCAGTGGGGGTTGGACTCGACCCGGGGTGCCCTATGTCGCGATTCTGTTCATAACTTTTATTGGCAGAATTTCTAGGCGCAGTCGTGGCGTTGAGAGGGTCCGGTTTGGTGGCCTCAGTAGTGCATCCCTGCTTTTTGCAGATGATGTTGTTCTGTTGGCTTCATCAAGCCATGATCTCCAACTCTCGCTGGAATGATTCGCAACAGAGTATGAAGCCATCGGGATGAGAATCAGCACCTCCAAATCTAAGAGCATTGGCGGCTCAAATGAGTTTCCTCCGCAGGGTGTCCGGACTCTCCCTTAGAGATAGGGTGAGAAGCTCGGTCATCCAGGAGGGGCTTAGAATAGAGCCGCTGCTCCTCCTGATCAAGAGGAGCCAGCCAGATAAGTTGGCTTGGGCATCTGATCAGGATGCCCCCTGGACGCCTCCCTCGGCGTTCCAGGTACGTTAGCAGGTGACCGTTCTGTTATTCTGTTAACATGTACTTGCTGGCAAAGCACTAGAAAGCTAGAGATGATCATCAAATCAGCTTATGATTTCACAACCAGAATTGCAAAAACTGTGAGCATTCATTGATACGTTGTTTTGGGTGGGAAAAAAGTGCCATATTTGGGTGCCCAATTCGTTTTCTAAATGTGAAATTGCATGACTGCATTCATTTTCATTTTTTTCCCTCCAGACACAATGGGGAAGTGCATACATCTCGGCCAAAGCCTGATCTGGACCTTGTACTGACCCCGAAACCCAAAACACCCACAGCAGAAACAGCGGACAAATCCATGGAATCATGTATGTATTATTTATTTATATATGTGTATATATGTATGTATATACATGTATAGATATATACATGTGCGTATGTGTATATGTGTGTATATATACAGTTGTGGTCAAAAGTTTACATACACTTGGGAAGAACATAATGTCATGGCTCTCTTGAGTTTCCAGTTATTTCTACAACTCTGATTTTTCTTTGAAAGAGTGATTGGAACAGATACTTCTTTGTCACAAAAAACATTCATGAAGTTTGGTTCTTTTATGACTTAATTATGGTGAACAGAAAAGAGTGATCAAATCTGCTTGGTCAAAAATATACATACAGCAGCGCTAATATTTGGTAACATGTCACTTGGCCATTTTCACTTCAATTAGGTGCTTTTGGTAGCCATCCACAAGCTTCTGGTTGAATCTTTGACCACTCCTCTTGACAGAATTGGTGGAGTTCAGTTAAATTTGATGGCTTTCTAACTTGTTTCTTCAGCGTTGTCCACAAGTTCTCAATGGGGTTTAAGTCAGGACTTTGGGAAGGCCATTCAAAAACCTTAATTCTAGCCTGATTTACCCATTCCATGACCACTTTTGATGTGTGTTTGGGGTCATTGTCCTGTTGGAACATCCAACTGCACCCAAGACCCAATCTTCGTGCTGATGACTTTAGGTTATCTTGAAGAATTTGAAGGTAATCCTCCTCCTTCATTATCCCATTTACTCTCTGTAAAGCACCAGTTCCATTGGCAGCAATAACAGCCCCACAGCATAATACTACCACCACCGTGCTTGACGGTAGGCATGGTGTACTTGGGGCCTCACCTTTTCTCCTCCAAACATATTGCTGGGCATTGTGGCAGAACAGCTCGATTTTTGTTTCGTCTGACCAATGAACTTTCCTCCAGAAGGTCTTATCTTTGTCCATGTGATCAGCAGCAAACTTCAGTCGAGCCTTAAAGTGCCGCTTTTGGGGCAAGGGCATCCTTCTTGCACGGCAATCCAACACAACCACCCAGAGCTGCCACCCAGGAACATGGCGCCCTATGTTTTTCATCCAGCCGGAGATGTCCGCCCTGCCCCACACCTCCGGTTACTCCTCCTAAGGGCAGGCGACGTCGAGGAGAACCCGGGACCTACCTGCCCGGGATGCTCTAAGACGATCCGTCGTGACTTCATCCCACTGGTCTGCAACGCTTGCCGACGAAATTTCCACAGGACCTGTAGCGGCCTGACCCGAACCCAGATAAAGAGTCATCAAGGCTTTCTCTGCGGATCCTGTTCCGGAAATGCCGTCGTGCCGTCACTTCCGCGCACAGCCTACGTGGGACCGAAAGAAAAATGCTGTGTCTGCAAAATCTCCTTCTCCCCTACCATCTCCCCCATCCCCTGCTCGAACTGCCCCAACAAATCCCACCGCTCTTGCTCTGGACTACCTCGCTCCCAAACTAATGCAAGCTGGCTATGCCCGACCTGCTCACCACCCCCGACACAACAATCCTCCACACACCAAACAGCCATAACAACACACCAACCTATAAACGCAAACTGCCCCACCTGTAATAACAAATTAATCGTTTCACGCTCTCCCCTGACATGTAGATCCTGCAAACGTGGATTCCACCTCAAATGTGCCCCTGAAACCAGACACGCTTTAACCATACTTCGCAGGAACAATAACTGGTGCTGCCAGAGCTGTCTGAACCTGAAACCCTCCCACCCTCAACAACCCACAGATAGGATTGCCGATCTACCGGAGGCACGGAAAGCCGGTCTCACCATCCTTCAATGGAACTGTGACTACCTGGCGACCAAGACTACCGAACTGAAAGAGGTGACGGCACGTCTAAAAATTGACATCCTCCTCCTCCAGGAAACAAAACTGGGACTCGAAGACCCGACGCCTCAGCTCGACGGTTATAACGTGATTCGCCAAGACCGTGAGGGCTCAGGCACAAAACAGCGACGAGGCGGGGGTCTCCTTGTCTACCTGAGATGCGGCATCCCCTACTCCATCCTTCCAGCGTCCCCATCAGGCCCCCTCGAACTCCAGCATATCCACATTCCCATCGCCCGCAGGCGGCACCTCTCACTGGTCAACGCCTACATCCCCCCGGCGACATCGGATTATTGTCCTGCCCCCCAAGATTTCTCCTGGTTAAACTCGCTCCCCACGGAGCATGGCCTGATCTGCGGGGATTTCAACGCGCACCACCCGACCTGGGATATACTTGCCAAGACAGATCCCAGGGGTAACGCAATCCATCAATGGGTCGATGACCATGACCTAACTCTCCTTAATGACGGCGCGTGGACACGGGCTGCCAGATACCAACAAGGAGCAGGCATGAGTGCCCCCGACCTAACGATCACTGACCCCACCACGGCCGAACATCTGCAATGGGAACCCATCGACGAGATGACCTCCGACCACAGACCGATTCTGATTAGGTGGAACCGTGCTCTCCGTGTCGAATGCCAACAAAGAAGAGTACGACCCAACTTCTCGAAAGCTGACTGGAAGAGGTACCGTACCATCCTCATGGATCGCCTACCCGTAATCTCCGCAGCAGCCACAGCCCCGGAAAAACTCTCCCTCTTAGTGCAACACATGAAAGAGGCAGCAGCACTTACAATACCGGTCAAAGTTATCCGCCAGAAGGAGCTCCCATGGCTGACACAGGACCTGAAGGACCTCATCCGTGAAAGGAATCGACTACGTCGAGACCTCCAACAAAATAGGAAAGAATGGATAGCACTCTGTCAACAGATCAAACAAAAAACCACTGAAGCGAAAAGGAACGCATGGCGCTTACACCTCACCAAGATCGCCGAGACAAGATCTACGGGACAAGCCTGGTCCTTAGTAAAATCCCTCTCAGGTACCAAAACACAACAATCTGGCGAGTCCCTGGTCTACAAGAACAAGGAGTACGTGAGTGACCGAGCCAAAGCAACAGCATTTATCAGGGAATATGCCTCGGTCAGCGGACGCAAGAGTGACAAGCGGAGCAGACGAGCAGTGCGTTCTATACGTACAGCTACCCGCAGACTGCTCGGCTCACCGCGACAAGTCCTCGAGCTCCCGTTCACCGATGCTGAACTGCAGACAGCGCTGTCCCAACTTAAAGCGGGCAAGGCAGCTGGACCCGACGACATAGCCCCGGACCTTCTAAAAAATCTTCCGGCAAACATCCTTCCCGAACTACTCCATATCATCAACACCAGCTGGCTAGAGGGCTGGTGTCCACAAGCTTGGCGAGTGGCCACCATCATCCCTTTCCTCAAAAAAGGGAAGTCACCAAAGGACGTTGGGAACTACAGACCCATCGCCCTCACCTCTACGCTTAGCAAAACAATGGAAAGGCTCATCCTGAACCGTCTCGCCTGGTGGTTGGAAGATAAACAGCTTCTCAGCCACTGGCAAGCCGGTTTTCGAAAGGGAAGAAGCACGACGGACCAGGCCTTGCGACTGTCGCAGTTCATCTCTGATGGCTTCCAGTCGACTCAACGGCAACGCACGCTTGCAACATTCTTTGACTTCAGCAAGGCATTCGACCAGGTATGGAGAACAGGTCTCTTACAAAAAATGGCAGACCTGGGGGTCCCCTACCGCTTCATCAGATGGATCGCCAGCTGGCTCACAAATCGCACAGCCAGGGTCAGGATCAACAATACCATCGGCAGGAGCAGAACCTTCAAAGAAGGGCTCCCCCAAGGCTCGGTCCTGTCACCCCTCTTATTCATCATCTACATTAATGACCTCCTCGACAAGTTCAACGACTCCACCCTGGTCAGCGCCTATGCAGACGATCTGGCTCTTGCTTGTCGGGGTAGGAACAAAGAGGAGGTGGAAAGCAGACTTCAAGCGGAGGTGGAAAAAGTCTGGAGGTGGAGTTCCGAGGCACACCTAAACCTTAACACCACCAAGTGTGAGGCGTCATTTTTTAGCCTGGACTCAGCTGAGGCCAAATGGCAACCAAAGATCTTAATAAATGGCGCCACCCTCAAGCATAACCCCACCCCCACTTTTCTTGGCGTATCTTTTGACCGACAACTCACGTTTGCAGAGCAAGCGAAAAAGGTCCGCCAAACCATGTCCAAAAGAACGAACCTCCTCCGCAAACTCAGTGGCACATCCTGGGGTTGGCAACCAAACGACCTTAGAACGGTGTATATTGCCACCCAGAGAAGTCTTGCGGAGTACGCAGCACCGGCATGGGCCCCCTGGCTGGCCCAAACTCACCTCAAATCCCTTGAAACCGCCCAACTGGAAGCAGCCCGCGCCATAACCCACCACCTCAGGTCTACCCCCACCGAAGCAGTCCTACATGAGGCACATCTCACACCCCTCTCATCCCGCCTCAAGTTACAAGCACTTCTTAAGGCGGATGCCTGGAACCAGCTGCCTCCTTCTGATCCCCGACACCGCCTCCTCCATGAAAACGTTAAAATGCGTTTGCAAAAGAAGCCAGACTGGCGATCATCGACCCTTCCCCGTCTTACCGCTCTCGAACTCCATACCCCTTGCACATACTCTTCCCATCCCTGCCCACCCTGGCTATTACCCCCCCCCCCCCATCCAAACCGCCTTTACCGCAGTCTCTAAACACATGCCGACCATCACCCAAAGAGACAAGGCAGAAGAGCTCATCAGAAGCATGGGCAAACCGGACCTACAGATCTTCACAGATGGATCCACCAAAGAAGGCACTGCGGACGGTGGTGCAGGTTTTGTCGTCATTAAGGAGAGTGCAATCATCCACCAATGGCATGGTGCCACTGGCAGCCGCAGCAGCTCCTACCACTCTGAAAAAGTGGCACTGACCGAGGCACTCTCCTGGCTGAGGGAAACAGCAGACTGGCAGACATCAATTATCCTCAGTGACTGCAAATCGCTGGTCCAAGCCATGGGAAACCCCCATACGCATGACCCCGCCATTCGGAGACTACAGGGTGACATCGCCCTTTTCCCTCCGCCTAAGCGACTGCAGCTACTGTGGATCCCGGGCCACTGCAACATATGCGGAAACGACCTGGCTGATGCCCTAGCTAAACTTGGCTCGTTAGATGACCAAACCAATACCCCCCCGGACGCAGCCACAAGACGTGCCATCATCCAACGTGAAGATCGCTCCCCCCCCCTCTCCCACCCCCGCCTTCTGCAGACCTACACTACAAAAGTCACAGAGGAAGAACTTGCCCTATCGAAAGGAGACCGCACAGACCTGATCCGTTTCCGCAGTGGACACCACCCCCTGCTCCGCCGTTGGCTCCACCTTGTGGGGAAATCCGACTCGGATCGCTGCCGCCTGTGCGACGAGGAAACGGAGTCGTCTGAACACTTATGGCTCCGCTGTCCGGCCTTAATGACCGAACGCTACCATCGCGGCTTGGGCAACTCCCTGGATGAACTTATCCGTGTTCCAGTGGCAGCCCTAGCGCTGCTGAGGGTAATCCTCAGGCGCCTGAGGTGAAAAGAAGAAGAAGAAGAAGACGGCAGCCTCTCAGTCCATGGAGATGCAAAACATGCTTGACTGTGGACACTGACACCTGTGTTCCAGCAGCTTCTAATTCTTGGCAGATCTGCTTTTTGGTGATTCTTGGTTGAATCTTCACCCTCCTGACCAATTTTCTCTCAGCAGCAGGTGATAGCTTGCGTTTTCTTCCTGATCGTAGCAGTGACAAAACAGTGCCATGCACTTTATACTTACAAACAATTGTTTGCACTGTTGCTCTTGGGACCTGCAGCTGCTTTGAAATGGCTCCAGGTGACTTTCCTGACTTGTTCAAATCAAGGATTTGCTTTTTCAGATCCATGCTGAGCTCCATTGACTTTCCCATTGTAGCGTTTGTGGCCGTTTGCATCCAATGAGCCCTATTTAAATGGCCTCAGAGAAGTTACCAGCTGTAGTCACTCATAATCACTCACAAGAAGTTAAGAGGCCATGCTATGAAGCTCATTTCACTGACACAACTTTCTAAGTCACCAAAATTGCTAATTTGTGTTGCTGTATGTATATTTTTGACCCAGCCGATTTGATCACTTTTTCTGTTAACCCATAATAAAGTCATAAAAGAACCACACTTGACTAAAGGTTTTTTGTGACAAAGAAGTATCTGTTCCAATCACTCTATCAGAGAAAAATCTGAGTTGTAGAAATAACTGGAAACTCAAGAGAGCCATGACATGTTCTTCACAAGTGTATGTAAACTTTTGACCACAACTGTATGTTTCAGCTATATTTGTTTTGCTTAGATACCAGTCTTGCTGTATTTCTTAGCAGGTAAATTGTATCTGTTGTCCTTTATTTAAAAAAAAAGAAGCAGACTTCAACTTCAAACTATGTCAAGACAGAGGTTATTGTGAAAACTCAATGAGATTGATTCAGTGAGAAGGCATGTTGTACTCTATTGGAGATTTTAATGATGGTAACAGTTGGTGGTAATGAGCTGCTAAAAGTGCAATCTGTTCAGCAACGACTTGCCTGACACATTGTCATGATACTAGAAAATGCAATTTTTTTCTTCAGTCGTCACCGTTAAAGCATCTAACTAAAGCACTTTAGTGCGATGTGGGTGCAAAGTACTGTGGCACAACACTCGCCCAAGTTGCAAGTGCGAATGAGTCATTCTTTTCCCCTGTTCTTACCCTGATACTCATCTGTTTTGATATGCCACACCTTGTTAGATTGTTGAATTATCTCAGTACAGAAATGTTCTTCTCATTCACATTCATTAAGACAGAGTTTTGAGGTTCATTAATAAAAAAATTGAATGAAAAACAAAACTGTACTTGCATGTATACTACACTTAAATTTTTCTTCATTGCATCGTCATATCACATTGCCCTGATAGTGTTCTGTTGTCATTCTTTGATCTTTCTCATTTTAGTCTTACTTTCTCAACAGCTCTAATCAGTTTTGATGAGGTGTCCTCAAGCCCAGAAAAGCTGTCTCATCCTACGGCCAATAGACCGAAGATTGCTGGTCGTAGGTTACCTGCCCAATTTGCTGCAGGACATTTGGTGAGCGCTGAGTAGTATATCTTATTGTTAGACAATACATCAATACATGAACATCATGTGTTAAAATGGTACAATCCCTTAATTTTATCAAAAGATGTCCATGTTTTGTGGGCACTGATTGCACAGACCTGGACAGAACCGCAATTATTTCCTTGACATTTAATCCTGGCCCCATGTGGTGAAACACATTTGATGGTGGCCATCTTTCATGCTGAGGTCTCCCACCAGTTTTTTCCTCTCCAATAATCGTTCAGAGCTGATGCTTGTCGAGATTTGTGGGCTTTTTGATTTTAGCAGTTTGCAAAGAAGGTATATCTGGCAATATTCTGACCTAACATGAGAACTATAACAACAATAATAACTTAGTTGCAATATATCCAGTGCATTTATTTAATTCATTATATTCACAGTAGTGGTGAGTGGAGTGTTGTTGTCATTAAATCAAAACCTCCCTTGCAGCCCAACAAGGAAATCAGTCCAGAGAAACCTTTCAAGATGGACGAAGAGGATGGTGCTAAACTAAAGCCAGTAGAACTGAGAAAGGTAATATTCTGTTGTTTATCCTGTCTGGTTCTTCAAGATAAGGTACGCACATTTACCATATTTTCTCACATATTAGCCGCCTCCGTGTATAGGCCGTACCCTTAAAATAGTTGAATTTTACAATTTCTCTTGTATAAGATGCCCCCTGATTCACAATTTTCACCTCCATATTCATGGTTTTAATAGGGAGTACAAATGTGTTACTTTGAAAGAAAAAATCTTCAGAAAAATCATCGCATGTCATATTTCTGAGATACTGTATAAATCGAAAGGATCGTCAAAAAGGAAGTCACGTGAGCAGTACAACCAGGAAGTGTGTCCATAGCAGTCTAGTTTGTCATCCCTAGTTAAAATGGCGGCAACCTGAGGGAGCAATGGCAGGCACAAGTGAGTTTTTTCACGTTTTATGCAAGATGCGTTTCTTCTTCTTCTTGAATTTCATTCATAAACGTTAAAATAAATTTTGTTAAGCGGTTTATCTGTTTATCTTTTCTCTATTTTGAAAGGCCGCATTGTCTTTCGTTATAGCGTTTCGTCCTTGTCACCTTGCAGTTTCGTGCATGTCAAGTCTAATTTGTGCGCATATAAGCCATACCCTCGATTCAGTCATCATTTTTTTAGCGACAAATACGGCGTATCTGCGAGAAAATTCGGTATTTCATTTAGGTTGCTGCCTAATGTTGCTCTTTCTTGTCAAAGACCTAATTCATTTAGTGGAAACAGGGCAGTTTATGACAGAAATTCAGTCATTTGCTTTGATCACCCCCATACACATACACACACACACACACTGTGCCCACTGCTTAACTTTATTTCTTGGTATTGACTTCATCAAGTACTTAAAGGGGCATTTTTCTGACATTTATCACTTTTGAAAGGGTAATCTGTGACAAATGTTCCCTGACGGTAAACAGGCAGCAGTTATTTTATCACTGCCCATCAGTAGTTGTCAGTTATGTTCAAATCAGTCTTAGTCTAAAAGTTTGTCAGGCCAGTCTTGACCAGGTTTATGTGTTAGCCTTACCTATTTTAATAGAAATGCATTTTATGGATACATGTTTGAGTTAGCTGGCAATAATGTTTATTTGGTGTACAATATTATAAAGTAGTTTTTAAAGAAAAATGCCAACCAATAACTGTGACCTAAGGAGTTACAATAAGTCATGATTCATGAATGTGATAGCATGTCTAAATACATTGAGTGTTTTGCACCAAAATCAGCCATTACATCACTGTATAAGGTAACTGTGTTTTTACTTTTTAAGCACATTTCTACTACTAGGGTTCTCAAAGCAACCCATCACTGGCTATGTTTATGTGTAGCTATTTTTCAGCTTTAGGTCATTATCATTTTGATTAGATTATTCTCAATTTGTTTATAATGAATGCCAGAATGCCTGCTTTTTCCGTGAAAAATATCTGTGGATTGTTTTGTATGAAGCATTTGTTGAATGAGACTTTGGAGGACCACCTGCTTTAAAGCTTGTAGACATAGGGCCGCAGTGGGTGCAGGTTTTTAGAAGTTTGACACCTTTACACTGATCCAGTGTCTTACAAGTACAGTGGTACCTCGAGATACGAGCTTAATCCGTTCCGGGACTGAGCTCGTATGACAAGTTACTCGTAACTCGAGGTAAAGTTTCCCATTGAAATGAATGGGAAACAAATTAATTTGTTCCAACTCTCTGAAAAAAACACCAAAAACAGGATATTGGATTGAAAAAAAATGTTTTATTTCTTATAATTCGCCATATATTGACAAAGTAATAAATAACGAGTGGTTTAATAGAAATAAAGTGTTTAATCTAACTAAAATTGGGCGGATTTCGCCGAGGGGAAAGGGGCTTCGTTTTTTTTTTTCTTCCACACAACGCACTCGTAAACAGAACAAACACTCCACCCTCACGTTCGCTATCGATGGGCTGTTTGCTGTCGTACTATTCCCTTCAAAATATTCCGAAAATGATGCACACAAATGTCCTCACAATCGGCGATCGCACCGCTGCTCATGGGAGCTTCGGGGGCGCTGGCTAGCGGCTCCCTTTTAGCTTGTAGCATCTGTGTTCGCATCCCATCGAACGGCGCCTATGATAGAATTGCTACCGGGGATGCTGTAGCGAGCCAGTGCCCCCGATGTTCTTATGAGCAGCCAACAAGCAGAGTCTTTTATCAGCGATCGCCCCGTTGCTTATGGGAGCTTCGGGGGCGCTGGCTAGCGGCTCCTTTTAGCTTGTAGCATCTGTGTTCGCATCCCCTCGAACGGCGCCTATGATAGAGTTGCTACCGGGGATGCTTTTGCGAGCACGAGTATACTTCATTACCCAGAAAGCCCTCTTTTCACCGCGCATGCGCGTTGTGCGTTTCCTGGTCTGAATAGCTCATCCGGTGCTCGTAAATATTGTTATACACGAAAGATATGCCAAAAAAAATGCCATGGCAACCTGGCTTGGTCGCATCACGAAACTTTGACCGCATCACGGGCGAATTATTCGATCGAAATTTCCCCCGTAAGACGAGCATTCCGTATGACGAACGGTCGTATGACGAGGTACCACTGTATAATTATTTGATTGCTGTCAGGTTCTGCTTGTTTCAGCAGAAATTTGATTGGTTAAACTGTCTGTGCTGGATTGGTTGGAACAAAGACCAGGACCCACCGCGGCCCTTTGTGAAATAATTGGTTTAGAGAATGCATTTTATGATTGTTACCCTTGGCTGATATTGTTTGATTGATTTATCGTTTTGATTTTAAACAGAAGTGGGGAAACTGCAAAAAAGAAAAAAATCAGAATGGGTCATTATTTTTTCAAGTCATTGTATATAAGTACATTTATATGCCTGTTCTTCCCCTGTCCTCACTCTCCACAGCCCTCTACACACAACACATCTCCTTCAGCATCATTCCATAAACGCAGTGGTGAGGCCAAACCCAGCCCAGCAGCTCTGAATTCCAACTCAGACAGCAGTTCTCTTGGAATACAAGATCCCAAATCCCAGATGGAAGACCTCAGAAGTCAGATGAATGATCTCTTGTTGTCGGTGGAGCTGTTCAAGGCCCAACAAATGTAATTTTTAAACCTTTTAAAGGCCAACTATCATGTGCAGGATTACTTTACTGAATTTGATAGATTGGACTTTGCTGAGGCACAACCCCTAGACTTTTTCTTTCTAAAACAGACAAAAAAACTTTTAATTCGATTTTGCTGTTGTCCAGAAAACTTCAGTTGTCAATTAATCATGTCACTGGGGGTCAGCATCTTCACGCACTACGGCCTGGTCCATTTATTTTTCATTATTCTGGTGGCCAGTATTTATTTGAGTCACGGGGGCCGTGTTATGATGCTTCAGTCTCCGGTTTGAACTTGTACGGTACAATATCACATTCTTCGAGATTTATGATCAACTTGAAATTTAGTAATCTATGATAAAACCAATCAGGATTTACTCCATACTCGGTTTCTATTGAGGCAGACGCCCTATGGTTGATTCTCCACTCTTGTGATGTCATCATTTTTTTAAGAAAGCTGATGGCAAAGTTACATAAATGTTTTTTTGTACAATTGAAATAGTTTGGGATCTGAGTCTTTATGGCTTATTTTTTAATACACTTTGACAGGATTCTATCATTTAATGTGTGTGAAAATCCATAAAAGTGGGCACAAAGCATGTGGAAATTTTTAGAATACTTTTATCCTTAATATATTAATATTATAAGTTTTTTAAACCCTTGTTTGTATAACTTTCTAACTGATATGCGGTTACGTTAAAATGGCATAGAATAGTAATTTAAACCATAGTTTCTACCAATTTGCACTTGGGACTGTATAATTTGTATTACTATTACTTTCTGAATTCATTAAACGTCTCTAAAAAATCAAGTCCTGAAAACGTGCAAAGACACATTAGCGCTAATTTGCTGAATTACATTACGTGCATCAACGTACTGTTTTTTGGGCAGACCTAAAGAGGTCATCTTACGACATTAGTGGTGCAGCCTTATTATTCTCCACTTAAAGCCTTGTTGCAAACTCATTCATTTTTTTAATTAATTTTAAATAGGCAGACATTTTAATAACACTATTCTTTGACCCAATCAGTTTCATGTTGAATTACGTTTTAGGAAAAAAAGTAACTGAGTCTCATCAAGGATGAATTCATGAAAGTACAAATCTGGGAAGGTGTGTTCATTTGGCTAATTATGTTTGTGCATATTTCTAGGAAAGAAATAACGGAGCTTCGTGGAGAGCTGGATGAAGAGAGACTTAAGCGTGTGGCGCTGCAGGTAATATTGATCCCCATAAAATCAAATGCTGAGGTGTCTATATTTATGTGCTTGAGCTCATGCCTGATTTTGATGTGGATTCTCTAATGTGCTACACAAATTTTATATACTGTTATTTTATATACTACTCACAATATTTCAAATCGCGCACATTACCGTTCGAGGGATTACTGTACCTGATTTAATCCTATGTGTAACTATCAAGTTCAGTGGTGTCAGACTCGGGTTGGTTCGCGGGCCGCGTTAACGTCAACTCAATTTCATGTGGGCCGGACCATTTTAGATATAATATTTAGATTTTTTAATACATGGATTAAAAGCCCTGAATATTCAGTTTTTATAGATCTAAAACAATGTTTATTACAAAATGATTTTTTAACTAAAAACACAGAAAAAATGGATTAAAAAATTATAATTATTGATTTAAAAGGGGGAAAATAAGGAAATTTAATATACATCTAAAATTATAATTATTGATTTAAAAGGGGGAAAATAAGGAAATTTAATATACATCTAAATGGATTAAAAAATTATAATTATTGATTTAAAAGGGGGAAAATAAGGAAATTTAATATACATCTATACGCTTCATTTTAATTTGATCCTAAAACAAAAGATTTTACTTTTCTTCCTGAAGTCAACTTTTGCACAGAAATTAGGGAGTTCTTATTTTTTGTCATTTTCTTGATCAAACAAGTTTAAATGAACTAAGACCACCTGATAGACTGGATTTGAGCTAACATTTCGTGGTCTGTGCGCTATTACGTGTACGTCACCCAACTTCAGTCCCACGTGATTGCCATGAAATGAAAAAAATGGGCTCAAATCTTCTATACATATAATCTGGGGAATGTTCAAACCAAACTGGATTCTGATCCTTGAAAAAAAATGGAGGAGAAGCCCTTTTAATCAGCGTTTTGAAGAACAAAAAATGTGACCTTTTGACCCTGCCCCTGGGCGGACTTATAAAACTGTGACTGACTACAACATTTCTTTCATAAGGCCTTGAGACACAAGTGGTTTACAGCACGCAGTGGGCCGCAGACAAATTTATTCGTTGTATATGTGGTGAAAGAAGCGATCTCTATGCTAAGGAGCATTAGTCAGTTTGTGTCCTTAAGTTACTCAGTTATTATGTTGTGTTATGTGTGTGTGTCTGTGTAGCAAGTATTTATCCAATATCTCGCTGTAAATTGCTGCATTCATTTTTCCTTCACTCCTGACCATGATCTCAGTTCCTAGAAATGCCCCGAAAACCCTCCCATGGTTCTGAAAAACTCCCCTAAACTTTTACATCTTGTTATGGATTTTGAGTTCAGCAATTACTATTCTACTTTTGATTGGATTGGATAACTTTATTCATCCCGTATTCGGGAAATTTCGTTGTCACATTAGCAAGAGGGTGAGGATGCAGAAATAGGAAAGGCATTTTAGACATAAATAGATAGGTAATAAGTAAGTTAATAAATAAATACATGAATAAATATATAAATAAATAAGCGTGTTGCTGAAATATCTCTCTCTCTCTCTCTATATATATATATAGTATATATGTATATATCTATATATATATATATGTACACGTACATATACACATACGTGTACATGTACATATACACATACGTGTACATGTACATGTACATATACACATACGTGTACATATACATATACACATACGTGTACATATACACATACGTGTACATACGCATATATATACACAACATTTTGAAAATGATAAGCACCGTGAATACTTTCCTGTTGTGCTGTCATTTGAGAAAGCCAAATGGATCCTTGGTGTAATTTTGGATTTCCATGTTTTTATTCTGTCCTCTCAGATGGAGCTAGATAAACTAAAGATGGCTGTCCAATCAACGTGAAGCTCAGTTCAGGACATGAATCAATGTCCAGCTGCTCACCTGGAATCTAACTTGAGAGCCAGTTTTGAGTGATAACCGAGGCAGAGGACGACCAACAGACAGTTGAATGGAGGCAAAGAGGGTGCAATTATTTTTTACAATTTAACTTTCTGTATTTTTAAGATTTCTTTTTTGCACATATTTGGTTTTCTGGGCTTGATGTAATTAAATTACACATGTATATGATTTTTTTTCTGCTAGCACAAAAATGAGGCCTTACTTCAAACTACTGTTGTAACTTGCATGTCATCGTCTCACACTCTTACCTTCACTTCACTTCACCTCATCAAACGCTTCACGCCAGAGATTCGCTCCCAGTACTACTGACTATATACAAAGCAGGGGATTCTTGATTGTTCACCTGAATTTCTTGGTCATCTTTTAACTTTTATTTTCATTTTGAGGTTTTTTTTTTGTAAAATAATTTCCTTTTCCTCTTAGCAGCTGTAATTTAATCCTTGCAGCACCTCAGAGGAAGATCACTTTATATTTCTGCTCTTTTTGTATACACTTTCTACCATTCCTATTCAGGGAAACACTACTGTGCCTGTCTAAAAAAGTTCTATTAAGTGTTGTTATGGGAGTTCAACATTTACCACAAAGGTATGTGAAAATATTGCATTTCCATATTGTGTATCTATCTTTAGTATATTTTTAAACTCTACTGACATGCTCCCGAGGGTCTCATTAATGTTTTTAACTTTCACCTACGATTGGGATAATCTGTGAAATTTAGCTACAACTAGCATTAAAAACTAAGACTAAAAGTAATGAATCATATATTCTAGTCTTAAATTTCAAAAGCTTTTTTGGGTAGAGTCTATGCATATTTTGAAGAAAGCCAGAATATATTTTAAAAGATCTCTGCATCATATTGTTTTACTCAGGCCAGAATCTAATTCCAGGTAGTTCTACCTCTTGCTCTTATCTATTCCACCTCTGTGTTCAAAACTGAGTAACATTGGTGGTCTCGCTGTTCTTGTGGTGATATTTAAGCTTGTTCACTGCTTATCAAATACTCTTTTCTTTTTGTACAGAAAATGATGGGACAGCATTGAAAATAATGAAAATATTCACCTTTTTGTAAATTAAATAATTGTATTGAATTGTTGACTTTTACAATATTGATCTGAGCCAAAACTCAGGATAGAAAGCTATCAATAATTGTTAAATTTTACATTTCCCAAAAGCCTTTCTGTGATGATTACACAAAATTGTAATGAAACTGTAAAAAAATCTTTTTTTTTTTTCAGTTTTGTCATTTATATTATTTTGATAAAGACAATCACATTGGCTCGCGAATTTAAAATAACGAATCTGCCAGTTGTTTGCTCTCCACACCACGGGTCTGGAGTGTGAACAATGATTCATGCCTTTACTCTTGGAAATCTTGTCCCATTCCCTCCAAAAACATGACTTAACAAAAAAAATCCCCTAAAAAAATTGTACCAAATTGCAAATTTGAAGCCAACGATGTTTCATGTTTGACATTCCTCACTTTTTACCATTTCAGGAAATTCTAGTGTCAGAATGATTTGCCTTTGATTGTGCTGAACATGTTAGCATGCTGCCTATTAGCAACACTGTCACCATACCAACCTATATGCTGATAAGGCTGCGCACTAATGAAAGGAAAATTAATAGCATGATGACATACTGTCATATGGCACCACTTGCGAATGTGTGAAACACATGTAAGTACTGATTATTATTTTTTATTATTATTGTATTTGCTAAAAGTCACACCAATGTCTTAACAAAGTTACTTACAAATCATCCTTTAAGCTTTGGTGTTTTGTTTTTTCCTTGATCAGCTTGCACATTTAAAAGGGCGTGAAATATATTCACTTTTGTTTTCATCTGAATGCTTTGACAAGGTGGTAAGTGTCTGTCTGGCCCTTAAAAATTACATTTGCGCATTGTTTTTTGTGCCTGAATTTTTATAAAATCCCCCCTTTTTAAAAAGCCTTTAGATGATAAGGCTGCTCTAATAAATAATCGTTTTGTGGGGAAAGGATCAGGGATAGCTGTTAAAGAAATAGCTGTACTGTGGCTTTAATTTTATACTGTACATTCCAGAGATTGGCACCAAGAAACAGAAGAAATCGGCACATTTATGATATTCATTTCTAAGTTTTGTTTACAAGAGTTGTATCCTTGCATGAGCTGAGATTCTTTAAAAAATAAATAAATATTTACTATTGAACAAGTATTGCTTTTGTGTTCGTAAAACCATGAAACAATCCCATGCACATTCACAAATCAACGCTGGAATTCCTGTTTCATACTTGACTTTTTCTTCAAAATATTGACTGTAAGATGTTTACATGGTGGAAAAATCATTTCTGAGGAAATGGAAAATTCTACAGTACATGATTGAATCTCAATTGTCATGACACCTGATAAACATCTTAATCTGTAACTAATACATGTTTGAATTTATTAGATTAGTTAACTTTATTCATCCCGTATTTGGGAAATTTCATTGTCACAGTAGCAAGAGGGTGAGAATACAGACACAGGAAAAGACAGTTTAGACATAAATAAATAGGTAATAAATAAGTCAATAAATATATATCATTATTGTTGAATCATATCAGAAGCTAATGTTATTTTGCAGGGCGTCCCAGTGGGGCGAGTGGTTGGCGTGTCGGCCTCACAGCTCTGGGGTCCTGGGTTCAAATCCAGGCCACGTCCACCAGCTGGGATATGCTCCAGCACCACCCGTGACCCCAATGAGGATAAAGCGGTTCAGAAAATGAGATGTTATTTTGCATGTCCATTCGCACAGAAGCAGAGAACGCAAGATGACTGCAAAAGAAATGGGGAGATGGATTTATTTTTCATTGTTCCACAAGAAGTGCATGAATTTTATCATTTCAGGTTAGGAGGGCAAGATTGAAACAGTTGTCGAATGTCATACACATTGAATGGGTTTCTATTCTTACACGCTTATTTATTTATATATTTATTCATTATATTTATTTATTAACTTACTTTTACCTATCTATTTATGTCTAAAATGCCTTTCCTATTCCTGCATCCTCACCCTCTTGCTACTGTGACAACAACATTTCCCGAATACGGGATGAATAAAGTTGTCCAATCCAATCCAATCCAATTCTACAAGCTGTAGTGGTGCAGGGCAAAATTCGAGCGCCACGTCCAGCAACAGTAGAGGCTAGCCAAGTTCTATTCATCAATAGACAAGCACGGGGAAGGATAAGATGCGGTAGAAATAGTACACCAATAGTGTTAAATGCACTGTGGGGATGGTTGTGAAACAAAACCCATTCCATGCGCTAATATATGCAAGACATGCTTCAACTGTCGCTAGGGTTGGGTTGAAAACCAGAATCATGCTGTATTAAGAAACAGAAGTACGTGTCCCGTATTGATCATACAAGACATATGCTTTGTCCCGTGTTATCATGGAATTGGAAAATAGTGTGTAATTTGTAGAACAGATGAATACTGCAAGGGTCGAGGTCTCCTTGGTCGAGGTACTGTTGCTTCTTGTGAAGATAGGATGACAACATAGTCTTGTGGATGACTGAAAAATTATCCACGATATTCGAGGGATTACTGTACTCGCCTGACTAAGCGTGGGATCGAAATGTCAAAATGACCTAAAAAAACACCTTTGTCTATTATAAATGAATCCGTCAAAACATAGGCTTTGTTCTTGTTTTTTAAAGGATGGTCGAATTTGTAGGTAAAGGCTGGCTTTACCATGAAGCCGGCTGGCTTTACCATGAAGCCGGCCGGCAGCATTCCCACACATGATAATGATGATGATGATGATCTTCACGTTCAGTTCATCGTTGAATAAAAATGTCCAGGAAGGCATCCTTTTCCAAAAAACTTGCTCTAGGAGATAACCATTCTCTTGAGTTACTTTAGTGAACTCTTCCCCTATGTACCGTGTCGCTGCCTGTTCCGGGCGGGGCAGACCTTGCTCGAGTTAGCGCACCCACGCCGCCTAATCGTCCTTCTTCTGCGGTGAAATTCTTCGGAGCATCATTGCTCTTCTGCGGTGAAATTCTTCGCCGCATCATTACTCTTCTGCGGTGAAATTCTTCGGAGCATCATTGCTCTTCTGCGGTGAAATTCTTCGGAGCATCATTGCTCTTCTGCGGTTAAATTCTTCCTTGGCGATGACCACAAAATTCAGCTTCAAAGAAGAAGCGGGGCCCTGACTTCTGCCATTTTTCATTTTGCAGCTTTCGGTTGCGTGAATGTTGACATTTTTATGAACTTTTTTATACTTAATATGAAATATGTGATGTACTGAATCCTTAATCTCAGGGCGATCTACCAGTAGCGCCTTAGAGACCGACCGGTCAATCACGATCGATATAACGAGCGCACCTGTTAGACACTCAGAAGGCACATGACATTGTTTTCAAATTTTTTTAAGTCACCCCAATGTCACGTTTAAAAAAAATAAAAAATAAACTGTTGCTATGCTAACGCTACAAGTGACATTTAGAGTGTGGTGGTCACTCAATCACCTAAAATGCAAAAGCAACATTGCCTGTTCTTATTTTCCTAAATAGAAAAAACTAATTCTTACCATTATTATAATGTGGTTAGCGCGTTGGCCTCGCAGTTCTGGGGTCCTGGGTTCGAGTCCAGGTCGGTCCATCTTTGTCGAATTTGCATGTTTTGATTGTTTGTGTATTTAGCCTTCTGGGAAAGGAGCCAGCACACATGCAACCCGAGTAGAAGATTGGTCAATGTTACATAGAAATGACAGCCTTGTTTGTCATTGACAAAATGCGACAACGGTATGCAGTTTATAATTCTGTTTTGTGACGCGCGTTTCTAAGTAAAGAGACTAGTTCATGTTAATGTTTCCCCATTAGTCATGCATGGTAAAATGTTCTGACTGAAAAATGTTCCCCAGCTGAGAAACGCGATGCAAAATCTGAATGGCTTCCATTGTGATGATTTTAAGGGAGGGTGGATGATGGGTGTGGCGGTGTTTAGATGACACGTCACACATTTCTTTATCTTTTTTTGAGTTACATGTTACCCAGAACTTCTAAACGTAATCATGTGAGTTTTACCCAATGACTGGTTTTATTTGATTGTGTAATTGCTACAGAGACTATCTTTACGGAGCACCAAAATTTTTATTTATTTTTTAACACAACAAAGGCTTTTACCTCCTCAAGAGAGCTACATTGGAAATCATTTGATCTTAATCATATTTAAATACTGTCCTAAAATCTTCCTATCTTTGACACAAAGGGTGTAGAATTTTAGCACAACACAAGGTGTAAAGGCATTTATTTGTCAGGTTGACTTTGCCACCTAAAGGCACATATCTAGCACAATAAAAGACAACCATTCAAGCACACACTCATAGGTAGGGGCAATTTAGAGTGTTCAACTGGCCTAGCGTGCAAGTTTTTGGGGTGTGAGTTGGTAGCCGGAGTACCCAGAAAAAAACTCACACAAGCTAGGAATTTGAACCCTCGATCTCAGAACTGTGAGGCCAACACGCTAACTACTGGGCTGCCATGTACAAAATACAGTAATCTGATCTCCCACAGTGTTAATAATTCTCATCTCATTTTCTGAACCGCTTCATCCTCATCAGGGTCGCGGGGGGTGCTGGAGCCTATCCCAGCTGACTCCGGGCCAGAGGCGGGGACACCATGAATCGGTGGCTAGCCGATTGCAGGGCACAGGGAGACAGACAACCATGCACATTCACACCCATACCTAGGGGCAATTTAGAGTGTCCAATCAGCCTACCATGCAAGTTTTTGGAATGTGGGAGGAAACCGGAGTACCCGGAGGAAACCCACGCAGTCCCGGGGAGAACATGCAAACTCCACACAGATGGAGATGACCTGGATTTGAACACAGGACCCCAGAGCCACTCGTGCCACCGGGCCGCCCGTTAATTATTCTGTTAATTTTATTTATTTTGTGGCACTCATTTAATGACTGCTATGCCACATAACATTTTAAGCAGAAATGATATATGCAATACAAAGAGTTTTATTAAATGTTACTTTGCATTTTTTAAAAGTATATTTCCTAATGTTATTTCATCCCTGCGGTCACTGATGGTGGAGTGGTGCATTTGCCTGACTTCTGGGCAGATGGTGTGGGATGGGTTCCTATTCAGTGGCGGTGTTATTGTGGGTGCGAATTATTGTCTGTTGTGTCTGATCATGAACTAAAACTGACTGGCAATCAATTGAGCGTGTGGAATGCCTTTCGCCTGAGGCCAGCTCACAGGGGACCTGTCAAGGAAAAGCAGTTTTGGCCCAGTGGAAGAATGCTTAGTGTGTTGACCTCACAGTTCTAAGATCGACTCTTCAAACCCAGCTCCGGACATTCTTATGTGGAGTTTGCATGTTCTTCCCTACAAGTATTTCAAATGACCGATAAAACCAATTCATTCATTTTCGGCATGGCTTATCTTCAGAAGGGTCGCCGGGGTGCTGGAACCTATCCCAGCCAACTATGGGCACCAGACGGGCGACATCCCTGAATTCATGCAGACACTCAGATCTAGGGGCAATTTATAGTGCTCAACCAGCCTACTCTGCACGTTTCTGGGATGTGGGAGGACACCTGGAGTACCCATGCAAGCCCAAGGAGAACATGCAAACTCCTCACAGGAAAGTCCGGGCCTGGGATTGAACCCTCACTCTCTGAACTGTGAGGCCAACGCGCAAACCAATCGGCCGGCCTGGAATCTAATGATACGTCAAAATATTCTTAAACTTCAGATATTCCGCAGCAAAGTTACTATCATATATAGTTACAAATCTTCTATTGAAAGATAACATATTTGGGAAAAATATATGACAAATTCACTTATCTTTAAGATGTGTTCTAAGTCTGGCACATTCTTGACACTTTTTCCACAGTTTCTGTTTGATTTCCATTACCTTCAATCTGGGACCCATGGGACGGAGTGTAAATGGCTTTTAGTTTCTTGAAATGAAATTTGATTGACATAGTTGTCACTTCAAGTGAATGTCAACCTCTAACAAGGACTTCTGTCACGCTGTGTAAATTTCACAGGGATGATTTCTTATTTTTATCCTTCAGCTATGACATTTTCTGTTTTTTTTCAATCAGGTTATCCTGACATATTCTAAGATGTTATAAGAACTGACCAAAAATCTATCAAACAATTGTTCGTTTGGTCAATCAGACCAAGCGATTTGGGGCAAAATATCCACAATTGTTTTAGATACAATTGTTATTTTCAAAATGCTTTAGGTTTAAAATTGGAAAAGGAAATATTTAGCCTAACAAAGACTACAGAAAGAGGACATGACTGCAAAGTTGATAAATTAATTCCAATGGGGGGGACTTGATTTCCTCTAAAATGTTCTCGTGTTTGTTTTGAGAACCAAAGAGGAGTAGGTCACATGTTCAGCTCACTAGGGAATCACTTGACTCATCCT
The DNA here is from genome assembly GCF_051989625.1 of Stigmatopora argus. NCBI lineage: Eukaryota > Metazoa > Chordata > Actinopteri > Syngnathiformes > Syngnathidae > Stigmatopora > Stigmatopora argus. The sequence goes on along the minus strand of NC_135405.1, from coordinate 4,116,146 downwards.
GTAACTTTATCAATAGATCTTAAATCTAATAAACAAACAGTTCACATAGTGAGCCAATGTCAACATGGACAAGTACTGTTTACATTCAAGTTTAAAATTCGTCCTTAAAGTAGTAATGAAGTGCTTCAGAAAATGAAAAAAATGTTGTGTGTATATATATATAGATTAGATTAGATTACATAACTTTATTCATCCTGTATTTGGGAAATTTCACTGTCACAGTAGCAAGAGGGTGAAAATACAGACACAGGAAAAGAGATAGAGATATATAGATATACAGAGGTATATATAGATATATAGAGGTATATATAGATATGTAGAGGTATATATAGATATGTAGAGGTATATATAGATAGATGTAGATAGATAGATATATAGATAGATGTAGATAGATAGATATATAGATAAATGTATATATAGATGTAGATAGATAGATATATAGATAGATGTAGATAGATAGATATATAGATGTAGATAGATAGATATATAGATGTAGATAGATAGATAGATAGATAGATAGATAGATAGATAGATATATAGATAGATGTAGATAGATAGATATATAGATAGATGTAGATAGATATATATATATATAGATAGATGTAGATATATAGATAGATAGATAGATGTAGATATATAGATAGATAGATGTAGATAGATAGATAGATAGATGTAGATATATAGATAGATAGATGTAGATATATAGATAGATAAATGTAGATATATAGATAGATGTAGATATATAGATAGATAAATGTAGATATATAGATATATAGATAGATGTAGATATATAGATAGATGTAGATATATAGATAGATGTAGATATATAGATAGATGTAGATATATAGATATATAGATAGATGTAGATATATAGATAGATGTAGATATATAGATAGATGTAGATATATAGATAGATGTAGATATATAGATAGATGTAGATATATAGATAGATGTAGATATATAGATAGATGTAGATATATAGATAGATGTAGATATATAGATAGATGTAGATATATAGGTAGATGTAGATATATAGGTAGATGTAGATATATAGATGGATGTAGATAGATAGATATATAGATAGATGTAGATAGATGTAGATATATAGACATATAGATAGATGTAGATATATCTTTCTATATTTTTTTATTTAAATGAAAGGAAAATCCTGTATACAAATTATATCTGAGGGGGGAAACGGTGCACATCAAACAGCAATTGACAAAATTACTCTTAGTCAGATTTGATCGAGATTAATCTTTTTGAGTGACCACATCTAATCTGGTTTTCCCCTTCAGTAAAATGAATTAATAGAGAACAACCCACACCATGTATAAAACACCCCCAGAAGAAATTCCATAAATGTCAAATACTAACATTGAACGTACTTTATAGTAAACTTGAATTACACGTTACCAACTAAACTGTGCCGTCTGCTTTCAGCCACTGTGATGTAGCGCTGCAGTTTATTTTAAATGAACTACTACTTGAATAAAGCAGAGCACAGTAGCAATAAATGCATTATGACAAGAACATTTTACCTAAAATGTAACAACTTTGGACCCTTTACTATAGGCTGCCTCTTGTTTTCTCTGGGTATTCTGGTTTCCTCCCACATCCCAAAAACAAGCAAAGTAGGCTGGTTGAACACTCTTATTTGCCCCTAGATATGAGTGTGAGCGTGATTGGTTGTCCGTCTCCTTATGCCTTGCAATTGGCTGGCCACCAATTCAGGGTGACCCTCGCCTCTACCTCTAAGACTGTTGGGATAGGCTGGTGAGAATAAGTGGTACAGAATGAATTTTTCGGAAAATAAATGAAAAATCTAATTACACTTAAAGATTTTTTAAATTACAAAATTTAGATACATGAGGTTGCTTTATTCAAAGCTGTATTTTTAAGAACATTTCACAAAATATTCAATTAAGTTTTCATAATGACCTTTCATTTTTCTTTTTTCTTTTTATTCCAGGAGTATTTTGTAGCTACGGTAAATACTCCCCTCCTCCAATGCCTATTTGTTTCATTTCATTTCAATTCAAGCAACAAGGAGTTAATGACTGACTTTCAGGGCTATTAGACTTTGCTATTCATGGTTTTGGCCTCATTTTCTTGTTAAGGCCACGATTGTATTCAAGTTAAATGTCATAACCTGCTTAAACAATCAAGTACAACATTGGTACCACATGACAGATTCATAAAACACAAGATTTAACTTTAAATGTCCATTGTACGAATGACATTTACTGTACCTCACATTGAGCATTGCATATAAGCCTTATCTCACACCTGGTAGCGAGCATGAATAGTTATTGAAAATTATTAGTTAAACCTGTTGAAAAGATCCTTTGTACCGCTCTTCTCAATTCTCAGTACAGTAGAAGAACAAAGGCAATGTCGAGAAAAAATTTCTTGGTAGATTGTAGATCTATCACAACATTTGTTCAGCTCCGTAGTCTATCTCTATCTCTCTACGTACCTACTATACATACATATATAGATATTATATATATATATATATATATATATATATATATATATACATACATATATACATACATACATATATACATATATATATATATATATATATATATATATATATATATATATATATATATATATACATATACGTATACACCAATGTTCCCTCTAATTTTTCGTTGGTCTGAGCAGAAAGTCAACCTCCCTGAGCGCACTGAGTACCAGTGTGAGCGACATCATCGGTACTCGGATGATTCGCCTAAAGACGTTTCGCCGACGGACGTTTGACAGACGGGCAGGTCGCCGAATGGACGTTCCGCCGAACGTTCATTCGGCCGAACGGAGGTTTCGCCGAAACGGGATTTGCGCGCTCGCCCCGCCTTCGGATCGTGTGTGTACAAGTTTTTCAACCTCGGCCCGCGGGCCATATACGGCCCGTTAGGATTTTTAATCCGGCCCGCCGCCGGTGTTGTCCAAATTATAGTAAAAATCAATGTTAGTCTACCATCAATGGCAGCCCGGGAATAAGCACTCTTGGGCGGGCAGATTTAGTAGAACCGAGCCGTAAAATGACAGCAATCGGGTCAAATCCATCCTAAAACAGCATTTAATGATTAAATACAAATACTGGAGCTCTTTGGACATTAGAACCGAGCCCAGGGAACTGAATTCCTCGGTAAAATGTCGCGATGATGTCGCGATGGAGGCAAAAAAATGTCCATATACGTCCATTCGCCAAACGGCTCAAAATACTCTCAAATTTGGTCAAATCCAGCTGAAAACAGCGTTTAATGATTAAATGCAAATACTAGTATTTGTATTTAATCATTAAACTAACAAATACTAGTATTTGTATTTAATCATTAAACGCTGTTTGAACGAACGTTCATTCGGCGACCTGTCCGTCTGTCAAACGTCTGTCGGCGAAACGTCTTTAGGCGAATCATCCGGTCACAACATCATCATTGCTCGCTATGGGCACACCAGTATCACACCTGCCACAAGCAGGTGCATGTCAATGTTCCCTCTAATTTTTCATGTAAAAACATAAGTGGACAGAGCTACTGCCACTGCATGCCGCTTAAACGGCGCCATCATGGGGAAAGGGGTAAAAAAAAAATATATATATATATATATCCGATTTTTTTTTTACTGCGCGCCATATGATTGCTGCTGCGCAGAGGAGACGAGAGTAGTGCGCAATTGCGCACGTGCGCAGCTTAGAGGGAACATTGGTATACACATATATACATACATATATACAAATACATAAATACATGAATACATATATATATATACATATATATATATATAAATTACATATATATGTGTTAATAATTACTTGTCATCATAATATTTGGAGTGAAAGTTTTGATTATAGGGGCGGCCCGGTGGATTGAGTGGTTAGCGGGTTGGCCTCACAGCTCTGGGGTCCTGGGTTCAAATCCAGGTCAGTCCATCTGTGTGGAGTTTGTATGTGCTCCCCGAGCCTGCGTGGGTTTCCTCCGGGTTCTCCGTTCTCCTCCCCCATTCCAAAGACATGCATTGTAGGCTGATTGGACACTCAAAATTGCCACTTGGTATGAGTGTGAGCATGAATGGTTGTTTGTCTCCTTGTGCCCTGTGATTGGCTGGCCACCAATTCAGGGTGTCCCCCGCCTCTGGCCCAAAGTCAGCTGGGATAGGAGAGGGAGGATAAAGTAGTTCCGAAAATTAGATGAGATGAGGGCAGATGCCATTTTGCTTTATCTTTTGAACTATATTGAAGATGTAATACATTTCCTATTTCCACTTTGTTTGAAGTGCAGTTGTGTCCAGTTCTTTATCTGCTTGATTGGTGCTGTAAAATGAGAATAGAATGCTTGTGCTCAGACAGGATTGTTTTGAGAATCAGCCTTCGTCATGATGAGTTGCTTTTGATGGAGTGAAAAAGTCATACCTCGCCTCAATGGGCTGAAGTCTTCCCTCACAGACATTTGTGGCAAATGTTCAGTCAAGGATTATCCCCCGTAAAACCATTGTGTGATTGCAAATCACCAGCTGCAGAACAGCTTTGACATTTTGAAAAGGTAGGCCAGGCAAGATTAAAAAAAAGGAAGTCTTTGATTTTTTGCTCAAAGGAAAAGGTCAGCATGGAGACACTAATTGTATTTGAGATCACCCACAATAGTGAAAGGTGCATCAATTCTCCATACTTATCTTTGAGTCACAAAACACACATTTTTCTTTATTTTAATATATAGCATATCACTTGTGAATTCCTATTTAGGTTTTTGTAGAAACATATGGTGATATTTATCAAGCTCATAAGTGTTCCAGAAGGCCATATGTTTTTGTACTAAAATAAAACTGATTGAGTTTGGACAAATTCGCTGAAAGCCTCATCTGTTCTTCCACTTTAAGTGCGAATCAGTGTTTTATAAACTTTGATGCAGTTTATTTTAGTTCTATTTATTACCATTTATCAGTGGAAACATGAGTCACTTAAACCCTATTCTGATTATCTTATTATTCCTTTTTTTTTTTTCAAATTCCACTTTTTCTTTGATGGCAATGTTTTAAATCATTATACAACTAAATAACAAAGCAGGTGGCTACTTGTAACTGCTCCCAAAGTTTCTTGATTTGAAAGAGAAATATGCCGCAACTACACTTTTGCCTTTTTCTAATATGTTCAGCAATCTGCACCAAACATTTGCTGACAAATCACTGTGGAAAAACTATGGTGCATATACAGATAATATGTACAACATACAGTGCTACCTTTATTTACAAATGGCTCTAGCCATGAAATACAGTAATAACTTGACATACGAGTGCCCCGACATACGCAGAATTTGAGATACAAGTAAAATTTCCGAGCAAATGAGATACGATAGAAATTTTGAGATACGAGCATACGAGAAAGCCAGGTGGACGTAGAGGCTGCTTATGATTTCAGCGCACTGTCTTTCTCGCCGCATCTCCCTCGTGCAAAGATCTCTACAAGCGCTGGGCGGAATTGAATTGCATTTTTTCCCGTTTTTTTTGTTTTGTTTCATTAGTCAGTGCAGAATTAAGGGAAACATAATGGGTCCAAAGCAAGGCAGTGCAATGAAGGGTAGTGCGAAGAAGTGTATGATGCCAATCAATATTAAGGACGAAATAATCGAAAAACATGAGTAGTGTACATGTGACTGAGCTGGCTCGCCAATGCGTATGGAGAAGCAGGATTTTTGCCTCAAAGCTGCGGTGGAATACATTAATCTCTTTGCCTTGGTTTAAATTTAGTGTAATGTAAGATTTAAACTTTTTTTACGTGTATGTTTAGGAATCATTCAAGTTCAATTTAAAGTTTGTTACGTTACGAGCGAATCCGTCAAGTCTCTCTCGCTCTCTCTCTCGCTCTTGCTCTCGCTCTCCCTCCCATCCGCGAACTCCACGTTGTATTGAATAATGTCTCATTTTATTATTAAACAGCATAACCATGAGTTATTTGTTACTCTGTTAGTAGTAGTCTTGGTGTTACGATTGCGCCGAGACGTCGTGGCGCGATCGGAGAGATTTGGACCCAGTAGCGGGGAAGCAGGAGAGGACGAGACGAACTGTGCTCATGATAATAACTTTAATAACTCAGGAAACCTTACAAAATAACAAGGACTTGTACATCCCAAAACGAAACAAAACCGGAGCATGGAGAACAGTACCTTTGCAGCGATGTATGCTGCATCACGGAGTACGATCCAACAATGACTACTGTGGTGCTTAAATACACACATCAGAAAGTAATCATGAATCACTCGCAGCTGCTCGAACCCAACTGCAAGCCAGGAGGGACAAACGAGCTGCTCCTGACACTTGGTGTGAATACACCTTAAGTTTATCCCTGAGCACCTTCTGCATGAGGAAAGTATCGCATTTTTTCCTCAGTGCATCACATGGTTGCGTGTAAGCTTCCTTGTTGTTTCAGGATAAGGTTCCTTCCAGGACATTCTGTCTCTGCCTAGGTATCTCATCAGGTAGTACAAACTATGTGCTGGGTCTGAGTAGCCTGATTTGATCAATGATTCAGAACATGACTACATCAGTTTGTTACCAGGATTTCTTTAACAATTGAGCCAGACCTTATTGTGTTTGCAACTTGTTTAATTCATTTACGGTAAGGCAGTCAAGTATTTTTTGGGGTACTCTGATAAATTGAGGATTATTTCAATTCTATGGAAGCTTGCTTTGAGGCTGAACGAATGTCCCAGTTTGACTCTTCTTAGGCATGCATAAACTTTGTATTCTGTATTCTGCAAAATGTTTTCTTATTGTGCAAATAAGTCTTCCTCTGCTCTCCAGTGTTGTCAAATAAGCAACCTTCGCTGTGCTGTAGATTTTTCTTCTCTTTTCATTTATACTTGTTTTGATTACAGCCGTGCTGTAATGTCAGTCTTTCTATGAGATTCATGACCTTCGCTTTTGCTTGCTTGTCCAGGTCATGACTCAGCGGATCTATAGAAAGAAACTGACAAAAAAATATAGTGCTTCAAGATAATATCTATTCAAGAGTGTTTCCTGTTGAGATCTAGCTATAGTCGTTTTGGTCTCCAATTGGAATGCTTTTAAAGTTTGTCTATCCAAGTGCTGCAGAATCAATAATACCAGCACTCCTGTTCACATGGCTATGTCCACCATAAAATTCATAAACCCACGCTAGTCTTTCGAAGAAGGATCACCCGAAGCCATGTCGCTTTTTAATTATTCTCTTTCTACTCTCTTGCCGACTGGTCCTATTCCAGCCAGCAGAAGCACATGTGCATTGTTATTCACTTTCAGCACCAACTGGACAAGATTTACAATATATAGTGAAAAAGAGAAAACAATGAGAAGGGTTGGGAACGATAAAAAAAATCTGAGCTGGGACATTCACTCCTAGGAGATTTCACCAAGGTCAAAGATAAGATTTGGGCATTCCAGATGCATTCCAGTCCCGTGATGTCCAATGCTTCTGATTTCTGTGCCTTTTCTGGTCTCTCTCATACACGACTGCCCTCTTCACGTTTAATTGACATCTCTCTCACTAAAGAGATCGACCACTGCATCCAGCTTGTGGTTGATCCTAGTACCCTGATCACTTGACACAGTCAGCCTGTGATCCAGCTCCCCCCTCCGAACGACAGCAGCCCCAACCAACTTGGGCAGTGGATCCAATTCAGAGCACAACGCCAATGCCCTTTCGGTATAGCAGTAGGCCAGGGTTCCACCAATACCAATCAGAATGAAACCCACCACCGATTCCCCAGGGACACGATCTTTTGGCTGTATACTCAAAATATAATTTGGAATGAAAAGTAAAAAATGTTAGCTTTATTTTGCGTTTTCACAATCTTCTGAGCTCCCCAGGAATTCATCCAATATGAGCCAGATGAGCCTGGACAAGCAGGCTCTCCTTTCCCTGCTATCTTCATAATTTGGTCAAAAATACTGAAGGACCATTTCAGAATTGAGGCCGAGGCATTGATCTTGAGCAGTTCATGCATAAATAAAAGTCCACACACCCTTTTCTCCATGATACTATATAGTGTCCCCCTAATGAGTCTAAAGAGACAACGTGAGTTCCCCTTCCCATGGGCTCACAACCTGTGGGAGGCACCAAAGAGGTTGGTTGTGCAGGCATTTGGGTGGCAGCCAAAAGGGGGGTTCTTGGCAGTCCAATCCTCGACTGCAGAAGCTGGCTCTTGGGACGTGGAATGTCACCTGTCTGGTCAGGAAGGAGCCTGAGGTAGGAAACTCTTGCACCCTGGAGTTGGGTAATTAAAAAGGAGCTCCCTATATTAAAACACTTAATTTATTCATTCATTTTCTGAACTGCTTTATCCTCCCAAGGGTCGTGGGGGTGCTGGAGCCTATCCCAGATGACATCGGGCACGAGGTGGGGGACACACTGAATTAGTGGTCAGCCAATTGCAGGGCACGAGGAGACAGACAACCATCCATGCTTACACTCATACCTAGGGGCAAGTTAGAGTGTCCAATTAGCCTACCATGCATGTTTTTGGAATGTGGGAGGAAACCGGAGTACCCGGAGAAAACCCACACATGCCCAGGGAGAACATCCAAACTCCACACAGGAACCCAGAACTGCGAGGCAGACGTGCTAACCACGCTCACGGCAGGCTACCTTTTTAATTTATTCATTTGTTTAGTAAATATTTTCCTATTTTTTCTCAGTTTGCTTCAAAATGTATGGGATTTATGTTAACTTGTCTCTTTTTTCAGACAGAATGTTTTGTTCAAAACCTGAAAACCCTCTAAAAATAGCCGCACGTTTATTGCCTTACAGGTTTGTGCCAAGCGATCGCCCACAAATCCTGCGGTAATGAGTTTTGCGTGACAGTTCTTGATCGTCCATTTGAGCATGTCTTCCTTTAATGGCCTTCCATCATTGTCATCGTCGTCATCATCAAAAAATTAGGAAAATATTAAAACATGAATGAATGTAAAAAGGGAGTTACTTTTGAATCCTATATATAGTATAATAATAGCACAACTGCTGCAATTTTGTCTCTCTGATGTGCTATGCGCTGCACCCGATACGTGATATCACCAAAGACTAGGTGATTGGATTGGATTGGATAACTTTATTCATCCCGTATTCGGGAAATTTCGTTGTCACAGTAGCAAGAGGGTGAGGATGCAGAAATAGGAAAGGCATTTTAGACATAAATAGATAGGTAATAAGTAAGTTAATTAATAAATACATGATTACATATATAAATAAATAAGCGTGTCTCTGAAGTGTATGTATGTGTATATATATATGTATATGTATATGTGTATATATATGTATATATGTATATATATATATATATATGTACACATACATACACATACACACACATATACACATATACACACATACACATATATACATACATACACATATACACATGTACATACATATAAATATACATACATACATACACACACGTGTACATACACCCATACATATACATACACACATATATTAGCACATATATACTAATATGTGTATGTGATGGTCTTATTGGGTTTGTGACATGTGCGGAAAAATAATCAATCCAACTTCTGTGCTGCTGAACTGTATGTTTTTTTATTCTTTGATTATATCTGATTTAGGTCTAAGGTCCCACTATACCTTCACCCAAAGAAAAGGTGATATTCATGATTGCAGAGCCCGTTCCTTGCTCAGGAAAATAATATTTGCACTTTCAAAGATCAATACCATTCTTATTCTAAGCTCCGTCGTCTCTATACCATCCCAAGGAAAATGTATATATAAAAACAAGAAAATAATAACTGAGTAATGTTCAGTGAATTATTCAAAGGCCTTATACAACTTCAGTTATCAAAATAAGTTCCAACACCCCTTAACAAAAGTAATACTGAGTCAAGTGGTATAATCCTCAGCCAAATGCATAATTTAATGCAAAACCCAAACAAAGGTCATTTGTATATATGTAAAACTGGCATTCTGGCTTTCTCTTCCTTTAGTTTGAAGGAAGTGAACTGCCAAAATGAGTTATTTCAACTTGCACAGAAAAGAAAAAAAAGCATAATAAACTGCAATAAAAATACTTTTAAACTATTTTATTAAAAAACTAAATTAGATGAATTATTTCATTCGTTTTAAAAGTTAAAAATAGGATTATTCATTCATTAATTTTCATGTAATATTTATTCTCATTATGGATATGTCATTGCATATTCACACTTAAAGAACCCTTGAAAATTGATGTTGTAAATGAGTTAATTTTGTGAAAACGCAAAATAAAGCTAACATTTTTTTACTTTTCATTCCAAATTATATTTGTGTATACAGCCAAAAATAGAAAAGGCAGGGGCACACTTGTGCTATGTTATCATCAGTTCTATCACAAGGGATGGGGTTAAAGCGAAAGTGTTATTGGACCATCTGGCTGCTATTTTGATTTTCAATCATATTCCTACTGTAGCCTTAAAAAAAGATATCGGTTTTTACATGATCCCTGACTGAACTTTTGCACATCTCCATTTTAGGTGTGAAAGGGAGCTGAACTGTGAAATAGTACATGACAGAAAAACTAGTCAGAACGCCTCAACGCCAGAAGTAAAGTGATGGGAAGCTTTGTGTTAGCAATATGGCTTGGTGATGTAACATATTGCTATTGTGACATCGACCTTGCAACAGTATGAGCTGCCACCAACACTGTTGATTGTAAACCTTCTTGGGATGAGGTCCCCAACAACCTCACACTAAATCCTTTAACCCCTTTATAAGGATTATAATATCCATTTGCATTGAATCAGCTCTGCTAATTGAAATGGCCTCTTTGGAGATTAAATTTGAGGTACTGTCTATATCTGCATAAAAAAAACAACAAACACAAAAAAACCCTTTCACCCAAATCATATTGGCAGAATGCAAAAAAACAAAAACAAAACGACGACTAAAGACTACACCGGAGAGGGGGGCTGCATGACGACGGCTAAAGAAGGAGGCATAGATTGCAACATGACGTCAAAAGAAACAAAAATATGCGATTTCTCTCATTTCATGTAGAACGGCGCGATTGAAACGGCGGTACTTGTATGTGCAGCAGTGTTGACAAAATGGGCGGAAACTGCCGTGTCGATTGGTCGTTGGTCTTTTGGTCGCCGGTCTTTTGGTCGCGGTCTTTTGGTCGCCCCGACCGCAACAATGGGCGACCAAAAGACCGACGACCAAAAGACCGGCTACAAAACAAGGTAAAACAACACGGTCTACGCATCAATAAAAGCCAACAATGGCCATGAGCAGTTTCACTGAACCGACGTGTGAGTATATGAGTTTGTATGTACATGCGTTGTCCCTTTAAGAAGCTACGTCAGTCAGGGTCTTAACAAGTTCTCCAACAAAAAACAATAAAAGTCCGGGAAATTTGGAGCTTTTCTTTAGCCTAATAATTGCTAGGTAATAGTAATTTGCAGTTTGTATTTAGGGAATTTGAGCAACGATTTAAGTGGTAATTATCACTTACCTCCCGGGCGACCAAAAGACCGGCGACCAATCGACCGTGTACCGAAACTGCCACACCGGGTGGGGTATATTTATGGTGATTGGGTTGGAGAAGCTGCCTCGTGGTGTAGTGGTTCACTCGCCTGACTTTGGTGCGGGCAGGTGCGGGCTCAATTCCCGCTGATGGCTGTATGATTGGGGTGCGGATGGTCATTTGTCTTTCTGTGTCCCCTACGACTGACTGGCGACCAGTCTAGGGTGTAGTCTGCCTTTCGCCTGAAGACAGCTGGGTTAGGCTCCAGCAACCCCCGCAAACTTTTCGAGGATGAGCGGTATGGAAGATGAATGGGTGAATGAATGAATGAATGGGTTGGAGACTGCGGCCCGGCGGTGAGTGGTTAGCATGTCGGCCTCACAGTTCTGGGGTCCTTGGTTCAAACCCAGGTCAGTCCACCTGTGTGGATTTTGCATATTCTCCCCGGCCTGCATGTGTTTTCTCCAGGTACTCCGGTTTCCTCCCACATTCCAAAAACATGCATGGTAGGCTGATTGGACACTCTAAATTGCCCCTTGGTATGGGTGTGAGTGTGCATGGTTGTCCGTGTCCTGGTACCCTGCGATCGGCTGGCCACCGATTCAGGGTGTCCCCCGCCTCTGGCCCGGAGTCAGCTGGAATAGGCTCCAACACCCACCACGATCCTTTTACACCAAAGCAACTTCAAAATATACAGTAGGTAATGCTGAATAGAAAATGCTTTGAAATTGAACTTCTGTGAGTCCCAACGCTAGGAAAACTTAAACTGTACATTTAACTAGGCTTCCTTCATTATCCTAAGGTCCTTACCTGTAAATACTAAATATGTCCACCATAATAACTGTAAGATTATATCAGTTTTTGTGAGTATAAAAGCATCGTTCTCATACAAATTGTGAATGGCTGACATGTCAGCATAAACACTCAACAGTCTGATTGATTAATCAATCTTAGTCTTGTGATTGAGTTGACATGTCAGCACAAATACTCAACTGTCCGACACTGATCAATTACTTTTTGCCCTGCAAATGACTGAAACGTATCTGTTCAAAGTCCTGCTGACAACTGTCAGTTTTGCCTGTATATAAGACTCACTCACTGGTCATTCAGTGAGAGCTGCAAGGACAACAGACTGTGAGCGATCACGCTGTTTGAGCTCTCCCCATTTTTGCAGTCCGGTAATAAACTTATTTCCTTTAAATTGGTCTCACTCTTTCTTAACCTGCTCCTTAAGTTGTTTTTCAGATCTATCAATAACAATAAATTGGTCCAAAAGCTCTTGTCTTCTTGGAGGAGCTTCCTGACATAATCCCATGGCACTAGCCCAGGGGTGGGCAAACTATTCCACACAGGGCTGCAGTGGGTGCAGGTTTTCATTCCAACCCATAAAGAGGCCACCTTTTCACCAACCTGGTGTCCTGCAAGTGCAATCAGTGGCTTGTAGTCAGGTGCTTCTTGTTTTCTGCAGAAATTTCATTGGTTAAAGTACCTTTTCAGGATCGGTTGCAATAAAAACCTGCACCCACAGCGGCCCCCAAGGACTGGTTTGCCCACCCTTGCACTAGCCCACCTGCTGCAAGAGCTTTCACCACAAACCACACAAATTGGTTTGTCAGTGCAAAGTAGTTCTCCGGGCTTTACTTTTTAACATGACAAATGAAAAACATGGAACACTGGATGACTCAGTCATTATTTATATCCTTGCATTTTCCCTCTGGCCTTGCATTTTATTTCAGATGAAACTAAGGACAGCCAGAAAACAACCACAGCACAGTAGTACATGGTAAAAAAAGAAATTTACACTTAACAATTTTGAGCCTATAATGACATAAACGAAAACTAACTATTAATAGTAAAACTGTTTGCATCAATCTGTAGGAAAGCATGTACAATGCTGGACGTCATTGGATGTAGGTTCTTGAGCGTTTTCTCTAAGAACTGTCTTAGCCCATCCTATCAAGTACAATTTTCACATAGCTCTGGGTGTTGTGCTCAGTGATCCAGACTTAAGAGGTGGAAATGCCAGTAAGAGGCAATAGAAAAGAACAGAAAAAATGCTGTTCGAAGTATCTATGAAATGGATATAATCTGTTTTTAACGCGCTAACCACTCTTGCACCGCCAATTTACTGCTTTATGAATAAAACAAAACAATACACTCATCCAGTTTCAAATTACATTAAATTACAATTTCTCATCAATGAATCTGGTTTGATTATACTGTATATGGTTGACAGCGGCGGTCCGTGCATTTTCTAGCGACGCCTTCAATCCAACCCTCAAAAACTATTTTATGGCTATAAAACCTCTACTGCATCTACAGCTGCGACACATAAAAAATAATCAATAATAACCTCATTCAATTAAAATATTATTTAGGAATATACCCATATTTGACTCACCAAAAATCCTTTTTAACTGTACACAATATCCATCCTCCTTTCTATCTTCCTTCTTTTCTATCGCCATCGAAGTTAATGCTGAAAGTCGAGCCTGTCCTGTTGTATTTCTGGCATACGTTTTTATTCGATTTAGTGCTGAAAATGTTCGTTCCCAGTAGTGACAGGATTGCTTGCTTTGGAGTTGTCTGACCTTTCTTAATGATGTCCAGCTTTTTTCTCTTGAAAAGTCCGTCTTGAGAATGGCTTTAAATCAACACAACAATATATTTGCCTGTGCAGCTCGCTCCAAATACAGTTTGGTAGCTTTGGCCCGCCTACTCTATCACCAGCCAATCAAAGTTGGTGAAAGCAGTGACGTATACCTACGCCAGCGAGAAGGCAATGACATATCCCTACGCTTGCGACAAGGCATTGTGGTGTTGCCAACTCGAAATCTGATTGGTTAAAGCAACAGTCTTATCGACGCTTGTTTAATGCAGCAGAGCCCACAGAACTGATTGTGAAGGCCTTGAGGCAGATTTCTGACCCTGGCAACAAATAATGGCTGAAATGTGATTGGTTAAATGCTTCAGTAAGAAAACACACATCTGGAAGCAGTGCAACCAGGGGGAAAAGCAATGAAAGGAAGCTAACAGACAATTTGGAATTATTTAATAAGTATTGATGGACAAAATATAATATATGATTCAGATATTTCTTAGGCCAGCAGAGAAGGCCTTGAAGGCCCTGACGGCCCGCCACTGATAGTGGATATGTTGGTTAAGGGCAATAACAATAGTAGTGTAGTCATATGTCACTTAAGGATCCATCCATTACCTCCATTTCTTTTACTGTCTTTTATCAGTGTTAACTTCCTGCTGCACCATAAATATTGTGACAGTCAGAGTCATAATCAATGAAATGCTCTCTCTCCATTTGACAGGGGATGTCGGTCTAAGACAACATAATAACATACAACAACATAACGCAAATCAACATAATGATTTGAACCAATAATGATTTGTACTTTCTCGGTTTGCTGGGAGACTGTTAATGGTTTTTTTTCCCCCTTTCAAATATCAAATTGGATTGGATTGGATAACTTTATTCATCCCATATTCGGGAAATTTCGTTGTCACAGTAGCAAGAGGGTGAGGATGCAGGAAAAGGAAAGGCATTTTAGACATAAATAGATAGGTAATAAGTAAGTTAATAAATAAATACATGGATAAATATATAAATAAATAAGCATGTCTCTGAATTATATATATATATATACACACACATATACATATATATATACACACATATATATATATATATATATATATATATATATATATATATATATATATATATATATATATATATATATATATACATATTTGCACATGTATACATACATACACATAAATGTACATGCATGCATACGGTAGGTCTTAACACTCAGCCATTTTTTTGTTAAAGAGCCTGACAGCTGATGGGAGGAAGGATCTGCGGAAGCGCTCCTTCCTGCAATGAGGGTGCCGCAGTCTATTGCTAAAGGAGCTTCGGAGGGACTCCACAGACTCATGCAGGGGGTGGGAGGTGCTGTCCATGATGGACATCATCCTTGTCAGCATTCTCCGCTCTCCCACTTCCTCCACAGAGTCCAAAGGACAGCCCAGAACTATCCTAACTAAATAACTATCCTTTCCCCCCCATTCATTAAATCAATCATTCACTCACTCATCCAATACCACACATTTTGGAATTTGATAGACTGCTATCTGAAATGTAATGTATAGAATAGTTGCTATTGTCTGCAAGAAGATAAATGTATTGTGTATTATAAATGTATTATACATTCGGTTAGGGTAAACTTTAGTATATAAAAATGTTATTACTGACATGACATGTACATTTTGTACATTTGCATCCTGAGGGTAAACTTTTATATATAATATAAAAATGTTATTACTGACATGACATGTACATTTTGTGCATTTGCATCCTGATTTTAAAGTTTGACCCAACAAATTCTTGTGTGTCTGTCCTTTTCTCAAATGGGCTTCATGGCTTTTGATGTTATGAAATTTCTTCTTGCAATTTTCTCCGTGCAAATGGTTTCAAAGCATGTAGGCAAACATTCTCTACGGCTGGCATTCACTCTAAATTGCCCCTAGGTATGAGTGTGAGCATGAATGGTTGTTTATCTCTTTGTGCCCCGTCAACTGTTAATAGGTTCCAGCACCCCGCGTGACCCTAGTGAGGATAAAGCAGTTCAGAAAATGGGAAAAAGGAACAATATATTTAATTAATATGGTAATTTAAAAAAAAATGTATTGGAAAACACGGCAGATATTTTCATAACTTCACCTACTTTTATCCAATAATGTTCCTTCGTCGTTTTCACTTCATTTAATCATGGGCCACTGTTATTTTGATTAAACTTTATTAAACAGTTTTCTTGGTCGCAGCAAACAGCTTTACTTTGAGAATGTTTATCTCACAGACGCTCGGGGTTAAAAATAATTAATTGTACTAACCGGAAAATGGTTACATTTTTTTTAAATGTGTGTTTTATGTTGGAAACAGGAACCGGATGTAGTTTAGTTAACACCCACTAATTTGGCAATTGACAGGACGCGCACAAGAGTCAATGATGAGTTGAAGCTGGTGACCGGCAGCGGTGACAGTGGAGTTCAGCGTGAAACATCGGCTGCGTCACGGGACTACTTGGCTTTTTGTTTGCAAGAAAACTGCTAAATTTTCCTATCTGTGTGAGGATTTTTTTCAAGGAGTAAAAATTTGTTTGTTTCTCGTGATTTTACTCTCGCCCGTAGTGATTAATGACCGTTCGCCCAAAGGTGAGCTGTGCGTTGCTTCAGATTTACATTAATTAATATTCTTGGATTGGTTTGTTTACATAGCATTTTACTCATCCACATCAAGTGTTGAAAATTGAAGTTTTTTTTTTGTTATTGACTCTTTACGTGCAGTTCATTTTGAGTTTCGCCCCTTCATTTTATTTTACGGCAAAAAATGACACTCCATTACCTAAAGCTCATAATCCAACTGGTAGAAATTCAACCTTTGATAGCAGATTTTCTTTATCAGGCACATATCTATAAAATTAACACATATGTAGTATTAAGTAATTAATATTTTGGAGAAAAACAAACAAACAAACGATAAAAACCATTCACCAATAAGTCAAGCACACAGAACAATTAAAAAGAAAATAATTATTTTAATTTCTCAGTATATTTAATTAGTGTTTCTGTTAAACAAAAAGAGCAAAAGCTTTTGAGACATTAAATAAATATACATATTCTCATATTTCAAAAACAAATGGATGAAAATTAAATGTCTAGGAGACCCTTTTGGTTGTGATCTATAAAATCCAATCCTATTAAACATTCTTCATCCCATTTGGATTTGGGTTTGCTTTTCTTAAGTGACTATACTTGTGTTTTCATGGAAAAACTCACGCCCATTTTAATTGCTCAAAAAAACACTAATCTCTCCTGAAAATATAAAGAACATCAGGTGTGTTTTCCATATCTATTCAGGTGTGGTAGAGGAAGGCCTCTACCACACCTGAATCAAATGATCTACTCAGCAAGCTGTCCAGAAGCTTTATAACGATCCTGATTATTTGATTCAGGTGTGTTGGTGGAGGGAGACATGGAAAACAGACTGAATAGGGGCCCCCAAGGACCAGAGTTGGCCATCCCTGCAGTATATGAACTGCTATGAATAGTAATACTACAATTGTCACTGCTGAAACAAACACAAAGATGAGTGACAGCAGTTTAAGTATCGTTAATTCAATAGTATACCTTTAGATTGGAACAATACATTAGATCCAAAAATGAATTTAGCTTTTACTTGCTATATTTTCATGTTGAAAATTGTTCTTTCTCTCCTGTGGCCCGGCGTGTGATTGGTTAATGCCTGGACCTTATAGTTCTGGGATTGAGGGTTCG
The DNA here is from genome assembly GCF_051989625.1 of Stigmatopora argus. Lineage (NCBI taxonomy): Eukaryota > Metazoa > Chordata > Actinopteri > Syngnathiformes > Syngnathidae > Stigmatopora > Stigmatopora argus. The sequence goes on along the minus strand of NC_135405.1, from coordinate 4,098,297 downwards.
ATCCCAGGTCGGTCCTGATTGTGTGGAGTTTGCATGTTCTCACTAGGCTTGTGTGGGTAGGCGTGCAGGGTAGGTTGGTTTCGTCATACGCAGCTGGGTATGATGACAATTAGGCTTTTGTCGAGTCAATGATGATGACAAAGCCTATGTCCGATTATTATTGAGCACTCTAAATTGCCCATAGGCACTGTGAGCGTGATTGGTCTCATTGTGCCCTGTGATTGGCTGCCCATCGATTCAAGGTGTACCCCAACTGGTGCCCGTAGTTAGCTGGGATCGGCTCCTGCAGCCCTCATGACCCTTGTGAGGATAAGCGGTTCAGAAAATGAGTGAGTGAATGTAGTAGTACACCAATAGCACACCAATGTGCAATGGCACAGTGGTTGGGAAACACTGGCACAGGGGAACTCAATTATAGGTACATATATGCATATAGTTGTGCTCTAAATATTTTCTCCTGGTTTGTCCTCCAACCTAAGTTTCAGATTTATGCATTGAGTGATTTTCCTCACGTTTTCCCATTGACTGCAGCAATAATTTAATCTAATCTCATCTCATTTTCTGAACCGCTTTATCCTCATTGGGGTCATGGGGGGTGCTGGAGCCCGGGGACACCCTGAATAAGTGGCCAGCTAATCGCAGGGCACAAGGAGACGGACAACCATACACACACCCCCATACGTAGAAGCAATTTAGTGTCCAATCAGCCTACCATGCATGTGTTTGGAATGTGGGAGGAAACAGAGTACCCGGAGGAAACCCACGCAAGCCCGTGGAGAACATGCGAGCTCCCCACAGGTGGACGTGACTTGGATTTGAACCCAGGACCCCAGAGCTGTGAGGCCGATGCGCTAACAACTCGCCCCACTAGGCTGCCGCAATAATTTAATAATGATTTATTTTTTTAAAGTTCAGTGTTCTAGCAATGCAATTATTTAGACGCCAAAGACACTTTCAGAAAGCTATTGATTGTATGGGGAAAGAACAATCAGATTGTATTGATCTTAGCAAATGGGCTCTGTGAGTTCTCCATTTCCTGATTTTAGTAAGGGTGATGACACCTCATGGTGTAGAAGTTCACTCGTCTGACTTCGGTGCGGGCAGGCCCGGGCTGAATTCCCACCGGTGGCAGTATGACTGTGTGTGCCCTACGGCTGACCAGTCTAGGACGTCAGCTGGGTTAGTCTCCAGCAACCCCCGCGACCAATGTTCCCTCTAATTTTTTGTTTGTCTGGGCAGAAAGACAACCTCCCTGAGCACACTGAGTACTGGTGTGAGCAACATCATCATTGCTCGCTATGGGCACACACCAGTATCACACCTGCCATAAGCAGGTGTATGTCTACTACACATAAATTATTTAGTAATAATAAAATGTAATGATTAATATCTATGAATGGGCGGCCCGGCGGATGAGTGGTTCGCGCGTTGGCCTCACAGCTACAAAAAGGGATTTTATTTTGTGCGCTCCATATGATTTGCTGTGCGCAGAGAAGACGAGAGTAGTGCGCAATTGCGCACGCGCGCAGCTTAGAGGGAACATTGCCCGCGACCCTTTCGTGGATGTGCGATATGGAACATGAATGAATGAAAAGTAAAGCTGATACAAAAATCTACTTTTTAACAATCGAATAGACTAAAATTGAAAATAGTTTAGTCACACTGAAACCTTAAAACACGCCATTAAAGGCATGTTTTAAGGTTTCAATGTGACTAAACTATTTGTTTTACATTCCTCACTCTTTTAATTTGCGTCATCCTGAATGGATGCATTCTTGAAATCTACTTTTGAGATTCCTCAATGACTGCTGCAACATCTCAGGTGGGATCCTTGGCACTTCACTCTGAATTCACCATGGTTACTAAAATGGAGGAGAGTTTCAAATATTCCTGTTTATTTTTTATTTTTTCATTTTAAGCCAGAATAGTTTCTTCAACTGCTCATTTATTGTTACTTTATTTCATAAGTAGAGGTTACCATTGCTTCTGCTGAATTTTTGCAATCCTTTTATCATCTGCACTTTGAATTCTGGGAACCCCTCCTTAAAGGTGCTATAAAATACTACAGCAAGTGGCTTTAAAATGATGGCAGACAATATGTTCATCATGAAATTAGATCCTAATTAGTCTTCCTTTCTCAGGTGCCTTTATCACACCCCCTAAAATATTTTAAAGCCGAATATGGTGTCACACCCAAAATGAGTTGCACATTTTCATAGTCTGTTCATGCTATCCATAGGCTTTTTTGCATTTGTTGCCATGTAACCATTCTGTTATTTTGTTAATATGTAATAGCTAGCGCAGATCATCAATTGTCACACCTAGAATTATGGGAAAAAAGTGGGCATTCCGTAATGCTATGTTTTGGATGGAATAACTATGAAACGGTAAAAGACAGTGAGATTTCAGTTCCAAATCCATTTTCTACATGTAAAATTACATTAGTCCAGTTACAGTATTTTATTTCTTTGACATGGTCACCGGAGAACCTCATATTGAAGCAGTCATGCAAGTGTCAGAGCCCATGTACAATTAATCAGTGTAGGATGGTGTGTCGACAATTTGATTTACCATCATCATCAAATTGAACATACTATTTAAACAGTAGAAAGATGGGCCGGGTCGGTCAAGCTCATCACACATAACTTCAAGGAAAATCATGAGACGTGGCTGTTTTATTGCATAAGAGTGAACCCTTTGTTCATTCATGCACTCACTCTGTTTCTCCTTGTCACACCATATTTTTTTATGAATACGATAGATTTTTCCTAGAAATCATTGCAAAACCTGGAAGTGGGGAATGATGACAGGCGCTTGGTGGTCAGGCCTGCACCCCTGAGGCCTTGTTGGGCATAGCTCGAATAGACGACATGGGTTCCCCTTGAGTTATTCCCATGGGCTCATCATTTGAGGCAGGGGCCTAGGATATCAGTTGCATAGGCAGTTGGATGGCATCCAAAGGACGGGTCCTTAGCGTTTGGATCCCTGGCTGCAGAAACCTCGGGCATGGAATGTCACCTCTCTGATTGGGAAGAAGCCTGATCTAGTCTTTGAGGTTGAGAAATTCCGACTAGATGTAATCACGCTCATTTCTATGCACAGTTCACGATATAGTGGTAGTCCTCTTAATGGGGGATACATAGTTCTACCCTAGATTAGCCCACGGAGAGAGGCAACAATAGCTGTGGGCGTGGTACACGGTCGATTGGTTGCCGGTCTTTTGGTCGCCCGGAAGGTAAGTGATAATTACCATTTAAATCGTTGCTCAAATTCCCTAAATACAAACTGTGAATTACTATTTAGTCATACTTAATGCCCTAGTAATTATTAGGCTAAAGAAAAGAACCAAATTTCCCGGACTTTTAGTGTTTTTTGTTGGAGAACTTGTTAAGACCCTGACTGACGTAGCTTCTTAAAGGGACAACGCATGTACATACAAACTCTTATACACTCACACGTCAGCTCAGTGAAACTGCTCATTGCCATTGTTGGCTTTTATTGATGCGTAGACCGTGTTGTTTTACCTTGTTTTGTCGCCGGTCTTTTGGTCGCCGTTTTTTTGGTCGCCTGTTGTCGCGCGCGGGGCGACCAAAAGACTGCGACCAAAAGACCGGCGACCAAGAGACGGCGACCAAAAGACCGGCGACCAAGAGACGGCGACCAAAAGACCGGCGACCAAAAGACCGGCGGCCAAAAAAACGGCGACCAATCGACCGCACACGGTGGGTATTGTCCCCAACTCATTGCCTGAGACCTTGAGGGGTATATGGCACTCAGTTTTAAACAATGGTTCCAGGAGAATGGTGACAACATGGTCAGAACCATTGAATTTGGCAATCGTCTTAAGAGTGTCATGTCCTTGTACAACAGCATATTTGTACAACAAAAGAAACGGCGGTGTCCATGTTCCTTGTGTGCCAAAAAACTCTTGCAGAAGGAAGCTCCTCCTGTTGCGCCTACAGCGTCCCGAAGCTCCCAATAACCATTATATTATTATTATTATTATTATTTAAATCAAGCGGAGATGAACTATTTTCACTGTGAGTACAGTACTTAAAGTATTTACATTTTTACTTATTATATTTTTAGATATTAATACATTATTGTCAGACAGTTATATGCATATAACTGTAATATTTGATAAATACACTTCTTGGTTGTTGTACTTGTGTCCTTGTATTCCTGTATAGGCGCAAAAACATGTAGTAGCATGGCACTAATAATAGGTGTGATCCGACTTCATGTTTTTTTATTATCGTGGCCACGTCTGGTCTACATTATTGACGATATTCGAGGGAGGAGACAGTAAGGTAAGTGATCCACTCGGGGGATGATGCGATGTATCCATCACGGCAGAATGCCAACGAGTCTGAAATTATCACTTATTTGGGCCTTTTGCAGGGAAAGCGCACCTTATGGAGAAGCACTACCAATTTCGTCATACGCAGCTGGGTATGATGACAATTAGGCTTTTGTCTAGTCGATGATGACAAAGCCTATGTCCGATTATTATTATTATATACCGTATTTTCACGACTATAAGGCGCACCGCATTATAAGGCGCACCCTCAATGAATGACATAATTTATTTTTTTTCCATATATAAAGCACACTGGATTATAAGGCACCCTGTCTATTTTGGAGAAAATTTAAGACTTTTAAGTGCGCCTTATAGTCGTGAAAATACGGTATATTCATTCTTCCATAACACGCATTCTCACGGGTTGCGGGGGTTTCCAGAGGCTATCCTCGGTGACCTCGGGTGAAAGGCAGACTACACTAGACTGGTCACCAGTTAGCCATAGGGCACTCAGAGAGACAAACAACCATCCGCACTCACAATCATACCACCACCTGTGGGAATCGAGCGCGCGCCTGCCCACACCAAACTCAGGCGAGTGAACCTCTACACCATGATTGATAGATGGATGGGTAAACTAAAGAAATGACAAAGTCAAAATGATCTATTCTACCCCTATAATAATTAACTTAAAGTGTTGTGCCCGTTGACTACACACCACTTAATCTCATTTTACTACTAAAACACAGCGTGATGACTAGTGAAGTCTGTGTTCGGAGCCCTTTTTATTTTTTTTGTATGGAATATTGTTGTTTGTGGTCTTATCAGTCGCCCACTGGACTTTATCATTGGGACTGTTTACATCTTTCATATTCTATTTCCTAGCCAGAGTGGTGCTGTTGCCATGTATTTAGCTGCAAGGAAAAAAAGACAAAAATACATTTGTATATAGGGATTTTAAAGTGCTTATATGATGCTAATGGAACCAAATCGCTTGAAAGTACTTGTAGGTTTTTTGTTTTGGTTATTTTTTAGTTTGTTTATTTTCCTTTTTACCGTATGCTTTTTATAGATGAAGTGTCTCTATGTAAAACTTATATTCCGAGTGTGTAGCTCCTACTGTTCCCTGGAAGGCGGCGTTTGTTGCTCTTGTGTGTGTGTTGTTTTGGCTTTTTTATTTATATATTTATTTTATTCAATGTACAGTTCAACTTTATTTGTATGTATTTCAATACGAACTGTTATCATTATACTGTAACATATTACTGTACTTTATTAGGCCAAAATATATACCAAAAATCATTGAAGTCCGATTGGAAAAATATATAGAAATTCTCTCAGCACTGTTGAACACTAAATTTTCAGACGTTTATTCCCGCTCATATTAATTAAGAAGTCGGCACTATTTGCTACCATAATGCACGTCCACAATCTGTGTTAGTAAACAAATAATCCCTTTATTATCAATTTCTGCAGATGCTCCATTCTCAAATAATCTTGGACTTTTCAGTACAGGAAGTAGTTGCTGCTACTGAATGTCAGGGAATGCAACGTGAAATATTTTGCGAGTGAGGAGTATAATCAAGACTTAATGGTTGTTCGTAGCAGAAAATACTGGGATCGTGAAATTTACATGATTAGCGAAAAAATATTAATTCACAGGGTTTGGTGGAAAAGGGAAGTAACACGCGTTGTGCCATCACATTCTCTATGGTTGACAATTTTGTGTTGTGAAGGCAAATGCTGATTGCATAACTGTCAACTTATACATCTTCCTGTATATTTTATAAGTTTTTTTGATCATTTCAGATGGTGTACGCCGTATAACAACTTTGGTACGGAAAAAAATGTTTTTTAAAGAAAAAGTACATTTTTTTGTAAAACCAATCACGTCTTCCCCATTTTGGCTCTAATCCGGATCGTCTCGGTCACTAGTAGCAGACGAAAACCTCATCGTCGTTTGTTAATGTTGTCATGCTTTGAGCACGAAATGCGGACGCGTGTCAGTCACTTCCGCCCTTTTCACTATATACTATAGTGCGTCAGCAAAGAATGTACCCAGACAGTCAAGCTGTCAGTGTCATACAGCAATATCTACAGAATCTTGAATTTAGTGCATACAAAAGGCATGTCGACTGATTAGGCACCCCGTTCACTTTGGGGAAATTTTTTTAGGCTTTTAAGTGCGCCCTATGTGAGTAAATATGCGCCGCATTGCATTTTTACGGTCTATTATCACTTAATAAATTGCAATCATTAATAAGGGGAGAGATTGGCCGAGGTTGACAGGTATGTGATTGCTTTACAACCCTGTGTACAGTAATCCCTCGATTATCGCGGTTAATGTAGACCAGTAGGGTCACTCTTATTTAAAAAATTAAAATAAATAAATATATATATATATTTTACTTCAGTGCTGAGTTCTAGTGACAAGCGCAGGACAGGGGAGTGGCTTCCCCTTGCGAGTTTCAGCGTGGATTTTCTCATTTGTATAAACTTACAAAAAAAATGTAATTAAAAAAATCGGTTTCGAAACCATTTGTTATGCAAATTACTATTTCATTATCCGAAAACAAGATCCAAGTCACGAAATACTCCAAAACGTAAATGCATTTCATGTCTCCATTATTTTATTTTGAAATTGATGTGATAGCGTTGCGTGCTGCTTGACAATCTCCCGCTCTCCTTCTATTGGCTGTCTCCCAACAACATCTATCCATGTTTTTTTTTTTCGAGTGTGGTTTTAGCATCTTTGTTCTTTATATAAAATTTCTGGTGAAAATGCAAGTTCTATGCTAAGTTTTTTTGAATTCAAAATTTGAATTATTTAGATGTGCGTTCATGTGCTTTGTGTCCTTTGTCTGTTGCCTAATGTTAGCTTACTCCTTACACTTATGCAACTTCATGAATAGAAAGTGTTTTGCATGCTTTTTATTCATTTTAATACAATAATAAGTAATTGTCTCGTCATTTTCTTTCATTTTTGTTTGTCTCACATCTTTCATACAGTAATATGAGACTTTGATCAGGATTGAGTAGGTAGTTTTTTTGTGGACGGTGGAATGAATTACAGAATTTACATATAAGGTAATGCTCTACTTATGAAAATTCCAAGTTACAACAATTCCTTGAACCAATTAATTTTGTATGTATGTAGATGTAACAGTGTAACAACATAAGAGTTTGGAATAAACGAGCTGTGAATACTGCCCTGATTCATTGTACAAGTATTTCCTTGTATGTGTAATGGCTTTTTGTGTTTTTTTATATTAAAAATTCAAGTGGACATCGTCATAACTTCAGCCTTTCCTTCCTTTTCACAGAAATTCCCCCATTGATGACCGTAATGATGAATGAGACATCGCCACATCCATTTTACGTTCCCCACTACCTTCTCCATGGTGATCCATTTGCCTCAAAACTCTCGAAAGAGGCAGACATTGTCGCAGCTTTTTACATCTGCATCATAGGTCAGTTTCCTGATGTGAAATAATTACAGTAATACCTTGACATACGAGTGTCCCAACATACGAGAAATTTGAGATATGAGGAAATATTCCGAGCAAATTTTTGCCCCGAGATACGAGGGAAATGTGAGATACAAGCATACAAGATGGTTCCCGAGGCGGCCGCCAGGTGGATGTATGAGTATGCGAGAGGCTGCTTCTGAGAACAGCATTGCTCTGTCTTAAAATACTTATTTTCTTATTTTCATTTTTTTACTTTTTAAGCAAAAGCCAATGTCAACACTGCATGAAGATTGCTCTTCCCGCAGATTTAGCCAGGACCACCACCATGTTATTAGTATTCACAATTCGCTCGTGTCAACTTGTTTGCATTCATATCATCAATTATCTAACAATTAGCTGTAGACGCTGATTAGCTTGCAATAAAAATTGTTTATGCCTCAGCCAGTTATTATTATATGTGGTCCTCTACGTGCGGATGGGGGGATGCTTGAGCCTATCCCAGCTGACTTCGGGCCAGAGGCAGGGGACATCCTGAATTGGTGGCCAGCCAATCACACTCATACCCAGGGGCAATTTAGAATGTCCAATCAGCCTACCCGGAGAAAACCCACACAGTCCCAGTGAGAACATGCAAACTCCACCCAGGTGGACCAACTTGGATTTGAACCCAGGTCTCCCACTGTGAGGCCGACGCGCTAACCACTCAGAAGCTGGACCACCCTATAGTATAGCATGTATATTACGTAATACCTTGACCTATGAGTTTCCCAACCAATGTTCCCTCTAAGCTGCGCGCGTGCGCAATTGCGCACTACTCTCGTCTTCTCTGCGCACAGCAAATCATATGGAGCGCACAAAACAAAATCCCCCTTAAAAAAAAAAAAAAAAAAAAATTATAGCTGTGAGGATGACGCACGAATCACCGAATCACTCATCCGCCGGGCTGGCCATTCATAGATATTAATCATTATTTTATTATTACTAAATCATTTATGTGTAGTAGACATACACCTGCTTATGGCAGGTGTGATACTGGTGTGTGCCCATAGTGAGCAATGATGATGTTGCTCACACCAATACTCAGTGTGCTCAGGGAGGTTGTCTTTCTGCCCAGACAAACAAAAAAATAGAGGGAACATTGGTCCCAACATACGAGAAATTTGAGATGCAAGGAAAATTCCAAGCTAATTTTCGCCCCGAGATATGAGACAATTTTGAAATAGCATACGATGGGGCCGCGAGGTGGTCCTTTTCAAGCTGCGCAGTGATATTCATGACGTGAGGGAGGGGCTTTTAATTTGGATAAAGGAAAAACAGTTAGCGGAATCTACGAGGAGTTGAAATTAAAGCAAGCAGCTGAGAAAGGGGAGACTTTGTCGCCAGCGGAAACATTCAAAGCAAGTCGCTCCTGGTTCGATAACTTTCAAAAACGAAGTGGGATACACTCGGTTGTGAGGCATGCGAAAGCAGCAAGGTCCAACTTGAAACCATGTACATCATGAAACTGAATGTCAATGTCAGTAATGTATTTTAACACTTGTTCTTGGCTCTTCTTTTCAGGTATTATGTCTGCCACTGGAAATGGATATGTGTTGTATATGACTATCAAACGCAAAACTAAGTTGAGGCCTCCAGAGCTCATGACTTTGAATTTAGCCATCTTTGACTTTGGCATATCAGGTATGTCTACATTGATTTTTAATTTGGGGTCTTTAAAAATGCAACTAACCACTGTATAAATAAAACAAAATGTTGAGAATTATGTATTTTTCTTTTCAACACATCGGGGTAATCACCATTAGACCCTATATAGTCGCACGTGAATTCTAGGTAAAGAAAAAAAATCAAAAATATAATCAAAGTTTATGATGGTGGGTCTTGTAGTGTTTGTCATTAGTAATTGGTCCATCTCATGCAAAGAATTGAAGGCTAATATTTAGTATAATTTGGCATCTTGGAGCTCAAGCGCTGACTTACAAGGGGAAAATGTAATTTGTATGCCCTTTGAAGGGGTTTGAAGGGTTCATTACAATTATGGGATAATAATTAAAATTTTGTTAACCGCCATTTGTTTTTCAATTTTGCCAATCATATTGGGTTACCAGGTCATATTAATTTCGCCCAATTGTTCATTCCAAAGAGCTATCTATGTTTTCCTGAGGGACATCTATTTCGATTACAGTGACTAAATTCATAAGTTGATGGATGGATGGAGAGATACACACAGACAAGTTATTATCATTGTACAATGAAATAATGAGAAAACCTTGCAGTGGTATTGTCCTCATGTTTATCACACGGCACATCACTCACACAAAGGTATATTACATACTTATTCTACAGTTTTACAGTGATTGCAAAGTTTATATAGTATTCGCTACTTCCCTAATACACGCACGATGACATGATCCTAAAATTTGCATAATTTGGTATCCTGAGTTACAACTGTTATTTATAGAATTAAAGTTATTTAATATTTAATAAAGTTAGTTCAAATCAGTTATGGACCCAGTGGACAATTGCGCACTACTCTCGTCTTCTCTGCGCACAGCAAATCATATGGAGCGCACAAAATAAAATCCCAATTTTTTATTTTTTTATTTTATTTTTTTTAGCTGTGAGGCCGACGCGCGAACCACTCATCCGGCGGGCCGCCCATTCATAGATATTATTCATTAAATTGTATTATTACTAAACCATTTATGTGTAGTAGACATACACCTGCTTATGGCAGGGGTGATACTGGTGTGTGCCCATAGCGAGCAATGATGATGTTGCTCACACCGGTACTCAGTGTGCTCAGGGAGGTTGTCTTTCTGCCCAGACAAACAAAAAATTAGAGGGAACATTGGTCCTGACTGTGTGGAATATGCCTGTTCTGCCCAGGGTTATATGGGTTTTCTCCAGGTACTCCCCCATCCCAAAAACATCCAAGGTAGGCTGGTTCGACACTGTAACTTGGCCCTAGGTATGAGTTTGAGCGTGAATGGTTGTCTGTCTCCTTTTGCGCTGCGATTGGCTTGCCACCGATTCAGGATGTCTTCCGCTTGGTGCCTGTAGTGACCTGGGATAGGCTCCAGCACCCCCTGTGACACTTGTGAGGATTAGCGTTTCAGAAAATGAATGAATGAATGTATTTTAGATAAAATGTCATTCTAGTAAGGGGTTGTGTAGTCATTTTGTGACGTTGGACGAAAGGCAAATTCAACCATAAAATGACTAAGAGAAATAAGTGTGTGTGTGTGGGGCGGGTGTGTATTAAATAAAATACAGTGGTACCTCGAGTGCCCTGACATACGAGCAATTTGAGATATGAGTAAAATTTTGAGCAAATATTTATCTTGAGATACAAGACAGATTTTGATATACGAGCAGACACCGGCTATGAGAGGCTGCTCATAAGAACATCATGGGCACTGTCTTTCTGGTCGCAACTCCCTCGTGTAATGTCTCTACGAGCAAAATTGAACTTGCGTATAAATGTGAAATTACTTAATAAAAATCCAAATTATGAATGTGAAATTACTTAGTAAAAATCCAAATTATATTAAGTAAAAAAAATGTTAATAAATATAACCTTCCCAGCATACAATTAAAACTATTAAACATTTGCAATCAAGTAATACTAAGAGACACATTCAATATTCTTTTTTTCTTCTGAAAATGCAGAGCACAAAACAGCAATTAGAAAAACTAGACATCAAGTTTAACACTTCACCCCAAAAATATAACAAAAATCTGATTCAAATTATAGTTATACATTTCAATTGAAAATATAGCAAATGTAATACCTTAACCTTGTATATACAATGTTTTTAATCACAGTTGCATGGTATTAGCAAAATAAGTACGTAAGCACAAAACTAAACGTTAAAAAATAAACTTGTATAAATTAGCTTTTTTTTTTAAATATATATTTCTCATCAGTATGAGGGAACAAATAAAATTAAAAAAGCAAACAATCTTCGATAGGTTGCATGTGAAAGTCAGGGTGGAGGCGGGGCAAATAGGGCCAACCCGGGAGAAGAAAGGTATCAAAATTTAAAAGAAAATTAGAATTAAGTTTAGTGTAAGGTTAGATTCAACTTATTTTTGAGTGTCTGCATCGTAATCCAAGTTCATTTAAATTTGTTTATGTTATGTTACGAGCGTGTTGCCGTGCAATAAGTCCCCACCTCTCTCACTGTGTCTCTCTCACCCCTTGAAATCCGTCTAATTTTAGTATACTATTAAACACATTTCAGTATACTATTAAATCCATCTAATTTTAGTATACTAATTAAACACATTTCAATATGATATTAAACCACTAGTTATTTGTTACTTTGTTAATAGATGGCGAATTAGAACAAATACTTTTTTTTCCAATCCAATATCCTGTTTTTGGTGTTTTTTTAGAGGGTTGGAATTAATTATTATTATTTTTTGTTCATTTCTATGGGAAACGTTCGTTTGAGTTACGAGAAAATCGACATACGAGCTCAGTCCCGGAACACATTAAGCTCGTATCTTGAGGTACCACTGTAACTCTTTTGTAAATGTTGTTGTTCCAATGCGTAGTTGAATGTGTTTAGCATGTCTGATGTCCAATTATATAGAATCGTAAATATGTATTGCTATCCACCACGTTACTCTGACGCAACTATAACTGTATAAAATAATTATTTAAGAAAAACACCCTTTCACCGGTAACGAAAGAGGGGAAAATATTACAAAACCTTTCAAATAATACATTTAAATTGCAACTTTGTGTTAAAAGGGTCCTTAAATTCTGATATTAATGTTAATACTTGAAAATTAAAAACACAATGTATAATAGTAATTTCATAAAAATGTCAATGGTTTCAGTATTAGGATACAGATACAGGTTTGTTCAAGATAAAGCAAAATGATGCAGTTCTGCTCTCCATGCTCCATTTTCTTAAACAAGAATCAGCTGGTCAGGAATACTTTGCAGTTCAGTGGTACATTGGAAACTGAAAAGACTTTGTTTGGTGCCTCAAGCATGCCCTTGTTCATAAATGGTGCATTCTTCTTTCGTTTCAGTAAATATTCAATTTTTTTAAAAGCTATCGAAATCCTTTGGGAATTCAGGTCATGCAGTTTTCTCATTTGTGTTGGGGAGCCTTTGCTTGTATAATTCTGGTCTGATGGCAATCTCAAATTGTTTTTGGTAGGTAGGTATATATCAGCAATGTAATGATTGTTTGGTTAAGAAAAATCATTAAACAAACACCATTAGTGCCTAAAAAAATTAATCCAAAATTCTACCTGTTAATTGGTTTTGACAAGGAAATGTCTTCTCTTATGACAACATGAACTACTATATCTTCTTGCATCATCATTGATACATACCGTGTATGCACATTGCATACTGTATATTTTGGTATGAGAGTAAACCTAAAGAAAACATCATTTAAAATTGGTATTTTTCTTTAAATATACTGTGTACCCTGTAATGTCATATGTACTACTACTTTTTTTCCATATAGTGTTTATTGTATACTTTGGCCTTAGGAGTAGTATCTTGTTATTGATGGGTGGTCATGTGAATATGTTTTTCTTGGATGATTTATGGGTATGATCAATGCTAGCTCATGTAGGTGGTCTAGGAACAATCGGTAAAGAAGGCCATTATTACGGATCACATCCTCTTAGTGCATGTTATGCTGTTGACTGCTTTTCTCACATGCAGCATACGTATATTGATTCGTCCATATATTATAGACTCAATATGAAAAGTAAAAGCTTCAGACTCTGTGGTTTTGGGAATTCTTCACATTGTACACATCAACAGATTCGTGTTTATTATTGTTGGTAGCACGACAAAATAGACACAACCTGTACAATAAATCCCCCATTTTTTTATACGTTTGCCAAACTGGGAATGTTGTATGTGTGATGGATGTACGTTTTTTTCCCCAATAAACTCACACCAGCTAAGGGTGACTCTTTTGCAAAAAAATGCACATTAAATGCTCAAAATAAATTAGAAATGAGCCAATGTCTGGATAGGCCAAAAATATTAACGACAAAATAATTGTATTGTATTTAAATTACACTCTGCAATAATTTAAAAAAAAATTGTGATTGCCTTGCAACCAATTGAGTTTGTCCCTCGTCTAATTTCCAAAGTTGACTGTGATACGCTCCAGCATCCCCATGACCCTTGTGAGGAAAAGCGGAAGGGAAAATGAATGAATATTGAATATTTTATGTCTGACATCTTATTTAAGCTAACTTTTGGGATCTTGAGAGACTTTTGGGAATCCAAAACAGATACGTTTATCACATTGTTTTCTATATATTACAAGTAGCCATACATTTTGCAAAAACATAGTAGTGTTAAATAAACTTAGCCCATTTTTTCAAGTTTTTTAGTGGGTCAATGAGATTTTTTTTTGTGAGCAAATGATTTGTGACCAATGTGACGTTCATAATAAATCGTGTTGCTGTGTAAGTTCAAGGTGATTGTGGAACGCAGTTTTTTTTACCAGACATATTAACCCATTTTAACTGAAGTTTACAATTTTTAGGCTTTTGTAACGTCTTCAGAACATTTGCAAAAAATGGGAAAACTCATTTTTTCACTTGAGAAAATGAGCGAGTGCATTTCTGTAATTGCACAACATAATTTTGTGTACTACTCTTAATTGTGGGTTGTGTGGTGGAGGGTGTGTATTCAGTTCCGTCTTAATGACAGTGTGACTCTTTGTGATGTCACATGATAAACTGCTGCATGGTTAATAAATTGTGTTTATATGGTTGTTAGTTATTTTTCAATGTATATAAAAATAACCTACATAATATTTCTGATTAGACTATGGTAAAGTCTATTACAAACTGTTGGTGATTGACCTCTTAGCCAAATGCTAGGCGTTTATTTTGTTCTCACAACTATGTGACTCCAAAACATTAACTTTGATAACATTAAGAAAAGGTCTAACAACAATTAACCAAAATGTTGACAATCTATTTCAAGTTGGGAACAGGGAAAAAGAACAAGGAGCAACAACACAGCATTCAACCGAGGAAAAAAAATCTCCTAAAATAATGCCCAACGTGTTTGCCTCAAAGCTACAGTACTTTCCAAGTAACTCCTATTAAACTAATTGTTGTTTGTAAAATATTTTGGATAATTTTATTGGTCCTGCGACTCAAGAGCAATTTGTCAAAAATATCAAATTTTACATACAAATGTTTTTTAACATGGGCCAACCATAGAGTACACAATACTCATGATCAGCTGTTAGATGGGGTGCTTCGTTTCTGATTAACATTCACCAAGGAGGAGTGACCATAGAACACATTTATTTGGCTGGCCATCGATCCAGAGTATCCCCCGCCGGGTGCCCATAGTTAGCTGGGATAGACTCCAGCAACCTCGCAATCCTTGTGAGGATAAGCGATTCATGAAATAAATGTGAATGTTCAGCCGTTGTGCCATAACGGGCCGTCCTGAAGGTGGCAAATGCTCCTCTATTCTGGCCTCATCAAACTTATCTTTTTCCACAAGACTGCTAAGATGAAAAAAAATGTTTTCATGAAATAAAGATTTTCTATACCATAATCAAACAAGTGTCACGTTTGTTGGGTTTTTGGGTGGATGTGTGCATCTTTTTCCTAGTGTGTGCTGTCTGGATGATTGTGTGCGTTTCGCCTCTTGTGTCTCTCCAGGCTCCCCTTAGCTTATGTGGCCAGATGTGTGTGATTGGTAATCAGCCCGTGTGTGTGTATTTAAACCCCTGTGTCTGACATTTCTGGTGTGGGAGTATTAGCTTGTGCCTAGTGTCTCGTGCTTTCTCCTCCTCCTTTGTTGGTGTGCGTTCCCTGCAATTTAGTTGCCATTTTGTCCTGGGTTATTTTTGTATGGTTATTTCATCATTAAAAGTCCTAAGCCATGCACCAGCATTTTCCTCGCCTTTTCCTGTTTCCAGCATCCTGGGTTCTGTCTCGCTACTTACCCGAGGCGAATCATGACAACAAGAAGTTTAAGATGTTGTGGCAGCCGTATTGCTTCTAATGTCAAAATATCTCAATTCTTTCGATGCAATAGTTGTCACTTTCGAACAAGAAACAAAACAAAAAAATCAATAGGATTTTGTTTTGTTTCAAAATCAAGGCTACTCGCTTCTGGCCAGTCAGAGCACGTTTAACTAGGTAAGACGGCGGCGGCCCTAGGTAAGATGGCGACACCCTGAGCGAGCAGTGACGGGCACAAGTGACTGTTTTTTCACGTTTTTTTCTTTAATTTCAATTATTGGATTGGATTGGATTGGATAACTTTATTCATCCCGTATTCGGGAAATTTCGTTGTTCCAGTGGCAAGAGGGTGAGGATGCAGGAATAGGAAAGGCATTTTAGACATAAATAGATAGGTAATAGATAGGTAATAAGTAGGTCAAGAAATAAATACATGAATAAATATATAATTAAATAAGCGTGTTGCTTAGGACATATATACATACATACATACACATAAATGTACATGCATGCATACGGTAGGTCTTAACACACAGCCATTTTTTTGTTAAAGAGCCTGACAGCTGATGGGAGGAAGGATCTGCGGAAGCGCTCCTTCCTGCAATGAGGGTGCCGCAGTCTATTGCTAAAGGAGCTTCGGAGGGACTCCACAGACTCATGCAGGGGGTGGGAGGTGCTGTCCATGATGGACATCATCCTGGTCAGCATCCTCCGTCGAAATACGAATACGTCAAAATAGATTTAGCTTTTTATTTGTTTATCTTTTCTCTATTTTGAAATAAATGACGGCATTGGCCGCATTGTCTTGCGTCATGGCGTCGTGCATGTCGTCTTTTTATGCGCATATAAGTCGTACCCTAGATTCAGTCATTTTTTTGTCTGACGAATGTGGCTTATATGTGAGTAACTACTGTACCAATCGTTCTTTTGTATGCAGGTAATACAGTTGAACAATTAATTTACAAAACAATGTCAAACTAAAATTAGGCAGATGTACTTAGGTAATTAAATAATTCAAGTATTGACTTGTTTCTGTCTGGCAAGAATGGCCTCATGTCATATTTTTATAATATACCATACTTTGATTCAAAGTACATTGAGATCCATGCATTTTTCTACAGATTAAGTCATTCATTCCTTCATTTTCCAGACCACTTATCCTCACAAGGGTTTTGGGGGCGCTGGGGCCTATCCCAGCTAACCATGGGCACAACGCAGGGTACACCCTGAATCGGTGGCCAACCAATCGCAGGGCACAAGGAGACGGACAACCACTCACGCTCACACTCATATTTAGGGGAAATTTAGAGTGTTAAACGGGCCTACCATGCATGTTCTTGGAATGTGGGAGGAAACTGGAGTACCCAGAGAA
This sequence comes from Stigmatopora argus, assembly GCF_051989625.1. Classification (NCBI taxonomy): domain Eukaryota; kingdom Metazoa; phylum Chordata; class Actinopteri; order Syngnathiformes; family Syngnathidae; genus Stigmatopora; species Stigmatopora argus. The sequence continues at coordinate 4,081,172 of NC_135405.1, read as the reverse complement.
TATGCAAACTCCACACAGTGATGACCGACCTGTGATCGAACCATTTACCCCAGAACTACGAGGTCAATGCGCTAACCACTCCTGACAGGTCGCTGTATAAATTCTAAAGATCAAACATGGATTATTTATTTATTTTTTACTTTTTTGTATAAGACTGAAGCTCTTAATTATCAGGTGCAATTAAGATTTTGCTGCAAATGCTTGGCAGTGGTGTGTTAACGGCTGAACCCCTATCAAATCTAGCTTGTTGATATCTCCCATTGGACAAAAAAGGCATTCTACCACTGCACATCTCTTGGTTTCCAATAAATTAGTCAGGAAAAGTAAAACGATTCTATCTCTGCCTCTGGACATCCGGACATTATCACACGGAACAACTCACTGACACTTGCCTGGGAGCATTTATACAGCAAGACTTCATCATAAGAGATTCCTTGTATTTAATCACATCAGATTAGATTAGGGCCAGAAATATTGATAACTATTAGTGACTTGCATTTATTCTTGGCAGTGTTCATGTGACACCTTTTCATGGAAAGCCCACTACCTCGTACGGACCATATGGTCTTTATTTATGTAAAAAAAGTTTTCTGTTCTACAGATCGGTTGGTTTGAGTTATTAATAATAGTGGTCTGTTATCTCAGGGTTTATCCCAAACATTTCCCAATTTTGTATGAAAAATGTGAGAAATACACAAAAATGAGAACAAATATGAAAATTATGAATGTATTAAAATGAATAACAAGAATCAAAAACATTTTCTATTTGTGCAGGTTCCTAAGTGTAAAGAGGAAGCTAACGTTAGGCAACAGACAAGCACACAAATTCATGCACATAAACACATCTAAACAACTTCAAAATAATAAATTCAAAACAACTTAGCATTAAATAGAACTTGCAATATAACTCATGGATGGACAACTGATTTGACCATGCTCAAGAAAAAAAGCAATAACGGAGAATTGTTGTTGGGAGACAGCCAATGAGGGGCAAGCAGAGTGTGGGGAGGTTGTCAAGCAGAACGCAATGCTAGCGCGACAATTTTGAAATAAAATGATGGATACAGGAAATGTATTCACGTTTTGGGGGATTTTGTAACAATCTTGTTTTTGATTATTGGAACAGTAATTTTCATATCAAATGGTTTCATAACCTGAAAGTATTGTATGCAGAAGCATTTGTAAGTAGAGGTATCACTGTACATTAGTGACAATCATCTTTTTAGAATAGATCGTTGAGTCTCGTGTTCCACAATCAGTGATCCTAACGACCTTTCAGTGCTCTGCAGAAGACTTCCTGTGTGGTTCCAGTTCCAAAGACTGTGAACCCCAGGGAGCCCAACCATTTCAGACCAGTAGCACTAACCTCTCACCTGATCAAGACAATGGAGAGAATCATCCTAAAACCACCTCAGCCCTCTGGTGAATACAGAGCTGGACCCTCTGCAGTTTGCCTATCGTCCAGGCATTGGTGTGGAAGATGCAACCATCTACCTAATGCACAGGTCTCTCTCACACCTGGAGATCACGGGAAGCACGGTGAGAGTCATGTTTTTTTTTACCTCTCAAGTGATTTTAACACCATAGCACCTGTATTACTGAAGGGGAGTCTGGAAGAGGCTGGAGTAAAGCACCTCCTGGCTGCATGAATCATCGACTTCCTCACAGACAGGCCACAATATGTGAGACTTCAGGACTGTATGTCTGATGTGGTAGTTCGCAGCACGGGGCCCAACTGGGCAAGCACGGTGGTCTCCCCATTCCTCTTCGCCCTCTACCCATCGGACTTCAGACACCACACAAACACCTGCCACCTCCAGAAGTTCTCTGACGACACCGCTATTGTTGAACAAGTGATGGGCAGGAACGACCTGGAGTAGAAGGGAGTCAGCACAGCCTTTGTTGACTGGTGTGGGCGAAACCACCTCTACATCAACACCTAGAAGACAAAGGAAATGGTGATCAATTTCTAAAAGAAGCCCCAACAGACTACACAGGTTAACATCTAGGGAAAATACATTGAAATCGTGGAGAATTTTAAGTACCTGGGTGTTCACTTCAACAACAAACTGGACTGGTCCATAAACATAGATGCCCTGTACAAGAGAGGCCAGAGTCACCTCCACCTACTGAAGAGACTATGGACTATGGTGTGAATGACTGCTGAGGACCTTTTATGACACTGTGGTGGCATCTAGTGTTTTATGCAGTGGTCTGTTGGGGTTGCGGGAGCACGTAGGGGGACAGGAACAGGCTGAACAAGCGGTTCCAGCTCTGTTTTGGACTGTTCTCTGGACTCTGTAGAGGACATGGGAGAGAAGAGGATGCTGGCCAAGATAATGTCCATCATGGACAACACCTCCCACCCCCTGTACGAGTTTGGAGTCCATCCGCAGCTTCTTCAGCTGCACACTCGATGCAAGAAGGAGCGCTTCCACAGATCCTTCCTCCCATCAGCTCTCAGGCTCTTCAACAAAAAATGACATCAATGATCTATGACAGGGGTGGCCAACCAGTCAGAGACTAAGAGCCACTTTTTTTTACTGTGTTACTGCAAAGAGCCACATCATACATGGGCACACACAGACCTCTGCTCAGCCAGATTTATTGAAAATGACCCACAGCAAGATAATGACAGTTATTTTTTTCAACAGTTAACATTGTGTGCACTGTCACACACACACACACAAACTCTCAGTTAAAGCAAGTCCACAAACAAAAATATAACAATTTTCAATGACATTTTTCTCTTACTATGCTGCTTAGTGGGACTTCTGGCATTCCTTGTCCTGAACAATCCTCCTCAAATCTGGCTTGTATTCTGTTGTTGCCACTCGAAGCAACTCTTTCACATGAGTGTCAGTCAAAACAGATCGATGCTTTGATTTCACATGTTTCAGGGTGGAAAACACAGACTCGCAGACGTACGTTGACCCAAACATCGACAGGATCTTTAGCGCAGCTCGTTTGATGTTGGGGTATTTTTCCATCGGAACACGTTTCCAGAACTCAATGGTCCCTTCCCTGAAAACAGCTTTCAGTTGATCCTCCTCACAAAGATCAATCATCTCCAACTCTGCCGCAGCCTCATCTGTGACGAGCGGGATTTTCAAACAGTCCATCTCCGCATTAAATGGGTCGACAAGGAACGTAATCTGTGGTCTTTTCAGTTGTAGATCACGGAGGCGGGTCACAAAGCTTTCGTGCAAGTTTTCAATCAGCGTTGCATATCTGTCTCTTTTCTTTTTCAGGGCGGCACTGGGGACATGTTCACTGGCTTTCAGCAGAGTGGGAAAATGCGTTAAATCTTTTTTTTGAATTTGCGTCTTGAACAGTTTCAGTTTGTTGATAAACGCAAACACACATTGCACGAGGTCAGGCAGCATTTTTAACTTGCCTTGCAGGGTCAGGTTCAGTCTGTCCAAGTGCCACAGCATGTCGACCAAAAATGCCAGATCCATAATCCACTCGAGGTCCGAGAGCTCGGGATAGTCCTTGCCCTTCTCTTCCATGAACAGTTTCACGGCATCCAAAAGCTCAAAGAAGCGAGAGAGCACTTTGCCTTTTGACAGCCACCTCACAGTGCAGTGCAGCGGCAGGTCACCTGGAAGCCCTTGGTCCAGCTCAGCGATGAGACTCCTGAATTGCCTGTGGTTAAGCGCGTGTGTGCGGATGTAGTTCACGATTTCCATCACAGGCTTCATGACGTTGTCTGAATTCAATGATTTAGACACGAGTTGCTCCCTGTTGCTCCAGCTGTTTGACGGCTCGGACTACGTGCTGGGACCCTGTGTGTACTATTGATGAAGTTTGGTGCAATTCTGAGCATTATTTGTGGCTAATAGTGGCGTTTGCGGTCGGACAGTGGCTCCGTACAGCGCCGTATGTGGCGATAGTGCGGTATTTGCTGAAGTTGGTGGATCTCGTGAATCTAGCGGTCGGGTAAATTAATCTCTTGAATGGGGTTGTTACGGTGTGTTTGACCATGGTTTACACTTACGCCTTACGCCAGAATATCGCTTAAAGAGCCGCATGAAATCAGCCAAAGAGCCGCATGCGGCTCTAGAGCCGCGGGTTGGCCACCCCTGATCTATGACAATGTAATTAAATAAGAAGTCTTTATGAGCTGGCAATACTAGGGTGCATCGTGTGAGTGGCTCAAGTCTCCATATTTGAGCGTTGACGATGCCTAATCTTCATGATATTAAAACGTTAATATTTATTTTTCTGATGGACTGGCACCGGTTCCGCTGACAGATGGTTGGTAACTGATATCCAAAAGCCTAAATACATTTCCTGTATTTTATTTTATTTTGAAATTGTCACGGTGGCGTTGCATTCTGCTTGACAATCTCCACTTGTCTGTCTAATACCAACAGCTCTCTAATGACAGCTGTTCGTCATCAAGGAGTTCTAACTGATTTTTTTTAGTTTTTCAAGTGTTTAAAATAACTTCTTTATTTTAAACAAGAGAGGAGCAAGTTAACATATTTCTGGTCAGGCATACTCATCGATAATCCTTGCAAATACTTGAGTTGAGTTGATACTCGAATGCTTGAGTTTACACACTTGGAGAAGGTAAAGAAATTCAATCACTCGTCTATTAGGATACAACAGCCGTTTCTGGCCACCCCAAAAAAAGTCAACTCTCTACGTTGCACGGTTTGGACAAACGTAGCGAGAGAATCTCAACATACATTAATCACACTTTATAAGGATTATAGATTACTGGTGCGAATAAAATGAAGACGTTGGTCCTTTTATCCATCGAGGATGGATAGGGATAATGAAAGGTACTACGGATGTAGCCCATACACGATCGCTACAATATTAAAGCAAAAAGAAGCTTTAAAATTGAAGACTCCTTGGCATGTACTCTCTGTACTGAATGACGAGTTGGAGGGACTGTTACTCCTTTGTAGTTCCATTTAATGCCAAGTTGTTTTCAATTCATAATTTGAAGTTGTTTAGATGTGTGCTTAGATTCATCAAACTTTTTAATGTGGGAGGAAACCGGAGTCCCCGGAGGAAACTCTCATAGGCCAAACTCCACACTGGTGGACTGACCTGTATTTGAACCCAGGACTCCAGAGCTCTGAGGCCGACGTGCTAACTATTTATAAAACATGAAAATGACTTTACAGTGACTTTAACCATTTTAAGCTTGTCAAAAAAATGATATTAAAATTGATTTGAAAGTTTTCCACAGTAAAAGCAACTGTAAAAATAATCAACTATAAACATGAAAATGATTATAAGAATACTAATTGCAACTAAAACAGTAAAAAATAATAAACACTAATCTAATTTTCCATACTTTTACTCTGTTCTTCTTCTGCCTTCCCTTTTCTCATGCATATAATATTGTTATCCTTGTTTAAACACTATCACACGCCCATCCATTGTTTTTCTCATTTCTCTTTTTTGTGTGTCACCCTCTTTTTTTGTTACATCCTTTATTCCACTACCCCTGTCCTTTAGTGACAGGAAAGCCCTTTTTTGTTGTTTCTAGTTTCTCCCACCGTTGGTTGTTTGGTTGGGAGGGTTGTCAATTCTATGGCTGGGCAGGCTTTTTCTTTGGGTGTGGAAGCCTCACCACTATGACTATGGTCAGCCTGGACAGATACCTCAAGATCTGCCATCTAAGTTACGGTACGTTTCTATATAGTATTTTTCTTGCCCACAATTGATGAACTCAACTATCATGAATCCCTTTGCACTAACCCATTAATCTTTATAATATTTCTACAATATAGGGACATGGTTGAAACGGCATCATGCCTTCCTCTGCTTGGCCTTTGTGTGGATGTATGCAGCTTTTTGGGCCACTATGCCCATCATAGGCTGGGGAAGCTATGCTCCAGAACCTTTCGGGACCTCCTGCACTCTGAATTGGTGGCTGGCACAATCATCTGTGTCTGGCCAGACCTTTGTCATGTCTATTCTTTTCTTCTGTCTTGTCCTCCCTACTGGTATTATGGTCTTTTCTTATGTGATGATTATCTTTAAAGTCAAGTCTTCGGCAAAAGAAATCTCAAACTTTGATGCCCGAATCAATAACAACCAAAACCTTGAGATAAAACTCACAAAGGTTAGTGAAAGAAGCATATTTTTGCTATTGGTGGGAGGAGCTACATGATTTCTAAATGACTTGTATCTGGTTAAATCTAGGTAGCAATGCTGATCTGTGCAGGATTTTTAATAGCCTGGATCCCATATGCAGTTGTGTCAGTAGTGTCCGCATTTGGGGAGCCAGACTCAGTGCCCATACCAGTGTCTGTGATCCCAACTCTGCTTGCCAAGTCTGCAGCAATGTACAACCCAATCATCTACCAGTTGGTGGACTTGAAGAATTCCTGTTCACCATCCTGCATGAAGGTCCTGGAGAAACGTAGGCATTTTCGAAAATCCAGGTAAGGCAGTTTATTTGGATTTTGTTATCTAATGAAACTGACATTTCCCCCTGTTTCTGGTTGAATGACAGTGACTTGATATTAGAGTTTACACTTTCTAACACACAAGGAATTATTGCCACATCGGTGGAAACAACTCCATATTTTAAGTTCATGACTGGGAAGTACTGGTGATAAATAGTACAAAATAGTAGTATTGATGTTTAAGTCCCGCTGTCAGGATATTTTACTCAATTTACATTGAGATTAGATTGGGTTTCACTGCGCCCAAGCCTATAGTACTTTTGTTTGTAAAATAAACCCAACAAAGGGTCGGAACACAATTGTAATCACATTTCAGCCTGTCAGCCAGAGTTAGCAACCATATGTAATGCAGGCTTTTTCGTGTGCAGCCCCCTCATCCGTTTAGTTTCATTAGTGTGACAGCAAGTGTTTTTGTTTTTGATATTTTCCCCCAAGAAATTCAATAATTTTTATAGAAAAAAATAGTTAATACATGGTGTGTGGGAAATTTCTCCAACACGAACACTATCACAATGTAGGCTTAGATTTTTCTCAGTTCGGCCAAGCGCTGAGCAAAGTAGATTGAGCACATAGAAATGGACCAGCCAGTAAGAATTCTGTTGTTTTGATCAAAACATTTTACTGAAGACTGCATTGGCTGGGTGACAAATGACAAGTTGCCAATAACAAATTGTTAACAATGACATTGGAACCCAAACACCAAGGATTTATTGTTGGCTCCAGCGTCACCAAAAGCTCACCCGTGAAAAAAATCCAGACTTTAATATTTTCAGTTGATAAATTACAATGGTACCTCTCCTTATGAATGGTTTGTGTATTGTTATGAGACAAAAATGTATTGGAGGTGAAAGACAATGTGGTGTAAGTCAATTATTGTGTTTTATCAATTATACATCATTTTGGCTTTTTACAGGTTCTACACAATTTCTGGTTCGCTGAGGGACAAACAAGAACCTAAAGAGACTCATGTTGAAATGTGAGCGAAACAGACTGTGTGAACTGCCTACAACTACTACTTGGAACAGTTTGTCTAACTCCCTGTTGTCAATGCCAGTCACTTTGCCCAATCACACGATGCCTCTGATCTACACCAGGGATCTAAAGCCGATTCCGTGAAGGGTCGCAGTGGGTCCTGGTCTTTGTTCCAACCGATTCAGTGCTGACAGTTTAACCAATGAGATGTCTTCTAAAATGAGTAGCACCTTACTGAAATGAACTGATTAAACTTGCAAAAGGTTTCCTCTTGTTCGGTTTGAATGAAAACCTGCACCCACTGCGGCCCTTTGAAGACCGGTTTGAGACCCTTGATCTACACTTTTACCACACCTCTGTGTTCTTCTAAAAGTCATCAACTAATTCTTTTCCACCATAAAAGAGGTTGCATTGTACAGGTAATTTTTCATGTCATAGGTTGTCAAATATTTGCAGTGCAATATGGTAGACATGGTCAACATTTTATTGTGACATCAGATTACTATCCCCTTAACAAATTTTAACTGAAGATTGTTTTGCAATTACAGTAGTATAGGGTTATCTGTATATTTATCTCATACACTGTCCCAACTTCACTAGAGTAATTGTTTGAATTACCAACTGTTAAAGCTGTAAGGTAATGTTGATTTTTTTCTTCTTCTAAGTTCATGGACTCTGTTAGAAAACACAGGCGCAAGCTAAGTACTGAGTTCTGAATCTCTGAGTTTATAGGCAGAAACTCAATTGGTCTGAATTTTTTAGTTTTTTATCTAGGCAGGTTTGAAACACAACTTCTTGTCATCACGAGCCATGCCCAGTATCGTCACTGCTTTCTAGCCTTTGGACTGCAGTATAAGTCAGTCAGTTTTCCATTTTAGCAAGGACCAATACCACAATGCCTTCAACATGTGCATTTCCTTAATCAAACAATGTACTAAACAACAGGGTCACATATTTAAAGTAGTAAAACGTGAGGAGATAAAAAAGACTGAATTAAGAGACACACAAATGAACTTTACTGGACCACACCCTCACTTATTGGAACAGTGCATAGACTCCATTTGCGAAACTAATAAGCCCAGCCGTATCCTCTACTAACCCCTAAATATCAACATCAACGTAATGTCAGAAGTGGGATGAAAACATGTTTGTAAGTGCAAAACTATGAATGTAAAAAAGTTTTTTTATTTCTTCCCTTTTCAACCTTTAGCGACGCTGCCGTTGAATAGCGGTATACCAACAGTTCCCATAACAGAGGGTCCGAATCACCACCTGAAGCCTCTCTGTTGCGAGTGTGCATTTTACAAAGGATAGTTTTGTAAACTTCAAGCAGAAGCAACAGGGATTCATGTGTTATTTTTGAGCCAGTTAATGGGACAGTATCCCATCTTGGCTGCAATGGGTGTAAGATGACATTTGTTCCTTTTAAAAAAAATATTTAGGTACATTGATTTATTATTGTGTTGATTTAATTCACTGTTTTATAATTTATACTAAAGATGGAAATTTGCAATTTAAAATGGGTGACGCGAGACAGTAAGGCATATTGATAATTTTAAAAGGATAAAAGACTACCATATTTCTCAGAGAAACACAGAAACACGTTTTCTCTTTCCGAACTATATTCCTGCACAAATGGTTCAATCATGCACAATTATGTTGACAGAGGAAACATGCTAAATTAGCATCAAGACTACCAATCACTGAGAGCATGATTGACAGTTAGCACGGACACACCCCTACAGAGTCCTATTTTTAAAACCTTATTACATGTACTCATTTTTATTCCCATTCAAATTGGCTAGAGGTGTTTACAACAGTCTTTACTTTCACGCAATACAACAATTTATTCATTTTAATTTTACCTTAGAGGACCTTTTAATTACGATAAACATTCATTGTACATGGCACCTGACCCAAATTGAAATTGTTACATTTATATCAAAGTTTGTGTGTGGCCCTCAAGGCTATTGTATCTTGCACTCCTACAGATCTGGCTTTAGAGCCCGATAATAATATCAACTGCACTTAATCCTATTTCTTTTCTATTCTTTAGCCTTTAAAGAGGATATAGGATGAACTGGTATGACCCAGTTAGTAACGTTGTATTCTCTTAATACAGGATGTTCGGAATTCTCAGGATAGCTGGGAAAAAAATGTAAATATATAAATGCACTATATTTGCAAATGTACTTGGGATGCATTTTAGTTTCACACATGTTGTATACATTGTAAATTGTCCCAGTATTTTTTTTTAAAGCAAAACTTCCATTGTTAGTTAATATATTTTTCAGTTGTATTCATGCAAACATAGATTATGATACATTCAGACATATTTGGAATAGATCTTAAAATAACCATCCGTTTCAAAATATAGGCAATTTTCCATTTTCTTATTTGTCTCAAGGATTAAAAAATTATGAACTCAATACAATGCAAGCATTAATAACAAGGGTCCATAAAATTGAGTAAATCTTGAAATAAAGACTCAGGGAAAATATGTAAATCCCTCTAAAATTGTGATTCGATTCAGCAACACGGAGATGTGAATTCAAGAGTGGTATATTTTAAAATTTATTCAAAGGAGTTCTCATTCAGGAAAGGTAGAAAGAGTTTTTGAAAGATAATACAAGGTGGCTTTTTATTATGGCGGATTTAGCACTAGTTGAAGGATTAGTGTACCTTTTGAAACAGGGTTTGCAATTTCTATTTTGCACACTGTAAATCCTAAATAATTACATTGAGTCACTTAAACTGAAAGTTTTAGAGGAAAAAAATCATTGAGTGTGTTGTGAACGGCAAGCCGTTGTAAAGTGTATCCACACACAACTCAGGAGAGGAACTGATATTTACAGAAATAATGTTTATTAACAAAAGGAGCATGCCCAAAAAAAACTGAGTATCAAAAGAAGATAACAAAAAACGCAACTGAGTCGACGAGTACAACTGTCAAAGCTGGATGCCTCAACAATAATCTTCAAAAACAGGAAGCAGCAAACACGTAGTAGTTTTTGACTCCCGGCCGATGGAGTTTATCTGGGGGAGACTCATCTGAACGGTTCTCAAAATGGCCGCTACCCGCTCTGCTTTCTTTGTTCTTCTTTAGCCCCCACCCTTCGTAGCCGGGTGGGGGTGGGCAGAACCCACGTTCATGTGGAGACGTCTCCCATCCAGATACGCCGTCCGAACGGTCGGGGAAGGTATTTAATAGAAGTAGGCGGAGACAAACTTTAGGCGGGAATACAAAAGGGGAGGTTTGCTATATACAAAGTGATGACAGGCCTTAACCTGTAGGTGTCAGCAAAATTATATTCTAGTGACTACATTATATATATTATATATATATATATATATATATATATATATATATATATATATATATATATATACATGAATTCGTGAGAAATACATTCTATATTTCACAACAACTAAGGTTTTCAAAGTACAAAACCCCAAATACAAAGTCAAAATTCTCAGCAAAGTGTTGGGCAAGCAAGGCGATAGGCAAGGCAAGCAATACTCCGACAATCGACCAAAAGTGTTAGGTATTGTGGAGGCCGTAGATGCTAATGCAGACACGGAGTGGGAAGTTAGAGCTTTTTATTAAACTCAGGAATTTCTGCGGGGAATGGGTGAGATGATGGTCACCCTGTAGAATAAGATGGATCAACTAGCTGGCGATCGTCAGGGTTGTGAGGAAGGTGATGACATAATGTATACGGGGTAGCCGACAGGGAGCTCGCAAAAAAGGTCCTGAGAAACGAAGCAAAATATCATGAGCGATGCGATCAGAGGCACAGAGGGCGAGATACAATTGACGTAGGTAACAGACGAGTTGATCGGGCGACGGATGTTGTGTACATTCGGCTTTTACAGCTGGCTGATGAAACTGCCGTTTGCTTTGGGCGCTCTACCCGTCTGACCTGTAATAAGACAACTCCCTTGACCTTCCTCAAGGGAGGCAAATATCAGGAGGGAAGAATTGAATAAATTATTCAATATTTTTCATGGCGCTTTAAGGCCACATGATTGATAATGCTGGTGTAATCATAGGACTCAGGAGTCTTCACCGAATAGGCTTGTCCTACGTTTTAACCTTCGAGTTTGTGCATCTTGTTTTTACTTTTTGACTACATATTTGTATATAAGATGAACATAATAAATGGATAATGAATATAATTATCCATCCATTTTCAACATTGCTTGTTCTTGTCAGGGTTGCTGGGGTGCTGGAGCCAATCCCAGCTGACTTCATACGACATCGAAAACTGATCGCCAGTTAGTCGTACTTGTACACCGATACACACACAAACATCCATATTCACAATTACACAGCCACTGAGTGGGAATTGTTCCCTCGCTGTGTGCACACAGACGGATACAACTACGTCAGAAACTCATAATGTAATTAAATAAGAAATGAACGTGTTTTATAATTGCTTCAACATTCAAGCTTGTATGTTGTAATGTCGCAGTGTGATAAAAAATGAAAAGCACATCATGATTTAGTAATTACTGTATATGCTGCGTAACAATTTTCAAAAAATAAAATACACAGAACCAATTTACATCAGACTTTAGCAAACTAGATTAAGCCCTTTTGCAGGCGTCTCAGGTTTTTTTTTTTTAATCCTGCCCTTGCCATCAAGTAACAATAACATTACATACAACCACTTCGTTTGTAACTACATAAGTCTGGTTTTATACATATTTTATATTAATGTTAAACTCTTTAGATGGTCTAACTTTGAATACAGTTTGAGCAACTTTTCGTATAGTATCCTGTTCTATTTATTTGCGTCCAGGGTTCGAGTAGAGCAGGGGTGTCAGACTCGGGTTTGTTCGCGGGCCGCTTTAACGTCAACTTGATTTCACGTGGGCCGGACCATTTTAGATATAATATTTAGATTTTTTTGATATAAATGGATTAAAAGAACTGGATTAAAATCCCTGAATAATCCGTTTTTTTATAGATCTAAAACAATGTTTATTTTAGCTGTTTTTATATATTTTAGATTTTACAAAATTATTTTTGAACTAAAAACACAGAAAAAATTGATTAAAAATTACAATTATTGATTTAAAAGGGGCAAAATCAGGAAATTTAATATACATCTATATCTCTTCATTTTAATTTGATCCTAAAACAGAAAGTCGGCACTGATTTACTTTCCCGGGCCACACAAAATGATGCGGCGGGCCAGATTTGGCCCCCAGACCGCCACTTTGATACAGGTGGAGTAGAGCTTTAACAAGTGTCGTTGTCGGGGTCCTACAAGTTTAGAGTTGGGAATACACAATGTTTTGCCCCTAGTCTTGCAGCGTGTGCGGTCGATTGGTCGCCGGTCTTTTGGTCACGGTCTTTAGGTTGCCCGGATGTTTGGTCGTCGTCTTTTGGGTCGCCGGTCTTTTTTGTCGCCGGTCTTTGGCTCGTCTTTTGGTCGCCTGATCGGCTACTGCCATCTACTGTCAGGTTCATTGGACGCCTATGACAGTCAATGGCAGCAGCCGATGTGTTAAATGAGTGCTCTTATTGATATTTTGATGTTTGATAAAAATGACCATCTAATCTAAAGTATTTCAACATTGCAAGTTCTCCCAGAGAGAATGAAGGTTCATTGGACGCCTATGTCAGTCAATGGCAGCAGCCGATGTGTTAAATGAGTGCTCTTATTGATGTGATAAATGAGTGCTGTTATTGATATTTTGATATTAGATATTTAGATCGTTTCAACAGTATTTAGATCGTTTCAACAGTATTTAGAGTCTAAATACTGTTGAAACGATCTAAATACTGTCTAACTAAAAGTATACTAATACTTTTATTTGTTTGATAAAAATGACCATCTAATCTAAAGTATTTCAACATTGCAAGTTCTCCAGAGAGAATGAAGGTTCATTGGACTTCTTCAATAAAAACACCATCTGCTATTTAATAAATTGACAGTAGATGGCAGTAGCCGATCAGGCGACCAAAAGACGACCCAAAGACCGGCGACAAAAAAGACCGGCGACAAAAAAGACCGGCGACAAAAAAGACCGGCGACAAAAAAGACCGGCGACAAAAAAGACCGGCGACAAAAAAGACCGGCGACCCAAAAGACGACGTCCAAACTTCCGGGCGACCTAAAGACCGTGACCAAAAGACCGGTGACCAAAAGACCGGCGACCAATCGACCGCGTACCGTCTTGCAGTACCCAGAGAGACTCTTCTTGATTTGAAAATCTTTGAGTTGAGATATTGAATATTTATCCCCTAACTGAAATGAAATGTTACAGGTAATAAGTGATCCAAAGCTTCACTTCTTTGCTGGATGTGTGTTTAGCAAATCTGCTTCAGAGTTTTGAGATTATTGTTCATTCTTTTGCTCTTGCATGTTCTCCCTGTGGGTGGGATTTCTATGGGTACTCTGGTTTTCTCTCGAATATCCCAGTTAATGTAGACCAGACATAATCGAAAAATCGTGATGTAGGCTCACCCCTATTATAACTTTTTTTCCAGTGCTGAGTCCTAGTAGCAAGAGTGGCTTCCGCTTACGAGTTTCAGGGTGGATTTTCACTTTTTTTAACTTAAAAAAATAAATGATAATTAATAGCGGAAAAAATCGCGAAGTTGTGAATTTGCGATAAATGAAAACGTGATAATCGAGGGATTACTGTATTGTCTGCGATTAGCTAATGACCAGGTCGGAGTGTAAACCCCATCCTGCCTATAGTTACCTGGGAAATTTAACAGCACCCCTGCGACCCTTGTGAGGACAAGCAGTATGAAAAATTAATGAATTAATATTTTTAAGTTTAGGAATATAAAGAAATTTGAGCCAATCTCAAATGTTTCATTTGTGGTATGTAATTTATCAATGTTTACAGTGTACTTAAATGCACCAACAAATCCTGAGAGTTAATATTTTGAATATATTTGGTTGATACAGCACTTGTGTTTTTTTGCACAACTACAAGTATAATATTCCCCCATTCATACGTTTACATAAGAGCAATATTTCGCAAGTCACTTTATATGCTCCTTTGCTCTCGGGCCATGGAGATTGTGGTTAAACCATGCGGGCAATATTTATGATTGTGCATGATTTTTTTTTCTTAAAATTGACAATTTAGAACAGAGCCAAAGTTGTAAACTGTGAGAGTCGAAGAGCGACGACACCTTACGTCAGAAGCAGGAGAAAAAAAATACAATCTGCCAAATTATTTTTTTAAATATAATTTATTATTTATTTTTAATGCACCCTGATGAATTTGAGTGTGTTTTAAGAGAGAATAAAAATAAGAGAAGCATGAAATGAGGCAAAGAGCCACAGTATATACAAAATATGATAAGAACCATTGAATTTGGCCGGGAGCCGCGTGTTGGCCACCCCTACTTTAGAATGTTGGCAAGCACAAAACAAAATGTCTTCATCAAATGTGTGGGCATGACAGCTTCATTTGCATTCTGAATGACCGTGTATTGTAGCAGCAGAAATAACTAAGAATATTTGAAAATAAATTATTCCATATTTTTTCATGGCGCTTTAAAGCCCCATGATTGATAATGCTGGTGACTCAAGAGCCCTCACTGAATAGGCTTGTCCTACATTATAACCTTCGCAAATTACCACCACTTGTTATGACTAACGTAGATTATTACATTTTAACTGCCTGTTACTTTTATTTCTCTGCTCTGTTTCAACTGGACTTTTAAATATCCTCCTGATGATGTCACTTAAAAGCAGTGGCTGATTTTGCCTACAACATCTGCTACGCTACAAATCATAAACATTTGTTTCCAATGAAAATGAATAGGTTAGAACTTTATTTCATCCCGTAGTATTCAGGAAATTTCTTGATTGCAGTAGAAAGACAGACACAAGACACACAAGACATTATAGACCTAGTTAAAAAAAACTGGAGCCACAAGGTGGGTACCTTCTGCAGACTGAGACTGAGGTTACCGCACAGTCCCTCAGTAATGATGATGAATTGTTTACCTGTCTGTACCAACCACCAGGAAAAATCAGGAAACCAACTAACTAAAAGCAAAAAAATAAAATAAAATTCTAAACATTTCACCTCCATTGTGCCACAACACTGCAACTGCACTTAAATTATGTTTCTGCCGCAGAGGCACATCAATCGCTCAATCAATGCATCCTTTTGACTGAGGATGGCACAAAATTAGGTCTAGTGAAATCTATTTTATTTTTATTTACAGCTATATCTGCATGAATAGAATCTAGCCCTCTCATCCATCATGAATATATTACAATTGTTTTGTCATTATTAAGAGTGCTATGTTAGTTGACACTCAAAATCCATCAAGCCTATTGCAAATAGCTTCTCTGGTCAAATTTATATAACATTGAGCTTCAGAAGACTTTCTCAATGAGAAGGTGATGGTTTCATTGAAAATAAGCAATATTTTAAAATTATTATTAGATAGCCCCTCTAAGATGTGATATAATCATGAAACTGGCAAGGTATGAGTAATTTGATGTATCATCGTTATATACAAATGCAGACAGGATGCCCTCTATACTGCTTAAATTTGTACTGTGGTGTTTCTCTGAGCCGGTTATAAATGCTGCAATAAGCCTTGTTAATGTGTTTCCCTGTTTTCTTGACACCAATCACAAAGCACGCTCTCCAATCTTAAATGTTTGGATATCTCGCACTGTCTGTAGCACTTGCCTGCCACTGAGCCTATTGTTATAATGTAATGTTTTGCTTTGGGTCAAACAAAACATAACCAACATGCTGTATTTTGTGAGATGTCATACATAATTGTGCATAATTTATGTTAAATGCCAGCAATGAACACAAATGATGGTACTGCTTTTTAATTTTGTGTTGCGATGTAGAATTGATTTCTGTCATGTATGATTGTATGAATTACAGGACAAAAAAAAACCTCTACATTAGCTCTGCTATGCTTCGACTTGTATTTTAGCCAATAAAACCACTTCTCATTAATTTAGCAAAACTTGATTTTTAGAGTTGATTTAAGTTTTAAAGTACTATAACAAGGCAAAACTTACCATATTTTCTCGCATATAAGCCGTACAGTGGTACCTCGACATACGATCTTAATCCGTTCCGGGACTGAGATCGTATGTCGAGCATTTCGTAACTCGAGCGAACGTTTCCCATTGAAATGAATTAAAAACAAACTCCGGGGTTTTTTCCACGACAACGCACTCTTAACCGAACAAACAAATTTAAATTAACTTGGATTAATATATACAGACACACTCAAACATACGTTTAATGTAACTTTACACAAAACTGAATTCTAATTTTGATTTAATTTTTTTTACCTTCGTTCTGGCCGGGTTAGTTGTTTGCCACGCCTCCACCCTCACGTTCGCTATCGATGGGCTGTTTGCTGCTGTATGTATTCCCTTCAAAATATTCCGAAAATGATGCACACAGATGTCCTCACAATAAGATAACACACGACCACTTGCCAACGAGAAGTACTAGTCTTGAAACAGCGATCGCTCCGCCAACGGGAGCTAACAGGCTAGGGCGAAAACAGGAAATGCAATAGCCTACCCACGTATTGATTGTGGGTAATGAAGTTTTATTCTGAGAAAAGGTGCCATTGCGTATCGGCGTTGTGTGCACGAGTATACTTCATTACCCAGAAATCCCTCTTTTTGCCCGCGCATGCGCCTTGTGCGTTTCCTGGTCGAAACTCGTCTGAATAAATCGTTCAGTGCTCGTAGATATCAGTTATACACGAAAGAGATGCGGCAAAAAAGACTGCGCTACAATGATAAACAGCCTCTCATGTCATGGCCACCTGGCTTGGTCGCATCTCGAAATTTTGATCGTATCGCAGGCGAGTTATCCGATCAAAATTTTCATCGTACCACGAGCATGTCGTACCACGAGCTGATCGTAGGTCGATGTACCACTGTATTTGTAACTCAAAAAATTGAAGACTGAATCAAGGCTACAGCTTATATGCGCACAAGATTTACAGCGCTGCTATACTCTATTTAATATGAATGATTGTCAACCCACTCCAATTTCCTATATTGGGACAAGAATTGTCACTTTTAACATACTTTAGATAACGGGATAATCCCATAGTGCCTTGACAGTGTCCATGTAATCCAGCCAGAAGACCAGCCCCTGTGAGCTGTAGCCTCCGCGCACATTTAGAAATCATTGAAAATTATATTTTCAGTTACGCTGTCACTACTGAACAGCCTCTGATAGGCAATTCTTCTTTGAATGTGGTGGATTTTAGAATGATAATGGGCATAAAACAAAACGTGCATGATGGGGCTGGAAAGTTTGTTTGGCAAAGATCAAGATTAATTTTTCCAATTTCAAACAGGCAGTTTTAACATAGTTTTTTTTATTAGATCTGAAAACTCCCACTTTTAAGTGCTAAAATCAACCTTAAAAAGCAGTGTTTTACTTGTGTTATTTTAGCTTATCGGTGTCCTTTGATTTGTGTAACATTTAAAATCACCATTAAGGTACTTTGTCCATGTGCTCTTTTTAACTAAAAAATAATTATTTTCTGACCACTGCATTAATTGCCAGCATTTTTTTCTAAATGCATTCAACAAGGCCCAGCGGATGAGTGGTTAGCACGTCGCCCTCAAAGTTCTGGGGTTCTGGTTCAAATCTAGGTCGGTTCACCTGAGCGAAGTTTGCATGTTCTCCCCGGGCCTGTGTGGGTTTAATAATAATAAATAATAATAATCGGACATAGGCTTTGTCATCATCATTGACTCGACAAAAGCCTAATTGTCATCATACCCAGAAACTGCATATGACGAAATTGGTGGTGCTTCTCCATAAGGTGCGTTTTCCAGAAACTGCGTATGACGAAATTGGTGGTGCTTTTCCATAAGGTGTGTTTTCCCGGTAAAAGACCCAAATAAGTGAAAATAGTTTCAGACTCGTAATTTGGCATTCTGCCGTGATGGATACATCGCATGACCACCCGAGCGGATCACTTACCTCTCACTGTCTTTTACTTAAAAGAGTGTGAGTGTGCATGGTAGTCCCGTCTTTACTTATGTGCCCCACTGTACATATGTGTATGTGTGTGTGTGTGTGTGTGTGTGTGTGTGTGTACATACATATGTACAGTGGGGCACATAAGTATTTAGTAAACCACCAATTGTGCAAGTTATCCTACTTGAAAAGATAAGAGAGGCCTGGAAGTGTCAACATGGGTAAACCTCAACCGTGAGAGACAGAATGTGGAAAATATTTTTTTAGTTTTTAAAGAATTTATTTGCAAATCATGGTGCAAAATAAGTATTAGGTCAACACCAAAAGTTCATCTCAATACTTTGTTATGTACCCTTTGTTGGTAATAACGGAGGCCAAACGTTTTCTGTAACTCTTCACAAGCTTTTCACACATTTTGTCCCATTTCTCCACTTGATCTCCTCTAGAGCATTGATGTTTTGGGGCTGTCGTTGGGCAACACGAACTTTCAACTCCCTCCACAGATTTTCTATGGGGTTGAGATCTGGAGACTGGCAAGGCCACTCCAGGACCTTGAAATGCTTCTTACGAAGCCACTCTTTTGTTGCCCTGGCTCTCATCTTCAATGTCCTTGCTGATGGAAGATTTTCAATTAAAAAAAAAGGATACATGGCCCCATTCATTCTTTCCTTGCAAAAAAACAACCCCAAAGCAGGATGTTTCCACCCCCATGCTTCACAGTGGGTAAGGTGTTCTTCGGATGCAATTCAGTATTCTTTCTTCTCCAAACACGAGAACCTGTTTCCAACAAAAAGTTCTATTTTTGTTTCATCTGACCATAACTCCTTCTCCCAGTCCTCTTCTGGATCATCCAAATGCTCTCTAGCGAACTGCAGATGGGCCTGGATGTGTACTGGCTTCAGCAGGGGGGCACGTCTGGCAGTGCAGGATTTGAGTCCCTGGTGGCCCATTGTGTTACTGATAGTAGCCTTTGTTACTGTGGTCCCAGCTCTCTGTAGGTCATTCACTAGGTCCCCCCGTGTGGTTCTGGGATTTTTGCTCACCGTTCTTGTTCTCATTTTGACGCCACTGGGTGGAGCCCCAGATCAAGGGAGATTCTCAGTGGTCTTGTATGTCTTCCATTTTTCTAATACTTGCTCCCACAGTTGATTTATTAACAGCAAATGTTTTACCGATTGCAGATTCAGTCTTCCCAGCCTGGTGCAGGTCTACAATTTTGTCTCTGGTGTCCTTCGACAGCCCTTTGGTCTTGGCCATAGTGGAGTTTGGAGTGTGAAAGACTGAGGTTGTGGACAGGTGTCTTTCATACATATACATGTATATGTATTTATGGTGAGAACAAGAAGCTTGTACATTTTCATGACGAGTGGCTTGTTAAATAGACCTTATTCAATCGTCGAATCTTCCAGGAGTCAAAAGCATGGGAAGCAGAACCCATCGAAAATGTTGAAAAGCCTGTCAGCTGACGTTAATCTTCCTAATGCCTTTCCTGACTGAGTAATTGATCTGTGCATAGCCGATCGATAGACCTCTATTGGTCATTGGAGACATTCAGTTTAATCTTAATGAAATTTACTGAACGGCAGGCTATTTAATTGCGATTTCCACTATTGTGTTTAATGAGAGAGGCTGCTTTGACAAGAAAATACCACTGGAAAAAAAAAAACTTATTGCAAATGGTATGAATGTTTCGTTCTCCAGTTAAAAGACAATAAAGCCATGTAAAGATAGTTATACATGTCATTTAATTTACACTAAAAGAGACATGTCAGATGCATGTTTTGAGTCTCATCTCATTTTCTGAACTGCTTTCTCCTCACTAGGATCGCGGGGGGTGCTGGAGCCTATCCCAGCTGAATTTGGGCCAGTGGCGGGGGACACCCTGAATTGGTGGCAAGCCAATCGCAGGGCACAAGGAGACAAACAACCAATCACTCTCACACTCATACCTAGGGGCAATTTAGAGTGTCCAATCAGCCTACCCGGAGAAAACCCACGCAGGCCCAGGGAGAACATGCAAACTCCACACAGGTGGACCGCCAGGCCACCCTGTGTTTTGAGTTACCTACTGAATGTTTTGAGTTTCAACTAAGATGCAAGTTCGCCTCCAAGTGGTACATTTAGAAACCACATGACAGTATTTTCTTCTAAAACACTTAGTTGTCTGCATATTATACATATGATAAATGCATAAGTGGTACAGAAATTGTTCAAATTGATTAATCGGGACATCACTTTAATATTAATTGAGTGTTAAAGAAAATGTTTTATTTGTCAAATCCGTTCCAATACAAAGAGCATATGAAATGCAGGGTCGATACAAGTACAGTAAAATGGGAAAAAGTCTTCAAAATTATTGCTATTTTTATGTTTAAAACCAGAACACACTAAAATCGATATTGTTTTTTTCTTTTTGTTTATGGTTAGTGTATTGTCAATCCAAAGAAAAATAACAAGGCTATACGTTTGAGAAAACCCTCAGTTGAATAACAAGTTTTCTCTAAATTATGCAATTTTGGATATTTAACCACCTATCTATTCTCCTGAAGATATTTAAAAGATTTAGCGACACTGCGAGTAAAGGGAATGATGAGGAAAAAAAACAAACATGGCCCATGACCTATGATCCTTCAAATTTCACTGCTTTAATAACAGACGTAAATGATATTCTCACAATGGTTCAGAAAAACTTTCTATATATATATATATTTATATATATATATATATATATATATATATATATATATATATATATATATATTTATATTTATATATATATTTATATATATATACATAATCGGGGTCGGGGGGCCAATATATATATATATATATATATATATATATATATATATATATTGGCCCCCCGACCCTCGTGTGGATAAGCAGTTCTGAAAATGAATGAAAAAAAGTTCTAGATTATTTATTAGGATGACTCCAAACTTTAAGATGGAGAGTGATCTAAATAAATAGTTCATTGTAAGTAATTATCGCAGAAACTCACATTTGGCAATGTACTCCACTTCTAAAAAAGAGAAGAAAATCTGTCGCCATGAAAGTGAAAGGAGAAACACGTTAGTGAAGAAATCCATCAATATTTTTGTTATTAGCAGGGCAGATGTTAGATAAACTCTGTAGCTATGAAGTTCTGATTAGATGCATATTCTTATATGCTGGGATAAAACCTGCTATAAATAGCAGTGATAGACAAATGAATTTAAATTTACAGCAGATAGATGAAAAGATCCACGTGATTGGGCGTCTATAATTGTTAATGGCACTAAAATAAATAAGAAGGGAGAACATTGAAAAAGAGGAGGAAGAGGGAGCACAAATAATCCATTGCAAAGACATGTGACATGATTAAAAAGTGGCTAGAGACAAAAATACTCTATCCAGGGTCAAAATATCCTGGTGCAATAGCATAGCAACTAAGTGAAATATGACAGCAGAACGTCCTGCTGTCAGTCTCTTAACTGAGCAAATTGAACATTTGGGGGATTATAAAAGTGACACTCGGTTACACTTCTCTTAAAATTTGCAGTGTCAAGCAGTAACTTAACCGTACTGGGAACTCTGGAGCCGTCACAATACTCAACTCGATTTCTGCACGTAGGAGGAGCTAATCAAGACTACTGTCTTATCTTGTACTTGCACTAAAACTTCATAGGCTGCTAACCACTTTATACACACACATGTATGTATATATATATATAGATAGATCTAGATATATAGATATAGATATAGATATATATATAGATATATATATATACATGTATATATATATGTATATATACATATACATATATATATATATATATATATATATATATATATATATATATATATATATATATATATATATATATATATATATACATATGTGTGTGTGTGTGTGTGTGTGTGTGTGTGTAAAGTGTATAAAAACGACTGTTCTACGTCATCTTCAAAACATGGACATTGAGTTGGGAGGACAAACCACCTCGTGGAGCGGGGTAAGCACGCCACCATCTTTTCCACATTCAATATGGCGGGGCAATAAATTAAGCAGCTGCGTAAATTAAGCATTTTTATCTTGCTACCGGGAGACTTTTTAGGAATTAATCGACCCAAAAACGCCAATCAATCTGTTAGTTTACACCCAGGTTGAACACACCGTCGACAATTTAAGTTTGGGCTCCTTTTCCCCACTGACTGTGTGCCGTATGTGACTAATTCTCTTAGCATTAGCGTCACGGCGACACTTCCCATTTGATTTAAAAAGTATGTTGCCCGTTTTCTCTCCATAATTGAGTCGTGTGTCTTTTAATTTAATCAAACAAAGGCGAGACATCAACGCACAGTTTGCTGGGTAAAGGCTCAATCATGAATGACAACAAAAGGCACGACTTATTTCCTGGTGTGTTGTATGTAATGAGAGTTTTCACTGTGAGTGCTAAACACCCGTTTCTAATTTGTAATTCTAATTGTTGTTTTCACAAAAAAATCATTTATAAAAAAAAGTGTTAATCCAACTTTCTCTTAGCTGTTAACGTCACTCTGTATGTTAATCGCCTTGTCTGGGAAAGAGAAAATAGCATGGAGCACTCACTAACTTATTTTCATTCTTTATCTTGACCGTTGATTACATTTCTTGTAAGTTTTCTCTTGCCTGTAATAATTGTTTGGCAACTTCCAAATAGCTTGGTTAAATCACGTTTTCCCTCTTCAGCATCAAGATGCAGCTATTCCTGTGTGCCCAGAACACTCCCTTGAGGTTACAGGAGAGGAGACTGCGTAAAACTAGTTTAAAAAAGACCTAATCCAATCTGTTGAATCTCCTGTCTCTGTATATGATAACTTTTGCTTTTGCACACTTCAGGCCCACGTCCAGACACTCCAAGAGTGGTATAAGAGGATGTCGGACAAGGCAGTCGCTGAGCGCATTGTTCATGAGTACAAGGGTAATACTCATCTTTTCAAGTAAATTACTATATTCCATTCTGATGAGCATTTTATACATAAATAAATAGGTAATAAATAAGTTAATAAAGAAATAAGCGTGTTGCTGAAATATATATATATATATATATATATATATATATATATATATATATAGTTAGATGTACAGTTTTAGCACCTATCTCTAATTCCTTAACTCAGTCTGATCCTGTCTAACAACTGTGCGTGTTCAGCATCGAAGGAAGAGACCAGGGTTTGCGAGTTACTCCACAGATGATTTATTCCAGATATTGATCCTTACAGAGCTCCGGGCCCCCTCCCAAATAATAATAAACCAGCTGCGCGTCGTAATGCACAGTGGAGGATGAGAAAGACAACGGTCCACACCCGCGTTTGCAGTTACAGACGCTCCTCTACTTACGAACGCAATTGGTTCCGAGTGATTGTTCATAAGTTGAATTTGTTTGTAAGTTGATTCAGTGCTATATTTTGTATTATAATTTATGTTTAAGGCCGATAGAAGTATATTGAAGGTTTATATAAGTGCATTTGTATGTTTAAGGCTTGTATAAGTAACACGCATTGGTTTGTACTGAAAAAAAAACATTTAATAAAATGGAGAGAATATGTACAGTACTGTAGAGAGAGAGAGAGAGAGAGATTAAGTATTAGAAACTGGCCAAAAGAAGCGACCTAATGACGATTGCACAGTTTTCTTCTTTTTTTCATCATAAATGATGCGGTAGCACTGTATGGCATCATTCAATTGATTTGCAAACTTTGTGCAATGTTCAATATTTGGGTCCTGCTGCTCGATCTTTCTGTTTATAAATGGTACTGACGGTCGAACGATTCAAGTTGTATGACCGTGCAACGCTCACCACTCTCACGCGCATCAAGCTTCGTTATTATTGCCACTCGTTTCAAATGAAATGGCTTGCCTCTTCCTTGCAGCTCCCTCAATAGAAGCCTTTAGCTTTTTACCAAGCATATTCAATATTGGATGCATGAGATATTTAATGATACAAATGAAAAAGGTTCTTTGCACACTGGAGATACATTCACGCACTTCCGCACTGCAACAAAGAAGAAGGTAGATGCTGGGTGAGCTGAGCTCTCACAGCGCCAGGCGTCGGTATTAGCGGCGGAAAGAAGTACTACTCCGAAAAAGGCGCGAAATACAAAATTGGACTTGCGAACATTTTTGGACTTAAACGCAATTTGCAGAAATGTTCGTATGTACCGTTGTTCGTAAGTTGAATGTTCGTAAGTAGTGGAGCGTCTGTATATAGTAAGGCTTTTTTCTTTAAAAAATCGACATAGTATAGTAAGGCTAAGAAAGTCGGAGAATAAATCTGACTTCTGATTCTTCTCCTAGTTATTGCTGTGGTCCAGTGGCAAAAATATTGGTTCAGAACTTGAGGTGGGAATCAGGAGTGAGTTCAATTCCACTCTTTGCAATTCACAAATTGTTTATTGAGGTAATGAAAAGGATAGATATAACTTCCAAACACATCATTTCAGAATTCACTGTGGTCCAGTGGCAAAGACAATGGGTCAGAACTTCAGGTGGACTCTAGTTCAAATCAGGAATGAGTTCAATTCCACTCTTTGCAATTCTCAAATTGTTTATTGAGGTGATGAAAATGATAAATATAACTTCCAATCATCTCATTTCAGAAGTCACTGTGGTCCAGTGGCAAAGACAATGGGTCAGACAGACCTTAAGTTAGTGGATTTGACTGCCATGTGGGAGATGGGGTTCGATTCCCGCTCTCGTTTGACTAATCACTACACTAGTAGTTCAGTAAATGGGTAATCCTTTTTTCATTCAAATAAAGACTTAGTCATTTTTTTCAGCAAAACAATATTTCCGGTCAGCCTTCGGCTGACCGGAAGACAGTTGGGAGGGGGGGGATTCCTGGTGGTGTTCGACAGTCGGCCTTCGGCCGACTGCCGACACTATACAGTCGTTGACTGGCGACACCGGGACGTGAACCCTCGACACCCACGTCGCAGGCAGGTGACTAACCCACTACACCACGAGGCGGCCCGCCTATACATGTTTGGAAGTTATATTTATCCTTTTCATTACCAAATAAACAATTTGAGAATTGCAAAGAGTGGAATTGAACCCACTCCTGATTGGAACTTGTGTCCACCTTAAATTTCAACCCATTGTCTTTGCCACTGGACCACAGTCACTTCAGAAATGATGTGATTGGAAGTCATATTCATCCTCTTCATTACCTCAATAAACAATTTGACAATTGCAAAGAGTGGAATTGAACTCACTCCTGATTTGAACTTGTGCCCACCTTAAATTTTGACCCATTGTCTTTGCCACTGGACCACAGTGACTTCTGAAATGAGATGATTGGAAGTTATATTTATCATTTTCATCACCTCAATAAACAATTTGAGATTTGCAAAGAGTGGACTTGAACTCACTCCAGATTTGAACTTGTGTACAACTTCAATTTCAACCCATTGTTCTTGCCACTGGACCACAGTGTCTTCTGAAATGATGATATTGGAAGTTATATTTATCCTCTTAATTACCTCAATAAACAATTTGAGAATTGCAAAGAGTGGAATCAAACTCACTTCTGATTTGAACTTGAGTCCACCTGAAGTTCTGACCCATTGTCTTTGCCACTGCACCACTGTAAAGTTGGAAGTTGTATTTATCCTTTTCATTACCTCAATAAACAATTTGAGAATTGCAACGAGTGGAATTGAACTCACTCCTGATTCCCGCCTTATGTTCCGACCCAATGATTTAGCCAGTGGACCACAGCAACAACTAGAAGGTGAAGAATCAGAAGTCAGATTTATTCTCCGACTCTCTTAGCCTTACTTGCTGTCATTTTTTAAAGAAAAAAAGCCTTACTATACTATGTCGTTTTTTAAGAAAAGAAGCCTTACTATACAATATCGTTTTTTAAGAAAAAAAGGCTTCCTCTACTATGTCGTTTTTCAAGAAAAAAAGCCATGCTATACTATGTCGTTTTTTAGGAAAAAAAGCCTTACTATACTATGTCGTTTTTTAAAGGAAAAAAGCCATACTATACTATGTCGTTTTTTAGGGGGGAAAGCCATACTATACTATGTCGTTTTTTAGGGAAAAGCCTTCCTCGACTATGTCGTTTTTCAAGAAAAAAAGCCATGCTATACTATGTCGTTTTTAGGGGGGAAAAGCCATACTATACTATGTCGTTTTTTAAGAAAAAAAGCCTTACTATACTATGTCGTTTTTTAAGAAAAAAAGCCATACTATACTATGTCGTTTTTTAAAGGAAAAAAGCCATACTATACTATGTCGTTTTTTAAAGGAAAAAAACCATACTATACTATGTCGTTTTTTAGGGGGAAAAGCCATACTATACTATGTCGTTTTTTAGGGAAAAAGCCTTCCTCTACTATGTCGTTTTTCAAGAAAAAAAGCCATGCTATACTATGTCGTTTTTTTTAGGGGAAAAAAGCCATACTATACTATGTCGTTTTTTTAGGAAAAAAAGCCTTACTATACTATGTCGTTTTTTAAGAAAAAAAGCCTTACTATACATGGTCTTTTTAAACAAAAAAGCCTTACTATACTATGTCGTTTTTAAAGACAAAAAAGCCTTACTATACTGTGTCGTTTTTAAAGAAAATAAGCCTTACTATACTATGTCGTCTTTAAAGAAAAAAGCCTATACTATGTTGTTTTTTAAGAAAAAAGCCTTACTATACTATGTCGTTTTTTACGAAAAAAAGCCTTACAATACTATGTCGTTTTTTTTTTAAGAAAAAAAGCCTTACTATACTATGTCGTTTTTAAAGAAAATAAGCCTTACTATACTATGTCGTCTTTAAAGAAAAAAGCCTATACTATGTTGTTTTTTAAGAAAAAAGCCTTACTATACTATGTCGTTTTTTACGTAAAAAAAGCCTTACAATACTATGTTGTTTTTTTTTAAAGAAAAAAGCCTTAGAATACTATGTCATTTTTTAAATAAAAAAGCCTTACTATACATGGTCATTTTTTAATAAAAACCCTTAATATACATGGTCATTTTTAAAGAAAAAAGCCTGACATAGTATTTATTTTTTAAACAAATAAAAGCTTTACTTTACATAGACCACTTTTTTTTAAAAGAAAAAGCCTTACGATGTCCAGCCATTCAAGTCATTTTGCATGCCAGCTTTACGTTTGTACCAAATCTTGGGGTATTCTTTGCTCAGTTATGAAGCACGTCTAATAAGATGAATAAATATTTGACATTATCGTCGACAAGGAAAAAGAGTGTCGCCAAACTTTCGTCAAAACATATACAGACGCTCCCCTACTTACGAACGCAATTGGTTCCGAGCTGGTTCATAAATTGAATTTGTTTGTAAGTTGATTCAGTGCTATAGTTTGTATTATAATTTATGTTTAAGGCCGATATAAGTATATTGAAGGTTTATATAAGTGCATTTGTATGTTTAAGGCTTGTATAAGTAACACGCATTGGTTTGTACTGAAAAAAAATAAAAAATAAAATGGAGAGAATATGTACAGTACTGGAGAGAGAGAGAGAGAGAGAGAGAGAGAGAGAGAGATTTATGTATTAGAAACTGGCCAAAAGAAGCGACCTAATGACGATTGCACAGTTTTCTTCTTTTTTTCATCATAAATGATGCGGTAGCACTGTATGGCATCATTCAATTGATTTGCAAACTTTGTGCAACGTTCAATATTTGGGTCCTGCTGCTCGATCTTTCTGTTTATAAATGGTACTGACGGTCGAACGATTCAATGCCCGTGAAACGCTTACCACTCTCACGCGCATCAAGCTCGTTATTATTGCCACTCGTTTCAGAAGAAATGGCTTGCCTCTTCCTTGCAACTCCCTCAATAGAAGCCTTTAGCTTTTTACCAACCATATTCAATATTGGATGCATGAGATATTTAATGATACAAATGAAAAAGGTTCTTTGCACACTGGAGATACATACACGCACTTCCGCATTGCAACGAAGAAGAAGGTAGATGCTGGGTGAGCTGAGCTCTCACAGCGCCAGGCGTCGGTATTAGCGGCGGAAAGAAGTACTACTCCGAAAAAGGCGTGAAATACAAAATTGGACTTGCGAACATTTTTCGACTTAAACGCAATTTGCAGACATGTTCGTATGTACCGTTGTTCGTAAGTTGAATGTTCGTAAGTAGGGGAGCGTCTGTATAGTTAAACAAAAATGAATATTCATTCGCTGATTCTAATGATATGCGGACTGTCCCACGACGATTCTGGAGGGGTGTCCCCTCCTGAGATCTGCTTGCCCGCGAATCCACGTCTGGCCTGGTCGCCCTCTCCGCAGGAATTCCTTTGTCTCTGGTATCATCTGGACCATCGCCCTCTCCGCGGGGATCCCTTTGTCCCTGGTTTCATCTGGACCACTTATCACCGGGACCACTTGGCACCTGGACCACTTATCACCTGGACCACACCTTGAAGCAGAAACTCAGACAAAAGACCTATTGTTCATTGTAATTGAGTTGAGAACAATAGTTTTAATCCTACTGTGGTACTATATCAAAATGAAACAGCTACATTAAAATGAAGGAGTAAAATATGTCATATTCTTCTATATATATATATATATATATATATATATATATATATATATATATATATATATACATACATACACACATACATACCGTATTTTCACGACTATATGGCGCACCGCATTGAAAGGCGCAGTGTCAGTATTTGACACACACACAAGGCGCACCACACCAATACAGGCAGCCAGGCATGGCAAAATATACACCAGTTTAAACATACGGACACACGCTAAAAACCAGTTTTTAAAAAGGCAACGGAAGCAAAACTGAGTTCGGTTGTACTTCATTTAGCCATTTTACAATGTAGTCACGTTTTTTGATCAATCATCACCCACAAATCCATCAAAGTCCCCATTTTCTTTGTCCGAATTGAACAATTGTCCAAATGATTCATCAAAAACTCTGAGTTCCCTCTCTTCGTTGTCGGAGTCACTCACATTGATGGTCTCGAAGTGATCTTCCTCACAGGTTGCCCACTTGATGATGCCTCCCTTGCATCATGTGACGTCTCTGAACTTTGCACTCTGGAGAATGCTGGCAGGCTTCTGGGAGGTAAATGTATTTGTTTATTGTAGAATATCCAAGTATTATAAATTAAAAGCATAAAACTTCACCATAATCTTGTGTAACTTGATCTATTTCAGTGAGGTTTCACTGAACATAAGATGCAGTGTCTTGTGATTTACTTCTTCCCCTCTTATATAGGTAAAGTCCACAGCTCTCTGGCTCGTGCTGGCAAAGTGAGGCATCAGACTTTAAAGGTAAGCAGGATCTTATTTTAGTCAAATATATTAAAGATTAGAAACTTAATTTAATATTGGCTTCTTAAAAAGTCGATTTTGGAGCAGTAATTTGTTTTGGTACAATCCTAAATGTTTTTGTCTTTAGCAAAGTTCAATTAAGTGTAAAAAATCTGTCTTAGAATAAGACAGTTATAGGTTAACTATGTCTGCAGGTGGAGAAAACACTGGCCACACCAATCAACACTGCTAAGTGTGCTGTTTTGAAGATGTTTTCCTGTTAATAAAAAACTTTAACTTGTCATGTAACTTGCATTTTTTGCTAGGTAAATGTGAAGAATAACATGTATACACTTTAAGAACATTTATTTTTCCACAAAAATTCAATGTAGATTTTGAGATACGTTCTCGTAGGCCGTCCAGCAATTAAAAATGGAGCAGTGCAATCAGTCCTTTGCTCATAGTCAGCAGGCCTTCATCCCACTGCAAGAAGAAAGCAAAATTAAAGCCACAAGAGGGGACAAATGGAAATATTAGACATACCCCTCTGATGACTTTAAAGCTCAGTGGCTTGGTCTACTTTTTCTTTTTGACCGCTGCAGAGAGACTCAAAACTAAGAGTCTCTATAACAGGGATCTCTAACTCCAATCCAGTCTATTTTCCCATGTCTTCCAACACCAAAATCAAATAATCGTGACCGTCCCACCCCCTACATGAGTCTATGGAGTCCCTCCGAAGCTCTTTTAGCATTAGACTGCGGCACCCTCATTGCAGGAAGGAGCGCTTCCGCAGATCCTTCCTCCCATCAGCTGTCAGGCTTTTTAACAAAAAAAAATGGCTGTGTTAAGACCTACCGTATGTATGCATGTATATTGCTGAAATATATATATTTCAGCAACACGCTTATTTATTTATATATTTATTCATGTATTTATTTATTAACTTACTTATTGCCTATCTATTAATGTCTAAAATGCCTTTCCTATTTCTGCATCCTCACCCTCTTGCTACTGTGACAACGAAATTTCCCGAATACGGGATGAATAAAGTTATCCAATCCAATCCAAGCCCTTGGACATCTTGCTGATGAGTTGATCATTTGATTCAGATGTGGTGGGCGATATGGAAAACATACTGGACAGGGGCCCTCGAGGATCGGAGTTGGAGACCCCTGCTCTATAACGACAAGTACCAGTGGGGGGACGTTTTTGATGTCAAAGACTGCGCCGTTCACCGTGTCACCCTTTCTTTAGTGTTGATTTGGTAAACTTGGGTGGGCCCTGAAAAGAAGAAGGTTACAAAATGAGTAGATTTAGTACACATGACATGAAAATAAGAAATAAAATAACCTGAAACATTTGGATCCTACCTCATCCACAACTTCTGCCTTGACCTCTTTGGTCTCGTCGATTTATTCAGCCTTCACCTGCTTTGTCACCTCTTCCACTGCCTCCGTGGCTTTAAACCTCTACAAAACACCACAGCGTGATTATGTAATTGGTTATTTAACCATTTGGATGCACAAATGACCCACATTAATTTCCCCTGTTATTTCATCCTAGATGTTTTTGTCAATCATTTCAAATCCATTACCTTTTTTAAAATAAATATCCCAAAAAGTCATCTTTGCTTCCGTTTTTCTCTTCTTACACTGAGGAAAAATGGTTATTTTACCATATGTTAAACTTGAGTCAAAAATGACCCCTGGGCTATTGTTGAATATCTCACTTAGGCTTTGTCATAACCACATTTAAAACTAAAAATAAAAAGGTCCAAGCTCAGGGTAAAGGTATATTCATTCTACAAGTGTACCGTTTATTCCTTACACCTCCACTGATGGCACTTGTGTGGGTGATTTAACCACACGGGTGTCATGTTATCAAAAATCAACACCAAACCAGTTAAAGTGTTTTCATTCAAAATGTAAATGTATCACAATAAAAAAGCTAATTGAGCAAAGTCTTGAATACTGAACGCTGATATTTTATGATTAAACGGACAGAGAAAATAGAAACTAGTATTTAAAAAAAATGACTCACTTTGCTGACAAACAGCTCATTATGGCGTCGACAAGCTGCTCCTTTTTTGGCCATTTTGGCCACATTCTTGATGTTTCCCAGCAATCTGTGCTCGTTGAGAAACTGAAACACACAATGGAATATTTCTTTTCAAACATAAAGAGCAATGTAGCCAATTTGTTTGCAAACATTTTTCTGTCTCCAACCATGTGGGGCTACATCACGCCAACGAGGCATGCTCCCGTCAAAAAGTACTCTTAAAATGAAATCCCCAAATGACAACGTACCGAATGCGCTGCATCGTCCTGTAAGAACTTTATCAGGTCTTTCTTCGGTAAATCGTGACTTCTGAGCTGCTCTGCAGTCCACTGCCGTACTGTGGCTCATCCGCCATTTTGAAGAATGGCGGCGGCCATTTGAACTCTGACCTCGGGGATGCGTATTAAAAATAATTTCATAATAGTAACGTATATTCGACTAATACGTTATTATGAAAACAATGTAGTATTTTTTGTGTCTATTTTTTGTGCATTTCACATCTACACCTTCAATATTGCTACATCTGAATCAATCCAACCCTCAATAACTATTTTATGGCTATAAAACCTTTACTGCAGCTACAGCTGCGACACATGCAAAAAGCATCAATAGTAACCTCATACAATTGAAATATTATTTAGGATATGTATATCTGCTTGTGCAGCTCGGTGCAGATACAGTTTGGTAGCTCTGGCTAGTCCACTCTATCACTAGCCAATCATAGTTTGTGAAAGCGATGACGTATCGCTATGCCTGCGAGAAGGCGTTTGTTGTTGCCAACTCGAAATCTGATTGGTTAAAGCAACAGTTTTAGCGACGCTTGTTTTATGCTGCAGGGCCTGCAGAACTGAGTGTGAAGGCCTCGAGGTAGATTTCTGACCCTGTCAACAAATAATGGCTTAAATGTGATTGGTTAAATGCTTAAATATGAAAACACACATCTGGAAGCGGTGGCCCGGTGAAGCGAGCAGTTATCGTGTCGGCTTCACGGCTCTGGGGTCCTGGGTTCAAATCCAAGTCACGTCCACCTGTGTGGAGTTTGCATGTTCTCCCTGGGCCTGTGTGGGTTTCCTCCAGGTACTCCGGTTTCCTCCCACATTCCAAAAACATTCATGGTAGGATGATTGGACACTCTAAATTGCCCCTAGGTATTGGTGTGAGTGTGCATGGTTGTCCCTCTCCTTTTGCCTTGCGATCGGCTGGCCACCGATTCAGGGTGTCCCCCGCCTCTGGCCTGGAGACAGCTGGGATTGGCTCCAGAACCCCCCGCGACCCTAATGAAGATCAAGCATTTCAGAGAGTGAGATGAGACATCTGGAAGCAGCACAACCACTGGAAATGCAATGAAAGGAAACTGACAGACAATTTGGAATTATTTGATAAGTATTCATGGACAAAATATAATTAACATCAGTCTGTGATTCAGATATTTTTTTTACGCCAGCAGAGAAGGCCTTGCAGGCCCTGACGTTCCACCACTGAAATATGTAGATATATAGATATATGGATATATAGAGAGATATATAGATATACATACGCATGTCTTTTGGCATTTCCTCCCAGATACGTGTGAAGGCATCACTGAGCTGTTGTACAATCTGAGGAGCATCCTGGCAGCACCTAATGAACCGACACATAATTTCCCACAGATGACCTATTGGGTTTAAGTCAGAGGATCGTGAAAGCCATTCAATTGTTTCAAATTCTTCCTCCTTCAGATTCTGCCTCCATACTCTTGCGACATGAGGAAGCCAGGACTTATGTATTAACTGATTCATTTCTAACATACAATATAGTGTGTTTAGGTTGTTTGTTACCTGATATGTTTCGGTGTTACGTCGATGGCAAGACGTCATGGCGAAGTAACGAGGAATTAGGACCCAATCGCAGGGAAGCAGGCGAGGACGAGGGAGGTGGAGCTCAAACCAAAACTTCAATAACTTAAACAGGGTCTTAGAAAATAACAAAGACTTAGAAATCAAATCACATAACCAAACCCGACAAGGGTAGACACGGGAAAGGGAGGAACGAGGCACAAGGAACATGGATCGAGGTAACGAAACAACGCGTGGACAGACAAAAGCAGACGATGCTACGAATGACATAACAATCAGTGGGGTTTGAATAGACTGACATGGGTTGACAGGACAATTAGGAACACCTGGGAAACACACGAGGGAGCAAGCAGGGAATACATCAGGGACGGAGAAACCCCAGCTGAACACAATGGGCAATCACTCAGACAGGACACCAGGTGGAAAAAAGCATAAAACCAAGCAACCCTAACATTCGGCATGTTACTTCCACCTTCATCAGAGTATCACTCAGTGAGCAGGTGCAAGTAAACAAATCAGTGACCAGTAAACTAATTAGTTATAACGTAGATAACTACAAGAATACAAAATGAACTTAATCTAACAACAACGACCTACTGCACCAGCGTAGGGTCTGACAATAGGTTCAAGTATTTCATCTTGATATCTTATGGCAGTTAGAGCACCATTTCCTAGGTTAGAGGACTATGCGTCCCTCCAGGGATAAGCCTCCCCAGACCATCACTGACCCACCCACCAATCCTATCATGTTGAAGGACGTTACAGGCAGTAATGTTCTCCTTGTCTTCTCCAGACTCTTTTAAGGCTATCACAGGTGCTCAGGGTGAACCGTATATAAAAAGTACAGGGCGCGAGTCGCAGATTTGCCAGTTCTGGTGCCAGTAGAGCTCCTCTGTGCTGGGCAGTGAGAACAGCACCCAGTACAGCAGCGGTCTCTAACCTTTTTCCCACCGTGGACCGGTAAATGGGAAGGGTGACAACTTAAGACAAAATTGTGTGGGGATGGGGTGCACGAACGACCTCCACTACGGCAAAATAAAACAAAAAAACCAAGTCCCAAGCATAATAGCAATTATTTATTATTATTATAACAATTTTTCTCATTTCAAGTAGAAGGGCGAGATTGAAACCGTTAATATTCATTACTCTAACAGATCGGCACCAGGTGGCTTCCAGACCAGTACCGGTCCACGAACTGGTGGTTGGGGACCACTGCACTACAGGATGTCGGGCTCTCAGGCCACCATCATGAAGTCTGTTCCTGATTATTTGGGTAGAGATATTCACGTGTGGCCCTTTGGAGTTATTCTGTAGGCCACAAGCAGTGCTAAGCCTGTTCTGCCTTGCACAAAGGTGTAGGTATCGGTTCGATTGGTGGTTTGACCTTCAACGGTCATGTTCTAGAGATTGTGCTGGCAGACACATTAAATATTTTTGCTGCAGCACGTATGGATGTGCCAAGACAGAGAACTTGGACAACCTGTGCAACCTCTGTAGGGTTAAGAAATCACTTCATACTGCCAGTAAAAATAAATACTCAAGCCAAAACTATCACAAGTTCAAAATCCCCTTAAAACTATTGAGAGGGAGAAACTTGAAATGTTCTCCTCATCTAAAACCACTTGTTTTGAGGGTTTTCTAATTGTTTATTTATTAATTCCATGAACACCTATACAAGTAAAAGTGATTAACGATGCCCTCAATATTTTACATTGAATTAGCATAAATCATTCCATAATCTTTAATGCTACGCCTTACACCCTTTAGAAATTATAAAAGTATAATATTTTAATATGAAATATATGTGAATGTATCAAAAAAAGAGAAAAAAAGAATATTTGTTAAGCAATTAAAATGGGTAAGAAAAGCAGAGACAACTTCTGGGTGGAATATGTATATTCGTAGGTGAGGGGTAAGGGCCGCGTGGGGCGCTGGAGCCTATCCCAGCTGACTTCGGGCTCCAGGCAGGAGACACCCTGAATTGGTGGCCAGCCAATCGCAGGGCACAAGGAGACAGACAAGTACTCACGCCCACACTCATACTTGGGGGCAATTTAGAGTGTTCAATCGGCTTAGCATGCGTGTTTGTGGGATGTGGGAGGAAACCAAAGTACCTACAGAAAACCCACACAGGCACAGGGAGAACATCCAAACTCCATACAGGAAGGTTGGAACCCACCAACTTTATAATCCATGCAGTTTATAGAGTGAGAACTCATTCAATCATTTCATTCATTTTCCGAACCGCTGGACCTCACAACCTTCTCTAGTGGTGTTGGAGCCTATCTCATCTGACTTCGAGCACCAGGCGAATTGGTGGCCACCCAATTGCAGGGCAGACAACCATTCACATTCGCACTCATACCTAGGGGCAATTTAGAGAGTTCAACCAGCCTAACCTGCATGTTTTTCAGATATGGGAGGAAACCGGTGCAACACAACAAAATACAGATCAAAGGTGCAAAACAAAACATCTACGACATAGGGATAAGCCATTTTCAAAAATAACCTTCTACTCAAGATGGAAGCCAAATCACCCAAGCATACTATGCAATGAGGATTTTTAAAAGGCTTTGAGTTTGCTCGTATGAAAACAGCACACAGGTTGAAAAGATAGAAATGCTAACCATCACAGGTTTCCAGTTCTTGCATTGGAGTGACGAGTCCCCTAGTTTCTTACAGAAAAGAGAAGCCTGTGTTGTATTCTACATCTCTTAGCTGTAAAAATGGGTACCCAGATGTTTCGTCGAAAGACGTTTGGTCCCCGGACATTTGGTCGACCGGACGTTTGGTAGACCGAACGTTTGGTAGAACGGACGTTTGGTAGAACGGACGTTTGGTAGAACGGACGTTTGGTAGAACGGACGTTTGGTAGAACGGACGTTTGGTAGAACGGACGTTTGGTAGAACGGACGTTTGGTAGAACGGACGTTTGGTAGAACGGACGTTTGGTAGAACGGACGTTTGGTAGAACGGACGTTTGGTAGAACGGATATTTGGTCGCCGGGTTGTTACCGTTGAAACCAGCTCTCAAAATTATAATCATGAGAGAGAGTGAGAGTGAGTTTAATATCTAAATATCTAATATTAAAATATCAACAGTAAACTCTCTGTCATAATTTGACAGCGAGCGAATCCGTCGACCAAACGTCCGTTCTACCAAACGTCCGTTAGACCAAACGTCCGTTCGACCAAACGTCCGTTCGACCAAACGTCCGTTCGACCAAACGTCCGGTCGACCAAACGTCCGGTCGACCAAACGTCCGGTCGACCAAACGTCCGGTCGACCAAACGTCCGGTCGACCAAACGTCCGGTCGACCAAACGTCCGGTCGACCAAACGTCCGGTCGACCAAACGTCCGGGGACCAAACGTCTTTCGACGAAACGTCCGGTCACCGTAAAAATGAGACCGAAGAAAAAAATTATTCAAAGCACACAACCAAAATATTGACAATCTGTTTTTCGGATTATAAGTCGCAGTTTTTTTTCATAGTTTGGACGGGGGTGCAACTTATACTCTGGTGTGACTTGTGTGAAATTATTAATACATTATATAATTTCACATGTTTTCATACTAAACCGCAAGAGAGCGAAGATTTCATTGGATTTAGTGATTTGGAGTGAAACTGATAGTTTGGTAAACTTGTTAGCATGTTCTTTATGCTAGAGTTATCTGAATAACTCTTAATATGTTACGTCGTTACTGACATTACCAGGCATGTCAGTCATGTAACGTTAGTATACCGTACACTTATTCAGCCTGTTGTTCTCTATTTTATTTTAAATTGCCTTGCAAGATGACATGTATGTTTTTGGTGTTGGATTTTATCAAATAAATTTCCGCCAAAATGTGACTTATACTCCAGTCCGACTAGTTTTTTTCCTTCTTAATAATGCCTTTTTGGCTGGTGCGACTTATACTCAGGTGCGACTTATAGTCCAGAAAATACGGTAAATGTAAATCACCAACATTGACAGCGCACTGTGTAAGGAATAAGATCTAGTCTACTGGTAACATTCCACTGTTTATTACTGGTCTACTGTGTTCAATTTTTACCATTTTTTTCTTTTAGTATAAAAATCATGTCAATAAAAATCTGTCTTTAGCACATACTGTATTTCTTTAGAAAATATACAAAATAGTATAATACATTTATTTTACACATGGAATATCCTCTGGCTTTTGTTGAAAATCATACATGACTCATTTTCTTATTTTAGCAGCTCGTGGTAGGACAGAATATGTATTGAAAGAACAAACATTCACCAGAAGAAAGTTTGCGAACAAAATAAAACAAAGTTCCATACATGCTTGCATACAATGCAGTGCCATGCAAACACAATCAATTTCCCCCCCAGCCCCAAAAACTATTTTTTTCATGCCTTCTTGCTATACATAAATACATACTCTTTTCTAAGGAGGGCAACGTCTGATTGGTGGCAGGTAGAAGTGCGAATTCAACACTGACTTGTCGAAAGAACCTTCCCCATTGCTGAGGTGTCTTTTGTGGCTAGAAACCAATAGTTGTTAAATTCACACACAACACTCTATTCCATCACATATTTCACACAATTCCGTTGATCCGTCATGGACAGTGCAATCATTCTACTTGACAAATACTCTCTCTCACAACACACACGCACCTACGCACACAGATGACTGTCTATGCGTGAACCATTCACTTTGTCATTGGCACTGCAAGTAAAGTTTCTCAATAACAAACTTGAAACAATGCACTGTCAAGCTGCCTATTTCATTGAATGATGCCATTGAAAGTCTTATGTCTATACAGGCATGTGACCTATGAACTTGGTTTCCAAGATGGCGACAGAATGCATTTGTCATTAGTATTACAAAGAAAAAAAATGAAATCAAAATCTAATATATGAATAAAATCATGTGGAAAGAATAAATCGTGATTATAATTTTATATATCTCCTTATATATAAAATTGATAATCAAATTATAATAGTCTGGATTTTAATTCATTAAAGGTTATTGTAGTGCATAATACTCCCATGATTTCAAAAGAAAAAGTTGTCTAACAATGTAGAGCAACTTATGTACATTTAGTTACGGATGCATTATAATCATTAGGTACACTGATATGATCTTTGACCTCAATAACTCAAAAAGGGATGTTTTGGTTGTGTAGATTTCTCTTCAACTGGGACACAACACAAACCAAAATGGAATATTGTCTAAGACACAGTAATTATTTAATTTTCGAAACCCAAAATTACATTTAACTGATTTTTGATTTCATTTTCAAAATACCATAATGCTCTTTTAATATTTGTTAAGAAAATGTAAATTTCCCCACTCTAAAAAAACAATTTGTGCTGCAAATTCAAATTTGGAGAATTAAAAACAAATTGTCATATCTAATTACTTTTTAAATATTTACGCACAGTTGGGAAAAGTAAAGGTTAATTTGAAATACAGTGGACCTCTACTTACGAACTTAAATGGTTCCAGAAGTTTTTTTTTGTAACTTGGATTTTCTTAAATAGAGGCGTATTTTACAATTTTTAATACTACCCCTAAACGCTTTAAACATTATAAAATTATACCAATTTTGTATGAAATATGAATGCAAAAAAAATCAAAAATATAACATTTTTAACCAAAACAAAACAAAACCGAAAGTCCAATTCTTCCGTACTGTCACTCTCTCTTTTCCATCACTCACTCGATGCGGTCAAGAGTCGTTAGATTACAAATAATAAATACAAGCAACTTGTTTAGAACCAAAAGAAAATTGTTGCGCTTAAAAAAAACTATTTTGAAAAATGGGTGTTTAACAAATAAAAGATTGAGTTTACACACTGAGAAGGTAAATAAATGTAATCACTTGTCTATTAGGATCCGACAGCCGTTTCTGGCCACCATAAAACATTTCAACTCTCTACGTTGCATGGTTTGGACAAACGTAGTGAGAGAATCTTAACATACACACAGACACACACCCATCCATAAATCACGGTTTATAAGGATTATAGAGGTCGAAGCCTTGCCACCACCTTGAAATGCAGAAGACTGTGCTGCCATCTTGGTGCGCTTCAATTGTTGCGGGCAAGAGTCGTTAGGTTACAAATAATAAATTTTTGGTGGGGTTAAATCTTTTTTTCCCACCTTTCCAAGTTTGTCAATGTTTGATCTTCCTTTTTCGTTTTTTAGTGACTTGGATTGCGATATTTCAAAACTTTTAATAAAATTGCATTTTTCACACAGAAAATGCAGCACAAAATGCTCTATACAATAAAATACAAGCAAAATTAGAGCCGATGCCACATGTTCTAATTTGTTATTTCAGTTAGAAAGTTTGAAACCCCAAAAAAACCTTTAATTCATTACATGACTAAATGAAACCCTCCAGAAGTGCTGCTCACATCTTAAAGTCCTCAGCAGTTATTATTCACTTACATAATTAGGGTTCGTATTTAAACACCGGCCAAGCGCAGTAACAATGTTTTGTTTACTGATTTCTGTGTATTGTAGAATTCCCCATGTGACGTATAAATGTGCTACATTTAAAGAGAATGAGAACAGAAGCTTTGAATTGTGTTGAATGTTATTGGCATGCCCACTCTTGCAGGAGCACAAGTCACCTGATTTTAAATACCTCTGAATGCATGTCTTTAAGTATGTCAACACAGATGTCTAAATCAGCTCACAAAAGGCATAAAAATAGAGTAATATTTAATCAATACTGTATATGAACCAATATTTCTTATCACATGCAAAAAAGGGATTCAAACTAAGGTGCAAATATTACCCCAAAAATTAAATATAAAAAAAAAACTGAACTAAGAATCTCTA
Source organism: Stigmatopora argus (assembly GCF_051989625.1). Classification (NCBI taxonomy): domain Eukaryota; kingdom Metazoa; phylum Chordata; class Actinopteri; order Syngnathiformes; family Syngnathidae; genus Stigmatopora; species Stigmatopora argus. Next base: position 4,040,801 of record NC_135405.1, on the reverse strand, counting down.
GATATATTGAATTACATATTTATTTAATGACAATGTTTTGTTCTGTAAAAATAAAGGACAGGGCCTCATTATACTAATGCATAATGATTAGCTGACTTAATCATGCTTTGGTTTGACTAAAAGATTTGTTTTAACTCTCGATCAAGTGTAAATATAGTAAAAATATATTAGTTACCCATTCAGCCTAAAAGCTATGACTAAACAATTGGAGCTTTACAATTTTATTTCTTTTACTATGAATTTGTGATGGAACTTTACCAAGTAACAACCATGCCGGGTAAATGTATGACATTAAAATATCATTTGTGGAGCTAACTAAAAATGACATCTGATGTATTTTTTCAAATGTAGTTTAGAAGCTGTTTTAACATTTTTTTATTTCATCCCATCGTGTAGACTTCCCTGGTGGTGACACATTTAAATGATGAATAGTATCAATCCTAAATGATCATTTGGTCTTCCCCAATATGGGAAGATCTTTTGTGATGTACCGTACTTTTCATGTAGTTCGATTGTGCGACAAGTTGGAGGAGAATGTTGCAAAACAAAAGGATTACTTTTTCTGTGTGGTCAAATGTTGGTTGCCTGATTTTTTTCCAATTGCCGCATAAATGAACTGCAAAAAACGGAATAAACACCTATGGTTGATCATGAGATTAAACTGCGTTTTGTCACACTAACATACCCATACCTCAGTCTCAGGCTGCAGAAGTTCCGCACCTTGTGGACTTCCTGTGTGTGGCTCCAGTTTTTTTTACCTAGGTCTACAATGTCTTGTGTGTCTTGTGTCTGTCTTGCTACTGCAACCAAGAAATTTCCTGAATACGGGATGAAATAATCTAATCTAATCTGATGATTTCCACACACTGCACAAACTGCTGTATAATTTCTATTTATTCATTCATCTTCTGTATTGCGTATCCTCGCAAGTGTTGCAAGGGTTGCTGGAGCCTATCCCAGCGAACTTTGGGCAAAAGGCTTACTACATTGTAGACTGGTCACCAGTAAACCGTAGGGAGAGACAGACGACAATTCTCACACCCAATCATACCACCACTACCAAGCCGGAATCATTCCTACGTTCGTCTGCACAAAAATCAGGCGAATGAACCCCTACACCATCAGGTGCTGTATAATTACTAATACTTGTTAATTTATAGATGTAAGTCTGGACTTTGGCTGCCACTTTTTCTGTATTAAAATTTAGATATATTCATATATTGTCATGTTATCATTTTTAGAACCATTTCAGGACTGTCATTATATTAAATATATGGAATATTTTAATTTGACCGCATGAATGCTCCAGAAATCCTCATTATATTATGTAAAGTTTAATGCACAATTGCAATTTAACCAGCGCACTGAGTAATTTTTAATGCATGAGACAGTGCTGTATTAGCATGCATGTATAGCGCTCAGATAAAGTAGTATGCTCATCTGACAGAACACTGGGGACTTTAAAGAAAACTTGGATTCCTGCTCTCATCTCATTTTCTGGACCGCTTTATCCTCATTAAGGTCACGGGGGGTGCTGGAGCCAATCCCAGCTGTCTCCGGGCCAGAGGCAGGGCACACCCTGAATCGGTGGCAGACAAGGAAACAGACAACCATGCACACCCATATCTAGGGACAATTTAGAGTGTCCAATCAGCCTACCATGCATGTTTTTGGAATGTGAGAGGAAACCGGAGTACCCGGAGGAAACCCACGCAGGCCCGGGGAAAACATGCAAACTCCACACAGGTGGACGTGACCTGGATTCGAACCCAGGACCCCAGAGCTGTGAGGCCGACGCGCTAACCACTCCCTCCACCGGGCCGCTATGGATTCCTGCTCTATGCTAACAGAATTCTGCTAATGGTAAAGTCTCGTATGTATTTGTTATTTAGAGAATATTTAAAATATTAATAATAAACATTCATGCATCTTCCGTATCGCTTATTCTCGTACAGGTTGTGGGGTTTGCCCTAGCGGCGTAGCCTATCCTAGTTGACTTCGGGCAAACGGCAGACCACACCCTAGACTGGTTGGCAGTCAGCCGTAGGGCAGACAGAGAGACAAAAGACCATTTGCACTCACAATCATATCGGCACCAGCAGAAATCGAGCCCGTGGGTGCCCGCCCTGAAGTCAGGCAAGTGAACCACTACACCATCAGGCGGGTCTAATAATAAACAAATGGACTCAAACGAAATTTGAGAAAAATACAGTCCTCTTGTAGCACGACCATGGCTGCTTCTCTCGAAGCCTTCTCTGGTATTCATACGTTAAAGTGTTAAATAGCATACTTTTTTTGCCAGTAACTGATCATTGTATCCTCACTCCCTGCAATTATCATTATAACTTCTTGCCACCCAACCCACTGTGCATGTGCCGAAATATGCCAACAAAGATCCTCCTATTGGAATTCTACATTTCATTGACTTCAATTAGCGCTGGCAATCAGACAACTTTGGAATAGTTGCAAATTATACGTGTGGACTGCTGTACGGCCTTCAAAATGAAGCTAGATTCTTCTTTTTTTTTACATTTTCCATCATATTCAGCACAAATCCAGACAGTAACTATGAAAAACGTAAGCATCAGTGTGGAGAAGAGGAGCATACATATCAGTTGTATTCTTCATAAATCCCCAGTAGTATGTTCAAACATATAAAGAACATCATAATCCAGATTTTGCTATGAATTGACAATAAAGTGTATAAAAAAGGTAAATAAAAGTGCAAACATGTTTTGTTTTTTCTGGGACTAATTAGCATATGGAGACCACTGTCAATACTCAGTGCATTTAATTGGTTAATCAAATTTTCCGAGAAACAAATGTGCACTTTATGGGTCTGAAAAATGAGATCAAGATCTTAAATATAGATGAACTGCCCCTGATTTATTGGTAGTTTCTTAATGATTACATTTCCACCAGCCTGTTTGCACTTTCTTGGCTGTACAGACTGCTTTCCACCACCCTACATTTGTCAATAAGGGCTGTTGGAGATAAAATTGGACTTACAAATATTTCAATAGAGTAATCTACTATATATATATTCATAATTTGTGTACACCTCTCATAACCTAGTTTCACATATACTGTACCTAATAGTAGAAGTATGAGTATGTTGTGGTTTGTACCAATGAAAGACACTGACAGTACATATGTACTGAAAGGTTGTCCAATAAAACTGCGCTATACTAAGGACGCCTTAGCTGCTATTGGCCAGAAGCAAGCAGTGCACACATTAAAACAGGTGACGGATATTCTCATCGCACTGCATCTGAAGAGTTGTTTCATGACATTAACAGCGAAAAGGACAAAGCAATCAAACATTTGTCACATGATCCGGATTCTCTCTAACGTCTATGCATTCAATCTCTTCCCTTTCTCTTTCCCTCTCCCGCTCCCTTTCTTTCCGCTTAGCCCGTTTCTTTTTCTTGTGTCTCTTCTTAGACGGTGGGAAGAAGGTGAGGAAGACGGGCAGGATGACGAAGCAGTGAAGCACGGTGCAGCTGGCTGTGAGGAGCGAGCACTTGAACAGTGTGTAGGTCAGATTGGAAGGCACAAACACTAAAGGTATGATCCCAATCACAAAGCAAGATGTGTTCTGCAGGATGGCCGCACCATGCTCCTCGAGTGCCAACTTGATGCACTGTGTCCTTGTGTGCTCAGTGGCCAGCACAAAAGTATATAAGTGCGGTGCACAGTGATCCATGGCAAAGTTCAGGGTATAAATAAGGCACAGAATTGAAATGCTGTCCATACCGACATTCCAAAGTGTCATCAAACCTAAGACGCCTAGCTCCACTGATGTAACTGTGAGAATGAGCCAGAAGTTCCCCAAGGGGTTAATGACAAGGAAGAATGTAAGGATAAGGATCGTGAGTACGCTAAAGCCTGAGGTCAGGATTGGAGAGATGACAGAGGAACTGTAGCGGTCCATGAACACAAAAGTGGGATTGAAGGCAATGAATTTGATGCTGTCAATTAGCATCAATGGGCGAAGCTTCTCTAGAAGCTCAACCACCTCCTCGCGCTTTTTTTCTGTGGTCCGTGCCACTAAGTATAGGCGTGAGGCAATTATATCGTACTCATTGGTGTCACGGTTCTTTGAAAATATGATGTCCTCCGTGAACTGCTGATACTCAGGGCTGCGCAAAAACGACTCTTTGAGGATATTGATGAATTCACTCTTAGTCGATGCGCTCACATTCACCACTCGCAGGTATTGGAAAAAGTTGTCAATCCAAGAGATCTTGTTGAAGCCGTGACCGAGGGTTTTCAAGTGCTCCTGTACTGTGGAGTTCCAATACTCAATGGGCTCGTAAATGTAAAACCCAATCACAGGGCTGTAGTTGCTGAAGTATTTCTGCTGAGTCATCGCATATGAAACACTTGGAGAGTTACTCGCCAGCAAGTTCACAATGTTTGAACCGTCGCTAATTTGTAAACATCCCATGAAAGAGAAAGAAGCATAGATGAGATAGAGAATAACCACAAAGGGTTTGACATAGGTATTGGTAATCCACTCCGTGTAGTGCTCACGCAAGAAGTGCTGAATAAAGTGGTTCTGGTAAGGGACACTGTCATGGTGCGTAGAAAGGTCATGGCCATCACTCATCATGGTTTTAAACCAAGTGGGCTGCCGTTCCAAGTACTCCACTGAGGGGATTTTACAACAGAAAACGCTGTGATAGCGGTTCTGCTCCAGTTGTCCGGCGAATACCAAGCAGGAGCCGTAGAATGAGAAAACATAGAAGTAGTTGACCAGGATGGCAACACACATGCTCTGGCAGAAAATCTTCACAGACTCAATATTGGTAAAAGGGCTTGCTCCCATGCCAAATGTAATGATGTAGAGTGAGCTGGTCATTGTGTAGCACACCATCACATCAGCAAATGCATCAGCCACACGCTCCTTAAAAGGCAAGTTTTCCCTTGTTCTCCTCCAGCCTGCCAGCAGTTCAAAGACGCCCTTGGTTCCATGGCCTATAAAACACAATAAAGAGAGACCAGTGAATCATAAAGTATACTTCACATTTTTAACTGCACAGTTTGTAATTTACCTGCATATACATTTGTATCTTCTGTGCATCTACAAATATACGTACAGTGGTACCTCGAGAAACGAGCTTAATTAGTTCCGGGACTGAGCTCGTATGTCGATTTACTCGTAACTCAAATGAATGTTTCCCATATCTGAAAAAGCACCCAAAATAGAATATTGGATTGGACAAACATTTTTATTTGTTCTAATTCGCCATCTATTAACAAAGTAACAAATAACTAGTGGTTTAATAGTACTAAAATGCGTTTAATATTACTAAAATTAGAGGAATTTCGCGGAGGGGAGAGAGAGGGACAGGGGGGAGACTTTTTGCATGGCAACGCGCTCGTAACATAACAAATTGAAATTAACTTGGATTACGATGCAGACACCCTCAAAAATAAGTTTAATCTAACCTTACACTAAACTTAATTCTAATTTTGTTTTACATTTTGATACCTTTCTTCTGCCGGGTCGGCTCTATTTGCCCCGCCTCCACCCTGACTTTCAGATGTAACCTATCGAGGGTTGTTTGCTTTTGTCTTCCCTTCAAAATTGTCCCAAAATGATGCACAGAAATGTCCTCACAATAGAATAACGCACGATCACTTGTCAACGAGAAGTAGAATGCTCCTCTCGTATTAACGAACAGGCTCCGCCATTCGCACTGACGAAAAGGGGAAAAAAAACACTGAAAAAATGCAACGCTCCGCCCAGTAGAGACATTACACGAGGGAGTTGCAACCAGAAAGACAGTGCCAATGATGTTCTTAAGAGCAGCCTCTCGTCTCCGCTGTATGCTCCTATATAAAAATGTGTCTCGTATCTCAAGATAAATATGTGCCCGAAATTTTTATCGTATCTCAAATTGCTTGTATGTCGGGGCACTCGTATGTTGAAGTATTACTGTTAAAGAGTAGATTGTGTAGCTGGTTGTTAAAAAAAATGTCTGCCATTGGTGCTAGAAATATGGCTTCACTTAACCAAGAGAAGAAGCTGAAGTAAAATAAGGAAAGGAAAAAATGCATAGACGGCAAGCTGCAACTCGATGCTTATCTGATTTGGAGCTCATTGGAGATTCTCTGAATGTATGAATGCTGAATGACTCAAAACCGGAACGGGTGGATGATGACACGCTTGAGAAGAGGAGTTGAAGTAAAATGTGGTGGATACAGAGATGAGAAGTTAAGAGCAACAGCACATTAAAACAGAACATTATGCTTTATTTAAAGCACATATGGGCAAACCTTTGCCTCATGGGACACTTTATTATTTAAAACAGGTTGATGAACAGATGGCTAAGATCATTCAAAGGTGATATAGGGGAAAACAATATTTTATTTGTTGATAATTAAGATAATCATAATCAAGGAATTATTTATATGCATAGGTGAACCTGAACTCTTTACTCACCATTAAAGACGTTAAGCGCCCCGTTATTTGTGGTGTTCGGGTAGTGTAATTGCAGTTTAGATGTATCGAATTTTATAAAAAATTTATTATTATTGTTGACAAAAAAAAATTTGAGGATAATTATCGTTATCATATTATTGCCCGGGTCTAGTAGAAGTCCAACAGCCCAATTTTTCTGTGAGCGGGGGCAACAATAAAGTAAGCCAAACCAAAGCATAAAGCATAAAAATACAGTAAATTGTCAATGCATATCTTTTGGTATAGAGAAGGGGTGGGCAAACTATTCCACAAAGTGGGTGTGGGTTTGCATTCCAACCCATAGGGGGCACCTTTTCACCAATCTGGTGTCCTACAAGTGCAATCAGTGGATTGCAATCAGGTGCTTCTTGTTTTCTGTAGAAATCTCATTGGTTAAACTCTCTATGCTGGATCGGTTGGAACAAAAACCTGCACCCACGGCGCCCCTCGAGTACCGGTTTGCTCATCCCTGGTATAGAATGTACTTTGATACGCCTTTCAACCTCACCAATTTGATGATGCAGCTGCTTGTTTTTTTTTCTTTACATGGATGAACTGATTCATAATTGCCTGCAGAACCTGCTGCAAGGGCCAATCACATACCCTTTTCCACAAGAGACAAGCTGTGCTGTTGGAAGGCACTGCCGCAATTGGTTAGAAGCAGGGCTGGCTGTAGAGTGAGTGTAAGATAAGAAACTATAGCTCAGTATGAAAGGATGCACAGACGTGAGCGATTGTATTTCAAACCTTTCTCACTTGCAGGTTGAGGGCTCAATGGAGGAGGGCAGTTTGTCAATGGCTGTCCGACAGGCTATTTTATCTAGAACTGAGGTTGTGTGAAAGTTTGCGTGGGTGTGTGCACGTGTGTGACTGTGTTCAATAATCCAACAACCAGATCACGTCACTGTAATAATGGAAGCCTTGGCTGCGTTTGCCCTTCTGTCCTCCTTTGGCCCACACCAAAATGCCACCGAGTCATTAAAATAAATCACTTCACGAAAACCTTTGTTGCTCTCACACCCCAAAAACACATCAATCATTTGGTTAGAGAGCATGTCAGCTCTTACCACCCACCAGACAGTCTACCAATCAGGATGGCTGCAGGAATGACAGCAGAGACAATATTGTAAAGAGGACGTTGGATTGCAGACAAGATCGAAACTCAATAAAAAACACACAAGGAAAGTGAAAGTGATGACGAATGCATGTAAGGGCGAAATCAATCTTCAAATATAAATCAATATCTGGCAGAGAACACTTTTTATAAATGCCAGTCCTCTGGCCTTCTATCACAAAGAACCAACTTTTGATTATGGAAAATATCTAGTTGTAGGTCCCCATATTGCACAAATATGAGGCCTTTCTTCTCTTGGGTCAGATTTTTAAGTCTAGTTCCCTTTCAAGGTGCTGTAGTTACCTCATTTATCAAGATTAATATGTTTCAAGACCTCCCACAATAAGTGAATAAACGCGATGTAGGTTTTTATGGTGACTATTGAATATTATTTGAACCCTCTCAGTATTATTTAACCCACCTTTTAGAATACATTTCACTATTTATGCATTAACTATATGTTAACTATATATACACACATATATATATACACACACATTATATATATATATATATATATATATGTATATATATATATATATATATATATATATATATACATATATACATATATATATATATATATATATATATATATATATATATATATATCAGTGGCGGGCCGTCAGGGCCTTCAAGGCCTTTTCTGCTGGCCTAAGAAATATCTGAATCACATTATATTTTGTCCATCAATACGTACTTATTATTCCAAATGGTCTGTTAGCTTCCTTTCATTGCTTTTCCCCCTGGTTGCACTGCTTCCAGATGTGTGTTTTCATATTGGAGCATTTAACCAATCACATTTCAGCCATTATTTGTTGCCAGATCAGATCTGCCTCAAAGCCTGCACAATCAGTTCTTGCGGGCTCTGCTGCAGTTAACTAGACTGTTGCTTTTAACCAATCAGATTTCGAGTTGGCAACCCCACAATGATTTTTCATAGGCGTTAGCATTTTACTGGCTGGGTCATGTCATTGCTTTCACAAACTATGATTGGCTAGTAGACGGGCCAAAGCAGCCAGAGATCGCAAACTCCACCCACATGGCCGACAGAAGCAGAAGCAAAAACAAATTGATTCTGTTTGCTCACAAAGCTATTTTCCAGTCAACTCCGAAGCTAGCAAGCCTGTTACAGCCGGGAAAATGGTGTGTGGGGCACTTTCAGCGCGCTAACTTAGCTCCACAAGCAAATAGTATATTGCCTCCTCTGATTTAATGCTATTTTCAAAACGGACTATGCCGGAAATATGACAGGACAGGCTCGACTTTCACCATTAGCTTCGATGGCGATAGGAAAGAAGGAAGAAAGAAAGGAGGATGGATATTGTGTAAAAAGGATTTTTGGTGAGTAAAATTACAAATATGGCTATATTCCTAAATAATGATTCGATTGTGGGCCAAGTTCTGATATCTGAAAAGCTCCAGTGTTTGTATTCAATCAATAAATGATGCTAGGAAGTGGATTTTACGTAATTTTAGTGCATTTTTTGTCATTTCACGTATGGACGTATCGACGTTCATTGCTGTCTTTTTACCGGGGAAATGATACTCCGGGCCCGGTTCTGATGTCTAAAAAGCTCCAGTATTTGTATTTAATCAATAAATGCTGTTTTCGGCTGGATTTTACCCCATTTTCGGGCAATGTTTGCCCGTACGCCATTGACATTCATCGCTGTCTTTTCCCGGGGAAATCACCCCCTGGCCTGGTTTTAATGTCTGAAAAGCTCCAGTATTTGTATTTAATCATTAAATGCTGCTAGGAAGTGGATTTTACCCCATTTTTGTGCATTTATTTATTGATTACTTTTTATGTGTCGCAGCTGTAGCTGCAGTAGAGGTTTTATAGCCATAAAATAGTTTTTGAGGGTTGGATTGATACGTTGAAGGCGCTACCAGAAAATGCACCGCCCGCCACTGATATATATATACACATCACCCATCCTAGGTGTTTTCTGTCAATTTACTTAGAACGCGGGCTTTGTTGAATTAGAACGTAAAAAAGCATTTGTCCACTCCTCTTCCCAGTTTAGATTATAAATTTAATGATACATTACACTTTAAATTAATAATGTTTATGTTTTTTAGTTCTTTTACAATATCACAATGTAAACCCGAAGTGTGATTTTCATTCGGATATTAATACTGGGTCTGTTGTCAGGTAAACATCCGTTTGGGTGAAATGTCAAATACTGAAAGGTGACAAAATCGATGCAATCTGTTAACGTACCTGTAAATACAGAATTGTGCATTTTAGCATGAGATTTACACACGTGTTTGACACAGACCACTGGGGGTTCTCCTCATAATGTCAAGCAGTATTGATCTTCACTCTACAGTCAGCGCTGCCCAGTCATAAGATAACATAGCCACCCACTCCCCCACTCACACTTTTATACAGATACACAACCACCCACATGCATAAGTCACCGTAGGACTTTTTTTACTACACCAAGATTGTCAAAGACGTGCAAAATATTAAGTAAAATTTTTGGGAAGCAGTCCAGCGACTTTGTGGTTAGCGCATCGGCCTCACAGTTCTGAAGTTCTGGGATCGAATTCAGGTTACTCCACCTGTGTGGCGTTAACATGTTCTGCCCTGGCCTGCGTGGGTTTTCTCCGGGCACTCTGGTTTCCTCCCACATTCCAAAAACATGCATGGTAGGCTAGTTTGACACTCTAAATTGCCCCTAGGTATGACTTGAGCATGAAGTCAGCTGGGATAGGCTCTAGCACCCCGCTGCGACCCTTGTGAGATAAAGCAATTCAGAAAATGAATGAATGAATGAATTTATTGGATTATTTAAAAAAAAGAATGCTCATGATATATCCTGAATAAGTAAGTTAGAAGCATCCAATCCATTCAATCAACAATTCTGTTATGTTGTTTCCATCCTATGTAGGCTTTTCATGGCAAAATATGCACCACTTCAAAATATTAGCTACACTTACATGTAGCTGACATTCAAGTTTACCATCAATATTCAGTTTTTTTAAAACATTCAAAATAAATTTCTCTTCTCAGTTTACAGGGTTGTAGAAACATTATCACGCACGGAGAAAATCATAAAACGAATTGTGACATTTCCATGCTGCACCAAACCCTACAAACACACGCACAGATATGACTTGTTAATTTGCAATTTGCACTTGTATAGACTTCAAGCTACTCAAAAAACTTTGACACTAAATCCTCATTCAACTAGTAAGGACACAACATCAGGAACAAAGTGGGGGTTCAGGATCTTGCGCTAGGATACTGAGGGTAGGGAATTGAACCCACAAGTTAGGAGAATGACTACTCCACCACTGATTTTCACTTCCACTCGTACTTGATGGCCAGTTTCATTTGACGTACAAGCAGTGTTTTCTGGTACTCATTAAAATACATCAGCAGATTTGTCTGTGTTTGACTCAAATGCTTTCATGAAACCTACCAGATGTTTCAATGACATTGTCATCAAAGTATGTTAACAGATGTGCCAAATTTAAATAAATAAAAAAAACTCTGTCTAAAGCTCGAAAATATAAATGCCAACAGCCTATTGATAACAAAATCTTGTATGGAATACAGTGGGGGTCCATGCATTTTCTCGTAGCGCCTTCATCAAATCAATCCAACCCTCAAAAACTATTGTATGCCTATAAAACCTCTACAGCTGCGACACATAAAAAAATCAATAAATCAATGCACAAAAATGGGGTAAATTCCACTTCCTAGCAGCATTTAATAATTAAATACAGATACTGGAGCTTTTCAGACATTACAACCGGGCCAGGGGGGTGATTTTCCCGGGAAAAGACAGCGATGAACGTCAATGGCGAAACGGCAAAAATTGCACTAAAATGGGGTAAAATCCAGCTGAAAACAGCATTTATTGATTAAATACAAGTACTGGAGCTTTTTAGACATCAGAACCGGGCCCAAACTATCATTTCCCCGGGAAAAAGACAGCGATGAACGTCGATACGTCCATTCGCGAAATGGCAAAAATTGCACTAAAATGGGGTAAAATCCACTTCCTAGCAGTATTTATTGATTAAATACAAATACTGGAGCTTTTCAAACATTACAACTGGGCCAGGGGGGTGATTTCCCCGGGAAAATACAGCGATGAACGTCAATGGCGAAACGGCAAAAATTGCACTAAAATGGGGTAAAATCCAGCTGAAAATAGCATTTATTGATTAAATACAAATACTGGAGCTTTTCAGACATTACAACCGGGCCAGGGAGGTGATTTCCCCGGGAAAAGACAGCGATGGACGTCAATGGCGAAACGGCAAAATTTGCACTAAAATGGGGTAAAATCCACTTCCTAGCAGCATTTAGTGATTAAATACAAACACTGGAGCTTTTCAGATATCAGAACCGGGCCCACAGTTGAAATATTATTTAGGAATATAGCCATATTTTACTCACCAAAAATCCTTTTTAACTGTACACAATATCCATCCTCCTTTCTTTCTCCCTTCCTTCTTTTCTATCGCCATCGAAGCTAATGCTGAAAGTCGAGACTGTCCTGTCGTATTTCTGGCATAGTCCGTCTTGAAAATGGCTTTAAATCAACACAACAATTTATTTGCTTGTGCAGCTCGCTACAGATACATATGTTTTGTTTTTACATCTAATATGTGTTGTTTTTTCCTGGTTGTATGTCCTCTCATTTGTTACTATTGTTGAGAAAGTCCCAGTAATTCGATTATGCAATACGCCATCAATAGTACAGTCAGGTCTTCATCAGGCTAGTGAATTTTTCCTGAAAAAACCTGCACGATCTAAGGACTAAAAGCAGAATAATTGAACCTTTCAAACTGATGGAATTACACACTGGTTACAGCAACCATAAATTTGGGTCTGCCAAATTTGGCCCAACACACACAATACCTGGATTGACAAGTTCCCAGAATTACTCAATGTTAATTGATTAAAACCTAGTCTCAGACCTGAATGAGTCCTACTTGTTCAGTAGCTGCCTCACATCACCTATTTAAATATGTAATATTTTATTTATATATATATATATATATATATATATATATATATATATATATATATATATATATATATATTTATATATATATATATATGTCCATGATTGTGGAATTATTTATTTAATATATATATACATACACATATATATATATATATATATATATATATATATATATATATATATATATATATATGTGTGTATGTATATATATTAAATAAATTTATATATATATATATATAAATATATATTTATTTAATATATATATATATATATACATACACATATATATATATATATATATATATATATATATATATATATATATATATATATATGTGTGTGTATGTATATATATATTAAATAAATTCCATGATTGTGGAATTATTTATTTAATATATATATACATACATATATATATATATATATATATATATATATATATATATATATATATATATATATGTGTGTATGTATATATATATATATATTAAATAAATAATTCCACAATCATGGACACTAGTCAGTAACAACTCAGATGCAAACAATGCAGTAGTATACTTAGTATATAAAAACAAATATTTAGCCAAGGTTTACTTCCCTCTGATTGATCCCAGGGCTGTTCTAATTGTAAGCACTAGCATTAGATTGAAGACCAACCTTTAAAATGTAGACATGAAAAAGTGCCAAAAGCAATTTTTGTTCACATTAAAACAATGAGTGTTAAGCAACTTTCAATTAATGCTCCCACATGTAATTGTCTTGCCTGATTCTATGTGAATGTACTAGATCAAGATGAAATCTACATTAGATTCACCCATGGGAATCAATAAAAAGGTGTGCTAGAATCATCTATTTTTAATGGGACAGGCTGCCGGAAGTGCTGATCTTAAACGGTTTGAATGGAGCTAAATATAACACATGACAGTGTTGGATTTTAAAGGGTTGGAAATAGTCATTGCCAATCAAATTCATGACAAATGTATATTTAGAATAAACTATTTAAATATGCTGTCTGTCAATATTTTCTTGTGATGTTAATCCGATAAAAGAGGATATGAGACAGCCATATCTTTTATTTTTCTGTTCAAGCACAAAGTGCTGGGTGGTTGGTATGCATGTCACGTCAAATTTGGAGAATTAACGGTTCAATCCAGGGCTGTGGCCTTCAAATCTGGTGTTTGCATAATCTTCTCATGCCTGTATGTGTTTACTCCGGATACTTCGCTTTCTTCCCATATTCCCAAAACATGCATGTTTACAGAATTTAACTGAACACTCCAAATTGTTCGTAGGTGTTAAAATGACCATGAATGGTTGTTTGTGTCACGTAACCTGCGACTGCCTGGCAACCAGTTCAGGGTGTCTCTGTCCCCTGTCAATAGTGGGCTGGGATAGGTTCCAGCTGCCCCATCCGTAACAGTACAGATCACACAAAACCAGCATGCACTCAATATGCGAGTCTAAAACTAGTATAACTAAAATAGTAGAGTCGGGGGCTGCGTGCCATAGTTGTCCTATCGACTGATTTATTTTATTTTATCGTGATAACAATTTTAGTATTGGTCCATACATAAAGCGCACTGGATTATAAGGTGCCCTGTCTATTTTGGAGAAAATTTCAGACTTATGTGCGCCTTATAGTCGTGAAAATACGGTACTATTGAGTTCATTGCATTAAACGTTGATGCCTACCACAGTGACAATATCCATGATCAGACAGTCATAAAATAGCACAGTTTTAGACAGCATTGTGATCGCAATTTTGTTTGTGTAATAGCCAGGCTTTAAGATGATTGGCAAAGAGGTTCAGAGACGAGAGTTCACGAATGTTAATCGGTATTGAGTTCCATGTGTGGCACGGACAGAGAAGGTCGTTTGGCATATGCCGTATTTTCTCGCATATTAGCCGCCTCCGCGTATAAGCCGTATCCTTAAAGTTGCCTTAAAATCGTTGAATTTGACAATTTCTCTCATCTAAGACGCCCCCTGATTCACAATTTTCACCTTCATATTCATGGTTTTAATAGGGAGTACAAATGGGTTACTTTGAGGGGAAAAATGTAAGAAAAATCATCACACATGGTATTTCTGAGATACTATATGAATCGAAAGGATCATCTGTTGGATTGGACATTCCTAAAGGGTGTTGCCTGCACATCGACAATTTCAAAAAGTAAGTCCCGTGAGCAGTACAACCAGGAAGTGTATCCGTAGCGGTCTAGTTTGTCATCCCTAGGTGAGATGGCGGTGCCCTGAGCGAGCAATGGCAGTCACAAGTGAGTTTTTTTCACATTTTATGCAAGATATATATATTTTTCTTGAATTTCATTCATAGACGTCAACATAAATTATCTTTCGCGTTTTATCTGTTTATTTATTCTCTATTTTGAAATAAATGACCGATTTGTCTTGCATTATGGCGTTTCGTCTTTGTAACCTTGAAGTTTTGTGCATGTCAAGTCTAATTTAAGCGCATATAAGCCCCACACACGTACAAATTAAAATTACAGTTACAGTATGAATTTCAATAAAATACACCTTCCTTCTGTCATCTTTCAAATAATATTCCTGTAAAATCATACACCTAACTTTGAGTGCAGCTTGGTTAAATTTCTTGGTCCATCAAAAGAATTTTAAAGGCCTGTATACATTTCTGTGTGAACTTTAACCATCCATTTTCATTTTACCATATATCTTCTAACATAGGTGGGCTAGAGAGCACTTAAGGTTAGATGTGCAGAAATGCACAGACTGATTGGCAGTAATTCCCATGCATATAGACCATGGGAGTTCAAATCAGTCCTCCAGTGGGTGCAGTTTTCCTTTTAATTTCCCCAATCTGGTGTCTTAAAAGTGTAACCAGTCATTTGCAGTCAGCTGCAACTTGTTTCAGAAGAAACGTCTATGGTTAAACTGTCCGTGGTGGATCAGTGGGACCACTCATTCCAGTCCTTTGTGGAATCGTTTGGACAACCCTGATATAGTTAAACAATTCATAAACAACCCAATCTTGTAGGTAACAACAAAGCCAGGAAGTCATAGATCCATTCATCATCTCTCAGGAAAACTTTAAAATGTGATTCATATGCTTTATAATTCATTTATATTAATAATTAAAAAATCTCTTCCCAGTCAACATATTGCTGTGTCTGCAGGCTAACTCATTAAAACAAATCTAGAAACTGATTTCAGTAAACTAGGCCACTTCCAAGCTGTTATTAATAGCTGGCCCTAGGTGGGATTTCTCATAACTATTAAAATAGGGAAATATATGTAGGGAAGTCTCAACATGGGGTGCCACATTAGTAGATGGGCCCCTCAAGTGAAAAGTCAGTATCCATTTCACTTGGTAACCCTGATGTGACGTTGATACAGTGATAGGAGGAGTGCGTGTCAGTCAGGACCTCCAGGGAGGAGGTTGGACATCTGCTGTCTCTAAGGTCCTGTCACATAAAATTATAGCCCTAATCAAGCCCCCTCCATCTCTTTGCCCATATCCCCTTGTGTTGCCTCTTCACTCCTTTACACATCAGTTTTATTGCAGCTCCTATATATTTATTGTTTATGTCCAATACATTAACTATATAACTTTGTGCGAGAAATTCATTTAGCCTCTTGTTTCTACATTTTACTTAAATTTCATGTATGTGAGCCACCCTCAAAAAGTGCGATGTAAAAAAAAAAATAACTGAGGAATGAATGCAAGCTAAACTTCAACTATATAGGAGAGATGGCATCAATATTCTTTCTATGTATGGCGAATCAAAAATATACGTACAGTGGTACCTCGAGATACAAGTGCCCCGACATACGAGCAATTTGAGATACGAGTAAAATTTCGAGCAAATATTTATCTTGAGATACGAGACAAACTTTGATATACGAGCAGACAGCGGACGCGAGAGGCTGCTCATAAGAACATCATGGGCACTGTCTTTCTGGTCACAACTCCCTCGTGTAATGTCTCTACAAGCAATGGGCGGAGCGTTGCATCTTTTCAGTGTTTTTTCCCCCTTAGTCGCTAATACGAGAGTTACGAGAGTATATACTACTTCTCGTTGGCAAGTGGTTGTGCGTTATCCTATTGTGAGGACATTTGTGTGCATCATTTTGGGAATATTTTGAAGGGAAGACAAAAGCAAACAACCCTCCATAGGTTGTATCTGTAAGTTAGGGTGGAGGCGGGGCAAATGGAACCAACCCGGGAGAAGAAAGGCATCAAAATTTAAAACAAAATTGGAATTAAGTTTAGTGTAAGGTTAGATTAAACTTATTTTTTAGTGTGTCTGCATCGTAATCCAAGTTCATTTAAATTTGTTTGTTATGTTTCGAGCACGTTGCCGTGCAAAAAGTACGCCCCCAACCCTTCTTTGTCTCTCTCCCCTCTGCGAAATCCGTCTAATTTTAGTACTATTAAACACATTTTAGTACTATTAAACCACTAGTTATTTGTTACTTTGTTAATAGATAACAAATTAGAACAAATACAAATGTTTTTCCAATCCAATATCCTGTTTTTTCAGAGGGTTGGAACAAATTATTATTTTTTAGTTCATTAATATGGGAAACGTTCCTTTGAGTTACGAGAAAAACGACATACGAGCTCAGTCCCGGAACACATTAAGCTCGTATCTCAAGGTACCACTGTACATCATGAATGGTTTCTCTAATGATAAGAAAACTATTAGCAGTTGCTCTGAGGGCTTTGACTCCCTAAGAATGTGCAAATAGCATAGTTTCAATTGTCTTGGATTCGATAGGCTAGCTTCAATAATTATGGATGTACCAAAATAGGAATCCGATGGTTTAACATCACCACAGTTTTGATCTTAAGGTATGATATTGAGATAATGTCAGAAAGCTCACAGTATCGCAAAACATTGTACCAGCTGGTGCGGAGAGGCACACACGAGAACTGAAACACTTCGCTACCAGAGTCCTTATCCATCAGATTTAGTAGTCTTTGTGCATTATCTCGGAGGTTTTGGTGGTGGAGAAAAAAAACCCATCTTCACTTCATATGGACTGTGTATTTCGTTCCCTGAAGAACCAATGTTTCCATCTTTTTCATTCATTCATTTTCCATTTCCTTTTGTTCACAAGGAGCATGGGTGTGCTGAAGCCTATGCCAGATCAAATGAGCAGTAGGCGAGGTACACCCTGAAGCCAATAATTTTTATATCGGTATAAGAAAACAACATGCCACCTGATGACGCAGTGGTTTTTCTGCCTGACTTTGGTGCAGGCAGTCTGGGTTTGGAGCATGAGTGGTTGTCCGTTTCATTGTGCCTTGCAATTGGCTGGCAACTAATTTAGGATGTCCCACGCCTGTTGCCTGTGGTTGGCGGGGATAGGTTCCAGTAAACCTTGTGTGGATAGGCGGTATGGAAGATGAATGAAAAAAAAGAAAGAAAACGACGATATCAAGAAAATGCCACGTATTATATTAACATGATATTGTGACTCTCACAATACTATCCGTAATTCCATCCCACATCCCTACCAATATTGGTCCTGTCAGAATATATCGATACGAGTTGGCTAAGCACAAAAAACTGACATTGATCAAAAAGTGAAACAGCAATTAAGATTGTTATTTCCGATATGGCGTTTTGTTCTAAATAATCGTTTTCATTAAAATGATAAAATATTTGGCCAACAACATTTTCAAAAACAAAAGTAGTTTTAGGGAAATAATACAATCCAAGGGATTCAGGAAATCTGACACTAGCCATAAGATTTTCATTAGACAATCGGTGGCTTTGCGAAATCGAAAAGAAAATATGCGGGCTGAGTGACTTTCAGGTCTGTAACCTGGGAATTTCCTGTATGAACTGGTTAAAAACATGCTTTCATATCATCGATTCAAGCAGCAAACCTACATCAACATCCGATAAGACAGGGGTGTCAAACCGGTCCTCAAAGGGCCGCAGTGGGTGCAGGTTTTCATTCCAACTCAACAAGAGGATACTTTTTGCAAGTGTAATCAGTTAATTAAAGTAAGGTGCTACTTATTTTAGAAGACACCTGATTGGTTAAAATGTCGGCACTGGATCGGTTGGAACAAAGACCAGGACCCACTGCGGCCCTCGGCGGAATCGGTTTGACACGTGCGATAAGACTAAAAACACTCCCATACTCACCCATAGCAAAGAATGGAATACCCAAGAGTGTTGAATTGAATTTCCCATCTGATATGAAAAAGATTCCTGCGGCTGTCACGTTGGCAATGCAGATGGTCAACACTCCTAGGAGGCCCAGGAAGGGTTTCCCTCTCAAACAGTCCCGCATGGAGCTGGAAATGGTGGCAGCTAGAAGCACCAGCACCAGGCTAACCAGCACTTCCCCCTTGGCTAGCACTCCTGTCTGATTGAAGTCTTGCCACAAGCTAAAGGAGGTGAGGGAGTGGATGTGGAGCTGGTCCGGTCCATGAGGAGCTTCGACAGTAGATATCCGACTGACCAGTGCGCAGAATTCATTTTCCCAGCGCTCTGCAATGGCATCCTGTACCACAGGTCCGTTGTTGCGGAGGTAGTAGGTGATCTGGACGGCACGGGCGAACTTAACCTGCTGGTCCCGACTGTTTGGTGAGAATGATACGCCTCCCAGCTGATGACCGATGAACGAGACGCGACCATCCTGTAAGAAGTTTAAAAGGACATGAGAGTAAGCATTCAACAAAGAATTGATTCTCTTTAGTTTGGTTGCAGACTTTAATATATTTTGCTCAGAGTAATGAAATGTAAAACCATTTTATCAGACAACCAAGCAATTGCTTGGACGCATTACAAATTTTACTCCATCGAAGGTAGAGTTCAACAAGGTGCTTGAAAATAATACATGAATGAGAACATGTTTCAAAATTCAAATTTTGCAAATGTGGGTTACAAGCGCCGCACATCTTATGTATCAATTCCAGTGGTTGGTCATCAGGGCCTGCTAGGCCTTCTTTGTTGGCCTAAAAAATATCTGAATCATAGACTGATGTTAATTTAATTATTTCTATGAATAATTATTAAATAATTCAGAATTATCTGTCAACTTCCTTTCATTGCTATTCCCTTGGCTGTGCTGCTTCCAGATTGTGTTTTCATATTTAAACATTTAACCAATCACATTTCAGCCATTTTTTGTTGTTGTTGCCAAGGTCAGAAATCTACCTGGAGGTCTTGATAGCCATAAGCCCTGTAGCGAAGCATAAGTGATGTTAAATCAATTTAACCAATCAGAATTAGGGGCAATTTAGAGTGTCCAATCAGCATACCATGCATGTTTTTGGAATGTGGCGGAGTACCCGAAGGAAACCCACGCAGGCCCGGAGAGAACATGCAAACTCCACACAGGTGGACTGACCTGGAGTTGAACGCAAGACCCCAGAGCTGTGAGGCCGACGTGATATAACCACTCGCACCACCGGGCCGCCTCATTTCAATTTAAATGTTGGTTTTCCATGCTAATGCTAATTCCTTTCTTCCAAAATGTGGGGGTAACGTTCCCCTCTCTGTAACAAATTTTATAGTTTTCAGTTTATCACTTCACTAACATTTACAAATACGTATGTTATGATGCAATGCTAATCCAGGAAGTCCTTGAATATATGATTTTATCATTTTTTACCATGAAATGTTGCAACCACCGCAGTAATTCCCACAGAAATACATTACATGATTGCTTGTGTTTAAAACTGTTCAGGCCCCCATTAACCATGTGACCACCCAGCGGCAAGATTGCAATTCTCTTTCTATATAGCTCAGGTTCCAGAGTAATGCAGACAAAGAAGACGTTAAAATGTTTATATTGCACCAAGCAGCCAAACCAAATCTTGACAATTTTTGTACAAAACTCAGATACAAAACATCAACCATGTTGTTGGATTGCAGGTTAAGTTGATATTTTGTTTAAAATTAATCGAGTTGCTGCCTTCACTATCGTCACACCTTGACATAATTTCAGTCCACAGCTATGTACGTATTTGCTGCACAATGCAAAGACATTAAAAAGCTAATTCAATCATTCATTTTCTGTACTTATTGTGTTTTATTAAATTTAAATCTTTATATCATATTCCTATTGTATACAATAAGGGTATGACATAAAGATTTTAACCCATTTTAATAATTATATGTCAATATGTAGAATATTGACAATAATAATTCTAATAATTATTGTTATTAAAATGGGTCAGAAATGGTGGGGGATTCCTCAATTCGATGTTGATCATAAAGGTAAAGAAATCAGCTATTGTAGATTTCTGACATCTTTGGCAGAGTATTTTCCAAAAGGGCAATTTTTAAATATTTTGTGATATTTAATCTAGGTTAATGGAACTTTGAATTGAAAACAAATTGTTTATGTCTATAACATTTAGCGTTTCAGCAACCTGCTTAGATTTGCAAATGTCAAAAGAGGCGCATCCTTGGATGTGATTCTTACACATTATTATTTTTTGTTTTTATGCTACTGATATTAGTATCAGAAGCATCTATGGTGCAGCACTAAAATGCTGGCATCGGCATCAGCGAGTACAAACAAATAATGCGCCAATCCCATTTACTGGCACAAATACGGAACTGTTAACGCAATGCATTGTGTCACCTCTCTCACTGCTGTGTGATCACGCATTAAGTGCATGCCATGCCAAGCATATCTTGCTGTTTGCCTGCTTCAGGCCAATGAGGGTAGGGCAATACCCTCGTTTAACTAATGACGTGAAAGCTTTTACATTCTCATCTCATCTCATTTACTGAAGCGATTCATCCTCATTAAGGTCGCAGGGGGTGCTGGAGCCTATCACAGCTGACTCTGGCGCAGAGGCGGGGGACACCCTGAATCGATGGCCAGCCAATCGCAGGGGACAAGAAGATGGACAACCATACGCACTCACACCCATACCTAGGGACAATTTAGAGTTTCCAATACGTCTACCATGCATGTTTTTTGGAATGTGGGAGGAAACCAGAGTACCCGGAAGAAACCCACGCGGGGGAGAACATGCAAACTCCACACAGGTGGACGTGACCTGGATTTGAACCCAGAACCCGAGAGTTGAGGCCGACGCGCTAATCACTCGCTACAACGGGCCGCCTCGCTTTTACATTCATTTTAGATTTTCAGATTAAACTTTATTCATCTTGAGAAATTCACTTTCTGGACCTCTTTGTCCTCACAAGGGTTGAAAGGGGTGCTGGAGCCTAACCCAGCTGCCTTTCAAGCACGAGGCAGGGAACATCCTGAATCGGTTGCCAGCCGATCACAGGGCACAAGGAGAGAGACAACCATTCACGCTTACACTCACCTAGGGGCAATTTAGAGTGTCCAACCAGCCTACCTTGACCATGCATATCGTTGGAATGGGGGAGAAGACTAGAGTACCCAGAGAAAACCCACGCAGGCCCGGGAGAACATGCAAACACCACACAGGTGCACCAACCTGGATTTGAACCCAGGATCCCAGAACTGTGAGGCCGATGCACTAACCCCTCAGTCACTGGGCTGCCTTAGCCTTCTCATGCTATGGGAAAAAACAATCGTGCCAAATGATTGAAAATGCTAGCAATCCAGGCAAAAAAAATCCTAACAGAAATTTCAGCGATTACAACAGCGTGAAATCTTTCTAAAAATTAGTTTCAATTCATCAAATTTAATTAAGCCTCTATGAAGTTAGGATTGATTCTGTTGGTTGCTATTGATTTATAAAACCATGAAACAATAAAATTATAATGCATTTTTTGGGTTGTAATTTTTTTTAGCAGAGTTGGGAATATTTTAAGATGAATCATGATATACAATTTATGTTGCTCAGTAAGGTGGACTTTTTTTAACAATGACCATGTGTTTGTTTTCTTTTCGTTTTTGATACATTTTGTTGATATATTGGTTGAGTGTTTCGCACGTGAGCCTTCCAACTGTAGGGTTGAGGGTTTGATCCCAGGTCCAGACATTTGTGTGAGGGGTTTGCATGTTCTACCTGGGCTTACATGGGTTTTCCTCCCAAATGCCAAACACATGCATGGTAGGCTGATTGGACACTCTAAGTTGCCCCTAGTTATGAGTGTGAGCGTGAAAGGTTGTCCATCTCCTTGTAACCTGCTTTTGACTAGCCACCAATTCCTGGGTGTGCCACGCCTGGCGTGTGCGGTCGATTGGTCGCCGGTCTTTTGGTCGCCCGGACCGCGACAACGGGCGACCAAAAGACCGGCGACAAAACAAAGTAAAACAACACGGTCTACGCATCAATAAAAGCCAACAATGGCCATGAGCAGTTTCACTGAGTGTATAAGAATTTGTATGTACATGAGTTGTCCCCTTAGGAAGGTACGTCAGTCAGGGTCTTAACAAGTTCTCCAACAAAAAACAATAAAAGTCCGGGAAATTTGGAGCTTTTCTTTAGCCTAATAATTAATAGGGCATTAAGTATGACTAAATAGTAATTTGCAGTTTGTATTTAGGGAATTTGACTAACGATTTAAATGGTATTTATCAATAACCTTCCGGGCGACCAAAAGACCGGCGACCAAAAGATCGGCGACCAATCGACCGTGTACCCACGCCTGGTGCCTGAAAGTCAGCTGGGATAGACCCTTGATCTCAGAGAAATGAGAAATGTGCTAACCAGTCAGCAACAGCGTTGCCATATGGACAATCAGATCACTGATTAGAAGAATGAATTGAACTGAATTGAATTCAATTGAATACAGCAGAACAGAACATTCTTTATTTGTTCCCCATGTGGGAAAATAACCCCTAAACCCCCACCACAGCACATATAAACATAGTAATATAAATTAATAACAAATGAAAGAGCACACAAAAAACGTTATATAGAATAAAGAATATTAAAAGTAATAATCAGAAGACTTATGTGCTAAAACGAGTGCAATTGTTTTCAGAACAATTTCACTATATAAATGGCTCTAAATGATAACTCAATTATTGAAATAGCTTAGAATTAATTTGATAATTAGCTGGCCACCTCGTGGTGTAGAGGTTCACTCGACTGTCTTCAGTGTGGGCAAGCGCAGGCTCGATTTCCGCTAGTGGCGGTATGATTGGGATTGTGGATGGTTGTTTGTCGGTCTGAGTGCCCTACGACTGACTGGAGACCACTCTAGGGTCTGTGTTAGGCTCCAGCAACCCTTTCAAGGATGTCAAGGATGGACAGTATGGAAGATGAATGATAATTGGCTTTTCATTAATCCATTATTTTTTTAAGCTTCTTAACCCTTGTCTGCGTAAGTCAAAAGATGCTGCAGAATAGCATTGTTCCATTCATAGCTCACGACAAAAGTGCAGTGAAGGGCAATTAACCCTCTGAGGCTCAAAGAAAAATGTAGTCACGGAAACTCCGATATTTGGAGGAAATTATCCCATGGAGTCATTATATACATGGAATGTGATTATCATTTAGTTGCTCCAAATCGGCAACACCTGCTTCGAGAGGATTAAAGTTAATATGATAGAAAACGACTGAACAAAAGGCAATTAAATATAGCAGACATCACTGTGTCTTTTATTCAGAAAATGAATCCAAAAGGTTTACGGCAGCCTGCATTGCATTATTGGATCTTTGCAATAGGATTTCAAAAAGATGAAAAATTAATTCTGACTCCGTTGCAGTCATGTAATGCAGCATGTGTTGCCAGGAGATGGCAAGAGGGATCCACTACATAAAAAAAAGAAAGGGGATATCCCTATGTGTATGCGTGTGTGCAGAGCTGTACACCCATTGGAGCCAATCAATTCACCTGCACCAACACATGGGAGGGTTAAACCAAGCAAAGCAATTGCACATGTTATGGAAAGGCTTCCCTCATATTCTTCCACGGCACATTGCATTTAGCAACGCACAGTGCAAATGCTGCATTCATTCAGAAATCGTGGCACCACGCGTCGCTTCGCATTTTGCACCATCGCAGAGACTCTCTAGTATATTTTGGATGGGAGGGAGGGGGTACTATTGGTCGAGGGCAGGCCTGGTTCTAAATGCAGGGCACAAGCTCACCTTTAACGTCGTGTTGGGGTAGCTGACGGGCACCTTGTGGAAAGTACTGTTGGAAAGCACCGCCTGTCTGATGTCTTCGAAGATGGTGATGATATCATCCAGGAGGCAGCGCTTGTCCCTGTGGCTCAACACGCAGAGGTGCGCGAACGTGTAGTTGAATCCTTTGTAATTGACCCGCAAATCCAACACCTGCTTGTGAACTTGCACCACCTGATCGGCCACCTCTAGGATGTTCCCCCCGGACTTGGCCAGCAGGATCAGCCTGCCATATCTGCCCGGCGTGTGCAAATCCGAGTACAATTTATGCTTGGACTGGTCGATGTGAAAGAGGCTGTTGGCCAGACTTCGTTCAATCTTTGCCAGACTGTGCGTCGGGGCCACCAGCAACTCGAGGTCCGTCTCGGGCTTGAATCGGCTCAGCACCGTAGATCCGAAAATAATGGTGAGAACTGCGGGCACGGTGAGAAAGAAAACGGGGTGTCTGCTAACAAACAAGCCTAACCAGTAGAAGGAAGCCTTGAGCCCTCTGTGTATCACTTGCCGCAGCATCCTCCAAAAAATCCAGCTCGCAGATGCCCCGTCTCCTCCGATGAAGCACATGTGACATCAGACTCCCGTTTCCCAGCTTGGTCCAATTCGTAAGAGAAATAACGCCATGCACACATGCGCGCGCGCACATACACACACCTGGAAAGACAGCATTGCAGCAATTTGCTGCGAGACGCGACGAGTCACACGGACAGTCGGACAGTCCCTAATTCAATCCTTCATCCGCCTCTTCTTTTCTCCAAAAGGATCCCCCTTGTCTCGTTTCAAGCCATAGCGCCCGTGTGCGGGGAGGCGAGGGGGGTGGGGAGCCGCGCAAGCCCACTTTACTGGATCTGCTGCACACCATTGACGAGTCGCGGCGGTGCTATGCGTGCATGTGCGCGGCTCCTGTCTGCCGCCACGCGTTCCGTCGCCGGTGGAGCCTGATTCACGGACTTGATTGAAAGCGCCTGACGTTGCAGAGATGGGTGCAACCCAACGCATTTGCCAGGTGCTGCCTGGTTATTTAAGCAACCGTGGCGGCAACGTGTTAACATCTGCAGGTGTCGCTGGGCGGGGGGTGGGTTCGGGGGTGAGCCTCGTTAAACGGAGATTCGTGCTGAGTGGGTTGCATTTGGTCAGGCCATGTGGTGCCGTGAGGGTCAAAGTTGCAACACTCATGGTGTATATCTTTCTTTGTTATTTATGGTAAGAGCATGGTACATTTACTGAATGGCAGTGGTTAGCACGCTCGCTTCACGGTTCTGCGATTTGGGGCTCAAACTCTTCTTGGTGGTTTCCGTGCTTCTTGTGAGGAGTTAATGTTTTTCCCATGTTCACGTTAGTTTCCTCGAGGTACTTTCCTTCCATATCCCAAAAAGTTTTATGGTGGGCTGGTTGATTATTCAAAATTGACCCTAGGTAATGAGTGCGAATGGTGGTTCGTCTTGCTGTGCCCTGCGATTGGCCAACAACCAAATCAGGGAGACCATTGCCTCCTGCCCATGGTTTCCTCGGATAGGCTCCAGCGACGAACCCTGCAACCCTTGCAAGGTTAAGAGGAATGGAAAATGAATGAATGAAACGGCAAGTGTAGACAGGGCCACCTTATCCAACGAGCTAAGGTGGGCTGAAGCAAGAATGGCCTAATTCTCTGTTAGCACCCCCTGAAATACACCACCCCCTCGTGACCTGCGATCGGCTGGCCACTGATTTAGGGTGTCCCACGCCTCTGGCCCAAAGTCAGCTAGGATAGGCACCAGCACTCCCCGCGACCCTTGTGAGGATAAGCCGTTCAGAAAACAAAGCTTGAATTAGAACTATTTCTTGGTGCTTTTGGCAGCCCCCTGATGGTGAAGGAGCCCTTAGCAGCCGCTTAATTTGCTGATGTCCTGCCACCCTTGTGAGGATAAGCCAGAGGTGGGCAAACCAGTCCCCGAGGGCCACTGTGGGTGCAGGTTTTTGTTCCAACCGATCCAACACAAACAGTTCAACCAATGAGGTTTCTGCTGAAACAAGAAGCACCTGACTGCAATCCACTGACTGCACTTCTAAGATACCAGATTGGTGGAAAGGTTTCCTCTTATAGGTTGGAACGAAAACCCGCACCCACTGCGGCCCTTTCTGGAATAGTTTGCCCACCCCTTGGATGACCGGTTCAGAAAAAGAATGTATGTATCATTGTTAAACAAAAATGTGCCTAAGCCTATTGGCTGCAGAGATCGAAACCAGTTCATCATTTCATTCATGCAATGCTTTAAAAAGTTAACTTAAATTGGTGATATGCATTAAGACTTTGGAGTTAGAATTGGCGAAAAAATATAAATAGATGACACACATAGTAGGGTTATCAACTCAGGCAGACAGAAACTATTCCAGTAACAGTTTGAATATGCACTAGTGCGTAATTAAGAACCAGTACAGTGCTTGACTCCCAGCACACACAGAGATGCATGTCATAAACAGGAAAATAACCTATTCAGCAGCCGACCACTTCCTTTAATTAAGTGCATGACAATTGGATATTTTGTATACATACTGGGTGAGGGCAAATACAAAAGGCTATATTTTATTATATGAAATTATGTGAAAGCCGCTAGTTACTGAGTAGGATAACAGTTACATCTGCAGAAAAAGGTTGGAGACAAAGCACCATTCAGTTGAATCAGAAAATGTCTCAAATCTTTTGAATGCAAGTGTATGCTGAATGTGTTTTTCCTCATGGTGTGTTGGATGTTTTCAAAGAATTGGGGCTTTAGGAAGACATATGAGAATATATCTATTATCATTAACAATTTATACAATGCAATTCCTGACCAGTCCAGGGTAAACCTGCTTGTTGCCCAATTAGTGTGGATGTACTCCTTTTAACTGCAAAATATATATATTTTTAATTTTTTTTACAACAAATGGAAACATTGTTAAACTTGTTTTAGCCACACCATTTAGGAATTTCTGCGATCATAGAATTTCATAAGCCTTCATAATAAATGGTGAAAGTGCAGTTTTGGGCAATTACTAGCAAATTATGTCAATGCTCCAATTTGGTATGAATATGCATGTCATTTTTGATTCCTTTTGCTAAATTTGGAATAAATACCATAACGATGTTTATTGAAAGTGTGTAGCAAACAAAGCAAACAATCTGTCTGTTGATGAATTTACTTCTGTTATGTCTGAATTGAAGCTTTTTAATTTGGATGAACTGGAATCAATACTAATACAGTTGAATGTTAACGTGTCTGTCAGTCACTTTACTCATGTGGCTAACTGCTTATTGACTAGTCAGGGTTTAAACTTTATCCTCGAGTCCTACTAGGAAGGTCCTACCTCTAAAAATCTATATCTTTTAACGAGACAATCTTGTCCTTAGTTTACTCACTTTTAAGTTAAAAAAAGAATGTCAGTCATTTTTCGTGGCAATTTACAGTTATTATTATTTTAAGTTATAGCTACACATTCATTTTTCTTTTCTTTTGCTTATCCATTATCAGGTCATGCACCAGACATGCTCGGACTTCCTCATGTGTGTGACATTCTCAGGCAAGCTAGTAGAGATGACCTCACCATTGGCTTGAGGGTCTGTCTCCCAGTGGAACACACCCTAAACAACTCACCTCACTAAACAGATGCCCACGTCGCCATATCATTCTTCTGTTGTTGGGAAGAAGGATAACTCTTTACTAAACGTTCTGCAGAAGAAACTCACTTTAGCCACTTGTGTGCATGATTTGCTTTGTTACTCACAACCCAGTTATTGACCACAAGCAGAGGCCCAGCTTCGCCAGTTCCACCTGCTTGGGCGACAAAGCCTCTCCACTTACAAAGCAGCCGCGGGGGCAGTTTCTCATGGTACCTCTACTTGTGTCCTCTCTGGGTCTCCGTATTAAGGTTGATGCAAAGGTACAAAGCCAAGTTTGGACAATCGCCCCCGGGCCATAAAGGCCGCCAAGTGTTTGCGTCTTTATGGTGCTTTAAATAAACAAAGTATTTTTTGTCTAAAGGTTTTGCATGTACCGAATAAATGAGCCCAAAGTTGGACTTTTTGACCTTAAAAATGCAACGGACAGTTAGAAAAATCGATTGTTTGAAAAACTGGGGCCCAAATTCAAAAATCTAACACAGTAACATCCTATAGCCGTACATTTGCAATTTCTTGTTCGAAACCGCATTCAAATCAGATGTACGGTGTTGTCTCCATGTTGTCCGATGTTAACGGACAAACACACAGACATTCTCAGAAATTGTAATATGTATCGATACAGTGGGGCAAATAAGTATTTAGTCAACCACCAATTGTGCAAGTTATCCTACTTGAAAAGATCAGAGAGGCTTGTAATTGTCAACATGGGTAAACCTCAACCATGAGAGACAGAATGTGAGAAAACCCCCAGAAAATCACATTGCTTGATTTTTAAAGAATGTATTTGCAAATCATGGTGGAAAATAAGTATTTGGTCACTACCAAAAGTTCATCTCAATACTTTGTTATGTACCCTTTGCTGGCAATAACGGAGGCCAAACGTTTTCTGTAACTCTTCACAAGCTTTTCACACAATGTTGCTGGTATTTTAGCCCATTCCTCCAAGCAGATCTCCTCTAGAGCATTGATGTTTTGGGGCTGTCGTTGGGCAACACAGACTTTCAACTCCCTCCACAGATTTTCTATGGGGTTGAGATCTGGAGACTGGCTAGGCCACTCCAGGAACTCATTTTGACGCCATGGAGTGAGCTCTTGCATGGAGCCCCAGATCGAGGGAGATTATCAGTGGTCTTGTAAGGCTTCCATTTTCTAATAATTGCTCCCACAGTTGATTTCATTACACCAAGCGTTTTACCTATTGCGGATTCAGTCTTCCCAGCCTGCTGCAGGTCTACAATTTTATCTATGGTGTCCTTCGACAGCTTTTTGGTCTTGGCCATAGTGGAGTTTAGAGAGTGAGAGACTGGGGTTGTGGACAGGTGTCTTTTATACCAATAATGAGTTAAAACAGATGCTATTAATACAGGTAATGAGTTGAGACCTCGTTAGAAGTTAGACCTCTTTAACAGCCAGAAATCTTGCTTGTTTGTAGGTGACCAAATACTATTTATTTTCCACTCTAATTTGGAAATACATTCTTTAAAAATCAAAGAGTGATTTTCTGTGTTTTTTTTCCACATTCTGTCTCTCATGGTTGAGGTTTAACCATGTTGACAATTACAGGTCTCTCTAATCTTTTCAAGTAGGAGAACTTGCACAATTGATGGTTGACTAAATACTTATTTGCCCCACTGTAGGTAAGGATGGACTGGTAAAACGATTGATTCATCTTTTGGCTTTGCTCCCTCTTCAATAAGAAAAGTCACATCAATGCAGACACTGTGTCAAT
This sequence comes from Stigmatopora argus, assembly GCF_051989625.1. Lineage (NCBI taxonomy): Eukaryota > Metazoa > Chordata > Actinopteri > Syngnathiformes > Syngnathidae > Stigmatopora > Stigmatopora argus. The sequence goes on along the minus strand of NC_135405.1, from coordinate 4,010,824 downwards.
CTCGCTGTCGATCTGCTCCATTTCCTCCACTTTTGGAAAGACCCTAAAATACTTGAGTCAATCCAGTTGGCTAATCCAGGGTCTCCAGAAAATCAACCTAATGCAATCTAAGATAGGAAAAGACCACACATATGTTGTTGTACACACTTATTTTCCATCCTCATCAAATATAATTACAAAATGTGTGACATCTTGATCTTTGAGTACTTACAAGCAAATTTATACATTTTGTCTGCAGATTTGTCTGCACTACCGTGGACAGAAATTCAAGCATTGACGAACCATAAGTATTGGCATGGTGGGCAATTGGTTAGCAGGTGTGCTCAAAGTACAAATGATGCAAGTTCGAATCAAGGCTTTGACCTATCTGAATTGTTTTTAAATACTGCATTTTCTACCAGTAAATGAGTGAAATATGATTTTTTAAATCATTTTTCCCACATTCCAAAATTAGGCATGGTAGGCTAAGTAAATACTCAAAACTCTAGCCAGGCTTAAATGTGAATCTTAATGTTGCTTTCTCACCACATTCGATACCAGGGATGGGCAATTAGACCACAAAGCCCCAAAGTGAGTGCAGGTTTTTAGTCTAATCAAACATAACGACTCCTTTTCACCAATCCGGTGTCTTACAATTCTAATCAGTTGATTGCAGTCAGGTGCTGCTTGTTTCCTGCGATTGGCTTGCCACCAATTCAGGTTGTCCCCCGTCTCATGCCGTAAGTCAGCTGGGATAGGCTCCAGCACCTCCCACGACCCTTGTGAGGATAAAAGCAGTTTATATTTGTCATGGATTTTGATTGATGCCCCCTTTTTTGGAAACTACAGAAGCAAACACATGCAGATGTTTAATAATTAATAATGCTACCATACGAGGAGCACTACAGCTAACGCCTCAGCACTATGCACAGCATGCTTTCTGAATCTGCAGATGCAATATATAAAAATCCCCTGAAGGATTGGATTTGAATTTGTGCACGAGTGCTATAATTGCTCCGTTTTTTTCCACCAGTCATCCCAAAAAAATGGTGTATTCCTAAGGCAGATATAAAGTGCTTGAGAACAGAAAAATGTATGAATGTTGAGTCTAGTTGAGGTATATTCCATTCTTGTGGGGAGGCACTATAAATTAGGTAATATGGTATTCTAATTTACAACCATTTCAATGAACCACCACCAGATAATAGTACTAGTTTCCTTTATTTTGTAAAGATAACAGCTACAGTACTAGAGAAGAAAAGAATGCAGTGAAGTAAACAATGATGGATCTCCATCTATCCATTTATCAGAGAGTGCAGACATGGAGTTTCTCTGCTAGTGTTCATCACATCATCACTTCTGCAAAATGTATTGGTTAATGAATTCATTTTGTTCAGATTCTACCTTAGACAGGGTTTCATACTCAATGTGATATCTCTTAAGTTGCATCATCTTCTCTGCAATGAGCGCTGAGAGTTGCTGTTGCTGAGCTTCGCGTTGCTTTGCCATGAACTTCAACAGGTTTCTTGTTCCAAGGGCCTTCAATTTTTCTCTCTCGGTCTCATTTGCCAACTCATCCACGAGGTCCATGAGACCACCAATTATTTTCAGAAACTGCACAATTTTGTCCAAAAATTCTTTGCAGTCTTCTTTGAGCTCTGCTGTCTTTTGGCTGACATCTGGCTCAAGGGCTCGTAGCTTGTTGAGTTCATCAAAATAGCAGCCTACCTCTGCCAAAGCCTCTTTAGCCATAGTCTGTATGGAAAAAAAAAACCTTGATTCAGTAGATGTACCCTGTATTTTGTATTTTTTTTGTATACCACATGTAAATGGTTCTGTTAATAAAAATAACAAAGCAAATTATACATTCATTTCATTTCTGAATATATAACTATATGTATTTAATTTATAAATTATATTGTATTTGTTTAAAATAACAAGGCAGCCTGGCGGATGGGTGGTTAGGACAGGGGTGGGCAAACTATTCCACGGGTTTTCATTCCAACCCATTAAGAGGGCACCTTTTCGCCAATCTGGTGTCCTACAAGTGCAATCAGTGGATTGCAGTCAGTTGCTTCTTGTTTTCTGCAAAAATCTCATTGGTTAAACTGTCTGTGTTATATCGGTTGGAACAAAAACCTGCACCCACAACGGCCATCGGGGACCGGTTTGCCCATCCCTGGTTTAGAGTTCTGTGTGGAGTTTGCATGTTCTCCCCAGGCCTGCGTGGGTTTCCTCTGGGTACCCTGGCTTCCTCCCACATTTAAAAAAAATCCATGGTAGGCTGATTGGACACTCTAAATTGCCCCTAGGTATGGGTGTGAGTCTGCATTGGTTGTTTGTCTCCTTGTGCCCTGCGATCGGCTGGACACCGATTCAGCGTGTCCCCCGCCACTGGCCCAGAGACAGATGGGATTTGCTCCAGCACCCCCCGCGACACTAATGAGGATAAAGCTGTTCATAAAACGCGATGCGACTAAATAAAAATATAAAAACACTACAGGAAACACCAGGCCAAAATGTATTATTGACGTCTTTTTTCCTCCTTATAGTCATTTTGTTACATGAGTGTTAAAATATGGTTAGCTTGACTCAAACATACTTTCGAGCTGTAGGCAAAGATTTTAGAGGCTCCGACTGCATCAGCTATTAGAGTCCGCCGGAGATGAACAGAAGGAGGCTACTTCACCCGTTTATGGCCGAGGCGGGGAAAGTCAGAAAAAAACTCGTTTGTTCACCAAAAAAAGCTCTAAATTGACGATGAACTAGAGATTAACTCTCGAATAACTTACTGGTTAAATTCGGGAGATGAAAACAGTGTCCCGGAAACAATGCGGAACTATCGCCACCTCAGCATTCCGTCTCCCAACAACTGTAAACGAAGACGCGTGGTGATGATGTCATCATCAAATGCCCGTCGTTCGCGAGTGCAAATCCTCTGACCAAATTGTATAGTTGTTACCTTTTGTGTCAAACATCGATGATTTTGTTTTCGGTAATTATATTAACTACACATAGAGAGCCGGTAAAGGAGTTGGAATAAAAGCCTTAATTTAGAATGTGTGAATCGGTATCTCGAATACTGATCGGGGTAAAAAATAATAATAATAATTAAATAAATTGGGACAGTAGTATTGTGTGAGTTCTGCACTCGTTTTCACTTCATTTTCCCTTTCGAGACGTGTTTATGACACAACGCCTTAATATGGCATCATATGATTAAGTCTCATTGGCTGACATCGTCATCAGCAAAAATTCTGGGTTAACTACAAAAAAACTTTAAAAATCTTTAATTTTGAAACTGACAATAATCTTTGACAACGAATTTTATAATGAATATTTGTTTAAAACAAAATAAGTTTATAAGTTTTAAACATAACATTTCATGTATTTGTATGCATATTCCCTCCCTGAAAACCCTAAATGATTGCGATGATAAACTTTACAAACACAATGCATCACCTATTTACTCAATGCAAGACAGACAATTTAGAATAAAAACAAAGATAACTGGGTAAAGAAGGTATTTTATTGACCAAATCAATAAAAACCAATTCTTTCCCCACAAAATTTAGTGTTTCTTATTATTTGTAGCAATGCAGGATTTCATACATTTAATCTGTTCTAAAGATGGTTTTACTCTGTAACAAAAACTGTCACAATTTGGTTTAATTTGCAACAAAGATGCCAGAGTATCCGCTCCCATTGTCTTCCTATACTCTGTATGTAGTTTCCTCATGTGGCTGAAAACTCCCTCTCACCGTCAGCATTAAAGTGAGTGAGGAAGGCAGAGCAGAACTTTGTAAATCTCTTTCATCAATGGAAAGCGATCTTTCTGAAATGCACTCTTTAATTTAAATATGTGTGACCAAAAGAACTCTGGGTTAATTGGTCTTCCATCTTGGCTTTTCTGTGGGATGAGAGCATCAGGTAGTATTTACTCGCATATAAGCCGCATTTGCAGATAAAAAAAAAAGATGACTGAATTGAGGGTACAGCTTATATGCACATAAAAAGACGACATGCACTGTTTAGCAAAAAAAATGTGATTTAAAAAAAATATTTTTTTCCCATACAAAAGTTGTTATACGGCGTACACAATTTGAAATGATCAAAAAATGTATAAAATACGGACAAACCATATAAGTTGACAGGTACACAATTTCACTTCAGAATGCTCATCAGCCGTGATCGTATAGTGGTTAGTACTCTGCGTTGTGGCCGCAGTAACCCTGGTTCAAATCCAGGTCATGGCATTTAGGAAAACATCTTACTGAAAGAAAATGTTGATTTGACATTGTTCAGCAGGCCAAGGTACAAAGTGCTTCCCATGCCAGCTTGCAATTTAATATTAAAACATTTGGAAGTAACACGAAAGAAATATGACATCCTGGCAATCTCACAAAACAAAAATTGGCAAATCTATTTATGACGACGCAATGGGTAAAATGAGATCGGTTTTGCAAAAATATGGTACTTTAAAAAAAATATTTTTTTCTCGTACAAAAGTTGTTATACGGGCGTACACAATTTGAAATGATCAAAAAACGTATAAAACACAGGCAAACCATATAAGTTGACAGGTACGCAATTTCACTTCAGGATGCTCACCAGCTCTGATCGTATAGTGGTTAGTACTCTCCGTTGTGGCCGCAGTAACCCCGGTTCAAATCCGGGTCACGGCATTTAGGAAAAACATCGTAATGAAAGAAAACTGTGATTTGATATTGTACAGCAGGCCAAGGTACAAAGCTTTTCCCATGCTGTCTTGGAAGTAACACAGAGGAAACATGCCATCCTGGCAATCTCACAAAAAAAAATTGGTACATCCCTGTATGATGCCGAAATGGGTAAAACGAGATCGGTTTTGCCAAAAAATGGTACTTAAAAAAAAAAAAAAAAAATCAAGTACAAAAGTTGTTATACGGCTTACACAATTTGAAATGATAAAACAACGTATAAAATACGGGCAAACCATATAAGTTGACAGATATGCAATTTCACTCCTGACTGCTTATCAGCTGTGATTGTATAGTGGTTAGTACTCTGCGTTGTGGCCGAAGCAACCCTGGTCTGAGTCCGGGTCACGGCGTTCCGGAAAAATGACTTACTAAAAGAAAACATCGATTTGACATTTTTAAGCAGGCCAAGGTACAAAGTGGTTCCCATGCCATCTTGTAATATAATATTAAAACATTTGGAAGTGACACGAAAAAAACATGAAATCCTGGCAATCTCACAAAACAAAAATTGGAAAATATTTGTATGATGCCGAAATGGGTAAAACGAGACCGGTTTTGCCAAAAAATCGTACTTTAAAAAAAAAAAAAATTCAGGTACAAAAGTTATACTGCGTACACAATTTGAAATGATCAAAAAACGTATAAAATATAGGGCAAACCATATAAGTGGACAGGTACGCAATCTGACTTCAGGATGTTCATCAGCCGTGATCGTATAGTGGTTAGTACTCTGCGTTGTGGCCGCAGCAACCCCGGTTCGAATCCGGGTCACGGCATTTAGGAAAAAAATATTTACTGAAAGAAAACAATGATTTGACATTGTTCAGCAGGCCAAGGTACAAAACTTTTCCCATGCCATCTTATATTATAATATTAAAACATTTGGAAGTAACACGAAAGAAACATGACATCCTGGCAATCTAACAAAACAAAATTTGGCAAATCTTTGTATGACGCCATAATGCGTAAAACGAGATCGGTTTTGCCAAAATATCTTACTTTTAAAAAAATATATTTTTTCAGGTACAAAAGTTGCTATACGGCGTACACAATTTGAAATGATCAAGTAATGTATAAAATACAGGTGTTGGGGTTATTTTGGGTACTATTATAAATGTGCTTGACATATTTATCATTATAAGTGTAATATTAATCATTATAAGCAGACAAACGCTTAGCATAATTGTTACCGAAGGACACTTCCCCCTGCAGCTGGCTCCGAGGACGTTTAATTGTTTTGCCCTAGATCCGAGAATGATTGATTTGACATCTCACCCAGTCTCGGGCTCCGAGGACTGTTGATCTGGGTTCGCAATGAAGATCTGTGAAGGACTCTTAAATTGCTTTGACTTGGATTCCAGAGCAGATGGTCATAATCAAACCGATTTCCGAAAATTCTCGCATATTGTTTTAAAATAGTGTTGCTCGTTTCACCTAATATGGAAATTGTTTTGCTTGCTTGTATAAATTCTTATGCAGTTGTTTTTGGTTTTCGACCTTAATTGTTGTTTTGAAGACTTGATATGCACTTGTTGTTGCAGTTGTATTTTGACCTTAATTGTGTTATTCGGTTAGCTAATGCAATTGTTTTGAATAAGATAACCTTAATTGTTTTGATTCTAATGCAACTAAATGGCCAGAAGAGGATGTCTTTCTTTAGAATGATCCGTCACGGGGACGAGGATTGATTCCCACTTGCAAGTTAATGCTGGATTACGTGCTCCGATGTCTTCCTTTTATTAAAGTATATCTATTAATGAACCTATCATCAGGAAAACCATATAAGTTGACAGGTACGCGATCTCACTTCAAGGTGCTTATCAGCCGTGATCGTATAGTGGTTAGTACTCTGCGTTGTGGCCGCAGCAACCCCGGTTCAAATCCGGGTCACGGCATTTAGGAAGAACAGTTTTCTGAAAGAAAACATTGATTTGACATAGTTCAGCAGGCCAAGGTACAAAGTCCTTCCCATGCCATCTTGTAATATAATATATATTAACATAATAATATAAAGTATTATAATATATATCACCAGGGAGCCAAACCATTTCACGCCGATAGCATTAACCTCTCACCTGATCAAGACATTGGAGAGGATCATTCTCAATCACCTCAGCCCCCTGATGAATGCAGAGCTGGACCCTCTGCAGTTCGCCTATCGTCCAGGCATTGGTGTTGAAGATGCTACCACCTACCTGATGCACAGGTCTCTTTCACACCTGGAGAACATGGGAAGCACAGTGAGAATGATGTTTTTTTACCTCTCCAATGCGTTCAACACCATTCAGCCTGTCCTACTGAGAGGGAAACTGGAAGAGGCTGGAGTAAGGAACCACCTAGCCGCATGGATCATCGACTTCCTCACTGACAGACCACAATATGTGAGACTCCGGGACTGTACCTCTGATGTGGTAGCTTGCAGCACGAGGGCCCCATAAGGCACAGTGCTCTCCCCACTCCTCTTCTCCCTCTACACATCAGATTTCAAACATAATACAGACACCTGCCACCTCCAGAAGTTCTCTAATGACACCACTATTGTTGGAGGAGTGACGGACGGGAACGACTTGGAGTTCAGGGGAGTCATCACAGCCTTTGTTGACTGGTGTAGGCAAAACCACCTCTTCATCAACACCAGTAAGACAAACGAAATGGTCATCGATTTTCGGAGGAATCCTCAACAGACCACTCAGGTGAACATCCAGGGTACAGACATTGAAATCGTGGAGAATTTTAAGTACCTGGGTGTTCACCTCAACAACAAACTAGATTGGTCCACAAACATAGATGCCCTGTACAAAAGGGGCTAGAGCCGCCTCTACCTACTGAGGAGTCTACGGTCCTTGGAGTGTGCAGGACACTGCTGAGGACTTTCTACGACACTGTGGTGGCATGTACAGTGTTTTATGCAGTGCTCTGTTGGGGATGCGGGAGCAGGGAGAGGGACAGGAGCAGGCTGAATAAGCTGGTCAGGAGGGCCAGCTCTTTTCTGGGCTGTCCTTTGGACTCTGTGGAGGAAGTGGGAGAGCGGAGAACGCTGACCAGGATGATGTCCATCATGGACAGCACCTCCCACCCCCTGCATGAGTCTGTGGAGTCCTTCCGAAGCTCCTTTAGCAATAGACTGCGGCACCCTCATTGCAGGAAGGAGCGCTTCCGCAGATCCTTCCTCCCAGTAGCTGTCAGGCTCCTTAACAAAAAATGGCTGTAATAAGACCTACCGTCTGCATGCATGTACATTTATGTGTATGTATTTATATATGTGCTAAGCAACACGCTTATTTATTTATATATTTATTCATGTATTTATTTATTAACTTACGTATTACCTATCTATTTATGTCTAAAATGGCTTTCCTATTCCTGCATCCTCACCCTCTTGCTACTGTGACAACGAAATTTAAGCCATATAAGTTGACAGGTATGCAATTTCACTTCAGGATGCTCATTAGCCGTGATTGTATAGCGGTTAGTACGCTGCGTTGTGGCCGCAGCAACGCCGGTTCAAATCTGGGTCAAAACAAAAACAATTTACTGAATGAAAATATTCATTTGACATTTTTCAGCAGGCCAAGGTACAAAGTGCTTCCTACGCCATCTTGTAATATAATATTAAAATATTTGGAATTAACACGAAAGAAACATGAAATCCTCAATATCTCAAAAAACAAAACAAATCATTGTATGACGCCCAATATTTAAAAAAATATTTTTTTCTCGTACAAAAGTTGTTATAAAATACGGGAAAAACATATAAGTTGACAGGTACGCGATTTCACTTCTAGATGCTCGCTAGCCGTGATCGTATTGTGGTTAGTACTCTGGGTTATTGCTCCAACATCCCCGGATCAACTCCTTATCATGGCATTTAGGAAAAACAATTTACCGAAAGATAGCTATGATTTGAAATTGTTCACCAGGCCAAGGTACAAAGCGCTTCCCTTACCATCTTGTAAAATAATATTAAAACATTTGGAAGTAACACAGAGGAAACATGCCATCCTGGCAATCTCACAAAACAAAAATTGGCAAATCGCTGTATGACGCCGAAATGGGTAAAACGAGATCGGTTTTGCCAAAAAATGGTACTTTTAAAAAATATATTTTTCCATGTACAAAAGTTGTTATACGGCGCACACAATTTGAAATGATAAAAAAACATATAAAATACGGGCAAACCATATAAGTTGACAGGTACGCAATTTCACTTCAAACTATGTAATTATCAGCCGTGATCGTATAGTGGTTAGTACTCTGCGTTGTGGCCGCAGCAACCCGGGTTCGAATCCGGGTCACGGCATTTAGGAAAAATGATTAACTGAAAGAAAACATTGATTTGACATTGTTCAGCAAGCCAAAGTACAAAACACTTCCCATGCCATCTTGTAATATAATATTAAAACATTTGGAAGTAACACGAAAGAAACATATTATCCTGGCGATCTCACAAAACAAAAATTGGCAAATCTTTGTATAACGCCGAAATGGGTAAAACGAGATCGGTTTTGCCAAAAAATCCTACTTTTAAAAAAATTAATTGTTTCACGTAAAAAAGTTGTTATACGGCGTACACAATTTGAAATGATAATTATTATTGCCGCTCATTTCAAAGGGAATGGCTTGCCTCTTCTTTGCACCTCCCTCACTAGAAGCCTTTCGCTTTTTACCAACCATATTGAATAATGGCTGCACGAGATATTTCATGATAAAAATGAAAAAGGTTCTTTGCGCACTGGAGATACGTCACGCACTTACGCAACTTACGCAACTTACGCATTGCAACGAACTGGGCAGAGGAAGGTGGATGCTGGGTGAGCTGAGCGCTCACAGCGCCAGGCGTCGGTATTAGAGGCGGAAAGAAGCACTACTCAGAAAAAGGCGCGCAATACAAAATCGAACTTACGAACATTTTTCGACATTAACGCAATTTGCAGAAATGTTCGTATGTACCATTGTTCGTAAGTCGAATGTTTGTAAGTAGGGGAGCGTCTGTACTCAATTTGAAATGATCAAAAAACGAATAAAATACGGGCATACCATTTAAGTTGACAGGTACACGATTTCACTTCAGCGTGCTAGTCAGCCGTGATCATATAGTGGTTAGTACTTTGCGTTGTGGCCGCAGCAGCCCGGTTCAAATCCGGGTCACGGCATTTAGGAAAAACAGGTTACTGAGAGAAAACATTGCTCTGACATTGATCACCAGGCCATGGTACAAAGCCCTTCCAATGCCATCTTGTAATATAATATTACAACATTTGCCAGGATGTCATGTTTCTTTTGTGTTACTTCCAAATGTTTTAATATAATATTGCAAGATGGAATGGGAGGCTCTTTGTAACTTGGCTTGCTGAACAATGTCAAATCAATGTTTTCTTTCAGTTTATTGTTTTTCCTAATTGCCGTGACCCGGATTTGAACAGGGGTTGCTGCGCCCACAACGCGGAGTACTAACCACTATACGATCACGGCTGATGAGCAACCTTAAGTGAAATCGCGTACCTGTCAACTTATATGGTTTGCCCGTATTTTATTTTTATTGTGAGGGCTAATTCCCCAATATCAAAATAATCTTCAAGCAGAGGAGGCACCGAGCATGTAATAGTTTTAGACTCCGTCGGCCTTCTCGGAGTGGTGCGTGGCAGGTTGCGTTGCACGACCGTCGTGGCTCGCTAGCTTCTTTGTCTCTTGTTCGCCCCCACCCTTCCGAAAAGAGTGAAGCAGACGGACAGAGCCCACGTCGATCTGGTAGCTCTACTTTGCCAAATACACATCCGAAAAGGGGACCGCGAGCACTTTTATTCAAGGTAGGCGGAGACAAACTTTAGGCGGGAACAACAAGGGGAGGTGCTATATACAAAGTGATGACAGACCTTGACCAGTAGGTATCACACGGTTTTGCAAAAACATCATACTATTTAAAAAATAGCTTTTTTCACGTACAAAAGTTGTTATACCGCGTACACAATTTGAAATGATCAAAAAACGTTGCCGCAGCAACCCCGGTTCGAATCCGGGTCATGGCATTTGGGAAAAATAACTTACTGGAGGAAAATATTGATTTGACATTTTTCAGCAGGCCAAGGTACAAGCACTTCCTTTGCCATCATGCAATATAATATTAAAACATTTGGAAGTAACACGAAGGAAACATGTTATCCTGGCAATCTCACAAAACAAAAATTGGCAAATCTTTTTATGACGCCGAAATGGGTAAAACGAGAGCGGTTTTGCCCAAAAATCGTACTTTTTAAAAATATTTTTTTCACATACAAAAGTTGTTATATGGCGTATATAATTTGAAATGATCAAAAAACGTATAAAATACGGGCAAACCATATTAAGTTGACAGGTAGGCAATCTCACCACAAGTTTCTCATCAGCTGTGATCGTATAGTGGTTAGTACTCTGCGTTGTGGCCGCAGCAACCCCGGTTCAAATCCGAGTCACGGCATTAAGGAAAAAAAGCTTAGTGAAAGAAAACTATTATTTGACATTGTTCACCAGGCCAAGGTACAAAGTACTTCCTATTCCATCTTGCAATATAATATTAAAACATTTGGACGTAACACGAAAGAAAGACATTACATCCTGGCAATCTCACAAAACAAAAATTGGCAAATCTTTGTATGACGCCGAAATGGGTAAAACGATAGCGGTTTTGCAAAAAAATCATACTATTAAATAAAAAAAAAACACACACAAAAGTTGTTATACGGCCTACACAATTTGAAATGATCAAAAAAGGTGTAAATTACGGGCAAACCACATAAGTTGACAAGTATGCGATTTCACTTCAGGATGGTCATCAGCTGTGATCGTATAGTGGTTAGTACTCTGCGTTGTGGCCGCAGCAACCCCGGTTCGAATCCGGGTCACGGCATTTAGGAAAAAATGATTTACTGAAAGAAAACAATGATTTGACATTGTTCACCAGGCCAAGGTACAAAGAGCCTCCCATGCCATCTTATATGCAATATTATATTAAAACATTTGGAAGTAACACGAAATCGCGTACCTGTCAACTTATATGTTTTATGTTTTTTTTTAAAGTACGATTTTTTTGGCAAAACTGATCTCGTTTTACCCATTTCGGCGTCATACAAAGATTTGCCTATTTTTGTATTGTGAGATTGCCAGGATGTCATGTTTCTTTCGTGTTATTTCCAAATGTTTTAATATTATATTACAAGATGGCATGCGAAACACATTTTACCTGGGCCTACTGAACAATGTCAAATCAAGGATTTCTTTTAGTGAATTGTTTTTTCCTAAATGCCGTGACCTGGATTTAAACCGGGGTTGCTGCGGCCACAGCGCAGAGTACTAACCACTATACAATCACAGCTGATGAACCTACTGAAGTGAAATCGCGTACTTGTCAACTTATGTGGTTTGCCCGTAATTTACACCTTTTTTGATCATTTCAAATTGTGTACGCCGAATGACAACTTTTGTATGTGAATTTTTTTTTTTTTAATAGTATGATTTTTTTGCAAAACCGCTATCGTTTTACCCATTTCGGCGTCATACAAAGATTTGCAAATTTTTGTTTTGTGAGATTGCCAGGTTGTCATGTCTTTCTTTTGTGTTACGTCCAAGTGTTTTAATATTATATTGCAAGATGGAGTGGGAAGTGCTTTGTACCTTGGCCTGGTGAACAATGTCAAATAATAGTTTTCATTGACTAAGTAGTTTTTCCTAAATGCCGTGACCCGGATTTGAACCAGGGTTGCTGCGGCCACAACGCAGAGTACTAACCACTATACGATCATGGCTGATGAGAAACTTGTGGTGAGATTGCGTACCTGTCAACTTATATGGTTTGCCTGTATTTTACACGTTTTTTGGTCATTTCAAATTGTGTACGCCGTATAACAACTTTTGTACGTGATTTTTTTTATTTTATTTAAAAAGTAAGATTTTTTGGTAAAACCACTCTCGTTTTACCCATTTCGGCATCATACAAAGACTTGCCAATTTTTGTTTTGTGAGATTGCCAGGATGTCATGCTTCTTTCGTGTTACGTCCAAATGTTTTAATATTATATTGCAAGCACTCTGTACCTTGGCGTGCTGAACAATGTCAAATGAATGTTTTCTTTCTGTGAATCGTTTTTCCTCAATGCCGTGACCCGGATTTGAACCGGGGTTGCTGCGGCCACAACGCAGAGTACTAACCACTATACGATCACGGCTGATGAGCATACTGAAGTGAAATCGCTTACATGTCAACTTATATGGTTTGCCCGTATTTTATACGTTTTTTGATCATTTCAAATTGTGTACGCATATAACAACTTTTCTACGTGAAAAAAAAAATGTTAAAAAGTACGATTTTTTGGCAAACTGCTCTCGTTTTACCCATTTCGGCGTCATACAAAGATTTGCCAATTTTTGTTTTGTGAGTGTCAAGTTCTCTCTACTTTCTTCAAATTTCACCCCAAACTTGAAAAGGGGCCCCGATCTTTTCACCACAGGAACAACTCAAATCCTTCCTGTTTACAATTTTATTGAAGTTTATGGTGATGGGAAGTGATTAGGTTGAAAACCTTAAAGAAGGAGGAAAGAAGGAAGCATGTGACATCATTCAAGTTTCACGTTACTATGGTGATCAAAGTGTTGCTCTTGAGTTTACTAATAACATCTTGAATTTACTACAGCAAAGGAGAAGAGCGTTGAAATGATAGAGTGGAAATGAATGGGTACATTAACTGATTGAGTAAATCAAACACAAATATTCACTTTACAGAGATGGGTCATAAGAGTAATCCAAGTTAAGGGAAAATACAAAGAATGCAACTTATGGTTGTGATAAACAAATTAAGCATCAATCAGCTGGCATCTAGGTGGTACTTATTTTATCCTACCAGTTGCGTGTGATCGGGTCTGAAGGGTATTCCTTGCTCCTTTCTCGCCTGTCTCCTTTCAAGGCTGGACTCTGAATTTTTTATATCCTGGCTCCTGCCTTATGATCTCAGGCAGGAAATGAAGTGAGGTGACTTTGATTTGGGTTTTCTTTTCTGCCCCCTGTTGGCATGGAGGAGGGGCAGACATATCTTCTCCAAAGTGAGATTGCCAGGATAACACGTTTCTTTCGTGTTACTTGCAAATGTTTTAATTTTATATTACAAGATGGCATGGGAAGCGCTTTGCACCTTAGCCTGCTGGACAATGTCAAATGAAGGATTTCTTTCAGTGAATCATTTTTCCTAAATGCCGTGACCCGGATTTGAACCGGGGTTGCTGCGGCCACAACGCAGAGTACTAACCACTATACGATCACAGCTGATGAACATGCTCTAGTGAAATCGCGTACTTGTCAACTTATGTGGTTTGCCCGTAATTTACACCTTTTTTGATCATTTCAAATTGTGTAGGCCGTATAACAACTTTTGTATGTGATTTTTTTTTTAATAGTATGATTTTTTTGCAAAAACGCTATCGTTTTACCCATTTCGGCGTCATACAAAGATTTGCCAATTTTCGTTTTGTGAGATTGCCAGGATGTCATGTCTTTCTTTCGTGTTACGTCCAAATGTTTTAATATTATATTGCAAGATGGAGTGGGAAGCGCTTTGTACCTTGGCCTGGTGAACAATGTCAAATGAAGGATTTCTTTCAGTGAATCATTTTTCCTAAATGCCGTGACCCGGATTTGAACCGGGGTTGCTGCGGCCACAACGCAGAGTACTAACCACTATACGATCACAGCTGATGAACATGCTCTAGTGAAATCGCGTACTTGTCAACTTATGTGGTTTGCCCGTAATTTACACCTTTTTTGATCATTTCAAATTGTGTAGGCCGTATAACAACTTTTGTATGTGATTTTTTTTTTAATAGTATGATTTTTTTGCAAAAACGCTATCGTTTTACCCATTTCGGCGTCATACAAAGATTTGCCAATTTTCGTTTTGTGAGATTGCCAGGATGTCATGTCTTTCTTTCGTGTTACGTCCAAATGTTTTAATATTATATTGCAAGATGGAGTGGGAAGCGCTTTGTACCTTGGCCTGGTGAACAATGTCAAACAATAGTTTTCTTTCACTAAGTTTTTTTCCCTTAATGCCGTGACCCGGATTTGAACCGGGGTTGCTGCAGCCTCAACGCAGAGTACTAACCACTATACGATCACAGCTGAGGAGAAACTTGTGGTGAGATTGCATACCTGTCAACTTATATGGTTTGCCCGTATTTTATACGTTTTTTGATCATTTCAAATTGTGTACGCCGTATAATAACTTTTGCACGTGAAAAAAAAAATTAATAGTACGATTTTTTGTGAAAAAAAGTACAATTTTTTGGCCAAACCGTTCTTGTTGTACCCATTTCGGCATCATACAAAGATTTGCCAATTTTTTGTTTTGTGAGATTGCCAGGATAACATGATTCTTTCGTGTTACTTCCAAATGTTTTAATATTATATTGCAAGATGGCATGGGAGGCTCTTTGTACCTTCGCCTGCTGAACAATGTCAAATCATTGTTTTCTTTCAGTAAATCATTTTTTCCTAAATGCTGTGACCCGGATTCGAACCGGGGTTGCTGCGGCCACAACGCAGAGTACTAACCACTATACGATCACGGCTGATGAGTGACCTGAAGGGAAATTGCATACCTGTCATCTTATATGGTTTGCCCTATATTTTATACGTTTTTTGATCATTTCAAATTGTGTACGCCATATAACTTTTGTACCTGAAAAAAAATATTTTTTAAAAAGTAAGATTTTTTGGCAAAACCAATCTCGTTTTACCCATTTCGGCGTCATACAAATATTTTCCAATTTTTGTTTTGTGAAATTGCCAGGATAACATGTTTCCTTCGTGTTACTTCCAAATGTTTTAATATTATATTGCATGATGGCAAAGGAAGTGCTTGTACATTGGCCTGCTGAAAAATGTCAAATCAATGTTTTCCTCCAATAAGTTGTTTTTCCTAATTGCCATAACTCAGATTCGAACCGGGGTTGCTGCAGCCACAACGCAGAGTACTAACCACTATACGATCACGGCTGATGAGTAGCCTGAAGGGAAATTGCATACCTGTGGACTGATATGGTTTGCCCGTATTGTATACGTTTTTTGATCATTTCAAATTGTGTACGCGGTAAAAAAAACTTTTGTACGTGAAAAAAGCTATTTTTTAAATAGTATGATGTTTTTGCAAAACCGTGTGACACCTACTGGTCAAGGTCTGTCATCACTTTGTATATAGCACCTCCCCTTGTTGTTCCCGCCTAAAGTTTGTCTCCGCCTACCTTGAATAAAAGTGCTCGCGGTCCCCTTTTCGGATGTGTATTTGGCAAAGTAGAGCTACCAGATCGACGTGGGCTCTGTCCGTCAGCTCCACCCTTTTCGGAAGGGTGGGGGTGAACAAGAGACAAAGAAGCTAGCGAGCCACGACGGTCGTGGAAAGCAACTTGCCACGCACCACTCCGAGAAGGACGACGGAGTCTAAAACTATTACATGCTTGGTGCCTCCTCTGCTTGAAGATTATTTTGATATTGGGGAATTAGCCCTCACAATAAAAATAAAATACGGGCAAACCATATAAGTTGACAGGTATGCGATTTGACTTCAGAATGTGCATCAGCCGTGATCGTATAGTGGTTAGTACTCTGCGTTGTGGGTGCAGCAACCCCGGTTCAAATCCGGGTCTCGGCATTTAGGAAAAACGATAAACTGAAAGAAAACATTGATTTGACATTGTTCAGCAAGCCAAGGTACAAAGAGCCTCCCATGCCATCTTGTAATATTATATTAAAACATTTGGAAGTAACACGAAAGAAACATTACACCCTGGCAAATGTTGTAATATTATATTACAAGATGGCATTGGAAGGGCTTAGTACCATGGCCTGGTGATCAATGTCAGAGCAATGTTTTCTCTCAGTAAGCTGTTTTTCCTAAATACAACGCAGAGTACTAACCACTATACGATCACGGCTGATGGGTCAAGCTGAAGTGAAATCGCGTACCTGTCAACTTATATGGTTTCCCCGTATTTTATACGTTTTTGGATCATTTCAAATTGTGTACGCCGTCTAACAACTTTTGTACGTGAAAAAAAATATGTTTTTAAAGTACGATATTTTGGCAAAAGCAATCCCATTTGACCCATTCCGGCGTCATACAAAGATTGGCCAATTTTCGTTTTGTGAGATTGCCAGGATTTCATGTTTCTTTGGTGTTACTTCCAAATGTTTTATTATTATATTGTTATGATGGCATGGGATGTGCTTTGTACCTTTGCCTGGTGAACAATGTCAAATAATAGTTTTCTTTCACCAAGTTGTTTTTCCTAAATGCTGTGACCCGGATTTGAACCGGGGTTGCTGCGGCCACAACGCAGAGTACTAACCACTATACGATCACAGCTGATGAGCATCCTGAAGTGAAATCGCGTACCTGTCAACTTATATGGTTTGCCCTTATTTTACACGTTTTTTGATCATTTCATATTGTGTACGCCGTATAACGAGTTTTGTACGTGAAAAAAATATATTTTTTAAAAAGTACAATTTTTTGGCCAAACCGTTCTTGTTGTACCCATTTCGGCATCATACAAAGATTTGCCAATTTTTTGTTTTGTGAGATTGCCAGGATAACATGATTCTTTCGTGTTACTTCCAAATGTTTTAATATTATATTACAAGATGGCATGGGAGGCTCTTTGTACCTTGGCCTGCTGAACAATGTCAAAACATTGTTTTCTTTCAGTAAATCATTTTTTCCTAAATGCCGTGACCCGGATTCGAACCGGGGTTGCTGCGGCCACAACGCAGAGTACTAACCACTATACGATCACGGCTGATGAGCATTCTGAAGTCAAATTGCATACCTGTCAACTTATATGGTTTGCCCTATATTTTTTACGTTTTTTGATCATTTCAAATTGTGTACGCCATATAACTTTTGTACCTGAAAATTTTTTTTTTTTTTTAAGTAAGATTTTTTGGCAAAACCAATCTCGTTTTACCCATTTCGGCGTCATACAAATATTTTCCAATTTTTGTTTTGTGAGATTGCCAGGATGTCATGTTCCTTTAGTGTTACTTTCATATATTTTAATATTATATTACAAGATGGCATGGGAACCGCTGTGTACCTTGGCATGCTTAAAAATGTCAAATCAACGCTTTCTTTCAGTAAATTTTTTTCCCGAATGCCGTGACCCGGACTCGGACCAGGGTTGCTGCGGCCACATCACAGAGTACTAACCATTATACGATTACGGCTGATAAGTAGATTGAAGTGAAATTGCGTACCTGTCAACTTATATGGTTTGCCCGTATTTTATACGTTTTTTTATCATTTCAAATTGTGTATGCCATATAACAACTTTTGTACGTGAAAAAAAAAAAAAAATTAAAAGTACCATTTTTTGGCAAAACTGATCTTGTTTTACCCATTTCGGCGTCATACAGCGATGTGCCAATTTTTGTTTTGTGAGATTGCCAGGATGGCATGTTTCCTCTGTGTTACTTCCGAATGTTTTAATATTATTTTACAAGATGGCATGGGAAGCGCTTTGTACCTTGGCCTGGTGAACAATTTTCAGTAAATTGTTTTTACTGGTGAACAATGTCAAATCAATGATTTCTTTCAGTGAATCATTTTTCCTAAATGCCATAACCCGGATTTGAACCGGGGTTGATGCGGCCTCATCGCAGAGTCCTAACCACTATACGATCACGGCTGAGGAGCATCCTGATATGAAATTGCGTACCTGTTAACTTAAATATTTTGCCCGTATTTTATACGTTTTTTGATCATTTCAAATTGTGTACGCCGTATAACAACTTTTGTAAGTGTAAAATTTTTTTTTTTTTAAAGTACAATCTTTTGGCAAAACCGCTCTTGTTTTACCCATTTTGGCGCCATACAAAGAATTGCCAATTTTTGTTTTGTGAGATTGCCAGGATGTCATATTTCTTTCGTGTTATTTCCAAATGTTTTAATATTACATTGCAAGATGGCATGGGAAGCACTTTGTATCTTGGCCTGCTGAACAATGTCAAATCAATGTTTTCTTTCAGTTTATCGATTTTCCTAAATGCCGAGACCCAGATTTGAACCGGGGTTGCTGCACCCACAACGCAGAGTACTAACCACTATACGATCACGGCTGATGAGCAACCTGAAGTGAAATCGCGTACCTGTCAACTTATATGATTTGCCCGTATTTTATTTTTATTGTGAGGGCTAATTCCCCAATATCAAGAAGAGGAGGCACCAAGCATGTATTAGTTTTAGACTCCGTCGGCCTTCTCGGAGTGGTGCGTGGCAGGCTGCTTTCCACGACTGTCGTGGCTCGCTAGCTTCTTTGTCTCTTGTTCGCCCCCACCCTTCCGAAAAGGGGGGGAGCAGACGGATAGAGCCCACCTCGATCTGGTAGCTCTACTTATGCCAAATACACATCCGAAAAGGGGACCGCGAGCACTTTTATTCAATGTAGGCAAAGACAAACTTTAGCCGGGAACAACAGGGGGAGGTGCTATATACAAAGTGATGACAGACCTTGACCAGTAGGTGTCACATGGTTTTGCAAAAAAATCGTACTATTTAAAAAATATATTTTTTCACGTACAAAAGTTGTTATACCGCGTACACAATTTGAAATGATCAAAAAACGTATAAAATATGGGCAAACCATATAAGTTCACAGGTATGCAATTTCCCTTCAGGTTGCTCATCAGTCGTGATCGTATAGCGGTTAGTACTCTGAGTTGTGGCCGCAGCAACCCCGGTTCACATCCGGGTCATGGCATTTAGGAAAAACAACTTACTGAAAGAAAACTATGATTTGTCATTGTTCACCAGGCAATGGTTCAAAGCGCTTCTCAGGCCATCTTGTAATATAAAATTAAAACATTTGGAAGTAACACGGAGGAAACATTACATCCTGGCAATCTCACAAAACAAAAAATTGTAACATTGCTGTTTGACGCCGAAATGGGTAAAATGAGATCGGTTGTTCCAAAAAATCGTACTTTTAAAAAAAATAATATTTTCACATACAAAAGTTGTTATACGGCGTACACAATTTGAAATCATCAAAAAAACTCAAATTAAAATACCGGGAAATCGTATTACTTGACAGTAAATTCAATTTTAGTTCAAGATTCTCATCAGCTATGTTCGTATAGTGGTTAGTACTCTGCGTTGAGTCCGCAGTATCCCTGGTTCAATTGCACTTCAAGAAGATGAATGAATGAGTAAATGTAAAAAGGATGCATTCAGATTTAGTGATATACAGAGTTATATGATTTCAAATTGTGTACGCCGTATAACAACTTTTGTATGTGAAAATATTTTTTTTTTTAAAAGTACGATTTTTTGGAACATCTAAAGATCTCATTTTACCCATTTCGGCGTCAAACAGCAATGTTACATTTTTTTGTTTTGTGAGATTGCCAAGATGTAATGTTTCCTCCGTGTTACTTCCAAATGTTTTAATATTATATTACAAGATGGCCTGAGAAGCGCTTTGTACCATTGCCTGGTGAACAATGACAAACCATAGTTTTCTTTCAGTAAGTTGTTTTTCCTAAATGCCATGACCCGGATTTGAACCGGGGTTGCTGCGGCCACAATGCAGAGTACTAACCACTATACGATCATGGCTGATGAGCCTCTTGAAGTGAAATCGCGTACCTGTCAACTTATATGGTATGCCTGTATTTCATATGTTTTTGATCATTTCAAATTGTATACCCCGTATAACAACTTTTGTACGTGAAAAAATATATAAATTTTTAAAAGTACGATTTTTTTGAATACATATATACAGAGTTATATGATTTACTTATAAATGCTACTACATTCAAAATATTCAGGTCATTAAAAGCATTGATGCGAAAAAATTTGTACCAAAAAACAATCCCAGTTACGAAATTAAACAACCGAAAATTGGGCACTCTCGGCAAATGTGAACCTTGTAATGGTCAGGGTTGCGGCCACTGGCAGCGTATGAGTGCAAACATCCAACCAAAAGTCCTCTTTGTGAGCACTTTTTCCAGTTACATGGCTGATCAGTTTGGTGAGTTCATCACTGAGTTGTTTCATTAGGTTTTTTTTTCTGAGTGTGCATAACATAATTTAAAGTTATGATGTTGTGTGTACATGAAGCCACTATTTGAGTAAAATAAGGGTAATATCATGCAGTAACTGTGCGATGTTATTGTCAAAAACGGCTGTAGTATCCTGCCAGGAAGCAAAACTTGCTTTGTTTTGAAACCAGAATAATCGATGCACGGGGGAGACAAAACACCACTGGCCACTCCTTAGTATTACATATAAATTGTCAGTTGTGTGTATTTGAAAGCAAATGTTTGCCCACCACTCATTCTCACTAACATGATTCCTCAAACCCAAGCACTTACAGACCCCGTCTTCATATTATCATTGTTTCCAATGTGAAATTATGATAGAGTTCCTTGCTATTGTGTTCCCTGTCAACAAATTAAAGGGAATAAAGCATCCTCTAGCTTTTAATTAAGCAAATCAAAATTTCAAAAGATAAACCAGTTCGACATGATCTGCTTGCCCTATGTCCCCAAGCACCAACACAATTAAAATCACAAAAAAGGATTAATGGATTATTGCAAGACAGAGACATCAGCTTGGGTGCATTGGGAGTTCATCTTAAATCCATTTTCATTCCTTTTGTCCAGCCTAGAAGCTGAGTTAGTGTGTATTGGTGTGTATTTTGAAGTATACACTGTCTATGTGCTTGGTGTGCCCATCCTTTATGACTATTTATAAAATTATTTACTACTATTTAGGTAATAAAGAGACATTTTTGAACAATACATGTTAAAAGAGTTCAGCACTGGGTTATCTTATGTAATTAAAGATTATTTGAGGAAGTAGTATCAATCTACAATCTAACAAAATACATTATTAATGTATCTGTTATAAGTGAAATACTAAATACAGCTCAAAATGGACAATAAAAGAAAAAAATGAGGTTCCTTGTGCGAGGGGTGGCGCTGGAACAACAAGATTCACTTACAGACAAGAAAAAACAATTAGAAAATCAATTTATTTTCCATTCATTTTCGTACCGCTTATCCTCACAAGGCCGCAGGGGTGCTGGAAACTATCCCAGTTAACTGTGGGAAGTTGGTGAGGAACACCCCGAACCATTCACCCACATACATACGCAGGGACAATATAGAGTGTTCAACCATCGTACATTCCATGCTTTGGGATGTGGGACATGTTCTCAATCGTTTATTCATTAATTCCATCATGGGATAAGATGGAAGAGCTGTCGGCGCTTACCAGTAACGGAGCGGAGGGGCTCTACTCTGCTACTGTTGTCCTCAGCTCCAGACTACTGAGGAACTGTGCGGATAAGCTTGGAAGAGTGACTCTGCATATTCTCTACCTCGGTCCCAGTCTGCAGAAGTTCCCCATCTTGTGGAAGACTTCCTCTGTGTGGTTCCAGTTTTTGTCCAACTTTACAACTTCTTTTTGAGTCTGTATCCGTTTTAGCTACCGCAACCAAGATGGCGCCGTTCAAGTGGCAGCCGGCGGCGGTAGCTCCGTCCATTCTTGCTCGTTTTGTGTTTTTGCTGCTTTTCTGTCTTAATGATTTGATTTGGTGATTCTCAATGATCCCATTTACTTTGATTTGCACTTTGTGCTTTTGCTTTGTTGTTCTGTCTAATTACCCTCTTGCTACTGCCACAACACAATGAAATTTCCCAAATACGGGATGAATAAAGTTATCCAATCCATTCCAATTCACCCATCCTCGAAAAGGTTGCGGGGGTTGCTGGAGCCTAACCCAACAGTCTTCGGGCAAACGGCAGAAAAGACCCTAGACTGGTCGCCAGTCAGTCGTAAGGCACACAGAGAGACAGACAACCACACCAATGCCACCGAGTGGGAATCGAACCCAGACTGCCCAAATCAAAGTCAGGCGGAAGAAACACTGCACTGTCGGGTGGCCAATGTTCTTAATCATGGGCTTACAATGGCTGAGGGTGTTAGAAAGGTGCTGCAATTTTTTGGGAAAACAATTTTAATCACATTTCTACTTAAATTCATTTTTTTCTTGCTTCACCATGCTGTCTTTTCATTTCTGTATTACAATGGCTAGGTTTGTCAACAAATGCTATAAACAATAAAAAATGCAACATAACTCTTGTTCAGTGGGTTGCAAACAAACTACCCCCGCCAACCCACACGCACTGATGTGTAACTTATAATTGACAATAACTGTCATCAAATTCTTCCCATCTCATGCCTAAATGATCTATCCAGAGTACACTGTTATATATAAAACAGAACTAGTCAATTGGACTGTCTTGCCGGTAAATGACGTCAAGAGGACTTGTCATCCTGATAGCACTTGTGTATTGACACAGGAATTTGATTTTGAGAGATGGACTGAGAAGTTTAAGCAAATAAATGTTTTGCAGGTAATCCATGGTCTCTGTTACTTGTACGAATTTTTTTAGAAATCCACAAACTTTTGCAAATGTCGAAATTCGAAAAAAAAATATCAAAATGACTGAAAAAGTCCAATAAAGCAACAAATATCATCAGTTTGAAACTTTCATATTTGTTCAAAGACGGAGGTAAAAAAATGTTTTAGCTTACAAATTATATAAGGCATTTTTTTGGAAGTTAGAGATTTCTCTACATTTGAATTCTTTCGATGACTGAGTGTTTAGCCCGTCGGCCACAGAGTTCTGGGGTCCTGGGTTCAAATCCAGGTTGGTTCACCTGTGTGGAGTTTGGATGTTCTCCCCGGGGCTCCGTGGGTTTTCTCTAGGTACTCCAGTTTCTTCCCACATTGCAAAAACATGCATGGTAGGCTGATTGGACACTCTAAATTGCCCCTTGGTATGGGTGTGAGTGTGTATGGTGGTCCGTCTCCTTGTGCCCTGCGATCGGCTTGCCACCGATTCAGGGTGTACCCTACCTCTGGCCCAGAGTCAGCTGGGATGGTACTCGGACGTTTCGTTGAAAGACGTTTGGTCCCCGGACGTTTGGTCGACCGGACGTTTGGTCGACCGGATGTTTGGTAGAACGGACGTTTGGTAGAACGGACGTTTGGTAGAACGGACGTTTGGTGGAACGGACGGTTGGTCGCCGGGTTGTTACTGTTGAAACCAGCTCTCAAAACTATAATCATGAGAGAGAGAGTGAGTTTAATATCTAAATATCTAGTATCAAAATATCAACCGTAAACTGTCATAAATTGACACCGAGTGAACCCGGTGACCAAACGACGGTTTTACCAAACGTCTGTTCTACCAAACGTCCGTTCGACCAAACGTCCGGTCGACCAAACGTCCGGTCGACCAAACGTCCGGGGACCAAACATCCAGGGACCAAACGTCTTTCGACGAAACGTCCGGGGACCAAACATCCAGGGACCAAACGTCTTTCGACGAAACGTCCGGGGACCAAACGTCTTTCGACGAAACGTCCAGTCACAGCTGGGATAGGCTCCAGCCCACCCCTCGACCCTTGTGAGGATAAAGCGGATCAGAAAATGAATGAATGGATTCTTTCTTCCCATAAAAAGTTGGCAGTATAAACTTGCTCCAAGGTAGCAGTTTGGGTCATTAAATCACAGTTAAAAATCAATTTTTCCAAAAAGGCATTTTAATCGAGATGTGCGAACAGTGACTATCTGACCCCTTGTCACGCTTAGTCTTGTGTAACAGGACAATGAAAGATGACCTTTCAGATAGACAAAGACTCACAGTGACACATCAATGTTCAGGACTGTGGCTTAAACTATAATGTATTTAATCTGTGTGCCGAGGACAGACTCGTAAAACGATTCAGCAGCCTCCTCAAAATAACTTAATCAATATAATATGTAATGAAGAATGGCCATGCTCAGGCATGATGAGAGAAAAAGCATATTACAAAGAGATGTATGAATGAAATTTCTCCTCCATGTGGCCTTCCCATTATTTGAAACTGCCCTTGTATCCCATCCCCTTATGAGCTTTCCCTTCTATTATGAAAGGGGTCGATCTATATGCATGCGAACAAGCTTGGGTCTGTGTCCTTCACCCCAACGCCCTTTCTATGCAGTTGCCCCTTTAATGCACTTTCACCTTTGCAGCACTCTCTTTACTGTGCTATTTTTGGTAACATTATTTGAATGCTTCATAACACAATGTCACAAGACTGTCATAATCATAATGTGATGTCTGTCATGAACAAGTGTCATTCAGTGTCTTATCCCTAATCCAAGGACAATTAAAAAAATGTCAACTTTGTATCAAAAGTGACATATTTTACACTTATTGAAAGCTGTCAAATTCATTCACACTAAATCAGTGGTTTACAACTATTTTTGAGCTGTGGCACACTTTTTTCATCTCACTTTCTGAACTGCTTTATCCTCATTAGGGTCGTGGGGGGTGCTGGAGCCTATCCCAGCTGACTCCGGGCCAGAGGTGGGGGACACCCTGAATCGGTTGCCAGGAGATCGCAGGGCACAAGGAGACGGACAACCATTTACACTCACACCCATACCTAGGGGCAATTTAGAGAGTCCAATCAGCCTACCACACATGTTTTTGGAATGTGGGAGGAAACCGGAGTACCCGGAGGAAACCCACGCAGGCCCGGGGAGAACATGCAAATTCCACACTGGTGGCATGACCTGGATTTGAACCCAGGACCCCAGAGCTGTGAGGCCGACATGCTAACCACTCACTCAGCCGGGCCGGTTTGGTTAGCTGTCTTGCGTAGGGAACTCCTAATCTCTCATAAGGTCAGTGACTTTCCTATTTAAAATACACTTAACTAACTGAATTCTTGACAGAATCACAAATTTAGCAATTTATAGCTAATGTATTTGAACATGCACAAGCCAGTGAATTTGATATTACTGTAATTTTATTGAATTGTCACAATGCAAAATGGCTGAAAAGTTATGACACCTGTTGTCATTGGCTCACAGCATTATATCTTCAGCTTTATATACCATTTATTGATATTTCTAGATTGGGACAGATTGTTTCTTACTGAATAGTAAAGCCCCAAATAGAAAAGGAGTCAACCATATGAATCCTGACCACAGGTAGAAAAGCACCCTAAATCACTAGCGATGATCACCAGCTTCTTTAACGAGAGTAATTGCTGTTGCCACACCAGTTAATAGCTCCAGTTATTCATGGATTATTGCATAGTTATAGATTTCTCTTAGCCACATGTGAAAGTATCACAATTTAGTGAAAGAGAAGAGCTTGGATAATTTTCAACAAATTTAGTCTGGTTTGCTCATGACCACAGCAGTGCAAACAGCCCTTTTTAATGCGTCTGGGAAATTATCCTCTGAAAATATAGCTCTTCTTGTGTTACCATTACAATTACAGCAGTGTGTATAATTTTTGCTATTATAGTTTTTATCTTCAACTTCAGTCTTGTGCTTTTAGATTGATAAAAGTGTGATCAAACAAAAAATATTTTCATTCTCTCCAGCAACAACAGCAACAGAATAAGAATGTAATTTTGAGAATTAAAATATTCCCATAAGTAAATACATTTTTTACTGTTCACTAAACCCTGCTTTCTTTCTCTGGTGGGATGCAAATGTGCCCTGCAGTGAAGATTTCCAAAACATGCTGCTTTCACATGCAAGCGTCTGCTGTCGGTTAGAGCTCACATGCCATGCTGACAACATGGATTTGGGTAATGGTCCAGCAACAACCTTCACATATATAGTGTCAGGATCCCACTGAGAGAAAGAGAATGGCAACAGAATCAGTGACTCCGGCAGACATTTAAATGGAAAACAGAGGAACAAGTAGTTCATTTTGTTCATTGTGTATAGCATCCATCCATGATCTGCTTCATTTATCCTCATAAAACAGTCAGCTAGATCAGTGGTCCCCAACCACCGGTCCGTGAACTACCTAGTGCTGGTCTAATATTAATGTTTTCAATCTCGCCCTCCTACTTGCAATGAGAAAAGTTGTTATAATAAATAATAATAAATAATGGCTATTATGCTTGGGACTTGTTTTTCTTTTTTGCCGCCGTGGGAGTCGTTCGGGCACAGACCCCACCCCCACACAATTTTGTCTTAAGTTGTCGCCCTCCCCATTAGACGGTCCGCGAGAAAATAGAAGAGCTTTACCGGTCCACGGAGAGAAAGGTTGGGGACCGATGAACTAGATCACTCGAAGGTGATCTGACCCAACTAATTTTTGGAAAGAGGGGAAAGGATCCCACAGAGTTATTTGTTACTCTGTTAGGAGGTGGTGAATTACAACCAATAAAAATATGTTTTTCCATTGTAATATCCTGTTTTTTTTGTGTTTTTCTCAGAGGGGGAACAAATTATATACACACATATATACATATATATTATGTGT
This sequence comes from Stigmatopora argus, assembly GCF_051989625.1. Classification (NCBI taxonomy): domain Eukaryota; kingdom Metazoa; phylum Chordata; class Actinopteri; order Syngnathiformes; family Syngnathidae; genus Stigmatopora; species Stigmatopora argus. The sequence goes on along the minus strand of NC_135405.1, from coordinate 3,983,735 downwards.
ATATATATGTATATATATCTATATGTGTATATATATCTATCTATATATATATATGTATATATATCTATATGTGTATATATATATATATATATATACATATATATATCTATATATATATATATGTATATATCTATATCTATATATATATATATATATATATATATATATATGTATCTATATATATATATATATATATATATATATATATATATATATATATATATATATATATATATATATATATGATCCAATGCCAGAGCTTTTCATCCGGAAATAATAATGCAAAAAATAATCAAAGGATTAAATAATATTTTTACTATTGTATGTATATATGGCCGCCCCGGCAGGTGAGTGGTTAGAGCGTTTACCTCTCAGGGGGGGACCTGGGTTCAAATCCAGGTTGGACCACCTGTGTGGACTTTGCATGTTCTGCGTGGGTTTTCTCCGGGTACACCAGTTTCCTCCTACATTCCAAAGACATGCATGGTAGGCTGATTGGACACTCTAAATCGCCCCTAGGTATAAGTGTGAGCGTGAATGGTTATTTGTCTCCTTGTGCCCTGTGATTGGCTGGCCACCAATTCAGGGTGTGCCCTGCCTCTGGCTCCAGCACCCCCTGCGAACCTAGTTCAGGATAAAGGCTGGACACACCCTGTATTAGTTGCCAGACAATCGCGGGGCACAATGAGGCGATTAACCATTCACACTCACACTCACATTCATACCTTGGGTAAATTCAGGGTGTTCAACCAGTCTGCCATGCATATTTTCAGAATTGGTGAGGAAACCAGATTAACTGGAGAAAAGCTACAGCTTGAACAGCTGACTGTGAAAAGCATATCAAATTATTTAATGGTACTTTAACTAAACCTTTTATGGCCAAGATATTATATTTGATACATAAATTCTGGGTAATTCAAAATTTCCCAAATAAAAACTGATGTATCATTTAAATATGATGCAAATTTATGCACAGTATAAGAAATGTTGTAGTGTTTTTGTTTCAGGGGATCATCAGTTTAAAAAAAATGCTGACATTTATTTAGTGGTTATTAGTTTCAAAGGTTTAATGTGTGTATAAAATAATTACAATATTTGGTGTAGAATGGACTTAACAAAGCTCAAAGAAAGCAGTCACTGTCACTTTGGTGTGTTGCTAGTTAGCCTACTTACAGAATGTTAATTGAATCTGAATATTTCTTCATTTAAATCTGCCTTCAAAATGCCAAATTAGTCTTCCACATAGAAATGTATTGAAGTATTTGTACAGTATTTCGAGTTGGTCTATGTACCATTACACTTCACCACAAACTGTATGTGTGTACATATAATAACGCAAAGCCTTTTTCTCTCTCTGCTGAACTGTGAAGTTCAGCAATTTATTTTTACTGGGGAGTGGTGACTCATGAAGAACTCTGAAGATAGTGCCTGCACAATGATACATAGGCTTTCCCATGTTCACTTTAGGGTCTCCTTTTCTGCTTCATAGAATTATACTGTGTAGCCACAAAATGGAAAGTTCTTTCTCATATTGGAGATACAAAAAAAGTGTGGATTTACTGGAGTTTCAGGATAAAAAATAAATTATTTTAATAATCCTAAATGGCATTCCTATAGTGGTAAAAGGTCTTTAACTCTTTATCTGCCACTGACAGTGATTGATATCCAATCCATTTGGACTAAAAGGTTTACGTCCGTCAATAGCACTGAAAGATTTACACAAGGTCTGGAAGTTGACAAGAAGGTCGTCAGTGGAATTTAATGTTTGGATTTGGTATTTCTTGTGTCTGGCATGAAAGTAGTTCAGCATGAATTTGGTAGTGAATTTGGTTTTATCTGGCTGTCCAAATTTCAAAACTAAGGACTTGACAACCTAAAACTGAGAGAGCCAAAATTAATTTCATTGAGAGCAACAGCATTTCACCTCAACACAATTATATACAGCTAACGATTGTCATTCCAAACAACATATTGTCCAATAAACTAATGAGTAGTACTGCTAATTCGAAATTAAGGCTCAATTTGAATATTATTCAAACATGTGAACATCAACATCTCTCCAAAAGGTATCCTACAAGGTGGCCAGAGTTTTTTTCCGGCTTCATCCCCTCTCAGCTCAAAATGAAAAACTAGGGAATATGAAAAAGTAATTGAAAATTTTCAACTAAGGATGGAGAATCCTCTGAAACCTTAGCCTTTATTTTTACTGGGTCAAAAGTGTTAATTGAATTGAATTGAATGCCTTTTGTTGTCATTATAAAAGCACATTGAGATTTAAAGCTTCACCATAAAGTGTACACATAAATAAGTACAGTGGTACCTCGAGATACGAGCTTAATTCGTTCCGGGACTGAGCTCGATTGTCGATTTACTCGTAACTCAATTGAACGTTTCCCATAGAAATGAACTAAAAACAAATTAATTCGTTACAACACTCTGAAAAAACAACAACAAAAACAGGATATTGGATTGGAAAAATGTTTTTATTTGTTCAAATTGGCCATCTATTAACAAAGTAACAAAACACTAGGGGTTTATTAGTACTAAAATGTGTTTAATAGTACTAAAATTAGACGGATTTCACGGAGGGGAGAGAGAGAGAGGGATAGAGAGAGGGAGGGAGAGACTTTTTGCACGACAACGCGATCAAAACATAACATAAACAAATTTAAATAAACTTGGATTACGATGCACACACTAAAAAATAAGTTTAATCTAACCTTCCACTAAACTTAATTCTAATTTTGTTTTAAATTTTTATACCTTTCTTCTCCCAGGTTGGCTCTATTTGCCCCGCCTCCACCCTGACTTTCAGATGCAACCTATCGAGGGTTGTTTGCTTTCGTCTTCCCTTCAAAATATTCCCAAAATGATGCACACAAATGTCCTCACAATAGGATAACGCACGACCACTTGCCAGTAGTATATACTTCTCTCGTATTAGCAATCGCTCCGCCATTCGCGCTAACTAACGGGAAAAAAAACACTGAAAAAATGCAACGCTCCGCTCTGTGCTCGTAGAGACATTACATGAGAGGGAGTTGCGACCAGCAAGACAGTGCCCATGATGTTCTTATGAGCAACCTCTCGCGTCCGCTGTATGCTCGTATATATCATAATTTGTCTCTTATCTAAAGATAAATATTTGCTCAAAATTTTACTCGTATCTCAAATTACCCGTATGCCGGGGCACTCGTATGTCGAGGTATTACTTTAGTTATAATAAGATTTATATACAATAAAAATGAAGTGACGTAAAATAAGTGGCCAAAGTGTTCCAAAGACATGCATGGTGGTCTCTAAATTGCCCCTAGGTATTGGATTGGATTGGATTGGATAACTTTATTCATCCCGTATTCGGGAAATTTCGTTGTTCCAGTGGCAAGAGGGTGAGGATGCAGGAATAGGAAAGGCATTTTAGACATAAATAGATAGGTAATAGATAGGTAATAAGTAGGTCAAGAAATAAATACATGAATAAATATATAATTAAATAAGCGTGTTGCTTAGGACATATATACATACACATAAATGTACATGCATGCATACGGTAGGTCTTAACACCCAGCCATTTTTTTGTTAAAGAGCCTGACAGCTGATGGGAGGAAGGATCTGCGGAAGCGCTCCTTCCTGCAATGAGGGTGCCGCAGTCTATTGCTAAAGGAGCTTCGGAGGGACTCCACAGACTCATGCAGGGGGTGGGAGGCGCTGTCCATGATGGACATCATCCTGCTCAGCATCCTCCGCTCTCCCACTTCCTCCACAGAGTCCAAAGGACACCCCAGAACAGAGCTGGCCCTCCTGACCAGCTTATTCAGCCTGTTCCTGTCCCTCTCCGTGCTCCCGCATCCCCAACAAAGCACTGCATAAAACACTGCAGAGGCCACCACAGTGTCGTAGAAAGTCCTCAGCAGTGTCCTGCACACTCCAAAGGACCGTAGACTCCTCAGTAGGTAGAGGCGGCTCTGGCCCCTTTTGTACAGGGCATCTGTGTTTGTGGACCAGTCTAGTTTGTTGTTGAGGTGAACACCCAGGTACTTAAAATTCTCCACGATTTCAATGTCTGTACCCTGGATGTTCACCTGAGTGGTCTGTTGAGGATTCCTCCGAAAATCGATGACCATTTCCTTTGTCTTACTGGGTATGAGTGTGAGCGTGATTGGTTGTTGGTCTCCTTGTGCCCTGCGATTGGCTGGCCACCAATTCAGGGTGTCCCTTGCCTCTGGCCCGAAGTCAGCTGGAATAGGCTCCAGCATCCCCACAACCCTAGTGAGGATAAAGCGGTTCAGAAAATGAGATGAAATTAGCTAGCTTCATGTGTGGGTTTTGGTTGACGAACTGGTACTGCGTGTACAATGTGTCCGTATTCCTTTTCTTCTCAAATCCCCCAAGTGTTACAGCGGCTAAGCTTTAAATCTCTGACTGTCTTTTTCAAAGAGAGGAAATAGACACAGTATGCGTTGGAATGTGCGCCCACACATATGCATGCACAATTTCTCAAGTCACCATAAATATTCCAGTCACCTCTAAACCTATTTTCATTCAAACTCATCAGTACAGAGCAATTTATTTTGGAAAGAAAATGTCATCATTATGTTTAGTCGAAATATTAACTTACTGTGCATGAAAGTAATAGCTTGCTTTTCTCAAACAAATTATATACCTGTCCTGGGGTTGTTTAAAAATGGAAAATGCAACTGTAGGAGGTGAGGAAGTGATTAACACTGTAATCAAAGCCCACCTGTGAACCTTGTTCAATTCATAAATGTTGCTGAATTCATATTCTGAGATGAATGCCATTTTGAATTTTAACTCTAGGACATTTATCATTCACTTTATTCATTCATTCATTTTCTGAACGGCTTATCCTCACAAGGGTTGTGGGGCGTGCTGGAGCCTATCCCAGCTGACTTGGTGGCCAGCCAATCGCAGGGCACAAGGAGACGGATAGCCATTCACGCTCACACTTTTTAGAGTGCCCAACCAGCCTACCATGCACATTTTTTGGAATGTGGGATGAATCTGGAGTACCCGGAGAACATGCCAATTCCACACAGGAGAACCGACTTGGATTCGCATCAGAACCAGAACCCAGAACTATGAGACCGACACGCTAACCACTTAGCCGTCAGGCCGCCCTCATTCAGTTTATCCTCACAAGGGTCATGGAGGTGCTGGAGCCTATCGCAGCTAATTTTCGGGCACGAGGCAGGGGAACACCTGGCCAGCCGATCACAGGGCACGAGGACACAGACAGCCATTCACGCTCACACTTATACCGAGAGGCAATTTAGAGTGTCCAAGCAGCCTACCTTGCATGTTTTTGTAATGTGGGAGGAAACCAGAGTACCTATAGGAAACCCACGTAGGCCCGGGGAGAACATGCAAACTCCACCCAGGTGGACGGACTTGGATTTGAACCCAGGACCCTAGAACTGTGAGGCCGAGGCGCTAAGCACTCAGCCGTCACAAAAAACAAACACAAAACACAGTTTTATCCCATTTCACTGTCAGCAAAATGAGTGATGTCATGGGTGAATGCCTTCTTTTTACACTGCGTCTTTTCCATTTAGTACTAGTATTACTGTGGTGGCCAATATTATGGCAGTTTTTTTCCTAATAATTTGAATTGTTTTGTTGGAAAATGGTTTGTTAATATGTGTTGTGTAGTCCTGAGAGTTTATTTTTAAATACTCTTTGACAAGATTGTATCATTTAATTAGTGTGTAAAAATCCGTGATAATGGGACTTAAAAGGAGATTCCCACACACTTAAGTTAATGAGTAATGAGGGGAAATCAGTGAATGGATCCACTTTAGGACTGAACACTTAGGAATACAAGTGGTACTTCTGCCTGAGAGCCACTGAGAAAGAGTACTTTTTGAAGTGAAGCTTGAATGTTTGTCAGTGTAAATGAAGGGTGAGAGTGATTCCATTATTGTACAGAGCAGAATAACCGAGGCTGAAAGCTTAAGTCAGCACCACTGTACCGTATTTGTCTGACTATTCGTTCATTCATTTTCTGAACAGCTTATCTGGACCAGGGTCACGGAGCCTATCCCAGGTCACTTTGGGCACCAGGAGGGTGACACCCTAAATTAGGGGCCAGCCAATCGCAGGGCACAAGGAGACGGACAACCATTCATGCTCACACTCATACCTAGGGGTAATTTAGAATGTCCAACCAGCCTACCATGCATGTTTTTCGAATGTGGGAGGAGACCAGAGTACCAGGAGAAAACCCATGCAAGCCCAGGGAATATAAGCAAACTCCACACAGGAGGACCGACCTGGGTTCGAATCCAGAACCCCAGAACTGTGAGGCCGATGTGCTAACCACTTAACCGGTGGGCCACCGTAGTCTGATAATGTATATTTTATATATACGTTTTATATATATGAATAGTGTAGCTTTGCATGTATACATGTACTGTAGTTAACACATGTCATTCTTTGCCGACATCATAGTTTCTATTCACCTCTTGAATTTCCATACTTCTTATCATCATGTTGCAGGGATTTGAAGTACTGGGTTACACAGTGGATTGAGGCATTTCCTCAAACAAAATGATTCTAAAATATTGTTGAGAAATAAAGAACAAAACAACAAAATAAACTCCAAATGGGGGGCAACTTAAGCCTGTTCTCAGATTTAGACAAAAACGCAGTACGGTTCAGTAGATCTTTGCCTTGTTTCAATGTCCTCCATTATCTGCCTCCCCTAAGTCTAGGTTTCTTTTATCAACTCTTCTCTTAAGCAGCCACACTTGGGCGAGTTGTATGAAATCCTGGGAGATGCAGTCCAGAGATTGGTGGCCATCTTGTCTGGATTTCCTCAATTCCTGCCAAGGAATGTAACACCCCTCCACTACTCAAACATCTGCAGACCTGTATTACCCAATGGACTAAGGTGGACTGCAGCCCAGGAATCTCCTATCCAGGAGGGCATATCATCAAGTAATTCATTTGCAATTGTTACACCCTGCATTCGATCTTGACACACAGGGGGAAATAATCAGAACAGCGAGATGTTGTTGTTACTTCAATCCAACTTTTACTGTAATGATTCAACACACCTCCCGTGCCTCAAGCTATTTGCTAAGACATCAATAATCGAATACCGATCTACTTTAACATGCCCCACACTTGCCATGTGGATCCAAGGATCACCAATCGAACACCGATACACACATTCAATCCAAACTGGTCATAGCTTCTTTACATGCAATCATTAATAAATCAAACACTCTAGCATGTCACACTAATAAATCAAACACTCTAGTATGTCACACTAATAGATCAAACACTCTAGTATGTCACACTCTCCCCCACAAAAACAAATGTCGTCCCGACATCAGTATATTCCAAATATCTTCCCCTTGTTGGTTGTAATGCTGAACAGTCTAGCGAACTTGTCATTTCACATCCTCTTCTGTAAGCTGATACTCATGAAAACTCCAGGCGGCAAGGGCCACAGTTCTAATATAATCCACAACTCGTACGGTCCACGTTCACTGGATGGAAACTGTAATCACAGTCGTAACAGTCCATGTTCGCATAATACATGCCACCCTTGTAGGCTCAAGCCTGTTGGAGTCCATACATAAAGGGTGGTTGAATGTAATATGGCTGCAGGTGTACTAACCAAGGAACCACTCCTGGTGCAGGGTAAGCAGGTAGCAGCTGATGTGGTGACTGAGTACTATAACAGGAGGGGACACCAAGCTGATCATAGGTCGTTCGTCGTGGTGGATGTCTCTCCCTTCTTGGCCGTTCATAAGTCAACGCCTCAGGTTCATTCACAGTGGTTGGCGGAGAGGTCTCTGATAAATGATCATCACGAGGATCTTCAACAGCCAGATTTGTTCCCTCACCAGGCAGGTCCTCCCGCTGATAGTCATCTTCTCATTGTACTGGTCCGGAAGCAGGGCCCTTCACTCCGAGTCTCTGATTCGCTGACAGTGGCCTGTGCTCAGACTCCATCCCTTGGGCATCTCTCTCATTTAGCACCTGGAGGGGCTCGTAGTGAAAGTCATATTCGTCACCACTGTCTTCGTCTGACTCTTGAAGATGAGATACCGGCTGCTGTTTCTTTCTCTGCATACTTTTGCCAATTTTTCCTTCTTCTAGTGTTGCCTCAACAGGTAAATGATCACAGGACATCAGTAGATTTCTGTGCAGAACTCTGGAACGCCCTTTACCTTTTTCTGGCCTGACTTCATAAATTGGTAGATCAGATCCCATTTGCCTCACCACTGTATGAACTGTATCTTCCCAGAAGTCACGGAGTTTTCCAGGTCCTCCTCTTGGTGTCAGGTTTTTTATCAGGATGCGTTCTCCTGGTTGTAGCACAGAGCTCCTCACTTTGGTGTCATAGTGCTTTTTACCTCGTTGTGCAGCTTTCCGTGCACTCTCGGTGGCAATGGTGTACGCCTCCTCCATCCCTTGTCTCCCTTTCTCCACTTTGGCCTTGTATAACTCCAGCTTGTCAGCTTTGATTGCGCGTTCTCTCAGCGCATCCAGTTCATCGCGATAGGCGCGGGCTGCACGGGCGTCTACGAGCAGCTTCAAATTCTCCTGCTGGAGCCTCTTTATTTCTTCCTCCATGTTTTCCTGCTGGTGTCTGTTGTCTAGCAGTTGTCTATTCCTCTCTTCTAGCTCTTGTCTAAGTCGTCTGATCTTTGCCTTTGAATCGGTAGGTTCCACCATCAGGTGTTGCTGAGTTCCCACCTGCTGCTGTTGCATGCTGGGAGGATTGACGATGGCCAGTGGACTGGGTGTGCCACAAAGCACACGAACCACACCTTCCCTTTCCTGAGTTAGCTCTGCTATAGTCTCTTCTTTTAGTGGTCTGCCTCCTCGGATTTTACATCCAGCTTGGAAATGTTCTCCACTCCCACACCGATAACAATGTGTGCACTTCACATCTCGCCCTCCCTGCTGACAAGCAAAACACCTTCTTGGGACATAAGCAGGGCGGCTAGTGTTCCAGGGGGGTGCTGGGGGCTTGCTGTAGTAATTTTGTTTTGCAAAAGGTGGCTGGGGCTCCCTAACTGGTCTTCTAACTGAAGGTGGGAGGTAGGACTGAGGCTGAAACATAGCCTGCTGTAGTGTCTCTCTGATCTGAGCTATCTCTGCACTGAGATCTTTAAGAGAAGCAACACTTGCCTTAAGTTCAGTCAACTCCGCTCGTACCTCACGGGACACTTTTGGTTTTTCTTCTCCAGGGCAATTGGTAGGTCGTAGTTCTTCTGAGTGCACCTTGCTAATATGTGTCGCTGCCTGTGGGGTACTAAACTTCTTTTTATTTCTCCTTTCTGTTTCATTAGCACAGGCTACATTTAACCGCTCTAGCAAAAGCTCATCTGAAGTCTTACAGTTCAGCAAGAGAGGCTGCATATCTACTCTAACACTGTCACTCTGGAGACCAGTGAGTATCGTGTGCAAGCACATACGCTGGACTAAACTTTGGTTTTACTGGATTCCTGATTCTGATTCTCGAGATGCAAACAGTACCTTCTGCCTAAGAACTAAGACTCGCATTAAGAAACTTTGAGGAGTCTCTTTGATATGCTGCACTTCTGAAGCTAACTGCACATAGAGGTCGGTAGCACTCCTTTCCTGAAAATGAGCGCGTAGGATGCGTTTGAGTGTGGGAAGAGTGAGGTTAGGTTTCTCTTCCAAATAATTACGTAGCTGCAAACTCGGGGAGATAGCTCTGATAACTGCATCAATAATTTCCACATCTAAGTAACCCCTATTCAGTCCATTTTCAATTTGATGAACAAGGCTGGAGAATGTCAGCTTGTCCCTCTGGCCTGGTTCACCTATTTGGCCGGCAATTTTGAAGTCCTTGCGACAGTATGAGCTTGGCTGGGGCTGGGGAGACACACCCCCTTGAGGGTCCGCAGCATCTGGTAGCTGGGGCAAAGTTATTGGAGTCTCTTCCAATCTTGATTCTTGCTTTTCGTTTTCATCTCTTTTGACCTCATGCTTCATATCTGATATTTTATCCTTCAGTTTCAACAATTCAGACATGCCTTCATCCTCTACTTCCTCTAGTTCTTCTCTTTCTAGGTACTTTACAATGTGAGCCACTAATGATAGACGCGATTTCCGTTTAACACTTCTTAATATGTTAAGAAAATCACATATTTCCAGTAGGTTATTTTCCGTCAGGTTGTTCAATGTTCCTACCACCTCTTCGAGTAACTGTTCCATTTTGTTGACGATCTAGGAGCTCTGTTGACTGTACAGGAGTGAACTCTGAACTGGTACGTCTTTACTGTCCCTCTGATGATCTCGTAGGCCTCAGATGACAAGTATTCAACCGCCAACTTCCAGTTCTTCTTAAACAGCAACACCTCCTCTCACTGCCATCGGCCTGGTTTTGTGGGGGGATTTAGCTGGCTCAGAATTCAGTGAGCAGGTCATGGACACTGGACATCTGAACAGCAATCCCAGCGGTGCCTCCAAAATGTTACACCCTGCATTCGATCTTGACACACAGGGGGAAATAATCAGAACAGCGAGATGTTGTTGTTACTTCAATCCAACTTTTACTGTAATGATTCAACACACCTCCCGTGCCTCAAGCTATTTGCTAAGACATCAATAATCGAATACCGATCTACTTTAACATGCCCCACACTTGCCATGTGGATCCAAGGATCACCAATCGAACACCGATACACACATTCAATCCAAACTGGTCATAGCTTCTTTACATGCAATCATTAATAAATCAAACACTCTAGCATGTCACACTAATAAATCAAACACTCTAGTATGTCACACTAATAGATCAAACACTCTAGTATGTCACACAATGCTTATCATCTTACCCAAACAATAAATAGTAATATAGTAGTATAATGAAACTGTTAATGTTCACATTTAGTGGATATCCTGAATCAAAAGTGTGTTGAGTAAGACCATACAAACTTCCATAGAAAGCTTCTTAAAACGTACATCTGCTACTCGTCACCAACTGACTTGCCACCAATGCCACACCTTCGTCTGTGCCTTTGTCGCCAATTCCTTCCACCTCAATTGTATAGTATATGGAGTACCTACTATATAGTAATTGGAACTTTGTTTGACAATTTGACTTGCGAACGATCGTCTGGAACCAATTGTGTTCTTATTTTTTTCTTCTAAAGATGGCTATTAGCATTTGGCTATAATCTTACATATTTACATGTATATGTTCATAAATATATATTGTCCCTTAAATAAATCTAACTCAAACTCAAACATTGTGGTTTTGGTTACCTTTAATCCATCTGATTATGGTCCAGGCACATTTAACAGTAGCATTGTCTTAGATACAAAATAGTCATGTAGAAAATGTCGATCGACTCTAGTTCAGGATGTCCGTGCTCCACTATAATAATAAAAAAGCCTGTAAAATTGAATAGATGTTTGTAACTTGTGAATTGTCCTTGTTTTAAATTGCACACATGGTCCGTTTTTTGCGTCAAATTTATTTAAAAGATGAAGAAGACCTGGGCTATAATCTTGCAGTGATTAGTGCTCTCTGCATTGTGGCGGATCAGAGTAAGAGCATGCTCAGAACTCCCTTAGCTTTGTATAAGTTATTACCAAAATAGTGGAAGAACGTTATATCACTACTTAATCGTTCTGAGTTTGTTTATTTTTTGTGCACCATACAACAGGGTAAAAGAATGGAAACATTTAAAGAGATTGCTTTTAATTTTTCAAGAAAAGCATACAAAATCTCAAAAATATTTCCACAGACATACTACTCATATAAAGGTGACTAAATGAAAAGGCGGTAGGTTTTAAGAATTAACAGTAAGAGACTATCAGTCACAGTTGACTGCTGTCTGCTACTGTACTTTTTTTCTGATCCCTGCTAACATAAAGGAAGACAGATTTGTTTCCCTATTGGATCAATGTCTGACTCTCCTTCTGCAGTTCCTCCCTCATTTATCTTCTCGACTTTGATTGCTTCGTTGGAGCGGAATGGATGATGCCTGACTGTGAATGTTGGAACTCAGCAGTTTCTGTGCTCATCCATCTCTGTTGGATTCTGTTGTGGTTATCCTTTTATCTAGCTGAAACTGATAATATTTACTACTTTGGATACCAGAGGGGCTGCACTTTTCCGTTTTTCCTGCTGGAGGTTTGGCTTTTTGCCTCTGGGGATTATTTATTGATTCTTTTTTTGTCTCATTTTGTTACGAGGTGGACCATCATTCTTTTGATATTGTACAATACACAACAGCAGGATGAATAATTACCGTATTTTCTCGCATATTAGCCGCTTCCCCAAATAAGCCGTACCCTTAAAATTGCCTTAAAATCATTGAATTTTACTATTTCTCTCATATGAGACACCCCCTGATTCACAATTTTCACCGCCATAGGAGTGCAAATGTGTTACTTTGAAGGGAAAATGTTAAGAAAAATTATTGCACGTGGTATTTCTGAGATACTGTATCAATTGAAAGGATCGTCTGCTGGATTACACATTCCTAAATGCTGTTGCCTGCATGTATACAAATTCAAAAAGGAAGTCAAGTGACCAGTACAACCAGGAAGTGTGTCCGTAGCGGTATAGTTTGTCATCCTTGGGTAAATTGAGTGAGCAATGGCAGGCACAAGTGAATTTTTTTCACGTTTCATGCAAAATCTTTTTTTTTTTAATTTCATTCATAGAAGTCAAAAAATGTGTTAAGCATTTTATCTGTTTATCTTTTCCTTATTTCAAAATAAATAACCGTATCGGCCGCATTGTCTTGGGTTATGTCCTTGTCACCTTGCAATTTCGTGCATGTCCAGTCTAATTTTTGTGCATATAAGCCATACCCTCCATTAAGTCATTAGTTTTTTGAGTGACAAATACGGCGTATATGCGAGAAAATACGGTAAATTGTTTAATTCTTCCTGGGGCTCTGGTCTGGTAAAAATAACTACAAATCTTAATTGTCACAAATGCATTGTATTTTATATTTATATGCAAAATAACATTTGATTTATATTAGATTGGTTTCAGTCATGATAACTTTCTTAAATGATGCCTTTTCCTTATTAGTACAAGTGAATGGGGAGTTAAATCTCTAAGGAGAACATTTGACCTTTTGCTAATGACACTAAGGAATCACTGTAATTACCTATGAGCTCATTGCGAAAGGAGTTACCTGCCAGCTGTCTCCCACACAATAAAGGTCATTACACAGGCATTTTTAATCTGGACATTAAAAAGATCCTGCAACAGAAAAAGTGTTCATCCTTTACAAATGAGCAGGCTAAGGGGCACGCTTATTGCTCGCAGCTAAAAAGAAGTACTGGTGCGTCATACTCGAGACTGCATCAGTGCAGTTGTTTCAATAAATGCTAGAATGCGCAGTTATTTTTTTATTTGGTTCTAAACACAGGAAATATATTTGAAGATAAGGATTGAGAAAAAAATGCATAGGCTGAAAACGGTACTCGGACGTTTGGTCGACAGACTTTTGGTCCCCGGACGTTTGGTCACCGGACGTTTGGCCGACCGGACGTTTGGTCGACCGGACCTTTGGTAGAATGGACGTTTGGTCGCCGGGTTGTTACTGTTGAAACCAGCTCTCAAAATTATAATCATGAGAGAGAGAGAGAGAGAGAGTGAGTTTAATATCTAAATATCCAATATCAAAATATCAACAGTAAACTCTGTCATAATTTGACAGCGAGCGAACCTGGCGACCAAACGTCCGTTCTACCAAACGTCCGGTCGACAAAACGTCCAGGGACCAAACGTCCAGGGACCAAACGTCCAGTGACCAAACGTCCGGGGACCAGACGTCTTTCGACGAAACATCCGGTCACGATCAATTGAGTTCTGAATCACCAAGTAATTGTAAGAAACTATTATTTCCTCAGGTCCCAAGATTTTTTGGACTGGACTAAAAATAGGAGCCCAGGTAACATCGCCTAGAACACTTGCTTTCTGGCCCACTCCTACCTCTATATAAGACTAAGCATGCTATCCGTGGCTATTTAATACAAGTTCAACTTCCTCATTTACTTCACCATCAAGCTATACGTAGTAGGATGACAAGTTAAAAGCTCTGATCTCCCAAATATATATTCTTTCTTGTTTCTGCACTGTACTGTAATCCTTCACCAATTCGCCACTTCAACATTTACAGCTTCAGTACATCGCAGTTTTTTTTATTTAAAATATAAAAAAGGTCATAAAAATGTCAAAGAATGATACAAAGGACAAGGCACGAATAGTACAAACAGCCAAGAAGGACGTCGTCTTGTCTTTTCTTTCATTTTCTTCGGATTACATTTTGCATCGCACACAAAAAGATTACGCTGAGCCTATTTCCAGCATTTTTTGGATTTTGAATCTCCGTTTAAAATGCCTCCTAAGTGTCCAACGTCATCCAAGGCATCATAAATGAATGCATTACATTATGTTGTGTGTATTTGGGGTTTTGGGATGGTTTGTACACTTTTCGCCTATTGTGTCCCTCATGATTACCCTTCCCTTGTGTGACTATATGTGTGTGTACTTTGTAATCACCCCATCCATCTATTTAAGCCCTTGTGTTTGTCAGTCTTTGTGGCATCGTCTGCTTCACGCTATGTGACCATGTCATGTATCAAGTTTCTCTTTCCCCCACGTCTTCCATGTCAGGATTGGTTTTGTTATTTATTTCTAAGTGCTTGTCATTTTCTTTATTTCCCCTCCAGCTTCAGTTATTAAAGTTTTGTTCGATCACTCCAGTCCACGTCCTGGATTGCTTCCCTGCATTTGGGTCCTATTCCTTCTAACACTTCAAGAAAGAAGAAGCGAACATTCGGAAGACGTTTTCCAAGGACACCAACTGAGTGGTAACCACGGGGGATAAAATCATCGTTAAGATGGAGAATGCTCTAGTGCTCTGGATCTCGGACTGTAGGAAAAAGAATACTAACATGATTAGATACTAACTGGATACATGATTAGAACCAAAGCCAAGACCTTTTACGATCGCTTAGCTCCTCACCAAGACAATGAAGACGAACTTCAGCCTCGTTCCAGTGCCACAAGTGAACCTCATGGTTTTATGGCAAGCAAAGGCTGGTTTGAAAAGTTTAAGAAGAAGTAGGGTCTACAAAGTGTTTCTGTCATGTTCTGTTGCCTACAATGAGTGTTTCTGTCATGTCTTTTCAGCAGCTGATGAAGCCAACAAGGTGGGGCGGGATCAGCACACCTGCAGCTTATTGACACATCTGGTATTTAAGGACACCCGCCACAGCCAACGGATTGTCGGAGTATTGCGTGCCTTGTCCTTGCTTACCGCCCTGCTTTTCCAACACTTCCCTGTGACGTTTTACGTTTTTATTATGTATCTTCGTACTTTGAAAAGCTTAGTTTATTCACCGATACGGTCGTGCTGTTTTGTTCTTTGATCCTTTTGATATGTACTCACGTTTTTTGGCGTGCTCTTTTTGTTTAATAAATTCCAGTTTTTGTGAATACCGACTCCTTCGTTCATTTGTTGTTGTGGATCCATCTTTAATTGGCTTGCCGAGTCATAACAGTTTTGCTGTATGGGGAAGCCTCCTTGGCAGACCAAGAGGCAGTGAAATGTCACAGCGAGGAAGAGTTTCCTCACAAAATTCTAGAGAATGGTCTGTTATAGCGGCCCGGCGGATAAGTGGTTAGCGCATCGGCCTCACAGCTCTAGGTCTTGGGTTCAAATCCAGGTCGGTCAACCTGTTTGTAGTTTGCATGCATGACCTGGAAAGGTGACAAGTGGACATGACCGGGATCTGAACCCAGGACCCCAGAGCTGTGAGGATGACGCGCTAAGCACTTGCCCCACCGGGCCACATGCCCCCATTTCATCTATCTGCATTTTTAAACCTTTTTTTACCCTAATACTGTTACAATTCCCTACAGTATTGTTACTGTTGGAGTAATCATTATTATAAATGTGTTTGCAATGAATATAAAGCCTTATAATATACATGCTTACTATATTAATCAATATATTTGCTTATTAGGAATAGTAATGCTCATCCTAAATGTGTAACTATATTAAACAATATATATATATATATGTGTTGATCGCTTTTATGTTAGAGTTGAATTAATATGTGAAGACAAACGCTTACGCCAAGGTCGCTCTCCAGGACAGCTGGGTCCAGCGAGAGATACAAGTTCGCAAGGACATAAAACAATACACTGAGTTCTTGCTCCGAGGACTGAGTACTGGAAGATACGCCTCAACCCTTTCCCCAGATACAAGTTCGCAATGAAGATCTGTGAAGGATGCTTAAATTGTTGTTGATTCAGCGGATGGCTATCAATCAACTCGCATATTGTTTTTCCTTTGTGACGCTAGGTTGACGCTAGGTTTGCTTGATTATGGAATTGTTTTGTTTCTTGCTTACGCAATTGGAATCGATAACCTTGTAATTGTTTTGATTTGAGGCCTTAAATGGGCAGGACATAATGCCACTCGTTAGAATAATCTTGATCGGCCGAGCGGTGGGATGTATTCTCTTCTTGCAAGAATTAAATGGTGATTGTGACTACAGATGCCTTTTTTATTGAAAGCTCAATTGGAAAAACCTAAGGATAAACGTACAATTGGATGAACCTAACATTTGGTCCTTCGAGCCGGATATGAACCAGCGACCTAAGGATAAACGTACAATTGGATGAACCTAACAGTTACATTTTGTGAAAATAATATATAATAATTTGCATATTAAGATGGAGTGAACTGTTAAGAAAGAAATGATTAAATGAAAGAATTCTAAAAACAGATCCTGGGCTACCTTGATGCTTGAACATGCTTTTCTGCTAAAAATTTATTCATCAGACTTCTTGGTCATAATGAATGTGCCATTTGACAAACTCCAATGGTGAGACTCAAGAGTGCTAGTGAAAATGATCAAGGGTGCATCACCAAAAACTCATTTGAAACAATTATCTCAGCTAACTGTCACAGTCTTTGCATCAGCTTGCAAGTCTGCATGCTTTGAGATGTTGTAAAAATAGCAGTGCGAAGATGAAAGAGTTGAAAGATAAAAATGGATCACGGGACATGCCTCCAATCCTTTAAATAGAAGGAGACAAAAAAAGCAATGATCACTGCCTCTTTGTGATGTGCCCTGTCACATTATTTCCTGTAGTGACCATAAATTACCATGTTCTATCAGTCTTATGGGGCTGGTTAAAACCAAATACTTACCACTACCACTACAACTACTAGTAGTAGCACATAAAGCAACAAGCATAGCAAATGCTGCATCTAGAATTAAATTCTATGGTGCATCAATGTCAAGCCTTATAACTGTTCCTCTCTGACCAAGATACTGCAGAGTAAACAGCAAGGTAATTAGATATTCCAGGCACGGTGGCCACGGCCATAGGCAGTTTTCTCTGTGAAACACCTATTACCAGTTTGATTTCCATAGCTCAACTGACTGTTTTAAATCTTGCTCTTAATTCCTCTTAGACGAGACCAAGCAGCTCCTTGTCTATGCAAATATCTGGTTCAGATCCAATGTGGTTTGTGTGTTACATAACATATTCTAATTGGGTTATTTATAAGAGCGGAATTTATGATGTGGATGTTTTGGATGTCCTATGAACAGCTACAAGAGTTTGTGCTGCTAATGATCGGATCAAGGGGCAAGCAGTGGGGAAATCGACGGAAGTGATTAAAAACCCTGTAGTGCTAGGGACTACCACTCGGGGCTGGCTTGATTAAAACATCCTCAGAAATCTTCCATTACAAAATGCTCGATTTGAAAATAAAAATAAACTAATTCGAACCCTGTTCAAACATTGGTATATTTGCCGAAACTTTTGCTCCATGACAATTGTATGGGGGCTGATTTATTTTATTGATTTATTCATTCATTGATTTTCCGAACCTCTTATCCTTACATGGGTCTTTAACAGTGGCGGGCCGTCAGGGCCTTCAAGGCCTTCTCTGCTGGCCTAAGAAATATCTGAATCATATTATATTTTGTCCATCAATACTTATTATTCCAAATGGTCTGTTAGCTTCCTTTCATTGCTTTTCCCCCTGGTTGCACTGCTTCCATGTGTGTTTTCATATTGAAGCATTTAACCAATCACATTTCAGCCATTATTTGTTGCCAGATCAGATCTGCCTCAAAGCCTTCACAATCAGTTCTGCGGACTCTGCTGCATTAAACTAGACTGTTGCTTTTAACCAATCAGATTTCGAGTTGGCAACCCCACAATGCTTTTTCATACGCATTAGCATTTTGCTGGCTGGGATATGTCATTGCTTTCACCAACTATGATTGGCTAGTAGGTGGGCCCAAGCCATAGATCGCAAACTCCACCCACAATGGCCGACAGAAGCAAAAACAAATGGATTCTGTTTACTCACAAAGCTATTTTCCAGACGGACTTTTCCAGTAAAAAATTGACATCATTAAGAAAAGGCGGTCAACTCCGAAGCTAGCAAGCCTGTTACAGCCGGGAAAATGCTGTGTGCGGCACTTTCAGTGCGCTAACTTAGCTGCACAAGCAAATAGTATATTGTTGTTTTGATTTAAAGCCATTTTCAAAACGGACTATGCCAGAAATATGACAGGACACGCTCGACTTTCATCATTAGCTTCGATGGTGATAGGAAAGAAGGAAGAAAGAAAGGAGGATGGATATTGTGTACAGTTAAAAAGAATTTTTGGTGAGTATAATATGGCTATATTCCTAAATAATATTTCAACTGTGGGCCCGGTTCTGATATCTGAAAAGCTCCAGTGTTTGTATTTAAGCTCCAGTGTTTGTATTTAATCACTAAATGCTGCTAGGATGTGGATTTTACCCCAGTTTAATTTTTGCCGTTTCGCCATTGACGTCCATTGCTGTCTTTTCCCGAGGAAATCACCCCCTGGCCTGGGTGTAATGTCTCAAAAGCTCCAGTATTTGTGTTCAATCAATAAATCCTGCTAGAAAGTGGATTTTACCTAATTTTAGTGCATTTTTTGTCATTTCATGTATGGACGTATCGACGTTCATCGCTTTCTTTTACCGGGGAAATGATACTCCGGGCCCGGTTCTGATGTCTAAAAAGCTCCAGTATTTGTATTTAATCAATAAATGCTGTTTTCGGCTGGATTTTACCCCATTTTCGGGCAATGTTTGCCCGTACGCCATTGACGTTCATCGCTGTCTTTTCCCGGGAAAATCGCCCCCCTGGCCTGGTTTTAATGTCTGAAAAGCTCCAGTATTTGTATTTAATTATTAAATGCTGCTAGGAAGTGGATTTTACCCCATTTTTGTGCATTGATTTATTGATTATTTTTTATGTGTCGCAGCTCTAGCTGCAGTAGAGGTTTTATAGCCATAAAATAGTTTTTGAGGGTTGGTTTGAAGGCGCTACGAGAAAATGCACCGACCGCCACTGGTCTTTAATGTACCCCAATTTTCAAATCGTTATTTTTCATTGAAAAAGTACAAAGCTATATAACTTTTTTGGGACCATGCTTCCTACTGAGAGACTTCAGAACTTTCAAGGCTTATATCATCTCTTCAAAAAGAATAAAACAACAGAAGTCTGTATCAATCATTGCACTTTTTCTGAAATGAATGAGCTGAAAACAATCAGACAACAGCTTTCAAGTGCCCATGTCTCCCATGCTAAAAAAAAAGGTTGGGAAACACTACTGTACACCATGAGGTGGCCATTCCTATTTCAGGTTATCCCAAAATTTGAAGTCTGGAGAGATAATAGGTCAAATGATTCCATTTGTTGTATTACAGTAATACCTCGACATACGAGTGCCCCAACATACGAGCAATTTGAGATACGAGTAAAATTTCGAGCAAATATTTATCTTGAGATACGAGACAAATTTTGTTATACGAGCATACAGCGGATGCGAGAGGCTGATCATAAGAACATCATGGGCACTGCCTCTCTCCCCGCAACTCCCTTGTGTAATGTCTCTACGAGCACTGGGCGGAGGATTGCATTTTTTCAGTGTTTTATTTCCCCACTTAGTCAGTGCAGAATGGCGGAGCTTGATCGCTAATACGAGAGGAGCATACTACTTTTCGTTGGCAAGTGGTCGTGCGTTATCCTGTTGTGAGGACATTTGTGTGCATCATTTTGGGAATATTTTTAAGGGAAGACAAAGGCAAACAACCCTTGATAGGTTGCATCTGAAAGTCAGGGTGGAGGCGGGGCAAATAGTGCTAACCCGGGAGAAGAAAGGTATAAAAATTTAAAACAAAATTAGAATTAAGTTTAGTGTAAGCTTAGATTAAATTAATTTAAATTTGTGTATGTTATGTTACGAGCGCGTTGCCGTGGAAAAAGTCCCCCCCCCTCTCAGTCCCTCTCTCTTTCCCCTTCACGAAATCCGTCTAATTTTAGTACTATTAAACACATTTTAGTACTATTAAACCACTAGTTATTTGTTACTTCGTTAAATGATGGCAAATTAGAACAAATAAAAATGTTTTTCCAATCCAATATCCTGTTTTTGGTGTTTTTTAAGAGGGTTGGAACATATTAATTTGTTTTTAGTTCATTTCTATGGGAAACGTTCATTTGAGTTACGAGTAAATCGACATACGAGCTCAGTCCCGGAACGCATTAAGCTCGTATCTCGAGGTACCGCTGTATTTCTTTTCAGCAGTTCAATTCAGGGGTAGAGAACCTATGGATCGGGAGCCATATGTGGCTCTTTCCATGGGTGCAAATGGCTCTCCACTAACCTGTGAGGTAAAATATGGAAATCACTGGTGAGAGAGCTATGTGGCGTTGACAGTAGCTCTACCACCACTTTAATCATAATTTTGTTTTTTATTACTCTTCTGCATGCATGATATCATTGATACTGATTTATTAGCAACAGCATAACGATGTTGTCAAAAGAATTCAGATACTTTTTGTACTTTAAAAGTGGTGAAATGACCAAAAAAAACACACATTTTCATGTATTTTTACTTTTCAATTCTGAGAATGGCTCTCAAGAAATAACATTGGAAAATATGAATTGTTTATGGCTCTCTCTGTCAAAAAGGTTCCCGACCCCTGGTTCAATTGAAAGGTGTGTGAGGTGAAGATCAATTCATACTCCAAGAAGCAAAACTAACCTTCAATCTTTGTCTTAATCTCTAACAATAAGATACTAAAAGCTCTTACTTCTTATCAACTCAGATATTAAACCATTCCACACTTTTTTTTTTCAACTAGAGCACCTGAATCTAACCACATAGGACAGTATCTGTAAAAGAAGATGCTGAAAGCTCTTCCTTCTTATCAACTCGGATATTAAACCATTCCACACATTTTTCCTTCAACTCAAACAATAGAATCTAACCACATAATGCAGTATATTCTGTTGTATTGAACTGTCTACCCATGCCTCAAGTGTATCTGCAGTATGCAGACGCTCTCTGCAAAGGGGTTTCCCAGGCCAGGCATTCCCCCGCTCTCTTATCTTTTTTTTTTTTTTTTGCTGCTGATGCAGCCTGCCCAGGATTATGCTTTTAACCAAGTCCAAGATGGTTGCCTCCAGCTTCCAACTCCCTCCCTCATTTGGTCTCTCCGTCTCTGAAGGGGAGAGTAAAATGCAAGAATTTAAAAATAAATGACCCTGGAGGAAGAACAATGTTCTTTCCAAGCTGCATCTGTTGTGCAAAGATCTTTACTATCATCTACCATGTGAATGCTATATACTCGCTAACAAAGACTCATATTTGTTACTGATAAATGCTCAGTTTGCAGACTTTATGAATCAAACAGGTGTATTAATGACTGCGGTGTTACTCTAAGTGGTAAAATCTTTGTATTATTTTTGGACATCAATTTTATTAAAACTCCCTCCCAACCCGCAAGTAATTAATATACCACCAACTAATTCAAATCTGCAGGCAAAGACTAAGGCTGTGCACTCCAAGCAAAATGGAAACCCAGTTAAAGCTTGGTATATATAAATAATTCACTACAGTCCCAGGACATATAAAATGTCTCCATAATTTATCTTGAAGTTGACAGGACTAACCCAGAATTCTGAAATGCATTTTCCCTGATCAGACGGGTTAGCACAATGCCTTTAAATACTGGATCCCGACCTATTTATGTGGAGTCTTCCCAGTGCCTTCGGTTCTAATGTCCAAAGAGCTCCAGTATTTGTATTTAATCATTAAACGCTGTTTTCGGCTGGATTTGACCGAATTTGAGAGCATTTTGAGCCGTTTGGCGAATGGACGTCTATAGACGTTTTTTTGCCTCCATCGCGATATCATCGCGACATTTTACCGAGGAATTCACTTCCCTGGGCTCGGTTCTAATGTCCAAAGAGCTCCAGTATTTGTATTTCATCATTAAATGCTGTTTTAGGATGGATTTGACCCGATTGCTGTCATTTTACGGCTCGGTTCTGCTACATCTGCCCGCCCAAGAGTGCTTATTCCCGGACTGCCATGCCCGCCCAAGAGTGCTTATTCCCGGGCTGCCATTGATGGTAGACTAACATTGATTTTTACTATAATTTGGACAACACCGGCGGCGGGCCGGATTAAAAATCCTAACGGGCCGTATATGGCCCGCGGGCCGAGGTTGAAAAACTTGTACACACACGATCCGGGGGCGGGGCGAGTGCGCGAATCCCGTTTCGGCGAAACCTCCGTTCGGCCGAATGAACGTTCGGCGGAACGTCCATTCGTGCGACCTGCCCGTCTGTCAAACGTCCGTCGGCGAAACGTCTTTAGGCGAATCATCCGAGTACCGATGATGTCGCTCACACTGGTACTCAGTGCGCTCAGGGAGGTTGTCTTTCTGCTCAGACCAACAAAAAATTAGAGGGAACATTGGTGAGGACCCACCCAGGATCGAACCCTCGACCCCAGAACTGTGAGGACGACAGGCTAACCACTCGGTTGCCGTGCCGCCTCAGTTCAAAACATACTTTTCAAAATTTATCTTTAATGTCGAACATTTTTTGGCATGGTGAGCGAGTGGTTAGCACATCCGTCTCACAGTTTGGAGATCGAGTGTTCATTCCACGGTGACTTCCAACCCCCCTGTGGAGAGTTTGCATGTTCTCCCCATGCCTGCGTGGGCTTTCTACAGGTACTCCAGTTTTCTCCCACATCCAAACAACATGCATGGTACTGGTAGGAATGTTGAACACTCTAAATTGTCCCTGCGTACGTATGGCGTGAATGGTTGTTTTTCTTTATTTTCCCTTTGAGTGGCTAGCAACCAGTTTATGGTGTCCCCTGCTCACTGCCCACAGTTTGCTGGGATAGGCTCCAGCACCCCTGTGGCCCTTGTGAGGATAAATTGTATGAATTAATGAATAATAAAAAGATTATTCCCATTTGCAAGTGAATTTTCTTTTTGCTACAGGTTTTTGCATGAGTCACATCCTTGTCACATTTTTAGACACAAAATGTCACTTGTAACCACAGACGAAAAAACGACTTCCAAATGTTGTATTATTAAACTACTACTCCACTTTTGACTTTCCCATGAGGGGTCACCACATCAAATCAACTTTGTCCACTTCACCCTGTCCTTTCCATCATTCTCCCCTACACCAAACACTTTTATGTCCTCCACTTTTAGCCCTGTCCCCTGGTAATTGCAATCTCAATATCCTTCCATCGATATAGTCCCTACCTCTAGATTGCCAGCCAATCACAGGTCACAAGGAAACGGACACCCATTAATGCTTACACTCATACCTAGGGGCAATTTATAGTAGTGTTTAACCAGTTTAACCCAAAAACCAATGCAGGCCACGGGTGAACATGCAAATACAGGACGATCAGAACCCACCGGGGATTGAATGCTTGATCTCAGAACTGTGATATGGTCTTGCTAACCACTCGGCCACCGGACCCCCCGCTTCCCTTAATAAATTCCTATTTTAGTGTATTTATTGGCCTGCTTTAGTAATGTAATTGGATTGGATTGGATAACTTTATTCATCCCGTATTCGGGAAATTTCATTGTGACAGTAGCAAGCAAAGGCATAGTTATAAGTTAGACAGTGTACTTTGTGCTTTTTGCTTTGTTGTTCTGCGGCCTTTGACTGTACTAGGTTATATTATAATGAAACCAGTTCATATAAATTACATTGAGATGAGACGAATCACACCAAGCAAGCTACCCATGCAATCAGCACTGTTAATGAAAGAGAAGTGGAAAATTAAATCAACAAAAATAGCATGGTTGGTGTTTCTCTTTTTAAGCAAAAGAATCTTGGAAGTTTAATTTAGGCATTTATACCCATGCATGTGGTCGCTGTGTCAATGTGTACATATGAATCTAAAGCTGCGTGCAGCAGCGAAGTGGGTGATACAGCTTGTAAAAACTGCCTGTTGAATAATTGATTATGTACATAAAGTATGGCTGTGAGGAAAGGGTCGAGAGTTGGCAACACCAAATGAAAGAAGAGAAAATAGACAAAGCGGTGAAGGGATTTGTAGCTAAAGTCTTTCAAAAAGCCTTTAACACCCCCAGCAGAGCACTCCTGTTTCATCTCACCTTTAGTTTTTCCCTCACTTCCCCTTGAATACACCTACAGCAAACATGTTTGAAAAGAGCTTTCACATTCTTTTCCACATCAAACTCATCCACCGTGCCCTTTGGGAACTTGCAGAATTCATGGAGCACAACCAGTTGTGCCCCCAAACGAAATGAAAGAAATTGGTCCAGCAGACTGAATGAGCGTGGAGCTGACAGCACAGGCCCCTGTACCTGAACAGCAAAACAGAAACATAAATGATTTAACACCATATTTGGATAGTGAAGATTGTAAAAAAGGAAATAATAGCACCATCTGATTGATTTCGTTGGCAATGAGAAATTGTTTATTGTATGAATTGTGATACTTTTGATAAGGAGCTTGTGTTACAACGTGGAGGTGAACACACAGCTGGACTCAAATACAGGAGGCTGGAAAAGAGGCAGTTTGCAGATCAATATTTATTGACGTGGAGGGGACCTCAGGTCAGTTCAAGGAAGAAACACAAAATTCACCCGCTTTCCAAATGTGGACAGGGAAGGAAACTCCAGAAGCCAAGGAAGGACGTCGTGGCACAGTTGCTTGACAAAGTGAAACACTGGCAGATAACACTAACATATACGGCTGACTGGCGACCAATCCCTCCCACATTCCAAAAAACATGCATGGTAGGCTGATTGGACACTAGGTATGCGTGTGAGAGGGTACTCGGTCGTTTGGTCGCCGGATGTTTGGTCGCCCGGAAGATTATTGATAATTACCATTTAAAATTGTTGCTCAAATTCCCTAAATACAAACTGCGAATTATTATTTAGTCATACTTAATGCCCTATTAATTATTAGGCTAAAGAAAAGCTCCAAATTTCCCGTACTTTTATTGTGTTTTGTTGGAGAACTTGTTAAGACCCTGAGTGACGTCCTTTCCTAAGGGGACAACTCATGTACATACAAACTCTTATACACTCACACGTCGCCTCAGTGAAACTGCTCATTCATGGCCATTGTTGGCTTTTATTGATGTGTAGACCGTGTTGTTTTACCTTGTTTTGTCGCCGGACTTTTGGTCGCTGGACTTTTGGTCGCCGGACTTCTGGTCACCGGACGTTTGGTCGCCCGTTGTTTGGGTCCAGGCGACCAAACGTCCGCGACCAAACGTCCGGCAACCAAAGGTCCGGCGACCAAAAGTCCGTCGACCAAACGTCCGGTCACGGTGTGAGAGTGGGTGGTTTCCGTATCCTCGGCCCTGATATCGGCTGGCCACCGATCCAGGGTGTCCCCCGCCTCTGGCACAAAGTCAGCTGGGATAGACTCCAGCACCCCCCATGACCTTAAAGTGGTTAATTGAACCAAAAAAAACTATTTCAACGGCTTGCCGCTCTATTTTTCAAACTTTCCTTAGTGCCGTTCAGTTACAGGTATTTTTCGACTAGCTGGTCAGAATTTGGAGAAGATGCGGTAAATTTTATGGATGAAAAGAGAAACCAGATAACATATGCACATTTATTTAACAAAAGGCACAAATAAAAGGCGATTACTGGTAAGTAAATTAAAAATCACTGGTGAAAATCAAGTGACACGTCGCTGTTGTAGCTGTCCTCGTCATTCACATCACCTTCCGCATCAGCGTCGAGTTTCTGAGTGAGTTCACCTTGGCTCGCGCTTGCTGGAGAAGTTGCAAACCAGTCTGAATCGGGCCGTCTGACCTGAAACAATGGGTCTGGCAATCCTCCGAGCCGTCGAGAGCGTTGGTCAGTCCGCATCCCTTGAACGACTTGATGATTAGATCCTTCGGCAGCTGGTCCCAAGTATCGACAATCCATTTCAAATAAACTTCCATTGTTGGTGCTCGCATGTTGCCGAATTTGGTGTCGCTTTTCTCGCCGTGCAACACCCAGGTCTCGTAGAACTGTCGGACTTTGGCCTTGAATGGAACGTTCCAGCAGACGTCGGGGCCTGTATAAATTTGGTGCAGCCTCCTGGAATCACGGCCACATCAATTTGGAGCTTCTTCAATTGCTTCTTGGTGGCATCGCTAATGTGACAACGATATGAATTCCAAGCAAGAAGGCGCTTGCCATCTGGCCATCTTCTCAGGTTGAGCATGATAAAACCGCTATTTCACCGGCATGCCGCTCTATTTTTCAAACTTTCCCCCATAGTGACGTTCAATTAGAGGTGGATAGAGGTCTTACGGTGTGTGTGTATATATGTATATATATATATATATATATATATATATATATATATATATATATATATATATATATATATATATACACACCGTAAGACCTCTAGTCTTTTATATATATATATACTTATATATATATATATACATACACACCGTAAGACCTCTAGTCTTATATATATATATATATATACTTATATATATATACTTTCCTTTAATTTTGTGAGTAGTGTATATATATATATTAAGGGTGTTTACAAAAAAATAAATTTGGCAATATTATATTGCATGATTCTCGTATCGATTCAAAGTCCATCTGAATTGATCTTTACACTTGCGTTTTTGGTGGAAATAAACAATAAACGACTGGACCACTGCATCCACTACTTGACACCACTCAAACACCGTACCCTGACATCTAGTATCAAGACATCTCATTGGGCTTGGATGCACAGGGATGATGTTTGCCCAGAACAAGTCCCATATGGAGTTCTATACATCCTTTAAGATGTTTATTTTTGTTGTTGTTGTTTTCCATATTCAGAATTTAACAAATGCATTTTGCAACCCAGCATTTTGGCAGTTTTGGATGAAAGCTGGTTTGCACTAAAGTCTCCACTAAAAAGAGGTCCATTAGTTGTTCAAACATAAAATAATTAACTTTCAGAAATAAATATAGAATGTATAAATGTACTTTGTCGGGGGATTAATCGGAATCGAATCATGATATACACCATCCAAGATCATTTTACATTTATTCATTCATTTTTTGAACCGCTTTATCCTCACTAGGGTCGCGGGGGGTGCTGAAGCCTATCCCAGCTGACTTCTGGCCACACCCTTAAGCGGTGGCCAGCCGATCGCAGGGCACAAAGAGACAGACAAACATTTAATCTCAGACTCATACATTTAGAGTAGTGCAATTTAGAGTCTCCAATCAGCCTACCATGCATGTTTTTTGAATGTGGGATGAAACCGGAGTACCCAGAGAAAACCCACGCAGGCCCAGGGGAGAACATGCAAACTCCAAACAGGTGGACCGGCCTGGATTTGAACCCAGGAGCCCAGAGCTGTGAGGCCGACGTGCTAACCACTCGTGTCGCCGGGCTGCCCATCCAATATCCTTCCAAACTTAATCAGAAATCATCTTATTTAATATTTGTCAATGGTATAGAGCCCCCCCCCGGATGCCAAGGTAGAAAAAAAATATTTGTCATTCAGGATAGATAAATCTAACACTCATTCCTCACATCTATAGACTTTACATTACATATGCATAAAAACAAACATCCACCTACATCACATTTTAGAAATGAGTCAACCAAGTGTCACAGGCATTCTTGAAAAATGATGGTGCCATGACACACACGTACACACATGCATACATAATGAAATGTGTGTACCTCCTTTCTGCTTCATTGAGATTGATAAATCATTAATAAATGGACATGGCAGGCCAGGCAATTTTCATTGAGTGCACTTGAAATTACAGCTTTGACATTGACAAATTTTAATGTATTTTGTGATGCAAGATAGAGATTGATTAGACTTCTTTCACCATCTTCGCTGCCAGTGTTGCCGCACTGCATAAGCAGATAATGCTCTGCGCATTGTGTTGCTATGTGGTCTAAAGTGTACCATTGCATGTCGGAGTCTGGGCGGATATCTTTCGAGGTTTATTCAGGGACTGTAAATGTCTGGTACAGTGTTCAAACTTCCTTTGACAGCGCATAGTGAATAGTCCTTAAGTGACCTGTCATAAAACAAAGTGGCTGTATTTTTTTTCTTCTGTCAGGCAACCTATTTTCAATCTCCACTCTGGTACATAAAACAATCATACAGTTCAAAAAAGTACTCCTGGTATTGGGTATTTAGGGTAACCTTAACCCCTAACCCAGTGGCGGTCTGTGCATTTTCTCGTAGCGCCTTCAACGGGTAAAATCCACTTCCTAGCAGCATTTAATGATTAAATACAAATACTGGAGCTTTTCAGGCATTACAACCGGGCCGGAGGGTGATTTTCCCGGGAAAAGACAGCGATGAACGTCAATGGCGATTCTTTGGCAAAACCGATCCCGTTTTACCCATTTCGGCGTCATAGAAATATTTGCAATTTTTTGTTTTGAGATTGCCTGGATGTCATGTTTCTTTCGTGTTACTTCCAAATGTTTTAATATTATATTACAAGATGGCATGTGAGGCGTTTTGTACCTTGGCCTGTTGAACAATGTAAATTCATAATTTTCTTTCAGTAAGTTGTTTTTCCTAAATGCCGTGACCCAGATTTGAACCGGGGTTGCTGCGGCCACAACGCAGAGTACTAACCACTATACGATCACGGCTGATGAGCATTCTGAAGTGAGATCACGTACCTGTCAACTTATATGGTTTGCCCATATTTCATACGTTTTTTGATCATTTCAAATTGTTTTTCAAATTACTGGAGCTTTTCAGACATTAAAACGAGGCCAGGGGGGTGATTTCCCCGGGAAAAGACAGCGATGAATGTCAATGGCATACCGGCAAACATTGCCCGAAAATGGGGTAAAATCCAGCCGAAAACAGCATTTATTGATTAAATACAAATACTGGAGCTTTTTAGACATCAGAACCGGGCCCGGAGTATCATTTCCCCGGGAAAAAGACAGCGATGAACGTCGATACGTCCATATACGTCCATACGCGAAACGGCAAAAATTGCACTAAAATGGGGTAAAATCCACTTAAACAACAAACCAATGCGTGTTACTTATACAAGCCTTAAACATACAAATGCACTTATATAAACCTTCAATATACTTATATAGGCCTTAAACATAAATTATAATACAAAATATAGCACTGAATCAACTTACAAACAAATTCAACTTATGAACAATCGCTCGGAACCTAACTCGTTCGTAAGTAGGGGAGTATCTGTATAGCCATATTTTACTCACCAAAAATCCTTTTTAACTGTACACAATATCCATCCTCCTTTCTTTCTTCCTTCTTTTATATTGCCATTGAAGCTAATGCTGAAAGTCGAGCCTGTCCTGTCATATTTCTGGCATAGTCCGTCTTGAAAATGGCTTTAAATCAACACAACAATACATTTGCTTGTGCAGCCCGCTCCAAATACAGTTTGGTAGCTCTGGCTAATAAGTAGCCTCATAGATGGTGAAAGCGATGACGTATCCCTACGCCTGCGACAAGGCAATGACGTATCCCTCCGCCTGCGACAATGCATTGTGGTGTTGCCAACTCGAAATCTGATTGGTTAAAGCAACAGTCTTATTGACGCTTGTTTAAAGCGGCAGAGCCCGCAGAACTGATTGTGAAGGCCTTGAGGCAGATTTCTGACCCTGGCAACAAATAATGGCTGAAATGTGATTGGTTAAATGCTTCAATATGAAAACACACATCTGGTAGCAGTGCAACCATGGGGAAAAGCAATGAAAGGAAGCTAACAGACAATTTAGAAGTATTTGATAAGTATTGATGGACAAAATATAATATATGATTCAAATATTTCTTAGGCCAACAAAGAAGGCCTTGAAGGCCCTGACGGCCCGCCACTGCCTAACCCCTAACCCAGGGGTGGGCAAACTTTTTGACTTGCGGGCCAGAATGGATACTAAAATTTGACAGAGGGGCCAGGCCAGGAGAATTTGGACACGCAATGTAATTTACCAAACCTGGGGATTGAAATGTAAGAAAAAAGACACATTTGAAGGTGAAAATTTATTTTCAAATTTACTTTCAACATTAAGAAAATATTATTATTCAACGAAACAAAGCAGTCTTTAAACTGAGAGTGATGAGCGGCATTTTAATTAAGATACTGTACTGCTGCTGTGCGTACATGTGCAAGTTGCTATTTTTAACACAGTAGAGAAACTCACATTTCAGTGGGAATCGTGTTGTTGTTCTCCAAGTTACACTCCAACAAAGGTCTAGACTAGTGCGACATCGGGGAAACGAGGGTATTGCAGGGCAAAGGGTAATGAATGAGGTCATTGATTTTTACTATAATTTGGAAAACGTCGGCGGGCCGGATTAAAAAGACTAATGGGCCGTATATGGCCCGCGGGCCGTAGTTGGCCCATGTATGCCCTAACTCTTAAGGAGGAGCAAGTGGTTCAGAAAATGAATGAATGAACCAGATTTGACCTGTCCTATCTGCTGTGTGTAAGAGCAGCTATTTATTTATTATTTATGGAAGTCTATTCCCTTCAATGGTAACTATTGACGTAGGCGTTCGAACCTGAATGCCCACGAGTAACAAGGGTTCATTATACTTTAAAACAGTGTTTCCCAACTACTGTGCCGTGGCACACTGGTGCGATGATGGCACACCCGAGCAATGGTCAGGTGTGCCGTGGGAAATTGCCAGAAGTTATACAATGTAATATTCACAGAGAAAAATTAATATGAATATAACAAGATTAAAATTGAAATAACACAAGGTTAAAATCAGAACATGATGAATGTTATATTATAGATTGTACTATTACAAGATTCAAATTGTGAAACGGTCATTTTGTTGCTTATTTTTGTCTAACATGAATCAATTAGTTGTTTGGTTTCGAGGGGATCAACTTTTTGCGACATAACGTCTGTGTGAGCACAATTTTTTTGCATGATATTAGAAGATTTAAGTAATATTTGGAGAAAAGTCATAAAATTATCCGATTAAAAACATTACATTACTTATTTTTGTATCCCTCGAACCACAAGTTGTTCAGGGTCCACAGACATTGACTTTTGGTGACATTAGGTCAGTGTAAAAAAATAGGTTTTGGAATAATTTTGGAGGTTTATGTGATCCCTGCTGATAAAACTATGATGAGAATGATTATTGTTAATATATAAATTAAATTAAAAGACTTTCAGATTGTGGCGTCCCTTGAGATTTTTACAAAAAAAGTGTGCCGCAGCTCAAAAAAGGTTGGGAAACACTGCTTTAAAAGACCAATCAAATCACGTAAATAATCACCAAATTACCGCTTTAGTTACACGTCACTGATATAAACAACATTTCCTGCAACACAAAAAGGCATGTTTGACTTTTAGATAGTGGTTGTCTGTCTCTCTGTGTGGCCTGCGACTGAGTGGCGATCAGTATAGGGTGTAATCTGCCTTTCGCTCTAAAACAGTTGTGTTAGGCTCCAGCAACCCCCGCAAACCTTTCGAGGATGGGCGGTATCATGGAAGATTAATGAATGAATGACTTTTATATATAGGTCAGGGAGCAAGAGTCAAAATACATATGTCAACTTCAATTTTGAACCGAAATGTATGTTTTTGTAGATTTTCTTCAACAACAGCAAAAATGAAAAATTAGCAAATGCAGTCCAGATGTTTTCTTTAAACATGTGCCTATACTTCAGGTAAGTGATGTCTGAAATCAAGCATGCGTGGTATTAAGGGAAGAAATGGCGCTTTCTAGTGGCAAGAGAGTAAAATGCATTAAGTTGTACTAATTATGCCTTTAGAAGCAGAAAAACAAAACAAATTCTATTTTAAAAATACCTGTTCTCAGAAAGCTATCATTATTAGCACAATTGTTTTATGATTAAATAAAACAAAATGAGAACATTTTATGACTGCCCAATTTAATTTATTCATTCATTTTCTGAATCCTTATTTGGGTCACCGGGGGTGCTGGAGCCTATCCCAGCCGCCTATGGGCACCAGGCGGGGGACACCCTGAATTGGTGGCTAGCCAATCGCAGGGGATGAGTAGACGGACAACCATTTACTTGCACACTCATACCTTTGGGCAATTTAGAGTGTCCAATCAGCCTACCATGCATGTCTTTGGAATGTGGGAGGAAACCAGAGTACCTGGAGAAAACCCACGGAGAACATGCAAACTCCACACAGATGGACCCACCTGGATTTGAACCCAGGTCTCGCAATGTGAGGCTGAGGCACTAACCACTCATCCGCCGGTCCACCCGAAGTGAATAATGATTTAATTTAATTTAATATAAGAAAAAATAAGAGATGGCAGGGATTGTTTTTCAAAAGTTTTGCAATAAAGTTCATTCTTCTGCGTGTTTAAAAAAAATGTCAGTATCGTCAGTGTCAATTTAGTGTTAGGGTTAATTGCTTTGATGGCCTGGTCGAAGAGTGATTAGCACATCCTCCTCACAGTTCAAAGATCGAGGGTTCAATCGCCAGTGTGTTCTGACCTTCCTGTGTGCACTTTGCATGTTCTCCCTGCGTGGGTTCTCCCAGGTTACCCCGGTTTCCTCCCACATTCCCAAAACATCCACCCAATGCTGGTTGAACACTTTAAATTGTCCCTAGATGTGAGTGTGAGAATTAATGGTTGTCCGTCTCAGTGTGCCTGCGATTGACTGGCAACCAGTTTAGGGTGTCTCCGCCTGCTGCCCATAGTTGGCGCTAATAGGCTCCAGCAACCCCAGTGATACATATGTATAGTAATTTTATCACAACAAGGTACACCTGACTATGAGTTGCACACAAATTTCATGAGAAAACTGCGATTGGCTGGCAGACCATTCAGAGTGTCCCCTGCCTCTGGCCCGAAGTCAGCTGGGATATGCTCCAGCACCCCCTGCGACCAATTTTCCCTCTATTTTTTTGTTTGTCTGGGCAGAAAGACAACCTCCCTGAGCACACTGAGTACTGGTGTGAGCAACATCATCATTGCTCGCTATGGGCACACACCAGTTGCAGGTGTATGTCTACTACACATAAATGATTTAGTAATAATAAAATGTAATGATTAATATCTATGAATCTATGAATGGGTGGCCCGGCGGATGAGTGGTTCGCGCGTCAGCCTCACAGCTAAAAAAAATAATTAATTAATTAATTAATTTTAAAAAATGGGATTTTAGTTTGTGCGCTCCATATGATTAGCTGTGCGCAGAGAACACGAGAGTAGTGCACAATTGCGCACGCGCGCAGCTTAGAGCGAACATTGCCCGCGACCACTGTTCCCTCTAAGCTGCGCGCATGCGCAATTGCGCACTACTCTCGTCTTCTCTGCGCAGCAGCAATCCTATGGCGCGCAGTAAAAAAAAAAAAAAAAAAAGATTTTTTTTTTTTTTTTTCCCTTTCTTCATGATGGCGCCGTTTAAGCGGCAGCCAGTGGCAGTAGCCACGGACGTTTGACAGACGGACAATACTAGTATTTGTATTTAATCATTAAATGCTGTTTTAGGATGGATTTGACCCGATTGCTGTCATTTTACGGCTCGGTTCTGCTACATCTGCCCGCCCAAGAGTGCTTATTCCCGGGCTGCCATTGATGGTAGACTAACATTGATTTTTACTATAATTTGGACAACACCGGCGGCGGGCCGGATTAAAAATCCTAACGGGCCGTATATGGCCCGCGGGCCGAGGTTGAAAAACTTGTACACACACGATCCGGGGGCGGGGCGAGCACGCGAATCCCGTTTCGGCGAAACCTCCGTTCGGCCGAATGAACGTTCGGCGGAACGTCCATCCGGCGACCTGCCCGTCTGTCAAACGTCCGTCGGCAAAACGTCTTTAGGCGAATCATCCGATTACCGATGATGTCGCTCACACTGGTACTCAGTGCGCTCAGGGAGGTTGACTTTCTGCTCAGACCAACGAAAAATTAGAGGGAACATTGCCCGCGACCCTAGTGAGGATAAAGCGGTTGAAAAAATAAGATGAGGAAATGTTTGAATGAATTGATTCATTCAATAAAAATTAAAAAGTACTGTATTTTGGAGTTGTTGTGTGAATGAATTAATACCCTTTCAAAGGGGAAAATTACCTTGATGGTCAGGTGTGCCGTGTACAATGTAATATTTAGAGAGAAAAATTAATATGACTATAACGAGATTAAAATTGAACTATTATAAGGTTAAAATCAAAACATGATGAGCGTTAAATTATAGATAATTGAAATTGTGAAACCATTATTTTTGCTTATTTTTCTCTAACATGAACTGGAAGTTGTTAGGTTTCGAAGGCATCAACTTTTGGTGACGTAATGTCTGGGTGAGCACAACATTTATTTTTAAATTAATATTAGGAAATTTAAGTAATATTTGGAGAAAAGTCATAAAATTATGCGATTAAAAATATTTCATTACTTAGTTTTGATCACTCGAACCGGAAGTTGTTCAGGGTCCGCAAACATCAACTTTTAGTGACGTTAGGTCAGTGTGGAAAAATTTGACTTTGGAATAATTTTGGAGGTTTATGTTATTCCTGCTGATAAAAAAATGATGGGAATGATTATTTTTAGTATAGGCGAAATAGGTTTAAGTTAAAAGATTTTTAGATGGTGTGCCCCTTGAGATTTTTTCAATGCAAAAAGTTTGGCGCAGCTAAAAAACGTTTGGGATGTGAGCATTAAACTGCTTCACACAGTAGTAACCACTAGAGGGCGACAATCAACCGTTATATTTATATTCAATCGCTCGTTAGACCCCAGAAAAACAAGAGAATTGTATTTTTGGTCATATATGTCAACCTCATGTCATTTATTCGCGTCCCTTAGTTTTAAAACATGATGTTTTTGTGGTTTTTTTTAATAATCACTGATGTTGGTAAATTGATTTAAAATAATCAAGAATCCAAGGCGATCAATATGTAATCCATTCATAAAATGTGCAAGATTTAAATGCCCCTCGCTGCTAAAATGGGGTTAAATGAAATCTAATTCCAGCGCACGTGCACAAAACCCACGTGCACACGCACTGGGTGTTTCTCTTATCAATCCACCTGTTCGCGCGCTTGCGGATGATGTGTTCTCGTTTCCCTTCGCAACCGAATGGAGAAAGCATCAGATCCCACCAAATAATCCGCCTTATTCGGTCGTATTTATTTTTCAATCTTCTTTCTCAAGGCACGAGTCTTCCGATCAAAGAGCAAATGGACTGACCTCGAGCCTATTTGGATTGATCAGTTGCAACACCCCTGCGTGGGAGACTCAGTGGACGCGCCGCAGTGAGGTTTTTCCTTTATTTTTATTTTTATTTATCCTTCTTCCTCTGATTCCTTGACATGGATGAAGTGATGGTACCGCTACGCCTTCTCGTGGCAGCGTGACAACTTTAATGGTCACTAAAGCCTGGTCTTTCTCTCTTCTTTTTTTAATGGGCTCGCATTGTTTCTGGGGAATTACCCACCGTTTTCTTTTCCAATTATGTTCACTTTTGCTGCCTTCTGCTACATGCTGTCTCTGGTTCTCTGCGTGTCCCTCATCTTCTTCGCAATATGGCATGTAAGTACTTTAGATGTGGTTTATTTTTAGATGTGTTTTCACAATGCATCGTAGCAACACATTTCAATACGTCTGATATTGTTGGAATGTGAACCCTCTGCAGTGCCATTTGTGTTAAAAAAAAAACTAAATAAATGAGTCCTGCACACCTGTATCAGATTCCAATGTCCTGTATTTATATGTATGGAGACAATTTGGCAAATATTTTTAGGGGGAAAATCCAGTATTGAGACAGCTCAATGCACCTGCAATATGATGCAGTGTTCTGTCACTAAATCAGCGATCATCCATTGATCTATTTGTGATCGATTCCAACATCTTTACTCAATCATGCATGCACAGATAATCACATCTATCATTACCTCTTCTAATCCGCCATGCAGTGCAGGGATGACTGGCAGCATCATCACTAGAGCTGCAGCTAATTATTGTAATTGATTAATCTGACGATTTTTAAAAAATCAATTTATTATGTTTTTATCATTCACTCATTCATTTTCTGAACCGCTTTATCCTCACTAGGGTCACGGGGGGTGCTGGAGCCTACCCCAGCTGACTTCGGGCCAGAGGTGGGGGACACCCTGAATCGGTGGCCAGTCAATCGCTGGGGACGAGTTTTAAAAATTCAAATGATTATGTTTTTATCATTCACTCATTCATTTTCTGAACCGCTTTATCCTCACTAGGGTCACGGGGGGTGCTGGAGCCTATCCCAGCTGACTTCGGGACAGAGGCGGGGGACACCCTGAATCGGTGGCCAGCCAATCGCTGGGGACGAGTTTTAAAAATTCAAATTATTATGTTTTTATCATTCACTCATTCATTTTCTGAACCGCTTTATCTTCACTAGGGTCACGGGGGGTGCTGGAGGCTATCCCAGCTGACTTCGGGCCAGAGGCGGGGGACACCCTGAATCGGTGGCCATCCAATCGCTAGGGACGAGTAGACGGACAACCATTTACTTGCACACTCATACCTAGGGGCAATTTAGAGTGCCCAATCAGCCTACCATCCATGTTTTTGGAATGTGGAGGAAACCAGGAGAAAACCCACACAGGCCCGGGGAGAACATGCAAACTCCACACAGGTGGACTGACCTGGATTTGAACCCAGGACCCTAGAGCTGTGAGGCCAACGTGCTAACCCTCGCCCCCGCCACTCGCTCGCTCAATTTTAAACACATTTCAAAACAAGATTGGTTTGTTGGTTGGTCAATTGATTGATTGCTACATTGATTATAATTCAGTCTTTGGTTTGTTTTGCAATTTATGCAATTTGCAAAATATGTTGTTATAATGACTGTATCGGGCAAGTTAAGTCTCGCGTGACCCTTGTGAGGCTAAGCGGTATGGAAAATGAATGATAAGAATAAACAAAGTATCCATATGGTTATGGGGTTTTGATGATCAACATCCAGCATTTTTATTGATCAGTTTCATTTAGTTAATTGAGCAGCTGTTCTACCAAGAAATAATTAATTTAACCCCCAGTACCGCTTATTGTCACAAGGGTGCTGGAGCCTAGCCCAGCTAACTATGGTCAGGAGGCGGGATATACCTTTTGCTACTGTCACAATGAAATTTCCCGAATACGGGATGAATAAAGTTATCCAATCCAATCCAATCCAATCCAAATCACCGAATCGCAGGACACCTACACGGTGTCTTCTCCAACAATGTATACACACGTTAGCAACAGGGGTGGTTAGCACGTCGGCCTCACAGTTCTGGGGTCCTGGGTTCAAATCCTGGTCATGTCCATCTGTGTGGAGTTTGGATGTTCTCCCCGGGCCTGCGTGGTTTCCTCTGGGTACTCTGGTTTCCTCCCACATTCCAAAAACATGCATGGTAGGCTGATTGGACACTCTAAATTGCCTCGAGGTATGAGTGTGAGCGTGAATGGTTGTTTGTCTCCTTGATCCCTGCGATCAGATGGCCACCGATACATGGTGTACCAGCCTCTGGCCTGAAATCAGCTGGGATAGGCTCCAGCACCCCCTCTGACCCTAATGAGGATAAAGCGGTTCAGAAAATGAGATGAGATCAGACGTTAGCAACTGATAACTAACCTGTCTAGTGTTACTTTTGCACATTAAAGCCATTGAAGCAATAGTGAAAGTCAGCCTGAATTTTGAAGAAAGGAAATGCATTTTAAAATGCCACTGCACGGATGAAAATGCAGTTCAAGTGTATGTTATATTATAAGCTATTTACATTCACAATGACACCAGCCTAGCATTTTGGAATGTTCAAAGGATTGCCAACTTCCATTGTGCTAACCACTCAGGCTCTGTACCATCACCACTTGTATACATTCTAACGTTTGAAAAATATAATGAATAAAATGAAAAATGGCCATCGTTGGTAGGGATGGGATCCAGCACCCCCCGTGACCCTTTTGAAGATAAGCGCGACGGAAAATGAATGAATGGGTAAAAACATAACAAGTGCAACAGAACCTAAACTCACATTTTAATGTCTATTCTCTCATGTTAAGTCTTTGAATAGGACACAAAGATGCTTTTTATTGGTACATACATTAACATAATTTCTTCAAATAGGAAAACAGAATATTCCGATTTCAGAATGAATTAATTGTGGTGTTAAAAAAATCTGAATTATGGGACACATACATGCATATTTGTTTTTGTATTTGAATCATCCCTGTTTATTGGAGTTTATCGTTTTATATGCCTTCTTTGTGCATTTTCTATAATGGACTAAGTTGCATAGCTCATGGCATTGTGTTCTATGTTTAATAGTAATTTATGAAGACTTAGTGAGTTCTTAGTTATAACATTGGTGCTACTAACAATGCTAGGAGTAAGAATTAATGAGTGGTCATAATGTGATCATGTCTTGTGGCCTGTGATCAACAGTTGTGTGGTTGCTTGATCACCCTGTCTGTTTCGCCATACCAATTTATTTCATGGAGGGTACTAATACTATATGAAGCTTTCTTGTTTCCCTTGCAAGCAAACTCCTGAGCTCCTGAGTTTTCTTGAGCTCAGGTATGACCAAGCAATATGGCAGATGGAAATCCCAGAAACATTCATTTGTTCGCTCTCTTGCTCTCTCTCTCTCTCACTCACTCACTTGCTTGCTCGTTCACTCACTCACTCACTCACTCACTCACTCACTCACTCACTCACTCACTCACTACTCGCCCGCTCACTCACTCACTTACTCACTTACTCGCTCGCTTACTCACTTACTCGCTCGCTCACTCACTTACTCGCTCGCTCACTCACTCGCTCGCTCACTCACTCACTCACTCACTCACTCACTCACTCACTCACTCACTCACTCACTCACTCACTCACTCACTCACTCACTCACTCACTCACTCACTCCTGGCAAACTCACTCACTCACTACTCACTCACTCACACACTCAATCACTCTCACTACTTGCTCACTCACTCACTCACTACTTGCTCGCTCATTCACTCCCTCCCTCCCTCCCTCCCTCCCTCCCTCCCTCCCTCCCTCCCTCCCTCCCTCCCTCCCTCCCTCCCTCACTCACTCACTCACTCACTCACTCACTCACTCACTCACTCACTCACTCACTCACTCACTCACTCACTCACTCACTCACTCACTCACTCACTCACTCACTCACTCACTCACTCACTCACTCACTCACTCACTCACTCACTCACTCACTCACTCACTCACTCACTCACTCACTCACTCACTCACTCACTCACTCACTCACTCACTCACTCACTCCTTGCCTCCCTCACTCACTCACTACTTGCTCGCTCATTCACTCACTGCTCGCTCACTCACTCCCTCCCTCCTTGCCTCCCTCCCTCCCTCCCTCCCTCCCAAAACTCCCTCCCTCCCTCCCTCCATCCCTCCCAAAACTCCCTCCCTCCCTCCCTCCATCCCTCCCTCCTTCCCTCCCTCACTCACTCACTCACCCACTCACTCACTCACTCACTCCCTCCTTGCCTCCCTCCCTCACTCACTCACTCACACACGCACTCATTTATTCATTTTCTGAACCGCTCATCCTCACGAGTGTCACGACATCTTGTCATCTTGTAAATATGACACAATGAGCAAACACTGCAAATACCTGCTTTTCTTGAATGATGATCTGCTATTCAGCTGATTTGTGACTTTAAACATTAGTTTATTATTTGCCATCCTTATGTGTGTGTAAACACAATGCGATTTGGACCAGATTAAGACAACACTGCCTAAAACATGATTTTCAGCGAAGGCTGTGTTTTTCCGGACAGTTCAGTCTTATTAAAATAGTCCCTTTGAATATTTGAATTGACTTCCAATTTGAAAATGACATGTAAACCTAGTAATTGAAATGTTGTAACATGGAAGAGAAATGGTGAATATTGTAGCATATTAGGACTCAGCACATCTAAAAATTACCATCCTAAACCATTTCCGTTTAGCAAATAATTGACAGAATGCAAACCAACTCCACCAGACCATGCATGTATTATTTTGTTTACAACCACATGTATTATATGGAAGGTATAACAATAGGCAATACTGTGAGGGGCTTCATTGTGTTTTCTGCTTAAGACTGCAGAAAGAGTGACAGTGATGCTTTTTCCTCTTTCCCTCTTACACTGGCCTATAGACACGAAGTATTATAAGATCAGGCTCCCCACTGAAAAAAAACAATTAGGTAGAGGGTGTGTGGGGGGGCGGAATATGATACTGGGGCTATGGAAGTATGTTGCAGAGCCGACTCTGCACATTTAAACTAGACACCTGACGAAAGCTGGAATGTTGGTTAATTTATTTTTGTTTAGCAAAAGTTATCGTTCTAATTGTTCTTTGTTGTGAGTTTCTACTCCTTTACTGTACATTCAATATACACCATATTTTCACGACTATAAGTTTGACCAGGGGTGCCACTTATACCCCAGTGTGACATACGTATGTGTGAAATTATTCACAGATTATTATATTATTTCTCATCGGGTGGACCATTGACTTAATCGCTCAGGAATCGCCTGTAACTTATAAAATCAACTGACATCAGACGAATCAACTTCTTTGCTGCTTCTATTCTTTCGTCTTTAAAAAAAAATCCTCCAAAATTGCAC
Source organism: Stigmatopora argus (assembly GCF_051989625.1). Lineage (NCBI taxonomy): Eukaryota > Metazoa > Chordata > Actinopteri > Syngnathiformes > Syngnathidae > Stigmatopora > Stigmatopora argus. The sequence goes on along the minus strand of NC_135405.1, from coordinate 3,942,762 downwards.
CTTATACCCAAGTGACACTAATATGTTTTTTTTTCTTTCATTGTGCATTTTTTTGCCATCGAGTTTTACAGGCAGGTGCGATTTATAGTCTGAAAAATGCAGTACTTTAACTTGGGATGTCAATAAACTATGAATATGAATTGCCGAACAGTAAAGTAAAACCAAGCTACTGAATAAATAATAACAAATTACACTAAAAGCAACAAAAGCAGGCCAAAGATGAAAAGACAGTGGAAATATAATGAATCATGAACTTTTGAGTCTGGCATGACTGTTATTTTTACACACATTGTACCTTTTGGCCTAGTTTCACACACATTTTACAAAAGGCAAGAGGATGCATGCATAATGAATTACTTGGAGAGAAGAAAGTGTATAATATTGTAAAATCATGGATATGTTTATAGAATTGTTGCGATTCTGCTGTAATTTTTACATTAACCTTTATAATAATTTAAAAAAAAACACTAAAAAAAAGCGTTCACGGTCTCACAAAGTTTCAAGTGATATACATCATAACAACAATACAGTGGTACCTTGACATACGAGTGCCCCAACATACGAGCAATTTGAGATACGAGTAAAATCATGGATATGTTTATAGCATTGTTGCGATTCTGCTGTAATTTTTACATTAACCTTTATAATAATTTTAAAAAAACACTAAAAGAAAGCGTTCACGGTCTCACAAAGTTTCAAGTGATACACATCATAACAACAATACAGTGGTACCTCGACATAAGAGTGCCCCGACATACGAGCAATTTGAGATACGAGTAAAATTTTGAGCAAATATTTATCTTGAGATACGAGACACATTTTGATATACGAGCAGACAGCGGACGCGGGAGGCTGCTCATAAGAATATCATATCTCTCCCCACAACTCCCTCGTGTAATGTCTCTCTGGTCGCAACTCCCTCGTGTAATGTCTCTACGAGCACTGGGTGGAGCGTTGCATTTTTTCAGTGGTTTTTTTCCCGTTAGTCAGTGCGAATGGCGTATATACTACTTCTCGTTGGCAAGTGGTCGTGCGTTATCCTATTGTGAGAACATTTGTGTGCATCATTTTCGGAATATTTTGAAGGGAATACAAAAGCAAACAACCCTCGATAGGTTGCATCTGAAAGTCAGGGTGGAGGCGGGGCAAATAGAGTCAACCCGGCCGGGAGAAGAAAGGTATCAAAATTTAAAACAAAATTAGAATTAAGTTTAGTTTAAGGTTAGATTAAACTTATTTTTGAGTGTGTCTGCATCGTAATTCAAGTTCATTTAAATTTGTTTATGTTGTGTTACGAGCGCGTTGCCATGCGAAAAGTCTCCCATCTCTCTCGGTTGCTCTTTCTCTCCCTTCCGCGAAATCCCTCTAATTTTAGTATACTATTAACCACATTTTAGTACTATTAAACCACTAGTTATTTGTTACTTTGTTAAAAGATGGCAAATTAGAAGAAATAAAAATGTTTTTCCAATCCAATATCCTGTTTTTGGTGTTTTTTCAGTGTTGGAACAAATTAATTTGTTTTTAGTTCATTTCTATGGGAAACGTTCGTTTGAGTTACGAGAAAATCGACATACAAGCTCAGTCCAGGAACGCATTAAGCTCATATCTCGAGGTACCACTGTAACGGTTTTACAAACCGTGGAACAAGGAGCACAAAACAGTAATTGGACATATCAGTCTGCTCATTGCACAAGAAACAAGACCAGTTGCCCATAGGGAAGCTCAAAGAAACAATTATGAAGTCATTGTAATTAACATACAAGGTGAACTGAAATCTCCCTTGAGCTTTAATGCACAACGCTTCACTAGGCCAACTCCATTTGAGTAATATTCTTCCCATGTAATAGTAGTCGGTAATGTCCTCCATGTGTCATCCATGTTGGAATTGTGCCAAATAATCCCCTGGCACTCCTCTGAGAGATGGGAAAGACCTCTGCTGCCGATGATATATAGACTTTATAGACTGTCTGGCCAGTCTGGGACAATAGGAAAACAGCATTCTCTCTCTCACCAATGGGACATTAGCTATTGCCCACAACATCACATACATGTAAAAAAGAAACATCTGCAAAGTAATTTGTCGAGGGTCATAGTTTCAGTGATTTTATTAGCTTATTGGCTTTACAACTCTATGCAACAAACTTTATGGAAAAGGGGTTAATAAGGTTGGGTATTGGATTGGATAACTTTATTCATCCCGTATTCGGGAAATTTCGTTGTCACAGTAGCAAGAGGGTGAGGATGCAGAAATAGGAAAGGCATTTTAGACATAAATATATATAAGTAAGTTAATAAATAAACACATGAATAAATATATAAATAAGCGTGTTGCTGAAGTATATATATATACATATACATATAGACATACATGTACATACACCTATACATATACATACACATACACATGTATAAGCACATATACATACATACACATAAATGTACATGCATGCATACGGTAGGTCTTAACACTCAGCCACTTTTTTTTTAAAGAGCCTGACAGCTGATGGGAAAAAGGATCTGCGGAAGCGCTCCTTCCTGCAATGAGGGTGCCGCAGTCTATTGCTAAAAGAGCTTCAGAGGGACTCCACAGACTCATGCAGGGGGTGGGAGGTGCTGTCCATGATGTACATCATCCTGGTCAGCATCCTCCGCTCTCCCACTTCTTCCACAGAGTCCAAAGGACAGCCCAGAACAGAGCTGGCCCTCCTGACCAGCTTATTCAGGCTGTTCCTGTCCCTCTCTGTGCTCCCGCATCCCCAATAGACCACTGCATAAAACACCGTAGATGCCACCACAGTGTCGAAACCTTTCTTTTTTTTCATCGATTTCATCGATTAGTCGGAGCAGCTTTACCCAAGAGGAGAGCATACGAGAAAAAGAAAGAGCATGGTGCCATAGATGGAACTGTGTAAGGAAATTTGCATATGTAAGAAGCACAATAGTTATCTTGAATTTTTCTTATGTTGACACGAAATATAGGTGAACACCAGAAATTAACTCATTTGTCTCTTGCATTAGAATCTTTTGAATCCCAAATACGGTTTGATCTTGAATGCTGTTAACATCTAGAAGACAGAAATTGCTGCTACTGTAGAACTAGGCTGCCAACAACACAAGAGAATAGATAAAAGAGCTGAAAGATATAAGAGCAATAGAACCTTGGCCACAACCTCCTGCAATGATGGAAAAGAAAAAGAAGAGAGGCCATTGATACTACAAAGATTGCTTACTAGGGCATATCTCCCTTCTTGATAGGCGAGTGGAGCTGAATTCAAAATGATCAAATGTAAACAAGAGATCAAACTGTTTGTGAAAAGGAAATTAAACACAGATATAGCAATTGGGGAACCCTTAATGTTGAAATGAAATCATTCTGAGAAATGGGTTTTAAACCACTGATTTCTATACATCTTTACGACATTCCTCTACAGAAAATATAAATAAACTGAATCCTTTCTAACAATATCTTTAATAAGGTTCCCCTTTTTAACTACTTAACCTGAGAATCAGTTAATTCCAAGATGAATATTCAGCATCATAAACATCAACAAAGCTTGAAGTATATCCAAATTATTTGACCAACAACTCGGATCTGTCCTGTTAACTGCCACAATTAAAATTACACTTGACTTTTATGAACTGGCAAAAAAGTGAGATTAACAGCATTGTTTTCGTATCTAAGTAGCATATGCTGTATAATAAAAATTGTTTCTGAAATGGCATTCCATTTATTTCTTCTTTATAGCTCCCCTAAGTCTTCATTACATTTGAATTTTATGATTAAACACTATAATTCCTTCATTCATCTTATCTTCACAAAGGTCACAGGGGGGCTGTTGCCTTTCCCATACAACAGCGGTAGGTGTGGGGGGAATTGTTTGCCTGCTAATCGCAGGACATAATGAGACGAACTCACACTCATACCTAGGGGCAATTCAGAGTGTTCAACCAGCTTACCATGCATGTTTTTGGGATGTAGGCAGAAACCAGAGTATCCAATGAAAACCCATGCAGGCACGGGGAGAACATGCAATGTGGTAATCCATCACACCGGATTGAAACCTCGATCTCAGATCTGAGGCGGATGTGCTAACCACTCGTCCACCATGCCGTTGAAGACCACAATATTATTAATTCATTCATTTTCCAAACCGCTTACTAGCACCCCCGCGACCTTTGTAAGACAAGGGTGCTGGAGCCTATCCCATATAACAATGTAATTGCATCCAAAGCAGATAGATTTACCATGCCTTGTCAATTTGAATCTGGCGTCAATGAAACAGTTATCAAAAAAGCACAACGGAATTATTGCTGTAAATCTTCCAATATTGGATTGGATAACTTTATTCATCCCGTATTCGGGAAATTTCATTGTGACAGTAGCAAGAAGGGGGGGAAACGCAGATACAGAAAAAAAAAACCACATAGTTACAAGTTAGACAGGACAGTCGCAAAGGCCGCAGAACAACAAAGCACAAAGTACAAAGCAAAGCAAAGTAAATGGGATCATTAAGAATCACCAAATCAAATCATCAAGACAGAAAAGCAGCAAAAACCCAAAACAAACAAGCGTGGACAGAGCTACCGCCACCGGCTGCCACTTGAACGGTGCCATCTTGGTTGCGGTAGCAAAAACGGATACAGACTCAAGAAAAAGACGTTGTAAAGTTGGATAAAACTGGAACCACACACAGGAAGTCTTCCACAAGATGGGGAACTTCTGCAGACTGGGACCGAGATAGAGAATATGCAGAGTCACTCTTCCAAGCTTATCCACACAGTTGCTCAGTAGTCTGGAGCTGAAGACAACAGTAGCAGAGTAGAAGCCCTCGACTCCGTCTCTGGCCTGGAAAGCGCCGACAGCTCTTCCATCTTATCCCATGATGGAATGGTTGGTCTGAAGTGTTGCTTCTTCTCCCGGCACTTTTGTCCAGCTCTGAATTTCCAGCGATATTGAGGTGTTGCTCCTTCTGCTGCGTATTGTAACAGCTAGTCCCATGCGTATGACAGTGTAGGCATGGCTGAATGGTTCCAAAAAAAGAAGTAGCAGAAAGCAAAAAGAAGTAGGGTAACAGAACAAAGAAAGTTGAAAAACATTAAAGTATAAAGTCCAAAGTAAAGTAAAAAGGAATGTATTAAGAAATATTAAAACGTAATTAAAAAAAGATGGAAGGGCTGTAAATCACGAAAAACAAATAAGAGTGGACAGAGCTACTGCCACTGGCTTCCGCGTGACAGCGCCATCTTGGAAAAGATGCCAAACAATTGGCAGTGGTGTACTGCCGAAGTTCAGTTAAAATTAGTGAACATCACTTTAATTTCGCATTGTAGCTATTTTAAATGTATTGTTTATGTATTTCTATCGTTGTGCTGTTGTGTGTTACCATTTGTTTGATTGTTTTGTATGTGGAAATCACAGTGGGGTACTAATATGTGCAGTGTACTGTAAACTACATGAGGTAGCCAAAGTATTAAATCATGTGTTATGCAAGGCACAGCATCATGTACTGGATAGGCTAGAATGTCATGGATGGTAGGTATTGCACAACACAAGCATGTTTATAAATAACAGAACAAGAATACAGTAAAGTATATCTTGGTCCTGATGGATTTCTCCACATATGAACGGTATAGGTTTCAGCCATACTTACTGAGCTGAAACGTGTGATTAAGGCTCCGTAGTGAGATTTCAATTGGAAAGAAATTCATAGGTGCTCCAATTGATTGTAATCTCAATGAAGCAAACAGTCAACATGGTCTTTGGCAGCATGCAATGGAGGTTAATGGAGGTGGCATTTGGTATAAAACTGGCTTGGCTCAGCATTGATTCACATGTTCATTAACCCCCACTGGCTCCTCATCCATCATCCTGACTCCGTAATTTCTATTGTTTCATTGCACAATGCTGGATGATTATATGAGTGATCGTCATCCTTCCATCTTTTTCACTTCTTTTTTTCCCATTTTTCCTAACTAGCTAAAATGTTATCTCTCTCTCTCTCTCTCTCTCTCTCTCTCTCTCTCTCTCTCTCTCTCTCTCTCTCTATATATATATATATATATATATATATATATATATATATATATATATATGTATATATATATATAAATATATATATATGTATATGTATATGCATAAAATAGTTTCTGAGGGTTGGATTGATACGTTGAAGGCGCTACGGGAAAATGCACAGACCGCTACTGACTATATATATATATATATATATATATATATATATATATATATATATATATATATATATATATATATATATATATATCAGTGGCGGGCGGTGCATTTTCTGGTAGCGCCTTCAACGTATCAATCCAACCCTCAAAAACAATTTTATGGCTATAAAACCTCTACTGCAGCTACAGCTGCGACACATAAAAAATAATCAATAAATTAATGCACAAAAATGGGGTAAAATCCACTTCCTAGCAGCATTTCATGATTAAATACAAATACTGGAGCTTTTCAGACATTAAAACCAGGCCAGGGGGTGATTTTCCCGGGAAAAGACAGCGATGAACGTCAATGGCGTACGGGCAAACATTGCCCGAAAATGGGGTAAAATCCAGCCGAAAACAACATTTATTGATTAAATACAAATACTGGAGCTTTTTAGATATCAGAACCGGGCCCGGAGTATCATTTCCCCGGTAAAAAGACAGCGATGAACGTCGATACGTCCATACGTGAAATGACAAAAAATGCGCTAAAATTAGGTCAAATCCACTTCCTAGCATCATTTATTGATTGAATACAAATACTGGAGCTTTTGAGACATTACAACCAGGCCAGGGGGTGATTTTTCCGGGGAAAAGACAGCGATGGACGTCAATGGTGAAACGCCAAAAATTAAACTGGGGTAAAATCCACTTCCTAGCACCATTTTGTGATTAAATACAAATACTGGAGCTTAATTACAAACACTGGGGCTTTTCAGATATCAGAACTTGGCCCACAATTGAAATATTATTTAGGAATATAGCCATATTTGTAATTTTACTCAACAAAAATCCTTTTTACACAATATCCATCCTCCTTTCTTTCTTCCTTCTTTCCTATTGCCATCGAAGCTAATGATGAAAGTCGAGCCTGTCCTGTCATATTTCCGGCATAGTCCGTTTTGAAAATAGCATTAAATCAACACAACAATATACTATTTGCTTGTGGAGCTAAGTTAGCGCGCTGAAAGTGCCCCACACACCATTTTCCCGGCTGTAACAGGCTTGCTAGCTTCGGAGTTGACCGCCCTTTCTTAATTATGTCCATTTCTTTTTCTGGAAAAGTCCGTCTGGAAAATAGCTTTGTGAGCAAACAGAATCAATTTGTTTTTGCTTCTGCTTCTGTCGGCCATAGTGGGTGGAGTTTGCGATCTCGGCTGCCTAGGGTACTACTTTGGCCCGCCTACTAGCCAATTATAGTTTGTGAAAGCAATGACATGTCCCAGCCAGCAAAATGCTAACGCCTATGAAAAATCATTGTGGGGTTGCCAACTCGAAATCTGATTGGTTAAAAGCAACAGTCTAGTTTAATGCAGCAAACCCCGCAAGAACTGATTGTGATGGCTTTGAGGCAGATTTTATCTGGCAACAAATAATGGCTGAAATGTGATTGGTTAAATGCTTCAATATGAAAACACACATCTGGAAGCAGTGCAACCAGGGGGAAAAGCAATGAAAGGAAGCTAACAGACCATTTGGAATAATAAGTATTGATGGACAAAATATAATATGATTCAGATATTTCTTAGGCCAGCAGAGAAGGCCCTGACGGCCCGCCACTGATATATATATATATATATATATATATATATATATATATATATATATATATATATATATATATATATGTATATATATATATACACACATATATATATATATATATATATATATGTATATATATATATATATATACACACATATATATATATATATATATATATATATACACATATATACATATGCATATGTATATGTGTATATATATATATATATATCAGTAGCGGTCCGTGCATTTTCTCGTAGCGCCTTCAACGTATCAATCCAACCCTCAAAAACTATTTTATGGCTATAAAACCTCTACTGCAGCTATAGCTGCGACACATAAAAAATAATCAATAAATCAATGCACAAAAATGGGGTAAAATCCACTTCCTAGCAGCATTTAATGATTAAATACAAATACTGGAGCTTTTCAGACATTACAACCAGGCCAGCGGGGTGATTTTCCCGGGAAAAGACAGCGATGAACGTCAATGGCGTACCGGCAAACATTGCCCAAAAATGGGGTAAAATCCAGCCGAAAACAGCATTTATTGATTAAATACAAATACCGGAGCTTTTCAGACATTACAACCAGGTCAGCGGGGTGATTTTCCCGGGAAAAGACAGCGATGAACGTCAATGGCGTACCGGCAAACATTGCCCAAAAATGGGGTAAAATCCAGCTGAAAACAGCCTTTATTGATTAAATACAATTACTGGAGCTTTTTAGACATCAGAACCGGGCCCGGAGTATCATTTCCCCGGGAAAAAGACGGCGATGAACGTCGATACGTCCATATGCGAAACGGCAAAAATTGCACTAAAATGGGGTAAAATCCACTTCCTAGCAGCGTTTATTGATTAAATACAAATACTGGAGCTTTTCAGACATAGCCAGAGTGCCCCAAAACAGGTTCACGCGACATCGTGTTTTAGCAGAAATAGTTTATTAGGATGAACCGCAAGATAGTAACCAGGCACAGGATTTCTGGGGCCTTGGTGTTCTCAGTGATCCTGGCCAATGGTACAAGAGGCGAATGTGAAATCTTGGGGACAAGCAAGATGTTAGAGAGCAGATAAGCAATTTTAATATAAAAGAACACAAGATGGTACTGGGAGTAAACTGTGAGAGTCAATCCAGCTGTGATGCTGACTTAAATTGGCAGGTAATAATGATTGATGACACCTGCCATTCCTCCAGCCATTTGGTGCTCGCTCTGTAATGGGATGACATACACACCCACACACAAAAAATAGAAACCACCAAACATAAGTGCAGACCAGACAGCCAGTCTGAGACCTCGGCGGAGAGGTGGTCTCGTGGCGTAACTTTATATTTGGGTTTCTTCTGGCCACGTTGCGGTCGCTTCCGCATGTAAAGCAAACGGCATCATGGCCTGTTTCAAAGCGATCCAATGATATCATACATTTTATTTACTTTGTAAAACATTGGACAATAATTAATACAGATTTTTCCACACTCACTTAATTTTTTTATTTGACATTAAACTGACTGGCCACAAATGTTAAATGTATAAAATTGTGTTGCAACGTAAACTAAACAGAAGCAGCACAGTAGGATATATATTTTTGCTTATATGAAAAGATAAATAAGCCGCATATAAGCCGTATTTGTAACAAACAAAAAAATAGGACTGTATCAAGGCTTATGTGTGCATAAGTGTGAACGTCTTTTTGAGTCTGTATCCATTTTAGCTACCGCAACCAAGATGGCGCCGTTCAAGTGGCAGCCGGTGGCGGTAGCTCCGTCCACTCTTGCTCGTTTTGTGTTTTTGCTGTTTTTCTGTCTTAATGATCTGATTTGGTGATTCTTAATGATCTCATTTACTTTGATTTGCTTTGTACTTTGTGCTTTTGCTTTGTTGTTCTGTCTAATCACCCTCTGCTACTGTCACAATGAAATTTCCCTAATACGGGATGAATAAAGTTATCCAATCCAATAAATTAGACTTGACATGCACGAAACTGCATGGTGAAAAAGACTAAACGCCATAATGCAAGACAATTTCAAAAGAGTGAAAAGATAAAACGCTAAACAAAATGTATTTTGACGTCAATGAATATAAGTCAAGAACGTGAACAGGAGCCTTTCCCAGGTGACTTTCGGGCATGAGGAGGCCGACAACCAGTCATGCTCACTCTCATACCTAGCGGCAATTTAGAGTGGGAGGAAACCGGACTACCTGGAGAAAATCCACGTAGGCCCAGGGAAAACATGCAAACTCCACACAGGAAGACCGACCTGGATTTGAATCCAGGAGCCCAGAACTGTGAGGCCGATGCACTAAACACTCATCCGTCGGGCCGCCCACACCGTTATATAAGATAAAAAATATAAAAGATGGACACTTTTCAAGATTCCAAAGAGTGTGTGGCATCTTCAATTTTATGAAGATTCACTACCATGGCTTTTTAAGCCAGAACATAAGGTCGCCATACATGGAAATAGCTTACCAATAGCACAAGTTTGGCACCATCACTTTGTAGTATATTTCCACTGTTAACATTATTTGAAGCTCTCATCACATCCTAGCTGGCAAAAAAACACAATAAGAAACCAAATCAAAACATTTCAATCTTCTGTTAAACTATTAAAATATGCTTTTCTTCATTATTTGTAGATATTAAATATCTATTTATTGCCTGGAAACCAATTCAGGTTATCCCCTGCCTACTGTCCATAGTTGGCTCTCATAGGCTCCAGCGGTACACGGTCAATTGGTCGCTGGTCTTTTGGTCGCCCGGAAAGTAAGTGATAATTACCACTTAAATCGTTGCTCAAATTCCCTAAATAAAAACTGCAAATTACTATTTAGTCATACTTAATGCCCTAGTAATTATTAGGCTAAAGAAAAGCTCCAAATTTCCCAGACTTTTATTGTTTTTTGTTGGAGAACTTGTTAAGACCCTGACTGACGTAGCTTCTTAAAGGGACAACGCATGTACATACAAACTCTTATACACTCACACGTCGGCTCAGTGAAACTGCTCATGGCCATTGTTGGCTTTTATTGATGCGTAGACCGTGTTGTTTTACCTTGTTTTGTCGCCGGTCTTTTGGTCGTCGGTCTTTTGGTCGCCGGTCTTTTGGTCGCCGGTCTTTTGGTCGCCGGTCTTTTGGTCGCCCATTGTCGCGGTCGGGGCGACCAAAAAAACGCAACCAAAAGACCGGCGACCAAAAGACCAGCGACCAAAAGACGGCGACCTAAAGACCGGCGACCAATCGACCGTACACGGGCTCCAGCACCCCAGCAACACTTGAGTATAAGTTGAACTGAAAATGAATGAATCTTCTCATATTTATGGGTAGCATAATCATACAATATAATATTTTATCACATTTATATACTCCTTATTCTGAAGTGTTGCTTTTGATTTTTTTTACTGTAGAATATTATAATACAAATTGATTTAGATAAGGTTTTTTAGGATTGCTACGATGTCTTTCCAAGTTTTTCCTCATAGAAAGTCTCACTGTTATGTACAACTCCTCGGAGATGTCAATGAGGAAACGATTAGTTTCATTTGATTTCCTCAGAGTGATGTAAAGGGTTAACTGTGCCAACACTATTTATCAACATCAGGGAAACTGGCTTCTCCAGCTCTCTCCCTCTGCCAAGGTGTTCCGCACAGATACAGCCCTGTAGGGAACATGCATGCGATTAAAGTAGAAGCCAACTCCCAGCTTATGGACTGCCATTGACCTCTGGGAAGACTGCAGCCCAGACTTCAATCTTACTAAATCCTAGTAAGTTTTAGTTAGCTAAATGGGAAAAAAATCCAATGTTTTGTTGTTTAATCTTTTTGAATTTGTTTCCTGAACAGCTTTACAAACTAACAAATTGGTTTCGTCGAAAGACGTTTGGTCCGCGGACGTTTGGTCGACCGGACGTTTGGTCGACCGGACGTTTGGTCGACCGGACGTTTGGTAGAACGGCCGTTTGGTAGAACGGACGTTTGGTAGAACGGACGTTTGGTAGAACGGACGTTTGGTAGAACGGACGTTTGGTAGAACGGACGTTTGGTAGAACGGACGTTTGGTAGAACGGACGTTTGGTAGAACGGACGTTTGGTAGAACGGACGTTTGGTAGAACGGACGTTTGGTAGAACGGACGTTTGGTAGAACGGACGTTTGGTAGAACGGACGTTTGGTAGAACGGACGTTTGGTAGAACGGACGTTTGGTAGAACGGACGTTTGGTAGAACGGATGTTTGGTCGCCGGGTTGTTACTGTTGAAACCAGCTCTCAAAATTATAATCATGAGAGAGAGAGAGTGAGTTTAATATTTGTCGACCAAACATCCGGTTGACCAAACGTCCGGGGACCAAACGTCCGGGGACCAAACGTCTTTCGACGAAACGTCCGGTCACGGCTAAGAACAATATGGCTTTACCTGCTTCATAGAATACTGTCCCATTCACTGGTATAAAATAATGAGCAATGCTCTTTTGCTTCTTTGCAAAACTATCCTTTCTAAAATGCTCACTCGGTGCAAAGATGGTTTTCCGTCGGTGATTCCTCCCCCCTTTTTTATCAGAACAGTTTGTATGCCCCGTTAATCGACGGCAGCATATAAATGAATAAAAACCTTTTCATGTTTGTCCTTTTGAGTTTGAGTTTGATAATATGAGTTTTATTTAATAAAGGGACAGTACATATTAATGAACATAGTATATATCTCTCATCTCATTTTCTGAACCGCTTTATCCTCACTAAGGGCCACGGGGGGTGCTGGAGCCTATCCCAGCTGATTTCGGGCCAGAAGCGGGGGACACCCTGAATCGGTGGCCAGCCGATCCCAGGGCACCATATTATACATATTCATGGTAATGAGCATATATATGTAAATATGTAAGATTATAGCCAAATGCTAATTTGTATCTTTAGTTCCTTGTGCAGGTTAAAGATAAACGATGAGACATACAAACACCCACGTAGCACAATTTTGATTGTTTAACAAACAGGCTTAAAGATGATTGGCGAAGCGGTTCAAAGATGGGAGTTAACGAGTTAATTTTGCAATTGCGTACATATTTTTATCCCACTTGTTACATGTTGTTTTTGATTTTTTTAGGGGGTTAGGTTAGAACTTTATTTCATCCCGTATTCGGGAAATTTCTTGGTTGCAGTAGCAAGACAGACACAAGACACACAAGACATTGTAGACCTAGGTAAAAAACTGGAGCCACACACAGGAAGTCCACAAGGTGGGGACCTTCTGCAGACTGAGACTGAGGTTACCGCATAGTCCTTCAGTAGTCTGGAGATTTTAAAGATCATCTTCCTTGCCTAGATTCTCCTAAGCTGTCCTATCACCTAATCAGCAGCAGCGCAGAGGCCGGTGGGAGGCTTCAAAGCATCATTCCGGGAATGCATCACTTTTGCAAATCAACTCTTCCAATATGTGAGGTGGGAGGGGATCCAGTAATAGATGGCTCCATTTGTGTGGCTTTTAATAAAGTCTTTTATTTTATCTCCTCATTTTTGTTCATTTAAATAATGTCACCATGTTGTTTAGTGCAGTGTGGGAGCCAGTATATGTGAATATTAAAGGCATTGTGGTATCGGTCCTTGCTAAAATGGAAACCCGACTGACTTATACAGTGATAGGGGCGGACCAGAACGTAATGGCGACACTTGCCTTCAGCTCGTAATAACAGCAGGTCGAGTTTTAAACCCACCTAGAACAAACATGATAAAAATCAGACCAAAAGAGTTTCTACCTATAACTCAGAGATTCAGAACTCACCTGTTCTTATCTTGCGCCCATGTTTTCAGCACTTATCTTAAATTGTATTCCATGTATTCAGAAGATAATTATCAAAATGAATAGATAAATAGTATTTGCCACCAATATATGCCTCAACTTTCAGAGAAAATATGGCTTGTTTTGTATTTTACATATTCAGTGGTACCTCGACCTACGATCAGCTCTACCTACGACATGCTCGAGGTACGATGAAAATTTCGATCGAATAATTCGCCCGGGATACGAACAAAATTTCGAGATGCGACCAAGCCAGGTGGCCATGACAGGAGAGGCTGTTTATCATTGTAGCGCACTGTCTTTTTTTGCCAAATCTCTTTCGTGTATAACAGATATCTACGAGCACTGAACGATTTATTCAGACGAGTTTCCGCTGGTGTTTTTTCAGAGGGTTGGAACGAATTAATTTGTTTTTAGTTCATTTCAATGGGAAACGTCCGCTCGAGTTACGAAAAGCTCGACATACGATCTCAGTCCAGGAACGGATTAAATCGTATGTTGAGGTACCACTGTAGTTAGCATGAGTTTATAGAGGGTAACACAGTTTTTGAGAGCCAAATTCACTTCAAACTGATTTCATATAAAAAAAAAACATCAAATTACCTTACAGCAACTTTACTGACATTTTCAGTGGGTATATTAGACAATATTAGCCCATTTTACAAAATATTGAGTCAAAGAGATAACATGGGGCTAACAATTTTCCAAGTTTTAGCCATGTAATCTTTTACAATAGATTGGAATTATCAGGACCCTCAGGCTGAATAATGCAACAAGTCAAATGCCACATGAACATTCATTAAACAGTAACACACTGATGTGTTTCCATGTCACATTGTGATGCGCATTCACCAAATTAACTTGGTGTTAAGTAAAAAAAAATGCTGCAGTTTGTGCTGTGCATGACGATGGATGGGGCTCTATGTGGCATGTTTTGCACAGTATCTCAATACGCTAAGATCTATGCACACTTGACAACACTTTAGTATATGCAATCTCATCAGGCATGAGGTTTGCCTCGGGAAGCTAACACTGTAACAGGGTGAGATAATGAACCAGGATCATGCTTTGCTCCACTTGGTAATAACATGTAAAAAGCAACGTGTCAGATATGGAGTCAAGGGAAATAATCAGAATCACAGCAAACCTCTGATGATCTTTTGCGCAACAGATTTTTAATTTATTTTATTCCGGGGACTTTGGTTTCCTCCAATATCCCAAAAATATGCATAGTCAGTTGGTTAATCACTCAAAATAGTTCATAGATAGGAGTCTGTGCGCATTAGGGCTGAGCAATATTGGTTAAAAACTGACAATGCGAATTTTTGTGTGTTTGCGATATTTTCCAATATATACGGTGATGTTAAAAATGTAAGTTTTTTTCTCCATCAAATGATTTCAATGGCTCTATTTGGTTTACACACCATGACCACATTGTATTCATATAATTTTGTTTAATCCAGGCTAAGCAGTAAGGGTGGGCATAAGGCAAAAATATGACGAAAATATGACAAATCTTCTAGTATATTACAATTCACAATCACATTCTTGATTTCAGCACAATTCTTTTTCAGATTCTTTATTTCTGTGTTTCACAACCTCCATGAGTGATCGTCCGGTGTGCCGTGGGAATGTCCTGAAGTCATACATTATAATTTTCTGAGAGAAAAGTTAAAATATTACACATTTAAGTCATTTTATGAACCGTTTTATCCTCATGTTTTTGGAATGTGGGAGGAAACCGGAGTACCTGGAGGAAACCCACGCATGCCCGGGGAAAAGATGCAAACTCCACACAGGTGGACGTGACCTGGATTTGAATCCAGGACCCCAGAGCTGTGAGGCCGACCCGACACGCTAACCATTCGCGTCACCGGGCCGCCCCATTTATGTCATACATTGTAATATTACAAGATTAAAATCATACTTTACAAGAGAAAATGTTATAATTATGAGATTAAAGTCTTATTTTTGCATTACATCAACCAGAAGTTGTTTGGTTTCACAAGTGTCCGTAAGGTGAGGTCTTGATTTAGACACTGCATGAAAAAAAGGGCCCCCTAAGTGTTGTCTTTGAGTTGTACTGAACAATTTGCGTTAGTGCAGCATTTTGACCGTGAGAGTGTTTGGCAGAGAATTTCGATGTTTAGTCAACTCAAGATGTTTATACATACTGAAGTATATACATCTACTCGACATTGAGTATGCAATAAATATCATAGACAATATAATTAAATAATAAAAATGCAATACACTTTAGAAAAACCTAATCAAAGCAATACACGCAATACACTTTGTCAAAATATCTTCATATGTAGTCTGATGTAACAAAATTATTTCTGTGTGTGTGTGTGTGTGTGTGTGTGTGTGTGTGTGTGTGTGTGTGTGTGTGTGTGTGTGTGTGTGTGTGTGCAGTAATCCCTCAATTATCACGGTTAATGTAGACCAGACATGGCCGGGATAAATTACAAACTGTTGTAGATCACCCCTATTTGAAAAAAAGGTTGTTTTTTTTTTAATTCAGTGCTGAGTCCTAGAAGCAAGCGGAGGACGCGGGAGTGGCTTCCGCTTGCAAATTTCAGCGTGGATTTTCACATTTTTATGAACTCACAAAAAATTATTAACAAAAAACAATTTCCCCCAGAAAAAAAAACGCGATGTAGTGAAGCTGCGATAATGGAGGGATTACTGTGTATGTATGTATGTATGTATGTATGTATGTATGTATGTATGTATGTATGTATGTATGTATGTATGTATGTATGTATGTATGTATGTATGTATGTATGTATGTATGTATGTATGTATGTATGTATGTATGTATGTATGTATGTATGTATGTATGTATGTATGTATGTATGTATGTATGTATGTATGTATGTATGTATGTATGTATGTATGTATGTATGTATGTATGTATGTATGTATGTATGTATGTATGTATATAGGTATATATTTTATATATATATATATATATATATATATATATATATATATATATATATATATATATATATATATATATATATATATATATGTAGAGATCAACAGCATCATAGTGTTCACAACTTTACATTGGTGCTTGGATAAAAGAAAATTGTAAAATGCCCAACGTTAAACCAACAATTAGTATATTGACAAAACAGCAAGTAAGAAGTTCCAAGCAATAACTTTTTTTGGGCTACAGATTAACTTCCATCTGCTCTAGTGTATGGACAGTAAACACAAAAAGTGTGCTCTTTGTCAACAGATGATTAGCCCATAATGTCTTCTGCCTCTCATCTTAAATACGTGCGTCGATTCTTCCTCTTATTGAAATTCGATCATCTGTAATAATTCAAAGGGTCACAAATCACAAAGTAACTATTTATTTTCTAATTATTAGATAACAGCGTTTGATGAGCTTCAAGCTGACTTCAAGGTGCCAATCGATCAAGGCAATCCACTCCACGCGGTAAGTTCAGGCTCTCTATTTTAACTCATTGGCTGTCAATCATGGCAACAGACTTCAAATCCATTTGAATCGGGAGTCCTGGCAATCATCACTAACCTGTCTCATAATGGTCTAAAACAACAACAACAAAACACAATCCAATTCACACATTTCAAATCTATCATTCGCTGAAAGTTGAAAGCACAATTTAATTTCTCCTCATAAAACATGCTGCAGGACAGGGGTCAGAAACCTTAGAGGGAACATTGCCTACAAGTACAATCATTGGATTGGACTCAGGTGCGTCTTGTTTTCTGCAGAAATCTCATTGGTCAAAGTGTCTGTGCTGGATTGGTTGGAACAAAAACCTGCACCCACAGCGGCCCTCGAGGACCGGTTTGCCCATCCCTGGTCTAGGGTGTAGTCTGCCTTTCTCCCAAAGTCAGCTGGGATAGGCTCCAGCAACCCCCGCAATTCTTTCAAGGATGCACAGTAGGGTTGATGGATGAAGAATGACAGATACTGACTGACATGGCTAGATTAGAGTCCGTATAGAATGAACCAGAACTTTTTATGCATACTGTAGTTTTAGTGACCCTGTTTTATTACATCTTGTCATTTACAGGGAACCCAAGTATTTTACAGAGATTAACGACTGTGAAGCATGGATAAAATTATTAAATAAAACAGAGAAAAACATGTTCTGGCACTGAAATAAGCACTTATAATAAATAAAATAGCAAATATTTGCACCCCATTCTTTAGAACTGTAGCAACACTGGATAGAAAAACCCAGAATTGTATGGGATTTGTTAAATATTTGATGATGACGTTAAAAGCTTATAAGTGCAATAGTGGCTGCTACAGTCAGCACTTTGGAGTGCTGATTTCCGCTTCTGAAGCTTTTTACACGTTATTCCATGAGTCGAAAACCCAACACATTATTAATAAATTTTGCGTGATGTTTTTTTTTTAGTTTCTTGGCGTCACAAAACACAACTAACTGGTAGCAATTGATGATCTCCCAAATCGTTTGATGTGATGTCTTCGCAAAAGTCTCAATTAGTCCAAAACTCAAGAATTGCTAGAAATGTGTCATATTCTCTGTGTACACATATACGTACATACATACATATATGTAAATCAGTGGCCACCCAATCACAGGGCATCAGGGGACAAACATGGCTAGATTAGAGTCCGTATAGAATTGATATCACGCTCACACTCATACCAAAGGGCAATTTAGGGGCATGCAGAGATTACTCTGGATTTCCCATAAGGAGAACAAGAGAAGGATTTTCCTGAAGCAGCTAGAAAGGGAACTTGTTACTGCCCTTATTGAAAGAAGGTAGCATGTCCTTCACAGAGAAACCTCAGCAGCTGTTGTAAAAGCAATTCAGAGTCCAGGAGCTCCTGATCCACCTGAGGTTCCAAATATCAAAGCCACCTCCCAGACAAGGGCAAGTAAGAGGAGGAGATGTAAGTTCTGCCATCAAAGGACTGTAAAACACATGCTCTGTGCTCCAGGGGTAAGAAATATATATGCGTAGGTTGTGCACTTGTATATTATGCCATGAGCTTATTAGTTGAAAGGGTTATGTTATTGACAATAGCAATTATTCCCGAAATTGCATTTTCTATTTTTTTGTAATTTTGCAATATACATTGCGTTAAAATGTTAGCTGAAGAAAAATAAAGAAACTTTGGTCATTAATTAATAAAAATGCTTTTAAACTCATTTTCACTTATTTTCCTTTTCTTTTCCTAAGCTACAGAAATACAAGTTAAAAGACAAAACCCAGCTATTAGCACATCTTGTGGAGAAAGACAGGTTGTTTCTTCAAAAAATATCACATTTGGTGTTTAAAATTCAACTAAACTGCTTACATTGGATGAGCTGAGTGATATAACGACAACGATAATTATCGTGAAATATTTTTTGTCAACGATTATATTAAAAACTTATAAAAATAAAAAATAAAAATTCGATAATTTCAAACTGCAATTAGACCAATCGATCACCACATAGAACAACGCTAGTTGCAGACCAACGCTCGGGAGAAGAAGAGAAAATGTGTTTTTCAGCATGTTAGCAATTGAGGCTAACACGGAGCATGAATGCAAAGAACCATAACAAGGCCAAAATGAGCGATTATGAGATGCATGACAAAACAGATCCGATCCACTAAAAGATCCAAGTGAATACTCCCTGGCGTTTTCTTCCTTTTATAATGCCTCGTAAATGTGTAAAGAGCAGCCTTATTGAAAATGTCCTTAACCCACTGTCCTCATTTGAGGACAGCCTGTAATATTTTTCTGACTTGATATCAAGATGTTTCCCCATTCTATGTAAATGAAAACGTTGCAAAACTCAAAAATGTTTTATCATGGGTAAAAATGGGTTTATTTCATCCCAACTTTTTAAATTTTTGTATTATATTTTTATTTGAATCCATATTCTACTTATTATGGATTAAATTATGGACAAAGTAATTATACGACGTACTACGACGACATCAACATGTTCGATCACTCCCGATCCATTAAATTCCTCAAGGCACTGATTCGCCAGACAATGTCATGTGATCATCTGAAGCCAGTGATGGCCAAGCAGGGCATGTTGACGTCCCTGGCAGAGGCTCCACTGAACCCCTATGGTTTGATCAAACCCATCTTAAGAACTACTGTCATTTTCTAGACATGTTAGTTTCACTTTCACACTGTTTTCGGAGGTGGAGCATGATGGTGAGCGTTGTTCTGCACCCATGGGGCCCTGCTGGGCACAGCCCGAAGAGGCTAGATGGGTTCCCGTTCCCATGGGCTCACGACCTGTTGGCGGGGCTAAGGATGTCGGGTGCGAAGTGACGAGTGTCAGAGTAAGGTCCACGTAGCCAAGAGTAAGTCGGATCCGTTTCCAGTGAGGGTTAGACTCTGCCAAGGCTGCCCGATATCATTGAATCTGTTCATAACGTATATGACCAGAATATCTAAACACAGCCAAGGCATTGTGGCTGTACGATTTGGTGGGGACAGTATTGCATGATGGAGTTCTGTTGGCTTCATCAGGCTGCGACCTCCAACTATCACTGAAGCGATTCGCAAAGTGAAGTGGTCATGATGAGAATCAACACCTCCAAATCCAAGAGCATGTTTTGCGCTTGTTAAAGGGTGGAAGGGTGGTATGTCGTCTCTGCATCAGGAATGAGATCCCGTTCATGAGTGAGGGAAGAATGGAATGAAAGATCCACAGGCGGATCGGTGTGGCGTATGCAGTGAAGCAGACTCTGCATTGGTACGCTGTGTTGAAGAAGGAGCTGAACCGAAAGACCTGTTGATCTCCATTACCAGTCTCATTTATGGTCACAATCTGTCATTCATGACCGAAAGAATAAGATCCCGGCCGGATACAAGCGGCTGAAATGAGTTTCCTCCGCAGGGTGTCCGGACTCTCCCTTAGTGATATGGTGAGAAGCTCAGTCATCCGGGAGGGGATCGGAGTAGAGCTGCTGCTGCTTCGCATCCGGATAACTCCCTGGTGAGATGCGCTGGGCGTGTCCCACCAGGATGACGACATAAATCCGAGGACATTCTGGGGAGACAATCTCACCTAGCTGGCCCGGAATGCCTTGGGATCCTCCCGGATGAGCTCAATGAAGTGGCTGGAGAGAGGTCTGGGCTTCCCTGATGAAGCTGCTCCTGCACGCAACTTAACCTCAGATATGCGGAAGAATATGGGTGAACTGAGTTAATTTCACTTCTATAATGAGGAGTGAGCCAATGAGAAAAGGGATGAACATTACTTTTACAACATTACATTGTACTTTGCTTGGTTGGAAATCTTAGGTTGATTCACAGATGTTATGCACTTGCTCTAAAGCCCCACCTTCCAGCAGTGCCATGGTTAACTACGGGCTAGTGAAAAAGATCAACTCGTTTCCTCTTGTTTGAGCGTCACTTTCTCTGGATCCTGGTTTGCAAGCAGTTTTTCTTAAGATTGGGACATGAAACCCCTTAACTATAATAAACTGATACCTAATGTTGGAGATCATATTAGTACCCTTGTACTCAAGTGTGTGATTCAAATTCTAGAAGGCACAGTAAAAAATTATCTTCAAAGCGAATAATTATTTACCTGAATTACTTTTCAGATTTCAGAGGTTCGAAATGCCCCCCAAATAATGAAACAGATGAATGTAATTTTTGCACCATTTTATCAGATACCAGCTAAGCTACAGTGTTCTGCAAAGACACCAAAGTGACATAATTTCTTTTTTTATTGTCTTACAGCGAGAGAGACTGAGAAATATTGAGAGGATCTGCAACCTGCTGAGGAAGGTAGGCATCATTTTGCCTTCTGACATCTCAACATCTTTGATTAACCGTTCATGTCCAAATTACTACAAAAAAATCACTTTATTTCGAACAAGCATTTTTATTGCTTCGAACCCTGTCCAGCATAACCGATTACCTCTGGCCCCCAATATCCAACACCACGCGTTTGGCGCCGCATTCTGAAATCCTATGAGGGCTGTCATACGATCGCCATAAAGGACCGCGTTGCGTGTCATGGTGCAGGAAAACATATTTAGCAGAATGTAAGGACGACAGGACGTGGGCCTCAGGGGTACAGTGGTGCGAGGCTGGAACTAGGGCAAACCTAATAGTGAACTCCAACATGTCAGCCCTCGGACCCGAGGCGAACCACGGAGCGGTAGCATCAGAAATAAAATCCGCTGGAAAGCACAAAACCTGCCCATAGACCAATTCTGCGGACTCCCTGCAGATTCTCTTTGGGTGCACACCTAAGAAGTAGTTCTATCAACCATTGTGAGCAAGAGAGTAAATCCATGTGAGGTGGGATGTGGCCCAAACAAGTTTACATTGACTTGGTCGAAATACTTCTCAGGGACACGGAAAGGTTCGAGGGGTGCCTTGATGTGACACTGTACATTCTCGTGCTGGTAAGTGACACAAATATAAGCCCATGCTAGGACATCCATCTTGAGGCCTTGCCACACGAATTTCTGCGCTACCAATCGAGGGGATGACTTTCGCTTTGGTGGGAAAGACTATAGACCGTGTCAAATCCCTTACGGCACCAGAGTGCAGGAACCAAAGGGCGAGCACTGGCGGTGGAAACATTGCACCACAACGCCATGCTCGTGCTGCCAATTGGAATCCTCTGACCGTTTACGCCAGAGTTTGAGAACATTAGCGCACATACGCTATCTTCCTGGTTCTGACCTGATGCCATGGCGGTATAATCTAAGCCGAGTAGTAAAGTTTTAGACAGGGAGTTGGCCACAACGTTGGATGTACGTGGTAAACTCAGAAATATACGAGAGTACAGGTATGCACGTCTTGCACTGGGGCCATATAGTCCGGAGGGGCAGGCACCAGCAACATGTCTTCATGCGCGGCGGTAATGAACCTAATTATTTATTGGGTTACAATAATAATAAAATAATACTAATAATAATGAAATAATTTTCTCAATCATTTCTCTCGTGTGTGTTTCTCACATATTTCATGCAAAATTGGGATATTTTGATCATTTTTAAAGGATTTAATAGGTTTTTTTTTTTTTAAATGACAGTGGAATGAATGACAGAATTTACATATAAAATACAGCTTTTTTCCCGAAAAATCAAAGTTACAAAACAAGTTCTGGAACAAATTCATTTTGTAAATACAGGTACCACTGTAGTTCCACTCAGCAGGCATGTTTGCTTTGTAGTTTGATTTATACTGCCAAAAAGCACAAAGGTAAGAAAAAAAAACCAATCAACTACTGGTTCGGATCTGATCTTTTGACCAAATATAGATTTATAAAATCGACAATCTCAGTGCATTGGAGACTTGTCTCACATGGGAAGTATCTTCAATTCAGGAGGTGACTAAAGTACTAAAGTGACGATTTTCTCATTCACACATTAAATGCAGACAATTCACAGAGTATATTTTCATTTTGTTCCGTGGCTGCTTGAGGCTGTAAAGCAGGAGGTTCTGCACCATTGAAACAGTAAACACCCTTTTACCCAGCGATCTCTTCAGCTCTCTCCAACTAGTGCAGTAACACCATGGTGGTGCTGATTGATTTGGGCCAAAGTTTAAGCTTTTTTTTAATTGCTGGCTAGCTTGCATTTATATTGAAAAATAAATTGAAGTATGGAATGTTAAATTTTTGGGCCGGACATGTACTGAGTGCTTTTCTCTTGCATTTTTTTGTAAAGCCATTGGGGTGCAGATGGAATTAACACTAGTAATTTTGGGCACTTTTTCTACAAATGTGAATGTTATTCATTAGAAGTTCAGACTTGTGGCTTTAAGCAGTGAGCCAGAATGTTTTCAAAGCAGCTCAGCAAGTGTACTCATTAAAACTTTATTTTTGGTGTGCAGGCTTTTCTTCACTTTTCCTATTTAATGCATTCTCTGGATCCAAGATTATTAAACCAGTGACTTTCACGAATAAGAGCTGGAACGAGTGCCTGATTAAATCTCAGTACTATTTTGTCAGTGCTCTAATAATTTGAATATGACTTAGGATTGTTATTAGTTAGTGTGAAGCTTGGTATACATATTGTGGTTTGATTGTACATCGTGATGTCACACCGCACATTAGTGTGCAGTTAACTGCCCAATTTATGTTTCTCCCCTCAACAATGGCCATGCGATTTCTTATATAAAAACTTGCCCATTTACACACACACACAATCACACAAGAGTCTAAGCATGAATAATAAATATTCAAATTTGATGCAATCTGTAGGAAGTAAAAACTAAAGAGCTTGGCATTTTTATCACACACTGTCTTGAAAAAGCTGTTAAAATTACATAAATTTATGTATATATTGGATAGAAGGTCACCATTAAAATCACGTCCTACATTGGGTACATTTGCTACATTTTGGTATTTCAAATCGGCAAGATCACATGACCACTTCAGATATGATTTCAATCCCTGTTGTCAATCAAACCTACTGGCTCAATCTGTCTTAACAGTCATGGTACATTTGGATTCAATGTGCTGGAAGGTTGAAGTCTGTAGGGATGCTTCCTGTCGGAATCAAGGCCCTGTGGGTGCTCTGTTGCAGTAATGAAATGACTAATTAAAGGAAGTGAGTTATTTAAAGGCTAATTAAAATGATTTTATCTGACCTTGAATTGAAATAAATATGTAATATATATAAATATTAAACTGTCTTTTGTAAACAATTTCACATTTTAGTGACTTTTACTTAAATACAATGATCTGAAAATACTTCAAGGGCTTTTCATTTGTCACTAACAAGTTCGACATATGCATTTTCTTCTAAGGAACATTAATCTCCCAATGAGATCAGTGCATTTTGTAGCAATCTGTAAATACCTGCCTCTGTACGCTCCCTTTAAATTGTCCAGATTCACACCAGCCATCATATTTTTAAATTGGTAGTAGTTATACATCAGGGAGATATAAGAAGGAAGCGAAAAGGTGCAATCAAATGCAACAAAGGATAGGCAATGACAAATATCTGGCAGTGTGTCCGACTCTCGCTGAGGCTGCAATCACCCTCTCAGTCCATATTTAGTTAGAATGCAGCAATGAAACCGGTACCTGAACAATGTCAGGCCTACCTTTAGTACAATGAAAGAATACATTTAGATCACCCTTACTGCATGACTAAAATTTAGAGAAAAAATAAATAAAAATGGAAAACATCAGCCAAAAATCGATCATTTGATTCAAAGGTTTTAGTGTAAATTTAATT
This sequence comes from Stigmatopora argus, assembly GCF_051989625.1. Classification (NCBI taxonomy): domain Eukaryota; kingdom Metazoa; phylum Chordata; class Actinopteri; order Syngnathiformes; family Syngnathidae; genus Stigmatopora; species Stigmatopora argus. Next base: position 3,918,009 of record NC_135405.1, on the reverse strand, counting down.
ATTTAATTTAGGAATAAGCAAATTGTATGCTAAGAAGGGAAAGTGCAAGTCTGGACTTCCAGGTCTGCATGAAATTCAAATATGTGAGTTGAAGTAGCACTGCACATACAAAAGAATGTGTGTTGGGTTTATTATGGAATGTTCTATATGTGTTGTAAGCATTTTTAATAAGTAATAAGGCTATAAACCAATTCATGGGACCATGGACATTTTTTCCTCCACATCGTCTCCTCAAGGCCCTACAGCTCGAGGACACATTGTTTTCGGACGCTTTTCGGCAGAACACTACGGGACTGTTTTGACAGGACTCCAGCAGCAGATGGCGATAATCGCATTATTGTTTGAAAATACGGATGCTTTGTTTACATTATAATACTGCTTTGTTTACATTATAATACTGCTTGGTTTACTTTAGAATGCTTTGTTTACCTTATAATGAAAATATTATGCAATTCCTCACACCGTTGTTTGGGTGCCTTGTTCAACTTTTATGCTTACTTTGGCAATTCTCACACAGTTGTTTTTCTAACCATCTAGGGTGTTATTGTACTGATTACATAACATGTTTTTCGAGTGTCGCGATTAAATACAATGATTCAGTTACTACAATTTAGAATGCCTTGTGGACTAAGACGACGTCACAAGGTACCCTCCTTGCAAGTGTAACCAGTTATGTTGAAAGATGTTTTCCTATTTTAATTAAATATTACTAATAATGATTTAAAAGGTTTTAATCATTATTCCATCATTTTGGTCCTTCGAGCCGGATCTGAACCAGCGACCTAAGGATATTATTCCATCAATGTGTTTCATTGAGGAAACATGAAAAAATACAAAGTTTTAACTCAAGTTTGGTTGTAACAAAACAAGTTAGTAACGTGCAATGTCAAGCAGAGGAAAAGCGCGTTTCGGCATTGTCAGGCGCTCGCCATTGTGCTCCGCCGGTGATCCACCTCTGGGTGAGAGAAAACTTAGCTCATAGTTAGGACTCCTCATAGGTACACCATGTAGTACGTCAACTAAAGCAACAAAACTGAGTCTCTATCTGGTTAATATATAAGCTTTTCAGTATGTATGAGTGAGATTTCTGATGTGGTAAAGTGTAAATCTTAGTCTGAATATTGATCTGTGGAAACCAAATCACTATGTTGGTCCATGCAGTACAAGCAGGAAGTCTTCAGTTGTGAAGAACACTGTGTAGGAATTGTGTCAGGGGCAGAGAAAGAACTAGGCAGCAAACAGGATAATAATAAGAAAGCCAAGATGGGGGAAGGGAAGCCCATCTTAGAGAGAAAAATAGCAGCCACTAGGGGATCTATAGGAAATTAATATTAATAGCGCTGTGACTCATGCCTGAAACAGAATACATTGTCACAATTGTATTAGTCTGTGTGGTCACTGGGATTGTATTCTGTGTTGCCCAAAATCCGACTGAATGGATAATTATAGCGAGTGCTCAGAGTTTACAATATTCACTAATTCTATTGGTTGTTTTCACTCTTTTAACAGACAATGAATAAACATACATAACATTACATAAACAATGCTACAACTGGGGGGGCCCGGCGGTTGAGTGGTTAGTCGGCCTCACAGTGGGGGACCTAGGTTCAAATCCAGGTCGGTCCACCTGTGTGGAGTTTGCATGTTCTCCCCGGCCTGGCGTGGGTTTTCTCCGGCTACACCCTTACCGGGTGCTGTCTCAGTTGTGGGCAATTTCTGTATTTTGCACGTATACAAGGCCCTTCGGCTCAATGGGAGTAAGACAGTAGTGCTAGCGTAATTGCTTGCATGGATGCTGGCGTATGTTTTTAAAAAAGCCACTAGGAGCAAAATTGAGTTTGATTGTGCTTTATTGATGTAATATATACTCACGTTAATACAGGTCAAAGCATTCAAACATCTACAAATTCATTCAAGGCCTTATCTTCTGTGGTACTCTGTCGTTTGGTCGCCGGTCTTTTGGTCGCCCGGAAGGTTATTGATAATTACCATTTAAATCGTTGCTCAAATTCCCTAAATACAAACTGCGAATTATTATTTGGTCATACTTAATGCCCTATTAATTATTAGGCTAAAGAAAAGCTCCAAATTACCCGTACTTTTATTGTGTTTTGTTGGAGAACTTGTTAAGACCCTGACTGACATCCCTTCCTAAGGGGACAACTCATGTACATACAAACTCTTATACACTCACAGGTCGGCTCAGTGAAACTGCTCATGGCCATTGTTTGCTTTTATTGATGCGTAGACCGTGTTGTTTTACCTGGTTTTTGTCGTCGGTCTTTTGGTCGCCCGTTGTTTGGGTCCGGGCGACCAAAAGACCGGCGACCAAAAGACCGGCGAGCAAAAGACGGCGACCAAAAGACGGCGACCAAAAGACCGACGACCAAACGACTGCACACGATCTTCTGTAGCCAACATAAAGAGTTCCATCTCACTTTAAGAGTCAGAGTTGTCGCAGGGGGCTATAAGTGATGACAGCTTTGGCAAAAGCTCAAACTACAGTGCTAGCCAACACTTTAGCCCAGGCAACAATAATCTATTCACAAATTGTTGTGTAACTTACCTGACACTACCTGCCAATTTTTGTATTACTATGTTTGCCATCAGACATCAATCGCTTCTGTGGACTTCTTGATTTTTTGTTGTCTTACTTTGTGCTGAGTAAAAGATGTTATGACACCAAAAGTGGGAGGAAAAAAAGACAAAATGATGTAATGGTGAGCACGAGGCGTCGAACAGGGAAGAAACCGTAATCAGTCAAAGAAGCAATAAACTGAAGTATGCTTGGGTTTAGATGCCTTTTCCTTTCACCTTCTACATCTTTCTCCTCACAAACATCTTCTCAACTCAGAAACGGCATTATTTTAATAAAATTATGAAGAAAATAAACAATTATAAACCAATGACAACAAGAACGAGAACATATTGAGATAATAACAAACAAAGAAAATGTAGAACAGATTTGGAGAGACGGTTGACATAAAATGTTGGTTAATCTTGTTCTCAAAAAGTCTTGAAACAATAAGAAAAATAAAATCAGAAAGTGTTCAAATCTATTTAAATATCAAAATATTTAGTAAAAAGAGGGTGAGCGGGTGTAGTTTAGATAAATATTCACTGAAATTTATAAAATGATAAAAGGGAATGAATCCACTGTATCCCATAAGTGTACCCGGGGTTCTTAAAGTAAAGGTACAGCTCAGTCTGCAATCTAAACCCAACCAATCAGTAATGGGAGTTTGGTTGAGCTATCGTGGTGTGTAAAAGTTGAAGAGGTTCCACTGTGATTTCCATGAAGCTTTTTGATCTTTCACTACAAAGGGTCTTGACGCCGCCTCTCTTTCGTTCCTTTTTGCTGTGTCCATCATACATCACATTCATCTCTTCATCTCATACTCTGTTCCTCGTCCTCTCATTTTTTTTATCTCCCCACTGGGTCCACGTACACACGCACGCACATGCAGAAACTGCAGCAGCGGAGCTTGCTGATGCTTTAGTCAGTGTGAAGTAGATTGTCTGAGATGGTGCCACTGAGGAGCTGTCCTGCATACTTTGAAAAGTTTGCCAAGATACATAGATGGATCTATCCAGATCGTGGTTTTATTTTCAGTGAGCTCAAGTTCAAGAGAAAGGTCTTCCAAATCCAGGTACCGCATATTATAATTGGGCTGATTTATGCAAAACACCAAAAAGGTCATGAAATTTCTCTGACCCACAAACAAAACAAACAAAAAAAACATGTTTACTTCGGTGATGAATGAGACGTCAGATCTAAATTGATATAAAGGTATTTTTATGTCCATTTTTATTTGTTTTTTCCAAAGTGACATTCAAAAACCACAATAATTGTCTTAATATGTAGTATCAGGATCAATTCCAAATTAGGAATCGTGATACTAATCGTATCACCAGAAATGAATGAGGCAATAAACACAATAGAACAATAGATAATTTAACCATAACTCCAAACACAACCTTGGCAAACATTTCAAATAAATAATATAGCTCCAAGAGTATTATTATCTTACATGATAAGGTAAAGTGTAAAACACCCACCCACCAATGGTACGGCGGTTATTTTGTCTGACTTCGGGGAGGGCAGCGTGGGATCGATTCCTACCATGTGGCGCTGTGATTGTGAGTGCGAATGGTTGTCTTTCTCTGTGTGCCCAACGTCTGCCTAACGACCAGTCTAGGGTGTAGTCCATCTTTCCCCCAAATGACAGCTGGGATAGGTTGCAAAACCCATGATACTGATAAGGAAAAGCACTTTTGAAAATGAGTGAATGGATACAAGACATATTGTAGCTCTTGCGTTCGGAGTCATTAGATTTCACTTGAGTAATAAGAAGAAACACTTGAGCTGGATTTGCTAAAATGAAGTAGCCGTTGCTAAATTACTATGTGGTTTCTATCAGATTGTATGCGCAGTTGTAAGTGGAGAATTTTTTTAGACAGGGTTTTATACTGCAGATAACAACTTTTGTGTACGACTCTATAAAACAGATTTTCAAACCAGTCCTCAAGGGCCGCCCGCAGTGGATGCATGAAACAGACAAAGAGGATACATTTTCACCAATCTGGTGTCTTAAAAGTATAATCAGTTAAATGCAGTCAGGTCATGCTCCTTTCATGAGAAACTTCACTGATTAAACTGTTTTTACTGGATCAGTTGGAACAAAAACCTGCAGCCCTATGTGGAAGCATTTGGACACAGCTGGCACATTTTTACCTTCTTTTAGTATTTATTTGGGTGATATGATGGTCTATTAGTTTGTCGATAGTAAACACTGTTCTTGTTAACATTTTCAAGTGAAACGACTTTGTCCTGTGACATTAGGTATTTGGTTAAAAATTGTACTGTTTTGTTGACTGGATTTATTTTGTCACCATCAACTTTTCTTTCATCTCCATTATAATACATATAAATTGCCTCCTTCATTTTGATTTTATTTTAATTTTTGTCTCTTGGCGGCCCTGTTGGCAAGTGGTTCGCTCCGCCTCACAGTTCTGGGATCGAGGGTTCGATTCCAGGTGAGCCCTCACTGTGTGGCGTTTGCATATTCTCCCCGCGCTTGCGTGTGTTTTTTCCCGGTAGTTCGGTGTCCTCCCACATCCCAAAAACATGCTTGGTAGGCTGGTTGAACACTCTAAATTGCCCATAGGTATGAGTTTGAGTGTGGATGGTTCTGTGTCTACTTGAGTGTTGATAAGCATGACTCGATGCCCCTGAACACTTTATTGACTGATAGAATTTATCCCAATACTGGATTCTTCACTACATACTATACTAACATTGCGCATGCACTCATCCATTCGCACACATCCATCTAATCTTTCCTTTTTCTTTCTTTTGGTTACTTACCTCTGTAAGAGTAACAGCAATGCGACTTGTATTAAGTAGCAAAATAAACAACCAAAATATGGTCATGATGCACCCATCTGGCACATTAAGTAACATGTAGAGCAGTGAAATCACAGCTTATCAAGGCCACATGCAATGCATATGCGTAGATGACATATCTGGAAAACAAATCAAGATTTTATATCTTCCATATACAGTGTTTGATGGACTGTACCTGCTCTAAAACAGCACACCAGCTGTTACTGCTGGTTATAGAGGATGAATGTGTCCCTCATCATCTGAAACAGAAATATAAACTGGAGAAGATAACGATCTGAATTAAAAATGGGCCAAGGGGATTTTACAGGGTTTGTCTTTCTTCAGTATGTCATATTATATTTTTGCGACATCAAAATAGACTTTAAACAGATAAATAGTATTTTGATTATGTTCACTATTAAATGGTTTTAGAGCACATAGCCCCTTTTTGTCAAAGGAAATAGTTAAGAAATTAGAATTTTAAATACCTTGCCGAACATGAACCTGTTGGAATTTTTGCCAGAGACTTCTACACTTAACAAATATAAGAACAGATTCATTAGTTTCCCTCACTTCTATTAAAATAGGAAACACAAAAATGTGCTATATGATGAACTCTACATTTTCATTTGAAAATATTGATCTTTATATATTAAAAATGTTTTGCCCACAAAACTTTCAGTCCTCTAAATGTACATTTGAGAAATATTCTTGCAGACATAATATGTCCCCACATATTCCCAGAATGTGGTTATACTTTCTGATCAATGTTCCCTCTAATTTTTTGTTTGTCTGGGCAGAAAGACAACCTCCTTGAGCACACTGAGTACCGGTGTGAGCAACATCATAATTGCTCGCTATGGGCACACACCAGTATCACACCTGCCATAAGCAGGTGCATGTCTACTACACATAAATTATTTAGTAATAATAAAATATAATGATTAATATCTATGAATGGGGCGGCCCGGGGGGTGAGTGGTTCGTGCGTCGGCCTCACAGCTAAAAAAAAAAAAAAAAAAAGGGATTTTATTTTGTGCGCTCCATATGATTTTCTGTGCGCAGAGAAGACAAGACTACTGCGCAATTGCGCATGCGCGCAGCTTAGAGGGAACATTGGTTCTGATCTTGTTGCACTTCATTACCAACATCAGAATACATACCGGATAAAAAGAAGTAACCAATTTTCCTTTCACTGTCAAATTTGCCTTGCTGAATCAGCTGGCATCTCTTTTAAATCTCAACACACTCTCACCCCATGCCGATACGTTTCTTACTCGCCTAATAATCACAGGGTTGCAACTGTAGAAATTACCTTATAGTGGTATAATGATGTTATGTCATGAAAAAACATCCCAGGAGTGAAATAACATTTTTGATTCCCAAATAAATGAAGCCTGCCAATGGTATAGGAGAAAAGCTTCTTAGCGGATCAGATGGATGTGATGATGGCCTTCAGGCACTGTAACACTGCAACAAGGGACACAGCTCCAGTCCCAGATGGACACAGTCCCAGATGGGTCCCTCTGTCAACACATAGGAACTCACTTACTCATTTAGAATACTAGTTGCCTAGTAATTAGATTATATGTCTGCTTTTCGTACACTTTCACACCTAGAATCAGATCTGCTGTAACATTAGTGTTTACTTGGTGCCTTATATTTGCAGGCACCAAACAGTGCAGGTGTGACTATTCCTTACTTAAATGTAATTTAAAGTGTAAAAGCTGTACCATGAAAAGGTAAACATGGAAAAATACAAAACCTTTCAGGGACCCATTCTCCAGTCTTCCATTATGCAGATAGAAACAGTGTCCACTCTCCAGTATATTAAAGTTGATGTTGTGCTGTTCCTAAGCATGGCTGTTTGATTTTTCATGAGCTGATTTCAAAGCCCAGCCTCCTGTCTTTCACAGTTAAGTGTTTACAAATCTTGCAGTACTGAACTTTGGCCACTTCAAGTTTTTGAAAAGCCTACAGTACAGTGGTACCTCGACATATGATCTTAATCCGTTCCGGGACTGAGATCGTATGTCGAGCTTTTCGTAACTCGAGCGAACGTTTCCCATTGAAATGAATTTAAAACTAATTAATTAGTTCTAACACTCTGAAAAAACACCAAAAACAGGATATTGGATTGGACTTTTTTTTAATTTCTTCAAATGCGCCATCTATTAACAAAGTAACACATAACTAGTGGTTTAATAGCAATAAAATGTGTTTAATATAACTAAAATTGGGCGGATTTCGCTGACGGGAGAGAGACGCACAGAGGCAGCGAGGGGATTTCGGGGGGACTTTCCACGACAAAGCACTCTTAACGGAACAAACAAATTTAAATTAACTTGAATTAATATATACAGACACTCAAACATACGTTTAATGTAACTTTACACAAAACTGAATTATAATTTTGTTTTAATTTTTTTTACCTTCGTTCTGACCGGGTTAGTTATTTGCCACGCCTCCACCCTCACGTTCGCTATCGATGGGCTGTTTGCTGTTGTATTCCCTTCAAAATATTCCGAAAATGATGCACACAGATGTACTCACAATAGGATAACACACAGCCACTTGCCAACGAGAAGTAGTCTTGAATTAGCGATCGCTCCGCCAACGGGAGCTAACATGCTAAGCGGGAATTATATATTGATTGTGGGTAATGAAGTTTTATTCTGAGAAAGGGTGCCATTGGCTATCGGTGTTGTGTGCACGAGTATACGTCATTACCCAGAAGGCCCTCTTTTTGCCCGCGCATGCGCGTTGTGCGTTTCCTGGTCAATGCGTAGGAAAAACGAGTCTGCATAAATCGTTCAGTGCTCGTAGATATCTGTTATACACGAAAGAGATGCAGCAAAAAAAGACAGTGCGTTACAATGGTAAACAGCCTCTCATGTCATGGCCACCTGGCTTGGTCGCATCTCGAAATTTTGATCGTATTGCGGGCGAATTATTCGATCGAAATTTTCATCGTACCTCGAGCATGTGGTAGGTAGAGCTGATCGTAGGTCGAGGTACCACTGTACTGTACATCTGACACTGGCTATTCAAGAGAGCATTTCATATTGAAACTGATGTTCAAACTAATTGTTTGAACTAAATGTTCAATAATTAGTAAATGCAATAGGAACCAAAACAAAAGGTTTTAGCTGGGGTTCTTTCCTCAGCCAACATTGACAAAAGTGCACCATTTTTAAAAAATCCCTGTTTTAATTTCAGATGATAAACTATTATATTTTCAATTACCATGATATTTACCATTCAGTAGATTCTATGGGAAAGCCTGAGATGCATTCATTCCGATACTGTGTCTGTCCTTTTCTAAGTCTTATGTGCTTTAACCTCCGGTTTAAACTTGTACGGTACCCTTATGTGTGTTCAATCAGCCTACCAAAGCATGTTCTTATGGATATGGGAGGAAAAGGGATTACGCAAAAAAAAAAATATGCAGGAAGGGGAGAACCTAAAACTTCACACAGGAAGACCACAGCCGGGAATTTAACCTTTTATCATAACTGTGAGGTGGACATGCTTACCATTTCGCCACTGTGCCGTTAAGTTGTCTTCTGTAAGATCTTAAATTTAACGTGGTGAAACTTGCAAGACCACAGAGGAAAATGTAGATTTCTGCATTACCAGTGGGTATGGAGAAAGGGCATGAATGTTTGCACTCCTTGCATCCTTGAATTTTGTTCGACGCTGCCAGGCAACAAGGACGGGTGCCTCCGTGTTTAAGATGAGGTGGGCAGGGAGATGTGAAGCATTGTGTGTTAGTTTTTTAATGAGCTTTTTGTTCATACAGGCAGCGGACAAGTGTTTTTGCACTCATCCATGCATACTGTAATACTTGGGGTTGTTAAATGGATAAATTTAGGTTTAGTCTTAACAGCATTTTCTTCCGTCTCCTGCTGATAAGAAGCTTTTCTGAGAAAATCTGTCCAAGTGCTTTTATAAAAGTGTACAGCCATTTGAATAATGCATCTACAACACAACCACTTAATGGAAATGGAAATATTGAACATTACTTTTAAAGTCTTTAAGTCACAATTCAATTGTAGATTAGTAGATGATACTGTCAAATCAAAACACAGAAATAATCTATTTCAGAAATATTTTTGCTTGCACTTTTATGATAAACACAAGATTACATTTAAGATTCATGATACATACATTTATCAAAGCATACACACTTTGCTATGAAACAAAACTCTGAACATTAAAAAGTCAAACTGACTGAAAAGAAACTTCTCCTGGAACTTTTCCAGATCAGGAATGGCGGCCCTCTAAACAATGTTCATTTCAGGCCACAGCCTTTCTAGATATAAACATTTTGATGAGTGACCTTTTGTCATAGCCACCCAATCGTGCAGTGGTTCTTTCGCCTCACTGCGGTGTGGGCAGCCTTGGATCAATTCCCAATCATTAAGGGTGTGATTGTGAGTGCAAATTTTTGTCTGTCTTCATGTGTACCCACCAACTTGCTGGGGACCAGTCTAGGGTGTAGTCTGCCATTCGCCGAAGTCAGCTGGGATAAGCTCCAAAACCATGTGAGGCTGACAAAGATAAGCGGTGTTTAAAAATGGATGAATGAATATTTGTCTTTGCTAAGAATCTTCAGCCATATTTGAAGTTTGCAGCGTCGAGACAATGATGAATGGTGCAACTGTAAATGTCATCCGATTAAATCTCAAATGTATCCCCAGCTAATCTTCCCAATGAAGAACGACATTTTTAATCATACTACTTAAAATACATTTATGTGTTTTCAAGTCAATCAATCATCTTCTATACCGCGTATCCTCGTAAGGGTTGCGGGGGTTGCCAGAGCCTATTTCAGCTGACTTCGGGCATAAGGCAGACTACACCCTAGAGTGGTCGCCAGTCAGCTGTAGGCCACCAGTGGGAATCGAGCCCGCGCCTACCCACTCCAAAGTCAGGCGAGTGAACCGCTACACATAAGACTCTTTTCAATTTGTAAACATTTCAGGCAAAATATTGGGGATGGTTGGTTATGTTGCAAATAATTCTTGTCATGACCAATCAACTTAAGCTAATCGAGGTTTCACCAACACTAAGTTCCATCTAAAGTCAGGGTGAGGTCTACATACTTGTTGACCTGGATAATTGTAATTTAAGGATCAAAGTAGCCATCTGAGTGTGTAGTTAGCACTCCTTCAAAGTCTTTCTCAGGTTAATTGAAGGTTCTGAAACACTTTGTAGTGGATTTTCTTTGAGTGGTAAGACCTACTACACTGAAGCCATATTAAGATATTGACTGAAGTCTGAAGGGCATTTTCCTGGAACATGAATCTGGCACATACATGGAGTTAGGTTCATCACTTGCTTGTGGGCAAAATGAGATGATCAGAGATTTAGGTGTGGAAAAAAAAACATAATTTCAAATGGTTTGTGACAAAAGTCTGTATGTCTGGAGGCGGAGTCTTTTTTTGCCACAATGTCAAAAATGGACATCTCAAACTGTTGCAATGTGTCATACTTTGACGCATTGATTTGTTGGTATGGAGTGGGAGCTCTCTGACTCATTCTTCTTTTTTCTCTCTGTGTCCCTCTCATCTTTCAGTTGGTGCTACCAGAGTACTCAATCCATGTGCTCTTTTGTATCATGTTCCTGTGTGCCCAAGAATGGCTGACTGTTGGCCTCAACATCCCCCTGCTCTTCTACAATACCTGGAGGTGAATACTAGTCACAAACTATTGCTGTATATATATATATATATATATATATATATATATATATATATATATATATATATATATATATATATATATATATATATATATATATATATATATATAATATGTATATGTATATACATACATATATGATTTATGAAACCTGATGCTATCCATGGGGAAATTGGGTCACCATTAATTTTTCTTTCATTGTTATTATGACTGTCCTTCCCATCAGTGTTATCCCAATGCAGACTGTGAGACACCTGATGGGTCTGAGCTCAGCTGGTTGTTGTTTCAAAGGAGAGGAGAGTCAGGGAGAGAAAGCACATCTTGCATCTTGCTGTTTCATTAATTGGAGGCTGTGCCAGATGCCTTCTGGCTACAGATGCTGCATCCCATGCAGCTGAGAGATGAGAAGACAAGAAAACAGGAGGGAGAGCAAGGCAGAGATGGAGAGTGGAATGAAAAGCAGCTGTAGGCTCGGACAGTGAGGCAGATGAGAGAGCATGTTAGTGATAGTTAATCTAGACAAGGTGATTCAGTGGGGAGTGACACTGATGAAGATCAAAACGCACACACATACTTTATGCAGATTGGAGAGTTCCACTTCAGCATGTGAGCATAGTTGCATTGGTTGTATTGGTTGATGGCCATTGGCACCATTGAAATTCTATCAAATAGCTAATTTACTGCTATTGAGGGTGCCTAATCGATTGGAAGGTTGGTAGTGAATGTTTGTGTTTCATGTTCATTGACAGGAAGAGATGCCATGTCATTTTAAACTTGAAGAATTTTTCAAGTCAGAGGTCCATATGACAACTGCAGTTCTTACATACCGACATGTAATGTTTGGAAGAAAGCCTCGTGACCCACATTTGCTCAGATCCACTTTAACAGCTTCTTACTGTAACGACAGGAAAAATGAACCAAAAGATAAAGCCCCATGTGCACTTCTCACTCTCACTATTTCAAGAACCTGAAACACAAGCAAATGCTGAGAAGACTGGTCAATCTATGTTCCTACCCTCATATCTATGGTCAGGAGCTGTGTGTGGTGACCATAAGAACAAGATCTCGAATTCGAGTGGCTGAAATTAGTTTCCTCTGTTGGGTGTCAGGAGTCTCCTTTCGAGATAAGGTGAGAAGCGCGGTCATCCTGAAGGGGCGCAAAGTAGAGCCGCATTGAGAGGAGCTAGATGAGTTGGCTCGGGCATCTGATTAATATGCTCCTAAACGCCTCCCTGGTGAGTTGTTCTGAGCACGTCCCACCAGGAGGAGGCCACGGGGTCGATCCAGGACACACTGGGGTGATTATGTCTCCCAGCTGCCACCAGAATGCCTTGGGATCCTCCCAGAAGAGCAGGATGAAGTGGCTAGAGGGAGGGAAGTCTTGGCTTCCCTGCTAAAGCTGCTGCCCCCACGACCCTACCTCGGATAAGCGAAAGATAATGATGATTGCTATTACTTAGTTCCATTAAAAATTCATCTGGCTGTGAAATGAGAATAATCAGTAGGTAAACAAAGCTCTTTTCACTTTATTTTTTTTCTAATTTCTTCAATATAGCTTTTAATTGCAGTAAATCTCATTGGAATTGTGAATTTCCAGGAAACATCCCAAGATCCCTTCAAAATAATCCAGCTATTTCAGTCCACATTAGTTAAATTCAAATTGCACACCTTTTGAAATAGAACAAATCTTTTCTTGCCAAACAGATGCAAACGGCATTCATTAATCCACCAACTACCTAATAAATCATATATCTCATCTATTCATTATCCTCTCCAGTTTTATCTGACAACATATTAGCACATAATACTTTTACTATACCTTATCAGGTCTGCCATTTCCATCCACTCAGCTGTTAAAAACCTATTTTAGTTATCTCTTTTTTCTGACATCTTTAGTTGCTTGTGCATGCATAACAGTACATTTGAGTGTCTCTAAAGGTTGAAAGAGTGTTAATATGCCATAGGGGAGAATTAGGGTTGTTTATATTGTGTCGTTTACTACTTGCAGCTGGACAGAAGAGAATTTAAGCTGAGAGATAGAAGCACACTTAAAGAATCGTGATACAAAAACATGATTGAATACACCACAGTATATGTTTCTTATCTGTAAGTAGTGCTTCAAACTCTATTACTACCCTCGAGGGTGTACTATGCGGGATAGAAGAGGGATGTTGGCTTCAATTACAGTGTAGCAGGTTAAAGTGAGTGCACAGGAAAGTGTTTTAAGATGATAAATGGGGAACCCAGGAGTTCAGATTCTTCCATATCTTAATCTTTTCACTCATTCAACATCAAATTTAAATTCCATCTTACCTCCAAACTCACACATACATAGTGTTGAACAGGTCAACTACCCGTAGTATGTTCTTACCCCTGTGGTAGGTACTTCCATTCCCCAACGGGACCCAGGAATTCAGATTCTTCCATATCTTAATCTTTTCATTCATTCAAGATCAAATTTAAATTCCATCTAACCTCCAAACTCACACATACATAGTGTTGAACAGGTCAACTACCCGTAGTATGTTCTTTACCCCTGTGGTAGGTACTTCCATTCCCCAACGGATACCAAGGAATTGATCTATGACCCAGCTTCAGTTATGAACGGCGATACACTCAAGTTCTGCCTGAAGGAGGCCTGGTGCAAGCTGTCCTTCTTTGTCCTGTCCTTCTTCTACTATCTCTACTGGTAAGCACCCAGCATTAAGTGAGAGAGCCATTGACGTATCACGGGTCAAGCAGTCGATTACAGCAGTTGCAGGTAAAATGAAGCCTAAAAACAGAAATAGAGCAAGGTTACATCACACATATCTTTGATTCCAACTTTTCACAGTCAAGACAAAGCAGTATGAGTGCAACTCACTGAATAAAGTAACCATTTCTCTAGCAATCACATGCAGGTTAGGGTTTACATTTAGGTTTGTTGTCGCTAATGCATGTGATGTTAGGAGAATTTGATTCTTTACTTCATTGACAAGCACTTGGAAGAATTTACATATTATGTACATCCATACTGGATGGTTGTTTTTATTGAATGTTACTCTTCTTGTGAATATGTGCTCTGTTCTTTTCTGATGATAATCACTGCGGATTTTGTTACATGTCATTTGGGGGCTGCAGTGTGTGGAACCTGGAAATATCCCTCTAATAGCTCTTTTCAATGGGAACACTTGAAAGGTACCATCCTTACATTTATCACATTATATATATATGTATTTCTTATTTTTATTGACAATACAGTTATCTTGTTATCCACACTGGTAATAATTTTATTCATGTGTCAATAGATACTTCTGATATACAGTGGTACCTCGAGATACGAGCTTAATGCGTTCCGGGACGGAGCTTGTATGTTGATTTATTCGTAACTCAAATGAACGTTTCCCATAGAAATGAACTAAAAACAAATTAATTTGTTCCAACCCTCTGAAAAAACAACAAAAACAGGATACTGGATTGGAAATAACATTTTTTATTTGTTCTAATTCGCCATCTATTAACAAAGTAACAAATAACTAGTGGTTTAATAATACTAAAATGCGTTTAATTATACTAAAATTAGACGGATTTCGCGGACGGGAGAGAGAGAGGGACAGAGAGTGTGGGTGGGGGCGGCCGAGAGAGAGACTCTTTTCACGGCAACGCACTCGTAACATAACATAAACAAATTTAAATGAACTTGGATTACGATGCACACACTAAAAAAAAAGTTTAATCTAACCTTACACTAAACTTAATTCTAATTTTGTTTTAAATTTTTATACCTTTTTTCTGGCACTATTTGCCATGCCTCCACCCTGACTTTCAGATGCAACCTAGTGAGGGTAGTATGTTTTTATCTACCCTTCAAAATATTCCGAAAATGATGCACACAAATGTCCTCACCATAGGATAATGCACGACCACTTGCCCAGGAAGTAGTACTCCTCTCGTATTGGTGAACAAGCTCCGCCATTCGCACTGACTAACGGGAAAGAAAAACCACTGAAAAAATGCAATGCTCCGCCCAGGGCTCATAGAGATATTACACGAGGGAGTTGCGACCAAAAAGAGAGTGCCCATGATGTTCTTATGAGCAGCCTCTCGCGTCCGCTGTATGCTCGTATATCAAAATTTGTCTCGTATCGCAAGATAAATATTTGCTCGAAATTTTACGTATCTCAAATTGCTTGTATGTCAGGGCACTCGTATGTCGAGGTATTACTGTAGCATACAATATACTGACCACAACATTATGCTCCAACTAATGAAAATTACTCAAATTATGTAGTGTATTAAACAAGTCCAAAATCTCTACATGGCTTTCTCTACTGACTAGCACAGAACATACAAACAAACACAAGTCTGCAATTAACTGTAATTAATCTAATGAATTTTAATTTACTTAATTAATTATTACATTTAATTACATCTACATTAATTAATATCAAATTCATTCATTACGACAGTATACCTACCAAATTTTATTCTGATCCATCCATGAATAACAAAGGACTAGCAATTTTATTTAATGTCCCCAAGAAATAGGAAAACGAGAAGAAGAACAAAGTAAGCCTACAATTATTAGTAATTTTCAGTAATTTCATCAGACTGAATTACCTGGTACTTATTTATGTACATATCATTTGCCCCCAGATTAATTGAAAACTGCACCCTCCATATTGAGCAAGCATTTAAAAACGTTTGTTCACCTGCTTTAATTTCATTGTGTGGATATGAGAGTGGATATATGTGGCTTTTAGCTGCATTGTGATTATTATTTTTATAGTGATGTCAGTGGGTTTTTATTACATATACGTGTGCTAAATGTATTTATTTTTGCAGCTTTGGATGTGTTGATAGACTACAAACGAACTAATATGCACATTAACACTATTCACAGTGAAAAAAAATGTTTTTTAAGCACCAATTAAAAACTAAATTTTCTTGACCTGTACTGAAAATGATTATTTTCTGCATAGTGCAAATAATCGTGACCGGACGATTCGCCAAAAGACGTTTCGCCGACGGACAGTTCGCCAAATGGACGTTTCGCCGAACGGACGTTTCGCCGAATCGGGATTCGCGAATAAATGTTTTTATTGTTTGTTTGTTGTGTTGTTTTTTAACCTCGGCACAAAAAAACAACACAATGAGAAACATCCCGACTTTTATTTGTTTAATAAAATAATAAATTAAACACTTTAATTTTTTCGGTGAAACGTCCGTTCGGTGAAACGTCCGTCGGCGAACTGTCCGTCGGCGAAACGTCCGTCGGCGAAACGTACATCGGCGAAACGTCCGTCGGTGAAACGTACGTCGGCGAAACGTCTTTCGGCGAAACGTCCGAGTACCGCAAATAATATACTATGTATTTACATGTGTAAAATACAGCAGATTCCCAAATATAGCAAATAAATGTTTTTATTGTTTGTTTGTCTTGTAGACATTGATATTAAAACTTAAAGACAGGAAATGTTATCCACTGGAAATTATTTTGATCCCTTCCTGGCGTGATAATGGTGTTAATATGTCGTATGTTACTTATTAATACATACTTTAGTGATACTTTCTGTCCATTTTCTTGTATTTTTTCATGCCAGTTTTCACAGAGAACGCAAATTGGGTTAGGTTGGTATACCCTGGGGGGGCTGGTTAAAAAAAATGCAGACTAAATATGTATAATTAAAGGTATGATGAAGACCTGTGGTAAACAGAGGTTTTGTGTTTGGTAGTTAGTAATAGTAGAGATATTAGAATTAATTAGACACTGGCTGAAAACGGCACATTCACCTGAATTTGAATCGTGTAAGATACCTCTGTCAAATTATCTTGTAACATACTTAACTTCAAGCGTAAAAAGTTTAATCACATCAGTTTTAAAAACGGATTCAACAAGAAGCAAAACAACCAAGAAATTACTAGTGATTTGTGGCCCATTTTCTAGGCACACCAGATGTTTTTATCTTGTGCCTGTGTCTATTTTTCACAGAAATGATCTCTGAATCAGAATGTACATCTCGATGCAAAATTTAACATTTTTGCATGGATTGGTTCATTAAAGGTGGTCTCATCTACATCTAAATCAAAAGAATAAAGAATAAACCAGCACCACACGTATGGTATTTTTCCAAGCATAGTTCATGGTGGAGAATAAGGTGAGGGACACACGCAAGAAGGTTGGACGGATATCCGCAAGGAGACAACTCTACATTATTTTATCTTACCGTGGATGTCAGCTTGCAGTTGCTATTCCTCCTAGTTTGCAGGAAATATTTTTTTCTTCCATCACGTCCAGGATTTTTTTGTACGCCCTTTCTTCCATGCCATATTTAAAGGACGTGAAATGGTGATTGCCCGTATATGGATAACACTCATAGCCGTGTGCGGTCGATTGGTCGTTGGTCTTTTGGTCGCCGGTCTTTAGGTCGCCCGTTGCCGCGGTCGGGGCGACCAAAAGACCGGCGACAAAACAAGGTAAAACAACACGGTCTACGCATCAACAAAAGCCAACAATGGCCATGAGCAGTTTCACTGAGCCGACGTGTGAGTGTATAAGAGTTTGTATGTACATGCGTTGTCCCTTTAAGAAGCTATGTCAGTCAGGGTCTTAACAAGTTCTCCAACAAAAAACAATAAAAGTCTGGGAAATTTGGAGCTTTTCTTTAGCCTAATAATTACTAGGGCATTAAGTATGACTAAATAGTAATTTGCAGTTTGTATTTAGGGAATTTGAGCAACGATTTAAATGGTAATTATCACTTACCTTCCGGGCGACCAAAAGACCGGCGACCAAAAGATCGGCGACCAAAAGACCGGCGACCAATCGACCATGTACCCTCACGGCAGTACTGCCCAATCTCTTTCCAATTAGCTTGCTTTGGAAGATTTGTAAAATCACTAAACCTCAATTTAATCTCCCTCTGCACAGATGTAAAGAGCGGACGGCCAGACTCCGACCTTTCCTCAAAATAGGGAACATTATGGTTTTTTTTTTAAATAAATTACATAGTTATCAAATCCAAGTGGCCAGCTGCACACATGGTTGAGGAATAGTATGACTATATTTTTGAATGACCATGTGTTAATATTAACTCATTTATCCTGCTTTTTCCTCTAATCATGTGTTGTTTCTGTCTAAGAATTGTTGTTCCTTCGTCACTCATGCACTTACCTTCCTTCTTTAACGAGTCTTATTCTGTATGTGCGTTTGTGTATTTTTCTAAAACAGAAGAGATTTTTAAAGATGAGTATTAGTCTTATTCTGTTTAATTTTTGAAATACTGCATTTAATGAATGAATGCTCTCCTCAGAGCCAACACATTTTACCTAGTAATTAAGAAAATATTTACATATTTCATAAGAAAGACTGAGAATATTCAGAGTAATTTCTTCCTGAGTATAACATTGCAAAATACTGTCTCAGACGTTACGCTTGGTGTTAAATGTCAAAACATCTGTTGACAAGGTCATGATTTTTACAAGCCCCAATGCGCCATGTTGCGATGCTGCTTGCAGTTTTCAGAGTTGGATATGCTTGCTATCCTTATAATTTTCTATTGCCTCATGTGCTGTAATCTCAGAAAAGTGCTTGCCACAACCTCAAAACTCATTTAAAATTGATCTCCCTCTGTCACATTCTTGTGCACCAGTAATGGAAACATACAGTATCTCATAAAAGTGAGTACACCCCTCACACTTGTGCAATTTTTTAATTTCTTTTATCAAAATCTTTTCATGCGACAACACTGAGGAAATGGCACTTTGATACAATGTAAAGTAGTCACTGTAGAGCTTAGATAAAAACAGAAATGTATTCTCTCATTCTCATTTTCTGAACCACTTTATGCTCACTAGGGTCACGGGCAATGTTCCCTCTTAGCTGCACGGGTGCGCAATTGCGCACTAGTCTCGTCTTCTCTGCGCACAGCAAATCATATGGAGTGCACAAAATAAAAACCCATTTTTTTTCCTTTTTCTTTAGCTGTGAGGCCGACGCGCGAACCACTCCTCCACCGGGCCGCCCCATTCATAGATATTAATCATTACATTTTATTATTACTAAATAATTCATGTGTAGTAGACATGCACCTGCTTATGGTAGGTGTGATACTGGTGTGTGCCCATAGCGAGCAATGATGATGTTGCTCACACCGGTACTCAGTGTGCTCAGGAAGGTTGTCTTTCTGCCCAGACAAACTAAAAATTAGAGGGAACATTGGTCACGGGGGTGCTGGAGCCTATCCCAGCTGACTTCGGGGCGGGGGACACCATGAACTGGTGGCTAGCCAATCGCAGGGCACAAGGAGACAAACAACCATTCACGCTCACACTCATACCTACGGGCAATTTAGTGTCCAATCAGCCTACCATGCATGTCTTTGGAATGTGGGAGGAAAATGGAGTACCTGGAGAAAACCCACGCAGGCCAAGGGAGAACATGCAAACTCCTTACAGGTGGACCAACCTGGATTTGAACACAGGGCTCCCACTGTGAGCCAGACGCGCTAACCACTCAGCCGCCGGGCCAACCCAGAAATGTATTGTATCTTCGAAATAATTCAAAACACATCAATGAACGTGTAAAATACTGCCAACAAAAGTGAGAACACCCCAAGTGAAAATCTCAAAATGAACCCAGAATTGGTAAAAATTAAGCATTTCCCTTCCCTGTGTAAACCGACAAGTTAGTGTAACTAAGTGTCCGGTGTGATTGGGGAACAGATTATTAAATTGCCACTCTTTACTGGTCGCTGGAAGTTCAACATGGCAAAGAACTCCCTGAGGATCGGCAAAAAAAGAATTGTTATTCTAAATAAAGATGGCCGAGCCTATAAGAAGATTGCAAACACCCTGAAGTTGAGCTGCCGCACGGTGGCTAATACCATACAGCGGTTTAAGAAGAGATGTTCCACGCAAAACAAGCCTCGCCATGGTTGACTAAAGAGGTTGTCTGCATGTGCTCAGCGTCGTAACCAGTGGATGTCTTTGAAAAACAGGCCTAGGCGTGCTGCTGGCGTTGTTGCAGAGGTTGAAGGGGTGACCGCTCAGTCTGTCAGTGCTCAGAATGCCGGTCTGCACGGCTGTCTTCCTAGGAAAAAGCCTTTTCTAAAAACGATGCACAAAGATCCCTGTAAAGGTTTTGCTGAAGACAATCAGATTAAGGATATAGATTACTGGAACCATGTCCAAGCATTGAGGGTTCAATCCTTGGGGGTCCGGACTTCCTGTGTGGACTGCATGTTCTCTCCGTGCCTGCATAGGTTTTCTCCAGGTAGTCCGGTTTCTTCCCACCTCTTAAAAACATGTATGGTAGGCGGATTTAACCCTCTAAATTGTCAATGGGTATGAGTGTGTGCATGAATGGTTGCCTTATTGTGCCCAGTAATCACGTGGCAACCAATTCAGGGTGTTTCCACGCCATGGTTAGTATCTGCAGCACCCCCTAGACCACAGGTGTCAAAGTGGCGGCTCAGGGGGCAAATCTGGCCCACCGCATCATTTTGTGCGGCCAGAGAAAGTAAATAATGAGTGCTGACTTTCTGTTTTAGGATCAAATTCAAATATTGCTTATAGATGTATGTTATATTTCTTGATTTTCCCCTTTTAAAATCAATAATTGCAATTTTTAATCTTCTTGTGTTTTTAGTTCAAAAAGCATTTTGTAAAATATAAATATTTTCTGATTTCCACTTTAATATTGAACATAATTTAAAAATATATATTTTGTTTCCGGGTGGCCCGGTGGCGCGAGTGGTTACCTGGGTTCAAATCCAGGTCAGTCCACCTGTGTGGAGTTTGCATGTTCTCCCGGGGCCTGTGTGGGTTTTCTCCAGGTACTCCGGTTTCCTCCCACATTCCAAAAACATTCATAGTAGGCTGATTGGACACTCTAAATTTCCCATAGATATGAGTGTGAGCGTGAATGGTTGTTTGTCTCCTTGTGCCCTGCGATTGGCTAGCCACCAATTCAGGGTGTCCCCCGCCTCTGGCCCGAAGTCACCTGGGATAGGAGGCTCCAGCACCCTCCCGCGACCCGAGTGAGGATAAAGCGGTTCAGAAAATGAGATGAGATGAGACATTTTGTTTCCTTTTGAAATGAAATACAAACAATTAAAAGATGTTTTCCCTTACTAAGAAAAAAAGCTCAAATAAACATTGTTTTAGATCTTTTAAAAAATGAATATTTAGGGTTTTTGTCCAGTTCCTTTAATCTGAAAAAAAAAATCGAAATATTATATCTAAAATGGTCCGGCCCACATGAAATCGAGTTAACGTTAATGCGGCCCGCGAACCAACCCAAGTTTAACACCCTTTTCAGACCATTATGAGGATAAGCGAAATGGAAAATGAATAAATGAATGCTCATTTCACCAACAAGAAAATCTGCTCTAGTACACACACGTGCACACGAATAAACTTTGGCTCATTTACTTGACAGATGTGTTAAGTTATTGGGACATGAGCTAATCGACATCTGTCACTTGATATTGCACCCACGAAATTACCTCACATGACATGAGTTTTATGTAGGGCTAATGATAAATAATTAATAAATGAATACTAATAAAAAAAATAGTAATACTAGAATAGTACATTAAATTGTATGAGGCATTGGTAGTGGCCAATTTTTATTGCTTCTACCAATGCCAACCAATTTCAATGACATCGATTTGACGAAAACATGATTATAACATACATTATATGGCTTCAAATACCAATTCATACAAGCCATTTCACCAATATAAACATACTAGTATTGATAGGTTGGTACATTAATTGATTAAGAATTATTCAACATTAATGAGGGGACATTGTTAATTGAGGTGAATTTAGTTTTCGTTTTGTTTTCTTTTTTATTGACTGGATTAGATGACGCCTGAGAGTACTTCCATTGTCCCTGAAAGTATTTCTTGTGCAAAATGTATTACCATGATAATTAGTAATGTTTTTAAAAAGCTGAGCAAGAATCTCCATTATTTTTTGCTGTTTTTTAAATGTTTTTGTTAACCACAAATCTGAATTTATCCAAAAGATCCCTTTCAGGACTGGATCCAGACTGTTTTTACCTATTTAGGGCGTTTAATCTACAATATACAGGAAGCAGATGTACTCAATCTCAGGTGCCAGCTGCCTCGCTACAATGAATGACAATTCATGGAAGCATTTTTTAGCCACATGTGCTTCTTATTTACATTTATTTTCCATTGTGTATTCGTGAGTGAATATTACCAAGTGAACATTAATGAAAATTTCAAACACTCCCAAGGCACCAAGGATAAGGGAAGACTCATTAAACAGCTTTTTACAGGTCTGTCCTCGTCAATTCAGAATCTTTCACTTTTGTGGCGTCATTTGTTTTTACTGTTGTAATAGCGTTTTGTTTTGCCAGGTGCACCTCATAAAAGAGGGCTGAAAGGACACTTCTCATTTATTGATTAATATTTTCACAATCCATTGCATGCTTTTTCATTATTATTTTTGTTCAGCTGCTTTTATGCATCATGAATGTGACGAAACATAAAAGGAACTTGTTTAGGTATTCACTTCACGTTAAGGCACCGTTAAAATTTGCCAACACTAAATATTGGAATATTACCTTTTTTTGCATCTTCCTAAAAATAATGAAATACTATTTATACTTAATAATTAAAAGGATTTGATAGAAATTGAACGGCTCTCATCTTCACATTTTACCGCATTTACTTTATACTGTATATATATATATATATATATATATATATATATAATACAGTGTATATATATATATATGTGTATGTATATATATATATATATATATATATATATATATATATATATATATATATATATATATACATATATATATATATGTAAATATATATAATACAGTGTCCAATCAGCCTACCATGCATGTTTTCGGAATGTGGGAGGAAACCGGAGTACCCGGAGGAAACCCATGCAAGTCCAGGGAGAACATGCAACCTCCACACAGATGGAAATGACCTGGATTTGAACCCAGGACACCACAGCTGTGAGGCCGATGCGCTATCCGCTCGCTCCGCCGGGTCGCCAATTTATTTATTATAATTTTAGAATTTAGAATTTAGTTGTGAAGTTGAAACCGATTAATGACAAATTCTATGCCATACAGGTAAAGATGAAAGACCTTTTTATGGCGCATTCATTCACTATAAGACTTCCTAGTTCATATGTATCCTTGATTTCAATAGCCATCAGAGGCAGTGAATTACAATAGTAGGTGGAGTACCACTGTAATATGCAGTAAATATAGCTCAATTATAATTACAAAATTAAAAATGTTTCTACTCACTTTCTATCCTACCATTCTTCTTCTTGTGTTTCAGTATGATCTACTCCCTGGTTACCTCATAACTGACTTGTCAACAACTGGAAAGACAAAAAGCCTCTGGAAACACAAACTGCCATTTTTTTCAGAGCACTTTTTGAAAGAGACATGTAAAAGTATGCTTTTTGCTGCTTCCCTTTCAACTCAAAAACAAAAGGACCTATTAATGCTCAAATACCCTCAGAGAAGAAAACACACTTTTAAAGGGTTTTAAGTCGTAGCAAGTTGATCATTGCCTGGCTAAGAAAAGTATCCGACAGACACATACACTCACATAAACAGCTTATTTTGGAGTGGTGCAGTTATATACTGCATAGTAGCAGTGATGGTAGCGCACAGGATGAAAAGCACAGTAGCATTTGTACAATTTGTCTCAGGCACAACAGTACTGCCCGATCAGCCTAGTTCAGCAGTCAACCTTCTTTGAAAACTCACTGACAGTAGCAAGAGTGAGTCAGAAAAACGATGCGTGTTGGAATTGTAACACTGCTAAAGGAAAAAAAGGCACCAAGAGCAGCACATTCATACATTGTGATTTAATGTAGTGGCAATTTGATGTACTCTTTGCCAAAAGGCGTTAAACATGGAGACATTATACAGAAAATGCCTTCCTTATGCTATTTTAATGTTCTTTCAAAAAAAGAAAAGTCAAACTCCCAGCTAAAAGACAAGCAGCTTGTTAATAGTCTCATTTGCACATGCACACTGTTTGCGATATTTGGCTGTTTGTTCATTATTATCTATGATGTTTCAGGCACACAAGTGAAGGTCTTCCAAGTATGTTAATTGAAAACAGGGAAGCAATTTTTGTGACAATTTTCTAGTGCAATTTAAACAAGGGACCAAAATGTTTTCGGGGTAATATATTGATTATGATATTTTATTGCATCCATATTTACTGAATGAATAGTTCATCCCATTTTTAGAAAGAAGAATGACTCACCCATTCAACCAATTTTTAGGTTGATGGCAAACATTTCCACGAGTACGAGAGGCACCAAACACTTTACTGCCATAGCTCTCATCAGTCACCTCACCAAAGGAGGCAGATTATATTCTACACGAGCACAATTTCTCCCCTCTATCCCTGGGAAATATCTGTGCTACGTTGGAGTCGAAGGTCCTGAAGAGGAACTCTAAGCTCCTGAAGAGGGACTCTGCCAAACCTTCCCAGAAGACCCTCACAAACCTTTGCACTGGGCACCTCCCCATCCCCGCTTCCCCTCACTATATCACTTGCCACCAGGTAGTGATCAGTTTACAATTCCACTTAATTTGTTCAAGATTTGTGGCCACAAATCCAATGATAATATTATATTATTGAAAACCGCTGGACATCGGCATCAACCGGGCGTTCAAAGTAAAGTTGCGAGCGGCATAGGAAAAATGGATGATAGGTGGCGAACACAGCTTTACGAAGGTTGTCAGGCAGCGCTGGGCTAGTTACGCTACTATTTGCAAATGGATTGTGGCCGCTTGGACTAACGTGTCTGCTTGCACTGTTGTTCGAGCTTTTGCCAAAGCCGGCATCATTTCTGTGGAGCCACATGGCAATGACAGTGACTCTGACAACGAAGAGAGGGAACCTGGCGTGTTCGATGACTCATTTGGACAATTGTTCAATTCGGACACAGAAAATGAGGAGTTTGATGAATTTGTTCAAGATTTGTGGCCACAAATCCAATGATAATGACCACAAATCTACAGTTGAATTGCAGCCTTCAAGGTCCTGGTGTCAAGTACACATATGAACACCCTTATGCTTGAAACATCTCTGAGGGGCATTGCAATGGTAGGAAACCTAATTGGCTTCTGACCGGGGAAGCCATTCCTCCAATCAGATACTCTATGTTTCACTGTCGTAGCACATGTGAGAATTAGTGGGCCCCAGGAGAACAACCAAGTTCCCATGCTCCTCAGCTCATCCAAAGATTTCAAGAAGGTACAATTGTATGCACAAATATATGTCAAGACCTGTTCCCCTACCTAGAGGTGCAGCAACACTAGGCTAATTTACTGGGAGGGACCCCAAAGAACAGGCGTTGAGTCACCTTCACCTGCTCGGTGCCTCTTTTTGTGGGCGACTCCATAGTTGAATCATGTTGGATCCCTCTCTAGAGCAGTGTTTCACAACCTTTTTTGAGCTGCGGCACACTTTTTTGCATTGAAAAAATCTCAAGAGACGCCACTATCTGAAAGTCTTTTAATTTAAAACTATGTCGCCTATATTAACAATAGTCATTCTCATCAAACTTTTATCAGCAGGAATGACAGAAACCTCCAAAATTATTCCCAAATCGAATTTTCACACTGACCTAATGTCGCCAAAAGTTGATGTCTGCGGTCCCTGAACAACTTGCGGTTCGAGTGATGCAAAAATAAGTAATACCATGTTTTTTATCGCATAATTTTATGACTTTTCTCCAAATATTACGCAAAAAAATTGTGCTCACGCAGACTTTACGTCGCCAAGAGTTGATGCCCTCGAAACCAAACTACTTCTGGTTCATGTTTGAGAAAAATAGGCCACAAAATGACTGTTTCACAATTTCAATCTTGTAATAGTATCATCTATAATTTAACGGTCATCATGTTTTGATTTTAACCTTGTAATATTTACATTTTAATCTCGTTATATTCATATTAATTTTTGTCTCTGAATATTACGATGTATGACTTCTTGCAATTTCCCGCGGCACACCTGACCATGCCCTGTCACACTGGTTGGGAAACACTGCTCTAGAAAACTGGTATCACAGCTCATGCTGGTCGATTATATCTAGCCAGAACTTCTAAAACTTCAACACTATCTCAGTCTCTTTTTCTAAATGAGAGAGACCGCCTTAGGCCACCGCCAAGCCTGCCCTTGCCCTGACATTCTTTATCCCCTCCCACAGGCTACAGCTTGCCTATTCCCTGTCCGGCTGAACTCCCATCAGTGCCGGCCTGGCAAACAGGTGCTTGACATTGTGCTCCACCTGTAGGCCTGAGTTCAGCAGAATGACTTGTTGTGACCCGCATCCTGACGAAGGGAAATGTCATCTATTCATCAAACTTATCTAAGGTCACTCATTCTAAATCTAAAAGCAACTGTAGCAAGTGGTAATCGCGTCACCTACATTGACACTATATCCACCACCAATGTTTGCTATTATAATACATGATTCTCATGAAGATATTATCTCTATTTATAGGTCACATATTTTATTTTTGTCAATGCAGGCATTTCCTGATTATAGACTGCATCTTGTACGTTTCCTATTCTAAACCACCTCCAGTCCATGTTCTCACTATCATCATGGAATACTGGAGTAGAAGTCCTGCACCCTTCTCCCACCCTGTGTATTTTGTCCTCTACCAAGCAACATTTTATATCCTTATTGTCTATGTGAATTAAAATATTGTTTAAGAAATAAATTATTTTAAAAACAAACTGACTGCATAGGAAATTTGCATAAAGGCGTCAAGGTAGTAATAAGATTTTTATCACACAAAAAAACCTGTCCATGTATTGACAGTGCCAAACTTTTTTTTACCTAGGTCTACTATGTCTTGTGTGTCTTGTGTCTGTCTTGCTACTGCAACCAAGAAATTTCTGAAATAAAGTTCTAACCTAACCTAACCTAACAAAGGAAATGGAGGAAAAGGGAGATGGGACTTATCTTCAATGAAACATGGCCCTCTTCATTGTCTCTGCAAAATGGAAAAGCTTTTTTCCTATCTGGTTTGAGACAAATGGTCCACATTGAAGGTCTACTTAACTATGTTCATGTTGAATGTTAATTCAAATGAATGTATTCTGTGGGCAGCCAGGTGACCGATTGGTTAGCGCATCGGCCCCAAAGTTCTGAGATCAAGGGTTCAATCCGAGATCCGGACCTTCCTGTGGGGAGCTTGCTTGTTCTCTTGAGAATGGAGATTGAAGATTCTTTATTGTATAGCTGTGATGAGGTTTCCAGAGAACGAGGTGGGTCATCAAGCTGGTGGTAGTAGTCCAAGGTATCTGTCGGAGCGCGCAAATCAGGTCCTGAAAAAGAAGCAAAAGAAAAATCATGAGCCCGAGAATCAATAACCATGGAAGCGAGACGCAACTGACGTGGGAAACAAACAAGATCATCAGGCAACACGTGGAGGGTCCTTGCGGCTTTTAAGGATGGTAGAAAGTAACCGCCCTCAGCTGTCTATTTCACCCATCTGAAATGTGACCTGTTATCAATAAAATTCCTTCCACCTGCCTCCAGTGAGGAAATAGGGGGAGAGGCCCTAACAGCATGGGTTTTCTACGAGCATTCCGGTTTCCTCCCAAATACCAAAAACATGCAGGGTAGGCTGGTTGAATACTATAAATTGCCCTTATGTATGAGTGTTTGCATGAATGGTTGTCTGTCTCCTTGTGCCCTGTGATAGGATTCGTATTCGATTGGTTCAAGATGTCCCCTGTCCAGTGACCACAGTAGCAAACAACCCTTGTGAGGATAATCGGTTCCGAAAATTAATGAATACTATATTGTTTCCTATTACTGCTGACCTACTGTAAAATTGGTCCTTACATAATATAACAAAATACTACGTTGCCCATAAGAGAGATTGAAACTGAAGGTAATGTGAATAGTTTGCAGAACTGAT
This sequence comes from Stigmatopora argus, assembly GCF_051989625.1. Taxonomy (NCBI): domain Eukaryota; kingdom Metazoa; phylum Chordata; class Actinopteri; order Syngnathiformes; family Syngnathidae; genus Stigmatopora; species Stigmatopora argus. Next base: position 3,889,963 of record NC_135405.1, on the reverse strand, counting down.
CTTAATTACCCTTGAAGTACTCTATTATTGATATTCCATTTTAGACCAAAATAACCTGCTGAAGGCACCTGCAGATGGGTCTCGACGAACAACACTGCTTTGCATCTCACAGGCGGGTAACCAAAGCCACTTTTAGACATAATGTGTAATTTTACCCACAATTTACTTGTATTGTGGCATTCAAACATATATATATATATATTTATTTATTTAGAATGCACTGGAAGAAACAGGAAATTTAGTCCATCGATCTGACCCAATTCTTTGCAAAAGATCAGATTGAACAATGTGTTCTTAATCATAAGTTTTATTTACTTATTTTTATGAAAATTCTCTATAAACACACTTTGGTTTCCTCCTTATCCATAAGATAGAAAAATATTTGAGGGAATTTTTTGCTTATTTATGTAATTTTTTTCTCTGTTCACTGCTTGTAAAATTATGTTACGTTAAAGAGAAATGAGAAAATGTAGTCGTGTTTTTTATCAGCCTTTCTTTGAAACATTATCTGCTGATTTCAGACATAACACGAGCCGTGAATGTACTGGGCTTCTGATTAGGTCTCACACTATTAAAGTTCCGACAAATGTCTGAGTCAATTCAGCCGATGTTCTATCGATTTCAGCTCCCCGTCGAAGTGTGCTCTGAACCACTGCTGAGCATGCGCAAGGCCAATCGATATGAACTACCGTTTGATATGAACTACCATGACCCTGACGTTGTTACTCTTGTCATTGCTTCAAGTAATAAGCAAGCAATAATGTACAGTTGTACCTCTACTTTCAAAATTAGAAAAAATACCTTTTTTTCGTAACTTAGACTTTTTGTAAGTAGAGCAGTACTTTATATGTTAATTCTGCAATTCGTGCCATGGTCATCAAAAAAACTATCAACTAAACCCTTTAAAAATGATCAGTGTCCCGCTTTTGTATGTATTATGTGATAAGCAGATAAAAATGATTAAACAAATTATTTATTAATTATATTAAAATAAAAAGCATGAAAAACATGTTCTATTTGTGCAGTAGTACAGTACATTAAGGAGCAGATGTAAGAGAAAGGAAATTAGAAATAAGCAGATAGGTGCATTTGCTTATGCAAATGAGGAGTATATATCTCTTCCCAACCCACTGTGTACAAAGGGTGACAGATTGGTGACAACCTGTCTTCCCAGTGTCCTCGCCATACAGATTCCATGCAGATCATCCTAATTACTCCAGACAGCTACTGCTTACCTTCTGACCCCTCATCTCTTGTGTTTATGTTTGCATTAATTAAAAATTAGAGTCCATTTCTTTTCGGGAAATCCTGCCATGCATCATCCAGTCATTTTAAAGCTACAGAATGACACTGAGCTCTTTTTTTTATCCTGCGGCTCTGGCACACAACACTCATCTTCTGGAACCTCAGGTCTTTCTATAGAACTTGTCTGTTTCCTCAGCTTTTCACAGTGTGGGAGCCTAATTTAATCCCCCTTTGCACAGAACTAAAGCACACACATATTGATACGTTTATGTGTGGCTCGGTAAAACGAGGCTTTAAGTTTTATACTGAAGTTCAAATAGAAAGACAAAGTTTTTATCAACAGACAGAAACTTGATTAATAATTTGGAAGTAAAAACTACCGTATTTTCACGACTATAAGGCGCACTAAAAAGTCTAAAAATTTCTCCAAAATAGACAGGGCGCGTTATAATGCGGAGGGCCGTGTGTAAGCTCTAAAGCCTGACTGAGAGCACTTCTTGCCGACATGCTTCTTATATAGAGAGAAGGCGGACGTGGATGGGGTCAGACGCTAAAGGCACGCCCCTACACGGTACTCGGTATATAGTGTGGGCATGTGTTTATTGCAAAACAATTTCGGTTTGGTTTCTAAGGCCCCCCGAAAATGAATATAATACAAATAGACACGCTTACGAAGCTCAGTTCAAACTTCAAGCCATCAGTTATGCAGGGGAACATGGGAATAGAGCAGCCGCGAGGGGATTTTAGATCAACGAATCCATGGTTAGCAAATGGGAGAAGCAGGAGAACGAGCTTCGCCAAGTCAAGAAGAAGAAGCTGAGTTTATTTGTGCGTGCCCATCTCGCAGCAGCGGTGAAAAACCAAGTCACGAAAATGAACTCTGATCTTGCCGTCATTCCCGGAGGCTTAACTAAAGCGCCGGGCTAGTTACGCCACTATTTGCGAATGGATTGTGGCCGCTTGGACGAACATGTCTGCTTGCACTGTTGTTAAAGGCACTAACAACAGATGCTTGAAAACCGCTGGACATCGGCATCAACCGGGCGTTCAAAGTAAAGTTGCGAGCGGCATGGGGACAATGGATGAGCGGTGGCGAGCACAGCTTTACGAAGGGTGGCAGGCAGCGCCGGGCTAGTTACGCTACCATTTGCGAATGGATTGTGGCCGCTTGGACTAACGTGTCTGCTTGCACTGTTGTTCGAGCTTTTGCCAAAGCCGGCATCATTTCTGTGGAGCCACATGGCAATGACAGTGACTCTGACAACGAAGAGAGGGAACCCGGCGTTTTCGATGACTCTTTTGGACAATTGTTCAATTTGGACACAGAAAATGCGGACTTTGATGGATTTGTGGGTGATGATGACGTGAGTACATTGTAAAATGGCAAAATAAAGTACAACCGAACTCAGTTTTGCTTCTGTTGCTTTTTTAAAAATGTGTTTTTAGCATGTGTCATGTGTCCGTATGTTTAAGATGGTGTATGTTTAAGCTGGTGTATGTTTTGCCATGCCTGGCTGCGCCTTTAAATGCGTTGCGTCTTGTGTGTGTGTCAAATACAGAAATAGCACTCGTTACTGACACTGTGCCTTTAAATGCGGTACGCCATGTACTCGTGAAAATATGGAATATAATTTTCATGGTATGTAATAGTTGATAAAAATCTAAATTAAAAAAACTATTTCTATAAGCTGCATCGAAGAAAGCATATCAAATGACTGTTTAGCTAGCAAAGCTAGAATCTCTCTCTCTCATCTCATTTCGGGCACCAGGCGGGGGTCACCCTGAGTTGGTGGCCAGCCAATCGAGGGCATGGGGAGACGGACAACTATTCACACTCATACTTATGGGCATTTTAGAGTGTTCAATCAGCCTAGCCTGCATGTTTTTGGTATGTGGAAGGACACCAGATTACCTAGAGAAAACCCACGCAAGGCCAGGGAGAACATGCAAATTCCACACAGTAGGACCGTCCAGGGCCATACATACATACATACTCCAGCACATTTGTACATTCCTGCAGGCGTAAAAGGTGGCATCGAGAGAAGAGAAGCATAAGAATAGAACATCTGCTGTGACATAGTCAGGTCAGGGGGATAAAAACATACCTTTAAGCAGTGGTCTGCCGTCAGGGCCTTCAAGGCTTTCTCTGCTGGCCTAAGAAATATCTGAATCACAGACTGATGTTAATTATATTTTGTCCATGAATACTTATTAAATAATTCCAAATTGTCTGATAGCTTCCTTTCATTGCTTTTCCCCCTGGTTGCACTGCTTCCACATGTGTGTTCTCATATTGAAGCATTTAACCCATCACATTTCTGCGATTATTTGTTGCCAGGGTCAGAAATCTGCCTTAAGGCCTTCACAATCAGTTCTGCAGGCTTTGCTGCATTAAACAAGCGTCGATAAGACTGTTGCTTTAACCAATCAGAATTCGATTTGGTGACACCAAGGCCTTCTCGCAGGCATAGGGATACGTCATTGCCTTGTCGCAGGCGTAGGGATACGTCATCGCTTTCACCAACTATGATTGGCTAGTGATAGCGTGGACTAGCCAGAGCTAGCAAGCTGTATCTGTAGCGAGCTGCACAACCAAATATATTGTTGTGTTGATTTAATAGCGGTTTTGTCAACCCGCAATGGCTGAAGGAGGAGAAGAAATGGATTTGTTTGCAGATTTACTGTCAAAGTCATTTTCAAGACATACTTTTCAAGAAAAAAAAGCTGGACATCATTAAGAAGGGTCGGACAACTCCAAAGGAAGCAAGCCTGTCACAACCGGGAACAAACATTTTCAGCACTAAATCGAATAAAAACGTATGCCAGAAATACGACAGGACAGGCTTGACTTTCAGCATTAGCTTCGATGGCGATAGAAAAGAAGGAGGAAAGAAAGGAGGATGGATATTGTGTACAGGTAAAAAGGACTTTTGGTGAGTAAAATATGGCTATATTCCTAAATAATATTTCTATTGTATGAGGTTATTATTGATTATTTTTTATGTGTCGCAGTTGTAGCTGCAGTAGAGGTTTTATAGCCATAAAATAGTTTTTGCTGTAGGCATCACCAGAAAATGCACAGACCGCCACTGCCTTTAAGCAATGGTTGCACTGTCAACCTGCCAACAGCAATGGTTTGCATATAGAAAGTTCATACTAGCAATGCTGCATGCATAAACGTCAGGGCTACTACCACTTTAGTAGAGTAATTGTATAATTTTAATTTCTAATATGAATCTATCACACTTTTACTCATTTGAATTAATCATGTTATCATGGTAATGGAATTCTGTTCTTGTTTTCATTTATTGCTTTCAATATATTAGATCCAGCATATTTAAAGTAATCAATATTTGCAATACACAGTAAAAAATACATGTATGCTTCCGAAAAGAAGTGATTGGAAGTAATTACCATGCATAGCTCGAATGATAACTGATGTGGGTCACTCTTTGGGAGTGCTAATTAATCAAGGGCTGACCTTTAACACAGTTCTAATAAATACATTCCCACAAACCACTGCATGTGAAGAATGCAAACTAATAACTGTTTGAAACCCACTATGCTAGTTAGAGGACCACCTTTTGTTGAAGTCTCCTAGCTCCCTCTGCTGTAGGTTGATATCCGAGGACTGTGCTGCAACCATAATTTCATAGGTTAATCTACCAGTGTGCTAATTAAATTACTAATACTTTGCATGAGTGATTAAATTGACCAAATGGAGATTGGTGGCCTTGCACCCAATTTGAAGGTAGTCCTAACACCCTACCTCAGAGAAACAGGCCAAGTACTTCACTCTTATTCATGCATTTGAATTTATTCTCTTATATGTGGGGAAGTGGTGACCGTTGTAAGGGAGGATACTAATACTGGAGAGGTAGAACCATGATGGGCAGGTATTTGGTTATTATAATCTGGGTGCACTCTGTAAAACAGTTTAACAGCCAGTTCTCAATATCCAGTACACTGTATTCTTCATTTCACTTCATAGTATTATAGTATTGTAATATAATGTATGTATACATAATGTTCAATTTATGAACTGTATATCAATCAAACCTTATACAGTATGTACAAAAATCAATTCAGTAGGAGTAACACTGAAGAAAACACTTTGATCTTTTCTGTTTCCATCCGTTCAGCTTTTACCTTAGGTAAAGTCTGGTTGCGAGTGCAGCAACACCAGCACAGAAAACCAGGCCTCCCTCTCCCTTGATACTGTGTTACGCTCAGCCAGAGTGTTCTTGGGGCGTTGCTGGACAATGTGTCTTGGGTTGTCCTTGAAGCGTCCTGTCAGTGGGACAAACCAAGAACACTTCCCTCGGAATTGCCCAGAAGGCATTCTAGGAAATCCCCAATTGTAGAACGACCTTGCTTCTCTTACCCTTGAATTTTAAAAAAACAGCAAATGAGATACATTTTGACCGCTTGTATCCAGATTCCTGTTCTAGAAATTCTACCCAGAAAAGTTATGAACAGAATGAAGGAAAAAGGGCAGTCTTGTTGGAATCAAACCCTCACTCAAAATTAAATTGACTCTGAACGCGAACCAAAGCTCAGGAAACCTCAAAAGCGCATACATATCTGTAACTTTCCAACTGATCTAGTACTTATTGATAACATTAACTATTGTCATCTAAGTTTCAAATTCCAATAGGACACATAGACCACTTATCATCGGGAAGGAGCCGTAAAACAGTTTTGACCGAAGAAAAAGAAAAAACAAATGGGGGTGGTGGTCATGGTAATGAAAGTGTGCACGCTGAGCAGTCACATGACTCAACGGAATCAGATCACGTGAAATCATAAAACATGTGGTCCTGTCTTCACCACAAAGTATAAGTACTTGATCTAAAAATGTTGTGTTTTAGGGTTTTGTTCGAACCAAGGACATCCTAAATATTTCCCAGTTTGCTATACCTGACTTTTATTGAAGGTGAAAAACCTTCCTCTCTACATCTTCCTTTTTAATGTATTCATTCATTTTCAACACGGTTTATCCTTGTCAGGGTCACGTGGCCTATCCCAGCTGACTTAGAGCGAAATGCAGACTGCACCGTAAACCGCTCGCCAGGCATTCGTAGTCTTTTAAAATATCTATTTACCTTATTCTCTATGACTTCTCCAACTCTTGAATCGTTGTGCAGCTCTCAGTTTCTGTCCCACATTCCTATCGCCATCATATCTCTTTCTATCATTTTAGCTTTCTCATAGAGAATTTGAGGACGGTAACAATTCCTCCTTAGAGAATACTGCAGATCAGTCTTCGTGGTGCTCGGTGAACAATCTCACGCTGAACACCACGAAAACTAAAGAAATAATCTTGGACTTTCGCAAACACGGCACAGATCTGGCCCCACTCCTCATAAATGGAGTATGTGTAGACAGGGTCCAGTCCTTTAAATTCCTGGGGGTCCACGTCACGGACAAGCTCTCATGGTCTACAAACACCACGGCAGTGGTGAAGAAGGCTCAGACACGACTCCATTTCCTCAGGGTGCTCAGGAAGAACAACTTGGGCTCCAATCTTCTGAGAACCTTCTATAGAACCACTGTAGAGAGCATCCTGGCGTACGGCATCACAGTGTGGTACGCTGGAAGCACGGCGGCAGACAAAAAGGCCATGCAGAAAGTGATTAACACTGCCCAGAGGATTGTCGGCTGCTCTCTGCCCTCACTTGAAGACATTGCCAGCCCGCGTTACCTCAGCAGAGCCAAGCACATCATAGGGGACCCTTACCACCCTGGTCACAATCTGTTCCAGCTGCTGCCCTCTGGCAGACGCTATAGGTCCCACAAAGCTCGGACAAATAGGCTTAAGGATAGCTTTTTCCCCACATCCATCAGACATCTAAACTCGCGCTAACATACACACATTCCCTTCTGCGGCATATGAATAGATGTTTGGTTGGTGATCTGCCGCCTCCTAGCTGACTTGAAGGAAGGTAAGTGGCAGACAGTGTGCGGTAATCGAGAGGTAAGCGACCTGTATGTAATCGCGAGGTAAGCGACCTGTATCCACAACAGCGGAATGACAAATTACAAGTCCGTAACTTACACTTATTTAGGTCTTTTGCCGACTAAACGTAGCTTATGGAGAAGCACCATCAATTTCGTCACACGCAGTTTCTGCGTGTGATGACAAGTAGGCTTTTTTGTGTTGTGGTAATGACGACATGGCCTATGTCCGATTATTATATTATTATTATTATTATTAATTTCCCTGTCCTCGCACTTTGAATGGTTTCTTTGTGTTGGGGTAATGTATTACATTCAACGACCTCCATTCTACTGCTTGACCTGGTCCTTTACTGGAAGGTATCAACAGAGGCCAGCACTGTGTAATCTCTCACGTCGTCCTCCATCCACTGATAGCACTGACACGTTCAATTTAACAAGGCATTGTTGCCTGGGAATTACTATTTCATAATGGGATAGTTGCTTGAGTTTAAAAGATGTGCCATATCTCAACAGATCCATGCTGTATAAAGTGGGTAAGCATCATTAGAAAATAATACTCCAGCCCTTCATCAAATGCCTGAGAGACTTTTAACCTGCAGTAAAGCTGCTTAGTAGTCACCAGACATAGCAGCAATGTTTTCTAATTAGCATCTTCATGTGTGTAAATGCCTTTAAGAGATGCATTGGCGTAGGAGAAGTCCAGGTAACAAACAGCGATTGAATGTAACAAATACGAAAACAAATTATGTATTGCTGATGGAGGTTGAACTAAATCGACTCTTCAACTTTATCATGCCATAAAGAAATGTAGCTTGAGGTCAACTAATTGTCAATTGACCTCTCGCAAATGCTCCACTCCGCTTATATACAGTTGCTATTCTGTCACGCTTTGTGACTCCGACTGTAAAATTTTGGCAGGGACGCGTATAGCATTGTACAGTGGTTCTTAACCTTGTTGGAGCTACCGAACCCCACCAGTTTCATATACGCATTCACCAAACCCTACTTTAATGTAAAACAAGCAGGCCGCTTGTTTAGAACCAAAAGACAATATTTGCGCTATTAAAAAAATCTCTTTTGAAAAATGGGTGTTTAACAAATTAAAGATCGAATTTACACACTTAGAGAAGGTAAAGAAAGGCAATCAAAAGACAATATTTGCGCTATCAAAAAAGTATATTTTGAAAAATGGGTTTAACAAATAAAAGATCGAATTTACACACTTACAGAAGGTAAAGAAAGGCAATCACTCGTTTATTAGGGTCCGACAGCCGTTTCTGGCCACCATAAAAAGTTTCAACTCTACGTTGCACGGTTTGGACAAACGTAGCGAGAGAATCTTAACATACCACACACACACTCCCACACCCATAAATCACGCTTTATAAGGATTATAGATAAATCAGATTTTTTTTTCAAATTCAGGATATATAAATTCCTCGCAGCACTGATTGGCCAAGCAATGTCACATGATCATCTGCAGCCAGTGATGGTCATACGGGGAATGTTATCGTGAATAGAAATGATGAGTACATGTATCCGTGGCATAGGCTCTACCGAAACCCTGAGACCAACTCAACAAACCCCTAAAGTTCGATCGAACCCAGGTTAAGAACCACTGCCATAATATGTTAGTGTTTTGTTTTGGGAGAAATACCAAACCAATAGCCTCTAAGATAAGGGCAGAATGGTTTGCAGCATGCAGTGGAGGGTAACTGCAACATTTATGCTTTAATTACGCCACGCATTCACATACTAGTGATTAGATTACAATTACTCTGTCTAGTTAGTTTTTGGGGGGGTTGAAGCTTTCCTGCATTCTCTGTTAATTTGCCTCCTTGCCTCCACTTCTGCCATTTGCTTGTGGCCCTCTTGTCCCTCAATAAAGGCTGGTGATCAGAAAATGGGTAACAGAAGACTGACGGAAGACCCAGATAAAAGGCTTTGGTGGAAGCCACAACGGGGAAAGCTATGCCTTGATTGATTTGTTTGATAAGGGACAGCACATATTAATAAAATATTTTTATTTATGTTAATGAACATATATATGTAAATATGTAAGATTGTAGCCGTGGGCTGATTTCCATCTTTAGTCCCTTGTGTGGGTACAAGATAAACGATGACACACACTAGTTTTTGTTCCAACCAATTCAAGACAAACTGTTTAACCAATGAGGTTTCTGCTGAAGCAAGAAGCACCTGACTGCCATCCATTGATTGCACTTCTAAGATACCATATTGGTGGAAAGGTTTCCTCTTTGTTGGAATAATCCTTAGGTATTTCCAAATTCACAATAAAAGAGGCATCTGAAGTCACATCTTCGTTTCATTCTTGAAAGAAGAGAATACATCCATTCGCGTACCCGGTCAGGATAATTCTAACAACTCGAGGTCTCTCTCGCTAATTTATTCATAAGATTTTAACGCCATGCCCCACAGAAGTCTAAATATATTTAGAGTCTCATAACAATTTATCACAGTTCTCAAAGCAATTGTAGGTCTGCCGAATCTTCCCAAGAGCGCTTGTTGTGGACCCAACCTGCCCAGCCAAAACAGTCCACAGTTCCCAAGACCGCTTGTTGTGGATCCATCCTGCGAAGCAAAAACAGTCCACAGTTCCCAATGGCGCTTATTGTGGACTCATCCCTCCGAAGCCGAAAACAGTCCACCGTTCTTGTTGTGAACCCATCCTGCCCAAGGCCATTCCCAGTCCTCTTGATGCGAACCAGTCCTTACTTTTGCAAGAGATGCATTAAAATGCCCTTTGTATTAATGTCAATATAATAATATTGATACACATCTATAATAATGATAAACCTAACACTCTTATAGGTTGGAACAAAATCCCGCACCCACTGCGGCCCTTTCTGGAATAGTTTGCCCACCCCTGCACTAGACACATAAACACACACATAGCACAATTTTAGACAGGGTCGTTATCGCAATTTTGTTCATCTAACAGCCAGGCTTTAAGATGATTAGTGCAGAGACAGCAGTTCACGTATGTTAATTGGTATTGAGGTCCAGGTATTTGCGGCGTGCACAGAGAAGGTGCTTTGGCTGAAAGCGCTCTTTTTTAGGGAACTACACAGTCACCTCTAGAGCCAGCCCTTGTTGATGTGTAGGATTTTTTGAACAAAATCTTGCAGCGGAAAAGGGGCTTTGTGTTCGAAGATTTTGTAGACTAAAGTGGCATCTACATATTTACCAGTATTGTTCCAGTTCATGCGATTGTGTTTTTTTAACTTCTGACAGTGGTGGTACATTTTTGCCTTTCCGTCCAATACTTTCATAGCTTTCTTTTAAATGGTTTCAATTGGTTTGAGTGTTGTTTTGCAAGCCGATGACCAACTTGCTCGGCTGTAACTTTGTCTATGTCTTGTAGCTGATGTGATTGTGTGTCTAAGAGTCTTCTCATAAAAGCAATTATATTCACCTTTGTCTACTTTTTGCTAGACACTAGGTTCGTTTACAAGATAGATCTAACAGTTACTTTCACAATATAAGCTACAAATCCTGCCATTGAGCTAAATGTTGATGCAAATAAAATAGAGTGAATGCAAGGGGAATAAAACTAGACAAGTGAATTGGTAAATGGAGTAAATACAAAAACACAAATAATGACACAATGCTGTGAAATAGTCAACATTTGCTGGCACAGAACCTATTTAAGCAAATTTGAAGAGAAAAAAAGTGTAAAAAATATAATGAAATCACACATTTAGTCTCAGATAAGAGTGTTTGTGGGACAACATTGGGATTGAGTAAATATGAATAAAAGGTTACTGTTCAGGCAACGCCACATGAGCCCTCTTTAGCTGCTGTCACCTTTCACTTACACTGTGATTAAAGGGGAGTGCACCTTTGCATGTTTGTTACAGTGTGCTGCTCTTTGTGTCCTTCTCAGCAGGCTCTCTATTTTGCACCCAGCATGTATGTCCGGGGATGGAGGAAGACCTTCAGTTTTTCTTTAAACCAGCACCACGTGGATCCAATGCATAAATATTTACAACCCCTCGAGTAACAAGCAATATGAATGCACATACATTTGCAATCATAGCCTACATAAAATATCTTGAAAACTAAATTGCTGTATATAAAGGGTGTTCCAGAATGTCTGATCCCATTTTGTAAGCCAATAATTTTGACAATTTTTGCTGGAATTACCTCAAGTTTTCACAGCTTGGGTAGAAACGAAAGAAATTAGGACTTGGCAACAAAAATTTCAAGAAAAGGGATGGAATGTGGGTTTCCACAGTTGCTGTTCTAACACTCTTCCGAGGACTACGCAGGAAGGCTTCACGAACTTGCTCCACTGTATCTCCTGATGTTGGTGGCCGTCCTGGCGATTTAGGTGTGCATAAGCAGCCCTTTTTGGAAATTTTTGGTGCTAAGTCTTAATTTCTTTTGTTGTTGGTGACTTCTTTGCAAAATTTGTGACGAAGGCACCCTGCACTGTCTTCAGTGACTGAGTCGGAGAATACTCTAACACGCAAAATGCCTTTTCTTTTGAAGTGAACGCCATTTCTTAACCTGAAAACATAGAAATGACAAACGTTACACACAAAAACTTGAAATGTTTCTACAAAAGCTGTGAAAATTGGTGGTCATTCCAAAGAAAATTGTCAAAATTATTGGCCAATGAACTGCGGTCAAACATTTTCGAACACCCTGTATTGTTGTGACGTGGCCCGGCAGATGAATTGTTAGCGCGTCGGCCTCACAGCTCTGGGATTCTGGGTTCGATTCCAGGTCGGTCCACCTGTGGGGAGTTTGCATGTTCTCCCAGGCCTGCGTGGGTTTCCTCTGGGTACCCTGGTTTTCTCTCACATTTCAAAAACATGTATGGTAGGCTGATTGGTTTTTCTAAATTGCCCCCAGGTATGGGTGTGAGTCTGCATGGTTGTGCGTCTCCTTGCGCCCTGCGATTGGCTGGCCACCAATTCAGGGTATAACCTGCCTCTGGCCCGGAGTCAGCTGGGATAGGATCCAGCACCCCCTGCAACCCTGAGGATAAAACGGTTCAGAAACTGATTGAATGAAATAAGTGTATCTTGATGAGAACCTAATTCTAATAAACCTAATAAAGACAGAAATAAAAAAATTCTTGCGAGAAGTCTACGATAAGGCGGCCAAATTGCTCTTTATGTAGAAATATCTGAAATTTATTTTAGATGGTTCATATTACTGTAATAATTGTCACTATGTATGAAGCAGACCACATTCATAGTGGTTTGTAAAATGGTTACGCAGCCTATGTAAATGGAACGGTTTTAGGATTTGGTGACTTCATCTTATTTTTACATAATCACATCGGTCAAATTATATATACAGTTGTGGTCAAAAGTTTACATACACTCGTGAAGAACATAATGTCATGGCTCTCTTGAGTTTCCAGTTATTTCTACAACTCAAATTTTTCTCTGATAGAGTGATTGGAACAGATACTTCTTTGTCACAAAAAACATTCATGAAGTTTGGTTCTTTTATGACTTTATTATGGGTGAACAGAAAAAAGTGATCAAATCTGCTGGGTCAAAATTATACATACAGTAGCGCTAATATTTGGTAACATGTCCCTTGGCCATTTTCACTTCAATTAGGCGCTTTTGGTAGCCATCCACAAGCTTCTGGCAAGCTTCTGGTTGAATCTTTGACCACTCCTCATGACAGAATTGGTGCAGTTCAGTTAAATTTGATGGCTTTCTGACATGGACTTGTTTTTTCAGCATTGTCCACAAGTTCTCAAGTGGGTTTAAGTCAGGACTTTGGGAAGGCCATTCGAAAACCTTAATTCTACCCTGATTTAGCCATTCCATGACCACTTTTTATGTGTGTTTGGGGTCATTGTCCCGTTGGAACACCCAACTGTGACCAAGACCCAATCTTCGGGCTGATGACTTTAGGTTATCTTGAAGAATTTGAAGGTAATCCTCCTTCTTCATTATCCCATTTACTCTCTGTAAAGCACCAGTTCCATTGGCTGGGAAACAGCCCCACAGCACAATACTACCACCACCCTGCTTGGCGGTAGGCATGGTGTACTTGGGGTTAAAGGCCTCACCTTTTCTCCTCCAAACATATTGCTGGGCATATAATTTGGACAATGTTGGCGTGCCGGAGTAAAAAGCCTAACGGGCCGTAGTTTGAAAAACATGTACACACACTCCAATACGAGCGAATCCGGGGGCGGGGCGAGCGAGCGAATCCGGCGACGAATACCATGTACACACACGCCAATAATACGGAACTTATTGATAATTTTGATATTAGATATTTAGATATTAATGCTCTGACATTTTCAATGCAATTACAAACTCTCTCTCTCATGATTATAATTTTGAGAGCGAGAGATTACCTGGTTGATCCCTTTCAACAGTAAAATCTCTCTCTCATGATTATAATTTTGAGAGCGAGCGAACCCGGCGACGACGAAACGTCCGTTCGACAAAATGTCTGACGGCGAATCCGTCGACCAAACGTCCGTCGACCAAACGTCCGTCGACCAAACGTCCGTCGACCAAACGTCCGTCGACCAAACGTCCGTCGACCAAACGTCCGTCGACCAAACGTCTTTCGACGAAACGTCCGGGTACCCATGGAAAGCTTCCAGAGCTCCAAGCATTCTAAAGAAATCAAGTTTCAGAAAATATGGTATATGATGAGGTAAGGTAAACTGTATCACGTCAGAACCTCTTGACTTTGGATAGCAGCTCAGGCTCCTTTATATAAAATCCGGCTGTGGGTATAATATTACTTCTCCTGCATGAGTCTGTCAAAATGGTGTAAATTACACCACTGAGACTGAACAGCAATTTTTCATTTTAACTTTTACAGTTGGCAGCAGTTTTTATTGTTGTAGTATTGATATCTGGTGGAAATATTTCAATACTGTGCTTATCTAGCAACATTCCTCTTCCTGACTTATTATACAAAAATAATACTGTGCTGGCAAGGGGGCATGGAAAATTGAATTGAATGCCTTTATTGTCATTATACAAGTACAATGAGATTTAATGCTTCATAAAGTGCACACAAATAAGTAGTCATGAAAAGATTTTTATACAATGAAAATGAAGGTAGGTAAAAGAGGGGATTAAAGTGGTTTGCAGAAAGTGCAGTAGCTATGGAGTTTTAGTGCAAGTATAAAAGTGCAAGATAAAAATTTGGAGTGAAGCATAGCAGAAACAGCAGAAACTGTCCCTGAGTCTGTTTGCTGTTAAATACGGTAGATTGTTTCTAATGAACCTAAAATTGGACAATTGAAATTAATTCTATTCAGTGTTTTTTTATATTTTTGTTTCTCTTTGCACTGTTAGTGTGCCATCTCAGCCAAATTCATATTTTGAACTATCACCCTGATGCTTTGACACCACTTTCTTATGGAAACATCAGCGTCAGCAGTTAGCACCTATCTGACAGTTTGTGTGTGACGTGTAACGCCGAAAGTTCTGCCTACATGACATTTAAAACACACCCCTGAGCAAAGAACAGCTCTATAAAATATCACTGGTTGCATGAATATTTTTTTCAGATGGGACTAATTAGACCTGAAGGTCAAGTTTGTAATATTAGTTTTGTGCAAGGCATAACCATGAAATAGTGTATTGTTATTTTCCCAAAAATGACACAACTCCTGAAGAATGTTCTTAATAAAAACCTGTAAGGTTCAGAAATATATCATTTTTTTATGTTGCGCAGGATCAAAATGAACAGAAATACTAACTTAGTTCAAGATGCAAACAAAATGAAAACAGCACAATATCAATGTTTAAAACAAACACAAATACTATTGTATTCTGACTACAACTATTCTTCTATCTACAGTTCGACACGCTTATATTTCCTGTAACAAAAGCAAGATTTTGTAAAAATTGCCATAGCCTCCTGACTACCAGGAAAAAAATGTTGTCCAATCACATTTATTTTGAAAATCCCCAATCTATATGAAGTAATTGGAATACTGCAAAATAAATTTGGTATCATTGGAAAGCTCTGAATGTTCTCTATAGAGCAATTGGATGCACTGGGTGGGAGATATTTAGGTTTACAAATGTCATATATATATATATATATATATATATATATATATATATATATATATATACATATATATATATATATATATATATATATATATATATATATATATACATATATATATATATATATATATATATATATATATATATATATATATATATATATATATATATATATATATATGATAACTATAGGTTCACAACTTTTTGAAAGTCTGGAATTAAACCACAAATTTTTCTAATTCCGTTTCAAATCCACTGTGATGTGATTTAATTCTGTCAACAACTCAATATTAATGGACCTGATCAGAATCATTCTTATTGGCCAAGTATGGTTAACAACATTGTCTGATTACAATGGCCACAGGCCAAATATGAATTATAATGACTAATTGATGCTGACCTTGAAGGTGATTATAATTGCCTACTTTAAACCACAAGTATGTATATCATTAACTGCAAACTCAAATTCCTCCAACAGCATTAGAAAATAATGTCTTCAAACATTGCTGTACTCCAAAAAATAGATCAAATGGCTCGCAGCTACTTATCATTTCTCTTTAGATTAAGAATTTATTAGTATGGAATTGTAGTCAGGTGTAAAACAATGGAGATTTGACTGAACAACAAGACACATGAGTTACATTGATGTTGCAGTTTGGGGCTAGGGTTTTTTAAAGATAAATTACTATTCAATGTTTGATATGTAGCTAAATGAGAAACTTAGACTTGGTTAGACGTTGGTGTTTTTTTGGGGGGTAATGGCTCATTGTTCATTGTCTCAGATGGAAAGATCTCATCTCATTTTCTGAACCGCTTTATCCTCACTAGGGTTGCGGAGGGTTCTGGAGACTATCCCAGCTGACTTCGGGCCAGAGGCAGGGGACACCCTGAATTGGTGGCCAACCAATTGCAGGGCACAAGGAGATAAACAACCATTCACGCTCATACTCATACCTAGGGGCAATTTAGAGTGTCCAATCAGCATGTCTTTGGAATGTGGGAGGAAACCGGAGTACCCATAGAAAACCCATGCCATCCTGGGGAGAACATGGAAACTCTACACAGGTGGACCGACCTGGATTCAAACCCAGGTCCCCAAGTGTGAGGTTGACGCACTAACCACTCAGCCGCCGGGCCGCCCTCAGGAGGAAAGATTTTATAATTAAATTAAAATCATACAATTTCAACAATACTAAGATTTTGCCACCCAAACATTATAATAGGTTGTATGTTTGCCTCATAGTACTGACAGACACCGTTCGTTCCCAATTTTGTGCCTGTATGGGTTTTCTGTGTACTCCAACTTCTTCCCACATCCCTAAAACAGCATGGTAGTGTCACTGAACACTTCAAATTGTCCTTAGGTGTGAATGAGTGGAAGACTAATTGTTTGTCTTTACTAAAATCACCAGCAACCGGTTCAGGGTGTGTCCTGCCTCCTATCCGTAGTTAGCTGGGATAGGCTCTAGCACCACCACAATGCTCATGTGGAAAAGCAGTTCAGAAGATAAATGAATAAACATAATGATAGTTTACTACGTATTGGTAGACAGAATAAAGTGGGTGACCTAACCTTCTTTGGTGTGTGGGTCTACTCTAGGACCAAGTACCTCATCCAGTCTGAGTGGTGTTTGATGACTGTCAGCTTTTTAATATTGATGTATTCATTCAGTCTTTCATTTGAGAGATTGTGCAGTCATTTCCTTACACGATGATTCTATCATTGGCATCTTGTCATGGTTTCATTCATTTCAATTTCCCCCGGAGATTTAGCTGTGCCAAGATGAGGTCCAGGAAAGAAGTTCAAATACTAGTTACTGGAGCCAGATAAAGCTTTTCTTCCGGAAGTTTGAGGGGAAAGGAGGATCTATTCAAAGGTAACTCAGTGGTGTATTTTTCTCTAATGAGCAAGAAAAATCTTTTGAAAAGAAAAAGGGGAAGAAAAAGTTTGAAACCACAAATCGCAAATCAGCCATCTGGACATACAAAGAAGCTTATTATTTTCATTCCTGCACCACTGTAAAATCTGTGTTGTTTGTCAAAAATACAACATACATACAAAATAATTTTTGGAGATGAGTTACATAGAGTAAATTGACCATCATGAGTAGTTCCAGCTTTACTGTTTTCTTACAGCATATTCACAACAGGAAAGAAAGTCCATTGTTCACTTTATTTTTGCGTGGTTACTTTTTGACGGCACCCCAGGATTTGACAAAAAATCTGCATGTTACCAAACATCGTGTCATCCAATGTTTCCCAACCACTGTGCCGTGAGAAATTACAAGTCACACATTGTAATGTTCCGAGTGAAAAATCTAATATTATGAGAATAAAATTGAACTATTACGGGATTAAATTCAAAATATGGTAAACATGAAATCATAGATTGTACTATAACAAAATTCAAATCGTAATGTTATGAGATTAAAGTAATTTTGTTGCTTATTTTTTGTAACGTGAACCACCTCTGATGCGAGGCCTCGGATTGGCTGTTTTGTCAAGCCCAAAAGATGTACAGTTGTACCTCTCATTGCGAAAATATTTGGTTCTAGAAGTGTTTCGTCACATTGAATTATAGTGTAATTTGTTTTACGATCATTATTCCTACCTTCTAAACCAGGGGTGGGCAAACCTGTCCTTACGATCTGCTGTGGGTGCAGGTTTTTGTTCCAACCAATCTAACACAAACTGTCATATCCTGTGTTTTCCCTGCAGCTGATTGAGCCGAAGTGGCGGGGTTGGGCAACGCACATGGCGCATCAGGCGTGTCTAGTTCTTAAGAACTACGATGACTGTCAGCTGACTGTCGGACAATTGCTTTGGGTTTCCGCTGAGTCTGCCTGACACCCCTCCATAGTCTTCCAGACACTGTCGACATCCGCAAAAAATGCGATCAAGAAATCCCAAGATAAAGCACACCCAGTCACATTATTGGTCAATATTCTTCAACAAACAGTAGGAACACATATCACACTACGTAGCACGACAAGCAAAATATAAACTTGTAATACCCACACTTCAAATGTTGGCCACAACAACAACAACCATTCTCTATGAAATGTCTTTCAGGCTAAAATCGGGCTGAAATTGTATAGTCTGAGTCAGTAAATAGACAATTCAATGAACTCAACACGTCTTGAGTATGTGGGTATATGATGCAGTACCAAGAGAAACCCGACCACAAATAGATTAGAATAAATTCTCTTCTGTGTTTTGTATTTAGAGCTTGGTCTTCGTTCATGAAAGTGTATCACTTTCATTTCTATGCCTATCATATGTTTCAGTTCGATGCCTGTGCATCGAAACTACGATAAAATGTATCAACTGTCTCTGACCACAATGATCAGGTTGCTGAGAGTCTTAATATAGTATTTGCACCTGTGTTATGCAGACCGCTCTATATTGGATGGTAAGAGGTTTTATTTTTAACCATATGTCCTGCCCTCCACTTGCCTATAGAAAAGCTAAAGAAAAACCTGACCAAAAAAGGCTGCTTATAGTTTGAGTAAATTTCATGATTATTTATACTTTTATGATATATTTGTTCTAAATTAGGACTTAACATGTGTGTTTGAAACTCCCATCACAACTACATTTCACATATTTTTTTCAAAATATGATTTTATCATTGATTGAAGGCTCTAGACCTCTTCCTATTGTACGTCCGGGCTGTGGTATAGAGTGACCTTATCTTACAAGCACATTTGAAATCTATCAAACACACGGGAAAAAATTCTTCTGGGGCCAACGTTTAACTTGCGCGTAACTCCAAAAGCTATGTTATGGACAGAAACAACAATGCCCATGACCAAAAGAACACCACGGCTATGTTCACACTGCAACGCCAATTCCGATTTCTTTGCACATATGTGACATGTATCGTTTTTTTTCCTTGTCATGTGATAAGTACAGTTGAGATTTTTTTCAAATTTGACCGGGGCTATCGCAGTAAATTGCATATCTAGTCAATGACTCTGCAGTATCAAAGCTATTTACACATATCCAAACTATGCAAACAACAAGTGTAATACATCACCACAAATTCACCAAATAAAAGATGCGGCACAGAAAATACCTTTTTTTCTTGACAGCAAACGTATAGCCATGAAGTTAACAAAATCGCATGAAATCTATGTATATATCATTTGGTTCTACATACAAAATACTCAGGTTACGAAAAGCCTTGGTGCCAAACCCCTTTTTCCAATATATGAAAAAAATCCAAGTAACAAAACGTCAAACGAAATGTAACATCCCCTAAATGTAGTAAATACAATTCCTGTATCTGTTTTTGTTGTTGTTGTTTTTGGGGATGGATTTGCTTTTTCCCACTGGTTATCTCCCAACACCTCACTTGCCTCCCATGATGCCAGAACGAAGGTTAGTGCACTGTAGTCTCACGTCAGAGCCAGCCTGTGATGGGGTAGCGGCCACCTGGTCCGATAAGAGGAAACGGCGCCAGTCCAACCAGAAAACAGCACTCCAAGCGAACCGCCAAAGCCTTCCCGTTCTCCTGTGAGTTCTGATTCTATTTGCCCCGCCTTCAACCTGACTTTCAGATGCAACCTATTGAGGGTTGTTTGTTTTTGTCTTCCCTTCAAAATATTCAGAAAATGATGCATACAAATGTCCTCACAATAGGATAACGCACGACCACTTGCCAACTTTCCCGGGAACTAGTACTCTTCTCGTATTACTGAACAAGCTCCACCATTCGCACTGACTAACGGGGAAAAAAACACAGAAAAAATGCAACGCTCTGCCCATTACACGAGGGAGTTGCAACCAGAAAGACAGCGCCCATGATGTTCTTATGAGCAGCCTCTCGTGTCCGCTGTATGCTCATATATCCAAATTTGTCTTGTATCTCAAGATTAATATTTGCTAGAAATTTTACTCGTATCTCAAATTGCTCGTATGTCGAGGTATTACTGTAGTTCAAAAGGTAAAAATAAATCCACGGGTACCGATAGATACAGTACCTTTCAGTCACATCAAAATGTCAATGACCTTAAACAGATAAAAGGAAGATCAGCATGATATCAACGCGTGGTGGTTGCAACATCCCATAATAAGATTACAATATAACCACAGTCTTCAACTATTTCATCTTTTCTTATTGAGCATCATATACATAAAATACAAATATTAGGTGACCTTACAGATACTAAGGATTCTGGGAGGACGCTGTCAATTACTGACTTATGAAGGGAATGTACTTGTGAGGAAGGTTTGACGAGGACATTGAAGTGAAGACAGAAACCTGTGAAAATGAGAAACATGGGATCTATGGGAATGAATGAATTTGTGGGATTGAACTGGGAAAGAGAGACTGAATCAAGTGGAGTTAGTAGAAATAACATGGGATTAATTAGAGCACACTGAGTAGATGGTTCTTTAATGACATTAATATGTGGATCAACACCTTTGATTTCAATAATATGTGCTGTGATCCAGGGTTTGCCCCAAAATAAAAAGCTCTTTTGTTCGGAAAAAAGTACCCTGAATCTAACTAACTAACAGAAGGATTGCTTAAACTATTTCTAAAAATTAGTGCTGATGTTTATTTTTTCATTCAATGTCTGAAGGACCTATCCTCACAAGGGTCGAGGGGGATGCTGGAGCCTATCCCAGGTAAATGTGGACACCATGTGGGGGTCACCCTGAATTTGTGGCCAGCTAATTGCTGGTTGGTGTTTATTATCTAGGGAATATTAATTGAAATGGCAATGGTTGTATTATTGCGTGATGTTGTCATTACATTTGTACACAGCGCAATATAATAATGTACCCTGGCATCCGTAAATTAAGATGTCATATACATTAATACCTCGACATACGAGTGCAATTTAAGATACGAGTAAAATTTTGACCAAATATTTATCTTTAGATACGAGACAAATTTTGATATACGAGCGTGCATACAACTTACGCGAGAGGCTGCTCATGAGAAGATCATGGGCAATGTCTTTCTGGTCGCAACTCCCTCGTGTAATGTCTCTACGAGCACTGGGCGGAGCGTTGCATTTTTTTCAGTTTTTTTTTTCCCGTTAGTCAGTGGAGAATGGCGGAGGAGCTTGCTCAATAATACGAGTGGAGTATATACTACTTCTCGTTGGAAAGTGGTTGTGCATTATCCTATTGCAACCCTCGATAGGTTGCATCTGAAAGTCAGGGTAGAGGTGGAGCAAATAGAGCCAACACGGGAGAAGAAAGGTATAAAAATGTAAAACAAAATTAGAATTAAGTTTAGTGTAAGGTTAGATTAAACCTATTTTTGAATGTGTCTGCATCGTAATCCAAGTTCATCTAAATTTTTTTATGTTATGTGCAAAAAGTCTTTCTCTCTGTCCCCCTCTCTCCCCTCCACGAAATGCGACAACGCACTCGTAACTGAACAAACAAATTTAAATTAACTTGGATTAATATATACAGACACTCAAACATACGTTTAATGTAACTTTACACAAAACTGAATTGTATTTTTTTTTTAATTTACCTTCGTTCTCCGGGTTAGCTGCTCGCCACGCCTCCACCCTCACGTTAGCTATCGATGGGCTGTTTGCTGTTGTATTCCCTTCAAAATATTCCGAAAATGATGCACACAAATGTCCTCACAATAGGATAACGCACGACCACTTCCCAACGAGAAGTAGTCCTGAATGAGCGATCGCGGGAGCTAACAGGCTAAGGAAGGAATAACACTGAAAAAATGCAACAGCTCAGCCTACCCACGTTTTGATTGTGAGTAATGAAGTTTTATTCTGAGAAAGGGTGCCATTGGCTATCGGTGTTGTGTGCACGAATATACTTCATTACCCAGCAAGCCCTCTTTTTGCCCACGCATGCGCGTTGTGTGTTTTGTGGTCCATGTGTAGGAGAAACTCATGTGAAGAAACCATTGAGTGCTCGTAGATATCTGTTTTACACGAAAGACATGCAGCAAAAAAGACAGTGTGCTACAATGATAAACAGCCTCTCATGTCATAGCCACCTGGCTTTCTCGCATCTCGAAAATTTTCTCGTATCTAAAGCTAATTATTTGCTCGAAATTTTCCTTGTATCTCGAGCATCTCGCAGGTAGAGCTGCTCGTATGTAGAGGTACCACTGTATCCTGTTTTTGGTGTTTTTTCAGAGGTTTGGAACAAATTAATTTGTCTTTAGTTCATTTCTATGGGAAACGTTCGTTTAAGTTACGAGTAAATCAACATACGAGCTCAGTCCCGCAACGGATTAAGCTCGTATCTGGAGGCACCACTGTAATGCCCAAAGGAAAGGGGATGGGAATGATTAATATTTGTCAGTATTTTTACAGTAAGACCTTGTTTTACCTATGGGTTTATTTAGCATGCAGCAATTTAAGGTATTGACAGTAGTAAAGTGAATATCAATTTTGAGAATATTACCAAAATGTAAATAACCATGTGAATTAGACATTGGTTATCATGTGTGCTTTTACCTTAGGAGAAGAAAAACAGAGAGCAAACAAAGAACACAAAAATGGGGACAATTCATATTGGACCAATGGAAAGAAAGGGATAAAGACATATGCATGAGAGGGAGGTAGTAGGATCACTGAAAACAGCCAAAAGGCATGATAACAGAGGACACTGTCACAGTATGCTCAGCATAAGCTGCACACCATTACGATACTCAGTGGGTACAGTATACACGAGAATATGAACATTCTGATCCATTACATTAGTGGAGAGAGGAATGGTTTAGCTACTGTGTTACCCCCTCAGGGGAATGTGCTCACAGAACAACAAACTTGATGTATGTGAAGCCTTGTATGAAGATATATTGTGAAACCTATATACACGCACACACATACGTGCACACATGTACATGTAATATATAGAAACAAAAACAAAAAAAGGAGACAGCTCCAACAAACCTTTTGATGTGTTTGATTTTGTGATCTCAAAGGAAGTGCCATCAGGGTGAGCCAGACATGCAGTGAGAAAAAAGGCTGAGGGATGGAGACTGAAAAATGCGAGCCAGAGGATGGTTTAAAAAAATGTTTATATGTCATGGGAAAAAATGAAAAGTAAAATTTACATATTGGGGCAAGCCAGCTCAGGCTAGATTTTGAACATTTAGGGTAAAGCCTACATTTGAAAGAGTTCCAGATTGCTGACTCACTTTTGATTCTATGTAGATTATAAGCTTGGTTTGAATTATGTGCATGGGGGAACTTGGATAAAAAAATGATTGACAGACCTGGACAAGTCAGAAAAAAATGGGAGAAATTCCAGATTGTTCAGAAATTGGTTGAAAGGGTGGATGGAGATTTAGGTATGATTATTTTATGATTGGTGGACTGGTGGCGGCCCAATGGATAGGTGTTTAGTGTGCCGGCCTCACAGATCTGGGTTCAATACCAGGTCGGTCCTCCTGTGTGGAGTTTGCATGTTCTCCCCGGGCTTGCGTGGGTTTTCTCAGACTACTCCGATTTCCTCCCAAATAGCAAAAACGTGTCTTTTTGGCCTTACAGTTCTGGGATCGAGGAATCGTTCCCAGGTCCGGACCTTCCTGTGCCCATATAGACTGGTTGAACACTCTAAATTGCCCCAAGGTATGAGATGAGCGTGAATGGTTGTCCGTCTCCTTGTGCCCTGCGATTGGCTGGCCACCAATTCGGCACTCGGACATTTCGTCAAAAGATGTTTGGTCCCCAGACGCTTGGTCCCCGGACGTTTGGTCGACCGGACATTTGGTAGAACAGACGGGGCGTCGACCGGACGTTTGGTAGAACGGACGGGGCGTCGACCGGACGTTTGGTAGAACAGACACTCTCTCTCTCATGATTATAATTTTGAGAGCAGGAGATCACCTGGTTGCTCGCTTTCAAAAGTAAACTCTGTCTCTCTGTCTCATAATTTGACAGCGAGCGAACCCGGCGACCAAACATCCGGTCGACCAATCGTCCGGGGACCAAACGTCCGGGGACCAAACGTCCGGGGACCAAACGTCCGGGACCAAACGTCTTTCGACGAAACGTCCGGTCACGCACCAATTCAGGGTGTCCCCCGCCTGGTGCCCGAAGTTTGCTGGGATAGGCTCCAGCACCCCCACCCCACCCCACGACCCTTGTGAGGATAAGCAGTTCAGAAAATGAATGAATGTATCAATGGACTGGTAGTTTTATGGATATATTTACATGCAGATTGCTTTTTTTTATAATTTACCAGTCCAAATTGGGTGGATGGATGCAGTCAATAGAGACCATGACATTTGCCTGTGGCTGTTCCGCTAATTTTCTTTCCCTATGATTCCTTGCTTATCCCTTGTTACCCGTCTTCGGGTGGCATTAACAAGCTGTTTCTTACATCAGTGTTGCTAAAGAAAAAACAAAGATCGGATAAAGTGTACTAATGTGCTGATGAAACGGCTAAAAGTTAACTTTAAAACTCCAATCCTCTTTTTGTCATGATGTTAGATTCCACTTTTGCTTCAGCATCCCCATTCATTTGATTGTTTTGTTTTCCTCATTTAAAATGTGCGTTCACAAAAGATGAAGAAAATCAGAGAAAATTGTGTGGGACTCGAGACCAGCTGGTGCAGAAGTAACTGTTCGCAGAAAGTCCATGGGGGGAAAAAATTGCTGCATGTCCTCCAAAAGCTATCATTACAGCAGATACTCGGCGTCTTCCCTTAAGCTACAAACCATTGGTTTCAAATTAAAACGATTTATACGGCATGGTATATCATGCTATATCCAATCACTCTCAGTTGATTTGCATTCAGGACGTGTTGATGCATTTGTGAAATAATCACGTTTGAATAGCAGGAAAAAAAACACATGAATCATTCTCATTGCCACGAACAGTCTGATTTCCTCTCCCCCGAGTGTTCCAGCCCAGTGAAAAGAACATCAACAATTTCCCACTTATTTCTGCTTTAAGTCACTCTTCCAGCATCACTTAATTTAATGTAACTGTGTGATCTTGGTTGACTGCAAGGCTCTACATGCTATATGATACCAGCTTCAGATTTATGTGTACAAATTTTGTTGCTCTTGCACTTCACTTCACATTTTACACACATTATTTGCAACCCAGTACACATTACAAATTTAATTCCACTTAATCATTTGTATGTGTGGTGGTGTGATAAAACATAGTAGAGCACAACGGCTGACTGATGAATTGCTCAACATATCACACATGTTCCATTTAATTGTGCAACAATCCAGATATAAATATGACTTGTTAACCCTAGCATCATAGCTCTCTCATTACAGGGAACTCCCGTAAAGTTAAAATAATGTAATTTTGGCCAAATTATTCCCATGTTTTTTTCTGGATATGGCAATAAATTTAACTTTTATATGACAAGCAGATACACAAGCACAATGATTATCCCTAATCACCCATTCATTGATTTTCCATACCGCTTAGCCTCCTGAATCACCCAGGTTTACTACGATATGAATATTTCTACTAAATGACTCATTCATTCGTTTTCAACACCGTTTATCCTTGTCTGGGTTGCGAGGTGCTGGGGTCTATCCCATCTGATTATGGGCGAAAGGACTATATACCCTCGACTGATCCCTAGTCAGCGGCAGGCTATACTATACTGAATCAATGCTAATATATGTTAATAATAATTTTCGCAGGGCACGAGAAGACGGACAACCATTAACGCTCACACTCATACCTAGGGAAAATTTAGAGTGTCCAATCAGCCTACCATGCATATCTTTGGAATTTGAGAGGAAACCAGAGTTAATTAATATTAATAAAGATACTGAATTCATCGTCAGTATCTTCATTAACTTGATGATTCATTTCAAGTAGTTCACAGTTTCAAATTATCAGCAGTTTGTTTTCTTTTTAATTCAATTTATTTTTGTATTCTAGTTTAGACACTATTGTAACTTACATATATTTGTTTGTTGTCATTTCGAAATCTGGCTGATTAAAAAGTACTGTATTAGGTACATTCTCAACTCTGATGAGACGGCATTAAATGTTTAATATCAATTCATTATTTACATTGACCATTGTAAGAAATAAGAATTGAGAGACATAATCCCCCTGCAGATGAGCAAACTACTAATTTTAATTCTCACTGTCAGATTGGGCTCATGAATTGAATTTGACTCGATTCCTTGATATATCACTAACTTAATGTGAGTGGAGATACGTACAGGCTTGTCTGAAGACTGTGGCTCCCATCATTGAGACAGACGGCTGTGTCATCCTCTAACGATCTTTTGAAAAAACATTGTGTCTGGTAGGAATCTGACGAAGAGGACTTGGACTAAAGCTCCAATAACCTGTTTTATATTCAAATCAAGCGGAAAGGAACTACTTTCACTGTGAGTACAGTACTTTTACATTTTTATTATAGGTTATATATATGTTTTTTTCCAAGATGGCACCGTCACGCGGCAGCCGGTGGCAGTAGCTCTGTCCACTCTTATCTACTTTCTATCTTTTTTATTATATTTTAATATTTCTTAATACATTCCATTTTACTTTACTTTGTACTTTATACTTTTTACTTTAATGTTTTTTTTAACTTTCTTTGTTCTGTTAGCCTGGCTTCTTTCTGCTACTTCTTTTTTGGAACTATTCAGCCATTCCTACGCTATCATACACATTAGCTGTGAACAATAAGCAGCAGAAGGAGCAACACCTCAATGCCGCTGGAAATCCGGAGCTGGACAAAAGTGCCAGGAGAAGAAGCGATGCTTCAGACCAACCATTCCGTTATGGGATAAGATGGAAGAGCTGTCTGGTTTGCCCATATTTTATGTTTTTTGATCATTTCAAATTATGTACGCCGTAAAACAACTTGGGTACGTGAAATATATATTTTCTTAAAACTACGATTTTTTTCAAAAATCGATGTCGTTTTACCCATTTCGGCATGATACAGTGATGTGCCGATTTGTTTTGTGAGATTGCCAGGATAAAATGTTTCCTCCGTGTAACTTCCAAATGTTTTAATATTATATTACAAAATGGTATGGAAAGTGTTTTGTAGCTTGGCCTGGTAAACAATGTCAAATCATAGTTTTCTTTCAGTAAATAGTTTTTCCTAGATCCCGTGATCCGGATTCGAAATAGGGTCACTGTGGCCTAAATGCAGAGTACTAACCACAATACGATCACAGCTGGTGAATTTCTTGAACTAAAATCGTATACGTGTCAACTTATATGGTTTCCCTACAACTTTTGTAGGTGAAAATTATATTTTTTTTAAAGTACGATTTTTTTGTAAAACTGATCTCGTTTTACCCATTTCGGCTTTAATCCGGATCGTCTCTCTCACTAGGAGCAGAGTAAAACCGCATTGTTGATAACTAATATTGTCATGCCTTAAGCATGATATGCGTAAGAGCATTCCCTTTTCACCCAACTGCCTTTTCACCATATAAATATAGCTAGCAAAGTACCCAGACAGTCAAGCTGACAGCGTCAAACAACGAAATAGGAGAATCTTGAATTTAGTGCATACAAAAGGCTAATGACCCTCAGTCCACTCTGGGGAAAATTTGAGACTTTTAAGTGTGCCATATGTGAGTAAATATGTGCCGCGTTGTGTTTCTACGGTTAATTATCACTTAATACGGGGAATTGCAATCATTCATATGGGAAGCAATTGGCCAAAGTTGACAGGTATGAAATTATTAACTGCTGCTATATATTACTTAAATGAAAATTAAGCAACTCTAACACGTATCTCGAAATGTGTCATTTTTTTGTTTTGTGAGATTGCCAGGATGTCATGTTATCTCTGTGTTACCTGCAAATGTTTTAATACTAAATTACAAGAGGGTATGGGAAGCATATTGTCATTTAGTACTTTGGCCTGGTGAACACTGTCGAATCATAGTTTTCTTTCACAAAATATATTGTTTGCAAAACCGATCTCGTTTTACCCATTTCGGCATCATACAGGGATGTGCCAATTTTGATTTTGTGAGATTGCCAGGATGTCATGTTTCCTCCGTGTTACTTCCACATGTTTTATTATTATATTACAAGATGGTATGGGAAGCACTTTGCACGTTGGCCTGTTGTACACTGTCATATCATAGTTTTCTTTCAGTAAATAGTTTTCCTAAATGCCGTGACCCAGATTTGAACCGGAGTTGCTGCGGCCACAACGCAGAGTACTAACCACTATACGATCACGGCTGATGAGACTCTTGAAGTGAAATCGCGTACCTGTCAACTGATATGGTTTGCCCGTATTTTAAACGTTTTTATGATCATTTCAAATTGTGTACGCCGTATAAACACTTTTGTACGTAAAAAAAAAATATATATTTTTTTAAAATTAAGATTTTTTTTGCAAAACCGATCTCGTTTTACCCATTTCGGCATCATAGAGGGATGTGCCAATTTTTGTTTTGTGAGATTGCCATGATGTCATGTTTCCTCCGTGTTACTTCCATATGTTTTAATATTATATCACAAGATGGTATGGGAAGCACTTTGCACATTGGCCTGTTGAACAATATCATATCATAGTTTTCTTTCAGTAAATACATTTTCCTAAATGCCGTGACCCGGATTTGAACCGGGGTTGCTGCGGCCACAACGCAGAGTACTAACCACTATACGATCACAGCTGATATTACAATTGAAGTGAAATCGCATACCTGTCAACTTAAATGGTTTGCCCGTATTTTATACGTTTTTATGATCATTTCAAATTGTGTACGCCGTATAACAATTTTTGTACGTGAAAAAAAAATATTTTTAAGAATTAAGTTTTTTTGCAAAACCGATCTCGCTTTACCCATTTCGGCATCATACAGGGATGTGACAATTTTTGTTTTGTGAGATTGCCAGGATGTCATGTTTCCTCCGTGTTACTTCCATATGTTTTAATATTATATTACAAGATGGTATGGGAAGCACTTTGCACGTTGGCCTGTTGTACACTCTCATATCATAGTTTTCTTTCAGTAAATAATTTTCGTAAATGCCGTGACCCGGATTCGAACCGGGGTTGCTGCGGCCACAACGCAGAGTACTAACCACTATACGATCACGGCTGATGAGACTCTTGAAGTGAAATCGCATACCTGTCAACTTATATGGTTTGCCCGTAATTTATACGTTTTTATGATCATTTCAAATTGTGTACGCCGTATAACAACTTTTATACGTGAAAAAAAAAAAAAATTAAGATTTTTTGCAAAACCGATCTTGTTTCACCCATTTCGGCATCATACAGGGATGCGCCAATTTTGGTTTTGTGAGATTGCCAGGATGTCATGTTTCCTCCGTGTTACTTCCATTTGTTTTAATATTATATTACAAGATGGAAGGCGCTACCAGAAAATGCACCGCCCGCCACTGGTTTTAATATTATATTACAAGATGGTATGGGAAGCACTTTACCCGTTGGCCTGTTGTACACTGTCATATCATAGTTTTCTTTCAGTTAATAGTTTTCATAAATGCCGTGACCCGGATTTGAACCGGGGTTTCTGCGGCCACAACGCAGAGTACTAACCACTATACGATCACAGCTGATGTGACTCTGGAAGTGAAATTGCGTACCTGTCAACGTATATGGTTTGCCCGTATTTTAAACGTTTTTAAGATCATTTCAAAGTGTACGCCGTATAACAACTTTTGTACGTGAAAAAAAATATTTTTAAGAATTAAGATTTTTTTGCAAAACCGATCTCGTTTTACACATTTCGGCATCATAGAGGGATGTGCAAATTTTGGTTTTGTGAGATTGCCAGGATGTCATGTTTCCTCCGTGTTACTTCCATATGTTTTAATATAATATCACAAGATGGAATGGGAAGCACTTTGCACATTGGCCTGTTGAACAATGTCATATCATAGTTTTCTTTCAGTAAATAGTTTTCGGAGATGCCGTGACCCGGGATTGAACCGGGGTTGCTGCGACCACAACGCAGAATACTAACCACTATACGATCACGGCTGATGAGACTCCTGGAGTGAAATTGCGTACCTGTCAACTTATATGGTTTGCCCGTATTTTAAACGTTTTTATGATGATTTCAAATTGTGTACGCCGTATAACAACTTTTGTACGTAAAAAAATATATATATATTTTTAAATTAAGATTTTTTTTGCAAAACCGATCTCGTTTTACCCATTTCGGCATCATAGCGGGATGTGCCAATTTTTGTTTAGTCAGATTGCCAGGATGTCATGTTTCCTCCGTGTTACTTCCATATGTTTTAATATAATATCACGAGATGGTATGGGAAGCACTTTGCACTTTGGCTTGTTTTACACTGTCATATCATAGTTTTCTTTCAGTAAATAGTTTTCCTAAATGCCGCGACCCGGATTTGAACCGGGGTTGCTGCGGCCACAACGCAGAGTACTAACCACTATACGATCACGGCTGATGAAACTAATGAAGTGAAATTGCGTACCTGTCAACTTAAATGGTTTGCCCGTATTTTTTACGTTTTTAGGATCGTTTCAAATTGTGTACGCCGTATAACAATTTTTGTACGTGAAAAAAAATATTTTTAAGAATTAAGATTTTTTTGCAAAACCGATCTCGCTTTACCCATTTCGGCATCATACAGGGATGTGGCAATTTTTGTTTTGTGAGATTGCCAGGATGTCATGTTTCCTCCGTGTTACTTCCATATGTTTTAATATTATATTACAAGATGGTATGGGAAGCACTTTGCACGTTGGCCTGTTGTACACTGTCATATCATAGTTTTCTTTCAGTAAATACTTTTCCTAAATGCCGTGACCCGGATTTGAACCGGGGTTGCTGCGGCCACAACGCAGAGTACTAACCACTATACGATCACAGCTGATGAAACTTTTTAAGTGAAATCGCGTACCTGTCAACTTAAATGGTTTGCCCGTATTTTATACGTTTTTATGATCATTTCAAATTGTGTACGCCGTATAACAACTTTTGTACGTGAAAAAATATATTTATTTAAAATTAAGATTTTTTTGCAAAAACGATCACGCTTTACCCATTTCGGCATCATACAGGGATGTGGCAATTTTTGTTTTGTGAGATTGCCAGGATGTCATGTTTCCTCCGTGTTACTTCCATATGTTTTAATATTATATCACAAGATGGTATGGGAAGCACTTTGCACATTGGCCTGTTGAACAATGTCATATCATAGTTTTCTTTCAGTAAATACATTTTCCTAAATGCCGTGACCCGGATTTGAACCGGGGTTGCTGCGGCCACAACGCAGAGTACTAACCACTATACGATCACAGCTGATATAACAAGTGAAGTGAAATCGCATACCTGTCAACTTAAATGGTTTGCCCGTATTTTATACGTTTTTATGATCATTTCAAATTGTGTACGCCGTATAACAATTTTTGTACGTGAAAAAAAAATATTTTTAAGAATAAAGATTTTTTTGCAAAACCGATCTCGCTTTACCCATTTCGGCATCATACAGGGATGTGCCAATTTTTGTTTTGTGAGATTGCCAGGATGTCATGTTTCCTCCGTGTTACTTCCATATGTTTTAATATTATATTACAAGATGGTATGGGAAGCACTTTGCACGTTGGCCTGTTGTACACTGTCATATCATAGTTTTTTTCCAGGAAATAGTTTTCCTAAATGCCGTAACCCGGATTTGAACCGGGGTTGCTGCGGCCACAACACAGAGTACTAACCACTATACGATCACGGCTGATGAGACTATTGAAGTGAAATCGCGTACCTGTCAACGTATATGGTTTGCCCGTAATTTAAACGTTTTTATGATCATTTCAAATTGTGTACGCCGTATAACAACTTTTGTACGTGAAAAAATATTATTTTTTTAAATTAAGGTTTTTTTGCAAAACCGATCTCGCTTTAGCCATTTCGGCATCATACAGGGATGTGCCAATTTTTGTTTTGTGAGATTGCCATGATGTCATGTTTCCTCCGTGTTACTTCCATATGTTTTAATATTATATTACAAGATGGTATGGGAAGCACTTTGAATGCTGGTCTGTTGAACAATGTCATATCATAGCTTCTTTCAGTAAATATTTTTTCCTAAATGCAGTGACCCGGATTTGAACCGGGGTTGCTGCGGCCACAACACAGAGTACTAACCACTATACGATCACGGCTGATGAGTAGCCTGAAGTGAAAATGCGTACCTGTGAACTTAAATGGTTTCCCCATATTTTGTACAGTTACTGATCATTTCAAATTGTGTACGCCGCAAAACCGATCTTGTTTTACCCATTTCGGCGTCATACAGCGATGTCCCAATTTTTGTTTTGTGAGATTGCCAGGATGTCATGTTCTTGTTCTGTTAGCCTGGCTTCTTTCTGCCACTTCTTTTTTGGAACCATTCAGCCATGCCTACGCTGTCATACACATGGGACTAGCTGTGAACAATAAGTAGCAGAAGGATCAACACCTCAATGCCGCTGGAAGTCCGGAGCTGGACAAAATGGCCAAGAGAAGAAGCGATGCTTCAGACCAACCATTCCATTATGGGATAAGATGGAAGAGCTGTCTGGTTTGCCCGTATTTTAAGTTTTTTGATCATTTCAAATTGTGTACGCCATTTAAAAACTTTTGTATGTGAATTTTTTTTTTTTTTTTAATTAAGATTTTTTTGCAAAACCGATCTCGTTTTACCCATTTCGGCATCATACAGGGATGTGCCAATTTTGGTTTTGTAAGATTGCCAGGATGTCATGTTTCCTCTATGTTACTTCCATATATTTTAATATTATATTACAAGATGGTATGGGAAGCACTTTGCATGTTGGCCTCATCTCATAGTTTTCTTTCAGTAAATAGTTTTTCCTACATGCCGTGACCCAGGTTTGAAACGGGGTTGCTGCGGCCACAACACAGAGTACTAACAACTATATGATCACGGCAGATGCGACTCCTGAAGTGAAATCGCATACGTGTCCACTTATATGGTTTGCCCGTATTTTATACGTTTTTATGATCAGTTCAAATTGTGTACGCCGTATAACAACTTTTGTACGTGAAAAAAAATATTTTTTTAAAATTAAGATTTTTTTGCAAAACCGATCTCGTTTTACCCATTTCGGCATCATACAGGGATGTGCCAATTTTCGTTTTGTGAGATTGCCAGGATGTCATGTTTCCTCCATGTTATTTCCATATGTTTTAATATTATATTACAAGATGGTCTTGGAAGCACTTTGCACATTGGACTGTTGAACAATGTCAAATCATAGTTTTCTTTCAGCAAGTGGTTTGTCCTAAATGCCATGACCCGGAATTGAACCGGGGTTGCTGCGGGCACAACGCAGAGTACTAACCACTATATGATCACGGCCGATGAATCTAAGGAAGTGAAATCGCGTACCTGTCAACTTATATGGTTTGCCCGTATTTTATACATTTTTATGATCATTTCAAATTGTGTACGTCGTATAACTTTTGTACGTGAAAAAAACTCATTTGTAAAAATTAAGATTTTTTTGCAAAACCGATCTCGTTTTACCCATTTCAACATCATACAGGGATGTGCCAATTTTTTTTTTATTGAGATTGCCAGCATGTCATGTTTCCTCCGTGTTACTTCCATATGTCTTAATCAGTGGTGGGCCGTCAGGGCCTTCAAGGCCTTCTCTGCTGGGCTAAGAAATATCTGAATCATATTATATTTTGTCCATCAATACTTATTATTCCAAATGGTCTGTTAGCTTCCTTTCATTGCTTTTCCCCCTGGTTGCACTGCTTCCAGATGTGTGTTTTCATATTGAAGCATTTAACCAATCACATTTCAGCCATTATTTGTTGCCAGATCAGATCTGCCTCAAAGCCTTCACAATCAGTTCTTGCGGGCTCTGCTGCATTGAACTAGACTGTTGCTTTTAACCAATCAGATTTCGAGTTGGCAACCCCACAATGATTTTTCATAGACGTTAGCATTTTGCTGGCTGGGACATGTCATTGCTTTCACAAACTATGATTGGCTAGTAGGCGGGCCAAAGCAGTACCCGAGGCAGCCGAGATCGCAAACTCCACCCACTATGGCCGACAGAAGCAAAAACAAATGGATTCTGCTGGAAATATGACAGGACAGGCTCGACTTTCATCATTAGCTTCGACGGCGATAGGAAAGAAGGAAGAAAGAAAGGAGGATGGATATTGTGTAAAAAGGATTTTTGGTGAGTAAAATATGGCTATATTCCTAAATAATATTTCAATTGTGGGCCAAGTTCTGATATCTGAAAAGGTCCAGTGTTTGTATTTAAGCTCCAGTGTTTGTATTTAATCACAAAATGCTGCTAGGAAGTGGATTTTACCCCAGTTTAATTTTTGGCGTTTCACCATTGACGTCCATCGCTGTCTTTTCCCGGGAAAAATCACCCCGTTGTCCTGGTTGTAATGTCTCAAAAGCTCCAGTATTTGTATTCAATCAATAAATGATGCTAGGAAGTGGATTTTACCCCATTTTTGTGCATTAATTTATTGATTATTTTATATGTGTCGCAGCTGTAGTTGCAGTAGAGGTTTTATAGCCATAAAAAAGTTTTTGAGGGTTGAATTGATACGTTGAAGGCGCTACCAGAAAATGCACCGCCCGCCACTGGTTTTAATATTATATTACAAGATGGTATGGGAAGCACTTTACCCGTTGGCCTGTTGTACACTGTCATATCATAGTTTTCTTTCAGTTAATAGTTTTCATAAAAGCCGTGACCCGGATTTGAACCGGGGTTTCTGCGGCCACAACGCAGAGTACTAACCACTATACGATCACGGCTGATGAGACTCTGGAAGTGAAATTGCGTACCTGTCAACGTATATGGTTTGCCCGTATTTTAAACGTTTTTAAGATCATTTCAAAGTGTACGCCGTATAACAACTTTTGTACGTGAAAAAATATTATTTTTTTAAATTAAGGTTTTTTTGCAAAACCGATCTCGCTTTAGCCATTTCGGCATCATACAGGGATGTGCCAATTTTTGTTTTGTGAGATTGCCATGATGTCATGTTTCCTCCGTGTTACTTCCATATGTTTTAATATTATATTACAAGATGGTATGGGAAGCACTTTGCACATCGGCCTGTTGAACAATGTCATATCATAGTTTCTTTCAGTAAATATTTTTTCCTAAATGCCGTGACCCGGATTTGAACCGGGGTTGCTGCGGCCACAACGCAGAGTACTAACCACTATACGATCACGGCTGATGAGACTGTTGAAGTGAAATTGCGTACCTGTCAACTTATATGGTTTGCCCGTATTTTATACGTTTTTATGATCATTTCAAATTGTGTACGCCGTATAACAACTTTTGTACGTGAAAAAATATATTTTTCTAAAATTAAGATTTTTTTGCAAAACTGATCTCGTTTTACCCATTTCGGCATCATACAGGGATGTGCCAATTTTAGTTATGTGAGATTGCCAGGATGTCATGTTTCCTCCGTGTTACTTCCATATGTTTTAATATTATATTACAAGATGGTTTGGGAAGCACTTTGCACCTTGGCCTGTTGAACAATGTCACATCATAGTTTTCTTTCAGTAAATACATTTTCCTAATTGCCGTGACCCGGATTTGAACCGGGGTTGCTGCGGCCACAACGCAGAGTACTAACCACTATACGATCACGGCTGATATAACAATTGAAGTGAAATCGCGTACCTGTCAACTTAAATGGTTTGCCCGTATTTTATACGTTTTTATGATCATTTCAAATTGTGTACGCCGTAAAACAACTTTTGCACGTGATATATATATATTTTTTTTTTAATTAAGATTTTTTTGCAAAACCGATCTCGTTTTACCCATTTCGGCATCATACAGGGATGTGCCAATTTTTGTTTTGTGAGATTGCCACGATGTCATGTTTCCTCCATGTTACTTCCATATGTTTTAATATTATATTACAAGATGGTATGGGAAGCACTTTGCATGTTGGCCTCATCTCATAGTTTTCTTTCAGTAAATAGTTTTTCCTACATGCCGTGACCCAGGTTTGAAACGGGGTTGCTGCGGCCACAACACAGAGTACTAACAACTATATGATCACGGCAGATGCGACTCCTGAAGTGAAATCGCGTACCTGTCAACTTACCGTAATTACTCGAATATAACACGCATATTTTTGCTATATAATTAATTCCAATAGTTGGGGGTGCGTGTTATAATCAATAACTAAAATAAATTACAAATTTTCGATCGAAAAAAGCATTGTCAAACTCACTTTGACGCACGGACATTGTGCAATTTCCAACTTTGAATTCAAAATACACGCATATTAAAGATCGTCAAGCCTCACAAACATCACAATCCTGCATTAATAAGCTGGAAAGTAGAATACTACATTGTAGTGTAGTACGTACTTGTATTTAGAAATATGTCCAGCGGGGGGCAGTACATTCCCTTGTTACATGTCATAGTCTTTTCCATTGTGCATATCTTCAAATCATTTATTTATTCAATTTGTATGTTCCTTTTCTTGTTTGAGAATGACAATAGATATTTGAATTAAAACATGGTATTGTCAATTGAAATGTAGTCAATGTTCAAGGAAGTCTAAAAGGTATTGCAACATAACATGTCTACATGATATGTTTGTCCACTCTGTGTATCATCTATTGCCCTAAAATTCAAACGCATAACTCCACCAACTGTAGACACTTGACACGCTCGTACCTGAAGATTTCTCTATCCGGTTTTGAACAAAACAATCGTGAAACGAAGAAAAAAAGGTAAGATTTCTGATTTTCGTCAGCGGGAAATTTAAGTGCGCACTATATTCGAGTACTGCGTTTTTCCAGATTTTTTTGGCCCAAAATTACCTGCGTGTTATTTTCGAGTGCGCGTTATATTCGAGTAATTACGGTATATGGTTTGCCCGTATTTTATACGTTTTTATGATCATTTCAAATTGTGTACGCCGTATAACTTTTGTACGTGAAAAAAAAACATTTGTAAAAATTAAGATTTTTTTGCAAAACCAATCTCGTTTTACCCATTTCAGCATCATACAGGGATGTGCCAATTTTTGTTTTGTGAGATTGCCAGGATGTCATGTTTCCTCCGTGTTACTTCCATATGTTTTAATCAGTGGCGGGCCGTCAGGGCCTTCAAGGCCTTCTCTGCTGGCCTAAGAAATATCTGAATCATATTATATTTTGTCCATCAATACTTATTATTCCAAATGGTCTGTTAGCTTCCTTTCATTGCTTTTCCCCCTGGTTGCACTGCTTCCAGATGTGTGTTTTCATATTGAAGCATTTAACCAATCACATTTCAGCCATTATTTGTTGCCAGATCAGATCTGCCTCAAAGCCTTCACAATCAGTTCTTGCGGGCTCTGCTGCATTAAACAAGACTGTTGCTTTTAACCAGGGGTCTCGAACTCAATTTACCTGGGGGCCGCTAGAGGCCGAGTCTGGGTGAGACTGGGCCGCATCAGGATTTCCACAAGAAAAGCACTGATAAAACTTTCCAACGTTATCAAATATCTTTATTTTTTAACAAAAAATAATGAATTAAATAAATTAACTTAAAGATGAATAAAAAATAAATCAATCAGTAATATAAAACCAAATAATACTAATGAGCATACAGTAGATATACACTGGCTGGCTAAGTAGAGAAAATGAATTATTTTTATTCCGTTTCAAATGTCTGTATTAACAGCTCTTTAACCTTTAACTTTCTGAACTTGAATGGAACATTGAACATGAAATATTCTGAACACGGCTTCTTTTGCCTACTCCTTGCTGCTAGAGACCTGGCAGCGCTTCTTCTCACATAGTCACATTTGGCTTGAGGGAGGAAGCAGTGGAGACCCTCAGTAGAGCTTGAAGATGCTCATCAGTAAGTCTGGACCTGTACTTGGACTTATTGAAGTTCAAGGTGGAGAAGAGCTTCTCACACAAGTATGTGCTCCCAAAAAGGCACATGGTCCGCTTGAACCTTCGGGAAAGTTCAGGGAAGCTGGGGGTCAAC
This sequence comes from Stigmatopora argus, assembly GCF_051989625.1. Lineage (NCBI taxonomy): Eukaryota > Metazoa > Chordata > Actinopteri > Syngnathiformes > Syngnathidae > Stigmatopora > Stigmatopora argus. The sequence goes on along the minus strand of NC_135405.1, from coordinate 3,851,779 downwards.
TCTCTCAAAAATTGCCCAAGCTTGTCTGCTTCTCCAATCACCTCCCTGAACTTGGCTTTGAGTGCAGAGTTGCACTGCAGGTCAATGAGCTCCATTTGAAGCTCAGGAGGGGCATCTTGCACATCAAAGGAGAAGGGGTCCGCAAAAATTTGAAATGTGTCTTTGTGTGTCTTGAAGTCTGCAAATCTGTGATCAAATTCCTCCTGTAGCTTCGAAATGGCCTCAACATACTTCTCACCATTGAATGGTGTGCCTACATCCACGAGAGCCTTGCATGCTGGGAAATGGCAAAGGTTTGTCTGAGAGAGCTGGGCTTTCCATAACACAAGTTTAGTGCAGAATGCTCTCACGTTGTCATAGGCAGCACTGACAAGTTGCCCCTGGCCTTGTAGCTTCTTGTTCAGTACATTAAGCTCATGTGTGATATCAACAAGAAAAGCCAAGTCCATGAGCCATTTGGGATCACTTAGCACAGGATCAATCAACTCACAAACGGCGTAGCTAGCTTTGACTGCTGCATTACTGTCTTTGGTAGCCTTCTTGAAGAGATCCTGTTGCCTCAGAAGACGTGTTTTAAGACTGGCAACCTGGTTGGCTCTCTCATCTCCCTGGTATTTTTCGTACTCCTCAGCATGTCTCATAGTACAATTACGTTTCAAATTGTATTCCTTGTGCACCGCAACTTTTTCAGTGTAAATGAGACACGTCGGGGTGCCCCTGTGTTCAACAAAGAAATATTGCACTCCCCACTTTTCTTGAAACTGTCTGTGCTCATCACCGACCTTTCTCTTCACGGCAGGCTTTGAAAGAGACATCTCTGGGGCTCTGTAATATGTTTTTCCACTTGGAATGAGTCTCGGGTTGATCTTTCACATTCAGTCGCGCGGGTTTGTGGCGCATGTGCACTTTCGCTCTCCGTTTCAATCGCGGAGATGGCTACAGACACTGACACAGGCTGGATCACGGATCATAGCGCCTCATTCAGTTCTATGCTGAGAGCAGCGGAGGAGTGTGCGCGCCGAGCGGAGTGATCGGCCTCACGGCTTCTCCTCCGCCCAGCTGATTGGAGGAATGAATGAGTGAGTGAGCGAGGCACTGGACAGCCCGGCCGATGTCCCGCCCTCCAGAGCCGTATACTTCACCGTGATTGGTTCATTCAGCTCCGAACCAAAGTTCCCTCTAATTTTTTGTTGGTCTGAGCAGAAAGACAACCTCCCTGAGCGCACTGAGTACCAGTGTGAGCGACATCATCGGTACTCGGATGATTCGCCTAAAGACGTTTCGCCGACGGACGTTTGACAGACGGGCAGGTCGCCGAATGGACGTTCCACCGAACGTTCATTCGGCCGAACGGAGGTTTCGCCGAAACGGGATTCGAACGCTCGCCCCGCCGGATCGTGTGTGTACAAGTTTTTCAACCTCGGCCCGTGGGCCATATACGGCCCGTTAGGATTTTTAATCCGGCCCGCCGCCGGTGTTGGTGTTGTCCAAATTATAGTAAAAATCAATGTTCGTCTACCATCAATGGCAGTCCGGGAATAAGCACTCTTGGGCAGGCAGATGTAGCAGAACCGAGCCGTAAAATGACAGCAATCGGGTCAAATCCATCCTAAAACAGCATTTAATGATTAAATACAAATACTGGATGATATCGCGATGGAGGCAAAAAAACGTCTATAGACGTCCATTCGCCAAACGGCTCAAAATGCTCTCAAATTCGGTCAAATCCAGCTGAAAACAGCGTTTAATGATTAAATACAAATACTAGTATTTGTATTTAATCATTAAACTAACAAATACTAGTACGACCTGTCCGTCTGTCAAACGTCCGTCGGCGAAACGTCTTTAGGCGAATCATCCGGTCACGAAATCATCATTGCTCGCTATCGGCACACCAGTATCACACCTGCCACAAGCAGGTGCATGTCAATGTTCCCTCTAATTTTTCATGTAAAACATGCTGTAAAACAAGAAAAACATGAGTGGACAGAGCTACTGCCACTGGCTGCCACTTAAACGGCGCCATCATGGGGAAAGGGGTAAAAAAAAAAAAAAAAAAAAAAAAAAAAAAAATCGATCTTTCATATTAAGACGGGGGCCGCAAATTATCGTCCCGCGGGCCGCAGTTGGCCCGCGGGCCGCTAGTTTGAGACCCCTGCTTTTAACCAATCAGATTTCGAGTTGGCAACCCCACAATGATTTTTCATAGACGTTAGCATTTTGCTGGCTGGGACATGTCATTGCTTTCACAAACTATGATTGGCTAGTAGGCGGGCCAAAGCAGTACCCGAGGCAGCCGAGATCGCAAACTCCACCCACTATGGCCGACAGAAGCAAAAACAAATGGATTCTGCTGGAAATATGACAGGAAAGGCTCGACTTTCATCATTAGCTTCGATGGCGATAGGAAAGAAGGAAGAAAGAAAGGAGGATGGGTATTGTGTAAAAAGGATTTTTGGTGAGTAAAATATGGCTATATTCCTAAATAATATTTCAATTGTGGGCCAAGTTCTGATATCTGAAAAGGTCCAGTGTTTGTATTTAAGCTCCAGTGTTTGTATTTAATCACAAAATGCTGCTAGGAAGTGGATTTTACCCCAGTTTAATTTTTGGCGTTTCACCATTGACGTCCATCGCTGTCTTTTCCCGGGAAAAATCACCCCGTTGTCCTGGTTGTAATGTCTCAAAAGCTCCAGTATTTGTATTCAATCAATAAATGATGCTAGGAAGTGGATTTTACCCCATTTTTGTGCATTAATTTATTGATTATTTTATATGTGTCGCAGCTGTAGTTGCAGTAGAGGTTTTATAGCCATAAAAAAGTTTTTGAGGGTTGAATTGATACGTTGAAGGCGCTACCAGAAAATGCACCGCCCGCCACTGGTTTTAATATTATATTACAAGATGGTATGGGAAGCACTTTACCCGTTGGCCTGTTGTACACTGTCATATCATAGTTTTCTTTCAGTTAATAGTTTTCATAAATGCCGTGACCCGGATTTGAACCGGGGTTTCTGCGGCCACAACGCAGAGTACTAACCACTATACGATCACAGCTGATGAGACTCTGGAAGTGAAATTGCGTACCTGTCAACGTATATGGTTTGCCCGTATTTTAAACGTTTTTAAGATCATTTCAAAGTGTACGCCGTATAACAACTTTTGTACGTGAAAAAATATTATTTTTTTAAATTAAGGTTTTTTTGCAAAACCGATCTCGCTTTAGCCATTTCGGCATCATACAGGGATGTGCCAATTTTTGTTTTGTGAGATTGCCATGATGTCATGTTTCCTCCGTGTTACTTCCATATGTTTTAATATTATATTACAAGATGGTATGGGAAGCACTTTGCACATCGGCCTGTTGAACAATGTCATATCATAGTTTCTTTCAGTAAATATTTTTTCCTAAATGCCGTGACCCGGATTTGAACCGGGGTTGCTGCGGCCACAACGCAGAGTACTAACCACTATACGATCACGGCTGATGAGACTGTTGAAGTGAAATTGCGTACCTGTCAACTTATATGGTTTGCCCGTATTTTATACGTTTTTATGATCATTTCAAATTGTGTACGCCGTATAACAACTTTTGTACGTGAAAAAATATATTTTTCTAAAATTAAGATTTTTTTGCAAAACTGATCTCATTTTACCCATTTCGGCATCATACAGGGATGTGCCAATTTTAGTTATGTGAGATTGCCAGGATGTCATGTTTCCTCCGTGTTACTTCCATATGTTTTAATATTATATTACAAGATGGTTTGGGAAGCACTTTGCACCTTGGCCTGTTGAACAATGTCATATCATAGTTTTCTTTCAGTAAATACATTTTCCTAATTGCCGTGACCCGGATTTGAACCGGGGTTGCTGCGGCCACAACGCAGAGTACTAACCACTATACGATCACGGCTGATATAACAATTGAAGTGAAATCGCGTACCTGTCAACTTAAATGGTTTGCCCGTATTTTATACGTTTTTATGATCATTTCAAATTGTGTACGCCGTAAAACAACTTTTGCACGTGATATATATATATTTTTTTTTTAATTAAGATTTTTTTGCAAAACCGATCTCGTTTTACCCATTTCGGCATCATACAGGGATGTGCCAATTTTTGTTTTGAGAGATTGCCAGGATGTCATGTTTCCTCCGTGTTACTTCCATATGTTTTAATATTATATTACAAGATGGTATGGAAAGCACTTTGAACGCTGGCCTGTTGAACAATGTCAAATCATAGTTTTCTTTCAGTAAAAAGTTTTTCCTAAATGCCGTGACCCGGATTTGAACTGGGGTTGCTGCGGCCACAACGCAGAGTACTAACCACTATACGATCACGGCTGCTGAGACTATGTAAGTGAAATTGCATAGCTGTCAACTTATATGGTTTGCCCATATTTTATACGTTTTTATGATCATTTCAAATTGTGTACGCCGTATAACATCTTGGGTACGTGAAAAAATATTTTTTTTAAAGTACAATTTTTTTGCAAAACCGATCTCGTTTTACCCATTTCGGCGTGATACGGCGATGTGCCGATTTGTTTTGTGAGATTGCCAGGATATAATGTTTCCTCCGTGTTACTTCCAAATGTTTTAATATTATATTACAAAATGGTATGGAAGAGCTGTCGGCGCTCACCAGGCCGGAAACGGAGTCAAGGGGTTATACTCTGCTTTGCTTTGTAGTTTGTGCTTTTTGCTTAGTTGTTCTGCGGCCTTTGCGACTCAGCCCCACCCATCGCGTGTTTTGGTTTCTTTCTATCTATTTATGTCTAAAATGCCTTTCCTGTATCTACATTCTCACCCTCTTGCTACTGTGACAATGAAATTTCCCGAATATGGGATGAATAAAGTTATCCAATCCAATATTTAAATAATAATAATAGATTATAGTCTTTTTATATCCCTGTAACTGTGATATTTATTAAATACACTCCTGGATAATTTTACTTGTATTTTTGTATAGGCGCAAAAACATGTAGTATGGTATGTAGTAATAATAGTAGTTTGCGGTTTTTCGATTATCGCAGCCCTGTCTGGTCTACATTATCTGCGAAAAACTAGGGATTAATGTTTATAGAAATGATTTAAAAAGCAATACATTAATCAAAAGTCCTTCATTGCTCCTGGAAGAAACTGAGAGGTTAGTTACAGAATCCTGAATTAAATTGATCAATATAATTATTTGTTTTGTAGACATTTTTGGCAATTGCTTTATAGGAACTCCCGGGGTTAATTGAATGTAGGCCTATTTTTGCTGTGACATCTGAATCAAGAATACATTTTTTAGAAGAGTTTCGATCTGGGGAACTGATATTCAAAGGTTATGCTGCATAGCCAGTGCAACCAAAAATAAGAGGAGTATAGCAGTGCCTCATTAAGTAGTGGGTTTTGCGCGCATTACATGAGAACTGATCCAGCATCATGCCTCTATTCAAAATATTTTTCAGTTTTTGACTCTTTGTTCCTTCCCACTTACATGTGTCATATCCGCCAAACGTCAGCTGACCCAATATGGACCCAATAGGGGCTTTTTATTTTATGGTGAATTGGCACTTAGGGTCTTATCACATGTGCATGTCAATGCATTTTTATACCAGTTTTCTCGCTATGTAAGCAACCAAGAACTCAGGGTAAGCACCACTTTAAACGTGACTTTGGTGTAGTAATTGTCCTAAGTTCATTTTAGCTTCCTTTAGTGTTTTGCTGATTGTGACAAATAAGTCACAATCCACCCGGAAAATAAATGCAATTCAATATACGAAATTCTGTGCAAATAAAGCAACAAATCATACATAGGGAAAGAAGGGAGGAGTTTCATCACTAGAAAAAAAAGAATGCGAAAAAGCATGATGAGACAGCAGCGAGACATGTAAGAGCAATAGAAGAAACGCACAACAGGAACACCATAAGTCAGCCATCACGACCACTGCAAAAGAGAAAATCCCATTATTGAGGGGAAAGTGCTGAGTCCTGAGCACCGAATAAAACAAACATCAGCACTGGATCAGGGAGGCCAATGAGATCCACAAGCTGGGACATCATCAACAGGGATGAGGGAGATTTCATGCTCTCTATCCTGGAGGAATGCCTGGAAAGCAGGGGGCGGGACTGTAAATTCTGACAGGTAAAAGTCACGCCTTTACAGAACATCAGTTGATAAAGACGTATCACACCAACACCAGTGACATTTTGATGAAGGCGGAAGTAACACGCCGAAACATGTTAGGAAAATGACCTAAAAACATCACTGTCTGTGAAAAAGGAACAAAAACAGCCAACATTGGTTTAGAACGACATGAGGCTTCTGAATAAATCTAACAGCCATTCCTTCGTTTCAGCACATCAACTTGGAGATATTCTCAAGAAAACTTCTGAGCCTGTCCACCTGCCCAAAATATTTAAAAACAGTCACCACACTCGCAACCTGCCAGTTGTTGGCAGGTCCATGTGTTAACTCACCTTCTGCTGTGTGGGTGCCAACGCTGCTTCCTCCTACCTGTTGTTTCTCCCACTAGAGCAGTGGTTCTTAACTTGGGTTCGATCGAACCCTAGGGGTTCGGTGAGTCGGTCTCAGGGGTTCGATGGACCCTCTGCCGCGGAGGTCAAGACACATCGACTCATCATGTCTATTCACGATAACATGCCCCGCTTGACCATAACTGGCTGTAGATGATCGTGTGACATTGCTTGGCCAATCAGTCCTGTGAGGAATTCCTATATCTAGAATTTGAAAAAACTCATATTTATTTTACACTAAAGTAGGGTTCGGTGAATGCGCATATGAAACTGTTGGGGTTTGGCGAATGCGCATATGAAACTGGTGGGGATCGGTAGCTCGAACAAGGTTACGACCCACTGCACTAGAAGTAGCCCTCAGGCACTGAATGTGTGTCCCTCTGGTGACACAAGGTTGTTCTGTCTCTGCTCTCTCCCTTTTATAATCACCTAGTCACCACAAGATTGCCTCCAGTTCATTGGAGAGTCTCACATTATTACCCAACCAACTTGCTCGATATTCCTGTTAGAGTAGAAATCAAGCTTATTCACGGCTAATTTGGCTAATCTAACTGTAGAAGTGAGAAACCACTCAAAAGAGGCGAGCCCCATTTATTCAAGTCACATGACAGAGGAAATCTCATTTGCATAGACGGATCGCATTACATTCAAGTCGTCAAAATGGGTGGTCTGAGCTTCAGACTACAGTCAGCCAAAATGTCTGCGCATTGCTAAACATAATGTAACTCAGGTTTACAGACAGCCCCCTCGTGTTGTAGAGATTCACTTGCCTGACTTCGGTGCGGGCAGGCACGGGCTCAACTCCCGCTGGTAGCGGTATGATTGGGTGTGCGGAACGTCGTTTGTCTCTCTGTGTGCCCTACGGCTGACTGGCGACCAGTCTAGGGTGTAGTCCACCTTTCGCCCGAAGACAGCTGTGTTAGGCTCCAGCAACCCCAACAACCCTTTCGTGGATGGCCGGTATGGAAGGTGAAAAAAAAGGTTTACAGACAAGACATAACATGATTAAGATAATTAGTCAAACACACTAGTAACTACAACAATTCTGAGCCTTGCTTCTCAGGCGCACAATTACACTTAATGTAGCTCAACCATCCGACAGATAGGATTTCTCCCTTGACCCAGATACTGTAAATCCACCGAGGCTTCTGACGGGGGTTTATTTACATTTGGTCACATGAGCGCTCTGCCACTCAAAAGACTACATCATCACAACACACCACATGCCTCACCCTCAAACCTGAGCTCCCATGCCTGTGCTGATGGTGCTGTTCCAACAACAAAGCACTCATTTGCGCCTGTCAGCAACTCTGCCTATCGCCATCACATGGTTGAATACTTGCTCCCTAAATAACAAATCACTATTCCTTCCCCAATACCATTAATGACGACAACCTGGTCTTTCTGTGCCAAGCTAAAATATATAAAATAAATACTACTTTCTTCTGCATCCAGAAAACTCGCTCCCCTGGTCTTGGTGGTGATTTGGCTGTGATGACCCATCAATAGAGCACCTTCTTTGACCACAATGCTTTATCACTGGGCCCTAACGACCCAAGATTCAGCTCCTCTACTGTCCTGAGGTCCTAATAGTCTACAACCATTCATTGATGTGTCAACACAATGCTTTTATTGGTGCGTTCAAGACTCAGCTCTTTCACCAGCAGCATCCTCATTTTAGCTTACAGGTCAACAGAGAGGGCCATCTAAGGCATCCAATGAGCCCAAGAAACAACAAGACATGATGTCAGTGACCGAAAAAGTGACGTTCTTAGTTAGGCTAAAGGAGTAGCACGCCATTGCAGCATAAATGAATCTACCTTGCGTGATACGACGAAAGAAGAAGTGAACATTCGGAAAACAGCAACAATATCCTTTTACTATAATGAGGGATTTTAAGCCGTAGATAAGGCTGTGAAGCTGGGATGACGAGAGAACGTCAACACACTGCTCGATAGCCAAAAACAACACCCCCCGCAATTGATGAAGACCTCGTTTTGTTGCAAGTGATGGACCTCGTCAAAATGATCCCATCGGGGAGTGAGGAAGAAGAGGCCGCGGACAACGACGAGGATGACGATGAAAAACGTGGTCCGCCTTTAAGACATCTACAGGAGATCTTAAATATGGCACGCAGTTTGCGACAACGGGTCCAGGAGATTAATGATATGGTCGGAGCCATTGAATTTGGCATTTGTCTTGACAGTGACATGTACTTGTACAAAAGCATCTTTGTTAAAGAAATGAAATGGCGGCCGCCATGTTTGTTGTGTGCCGAAAACCTCTCTCAGAGAGAAGCTCCTTCTGTTTCCTTTTTTTTAATAGCTTCTATTTAGCCTGCGATCGGCTGGCCACCGATTCAGGGTGTCTCCCGCCTCTGGCCCGGAGTCAGCTGGGATAGGCTACAGCACCCCCCGTGACCCTAATGAGGATAAAACGATTCAGAAAATGAGATGAGAGAGATTCCATGAAGATGCGATACATTACAGTCTTTTCATATGTTTATTACTGTAATAAATACACTTATTGATAATTGTACTTGTGTACACTTGTATTTTTATAAAGGTGCAAAACCATGTTGCATGGTAATAATAATGGGTGTGACCCTACTTTGCGCTTTGTCGATTTCAAAGCCATGTCTGGTCTACATTACGAGGGATTACTGTATGTCCCAATTAATATGGATAGAGATTAATAGTGTTGGTAATTAGTCCTTGGTGCAGGTTAATTTACAAAAACAAGCTATAAAAAGTGATTCGTCAGCTATCAGGCCAGTTGGCGTAAAGCTTGGAAAAAGTTGTGAAAAAAATGTCAATCTTCCGTTTAATACACAAAACATCAAACTGAACCTTGTAAGCATTTTTTTCTGGGTCAAGATGAATAATTACTGTCTCAAAGGTGCTGCTGACTGGCCCAGTTAATTGGTCCACTGAAAAAACTATTTGGGAAAGGTTGGTATCGACAAAACCTCTTTCCTTCCATCCTGAGCGTAATATATTAAAAAAAAACAAGACCACTGTATTAAAAGGTGCAGTCTCAGTTTCTTAGCGTTGTTGTATTTTGACCTCTACAACGTCGCGTGCTCGGTTTCTGTTCTGGAGGGTTTTTGGAAGACAGACGTAGTCACGAAAGACAGACTGAGGCTCTCAGGGTCAGTTCTTACAAATCCAGCGTGTCTTTTTTGAAAGACCAACACCTTCTGGATAGTTTTGCTTCCGTTGCCTTTTTAAAAACGTGTTTTTAGCGTGTGTCCGTATGTTTAAGATGGTGTATGTTTTGCCATGCCTGGCTGCGCCTTTAAATGCGGTGCATCCTGTGTGTGTCAAATACAGAAATAGCACTCGTTACTGACACTGTGCCTTTAAATGCGGTGCGCCATATAGTCGTGAGAATACGCTATATATTTTTGTAAATAGGGGTGACCCTACTTCACGTTTTTTTGGTAATCGCGGCCATATTAACCGCGATAATCGAGGGATTACTGTACAATATTCTCTACTCTTAAATATTGTTTTTTCCCTCCCATTAAAAAAAATTAAGTATGTGTAGTGTGCAGCGTGTGGCTTTGTAACAGTGTCAAGAATGAGGAATATTGCAGTATAGCAGCTGCAGAGCATAAAGTGTGATCCTCCAAGTGTATGCAAGAAACAAAATAGTGCCACATTCCCACTCTTCATTGTTAGGCAGGGTGGCATTTTGTATGTGTTAATCTAGCCCTTAAAGCAACATTTTTGATTCCACAGTTTCATCAGCAGAGTGTATTCTGATTGAGGGAATAGAAGTTCTCCCGTTGCCATGGCAACCCCTGGATCATTCCCCTTAGTGGTATAACAGGGGTATCAAGCTAATGTTCATCCCAGGCTATGTCAGCATTATGGTTGCAGTAATTGAGCCAATTATGAGGGAACATGCACCTTCTCATCATTGTGTTTATTAAGCATTTTCATTTAATAAATCAACAATTATAACACAATATCAGCTAATATTCTGGAAGGAAAAACAATTGTATTGAAAGTCAGATAAAGTAGGCATTTTCCAGATTTAGATGCAAGCAGTTTGTGTTTAATTCCCATGATGATAGATGACTGAATGTTTTCTGTCTCTCTATGTTCCCTGTAATGGGTGAGCAGTTTAGAGTGTAAAACCCTATTGGGTTGAGAGATGAACATCACAAAATAATACCTGATAACATATACCCTGCTGATTTGAGTATTCATAATTGTCATCATCCGTTTACAGAATCCGGACATATTCTTGACCGTGCTGTTGCGTTGTCATCAATAGGAATATTTACAGCGACCTACTTAGCATTGTTTTCATTTTTCCTTTCTGTGATATAGTGGAGAAGCTTTCATCACAGAGTTTAAATATTGCAAATTGTAGATGTTCCTACCACAATATTATTGCCTTTATACCACTTTAAACCACCATTTTTTTTAAAGATTACAGAAATCACTTTATTTGAAATTGGATTAATGTAATCCCTCTTCAAGTGATTTGTCACATTCCAAAACTGCAAAGCTACTTTATGACAAGAAATATAAGATTATAATAATAATCTGGGAGTCACCTGAATGAGAGACATCTTACTTAAAATGCCTAAAAAATGACGTGTGAATTAGATTTACGTTGGTAGTTTTAAATCACCGTAGTCAATACCCTTCCTAAAAAAGTGAAAAAATAAAATAAAAGATTCATATTGATGCTATATCGGAGTTTACAAAAGAGTCAGACTCTTCATCCCTATCTGATCTATCACCACTATCAAGGGCAAATAAGCTTCAAATCTTGGAGGCTACTCAATGTCTTCTTTTTTAGCTCAAAAGGACTATCACATTTCAATGACACCTTTGGTGACAAGGTTACATTTGTTTGTCTCATCCACTGGATCATAGGGACGATACTGCAGTCACATTGCCACGGATTGTCGTGCAGGTGCAACTTCTTCAGCGCTAAAAGAGGTTTAAAACAGAGGAATGTGTATTTTATTGACAACACTAATGCACAGGGGTCATATCTACAAATGCAGTAGAGCGGCTCTTACATGGAATTCGGGCCAACATATTTCCATCCACTGCCTTCAGGCGATTTCCGCTAAGAGCCAGCTGAGAAAGCCTAACCAAATCCTTGAACACATCAGATGGCAACTGCTCCAAATTGTTGTTTCTCAAATACAGTTCCTGTTGCAAAAATTAGCACATTATTATTATTATTCTTAGTCTTATAATTTGACAGTTGTCTGGTGTTAAATTGAAGTTTCCTTAATTATGTCATGACGACAAAAAAATTAACAACCAGTTTAAGATTGAACATTACAGATCTTCGGGTAATTAATGGTCAGCTTTCTTCAATTCTTGTAGCATGCACACAGCCTTTAGCTTAAAGTTTGAGCTAATACTCCTGTCATTTACAATCCCGCAAGCTACGTGTTCACGAAACGGCAACAAAGTTGTCATCCATTTTGCCTCCAACACTTTCATGTGTTGTCTGTTTTACACTCATTTGTGTTATCTTTCTCAATTGTCTCCATAAAATTGTTTATATGTACAGTCATACCTCGATACGAGTGCCCCGACAAACGAGCAATTTTAGATACGAGTAAAATTTAAGGCAAATATTTATCTTGAGATACGAGACAAATTTTGATATATGAGCATACCGCGGACGTGAGAGGCTTCTCATAAGATCATCATAGGCACTGTCTTTCCCATTGCAACTCCCTCATGTAATGTCTCTACGAGCACTGGGCGGAGCGTTGCATATTTTCAATGTTTTTTTAGTCAGTGCGAATGGCGGAGCGATCGCTAATACGAGAGGAGTACATACTACAGTGGTACCTCGTCATACGACCGCTCATCATACAAAATGCTCGTCTTACGGGGGAAATTTCGATCGAATAATTCGCCCGTGATGCGGTCAAAATTTCGTTATGCGACCAAGCCAGGTGGCCATGGCATTTTTTTTTTGCATATCTTTCGTGTACGTATAACAATATTTACGAGCACCGGATGAGCTATTCAGACCAGGAAACGCACAACGCCCATGCGCGGGGAAAAGAGGGCTTTCTGGGTAATGAAGTATACTCGTGCTCGCAACAGCATCCCCGGTAGCAACTCTATCATAGGCGCCGTTCGAGGGGATGCGAACACAGATGCTACAAGCTAAAAGGAGCCGCTAGCCAGCGCCCCTGAAGCTCCCATGAGCAGCGGGGCGATCGCTGATAAAAGACTCTGCTCGTTGGCTGCTCATAAGAACATCGGGGGCACTGGCTCGCAACAGCATCCCCGGTAGCAACTCTATCATAGTCGCCGTTCGAGGGGATGCGAACACAGATGCTACAAGCTAAAATGAGCCGCTAGCCAGCGCCCCCGAAGCTCCCATGAGCAGCGGTGCGATCGCTGATAAGACTGCTGCTCGTTGGCAAGTGGTCGTGCGTTCTCCGATTGTGAGGACATTTGTGTGCATCATTTTCGGAATATTTTGAAGGGAATAGTACGACAGCAAACAGCTCATCGATAGCGAACGTGAGGGTGGAGTGTTTGTTCTGTTTACGAGTGCGTTGTGTGGAAGAAAAAAAAAAACGAAGCCCCTCTCCCCTCGGCGAAATCCGCCCAATTTTAGTTAGATTAAACACTTTATTTCTATTAAACCACTCGTTATTTATTACTTTGTCAATATATGGCGAATTATAAGAAATAAAACATTTTTTTCAATCCAATATCCTGTTTTTGGTGTTTTTTCAGAGAGTTGGAACGAATTAATTTGTTTCCCATTCATTTCAATGGGAAACTTTACCTCGAGTTACGAGAATCTTGTCATACGAGCTCAGTCCCGGAACGGATTAAGCTCGTATGTCGAGGTACCACTGTACTTCTCGTTGGCAAGTGGTCGGGCATTATCCTGTTGTGAGGACATTTGTGTGCATCATTTTGGGAATATTTTGAAGGGATGACAAAAACAAACAACCCTAAATTGCATCTGAAAGTCAGGTTGGAGGCGGGGCAAATAAAGGCAACCCGGGAGAAGAAAATTATCAAAATTTAAAACAAAATTAGAATTAAGTTTAGTGTAAGGTTAGATTAAACTTATTTTTGAGTGTGTCTGAATCCTAATCCAAGTTCATTTAAATTTGTTTATGTTATGTTACGAGCATGTTGGCGTGCAAAAGTCACCCCCCTTCTCTCTCTCCCCTCCGCGAAATCTGTCTAATTATAGTACTATTAAACACATTTCAGTACTATTAAACCACTAGTTATTTGTTACTTTGTCAATAGGTGGTGAATTAGAACAAATAAAAATGTTTTTCCAATCCAATATCCTGTTTTTTTGTGTTTTTTTCAGATGGTTGGAAAGAATTAATTTGTTTTTCATTTATTCCTATGGGAAACGTCCATTTCAGTTACGAGTAAATCGACATACGAGCTCAGTCCCGGATTGAATTAAGCTCGTATCTCGAGGTACCACTGTATTGTGGTACAAGAGGGACCTTAAATATCTTACAAGAAAGGAAAGCCTTGAGGCAGTGTCGGTGGCGTTCGTAATTGGTGACAACCATGCTTCGACAGTATTAAACAAAATCACAAAAATTATTAATTTCAGAATGAGTCTTTCACAAATGCTTTTCATACGTCTGTGCATAGAACATTTGGAAAACTATTTTTACCTGCAATGCACCCAGTCCAATGAACATTGTGTTCCTGAGTGTAGACAGAAGATTGCTGTCCAGAACCAACATCTCAAGAGAGCTCAATGGTTTGAATGCTCCCGCAGCTAGAATCTTCAGACTGGATTGAGGGAAAATATTATTTTTTAGTTACCTCATTAATAACATTTCAACTAATATTATACAATGAACTACAACTGTCTTAGTTTATATTTTACAACAGTCCAAAGTCCACTGGATTATTATAATATTTTACTATGGGGTTTTTGGTACTCCGGTTTCCTCACACATTCCAAAAACTTGTATGGTAGGCTGGTTGAACACTCTAAATTGCCCCTAGGTATGAGTGTGAGTGTAAATGGTTGTCCGTCTCCTTGTGCCCTGCGATCGGCTGTCCACCGCCTCCGGCCCAAAGTCAGCTGGGAGGGCATATAATTATTTATAACAGAATAAGCCACAGGCGGGCGCCCGGCGGATTGAGCGGTTAGATCGTTGGCCTCACAGCTCTGGGGTCCTGGGTTCAAATCCAGGTCGGTCCATCTGTGTACAGTTTGAATGTTCTCCCCGGGCCCCCGGTACTCTAGTTTACTACCACATTCCAAAAACATGCATGGTAGGCTAATTGGACACTATAAATTGCCTCCAGGTAAGAGTGTGAGAGTGAATGGTTGTCGGTCTACCCATGCCCTGCAATTGGCTGGCCACCGATTCAGGGTGTCCCCCACCTCTGGTCCGAAGTCAGCTGGGATAGGCTCCAGAAAAAAAAGAATAAGCCACTTGATAGTGTAGTGCAGGGGTCACCAAACTACGGCCCGCGGGCCGGATACGGCCCGCCGGCACATTTGGACCGGCCCTCTGAACAATACCAGAGACTCTATCGGATTTTTTTTTTTTTTTTTTTTTTTGATTTTTTTTTTTTTTTTTTTTTTGGGGGGGATGCGGCCCGCTGGCACATTTGGACCGGCCCTCTGAACAATACCAGAGACGCTATCGGATTTTTTTTCCTATTTGGCCTTGAAGACTGGGACATTTTAATCTTGTGTTTGGTTCATTGCACTGCTGAGCCCACAAATCATCCCAGTGAAGCGGGGCTTCACATTGCTTCTTTGGTGACACGCGCGGGGAGAGTGTTTCCCTTTGATGCATGCGGGCACGTCCACCGTTGCATGCACGAGCAGTGTTACCGAGACATCTGGACGATCGCAGGTGAGGGCGGAGCCCTGGGACCATCGCGGACTATTCAAGCATATTAAAACTGCAACCTGTTTGAGAACGGAATAATGGCGAAAAAGTTAGGTGAGAGAAAAATTGATTCAGAATGCAGGATATTTAACCTGGAGTGGACAAACGATTATTTTTTTGTTCAATGCAAAGAAAAGGCTGTTTGTCTCATTTGTCAAGAGACGGTGGCGGTATTCAAAGAATACAATCTTTGCCGACACTATGAATCCCGTCACAAAGACAAGTACGATAGATTGCAAGGCCAAATACGAGCAGACAAACTCTCAAAGCGAAAAAGTGGACTACTATCTCAGCAGAACGAGGCATCCGTTCGGGCCAGCTTTTGGGTTGCTAAATTGATACCAAGCAGCGGTAAGCCTTTCACTGACGGAGAGTTTGTTAAGAAATGTATGGATACTGTCGCGGAGGAGGTGTGTCCCGAAAAGAAAGATGCATTTAATGCCGTAAGTCTGTCGGTGAGTACAATGACCAGACGCGTTGAAGAAATCGGGAGTAATGTATATGCCCAGCTGCAGCAGAAGACGAAATAATTTGACTTTTTTTCATTAGCACTGGATGAAAGCACGGACGTGCAAGACACAGCGCAACTGCTCATTTTTATTCGTGGAGTTAGCGCAAACTTTGAGATTTGCGAGGATCTGGCAGCCCTCCAAAGTCTCAAAGGGACTACAACGGGAGAGGATATTTTTGACAAAGTGTGCCAAACCATGGAGAAGTTGGACCTGGACTGGTCAAAGCTAGCTAGCATCACGACTGACGGGGCTCCTAGCATGGTGGCCGAAACTCGCGGTCTAATAATGGGACGCATGAACCGGGAGTTGGAAAAAAGGGGTCTCACCGCCCCGCTACGAGTCCACTGCCAAATTCACCACAAAGCACTGTGCTGCAAAATGTTGACGTGGGATTCTGTAAAGACGGTTGTGGTGTCGTGCATAAACTTCAGAGCAAAGGGAGAAGATTGTGCATGGCACAACAGAAAGTTAATGTTCCATGGCTTTTTCTGTTACAAACTGACACCGGCCCCCCATCAGAGAAGGGAAAAGTTATGTGGCCCTCACAAGAAAAAGTTTGGGGACCCCTGGTGTAGTGGTTTAAGTATGGCGGGATCGATTCCCTCTCAGTAATATTGTGATTGTGATTGTGAATGGTTGCCTGTCTCTGTGTGTGCCCTAAAGCTGACTAACCAGTTGAGGGTATATTCCAATTTTTGCCCAAAGTTAGCTGGAATAGGCTCTTGCACCCTGCGACCCTGACCAGGATAAGCGATATTGAAAATTAATGAAAAATAGAATGAATGCAAATAAGGTTTGCTAAAAAATAATTATAATGAAAATAATATGCACTGTAAAAACAAACAAATTCATGGTAAAAAATAAATAAAAGCTGCTGTTGGCAGCTGTTTCTCCCGAACCTGAGTGGGTTTTCTCCAGGTGCTTTAAATTCCTCCCTTATCACATTTAAATTGCCAACACTTGTTGAATACTCTAAATTGATTCTAGGTATGAATGTGAGCTTGAATTGTGTCTGGGTCCTTCTGCCCTGCGATTGGCTGGCAACCAATTCAGGCTGTCCCGCGACTGTTGACCATGGTTGGCTGGGATAGGCTCCAACACCCTTGGCGACCCTTGTGAGGATTAGCGGTCCAGAAAAAGGAATGAATGAAAACTGGCGGCTGACATTTCAAAAATTTCAGTTAATGAACAGAAAAGCCATAAAGCCTTTACCATTAAATTGACAACAAACTACTGTAAAAAGAATGACATTTTAACACTTTTTACAATAAACTAATGTCTAAAGTATGTATTGTCCATTTGTAGGTGTTTTATCTATGTGTCCTTCTTGTTCTCAACACTAACTGGGGTTGAACCTGCACTTTCATTGTGGCCTCTTCTTGCTTTATCAACCAGCACACACTTTTCATTTTTCATGGAATAAGCTTTTCCAAACATCTTACTCTACTACACATCTTAAACTAAAATAAATAAAATCGAATCTATTGTTAAGGAAACAGTGTAGGTTACCGTTTTTATCAGTGGCGGTCCGTGCATTTTCTAGTAGCGCCTTCTATCGGAATCAATCCAACCCTCAAAAACTATTTTATGGCTATAAAACCTCTACTGCAGCTACAGCAGCGACACATAAAAAATCATCAATGATAACCTCGTACAATTGAAATATTATTAGGAATATAGCCATATTTTACACACCAAAAATCCTTTTTAACTGTACACAATATCCAATCCTCCTTTCTTTCCTCCTTCTTTTCTATCGCCATCGAAGCTAATGCTGAAAATCGAGCCTGTCCTTTCGTATTTCTGGCATGCGGTTTTATTCGATTTAGTGCTGAAACAGTTCGTTCCCGGTTGCGACAGGCTTGCTTGCTTTGGAGGTGTCCGACCTTTCTTAATGATGTACAGCTTTTTTTTCCTCTAGTCTTTCTTGAAAATGGCTTTAAATCAACACAACAATATATTTGCTTGTGCAGCTCGCTCCAGATACAGTTTGGTAGCTCTGGCTAATCCACTCTATGACTAGCCAATCATGCCTACGAGAAGGCAATGACGTATCCCTACGCCTGCGAGAAGGCCTTGGTGTCACCAAATCAAATTCTGATTGGTTGAAGCAAAGTCTTATCGATGCTTGTTTAATGCAGCAGAGCCTGCAGAACTGATTGTGAAGGCCTTGAGGCAGATTTCTGACCCCGGCAACAAATAATGGCTGAAATTTGATTAGTTAAATGCTTCAATATGAAAACACACATCTGGAAGCAGTGCAACCAGGGGGAAAAGCAATGAAAGGAAGCTAACAGTCAATTTGGAATTATTTAATAAGTATTGATGGACAAAATATAATATATGATTCAGATATTTCTTAGGCCAGCAGAGAAGGCCTTGAAGGCCCTGACGGCCCGCCACTGGTTTTTATGTGTATTACGTATATAAAGCCCACATAATTGACATTTTTTTTTTTTTGTTAATTAATGTGTTTATTATTAAATTGGGTGGGATTTTCTTATGCCTACTACCTGTTGTTGTCTAGGTTGAGGAACATGAGCTGTCTAAGTCCAGTGAAGGCCTTTGGAGAGATTTTCTGGATGTGATTCAGCGAAAGATCTAGGACTTTGAGAGCAATTAAAGGTTTGAAGGTGTTGGGTAGAAGTGTTGTGAGGGCGTTTTCAGGAAGATCCAGCTCCGACAGGTTCCTCATGCCTATAAACATATTTGACTTGAGTGTACCGATCTCGTTCTGTCCCAACATGAGAAAGCGAAGGTTTAAGAGATCCTACAAACAGGAAGCAATGATGTTAAAAAATGATCACAATTAGTTTTCCACAATTTTGGAACACGTTAATTATCTGTACCTTGAATCCCCTTGGTGGAAGGCTTTTGATGTGATTGCTATAAAGACTGAGGAGTGCCAGTGTCTTTGCACCAGAGAAAGCACGCTGATGTATGGACTTTATATCATTATGTTCCAAATTTAAGCTTTCAATTTGTGGAACTATTTCCAAAATGTTGGCCTGCAGGTCTGTGATGGCGTTCTCACCTTTTAAACACGAGGAATTTGGATTATCACATTAATTATTACATAACCAAAACACCACGGATTAAGAGATACACGGATTGAGACTTGCAATGTGCATACCAAATTTGAGGACCCAAGCATCTGAGGGCAGTTTGGTAGGAAAAATGCGAAGGCCTCTTTTATGACAGTTGACCTCCATCTTTTCCTTGCCGGATTTCTTGGTGCACTTACAGTCATTCGGACAGACCTGTGCATCAGTCTGAACCATCCAAATCATCAGTAACACCAGGCACTTGATGTATTTCATTTCTTCTGTAAAACAAAGGGCAGAGAAATCCGTCAATTTGTCTTTTCGTTGGCCTCTGTATGGTTATGCACGTGTTAGTCCATGGCAACACAATGAGTTTGATTTATTTGATAAGGGACAGCACATATTAATGAACATATCTATATTCATGTTAATGAACATATGTAAATATGTAAGATTGTAGCCGAGGGCTAATTTCCATTTTTAGTCCCTTGTGTAGATACAAGATAAACGATTACACTAGACACGCATACACAAACACGTAGCACAATCTTTTAGACAGCGTCATGATCGCAATTTTGTTCGTCTAACAGCCAGGCTTTAAGATGATTGTCGAAGAGGTTCAGAGACGGGAGTTCACGTATATTGGTTGGCATTGAGTATGTGCGGCGTGGACAGAGAAGGTGATTTGGCTGAAAGCACTCTATTTGAAGGGAAGTACACAGTCACCTCTAGTGCCAGCTCTTGTTGAGGTGTTGGATTTTTTTAATACAAAATTTGCAGTGGGCCAGGGGCTTTCCTCAATGTCTATCCTACATTATATTTCAGTCATACTTACAGTGTACAGTAATACCTCAACATACGAGTGACCCGACATACGAGCAATTTGAGATACGAGTAAAATTTAGAGCAAATATTTATCTTGAGATACGAGACAAATTTTGATATAGGAGCATACAGCGGACGCGAAAGGCTGCTCATAAGAACATCATGGGCACTGTCTCCCTCACCCCCGCAACTCCCTTGTGTAACGTCTCTACGAGCACTGGGCGAAGTGTTGCATTTTTTCAGTGTTTTTTTCCTGTTAGTCAGTGCGAATGGCTTAGCATGTTCGCTAATACGAGAGGAGTACTACTTCCCGGGCAAGTTAACAAGTGGTTGTGTGTTATCCTATTGTGAGGACATTTGTGTGCATCATTTTGGGAATATTTTGAAGGGAAGACAAAAGCTAACAACCCTCGATAGGTTGCATCTAAAAGTCAGGTAGGAGGCGGGGCAAATAGAGCCAACCCGGGAGAAGAAAGGTATCAAAATTTAACACAAAATTAGAATTAAGTTTAGTGTAAGGTTAGATTAAACCTATTTTTGAGTGTGTCTGCATCGTAATCCAAGTTCATCTAAATTGTTTTATGTTATGTTACGAGCGTGTTGCCGTGCAAAAAGTCTTTCTCTCTGTCCCTCTCTCTCCCTTCCACGAAATGCGTAGAAATGTGTACTATTAAACACATTTTAGTACTATTAAACTAATAGTTATTTGTTACTTTGTTAATAGATGCCGAATTAGAACAAATAAAAATGATTTTCCAATCCAATATCCTGTTTTTCGTGTTTTTTCAGAGGGTTGGAACGAATTAATTTGTTTTTAGTTCATTTCTATGGGAAACGTTCATTTGAGTTACAAGTAAATCGACATACCAGCTCAGTCCTGGAACGCATTAAGCTCGTATCTCGAGGTACCACCGTACTGGATTTTGTTTTCCCATTAAGTTAAATGTGGAGTTTAAAATCAAACAAACAAACAAAGGTTTATGTTGCCAGCATAAGGTGTATATCTAGTTGGTCATGACACAGGACATATTTTTGGAGTCTTTACTTGTTTCAAAATAACAAATTGGGAACATGTGGATTTTTCTTTTGTGTAATAAAACAGTACATTTTATCCAGAGACTGCAAGTACAAGATCCATTCCTACATATTTTATATTCTTTTTTTCAAGTTCATATGACGATTTTCAAACAGCACTCATTATGAATTTATTTGCTTCCGTTCTAAACGACAAAGGCAGGTTTTCTGGTATTATTAACAGAACGCAAGTGTTTTACCATTTTTGAGAGCTTTTTCTATAAAAGCAGTTGTCTGTTCGAGTTTCAAAAAGATATAAAAGCATGACAATCCATTGTGTTGAATAAATTAGCTTAACTATTGCAATAAATATACATTGAAAGTTGTGTGAATGTTTGTTTTCAAAATTATTAGGTACCATACATCAGGTGGATAATTTTGTTCTACCTCGATCATCATCAATAATTTAAAAAAATGTCCTTAGCTTTCCCTCTTTGCAAATAATAACAATCCTGAATTGATCTGATAATAACTTTTGAAAGGTGAAGTATGTATTACTTCTCATCCAAAGGTTTCTTTTGAATCATAATTGCTTGATATTACAATTCGGTAAACTGCAACTCAAAATAAAATCATTTTTACAACAGATTTATCTGTAAAACTGATGCTGGAATAAAATGAGAATTGAGAATAATACAATTTTTATCCCCAACTCACATAAAATATTTTTCCTTTCTGTCGTTTTAATAGTACACACAATTTTAAACAAAGCTAAGCGGTTGTATTGTTTTTAATAGTCATGCATTTCTGAAATGGCATAAGAAAATTATAACAAATAAGCAACAAAATTAGTCTTCATTTAACTTATGGGGAGTTGGCAAATAGATTTGACTTTTGGTTGTAATTGTGAGGTATTCCAATTTTTTTCTTCTCCTTTGGCCTGAACAGAAAAAAAATGTTTGACACAATAGTCACTGTAGCCTGTTATTTTTTATTCATTTTCTCATGAATGAGCTGCCTTTTCTGCCTTTATATTCCTTTCACCATGTGTCGTTTAACAGCTCTCAAGTGGTTAAAAATGATTAAAACAAACAACAACATTTACTTTTCTGCTTTAATTCTAACCAATACAAGCATTTTCTGTTGCACACCATTTTCAAAACCTAAGTTACTTTTGCCATCAGAATCATTTCCAAATAAATTAAAGAAAAAAATATTGCTACTTTCAAAAGCTCACCTTGTCAAAAGTGTTTGTTAAATATTGTTGTTTGTATTGATTTGAGCACTGAAAAATTGACTCTAGCAATATTATTAAATTGCTGTCATGCCTGGTTTTAGAAATCAACATATGGTGGGGAAACATAATAGATGCTACTCTATCCAACTCCTTTTCAAGTAAGACGCCATGCTTTGTATTCATGTTGATATTCTTCACTGCCAGCTAAGTATTTTAAATCCATCTGTAACTGTAGATAGTCACTGAGTACTATAATTAAATTAGATTAGATAACCTTTTTCATCCCGTATTCAGGAAATTTCACTGTCAAAGTAGCAAAAGGGGGAGAATACAGACACAGGAAAATACATTTTACACATAAATAAATAGGTAATAAATAAATAAGTATGAATAAGTATAAATAACTAATTATTTTAAATCCATCTGTAACTGTAGATAGTCACTGAGTATACTAGTATTAGATTAGATTAGATAACTTTATTCATCCAGTATTCGGGAAATTTCACTGTCACACGAGCACAGGGTGAGAATACAGACACAGGAGAAGACATTCTAGACCTAAATAAATAGGTAATAAATAAATAAATAAGAATGAATAAGTATAAATAACTAATTATTTTAAATCCATCTGTAACTGTAGATAGTCACTGAGTACTAGTGTAATAGAATTATTCAATTAGATTAAAAACAATATATTAACAGTAAGCTTGGACATTAATACAGGTATTTACACACTACAAACACAAATATTATATTACAGCAACATCGAATGGGGATTTTTATATTTGTTGCACCTACCTGAGCAAAATGTCACAAATGTCTCTCCACTTTCTAGATAGCTCAAAGCAAAAATGTTTGTGTTGGAAAATAACCCAAATTAAAAATTATACAAGTTATTTCCTTGCAAAAGAAATTTCAGGTTGTGAAAGCACCAGATGAAGATTGCTGAATGCACTGCACCCAATATGTTCAGAAAGTGAAGATATACGTACATAGATGTAGCTCAATGTCATTCCTGACATTCCTGAAAAACACACATTGACACATAACATACGTTTGCTACAGTGAACATGTTTGAGAACACACCAACTTCAGCAAACAGTGATAAATCAGCGTGAAGGTCAGCTGTATCGCAGAACACAGAGAAACCTGACAGATCCAGAATATGGCACCATTCCATGTGTATTTAATATTTACTACTTTTTGGGGGGTTTTGACCTGGTATTTTGACTCAATACAAATGTTTGAAAATGAGGGCAATTGTAGACTAGGAAACGAGAATCTCACCGATGCATGGTAGTTTTTTTAAAGAGGGAAAGTTGGATAATGACAATGTGTGGTAATTTTTGGGAAGATATTTCTAGGTTTGCAAATTTATTCAAACTGGGTGAGGAGCAGTGTTTAACATCGTTTTATCACATTTGGTAGGTTTAGGAAATAGTATCTCAACCACTTTGCTTTAAATACATTTCACTTGAAACCTAGAGCCGTGAATTAGAACAATTCATTAAACAAATGTGTGTGATAACTTTAAAAAAAGCTTGAAAATTTTTGAACATTTGACATTCATTTGACTTGGAAAATTTCCTGTCAATAAAATGGAAACTCGTAGAAAAATATGAATACAGTAATTCATGCAAAAAAGTGAAACTCAAATATGTTTTCAATTGATTCTTTACAAAGGCTGATTGTTATATTTAAAATTTTAAAAATATTTTTGATGATTTCTCATCCATTCATTCCTGTCAGAGTGCACCCTAGACTGGTCGCCAGTCAGTTGTAGGGCACCCAGAGAGACAAACGACCATGCACACTCACAATCATACCGTCAACAGCAGCAATTGAGCCCGCATCTGCTCGCACCAAAGTCAGGCGAGTGAACCTCTACACCACGAGGCGGCCCTGATTTCTCCTCCAATATTTGCGAATTCTTTAGGTGGTTACTTTTGGATTTATGTTAGAGGTAAAATAGCCCCATCAACTTCGCCAAAATAGACATCATGAAAACTGTGTGATAACCTTAGCCTGGAAAGGATTGTCAGGCTTCACCAGGAGTGGCCCAAGTTCCGACTCGATGGATTGTGAGCTACCAAATATGGACACATTACTTACACAATACTGATTTTGTTATATATCTGCACATATCCGATCGAAATCCCTTGAATCAAAGCATGACATTTTTTCAAATCAAATCAAATCAAAAGCCTTTATTGTCAATATACAACAGGTACGTATAACTAAATTAGTTTGTTAAAAAAAATTAGAATCCCGGCAAATATCATATTGCTGTGGAAATGATACCGCATATCATATTGTCATGAAATGGGTTGTTTACACTCCTACTTTTACATGATATTGAAATTAAATGATATATACCTGTATTGGGGCGAGCCGTTGAAGCGAGTAGTTAGCGCGCCGGGCTCACAGCTATGGGGTCCTGGGTTCAAATCCAGGTCACATCCACCTGTGTGGAGTTTGCATATTCTCCCCGGGCCTGCGTGGGTTTCCTCCGGGTACTCCTGTTTCCTCCCACATTCCAAAAACATGCATGGTAGGCTGATTGGACACTCTAAATTGCCCCTAGGTATGGGTGTGAGTGTGCATGGTTGTCCGTCTCCTTTTGCCCTACGATCGGCTGACCACCGATTCTGGGTGTCCCCCCAGAGACACCTGGGATATGCTCCAGTACCCCCTGCGACCCTAATGAGGATAAAGCGGTTCAGAAATTTAGATGAGATGAGATACCTGTATTGTGATGTAATATACATTTGGTAGTTTAGAATGTATTCAGAAGTGTGTCTTGTTTTCAACCTCCTCGCATTAACAGCTATCTTAATTTTTTAATGTTATTTTTAATTGAAAGAGGCGTGTCATATACGCCAGTGTTTGCCAACCTGTGTGTCGTGAGAAATGGTCAGTTGTGCCGCGGGAAATTGCAAGAAGTCATACAATGTAATATTCAGAGAGAAAAAATAATATGGATATAACGAGATTAAAATTGAACTATTACAAGGTTAAAAACAAAATATGATGAACGTTAAATTATAGATTATACTATTTCAAGATTCAAATTGTGAAACAGTCATTTTGTTGCTTATGTTTCTCTAACATGAACCGGAAGTTGTGTGGTTTCTAAGCATCAAGTTTTGGCGATGTAAAGTCTGTGTGAGCACATTTTTTTTGCGTAATATTAGGCGATTTAAGTAATATTTGGAGAAAAGTCATAAATTGATGTGATTAAAAACATTACTTATTTTTGCATCACTCGAACGGGGTACTCGGACGATTCGCCGAAAGACGTTTCACCGACGGACGTTTGGCCGACAGATAGTTCGCCGAAACGGGATTCGCGCGCACGCCCCGCCCCCGGATCGTGTGTGTACAAGTTTTTCAACCTCGGCCCGCGGCCCATATACGGCCGGTTACAGATAACATTCATTTAGGAATAACAAGGGCTTGTACTGCCCCACGCTGGACATATTTCTAAATAAAAGTACGTACTACAATGTGCTGCCAATTTTTTATATTTTTTGTTTTATCCTTGCGTTTAGAGTAGTAGCCATTTGGAGATCACGCAGAACAGTACGTGACAGAAGAAATAGAGAAAATAAAGTAGTAGTAACAGTAAATACTACTGAAATGAAATTGTAAATCCAGAAATCCTACTCCAGAAACTTACACCAGCATAGAAAACGTTGAGATTAATTTTTGAATTAAGGTTCACATCAAATCATTTTGAATATATATTTCCTAAAATAATGGGAAATTATTTAAAATTAAACTAGAAGTAAAAGTGAATTCCTTGGCATTTTCAGGTATTGTTCTCTAAGCCCTCCAGTCTGTCCAAGGCACTTAGAATTTCACATAGGTCTTCTATGTTGTTTTTTCTCAGTGTCAGACATCAATCCCCAGCTTTGATAAATTACATTGCGTGTCCAAATGGCTACTACTTTAAACGCAAGGATAAAATAAAAAATGTAAAAAATTGGCAGCACATTGTAGTACGTACTTGTATTTAGAAATATGTCAAGCGGGGGGTAGTACATGCCCTTGTCATTCCTAAATGAATGTTATGCCTTTGTTATTCCTAAATGAATGTTATCTGTAACGGGCCGTATATGGCCCGCGGGCCGAGGTTGAAAAACATGTACACACACGATCCCGGGGCGGGGCGAGCGCACGAATCCCGTTTTGGCGAAACGTCCGTTCGGCGAACTGTCCGTCGGCCAAACGTCCGTCGGCGAATCGTCCGGTCACGCTCGAACGGGAAGATGTTCAGGGTCTGCAGACATCAATTTTTGGTGACTTTAGGTCAGTGTTAAAAATTACATTTTTGTAATCATTTTGGAGGTTTATGTGATTCCAGCTGATAAAAGTTTGATGACAATATTGATTAATATAGGCAACATAGTTTTAAATTAAAAGATTTTCTGATGGTGGTGTCGCTTGAGATTTTTTTCAATGCAAAAAGTGTGCCACAGCTCAAAAAAAGGTTGGGAATCACTGATATACGCCACTGAACGGGAGTTTGAACATCATTCATTATGGGAACACACATTGTTGCCATGTAGATTTAACTGCATGTGGAATTGGGTCAGGATAGTAATTCCCTGTGAGAGGGGAACACAGAGATGCTGCCAAAACATGTCACCCTCGATTACACAGGAATGAAAAGGACTGAGGCTTCTGACGATGGAAAAGGGATGTTGGGATATGCCAGCAAGAACAGTGGTCTATAACGCAAATTTTGTCATGGAAACAGATTGCAATTTATTGAAATGTTGCAGAGAACTGCACAGATGATTAAAGTGAAGGAGGAACATTGATTGGAAGAATTCGTCACAAGGAATGTCAAAAAGGCAAATATACATGATGGGTTGGAGGTTAACGGGGAGATATACATATATGGCAGAGTTGGGATTTATGATACATGTTTTGGGAGAAAGAGGCAGCAGATAAACAGCTGTGCTGACTAGGCTGATTCTTTTTTCATAAAAAGATGAATGATCCTTTTCAAATCTGTCTTGCATGCACACACATTCATACTGTGTTGACAAGCCATCTGGAGGAGGCTCATTAGCCAGTGTTTACACAGATAGGGAATGAGAGTGGAGTTGATAGGAAGAAAAATGAACTGAGCTTACCACGTATCCGTTTGCCCTATATTCAGGATTCACTTATTCCCGTTAATATTTTTTTCTCAACTTCCCGCTCATGCAACACTTGTAACTGTACATATAGTTAGTTAGGAGACATCATGGCTACTGATATGCAGGGGTTGCTGTGTCCCGTAGTTCCAGAGAACCCCCCCCCCAAGACTCCCCAGGGAACCCAGTAGAACACCACTCTAAATTGCCCCTAGGTATGAGTGTGACCGTGAATTGGTTTGGATTGGATAACTTTATTCATCCTGTATTCGGGAAATTTCATTGTCACAGTAGCAAGAGGATGAGAATGAAGATACAGGAAAAGACATTTTAGACATAAATAGATAGGTAATAAATAAGTTAATTAATAAATCAATAAATAAATCAATACATCAATAAATAAATATATAAATAAATAAGCGTGTTGCTGAAATCTATATACATATATACGTCATACACACATGTACATACATATGTATAAATATACATATACATACATACTGTTACGTCCACGTGAGACGTTTTCGGCGAGGTTGGAAGGATTAGGACCCAGTCGCGGGGAAGCAGGTGGGGACGAGGCAATTTGTGCTCATAACAACAACTTTAATAACTTAGAAGGGACCTTACAAAACAACAAGGACTTGTGAAACGAAACCGTAACCAAACCGGAACATGGAGAACAAGTGACATCGAGGAGAAAGGTAGCGTGGCTGCATGGCTATGGAATATACGCAGGAATTTACGCAGGGACTTTCGCAGACGATCCGACAATGAATACCAAACTCAGTGGTGTTTAAATACACAAATCAGGAAGTAGTTATGAATCACGCAGAGCTGCGCGAACACAAGGGCAGGGCAGGAGAGACAAAACGAGAGTGGGAATAACAGCAGAGCTGCTCCTGACACATACACATAGATGTACATGTATACATGGTTATTCGTCTTCTTGTGCTCTGCAATTGGACGGACACCATTTCAGCCCTAAGTCAGCTGATCTCCAGCACCCCCCATGATCCTTGTGAGGATGAATCAGTTGAGAAAATGAATACTCTAGCAGTGAGTAATGGAAGGGAAACAGGTTGAGTGCTGTTTATTTTAATTCCTGCGGGAAGAAATATCGCTGGTAAAGTCATGTCTATTTTGGTGCAATTTATTGTTGAAAGCTGTACATTCAAAGTAGACTCTTCCTTTTTCAAACTTGCTGAATGTAGTCTTCAGGGACACTGCGACAAGGTCAGGATTACTAGGAGAGCTGAAAGAGACAGATAAAGTCGGCAATTGACAGCTCAGCATCCTTTTTTTTCTTATGGCTAAAATAGTCCGAACATATCTCAAAGCAACTTGAAAGAGAAAATACAAATATATATGTAGCTGAACCTTTCATGCCATTGGAAAACACCCTCACAGCTAAAAAAAAATCTAAATTTATTATTTGCTTTGCTTATATACTATTTCTTGGAAAAATAATGGGTTG
Source organism: Stigmatopora argus (assembly GCF_051989625.1). Taxonomy (NCBI): domain Eukaryota; kingdom Metazoa; phylum Chordata; class Actinopteri; order Syngnathiformes; family Syngnathidae; genus Stigmatopora; species Stigmatopora argus. The sequence continues at coordinate 3,823,091 of NC_135405.1, read as the reverse complement.
ACATGCCAAGAAAAGCAAAATGATCTTTGTGTTGTGTAACCAAGTTGTTAGGTTTATCATTATTATAAATTTGCTTGAAATATAATCATTATATATATGTGCTTGCAATGAAGCTTATTGACATTAATAAAAGGCATTTTAATACATCTCTTGCAAGAGAAATGCTCGCTCCAAAGTTAACCAAAACAACTTTGGAGGTCACTCCCCTTTTGCACCTGGACTTCTCGAGACAATGGTTCACATCAAGAGAACGGCAAATTGTTTTGGGAAGCATCAAGATGGTTCACATCGAACTGTGGATTGTTTTGGGAAGCATCGGCTTCTGAAGATGGTTCACAACAAGCGCTCTTGGGAACTGTGGATTGTTTTGGGAAGCATCGGCTTCTCAAGATGGTTTACATCAAAACTCTCTTGGGAAGATTCGACAGACCTACAATTGTTTTGAGAACTGAGATAAATTGTTATGAGACTCTAAAAATGTTTAGACGTCTGTGGGGCATGGTGTTAAATCTTATGAATAAATTAGCAAGAGAGGCATCGAGTCATCAGAATGATCTTGACCAGAGACGTTTGTGGATCGATTCTCTTCTTGCAAGAAATAAAGGATATGAGTTCAGATGCCCCTTTTATTGAAAGGTGAATTTGGGAATACCTTTTGGTGAACCTATCACAAGTAGTTTTTTGGAGTAGGTTGTAAATCTGGGGTATTTGTTACGGTCGTGGGCGGAGCGCCCCGAAGCAGGCAAACGCACAAGCCAGACATGAAGTTTTTCTGTTTATAATGAATGTCCGTTGTGAAGGGCCAGGCGAAGGTACAAGAGGAGAAGCGTAGAGGAATCGTCTTGCATAGCGTGGAGATCGATAGCTGATCCGGCGATCCGGCGATCCGGCGATCCGGCGATCCGGCGATCCGGCGATCCGGCGATCCGGCGATCCGGCGATCCGGCGATCCGGCGATCCGGCGATCCGGCGATCCGGCGATCCGGCGATCCGGCGATCCGGCAATCCGGCGATCCAGTGACATGGTCAAGCTCTGGTTGGCTCAAATAGTCCTTGATCCCCGATGAGCTGCACCTGCTATTGCTTAACCCATCAGTTGATGGACCTGTGATTGGTTGACAGGAGCAACCACCCACCTGTCTGGCCCTGGGCCTGACATTATCTTTTTAAATGAGCAATTTTCTTTTGCACTTAAGTACATTTTCTTGTCATTATTTAAAGAATTCCATTTTTGAGCCTCACAGTTTTGGGGTTGTGGGTTCGATCCCAAGTCGGTGTTCACTGTGTAGAGTTTGTATGTTCTACCCGGGCTTGCGCCAGGAAATCCGGTTTCCTCCCACATCCCAAAAATATGCTCAGCAGGCTGGTTGAAAACTCTCAATTGCCAACTGTGCCGCGGAACACTGCTGTGCCGTGAGCGATGGTCAGGTGGACGCCAGGCAGCTGTAGGGCACACAGAGAGACAGACGACCATTCGCACTCACAATCATCCCACCACCAGTGGAAATCGAGCCTGTGCTTGCCAACACCAAGGTCAGGCGAGTGAACCGCTACTCCACCAGGTAGCTTATTACAAGATTTAAATTAGATTACATTCTCTCTCTCTCATTTTCTGAACCACTTTATCCTCATTAGGGTCGCGGGAGGTGCTGGGGCCTATCCCAGCTGACTCCGGGCCAGAGGCAGGGGACACCTTGAATCGTTGGCCGGCCAATCGCAGGGCACAAGGAGACAAAGGACAACCATGCACACGCACACCCATACCCAGGGGCAATTTAGAGTGTCCAATCAGCCTATGATGCATGTTTTTGGAATGTGGGAGCAAACCGGAGTACCCGGAGGAAACCCACGCAGGCCCGAAGAGAATATGCAAACTCCACACAGGTGGACGTGACCTGGATTTGAACCCAGGACCCGAGAGCTGTGAGGCCGACGCAATAACCGCACACGACACCGGGCTGCTATCTTACATTAGATTAAACTATTATTCATCCCGTAGTCGTACTACTTTGTTGCAGTGGCAAGGTAAAAGTCTCATCTCATCTCATTTTCTGAACCGCTATATCCTCACTAGAGTCGCGGGGGTGCTGGAGCCTATCCCCGCTGATTTCGGGCCAGAGGCGGGCAACACCCTGAATCGGTGGCCAGCCAATCGCAGGGCACAAGGAGACAAACAACTATTCACGCTCACACTCATACCTAGGGGCAATTCAGAGTGTCCAACCAGCCAACTATGCATGTCTTTGGAATGTGGGAGGAAACCAGAGTACCTGGAGAAAACTCACGCAGTCCTGGGGAGAACATGCAAACTCCACACAGGTGGGCCAACCTGGATTTGAACCCAGGACCCCAGAGCTGTGAGCCCGATGTGCTAACCGAATGTACGGCATTAAAATGAAAAAATAAACAAACAGAAAAACATGTGTTGACGGATTTTGGAAGAAATGACAAGCTGTCGGGCATGGCACTTATTTTATGGAGTTGATCTCAGGTCTTTCAGTAAAGTTTTTAAATACGAATATGATTCAAACAAGATTTTATGAACAGTCGTGCTGGCACAGAAAATGGTTTTGCACTTGCTGTACCCATGAGTGTTAAAGACACAAACTCGCCCAAATAGTTTTGTCCATATAAATAATTTAGGTTTAACAGAGAAGTCGTGTCTCACCGCTGATACTGTGTATAGCTCTGAGCCTGCAAGGGACACTCCCATCGTACGATTTTGAACGAAATCGTGGCAGTAACAATCTGATTTTATTACTGTTATCTAGCAACACCTGCTGGTGGACAACGAATATGGATTAATCATACTGATTTCAAATATACCAGCTCAGGCCAGCAACACATGGACAAGCACCCCTCCCCAAAACATATAAATAAGATGGTGATAATACCTCATTTCACCTTTTTTAATATTATTCAGTCTATATTTCATCAAGATTTTTGAGAGGGAAGCACATAGTGTAATTATTAATTCATTATTTCATGTATTTTTCTTCTATGCAGTCGCAAATAATAAATTAATTATTTAAGAATAGACCCGGTGAATTGATTGTTTAGCACCTTGGCCTCACAGCTCTGGGGTCCTGAGTTCAAATCCAGGTCGATCCACCTGTGTGGAGTTTGCATGTTCTCCCAGGGCCTGTGTGGGTTTTCTCTGGGTATCCCGGTTTCCTCCCACATTTTAAAGACAAGCATGGTAGGCTGATTGGACACTCTAAATTGCCCCTAAGTGTGAGTGTGAGAGTGAATGGTTGTCTGTTTCCCCGTGCCCTGCGATTGGCTGGCCACTGATTCAGGGTGTCCCCCACCTCTGGCCCAAAGTCAGCTGGGATAGGCTCCAGCACCCCCCGCGACCCTAGTGAGGATAAAGCGGAAAATTAATAATTATGAATAGATTTCTGGATGAGGCAGGCTACGCTGTTTTGGCAATCATTTTATTTTTCTTAACTTCAATCGTCCAATCGCCAACTTTTCTTTGATCTGCTTGTATTCTTAAAATACAATCGAAAAAAAGAACTTTAATTTTTATGACGTAAAATGTTATAAATAATTCGTTTCACAAATGTGTGCTCAGTGACGGGTTTAAAACTGGTAGTACAGAAGAGTAACTTTATTCCGCAGTTTATTTTGAAAATCATTAGCGGAAGCCTGCAGCTTTTTTTCCGGTGTTTACCCCAAATAACGCTAATGATGTAGTTTCATTTTAGTTTAAATCGCTAACTTTTGTAATCGCTAGTTTGCAGTCATACTTGTTATGTTAATAACCACATAAATATTCAATATTATTTTAAGAAAAAGCGGAGTTTACGACTATGGTTGGTCATGTGACATTTGCCTTCCCTTCTAGCTCCAGGAAAGGGCGCTGTTTTCCACTTCCGTGTACCGACTGCCTGTACGACAGGGTGCCCAGTTATAAGTGCTTATCTGGTTCGCCTTCTGTTTGAATTACCACGGCGGAACTCGTCACGTCGGTCGCTGCCAGAACTGCGTGGGCTCATTTTAAAAGTTGAGTATCGTACACGTTTTGTTCGTTTTGAAGCATTACAAACTTAGTCCAAAGTCGGCCAACAGCATGGTAACCTAGCGCGAAAGATACCACAACTGTCGTCAGCGATTTTTAGCGCAGCTGATTTTTGGTTCAGACATAAATGGTAATGTGTTGTTTTTTTCCTGCCTGTCGAACGGCTATCTGTAGCCTTGACATAATTAAGTACAATTCAGTTGTGAATATCACATAAGTTGCATTCGCTTGGTAAACAAAGACAATGCAAATAACATTTACTTTCTTATGAATTCTCGATGTGATCCAAGTGTATTTCTTTTATTTGATGATCAAATATTGAATTATAATATCAGTGGAACTTACCAATTTCTCATCACCTGAGTAGATTTTGACTTAAAATATGTTTTCACAGTATGAGTTTACAAGAGATCTTTCAGAACATGAAGCTTGCCCGGGAATATGCTTTACTCGGGAACTACAACTCAGCCAGTGTTCTCTATCATGGTCTGCTAGAACAAATCAAGAAACATGTATACACCACACGGGATACCAATCTTCAACAGAGATGGCAGAAGGTAAATAACATGGAAATTAGATCTCTCATCTCATTTTCTGAACTGCTTTATCCACACTAGAATAGCGGGGGGTGCTGGAGCCTATCCCAGTTGACTTTGGGCCAGAGGCAGGGGGACACCCTGATTTGGTGGCCGGCCAATCGCAGGACACAAGGAGACAAACAACCATTCACGCTCACACTCATACCTACGGGCAATTTAGAGTGTCCAATCTGCCTACCATGCATGTCTTTGGAATGTGGGAGGAAACCGGAGTGCCCGGAGAAAACCCAAGAACATGCAAACTCCACACAGTTGGACAAAAAAATGCCCAAAAAACAACGGACCTCCTCATATCCAATCTTTTTTAATTATGAATTTCTTTCTCCAGTTGTGGCAAGAAGTTAGCGAGGAGAGCAGCCATGTTCAAGACCTCCTGTCAACACTGGAAAGTTTTCAGCTGGATGCTGTGCCTGTTAAACCAATTCATCTAAATGATTGTGATATAAGGCCTATGCCCATTGAAATAAGGTAGGATGTTACGGCCTCCATCTTTGTTTTAAAACATTTTTAATACTATCAAAAGACTCTGTTCCATACACTTAGAATCAGTTTCCACACCCACAGTTTTAGAATGATGTTGAATGTGTTCTCCGTGCATGTATGATGTGGTCCTTTTATCCAGGTTCGCCGGTCCCGGTTTAGAACCAAAAGACAGTTGTTGCACTATAAAAGAAAAATCTCTTTTGGAAAAATAGGTTAGATGAGAAGAGAAACTTTCAGTTATACGCATAGCACAGCAAATGTGAATACAATTATGTACAGGTATACAGAAGCAGTAGTATGCCTTTAAGGAAAAATTACGGAAAACTGACGGTCAGTTTCAAAAGAAAGGATGACAAATTTTACCTATCTAACCAATGTTTGGGTGTTATTTTTGTTAAATGATTGTAAACCAAAGTGAAAATATGACGAACATAAAAACTCATCAAAGCGCGGTGCAGTTGCGTAGTTCATGCAACCAACTTCAAGCGGAAATGATTAAGCGGAAGCACTGCAATGTGCACTGAAGAAGGTATGGATATTTTGAATCTGCAGGGTGTAATGCTTAAATCTACCACAAGAGAGCAGCAAGTTAACATATTTCTGGTCAGGCATAGTCATCGATAATCCTTGCAAATGGTCAAAGCTTGAGTTTACACACTTATAGAAGGTAAAGAAATTCAATCGCCCGTCTATTAGGATCCGACAGCCATTTCTGGCCACCATAAAAAAAATCAACTCTCTACATTGCACGGTTTGGACAAACGTAGCGGGAGAGTCTTAACATACACACACAGCCATCCATAAATCACGCTTTATAAGGATTATAGTTAAACATGCACACACAGACACACCAGAACCAACACAAATTCAACCCCTTAACCCTCTGTTGCCTCGCCATGATACAAATAAAGTTGAATTAAACCTTCAATAACATACATCAACATAAGTTGTTAAGAATCCTCAATGTATTTCTTAATAAATATATTAATACAAATAAGGGTAGAATAGATCATTTTGACTTTTACACTGTGTGTGAGAGAGAATTAATAAACGTTTATGAAGTTCGGGGCTTGCATTATTAAAATGCTTACACTTGCTGCAAATGAATATTGGCTTCAAATATTGGTTATTGGTCTCCTTTAACTACTAAGTATAGGTACCGAAAAAAAACATCGGTCAATCACTAATATCTACAAATTCAATGATCTCACAAGTCTTGTAGCTAAAACATTTATGTCCATTGTGTCTATTTTTAATAACCCAGCTTTAGTTTCTCTTTACCGAATTAAGAATCACTATCTGGTGGGATAGTTTTGTATGCCTTTGTCTAAAAAAATTATACAGGTACTACCGTGGACAATTTGATACAACTAGATGTGTAATTGCTTTAAAAAGCACATCTACATCCTGTAATATAATAAAAAGATAATATAATCATGCTTCAAACCTTACAGCTATGGAATAAATGAGTGCACTAGTAGAATAAATATTTTGACACTTGTCTTCAGGCATTCTCCAGGTCCTGTCAGGCGGCCTACAGCCTTGTGTAAAGACAGTAAACCAGTCAACAACCGCCTCAGTGCGGCTGTGAAAGCCCATCAGAGGCATTCACCCAGGTCGACCAATGGGGACAGGCACAAGCCCACCAAGGCCAAAACAAAAGACACGAAGGAACCTGGTGGGAAAACAAAGGAAGATAAGGTGAGGTTTCTTCGGCCCGAGAAAGTAAATCATGAGTGCCGACTTTCTGTTTTACGATCAAATGAAGATTATAGATGTATATTATATTTCCTGATTTTCCCCTTTTTAAATCAATAATTGCATTTTTTAATCTTTTTTTTTCTTTTTAGGTTTTTATTTCAAAAAGCATTTTGGTAAATCCAGAAATAAATATATACAAATATTTTCAGTTTTTCACTTTAATATTGAACATAATTAAAAATATATTTAATTTCTTCTGAAATGAAAAACAAATGATTAAAAGACGTTTTACCTTACTAGAAAAAAAGCTCATATAAACTTTTTTTTAGATATATAAAAAACTGAATATTTAGGGCTTTTTCATCCAGTTCTTTAAATCTGATTTTAAAAATAAATAAATAAAAGAATAAATCTCAGTATTATATCTAAAATGATCCGGCCCACATGTAATCGAGTTGACGTTAATGCGGCCCGCGAACCAACCCGTGTTTGACACCCTTGATTTATATTTTTGCCATAATTACACTAGCCTTAATTACAAGACTGCCTTACAATTTTGCTAGTAGTAGTTTATTATTCCTTGCATTCTGCTTCTGACAGGGTATGGTATTGAGCACCCTAGATGATTAAAGTCTGTTTTGTTTGTTTGTCAGGTCAAAGGAGATGGCCAGGATAAAGAAGGGAAAAAGTTTGATGGGACAGGATATGACAAAGACCTTGTGGAATCCCTGGAGAGAGATATCATATCTCAGAATCCTAACATTAAATGGTATGTGTTCATCTGTATTTGACTTGGTTCCTTGATGAATGCACGTTTTAAGCTTTTGTCGAACTATTTTAGATAGTTATAGTTTTCATATTCAGCCTTATGTATATTGTATATAGTCGTAATGCCGTCACAAATAAATGTACCTGTTCACATTAATGCTGTATTGGAAATAATATGCTAAAACAAGGTTAGCAATGTAAAATTACAATGGGTATACAGTTGTTCTCCTAAAATATGAGTGTGCGTGCATGTATGCCAACAGCTACATAAAATATAATATTGTTTTCACGTATCACCTGATCACCCAGTACAAACGATCATGTATGGATAAATCATAAACGTGTTGTATTATTATTGTTATCTCATGATATACCATCATATTTCCCAGTACCGACGATCATTAATGACTAACACCCATCGATTGTAATACCAATTTCATGGATTTTTGCTATGCTACGAGTCGACTGGAGAAAATAAAAGGTTGAAAACAACACATTAACGCAACTCAAACAAATATTGTAGAAGTTCAGACATGTTTGTCTTCCTCAATGCAGTGTGACCAAAGAGAGGATAAGTTGTAGTATTCCTGAAAGCAAGCTTCTCCAGAAATCAGCAGTTAGTGATTTTGAGGCATGGATCGATAATTAGAGGCGGTCCAGCGGATCAGTGGTTAGCACGCCCGCCTCACAGCTCTGGGGTCCTGGGTTCAAATCCAGGTCGGTCCACCTGTGTGGAGTTTGCATGTTCTCCCCGCGCCTGCGTGGGTTCCCTCTGGGTACTCCGGTTTCCTCCCACCTTCCAATAACGTGCATGGTAGGCTGATTAGGCGCTCTAAATTGCCCCTAGGTATGGGTGTGAGTTTGCATGGTTGTCCGTCTCCTTGTGCCCCGCGAACGGCTGGCCACCGATTCAGGGTGTCCCCTGCCTCTGTCCCGATGTCAGCTGGGATGGGCTCCAGAACCCCACTCACATGGTGCCATGTGGCCACATAATGCTCCGCATGGTGCATTTGTGGTGCCCAACGGCGTCCTTACTACTATAAAGAGTTGTGAAGTGGGCAATGTAGCGTGGATTTTGCTGAAAGGAGTCTAACTAGTGAGTACAGTAATCCCTCGAATTTCGCGGATAATGTAGACCAGACATTGCTGCGATAATTGAAAAACCACAAAGTAGCATCACCCCTATTATTACTACAATGCTACGTTTTCGCAACTATATTAAATATTACCGTTATAAGCATATGTTAATACTGTAATAAATTAATGTAAATAAAATCTATATTTAAATAAATGTAAATACTTTAAATACTGTTTTCTCACAGCAAAAATAGTTCCTCTTCACTTGATATAAATAAAAAAAAAACAGGTTAATGGGTGTTAGGTTCATCCAATTGTAGGTTTATCCTTAGGTTTTTCCAATTCAGCTTTCAATAAAAAAGGCATCTGTAGTCACATCACATTTAATTCTTGCAAGAAGAGAATACATCCGGACCGCTCGGCCGACCAAGATTATTCTAACGAGTGGCATTATGTCCTGCCCATTTAAGGCCTCAAACCAAAACAATTACAAGGTTATCGACTCAATCCAATTGCGTAAGCAAGAAACAAAACAATTCTATAATCAAGCAAACCTAGCGTCAAACTAGCGTCACAAATTAAAACAATATGCTTGATAGCCATCCGCTGACCCAACAACAATTTAAGCGTCCTTCACAGATCTTCATTGCGAACTTGCATCTGGGGAAAGGGTTGAGGCGTATCTTCCAGTAATCAGTCCTCGGAGCAAGGACTCAGTGTATTGTTTTATGTCTTTGCGAACTCGTATCTCTCGCTGGACCCAGCTGTCCTGGAGAGCGACCTTGGCGTAAGCGTTTGTCTTCGTTGAAAGCGATCAACACATATATATATATATTGTTTAATATAGTTACACATTTAGGATGAGCATTACTATTCCTAATAAGCAAATATATTGATTAATATAGTAAGCATGTATATTATAAGGCTTTATATTCATTGCAAACACATTTATAATAATGATTACTCCAACAATGGGAGTTTTAGTCCAAGTCCATTATACTTGTATAATGACAATAAAGCCATTGAATTCAATTCAAGTCCGCCTGCACAGTCCAGTAAGGAAGCCCCCTTTCAGCGAGGTACAGCTTCGGGATGAAACAGTTTAAGAACCGGTCGTGTGTGAGGGCTTTCGTGATGCAGGCTTTCCTGTTGCTTATCCAGTAGATGGGCATCAAGGCTTTGTTCCTCATTCTTAAAGCATGAGGACGCTCAAATTTGTAGATTAAGGCTGGTTTTACCATTAAGCCAGTAGCATTCTCACACATGATGAGCGTCAGACGATCCTTGTGAACCTTGAACCCGGGCACTTCCAGTTCATCTTTGAATAAGAATGTCCGGCAAGGCATCCTCTTCCAAAAAAAAGGCCAGTCTCATCCATGTTGAAAACTTGGAGGGAACTCTTCTTTGACGTACCGTTTCGCTGCCTCTTGATATGCTGAGGAGGCTTTCTCACACAGCTAAACACTTTGTAGACCATACCTCTTCTTAAACTTTTTAAACCAGTCCTTGCTTGCAATATAACTACGAGGCTAAGTGGTGGCAATTCAAAATCGAAACAGTGCTGGAATAGGCTCTGCGTAGTCTTTCTGTGCGCGATGCGAAATGTGATCCGAAGAAAAGACGTGCTTCTCGGCTGTTTGTATTGTTCGGCGCGTCATTCTTCTTCGGCGGTGAATATTGCTTCTTCTGCGCTGAGTGCCACCCATTTCAGCGCCACAGAAGTGGTGCCCTGACTTCCGCCATTTTTCATTTCCTGTCTTCCGCTTTTATATACTTAATATAACACATCACGATGTACTGAAGTCACGACTGTTGAAGCCACGAAATGGTAGAAGATCACAGTATATCTTGCAGAAAATGAAGTCTATGACAAGAATTGCCACATTTCCTTGTTATATTTTCATGTAAAGCCTCATTTTATGTTCATAATTTGTAAAGATTACCATATCTTTGAACAATAATACGTCAGCATTTTGTTACATTAAACATTCTTAAATTGAAGCATTCCTAAGTAGAGGTACCACTGTACATCTCTCCACCCCTCCAAGCACAACCATACTACTACTAAATATTGATTGAAGCTTAATTATCCTTGATTTTATAGCAGTGTTAGTGCAAAGATACTGTATATGTAACAGCATGCCTAATAATAAAAAAAATGTACTCCAGATGGTGAAGCTAAATTTAAACTAGAGGGTGATCTCATTTACTCAGGGATGACATTGCGGACCTTGGTGATGCCAAAAAACTCCTGAAAGAAGCAGTTGTGTTGCCAATGTGGATGCCAGCTTTTTTCAAAGGCATACGGAGACCATGGAAGGTACTTATTGAGATTAAAATGTGCGTGTATGGCATGACTTAATTCATAAACTCTTGGTTTCAGGGAGTGCTCATGGTGGGTCCTCCTGGAACTGGAAAAACACTTTTAGCAAAAGCTGTTGCCACTGAATGCAGGACTACTTTCTTCAATGTATCCTCATCAACGCTGACCTCGAAATACAGAGGAGAATCTGAGAAATTAGTGCGGCTGCTTTTTGAGATGGTAAGACTATTATTTTGTATTCAGGATCATATATTTGAGGTATAATAGAAAAATTGGCTACACTGTAATTGTCTGCATTTGTGCTAACATTGTAGAAGATTCCCTTTATGGGCTTAGATAACAGACTTTTTAACTAGTCAAAATGTTCACCAGGGATCAATCATTGTCAGCTGTAAATGATGAATTGACCTCGATCATGACATTATCCTTGTACAGGCCCGCTTTTATGCTCCCACTACAATCTTCATCGATGAAATTGACTCCATTTGCAGTCGAAGAGGTACATCAGAGGAACATGAGGCCAGTCGAAGAGTCAAGGCAGAACTGCTGGTGCAGATGGATGGTAAATCACTAAGATTCTCATAACAGTTACACATACAGAAGTTTTGAAGAGGTTTTCATTCTGTTTTGGCATGATGGTAAAATACTGTTTATGTCATCGGGTACGTAAAAAAGGTCAGTAGAAGCACAATTCTGTTTGTTTTGGTAGGTGTTGGTGGAGCATCAGAAACCGATGACCCATCAAAGATGGTGATGGTCCTGGCTGCCACCAACTTCCCGTGGGACATTGATGAGGCTCTGAGAAGACGTCTAGAGAAGAGGATCTACATTCCTTTGCCCACAGGTATTGTTCCTTCTAAGTCAAGATCACCCTTTGGTTCATAGGAATCCTGTGTAGCTTTTTCATGAAGTGTGTAATATTGTCCGGTTTCCTTGTATTTGCATGGATTCTGGCAGCGACATTCTGCATTAGCTGTAGCTTCTTGGCTGATTTTTAGTTCAAACCTGTAAATACATCATTGCAATTTTCCAATCTACCAAAAATAAATGCAGAGGTATGTTTTTCCATGTCTTTTTTTGGACAAAAAAAAATAATTCTGGCTACATTTTAGGTGGTAAATGGCAGATTTTGTGATGAACTTTAGATGGCTATGGAAATTTAGGTCTGAGTAAATAACTATCCTATTTTTTTTGCTTCATTTGTTGCTCTCAATGACATTGTGTAGAGGTGAGCACTGATCTTTCACTTTTCCGTATTTGGTCACCTGCGTTTCATACTTTTAGCTGGAGAAAATTCTAGCACAGTGGTGGGGAAACTATTCCACAATGGGCCGTAGTGGGTGTGGGTTTTCGTTCCAACCTATTAGAGAAAACATTTCCACCAATCAGTGGATTGCAGTCAGGTGCTTCTTATTTCAGCACGAACCTCATTATTTAAAATGTCTGTGTTGGATCAATTGGAACAAAAACCTGCACCCACAGCGGCCCTTGATGACCACTTTGCCTACCCCTGTTCTCATATCAAGTCATTGATTTGATTAAAACAATGCAATACTTAATGAGACTAAGAGACTAAAGTAATGTGGGGTAGTGTGTCCTCTGCATAGATCTGTTCCATAATCTGAGCTCAATGGAGTATGTACCGTGTAGGCCCGAATATAAGACGACCCCCTCTTTTTCAAGACTCAAGTTTGAGAAATTAATTTTTGAACATGAAATTAAATTTTTATACAGAAAATAATTACAGTAAATCTGAAACAACTAATTATAACAATATATTTGAGAGAAAATGCTTGTTATTTTGCCTTATTATGCAAAACCTCTCACATTTTAATATCTGAACATTTAAATATGTAAACTAAAGTTTAATCACATTTGTACATGAATGGCTACTGGTTTTTGAAATGTAAATGAATCAATCTACTGTGATAAAACAACCAAATTGCAATAACTATCAACCATCAGTGTTCACCATTTGCTTTAAAGATATCTAGCGCCATCTAGCGTTGCAAATGTGTATATTGTCTAGACCCCGAATTTAAGACAACTAACACTTTTTTTCAGTCTTATCGCAATGCAAAAAAACAACGTCTTATATTTGGGCCAATGCGGTAGATGTTAAATCAAAGCCGTATGAGAATGGACGCGTGAGGAACTCCCACTTGTAAATTAGGTTTGTTTGTGCATTAATGGTTTCTGATTGGCACAAAGAAAACCCTGTCTTGTAAATAAGATTTTTTACAACTAAAGCAGAGTGTCAGTGAAACCTACCCACTGTTCCAATGTGTTTAGCGGTCTGTGGCACTGAGATCCAGTTATACCAGAGCAGAAAATCGAATTATTATTTTTTTGGGCTAGTTTTGGAAATTCAAGATGCACGGACCACCCAATTTCAAGTCGCATTTTCTCTGGGCTAAAATAATTTTGCACGCTGTTTGATTTCAGTGGAAAATGAAAACAGACTTATTTTTTTATTTTATTTTTTTATTTTGCCAAAACATCAGTTTTGAATATGGGTCACATTGACTCATTTTGCTGTGTGGTACCACACTGTATGATAAAATATGTGTAGGGAAGACTGTTCAAGTGAAGAAAAATTAAAATTCTGGAGCAGAGTTTATGAAAAGACTGAAAAGAACCAAAAATATCAGTGTGCTATACACTTAACTGCATAATGTGAGGCTATAGCTGGATTATCCCTCCAGGCCCCTTAATACCAATTGGCTTCCTCGGCTCCACATTCCTATCATTCTGTCTCTCACTCTAGTCAGCCTTTTAGTATAGTTCTTTGTATTTCTCACTGAGCCCCAGTAAACAACCTGTAATCCTGTTGGAATTACTACTGTAGTCCTAAAGTGGCACAGCCAGGGATTTATTTAAGATGATTTTGCATTTCAATATGTACCATTCTATAGATGGTTATGAAACCGTTTAAGGAATCATTAAAATGTATATAAAAAAAGCTAAATATATGTGCACAAAAGTTTTAACTTTTTCTTCAGCTCTTGACGTTACATATTTTTCAATAAAATATGAAAACTGTCTTTATTTAAGCATGATTTAAAAAAAACAGTGGCACCACTACTTACAAAATTAACCCGTCGCAGAAATTATTTAATAAGTTGATTTTTTTCATAAATAGAGTTGCATTTTAGATGTAAATGCCCTATTCCAGCGGTCCGCAACCACTGGTCCGCAGATCAGTATTTTTCCGCAAGCCACTTGGTGCGTCAACTCTCAAGTATGGAGATCATGAGCTATTGTCGCAATGCACCTAAGGGTTGCCAGATCTCAAAAACTGCAAACCAATAACGCTGTAAATATAACTCACTCCGGGCGAACTTCCCACCAAACTATCTGTCAATACTACTACATCTACACACGCACTAATGTACTTTTCATGCAACACGTGTTGCAGCTCGAAACAATAAAAGGACTGCCGAGTATTTTTTGTTAATGCTACATCCTTTTTCCATTAGATGAGGTGTACACAAACTCCTATTTCTGACCAGACTGCTCTTTTCTCTTTTTTTTTTTAACAAGAGGTGCATTTCGTGTCACTCGGAGATGAGTCTCCCAAACGATTACTTCAATTGCAATGCAGAAACACAAATGATATTGACATAACACAAAGATATATTAAAAAAATCAAGTAACTTGAATATTTTGTATCTAGACATTCGTAAGTGGATGTCCTACAGTAATTCCAAATGATTTGCATTTTTTCACTTTGCTCTTTTGAATGTACAGTGGTACCTCGAGATACGATCTTAATGCGTTCCGGGACTGAGCTCGTATGTTGATTTACTCGTAACTTAAATGAATATTTCCAATTACTAAAACTAAAAACAAATTAATTCGTTTCCTACCCTCTGGAAAAACACCAAAAACCGGATATTGGAATGGAAACACGTTTTTATTTGTTCTAATTCGCCATCTATTAACAAAGTAACAAATAACTAGTGGTTTAATAGTACTAAAATTAAAATAACTTGGATTACGATGCAGACACACTCAAAAATAAATTTAATCTAACTTTACACTAAACTTAATTCTAATTGTATTTTACATTTTTATACCTTTCTCCCGGATTTGCCCCGCCTCCACTCTGACTTTCAGATGCAACCTATCGAGGGTTGTCTGCTTTTGTCTTCCCTTCAAAATATTCTGAAAATGATGCACACAACTCTCCTCACAATAGCATAACACACGACCACTTGCCAACTTGCCCGGGAAGTAGTACTCCTCTCGTATTACCGAACAAGCCCCGGCATTCGCACTGACTAATGGGGATAAACAACACTGAAAAAAATGCAACGCTCCGCCCAGTGCTCGTAGAGACATTACACGAGGGAGTTGCGACCAGAAAGACAGTGCCCATGATGTTTTTATGAGCAGCCTCTCCCATCCGCTGTATGGTCGTATATTAAAATGTGTCTCTTATCTCAAGATAAATATTTGCTCAAAATTTTACTCGTATCTCAAATTGCTTGTATGTCGGGACACTCGTCTGTAGAGGTATTACTGTAGTGTCAAATCCAGTTGCCGATAGATGACCTGTTAGGATTAATTAACACTTTTGCGTGACTGCATATCCCCAACATGTCTTCAGAAAAAGGACGAGTGGAGCTTCTTCGCATCAACCTAAAAGAGTTGGAGTTGGCCAGTGATGTGGATTTGGACAAAATTGCTGAGCAGATGGACGGTTACTCAGGGGCTGATATCACCAACGTGTGCAGGTCAGACGACAATTAGTCATCTAAAGATTACAATTTACATGTTTAGAAAGCTTCTGATTTTATAAAGATATTTTAAGTTTTATTTTCATTAATTCATCTTCTGTACCGTGAATCCTCGCAAGGGTTGCTAGAGCCTATCCCAACAGACTTCAGGCGAAAGGCCTACTACACCCTAGACTGGTCGCCAGTAAGCCGTAGGGCAGTTTTATTTTTTCATTTGACCCTTTATTTGCCAGTGGTTATAATTAGTTTTAAAAAGTTTTGCTACTGCTGCATCATTAATTGGTTGTTTAAAGAATGTCCAGCAATTTTAAGCTTCTGCTTTTTAAGCATATTTTCACCTATAGGATGTCTCTAAAATGGACAGGGCGCCCAATCAGTCGGTGCGCCTGGTTTATGCACTAAATTCAAATTTTTATATGACCCCGACTGCTTGACTGACCCGCGCTTTCAGGCGGTGCATCCTATAGGTGTGAAAATACCGTCTATAGTTGTGTTCCAGAAAGAACATATAAGAAATTTGAATTTAGTAAAGCTAGTAATAAGATTGTAATTACCTTTATAGCCACAGTTTTATAAAGTGCTTAATCAAGGAACCGCCGAATGCTAGTAGAAATGACTTAAGTTAACTTATTTTAGTGTTTCTGGTGTTGGCAAATTTGAAAGTTAAAAATAAATCTGTCCAAGTGGATAAAAGTTCTTACAAAGTTATAAATGAAAAAGCCAGTCTGAATTTGAGTTAAGGTCCTGTGAATATTGTTATGCATCTTAAAATTGAAAGTGTGCTGGGTTATTTTGTTTTGGAATCTTGGATGAAATAGTATGATTTGCCTTTGTTGTTAATGCACATAACTGTTCACATTAATGTATTTGAATTGAGAAAAATGTCTTATGAAATAGTTTTTCCCGCCAACATGTTAAGTTTTCCCTTTGTGATTTAAGTTTGTTTGTATTGCTGCAGGGATGCTTCCCTGATGGCCATGAGGCGAAGAATCGAAGGCCTCACCCCAGAAGAGATCCGCAACATCTCCGGGGACGAGATGCACATGCCCACCACAATGGAGGACTTTGAGTCATCCCTGAGGAAAGTTTCCAAATCTGTGTCAGCCTCAGACTTGGAGAAGTATGAAAAATGGATTGAGGAGTTTGGGTCCTGTTGAATGAATGAGGCATGATTCGATCTAGGAATTGAGAGACGGTTTGACCTGTTGTAGATTTGTTCATAGTCTTACTGTTATCCATCTAGTTTTTAAAATGTAAAGAAATGATTTCACATTATTTTTCTTGTGTGGATACATGTTTTTGCACCACAAACAATAGACCAGCTCATAAAAAATCCGTTGTTTTTACAGATGTTTTGAATGAAGTGTGGCAATATCCATTATATATTTCTTGCAATGCACCAAAAGGTCACTTGAACACTTTTTATCTTGCACTTGTATTTTTTTAAAAGGAACTGTGTTGTTCTTACACAGTCTAGCGAATCAAATTATAAGTTACAAATAAAGAGTGTTTTGGATGATAACTGTCTGGTGTTTAAATATAGCACTGTAATGTGTGTAGGCAGGCTTCACATTTTGTTTAACAGATCATTTTCCAGCATCTTTTTTTTTAAATAATGTAGCAGCTGACTAGTACTGTTAGGTTCACCAATAGATACGCTTTAAGATAAGGAAGACATCGGAGGCATATTCTGCTTTATCTTGTAAGAGAGAATCGATCCTGACTCGCCTTCGTCCCAGATCATTCTAAAGAATCGAATCCTCTCCTGCCCATTTAGTTGCATTAGAGTCAAAACAATTAAGGTTATCTATTCAAAATATTTAAGGTCAGAATTAAAACAAGCAAGCATCCATTCAAAACACAGGAATCAAAACAATTGCGAGTCTTTTTGAAGGGTGAACGGTATCGCAGCCTGGCCCGGAATCCAAGTCAAAACAATTAAGAGTCCTTCCCGGATCTTCATTGTGAACTTGCGACTGGGTGAGAAGTCGAGGTTTCAAAACAATTTTGATAAGTCCAACTTGATCGAGACCTTTCCCTTTGTTTATCAGGGTTGTAAGCAGATGTACTAAAGTGACCCTTTTTAGTGTCAATAAGCTAAGTTAAACAAAACATTTCCAATATATAATAATGTATAAACCTAAAGTAAGCGAAGCAGCAGATATATAATAAACCCAACAAGTACCTTCCTCTACTGTTTTTCATTTATCGACCACAATAAGACCATGTAGCTAGAGCTACAGGTCGTAGAAAAGCTATAAATGTAATTTTGCTGAATTTTAGGATGGGAATTTGGTTGTTGCGTGCAGCTGTTCACTAGGATGGGAAAAAGAATGAGACACATTGCACCTGTATGTATAAAATGTTCTATTGTTTTTTTTACTTGCCAGTTCTGCTGTCCCTTTCCTAGCAATGAAGATATGGCACCAAACAGCACAAGAACAACATAAAAGTATCCAGGGGCATGGTAACTCTGCTTGACCAATGAGGAGTCACTTCGCTTAAAAGCAAAAACAAGAAGCGCATGAGAAAAGCTAGGCAGTGACAGAGAGTAGTGTGCTTCATGAGCAAAAACACAGGTGGCGCACAAGAGAAGCTTTGCCATCGAGAGCAAAAGCCTTGGCAGTGAGATCATAAAAATTGGAATTGTAAACACTGAAAGTCTTGTTTTACTTTTCAGGTGACTTTGTTTTCTTGAATTTCATTATTTAGCTTTAAGTCTTATTTTTCCTTTTACAACTTGTAAAGTTTTGTTTAAATTGTTTTTGACACAAATATATATGTATATATATATATATATATATGTATATATCTATATATGTATATATATACATATATATATGTATATATATATACGTATATATATAGACATATACATATATGTATATGTATATATATGTATATGTATGTATATATATGTATATGTGTATATATATGTATGTATATATATATATGTATATATATGTGTATGTATATATGTGTATGTATATATGTGTATGTATATGTGTATGTATATATGTGTATGTATATATGTGTATGTATATATATGTGTATGTATATATATGTGTATGTATATATATGTGTATGTATATATATGTGTATGTATATATATGTGTATGTATATATATATATGTGTATGTATATATATGTGTATGTATATATATATGTGTATGTATATATATATGTGTATGTATATATATATGTGTATGTATATATATATGTGTATGTATATATATATGTGTATGTATATATATATGTGTATGTATATATATATGTGTATGTATATATATATGTGTATGTATATATATATGTGTATGTATATATATATATGTGTATGTATATATATATGTGTATGTATATATATATGTGTATGTATATATATATATGTGTATGTATATATATATATGTGTATGTATATATATATATGTGTATGTATATATATGTGTATGTATATGTGTATGTATGTATATGTGTATGTATGTATGTATATGTGTATGTATGTATGTATATGTGTATGTATGTATGTATATGTGTATGTATGTATGTATATGTGTATGTATGTATGTATATGTGTATGTATGTATGTATATGTGTATGTATGTATATATATGTGTATGTATATATATGTGTATGTATATATATGTGTATGTATATATGTGTATGTATATATATGTGTATGTATGTATATATATGTGTATGTATGTATATATATGTGTATGTATGTATATATGTGTATGTATGTATATATGTGTATGTATATATATATGTGTATGTATATATATGTGTATGTATATATATGTGTATGTATATATATGTGTATGTATATATGTGTATGTATATATATGTGTATGTATATATATATATAGATGTGTATGTATATATATGTGTATGTATATATATGTGTATGTATATATGTGTATGTATATATATGTGTATGTATATATATATATAGATGTGTATGTATATATATGTGTATGTATATATATGTGTATATGTGTGTGTATATATGTGTGTGTATATGTGTGTGTATATATGTGCGTGTATATATGTGCGCGTGTATATGTGCGCGTGTATATGTGCGTGTGTATATGTGCGTGTATATATGTGTGTATATATATGTGTGTATATGTGTATGTGTATATGTGTATATGTGTGTATGTGTATGTATATGTGTATATGTGTATATGTGTATATGTGTATATGTGTATGTATGTGTATGTATATGTGTATGTATATGTGTATGTATATGTATATGTATATGTATATGTATATGTATATGTATATATTTATATGTATATATATATATATATATATATATATATATATATATATATATATATATATATATATATATATCAGTGGCGGTCCGTGCATTTTGGGGTAGCGCCTTCTGCTATCGGAATCAATCCAACCCTCAAAAACTTTTATGGCTATAAAACCTCTACAGCAGCTACAGCTGCGACACATAAAAAAATCATCATTAATAACCTCTTACAATTGAAATATTATTTAGGAATATAGCCATATTTTACTCACCAAAAATCCTTTTTAACAGTACACAATATCCATCCTCCTTTCTTTCTTCTTTTCTATCGGCATCGAAGCTAATGCTGAAAGTCGAGTTTCTGACATAGTCCGTCTTGAAAATGGCTTTAAATCAACACAATATATTTACTTGTGCAGCTTGCTCCCAATACAGTTTGGTAGCTCTTTGTAGTTAGCACACTGAAAGTACCGCACACACCCTTTTCCCGGCTGTAACAGGGTAGCTTGCTTCGTAGTTGTCCGACCTTTCTTAATGATGTCCAGCTTTTCTTGAAAAGTCTGTCTTGAAAATGGCTTTGACAGTAAATCTGCAAACAAATCCATTTCTTCTCCTCCTTCAACCATTGCAGGTTGACAAAACCGCTATTAAATCAACAACAATATATTTGCTTGTGCAGCTCGCTTCAGATACAGTTTGGTAGCTCTGGCTAGTCCACGCTATCACTAGCCAATCATAGTTGGTGAAAGCGATGACGTATCCCTACGCCTGCGAGAAGGCATTGTGGTGTCGCCAACTTGAAATCTAATTGGTTAAAGTAACAGTTTTATCGACGCTTGTTTTATGCAGCAGAGCTTGCAGAACTGATTTTGAAGGCCTTAAGGCAGATTTCTGACCCTGGCAACAAATAATAGCTGAAATGGGATTGGTTAGATGCTTAAATATGAAAACACATATCTGGAAGCAGCGCGACCAGGGGGAAAGCAATGAAAGGAAGCTGACAGACAATTTGGAATTATTTAATAAGTATTCATAGACAAAACATGATTAACATCAGTCTGTGATTCAGATATTTTTTTATGCCAGGAGAGAAGGCCTTGCAGGTCCTGACGGTCCGCCACTGATATATATAAAATAGTAGTAACTGGTCTGTCAGAATGGCTTGTTTTGTCAACATTTGTTGGGTGCTTTAGAGAAATTGTCAGATGTAGTTCATAACATTTATTTACACAACATTTACAAATTGAAAGAAAAGCAAACAACTCAAGCCTTCTCCAGTTGATTCATTTTGGGTTTGGAAGATGAAATATTTCGCTACGTATGAAGGTTTAGTGGCCTTTAATAGATTATAAGCAATGTTCAGTTTGCATTAAAGACAGACAAGAGGTTGTAATCTTTTAATCCAGTGTTATGAACACATGAAGTCAAAGTGTACTTCAAATATACATTAACAAATGTACTGTGGTGTATATTTCTAATCCATCTCAACGCATGCCAGCTGTACAATACGTGCTACCATAAAGAGGACTTTGTAGAAAACTAATAGATGTATTCAGAATAAGCCATAAATTGCAGTTTAACTCATAGCTGTGACACCAAAGTGCATTCAGAAGATTGGCTACACATCTCATTCATTTAGTAACAACATGCAATGTGAACTCAAAATGCACCATAGAGATCCTACATTGCCCCTCACAAGTGACAGTCTATCCACCAAGATAAAGGAACAGACAACACCTTTGTCTAGTGTATTCCAGCAGTAATATTCGAGTTTATTAAATTTTGTGTTTGAAAGTTCTTACAAAATGATAAATGAAAAAGCCTGTTTGGATCTGAGTTATTGTGTTACTGGGAATATTGTTATGCATCTTAAAATTGAGTGTCATTGGTAGAAAATGCACAGTCAAAGCTGGTGTGATACATATAATGCAAATGGTAAATATATAGTTTACCATTTGCATACATAAATACTTCGAGCAAGCGCCTTTCACTTGAAAGTCATTTATACGCAATGGTATCTGTCTCTTTGATGTTTTTAAGAAATTATGCTTAAAGGACAAATCTCTCAAATATCCAGTCTCGCTTTGCCAAATTGAAGCATTCATGTTTGAGTCTAGCAAGAAACATTTCATTATCAAGTTGAAAAAGTTGTGTTTTTACAATTGTATTGTGCACATCACTTGTTAGTAGTAGTTAGAAATCTGCTTCACACTATGACATAGTAAAAAGAACACTGAAAAAGATCACTTAAGCCTCATCAACAGGCTGTCATTCGCAGCTAAAAGGAGTAAAAATAAATTACCTCAAGAGCGATAGATTTATGACACAAACTTAACATCCATAAAAAATACATCCAATCCTATAATTATGGCAATATGTCTGACGATCTGTTCAAATACATCAATTTAATAGTAATCCAGTGTATTTCAGCAGAAATGTTTTGAGATATTATCATACGCTGAAAGAAAGAAGAATAAGAAAGCACATTGTTTCATGAGCATGTCAATTCCAATTGTACATGCGTATGTAGTGGAATTTGTTAGCAGATGTATAAGAAAACACAAGCCTTGCAATTCAGACGGTCAGCCTAACCATCATACAAGGACCGTCTTGACAACCGCAAGACTCTAACCACTTCGTGGTCATCTGTTCACCGAGCCAATCAGGACAATGAGGCGGGAGCATTAGCTCTGTTAGCTCTACAATGTCTTTTCCTGTATTTGTATCTGTTCTTGCTACTACAACCAAGATGGCACCGCTCAAGTGGCAGCCGATGGCAGTAGCTCCGTCCGCTCTTACACGTTTCTTTGTTTTTACAGCTTTTCTATTTTTTTTAGTACATTTTAATATTTCCATTATACTTGATTTTTTTCCTTTATACTTTACTTCGTACTTTACACCCTTTACTTTAATGTTTTCACGACCTTCACGACTCGACTCCACCGAGTGTGAGTGGCATTCATTGTTCTATTATCTTAGTTTCTTTACGCTAGTCCTGGATGTTTTTTGGAACCATTCAGGCTAAGAAGGTTACCGGTCCTGATAATCAGCTCCAGACTACCGAGGGACTGTGCGGATCAGCTATGAAGAGGGATTCTGCATATTTTCAACCTCAGCCTCAGGCTGCAGAAGGTCCCAACCTTGTGTGGGCTTCCCGTTTGTGGTTCCATTTTTATCTAGGTCTACATTGTCTTTTCCTGTGTCTGTACTTGGTACTGCTACAAACTACATTTCCCAAATACGGGATGAGTAAAAATTAATCTAATCTAATTTAATCAGACTTGACCAGAGAGCAACTATCTGGTTGTATGTAATGTCAGAATGTAAAGCGGTTCTTGTAGATAGGTCATTTTCTGAAGTTTTCGGAAATACATTCAATTACAAAAAGAAGACCAAAGAACATCGCTTTTGACAGCAAATCGTGTTTTTGCACTTCCCCTTGACCAATATGTCATACTGAACCAATCAGGGCAAAGATGCAGGAGCTGCAGATGTGACAAGGATGCAGCTATCTACTTGAATACTATGGGAAAAGCAAAGTGGTTCTTGTAGATAAGTCAATTGAAATACACTCAATCTCATCAAAAGAGGAGGAAATGGATGTCATGAAACCTTTTTTTTGTACGGGAAACCATGTTTTTGCGTTCCCCTTGACTCAAACGTTATTTTGGTGCTAGACGGATATGTTGTTTGGTGATGAGTGTGACGAGAAAAGCCATCATCCAATTAAGAACTGTATTTTCTTTTTTTGAAGATACCTCACATGAAAAAGGTCTCAATTTGATCTTTTACAGATTAATCTGTTTGCCGTACCAGATTAGGAAACCATGGCTTCAAGTGTTCAAGTATTACGGTCTCGCTTAAATAAGGTAAATGTAGCTTGGGTTTTTTACGTTGGGTTCTTGATTCCGCCTCTCGGAGCCATCGTCTTAATGTTTAATTTTGAAATCAAGGCAACCCCGTTGGTTGTAAGAGTTTCATGGCAACCCGTTGGTTGTAAGAGTTTCATGGCAACCCGTTGGTTGTAAGAGTTTCATGGCAACATCTGTGTTAAATGCCATTATGACAAAAAACATCAAATTTATAGCAACCAAACTAGGACAAATGACTTCTGGTAACACCACAGATTGGAGAGTAAAGAACAGTAGGTACCTAACCATTTTAGTCTTCATTTAAGGCATCATTGCATGCTCTTCTAATTCTGTGTTCTCAAGGAGAGTGCGCTTCTCATCTTCTGGCAAAAGTGTGACTGAAGTGAGTTGACAAATGTGCCTGTAAAATAAAAATAAAAACAAGAAGTGGTCTTTAACTGCGATCGTCAGACTTTGGCACAGGTGTCCAACATAAGGCCTGGGAACCAGATCTGACCCGCCAAATCACTTTGTGGCCTCTAAAAGTAAATTATTTTTCTAAACATAAAATAAATAACAAAATTTAAATTTAAGATAAAAATTTAAAAAAGCATGTACCTAATTTCCATTTAAAAAAACAGAATATTGATTGCTTTTGTCAGTCTTTGTACTCATTTCATTAAAAAATGTGAAATAGATAAGATACTACAAAAATGATTTGGGGATGGATTAGGAGGTCTCTCTAAACCAGGGGTCTCCAACTCTGGTCATCGAGGGCCCCTATCCAGTCTGTTTTCCATGTCTCCCTCCACCAAAACAGCTGAATCAGATAATCAGGATCGTGATCAAGCTCCTGGACAGCTTGCTGATGAGTTGATCATTTGATTCAGGTGTGGTAGAGAAGGGAGATATGGAAAACAGACTGGATAGGGTCCCTCGAGGACCGGAGTTGGAGACCCCTGCTCTAAACGGTCCCTCTAAAGTTTAACCAAACTCACTTGTGTTCAAAAAATGGGAAGACGAATTCCAAAATCTTGATGATGAGCACTGATCCAACTACACCAACAACGACAACCCACATAATCAGAAAGAAGAGGGGTATGGACTCGGAACAGAAATGCCTCAGTCGCTCCCTAAATTCTTCCATCCATCGACACATGTCCTGACAAAACATGACAGTAAAACAAATATTCATTTTTGCAAAAAAACAAATTGACAAATGTAGTCACATTTCTAAAAAGCCTATCTAGCATCGTTTTTTCATGAATCAATTCGTCATAATTCCCACCAGTCACCCACCAATCTGAAGTCCTTAGACACTTATGGACAAATAGTGTACAGTAATACCTTGACATACGAGTGACCCAACAGGCAAGAAATTTGAGATACGAGTAAAATTCCGAGCAAATATTTGCCTTGAGATTTCTTGCCGCATCTCCCTCGTGCAAAGATATCACTGGGCGGAGCGTTGCATTTTTCCGTGTTTTTTTGCGTTAGTCTTTACAAAATTTAGGGGAAAACAATGGGTCCAAAGCCAGCAGGTGCAATGAAGGGTAGTGCAAAGAAAAGGCGTATGATGGCAATCGATATTAAGCATGAATTAATAAAAAAACATGATTGGTATACGCGTGAACGGAGCTGGCTCGCCAATACAAGAGGAGCAACCGGACAAGTTGACAAGTGGTCGTGCTTTATCCTATTGTGAGGACATTTGTGTGGGTCATTTTTGTAATATTTTGAAGGGGAGACAAAAGCAAACAATCTTAGATAGGTTCCTTTTAAAATCTACAGCTGAAAGTGACGGTGGAAGCGAGGCAAAAAGAGCCAACCCGGAAGAAGAAATGTAAAAAAAATTAGAATTAAGTTTAGTGTAAAGTAAGGTTAAAACTTATTTTTAAGGGGGTCTGTATCGTAATCTAAGTTCACTTAACTACATTTATTTATGTTTTGTTATAAGCACATTCTCTCTCTCTCTCCCCACTGCGCACACCAGGTTGTACTGAATAATGTCTCATTTTAGTATTAAACATCATAACCACTCTCATTTTAGTATTAAACATCATAACCACTCTCATTTTAGTATTAAACATCATAACCACTCTCATTTTAGTATTAAACATCATAACCACTCTCATTTTAGTATTAAACATCATAACCACTAGTTATTTGTTACTCTGTTAGTAGTACAATGTTCCCTCTAATTTTATGTTTGTCTGGGCAGAAAGACAACCTCCCTGAGCACACTGAGTACCGGTGTGAGCAACATCATCATTGCTCGCTATGGGCACACACCAGTATCACACCTGCCATAAGCAGGTGCATGTCTACTATGATTTAGTAATAATAAAATGTAATGATTAATATCTATGAATGGGCGGCCCGGCGGATGAGTGGTTCGCGCGTCGGCCTCACAGCGAAAAAATAAAATAAAATTGAAAAAATTGGATTTTATTTTGTGCGCTCCATATGATTTGCTGTGCGCAGAGAAGACGAGAGTAGTGCGCAATTGCGCACGCGCGCAGCTTAGAGGGAACATTGAGTACAAACAATAAAAATGTTTTTCCATTGTAATATCCAGTTTTTTGTGGGTTTTTTCCCCAGAGGGTGGGAACATATTAATTTGTATTTAGTTCATTTCTATGGGAAACGTTGATATGAGAAACGAGTAAAGCGACATACAAGCTTGGTCTCAGAACGCATCGAGCTCGTATCTCAAGGTATCACTGTATATAAAAGTATTTCCCCACCGAGTATGAGAGCAATTCTTTGGGTGAACTCTCAATTGGAATCAGATTATGTTGACTTTGGTCGCCATCTTCTGTTTGTCCATAAATGATATCGCTCAAGAGATCGGGATCCATGCGAAGTGGAGTCTCTGGGAGCTTTCCAGGAGGTGCGATTTCTTCTTGTGTCGTCTCTGAGTGTTTCAGAGGGTACTGACTGGTTGTCTGTAGCATCATTTGCTCTTCGGCTAATAAAAAAAAGGCAAATTGATTTTGATGGTGTGTGTTATGTTGCAAGACTATTTGTTTGCCATACCTTTTTTATGGTTTGTTGGATCTGTGACAACGATATCATTGTCTCGGGAAACCTTAAAAATCTCACTGTTTCTGATTGGGTAAATGTTGGTAAAGTGAGTCATTTTTTGAAAATCTGGGCTCATGAGTATTTTCACCTCGCACATATCAGGCTGCCGAACCTATAAAACAACACAAACCTTAAAATTCTTGATACAAATACATTCAGTTTCTGTACCTCTTATCCTCACAAGGGTCACATGGGGTGCTGGAGCCTATACCAGCTAATTACGGACACCAGTCTGGATTGGTGGCCAACCAATCTCAGGTCACAGGGAGATGGACAACCATTCATCCTCACACTCAAACTTAAGGGACAATTAAGAGTTTTCAACCAGCCTCCTCTGCATGTTTTTGGGATGTGGGAGGAAACCGGAGTACCCCGAGAATACCCATGCAAGCCCGGGGAGAACATGCAAACTCCACATAGTGAGGACTGACATGAAACAGAATCCTTGACCCCAGAACTGTGAGGCCGACGCGCTAACCACTAAACCACCGTGCCGGTAATACAAAGATTCTTTATTTTTGGGAATTTGTGAGCCATACCATCAACACCAGACACCTCTGAAAATATTATGAGGCCTCCTCTCAGAAAAGTGTGCTTCTTCTTTGTTTAAATATTTTCTTAATGAATCTCAACTCTCACCTCATAAAATTTCAATTCAATGGTCTTATGTTTCTAAATGTTATTATCTTGAATTACCTTGCGTATACGCCACACCGTTAAAATTGCCTTAAAAATCTTACAATTTCTCGCGTATAAGCCGCACCCCGATTCACAATTTTCACCTCCATATTTTAATAGGGAACACAAATGTAAAATCTGAAGAAAATAATCGCACGTGATATTTCTGAGATACTGTATGAATCAAAAGCACATTATTGGCCAATATCATAAGGAAGTTAGTAATTCATCAAATAATGGTTGTTTTCTTACTGCAAAACAGAAAATAACCAACAAATAGTAAATATGAATTTGCTGACATCAACTGGTGAAAAAGAGTATAGCAATGCTCTAAATCTTGTGCGCATATAAGCCGTATCCTTAATTCAGTCATCATTTTTTTGTTTCAAATACGGCTTATATGCGAGAAAAGCTCTTATTTAAAGTATTTACCTAAATGTCTGGTTTTCAGTGGAATGGCTCAGACACAGTTTATTTTCCATCACGTGTCATCACCTCATTAGTTCACCTACCTGTTTGCCCTCCAGCTCAATGACTTCACTAAACACCTGCAGAACCACCACCTCTTCCATTTGACTATACACTCGAGTCTGTGTCACCATAACCCGAGTGAGAGTAGATACCACATCTCCAGCTTCATACTCACTGCTTCCATTAGTGCTGTTCACTGACAAATACAAGTCCTTTGTATTAATGTTAACATTGGAAAAAGAACATCATTTTGGTGAGACTTAAGCTTACAGAGAAGGGCTTGACAGTTGAATCTGGTCACCCCTGACAACGCAACAGGAACATCATTTACCAATACCTCTTCTTCGCCTACTGATATGTTTAAATTAATCTGAAATGAGGAAAAAAACTATTAATAGTTATATGTTAGGAAAACCTAAACTGGATGCACAGTACCTGCAAGTTGTTAGACTCTTGACTATCTGCCAGTATCCCTGCTGTCACATTGATCAGGATGTTTTCCTACAAGTAATCATAAAATAATTGATAAATTTACATAAGAAATGAGAAATAGGGCGTCTTATTCATAATTTTCTATTTATGACTATAGAATTGATCAAATAATGGTAGGGTTAAGTCAATATCATTGTGAATGGGAACAAATGATTTGATTAACAGCTTTTTTTAGAAAGAAAAAAAAGATATTAAAATAAAACAAACAAAAGCAATGCGCTACTTAGGATAACAACAATAGTCAAAAAATTATAAAAAATATTGATAGCAAGATTTATAAAGTATGGCCAAAAGGAGTAGCATGAGACTTATTTGAAAAATAATAATAATAATTATATATATTATTAATCAAGAAATGAGAAATGGGGCGTCTTATTCGTAATTTTCAATTTATGACTATAGAATTGATCAAATAATGGGAGGGTTAACTCAATATCATTGTGAATGGGAACAAATGATTTGATTTGACGGCTTTTTTAGAAAGAAAAAAAAGATATTAAAATAAAACAAACAAAAGCAATGCGCTACTTAGGATAACAACAATAGTCAAAACATTTATAAAAATAATGATAGCAAGATTTATAAAGTATGGCCAAAAGGAGTAGCATAAGACTAATTTGAAAAATAATAATAATAATTATATATATTTATTGTTAAGAAGGAATCGGCCAACAACGAGAGTGAAACGATCACTACAATAACAAAAACAAATGAATACGGAAACAATTAAAAGGTTTACTGTTGTTGTAGTAGCATAGCTCTTACCGTATTCGATGATGACTCTACATGTTTGATGTGGATTAAAAATAAAAATATAAAAAACACGCTTAGTTCTCCCATTTTAAATCTAGTTTATCGCCGAAGCACAATGGCACACCGGAAGTAACAACATTGCGCATGCGCTTGATATGATTACGAGTTTATATTTCTCGCGTGATCACACGCGTTGGCATGGCGGTCCTTCTTGAAACGACCCTCGGCGATATTGTGATTGATTTATTCACAGACGAGAGGCCTAAAGGTGATAAAACGTATTTTATCTCTATAAATACAACGCATGTAATGTATTGATTATGGTGCAGTAAACCTACTTAGGAAAATGTAATGGATTCACCAAACGTTTGCAAACTGTAGCTGTGAGCTTGCTTGCTAATTCAGCTAATAAACGTCAACGCATCATGATTATAAAGATTTTGATGTTTGTGTGTTTAAGAGAAAGACGGGGAGCGAAAGTAACGTAAATAAAATGGTTTTTTTTGCAGCTTGCCTCAATTTTCTGAAATTATGCAAGATAAAATACTACAACTACTGCCTGATCCACAACGTACAGGTAACGCAATGTACAACAACGTAGTATAAGAAAGTTTCATAATACTGTATATTTCTACTAATACTTGTATATATTCTTTTATAAATCAGAGAGATTTTATCATCCAAACTGGGGACCCAACTGGAACAGGTCGGGGTGGCGAGTCAGTCTATTGGTAAATTATCTAAATCTGTGTCTACTTTTCTTTGAAATTGCAAATTGACAACGATGTCCTCTTTTATGTGTTATTAGCAAACTTTACGGGGACCAGGCTCGTTTTTTCGATTCAGAGAAAGCACCACGTATTAAACACAGAAAAAAAGGGACAGTATCTATGGTTAACAATGGAAGTGAGCAGCATGGTTCACAGGTACGTATGATTATTACATCATTTTCAGATGGCATAACCTTTTTATAAAGTAGCCATGAACTGTTTTTTCGTCCCCTCCAACCCCAAAGTTCCTTATTACCACTGGTGAAAATCTGGATTACCTGGATGGCGTGCATACTGTTTTTGGAGAAGTGTCCGAGGGCTTGGATGTGCTGTCTAAAATTAATGAAACATTTGTCGACACAAACTTTATCCCATTTCAGGACATCCGGTGAGTAAAATGAATTATTGAAGTACAGTTGATCAATGTTCCCTCTAAGCTGCGCGCGTGCGCAATTGCGCACTACTCTCGTCTTCTCTGCGCACAGCAAATCATATGGAGCGCACCAAATAAATTCCCATTTTTTTATTTAAAAAAAAAATTTTTTTAGCTGAGGACGACGCACGAACCACTCATCCGCCGGGCTGCCCATTTATAGATATTAATCATTACATTTTATTATTACTAAATCATTTATGTGTAGTAGACATGCACCTGCTTATGGCAGGTGTGTGCCCATAGCGAGCAATGATGATGTTGCTCACACCAGTACTCAATGTGCTCAGGGAGGTTGTGTTTCTGCCCAGACAAACAAAAAATTAGAGGGAACATTGCAGTTGATCCTCATAACATGAATCTGCTCAGATGCTGAATGTATTTTCTCCATAAGAAGTGAGTTAATACGGGCACCACTTCCCAGTACTGATCGACCAGAAATCACTTGGCCCTCAGAGCTGCTAACCTCCGTTGACCCCGTTTCAGGAGTACCCTTGTCCCATTTCTGGAGTTTATCCGGAGTGAATGCGATTCACGCAAAATCAATATGCGCGGAAGTCGCACAAGACGAATCATTGGTCAGAACTTGTAACCCGGATGATTCACAATGCTCTCGTGTTAACGAATTCTTTCAGTTTACAGTGCAGTTGAATCAAGATGGTGGAAGCGATGGTGTGAATTTCGAGGCATTTAAATGGGAAATTTGGTACTTTTCTGAAATAGTTGCTTCCCCAAAAATTTTTAGGTGACATTTTTTTGGGATTTCCGGATTGTAGGGAGGTTGTTCGGAGTCCCGGAGTTTGCCTTGCATTTTCGGGTAAACTGGAATTCCGGAGTAGTTTGCAGCTCTGGGCCGAATTATTGGGGCCTATATTTGTACATTTGACGTATATAAATTGTATCCTTTTTAAAAAAAAATCCGACTGGATGATTTGAAAAAATTAAAAAAAATGTAGACTGTGGGACAGGTTTAATGATCACTTGTAAGCACAAATGTATCAGATGCACAATACTAAATTGTTACACCAGAGACAATGAAGATAAATGGCAGGTAGGCAATAGGGGAATTCTGTTGATATGAAATGCTCGTATGGCAAGGTTCCCAGAGATGCCAAGCAATGTTCCCTCTAATTTTTTGTTTGTCTGGGCAGAAAGACAACCTCCCTGAGCACACTGAGTACCAGTGTGAGCAACATCATCATTGCTCGCTATGGGCACACACCAGTAGCAGGTGTATGTCTACTACACATAAATGATTTAGTAATAATAAAATGTAATGATTAATATCTATGAATGGGCGGCCCGGCGGATGAGGGGTTCGCGCGTCGGCCTCACAGCAAAAAAAAATTGGGATTTTATTTTGTGCGCTCCATATGATTTGCTGTGCGCAGAGAAGACGAGAGTAGTGCGCGATTGCGCACACGCGCAGCTTAGAGGGAACATTGATGCCAAGCGAGATGGAGGGTTTCCAGAATTTTACTCCTATAGTGAAAATTTGTTCACTTAGTGAGTCTCATTTTAATTGTGACGATGTTTAATATCTTTTCAAAGCCAAAAGTGGAGGTCCTCCTATCATGAGGGTCCATGATCATGATGGCTCACGATTACCATCTGATTAAATTGTGCTGATGTATTTTTGCTTTAGAATAAACCATACTGTGATCCTTGATGACCCATTTGATGATCCTCTGGATCTTCCTGTACCTGATCGGTCTCCTGAGCCCACCAAAGAACAGTTAGATGTGAGTGCAGGTTTTTTTTGCTTACTCTGTTACCTCTTCTTGCAAGTTTCACATGCTTGACAACCAATAGTTCAATACCTACATTGTCTTCCGTTTAACCCTAGGATAGAGCTGGGCGATATGACAAATTATCACGATTAAAAAAAAAATCTGTATCGATAATTATCGTGATAACTATCACATCTTTTTGTTTCAAATTTGAGACTTCAAACTTCTCTGAGTAAGTAAATAAATTACTTTCCTCGTTATTCAAATTACTGTTACCTTAGTTTATAAGAAGAGGATATGAAATATGATGATTAAAAATATATATTTTGTTGTTTTGTTGTGCAATAATGATAACACAACTCCCTCCTTAGAGTATGAAAAGTAAAAAAAATGTTTATTATAGTTGACAAAAATGATTTCACAATAATTATCATTATCATTTTATCACCCAGCTCGACCCTACGATATAAAAAGGTATTGCCGTATTTTCTCGCATCTAAGCTGTATTTGCAACTTGAAAAAAATGATGACTGAATCAAGGGTACGGCTTATATGCGCATAAAACTTACAGCCTTGCGATACTCTTTTTCACCAGTAGATGTTGAAAACAAGTATTACTAGATGAATTACTAACTTGCTTATATTGACCAGACTTGATTATAATGTGCTTTGATTCATACAGCATCTAAGAAATACCATGTGCGATGTTTAAAAAAAAAAAAAAAAAATCTCTTCAAAGTAACATTTATACTCGCTATTAAAACCATGAATATGGAGGGGAAAATTGTGCATCAGGGCATGGCTTGAAAGTGGGAAATTGTAAAATTCACAATTTTAAGGATGCGGCTTATATGCGAGAAAATACGGTACAGAAATATGAACAACTGGTTGATTTGGATTTGATTGCAGAGTGGAAGGATTGGAGCAGATGAAGTCATAGACGAGACTGGTGGAAAAGCAATTGAAGAAGTGGAGGAGCGGATCCAGGAGAAAGAAGCCAAAACCCGAGCAATTCTGCTTGAGATGGTAAATACTACTTTAGTCCATAAATCACGTGATATTTTTACCACACTGAATTTTGTGAGTTGCATTCCTACAGGTGGGCGACCTGCCTGATGCAGACATAAAGCCTCCTGAGGATGTACTCTTTGTGTGCAAACTAAACCCAGTGACCACAGATGAGGATCTTGAAATCATCTTTTCTCGCTTTGGACCTATTAAAAGGTAAATCAGTGTTTCATTTATTATGGATATGCCTTGCAAGGTTTTGCTGTTTTCATCTGCTGTTTTTGGTTCAACTGTGTGCAGCAGTGAAATCATTCGTGACTGGAAGACTGGAGAATCTCTCTGCTATGCTTTTATTGAATTTGAAAAGGTGAGTATTATCTATACAGGCACAATCATATTAAATCCAGGCATAGCCTGTTTTTGCAATGCCCAATGTGGGCAGCCGGCCCACGCTCAACCCTAACCCTCCCAAAATTGATGATTTTGCCTCACAAAAGTCAAGTTTTAGACTGTAGTTTCACTTTCAGTTCACCCTATGTTAATAAAGAGTTCGACCAAGAGGGCGAGTTCGCCGTCCTACATGCTATGCTCCATCTCACTGTCAGAGTCAGAGTTGTCGCCGGGGTATTCCGGGAACTTTATGGCGGCTTTGGAGAAAGCTCGAGCTACAGTGCAGGCCGACACTTGAACCCAGGAATCCTCAATCCATTGACATATTGTGGCGTAACTTGCCCAACGTTGCCTGTCAGTCTTTGTACAGTAATACCTTGAGGTACGAGAGAGCGAGAGCGTGACAGGCTATTTTTACCTCGCTTCCAGCTTCCCTTTTAGTCAGAGTTTTAGATGCAATCTAGGATTGTTTGCTTTTGTCTCCCCTTCAAAATATTACAAAAATGACGCACGCAAATGTCCTCACAATATGATAACGCACCACCACTTGCCAGCTTGTCCGCGTGCTCCTCTCGTATTGGCGAGCCAGCTCCGGCACGCACCCACCACTCATGTTTTGCGATTATTTCGTGCTTAATATTAATTGCCATCATATGCCTTTTCGTTGCACTACCCTTCATTGCACCTGCTGGCTTTGGACCCATTGTGTTTCCCTTAATTCTGCACTGACTAACGCAAAAAACACGGAAAAAATGCAACGCTCCGCCCAGTGCTCGTAGATATCTTTACACGAGGGAGAAGCGGCGAGAAAGACAGTGCGCTGAAATCATAAGCAGTCTCGCGTCTCGGCCACCTGGCTGCCTCGTATGCTCTCATCTCAAAATGTGTCTCGTGTCTCAAGGCAAATATTTGCTCGGTATTTTACCCGTATCTCAAATTCCTCGTATGTTGGGGCACTCATATGTCAAGGTATTACTTTATATCAATATGTTCAAAATGTCCTAAAAACACTTTCCCAAACTCTGTGGGGAAAAAAAACTTCTAATAAGAAACCCAGACACTCGCAGAAGTTTATTGGTTCGTATTCGACGAAATATCCCATGTTGAAGCCGTCTCCAAAAGGATCGACATTTGCACATTGCACAACATGCGACTTCAGCGTGAAACATGGTGGAATTACTGACTGTCAATCTTAAATTTATTTTCATTTTGCTGTACTTTCTCTAGTTTGCAAAAACAAAATATTTATATACTCCGGAAATTGGAAAAGGGTATTTCTAACAGACATTTACGCCATCTCTCTTTCCCACCATGAGATAATTTTCTGAGTTTATTACAAGCCATGGCCATCCTCAAATTAGTCCTAAATTCCATGTTTTCTCATTTTGTTTATTTTCATTGTTCTTGAAACATAAGCACAGCAGTCAGTAGGCATACATTTTACAAGTTTGAAATCACATCTGATCAGTTCAAATTGACCTCAAATATTTCTCAAGTGGGCATTAATCACAATCGTACAGAATAATCGCCAAACCCTATTTCTGATTCCCGTGGCCTTTTTGATACAATGTAAAACATTGACGTTAACAATAAGAATGGTGCAAGCTCTTCGTAAAAGAGTTCGATTCATTGTCATAATCTTTTAACTGGTGAGAAATTAAATTACTGTAATTTTTGGACTATAACGCACATCTGACTATAAACCACTATAAACTACCAAGTTTGACAAGAAAATGATATTTGTTCACATAAATGCCACCATTGACTAATTAAGGCGTCGGGATATTTACACTAAAAATCCACACCAACCACACAGGACCTATAAACCACAAGTAGCAAGTTATAGAAAGCCAACTCAATTTTCCTATTTATTTGTGTTGGCAGCAAGAGGACTGCGAGAAGGCCTTCTTTAAAATGGACAATGTGCTCATAGACGATCGGCGCATTCATGTAGACTTCAGTCAGTCTGTGTCAAAGATCAAATGGAAAGGAAAAGGTACTGTGCTATAAGGTTTTAAATGCTTTTTGCGGAGTTGCTTTTCTAATCATGATTCATTGTAGGCGGGAAGTACACTAAGGAAGATTTCAAGGCTTACGAGAATGACCTGGAGAAGCAATCCAAACTGTCACTGAAAGATCACGTCAAGCCCAAACAAGAGTATCCTAAAATGTCGACCTGAGATGTTTTACTTTCGGTTACAACAGATTTTCACAACAGTGCTGTAATTTCCAGACCCTAAGTCCGTCGTACATTCTTCAGTAGTTGTGAAAAGACCTTAACACTTGACATAGTTCCCGATATGACTTGGTGTTGGAGGAGGAAGAGGAGCGAGAACATCGTCATTCTGAGAAAAAACACAAAGAAAAGAGACATCACCATCATTCAGATGAGGAAGAAAGCAAGAAGCCCAAAAAATACAAGGTACTGACTGTGCTGTGTGGAACTCCACCTGATTTAAATGCCCCCTATCATTTGGGGTGGGTTTTGTACCTTACTGAATTCAATGGCGGGCCGTGAATTTCAAACCGACACCTTCAGTGCTATGTCTGAGTCAATCCAACCCTAAAAAAACTATTTTATGGCTTTAAAACCTTTACTGCAGCTTCAGCTGCGACACATATATAAAAGCATCAATAATAACTTCATACAATTGAAATATTATTTAGGAATATAGCCATTTTTTACTCACCAAAAATCATTTTTATCTGTACACAAAATCCATCCGCCTTTCTTTCCTCCTTTTCTATTGCCATCCAAGCTAATGCTGAAAGTCGAGCCTGTCCTGTTGTATTTCTGGTACAAGTTTTTATTCGATTTAGTGCTGAAAATGTTCGTTCCTGGTTGTGACAGGCTTGCTTGCTTCGGAGTTGTCCGACCTTTCTTAATGCTGTCCAGCTTTTCTTGAAAAATCTGTCTTGAAAATAGCTTGGACCGTAAATCTGCAAACAAATCCATTTCTTCTCCTTCAGCCATTGCGGGTTGACAAAACCGCTATTAAATCCAGACAATAATATATTTGCTTGTGCAGCTCGCTCCAGATACAGTTTGGTAGCTCTGGCTAGTCCACTCTATCACAGGCCAATCATAGTTGGTGAAAGCGAAGACGTATCCCTACGCCTGTGAGAAGGCCTTTGTGTCGCCAACTCAAAATCTGATGAAACCGTTTTATTGATGCTTGTTTTATGCAGCAGAGCCTGCAGAACTGATTGTGAAGGCCTCAAGGCAGATTTCTGACCCTGGCAACAAATAATGGCTGAAATGTGATTGGTTAGATACTTAAATATAAAAACACATCTGGAAACAGTTCAACCAGGGGAAAAGCAATGAAAGGAAGCTGACAGACAATTTGGAATTATTTAATAAGTATTCATGGACAAAACATAATTAAAATCATTCTGTGATTCAGATATTTTTTAGGCCAGCAAAGAAGTCCTGGCCCTGACGGTCCACTACTGACTGAATTCAATGGACTTGATTTCCCTGGCCTTAGCCTGCATTCCTTTTCTTTGCAAAAATAAAGCAAAAAATGTGCAGAAATGAGTTTTAGTCCCATTTTGCCGTTGAACAGAAAACTACAGTTGTTACCAAATAACGTAAAGAATGTATGGGCTCTTCAAATGCAAGTCCTCTTCCATTTAGTTTTATTACTGCGGCGGCTAGCATTTCAAGTTCCCCCCACCACCCCAAGAAGTTCAATCATTTTATCGTGGTTAATACATGTCATGTAAGTTATTTGCATAAGAAAGAACATATGCATTTATTTTTTCCGTCCGATCGAGCAGAGAACTTCATGAAGTGGAGCATGCGGTAAGTTCTGTTTTTTAACCTAGATATTTTTCTCAAGACAACCAAGTGTTGTTCTTGGGCTAAACTGCAGTAAAATATACCGTCGTTGGTTGGTGAACATGCAAGCTAGCGATTTAAAATAGGCATCTCAACTGCAAGCAAATCTCAAAATGTCTTGAAATTGACAATAAATAGGTAATTTACACAAACAAATTTACCACTTAATTGCTCCTCATCCGCGCCAACTCGAGGTTGTATTGGAAAAGTGGTTTAAAAATACAAATGAAACAAAACAACAAGAAAGTATGGTGGGAAATTTATTGAGCAGGATTGAAAGTGTGGAAAAATTTGTATTTGAGAGGAGAGAAACGATTTCATTAATCAATGCTACAGGACAACTCACGGAATTAAAATGTGATCTATTACTGCATTTTACTTAATAGTAGTCATAAGCAGGGGTCTGACTTCTGCTTAGTCATGCAAATACAATTGCTATTCTTGTTTATTGCATGACTTTATGTTGCTCGCATTTCCCTGTTCCCTGTTTGAATTTTATGATATATTCCGCACTTGGCTTGAGTAAACTAGTGCTAACTGGTTCCTGTTGGCTTGTATTTAAAATCCCAAGTCATTAAAATTAGTCGAAAATGGCGACTAAAGCTACGCATTTCCCAATCGTACAACTCGTGGTCAAAAAATCTGAATCTTTTCTTCTTGCACCTTTTCAGGATGATAAGAACAGCCAACGGGACAGGAAGCTGGACCGAAAGCGCTCCTGTTCACGTTCCCGCTCCAGAGACAGGGACCACAGGCACGACAGATCCCGGGACAGACATGAGAAAGACAGGCGGGACAGGAATCGAAAAAGTCGCAGTCGTTCGCCCAGAAATTCCACAGTCAGAAGCAGATACAGATGAAGTGCATTTATTTGCTTCAGCACAGACCAGCAAAAACTCCGTTACAAAATGGACAGGTGACTACAGCAGGGGTGGCCAACTCTGGTCCTCGAGGGCCCCTATCCAGTCTTTTTTCCATATCTCCCTCCTCTACCGCATCTGAATAAATTAATCAACTCATCAGCAAGCTGTGCAGAAGCTTGATAAGGATCCCGATTATTTGATTCAGGTCTATTGGTGGAAGGGGACATGGAAAACAGACTGGATAGGAGCCCTTGAGGACGGGAGTTGGGCACCCGTGCTCTACAACTTCTTTTTATGGACAAAAACATTATGATGCTAGTATTTTCCACACTATTATGGAATGTGTTTGTTGGGTGAAGTGGGACTAGTTGTCTGAGATTAGGCGCTGCTGGGCTCAAATTCTCACTGGGTTTTTATAAGCATACCTCCAAGAACCATTAATAGTTGTGCACCGCAAGCAATATGGGCCCCATCTAGATTCTACAAAATTGGACATCTGATATCAGGACCAAGTGTTATATGTTGATAATTACTGTAGCTCATTTAAATGTGCATGCTTGAATCTTTATTTGTGTGATGAATGATTTTGCTTGTGTGTGTATGTTTATATTTATATATATATATATATATATATATATATATATATATATATATATATATATATATATATATATATATATATATACACGTACACGTATATATATATATATATATATATATATATATACATATATACACGTACATACGGATATATGTATAAAAAACAAAAGTATAGACTTTCAATACTTTTGTTTTTATGTGAATTGGGCATGAGTAAGTAGGTAGTTTGAATAGGCTAAAGGATCAGACAAGAAAATAATGGGAATCTTATGAAGTTCTAAAATCCTGAATTTACATTTTTCTATTCTAGATCACGTTTGCGTTGTACTTTGCAGCTAATCACTGTTCATTTTCGTAAACACATACCTTTTAAGCGAACATAATGGGGATAAAAGCTCAAATTGCACCCATTCGAATTGCGAAAAGAAAACCATGCACGAATGGATCATTGATAACGGCTAGACAGGAAATCTTTGTTTCCTTAAAAAAAAACCACATTTATGGTGTCTAAAATATTTTGAATGCCGTTTGCTTGCATGCCAATGAAAAAGACATCCTGTACACTTATTAAATGGCTGAATCTGAATAAACATTTGCTCTTGCAGTGCAATTAGCCCTTTCAGGGACAGTGGACATTTATTCCAAAGTATATTAGTTTACCTCATTTACTGCAATGGGCTGTGGTAGTTGGCAAAAGAGGAAATTTGATATTGAAAACGTATCGACGGCAATAAAATATCAGTCCATAGCTTCCAGGCCCTCCCAGTTAAAAATGATTGGGCGTGTATTGCCGTCCGTAGCAGCTAGAGTTAAGCTATGTCCGACCACAAGTGATTTATAGAACAAACACAAAAAAAAACTTCCCAGAACAAACTGAAGCTGGGGCACACTTATTTGAATTTCGTTTTCAATTTGTTACGAATATTTAATTTTTTTTTAATCATTAGAATTCTCATCTCATTTTATTCCGCTTTATCCAAAGTCACGTCGCGGGGGCTGCAGATTCAGCAGGGCATCCCAGACTTCCCTCTCCCCAGTCACTTCATCCACTTTTTCCGGGAGTATCCCAAGGCGTTCCCGAGCCAGCCGGGAAAGTCTCCCCAGCCTGTCCGAGGTCGGCCCCGTGGTCTCCCGGTGGGACGTGCCCGGAACACCTCCTGAGCGAGGCGTCCAGGGGGCATCCTGATCAGATGCCCGAGCCAACTCATCTGGCTCCTCTCGATCCGGAGGAGCACCGGCTCTACTCCGAGCTCCTCCCGGATGACTGAGCTTCTCACCTTATCTCTAAGGGAGAGTCCGGACATCCTGCGGAGGAAACTCATTTCAGCCGCTTGTATCCGGGATCTCGTTCTTTCCGTCACGACCCATAGCTCGTGACCATAGATGAGAGTGGGAACGTAGACCAACGTTTCGCCTTTTGGCTCAGCTCCTTCACCACGATAGGCCCTTCACTGCAGACGCCGCCCCGATCCGCCTGTCGATCACCCGCACCATTCTTCCCTCACTCGTGAACAA
The DNA here is from genome assembly GCF_051989625.1 of Stigmatopora argus. Classification (NCBI taxonomy): domain Eukaryota; kingdom Metazoa; phylum Chordata; class Actinopteri; order Syngnathiformes; family Syngnathidae; genus Stigmatopora; species Stigmatopora argus. The sequence goes on along the minus strand of NC_135405.1, from coordinate 3,782,625 downwards.
GATCCCAAGATACTTAAACTCCACCTGGGGAAGGACCTGGTCCCTGACCCGGAGGGGGCATGCCACCTTTTTCCGACTGAGGACCATGGTCTCAGATTTGGAGGTGCTGATTCTCAACCTGACCGCTTCACACGGTTGTGAATCGTTCCAGCGAGAGTTGGAGATCACGGCCTGATGAAGCCAACACAACCACATCATCTGCAAAAAGCAGGGCTGCAATACTGAGGCCACCAAATCGGAACCCCTCAATGCCACGGCTGCGCCTAGATATTCTGTCCATTTTTATTTAGAATTATTCGTATTATATTGTTACTCCTGGCTATTTTATTTGTTTGCTTTTTTTGAACAATGTTTGATTTAGTACATTTTAAATGTTTGTTTCTAGAATGTATCCCTCAAATCATTCATTTTATTTGTTTTTTAATTGCCCATCTCAAAAAGGCATGCTGATAACACCAATTGGATATCAATTGGGGGCTGCAAAATATTGACTCTTTGGCTGCAAGTTTGAGACCCCTGTCTGATATGACTTACAAAATCCTTTTATTTTTTCTAAAATCATAATTCCTGCATCAAACATATATTGAATTCCACTTAGATGAGAGAAACCTTGGAATTTTCAATGACCTGCTTTGATTAAGTTTACATTATGCTTAAACAATTTTTTTGATTATGATATATTCTGCCACCGTGAACCCATATTTTTACAGTCACCTGTGATTTATAGTTCTGTGCGGATTATATAGTATAAACAATGTTTTCTTTTGGGGGGTTGCAGTTTAAGGGAAAAAAATAAGTACAAACAAGTTAATGTTTTCTACTGTGCCAATGCCTTTCACCTACTTGTTTTGGGACAAATGTTTAAATTATCATTCTCACTATTCATTCATACTCTGAACCGCTTATCCTCACAAGGGTGACAGGGGGTCCTGGAGCCTATCCCAGCTAATTACGGGCACCAGCCTGAATTGTTGGCCAAACAATGACAGGTCACAAGGAGACGGAGAACTCACACTCAACTCTAGAGGCTATTTAGAGTGTCCAACCAGCCTACCATGCAATTTCTTGGGACAATGGAGGAAACTGGAGAAAGCCCACGCAAGCCCGGGAGAATAAGCAAACGCCACACAGGGAAGACCGACCTGGGATCGAACCCTCAACCCCAGAACTGTGAGGCCGACTTGGTAACCGGTTGCTACCGGGCCAGCTTCTCAGTAGTTGGTGGAGATTTAGGACCATAACCCACAATCTAAAAAAAAGAGGATATTTGAGGAACAAATTTGTTTTGGTTTCCATTGTTTTTTTTGTTTTTTGTTTTCGTTTTTTTTTTAAATTTAATAGTTAGGATTGATTACATCATGCAACCCTATTATGCATATGATCAGAAGGAAAACTACTTTTGCTTTATACTTATATAAAAACATCACTAAATTAGTCTTTGGAGCCTATCCAAACTATGGGCTCCAGAGGGGACACCGTGAATTGGTGGCCAACCAATCGCACTCATACCTAGGGGGAATTTAGTTTGTTCAACCAGCCTACCCTGCATGTTTTTGCAGAACATGGAAACTCCAAACTGGAAGGAACTTGGGATTGAACCTTCGATCATACAACTGTGAAGCCGACACGCTAAACCAGGGGTCACCAAACTACGGCCCGCGGGCCGGATACGGCCCGCCGGCACATTTGGACCGGCCCTCTGAACAATACCAGAGACGCTATCGGATTTTTTTTTTTTTTATTATTTTTTTTTGAATTTTTTTTTTATTTTTTTTTTGGGATGCGGCCCGCCGGCACATTTGGACCGGCCCTCTGAACAATACTAGAGACGCTATCGGATTTTTTTTCCTATTTGGCCTTGAAGACTGGGACATTTTAATCTTGTGTTTGGTTCATTGCACCCCTGCTGAGCCCACAAATCATCCCAGTGAAGCGGGGCTTCGCATTGCTTCTTTGGTGACACGCGCGGGGAGAGTGTTTCCCTTTGATGCATGCGGGCACGTCCACCGTTGCATGCACGAGCAGTGTTACCGAGACATCTGGACGATCGCAGGTGAGGGCGGAGCCCTGGGACCATCGCGGACTATTCAAGCATATTAAAACTGCAACCTGTTTGAGAACGGAATAATGGCGAAAAAGTTAGGTGAGAGAAAAATTGATTCAGAATGCAGGATATTTAACCTGGAGTGGACAAACGATTATTTTTTTGTTCAAAGCAAAGAAAAGGCTGTTTGTCTCATTTGTCAAGAGACGGTGGCGGTATTCAAAGAATACAATCTTTGCCGACACTATGAATCCCGTCACAAAGACAAGTACGATAGATTGCAAGGCCAAATACGAGCAGACAAACTCTCAAAGCGAAAAAGTGGACTACTATCTCAGCAGAACCAGGCATCCGTTCGGGCCAGCTTTTGGGTTGCTAAATTGATAGCAAGCAGCGGTAAGCCTTTCACTGACGGAGAGTTTGTTAAGAAATGTATGGATACTGTCGCGGAGGAGGTGTGTCCCGAGAAGAAAGATGCATTTAATGCCGTAAGTCTGTCGGTGAGTACAATGACCAGACGCGTTGAAGAAATCGGGAGTAATGTATATGCCCAGCTGCAGCAGAAGACGAAATAATTTGACTTTTTTTCATTAGCACTGGATGAAAGCACGGACGTGCAAGACACAGCGCAACTGCTCATTTTTATTCGTGGAGTTAGCGCAAACTTTGAGATTTGCGAGGATCTGGCAGCCCTCCAAAGTCTCAAAGGGACTTCAACGGGAGAGGATATTTTTGACAAAGTGTGCCAAACCATGGAGAAGTTGGACCTGGACTGGTCAAAGCTAGCTAGCATCACGACTGACGGGGCTCCTAGCATGGTGGCCGAAACTCGCGGTCTAATAATGGGACGCATGAACCGGGAGTTGGAAAAAAGGGGTCTCACCGCCCCGCTACGAGTCCACTGCCAAATTCACCACCAAGCACTGTGCTGCAAAATGTTGACGTGGGATTCTGTAATGACGGTTGTGGTGTCGTGCATAAACTTCAGAGCAAAGGGAGAAGATTGTGCATGGCACAACAGAAAGTTAATGTTCCATGGCTTTTTCTGTTACAAACTGACACCGGCCCCCCATCAGAGAAGGAAAAAGTTATGTGGCCCTCACAAGAAAAAGTTTGGGGACCCCTGCGCTAAACACTCGCCCACTGGCGCGCCACTTTTGTTGTGGATGGCAAGCTGTTGAAGGATGGATCCAACACAAACTAAGAGGCAGGAAATCAAATGCACAATCATATTTATTAAACAAACGGCACAAGCCAAAAAATGCCAGTAGGAAAAAGTACAACTAAAGTCAGCATTTCCAAGTCGGCAATAACACTAAGGGAAAGGCACCACCGACCGGAAAACAGTAAACTAATGTATGACAATATCTATGCAGGTGACAAAGTACAAAGAAAGTAGCACGACCAAGTCTACGAGAAAACTCACGATTCAAAGATTGCAAAAAGGTACTCTAGACACACTACCGTATGTTAGCAAGAAACTGCTGAGACTGTAGGGTGCGCACAGCAGCAAGCAAGGAGTATTCTCTGTCGACAGCTGACGGTGTCAGGTGTCCTTAAAAAACGGATGCACCTAATGCACCACAGGTGTGTTGCACAGTTCCGCCTATTCGGCTCAATCAGAATCTGGAATGACAACAGAGTAACTGAGAAACCCTACAGATGACAACATTAATTTTTAAAAAAAGGAACAGGAAATGGTTTTTCAGTCATGAAATTGTTGCCTTATTTCTGGAATCTAGTTTCTCTGCCTCTTCAGGAAAGTCGACTCAGCTCGCCGCGTAATCTTCTGGTGTTCACACTTCTCTGTTCATAGAATTGAAAGGGTTTTTTTGAGCATTTGCTTTTAGTGAAGTGACCAATCAGTAGCAAATCTAAACAAAAGCAAAACAATACAATTGGGTAAGTTGAGTTGGCCAATTTGATCTCTTGCGTATCTCTTTCCCAGCCAGCTTTGACAATCTGTTCAAAATTTTCTGCAAATTTTCCGAGTAGTGTTAAGAATATTAGAATCCAATGTGGCTAACCAGATTAATCCATTTTTTTAAATACATTTTTTATATAACTGCATGTCAAACAAGTTACTAGTAGGTGCACTAAATTCTCAGAAAACTAACAAGACCCAGCATTCATGATTGGATTGGATAACTTTATTCATCCCGTATTCGGGAAATTTCATTGTGGCAGTAGCAAGAGGGTGATTAGACAGAACAACAAAGCAAAAGCACAAAGTACAAAGCAAATCAAAGTAAATGGGATCATTGAGAATCACCAAATCAAATCATTAAGACAGAAAAGCAGCAAAAACACAAAACGAGCAAGATTGGACGGAGCTACCGTTCTCTTAAGGGTGTACAATTGGGTAATTAGTTGAAAGGAGTGTGTTAAAAAATATTTTAAAAATAGCAGACTGCAGGTGACTTTAGACTGAAAACATTTTTTAAACAAACTTTTTTTGTTTCTAGGATTTACAAATCCTTTTAATCATTAAGCTAATACATTGTTGTATGATCACTTTTTTTAAACTGCTTCTTACATCTGTGAGGCATTGAGTAAAGCAATTGTGGCATTTGGTTTTCCACTCAAAGATTCCTAAATGACATTCCACAATTCATTTAGATTTTTTGTTTTTTGCTTCAGAAACAGCATTTTTTATGTCACCCCACGCATTCTTGATTGTATTAAGGTCTGGGGATTAGGCTGGCCACTGATATTAACATTGATGTTGATTTAAATCCAAGACTTTGCATGTTTAGTAGTGTGTGGGAGTTTAATTTTGTAAGTAGAAGTACCACCGTAATACATTTTATTTCGAAGCCCCTTTCAAGACCCCCAAGGACACTTTACATCCAGAAATACCAAAGATACAAATAAAATAGAATAAACAAAGCATATTAAAAACAAAATCAAAGCACAAGAAGGAGATCGAGATGTGGGCAAACAGTGAGTGGATCATGCTGTATAAGATAATTGGAATGTGTTTTGCGACTGGATTTGACTAGTGAGAAGAAAGTAACGAGGAATATATTCAGGGGTAGGGAGTTTCAGATTTTCGGGGCAGTGTGACAAAATGCTCTGTAATTAGTAAGACGGGCACGGGGAACACTTAAAAGGAATTGCAGTAGTCAATCTGGGAATTGATTAGACTGCAGACAAGAGTGGCAGCGCTGTGGGGGCTGAGGGAGGGGCGGAGACGAGATATATTGCGAAGGTGGAAGTGGCGGAGCTGGTAACATTGTTAATATGGGAGCGCAAGGAAAGTGTGATGTCGAGGATGACGCCCAGACTCTGAACCTGAGTTGAGGGAGTGATTGATGCATTGTTGATGGGGAAGGAGAAATCATTGTCGTTGGTGAGCAGGGTGGGAGTGCCTGCTAGTGGGATTTCTGTTTTGGTACTTTCAGTTAGTAGTAAGACATTTAAAGAGAGCCACGAGTTGTCTTGTGCATAAAGGCTGAAAGGTTGGTTTGCAGGAGGTTCAGAGCTGGGTGTCACTCGCATAGATGCCAAAGTGAATATAGTATTATATTTACGTAAAATGGAACCAAGGTTGATGATGTAGATAATTATGGAGCCGCCCTAGGACAGAGCCCCGGGGCACACCAGCTGCAAGACGGGGAGTGTTTAGGATTGGTAGGAACCAGATTTAACAAACTGCTTCTTGATATTCTGTACATAAAGGCTATGAACAGAAACAGTGACCTAGTACAACATTGGTGGAGTCCAACCCCCAATTTGAAACGGATGTACAAAGTACACAAAGCACATGTAGACCGGTTGGATGAGAGTCAGTGTCCCTGATGTCCTCATGATATTGCAGATATGTGTCAAACAAGACGACCCCACAACATACAGATCCTTTAGAAACTCCGGGTGGATCTCATCCATCCATGGGGCCTTGCCTCTGAGGAGCTTTTTAACAACTTCAGTGACTTCAACCCCGTAGATCAGAGAATCAGACTCCCCAGGCTCTGCTTCCTCACGGGAAGGCGTATCGGTGGAGTTGAGGTCTTCCAAGTATTCAGCCCACCGATTCACAATATCCCGAATCGAGGTGAGCAGCACCCCATCCCCACTATACACTGTGTTGATAGTGCGTCGCTTTCCCCTCCCGAGATGTCGGAGGGTGGATCAAAGTTTCCTTGAATCAACCCAGAAGTCCTTCTCCATGCCCTCATTGAACTCTTCCCTTGCCTGGGTTTTTGGTTCTGAGACCTTTGCTTCCTGATTTCTGTTTTTTGCATATTTATCACACACAGAATTCAGACCATCAAATAAATTTCCGTATGACAACCCAAGGACAGAGAAAATGCAGTTTCTAAATGATTATTTTATTTACATAGACAGAAGAAAAAAATACAAACTTGTCTGGCCCTCTGTGAAAAAGTGATTGCCCCCCTTTGTTAAGTCAGAAAATAACTGTTACAAATCACAATTGTAGGAAAGCTGAGTTAAATTTCACAAGCCACATCAACTTCTGATTACCACAACGTGTTGAGTCAAGAAAGCACTTAAATATAATGTGTCAGACAAAGTGAAGTAGGCCACAAGATCAGTGCGTCATGCCACAATCCAAAGAAATTCAAGAAAAAAAATGCCCAAAAAAGTGATGGACATCTATCAGACTGGAAAAGGTTACAAAGCCGTTTCCAAGGCTTTGGGCCTCCAGCGAACCCACTGTCAGAGCCATTATCCACAAATGGAGAGGACTGGGAACAATGGCAAACCTTCCCTGGAGTGGTCGGGCAACTAAAATTATGTGACGACGACTCATCCAGGAGGTCACAAAAGAACCTAGAAAAAAATCAAAACAACTGCAGGTCTCGCTGGCCTCAGTTGAGGTTAATGTTCATGACTCTACTATTAAAAAAAACTGGCCAAAGCTGTCCTCCATGCCAGAGTCCCAAGGTGAAAACCATTGCTGTCCAAAAAGAATAGAAAGGCTGGTCTTACATTTGCCAAAAACATTTTGATGATGATCCACACTTGGAAGAACATTCTGTGGACTGATGAGTCTAAAGTTGAACTTATTGGAAGGTGTGCGGCCCGTTACATTTGGCATAAAAAATGGCATGGCATTCCATCAAAAGAACACTATAGCAACAGAAAATCTGGGGCTGCTTTGCTGACTCAGGACCTGGATGACTTGCTGTAATTGTTGGAGGAATGAATTCTCCTGTCTACATAAAATCATCATTTAGAAACTGGATTTTCTATTTCCTTGGATTGTCTCTGTGTCATACTAAAATTGGTTTGATCTGAAACCTTTTGTGTGAGATAAATATGCAAAAAAAACCCACAGAAATCAGGAAGGGGGCAAATACTTTTTCATGGCACTGTATATATTATGAATAAATAAAATTATAAATTAATTTTAATTCCTTTTTACTTAAAACCAGAAATACACTGGTTTTCATTCACAGTTAGCCTCTCCCTGTCGAAATGTCAGTGACAGCCAGTGAGTTAAACTAGGGTTAGATCAACCGTTTTTCTCTAACACCCATTGTTTTTGTGGCTGGCATTGAAAATTACAACCACAACAACATCTCAACCTTGTCAATCAAAACTTAGCGCTGACTTCCTTTAGTGGATGATATTAGGTTGTGCTGTTTTTAGATAGTAAAGACTCCCATGCCAGTCCAATATTTTCACATGGCTTGAATATATTAGTATATTTATAATTCAAAAATCCACGAGTCAACAAACCGTTTATGAGTCCATTACTACCAATCATTTCAACAGGCTTTTGAGATGGTGGACATCCTGGTTAGATAAGAGCATTAAAGTGCACTTTCATCGTGAGTAAACTATTTCCCTGTCTTTTAATATAGTCAACGACATCATACTTGTACTGGTCAATTTCTGTTTTAAACATTTAGACCATTCTTGTACATAACACAAATAAATGAAAAACACCTACAACTCCAGTTTGGGCACTTCTCAATTCAGGAAAACCCGCCACCTGAATAGCTTGTTCAGCATTGTTGTTCCAGTTCCTTCCAACATGTAATATCAATGTTTGTTTTAAATTCATCAATAGTTTAACAGCTAGTGTCACCAGCCATTAACTAGTTCAAAAGGCATACAGGGAATGTCTTGTTGATGTCTTTTCCTCCCAGTGGCCCTTTGCACAAGTGACCTTTGCACACATGACAAAACCAATAAATGCATAAAAACAATAATTACAATGTAATCATTTGGGGCATGATTGATGAATTGCTGTTTGAAGAACATGGTTATTGTATATATTTCCCAGAGAAATGTATAGTAAATTTCTCAATGAGAGATAACTTTTTGTTGTGCTTTCAGTTGTGGTTGATTACAAAAATGTGCCTTGCTTCATGTGAATATCTCTAGCCTTTTCGTAAATGTTGACAGTACCCTACCAGGAAGAGCTGAAAAGGAAAAATAAACCCCTCGGGCTGAGAGCCACGACGAGGAAGTTGAGTGCAAATTTACTGTTTTTTTTTCCTTCTACTGCTCTCTGCAGCTACTTCCTTCTATGAGTAATGAGTTGCTTACAATGACGGCTACTTCGCTCATAGTGGTGAGAGACGGCAAGCCGTAGAGACGCTCGGAATCTGCTCTGTGATCCCGCTTTTGAGCCAGAAGGTAACTATTTCAATAAAATTTTACTCTTTAATATTAAATGTTAACATTTTCAATTGAAGATGATTGTGATTTCATTTTGTCATTGTTTTGATAGTAAGTTAGGTTGTGTTGTTTACATACTGCAGATGAGTAATGTACTTTATGAAGAAACTAAAAGTAAACAGAAGGGAGCATGTTTTGTTCAATTTTGGTTGGATGTGGTAGCGTACCAGTTAGTGAAATATAAATTTTCTCTGCAAGACTTTAGGGCCTTTTTGGAGGGGTCGAAAAGGTCAGTTTTTTTACTTATACTTAATGAACACACTACTGTAAATGTGATGAATGTAATGTGTGAACATTTAAAAAGCACACTTGAATGTTAATGTTATCTTTAATGATAGGAACAGGGAATTTAATTAGTCTTTGTGTAATCATTTTGGTTTTAATGTGTAGAATTTTACACTAATACTGCTCAACAAATCCCACCTCTCAACATCTTGAGGGGATGGACAACATCCTGCAGAACATTACTATTCTTAAATGGATTTTTGCTTCTTGCTCTATTTTATATGACTTGCTCTTTTGATAATGAATTTCCTTCAAAGCATGTATTATTTCTATGCAGATTTTCTCTATAACATCTTTTTTGATTCACAGTTTACATCCTTATGATGTTACTACTTGCACACAAGTAGCCCTCTTTTGTAAAATAAGCGGTAACTGACTGACAATATTTGTGGTAATTTTACAAATAAAAGAACCACATATAAGTACAATATTTTTTAAAGAAAATGGTAATCCTAGAGTTAAAAAATGACAGAGAAAACTTGATTCTAGTTTTCAATTCCGTACCCAAAAATGATTTGCTAACAGCTGTCCGATTAACTCATAAAAATGTGTTTCCTCTTGTTATTATCGAGAGCGCAAGATTGAACACAAATTATAGAACAGTTTCTTGTATTTTGTGGAAGTCTTTATACAAATGCCTGTTGATTTGTTCTATTTTAACCAAAGTCATTCTCCACATTTTTCATTGGGAAATAATTCTGCATCATTACAAAGGCACGGTAGTCCTGCCCTTCTTGTATCCAGGCAATGAAGGGCCCCCCAGCAAACTTATTGTATTTCATCGCATTTTATGGACTATAATAGGTAAGACACGGGAGGCGGCTTCGCTCGCGTTCAGTAGTGCATGTGCAGCCTGTGATGCAAGTGAGTATGTATATGTATATGTATATGTATATGTATATATATATATATATATATATATATATATATATATATATATATATATATATATATATATATATATATATATATAAAGTATGCCATATATATATATATATATATATATATATATATATATATATATATATATATATATATATATATATATATATATATATATATATATATATATATATGGCATACTTTTGATCAAAACAAAGACATCGGTTCCCTGCAAATTCATACCCAATCTGAGACAACCTATGCGGTTAGGCAGTGTGCAGTGCGTGTGGTTGTCGCTTGCCGCCCAGTCACACCCTGTTTGATTTCAGCTTATGGTGATGACTTTTACATTTTGCCATCATACATCGCCTTCCATGTGTTTTGCCCATAAGACACCTCTTTCATAGTTCAGCTATATTCAAATGCAATTTAGGAAGGTTTTTTTTTTATTTCCCTCTCATACCATATGCTGTGGGAATCAGCGTCCCAGGCATGTCATATATCAGAGTTTGCAGAGTTGTTCAGAAGTGATAGATGATGATGGATTTGGTAGTGATTTGGTGTGAGATCAAAGTTTGGTAAATAAGTTATTTTGTGTTATCTTAATAGCTGTGTGTTTATCCAGTTATTCTGTGTTTCTTATGATCATCTGTACTGTTTGTTTTTGGTTCCTTCATTGCTTGTGATTGATGTCCAAATCAAAAGAGGTTAAACACTAGTAGCATTACTAACCAGATCCACTTATGACCAACTATACAAAAAAAATCAAAATATTTTTAATTTTTATCAGTAAGAGATATCTGTTATCAATGAGGTCATGAACTCTTGGTGACTAAACAAATCCCCCTCTAATGACTTTCAACTGTTCCATAATGCAGGTTAAAGACCATGGAGAAATAGATGAACCAAGTAGTTTGGAAAGGAATACTACACAAAAAAATAAGATTGCCTAAACTGAACGGTGTCATGGAACAGCGAAAGCAGCACGGCAAAGTGAAGCGGTTTCTCAAGTTGGGCTACTCTCACGAGGACATCGATAGGGTCCTCAAGAGCCTCGACCATGACGCTCAGACCAATGACATTTTAGAGGAGCTAATCAAGACCTGCCACATTCCTAGTGGCCAAACCAGCCCCAAATTGGTATCAAGAGGCTGCAGCCCCAGGCCTACCAGACCACTACCAGACAAAGAGACCATTTTGGCTTTCAGACCTGTTGTCATTGATGGGAGCAATGTTGCCATGAGGTGAGTCAATGGGGCTTTTGAATGATATTACATTCTAATAGCGACATATCAGCTTCAGTGTAGCACAAATAGGTATTTTGCTTACACCAGGACCGATAGAACAATAACATCTTAGGTTGTGGGGGGAATTCCATCTTTCCAGACATTTGTTTTTGGTGTCAGATCACACAGTTCAAGAATTCTCCTTTAAATTTCATTTAAGTCCTGCTTTGATCTCATAAATTATACTTAAATGACACTGATTCTCCAAAACTTCAATCTCAAATTGTACAGTTTTTACTATGAAAATAATAAAAGCAATTTAATCAGGAATTATATACTGGCACTAAAGTCTACCACAGAGTCAAAGCTGGCAAAAGCGTTTTGTCCACTTTACTTACCCTTACTTTATGCAGTGGCGGGCCGTCAGGGCCTTCTCTGCTGGCCTAAGAAATATCTGAATCATATATTATATTTTGTCCATCAATACTTATTAAATAATTCCAAAATGTCTGTTAGTTTCCTTTCATTGCTTTTCTCCCTGGTTGCACTGCTTCCAGATGTGTTTTCATATTGAAGGATTTAACCAATCACATTTCAGCCATTATTTGTTGCCAGGGTCAGAAATCTGCCTCAAGGCCTTCACAATCACTTCTGCAGGCTCTGCTGCATTAAACAAGCGTTGATAAAACTGTTGCTTTAACCAATCAGATTTCGAGTTGGCAACACCAAAATGCATTTAATCATTAAATGCTGCTAGTAAATTTCCCCCCATTTTTGTGCATTGATTTATTATTTTTTATGTGTCGCAGCTGTAGTTGCAGTAGAGGTTTTATAGCCATAAAATAGTTTTTGAGGGTTGGATTGATTCGTTGAAGGCGCTAAGAGAAAATGCACGGACCGCCACTGCTTTATAGTGATGAAGTCTTAAAAAATGTTAACAAGTTACTACTTTTAATAACTCCTGATATCAGTGTTTGTTTTTTCAGTTCACAATACAGCCAACCCTACTTCCTCTTTAAACTAGCAGGAATTCAAAATGGGATGATTACTTCTGCTATTGATTTTTTTGTTTTTTTTAAATGAACACAAAAAATATCACAGGGCTGAGTGGCACTTGTAATAGTGCGAACGATAGGAACTCACAAGGAAGTTAGTGGAAAAAAAGGAGGGCCTAATTGTTCTCGGTTACACCTTTATGCTTACCTGCATAACAAGGAAGACCAAATACAAATTAAAGTATTTGACAGGAGAGCCAGGTACTTAAAGAAGTGTGTAAACTTTTTTTCAAATTCACCATCCTTGTTTCAATTTGCCATCGCTGTGCTAGTACAGCTATGCAGGGCCAACTGTGTGCACTATTCTCATATCAAGTAAAACATTAAATTCTTGTTAAATTCAACTATTAACACAGTGACAATAGAATTAAACTGTCTAACAACAGCTAAGTATAATCAGGGTAAGCTGTCCAAGCAACCAAATCTCTTATCTTGGCAACAGTATGTGGAACTATTGGATTGGATAACTTTTATTCATCCCGTATTCGGGAAATTTCATTGTGACAGTAGCAAGAAAAGGCATAGTTATAAGTTAGACAGTACAGTCTCAAAGGCCGCAGAACAACAATTAGACAGAACAACAAAGCAAAAGCACAAAGTACAAAGCAAATCCAAGTCAATGGGATCATTATGAATCACCAAATCAAATCATAAGACAGAAAAGCAGCAAAAACACAAAACGAGCAAGAATGGACGGAGCTACCGCCACCGGCTGCCACTTGAATGGCGTCATCTTGGTTTCGGTAGCAAAAACGGATAGACTCAAAAAACGTTGTAAAGTTGGACAAAAACTGGAATCACACAAAGGAAGTCTTCCACGAGATGGGGAACTTCTGCAGACTGTGACCGAGGTAGAGAATATGCAGAGTCACTCTTCCAAGCTTATCCGCACAGTTCCTCAGTAGTCTGGAGCTGAAGAAAACAGCAGCAGGGCAGAACTCCTCGACTCCGTTGCTGGTAAGCGCCGACAGCTCTTCAATCTTATCCCACGATGGAATGGTTGGTCAGAAGCGTTGCCTCTTCTCCCGGCACTTTTGTCCAGCTCCAAAACTTTGGCGGCACCGAGGTGTTGCTCCTTCTGCTGCGTATTGTAACAGCTAGTCCCATGTGTGTGACAGCGTAGGCATGGCTGAATGGTTCCAAAAAAGAAGTAGCCGAAAGAAGCCAGGCTAACAGAACAAGGAAAGTTGTAAAAACATTAAAGTAAAAAGTATAAAGTACAAAGTAAAGAAAAAGGAATGTATTAAGAAATATTAAAATGTAATTAAAAAAAAGATAGAGGGGCTGTAAAACACAAAAAAAAATAAGAGTGTACAGAGCTACTACCACTGGCTCCGGCATGAATGGCGCCATCTTGGCATGCTATGCAGAACTGTGCTACTTTTTGTTGTTTGCTTTAAAAAAATAATTATTATTATTATTCCCTCTAATCTTGTGTTGTAGAGGAGCCAAAAAACAAATTTCATCTTTGATTTTAACATTAACATGCATGACTCTTGAATCTTGAGTAGATTGTATGAAAATATATGCAATCAAGAGCCTTTGCACAGCATCACAAGTAATAGCAGACGCTTAATATTACAATTTGAAAGGTAATTCCCATGTGACAGTCCTGTATCATTTACTTTTGCTTTAGTTAAGGAGTGATGTCAGGAGGAAACTAAATCTGGCTGTTTATACACACCTCTACTTACGAAATGAATTGGTTCCTGAAGTGGTTTTGTAACTTGAATTTCTTTTGTAAGTAGAGACGCATTTTACATGTGAAAGTGCTCATCCATTACAAGGTCCCCAATACTAACAAATAAACCCTTTAAAATGATCAAATTAGTATATCAATTTTGTATGAAATACAGTCGTACCTCTACTTGCAAAATGAATTGGTTCCAGAACTTTTTTCTTAACTTGAATTTTTTGTAAGTAGAGTAGTCAAAAAACAACTACTAACCCCTTTAAAATTAATGTCCCAATTTTGTATGAAAGATGTGAGAAACACAAAAATTAGCGAAAATTATTATTTAATAAGCCATTAAAATGAATAATAAGCGTGCAAAATAGATTCGTGTTGAAGCCCAGGTGCACAAGTGTCAGTAAGCTAATGTTGGGCCAAAGAGACAGACATCACATATTATAAACTTAAAATTAAAAAGAACTTAAATTGAACTTTTAATCTTTTTATACACTTTATGATTTCTTTCGCGTTTACTTTTTCACCCATTTTATTTATCGACCCTGCTTCTTACCACAACTTAAAATGATGAATGAACTCAGAAGAATTTAACATTTTTTGGGGGTCCATGATGAAAAATAAAGAAAAGAGTTGCATTAACCACACTCAAAGAACTCACAAAACACTGTTTTAGAACTCTGTGACAATGAATGATGGTTGAAGACACATAAAAAGCATCATGGAGCATGGGGACAAGCCGCCCTCCAATGCCAATGGGAGAGCAGCTCTTTAAGGCAATTTCAAAATAAGATACAGGAAGTGTATATACATTTTAGGGGGTATTTGATATTTGATTATTATTATTTTTATTTATTTTTTGCGTTTTGTAACATTGAGGCATTTTGTAACCCGAATAGAAGCATTGATATCAGACTATTAATAGAGATGTTCTTATAGAGGTGCCATTGTATAAAGTTCCTTTTGCTATTGATAGTACTTCTTAAAAAGTGTTTTGCAGAAGTGTCACTGAGATGCCTACTTCCTTAAAAAATGCAGAAGGGTTTGTTTGTAAATGGCTCAGCAGGAGACTGCAATGCTGCAGTTAACTATAAAACTTGTGTTTGCGTCTCTATTTGTAGTCATGGGGACAAGAAGGTGTTCTCATGTCAGGGCCTGCAGATGGCAGTGAACTGGTTTTGGGAGAAAGGACTGCGAGACATCACAGTGTTTATTCCCCTGTGGAGGAAGGAGCAGCCACGGCCCGAGGCCCCTATCACAGGTGAGGAAGGTCACATATCTGATCATTGCAACATGACTTGCAAGTTTTCATTAAAAACATATTCAGATTTGACTTCATCTGAAGTCAGAACAAAGCCAATTTCACTGCTGTGCTTCCCAATACAGTGGTACCTCGACATACGAGTGCCCCGACATATGAGTAATTTGAGATAGGAGTAAAATTTTGAGCAAATATTTATCTTGAGATACGAGAAAATTTTTGATATACGAGCAGACCGGACGCGAGAGGCTGCTCCTAACAACATCATGGGCACTGTCTCTCTCCCCGCAACTCCCTCGTGTAATGTCTCTGTGAGCACTGGGCGGAGCGTTGTATTTTTTCAGTTTTTTTTCTCCCCATTAGTCAGTCCAAATGGCGTATACACTACTTGTCGTTGGCATGTGGTCGTGCGTTATCCTATTGTGAGGACATTTGTGTGCATCATTTTGGGAATATTTTGAACGGAAGACAAAAGCAAACAACCCTCGATAGGTTGCATCTGAAAGTCAGGGTGGAGGCAGGGCAAATTGAGCCAACCCGGGAGAAGAAAGGTATCAAAATTTAAAACAAAATTAGAATTAAGTTTTCGTGTAAGGTTAGATTAAACTTATTTTTGAGTGTGTCTGCATCGTAATCCAAGTTCATTTAAATTTGTTTATGTTATGTTACGAGCGCATTGCCGTGCTAAAAGTTGTTGTTTTAGTTCATTTCTATGGGAAACGTTCATTTGAGTTACGAGTAAATCGACATACGAGCTCAGTCCCGGAACAAATTAAGCTCGTATCTCGAGGTACCACTGTATTAATGACAGATTCAAAAGTCTCCACCTTGTTGCTAACTGGCAGAATCCTTGGATAGCTGTAATCATTACTTTTTAGGAAAGCATACTTACACCTGGCATTTATTGACACATTAACATTCTGACATGAAGAGAGGAAGTCATTTTCAACACAAATTCAGCCAATGCTTTGTAAATAAATCCTAACAGAACCACAATGCCCCTGATCTGATCTGGTGATTAGAAATAGGTCCTAATCATGTCATTTTCAGGGGATCGGAATGAGGTGGAGATCGAGTTTTTGAGACGTATTTATTTATTTTTAGGTTTAATTTTCCATGGATACAAAACAACAAATAATCTAGATGTATAATAACACTGCCAAAAGAAACACATGTACATGTTTTTTACTACGCAATAACGCAACAGGACCAGAACAACTGTGGAAAGAAGTAAGCAATACCAGTGGGAGAAAGTCTGCCAGCTTTCACAGGAAGTTGAATTAAAATCTGCAGTTTAGGAACATTTTAAATTTGGATATGCTTTTTTTCCTTCCTCAATGAATTGCCGAGGTAGTGAATCAAAATCCAGTGTTGACAGATCCTGAAAAGCAGGTGATTCTGACTGAGCTGCAAAAATGTGATCAGGACACCACTAATCATTATTTGTAACTGATAGGTTTATTAATAGGTATACTTTAATAAAAGCAGAGAGACATCGTTGACATCCCAGAATAACCCCAACAGTAACATTACTGTAAAACATTTCGTGTGACATGCTTTACCTAAAAATCCGAGTTCTATTAAAAGCTGGCAACTACTAATTTTTAACAACTTAACTGATTTTAAAAATGTAAGATCTCAGACACGATGAGAAGAAATATCATTAAGCATCCGTTTCATTTAAAAATATATATATCATGAAGATATTAGTTTTGTCAGTTATTTCAGAAAGAAAAACTCATTTTATAGCTTTAAATATTTCAAGTTATTCATTCAATCATCTGTATTATGCATCCTCGCAACGCTTGTGGGGATTGTTGGAGCCTATGCCAGCTGACTTCAGGCGAAAGGTAGACTACACCTAAGACTGTTCGCCAGTCAGCCATAGAAACCGAGTGCACAATGACGGGGAGTCTGACCATCTGACAGGTGCAGAGAAGAGTGATTAACTCTCATCAAAAGGAGGGTTAGCTATAAGAGGTCATTGCTCAAAATGCTTGAATTCAAGTATAATAACAGAATGAGTGGATGGCAGTATAAAAAAGGTGCACCAGCAACATGGACAACCACAACCGTTTGAGAACTTTGAGTAGCTTGACAGAGAAGCACTTGAAAAACCAACAATTCTTGCCTTAGTGGTCCCTGATGACCCCCAAAGTTGTTAGTCTGGAAAGAAATGATGCTGCTAATCTGCTGGGTTCTGGTGAACATTGGCTTCTACTATTATACTCCAGAAAGTTCAGCTAAGTGATTGGCACATCACATTTACAAACTACGGAGACTCATTGTCACTTGACAGCTTTGATGGAATGAGAATGGCTTTTGCGAATAGGCTGGCAACAAAAACTAAAGGCGTCTTTAAACCAGGAAAGTCGATTGTTCGCTCCCTTTGGCCGGACGGACCAAAATATATTTGGTCCAGACTTTTTTGGTGTGGTTCCTCTTTACCTGAAAGTCTGGGCGGGGTAAAATACAGAAGTAAAAAATCACAGAGCTCCAGTGTGCACCATTCGTACTCATATTGAGATGGTTCATCCAACTACAAACATTTGGCAAATCAGAGAGTCCTGATTCAACGTCAATTTTTTTTGTTGGCATCTGCCCAAATATCTAAAAGACAATCTGTCAACTCAACGGTCCATGTTGAACCCCGGCTCATGTTACTGCAAACGAAACTACATTTCCAATAAACTATCATTTCCTTTTGGCTCCAGAAGCCTGTTATGTGCAAATAGGTGTCTGTTTGAGCTTTGGTCCGAACCAAAGTGCAGTCTATGGATTACGTATGCATACCATTGTTTGCTTGTAAGCGAACCAAGAACACCTGTGTGGCGCGGTCTCAAAGTAGTTGTGTAGTCTACACCAGAGTTCGTTAGCTAGTATTCACCCCAGCCCAAAAGGTGCGCACCACGGTCTTTTTAGGTTTGGTTTCTGCCAATAACTTAGGGACAGTTTTTTTCCCCACAGCCATCAGGACTCTGAACTTGCGTTAGCACGACAGACAATCCCTTCTGTGCAATAACTTAGATTGTGCAATATTTTAGAATTTACCTTGCCAGGATGTGACTTTTTTATATTTTAATATTACTTATTTATGGTTTTTTTTACTGGGAAAACACTTTGTGGAGTAGCACCACCAATTTCGTTATACGCAGCTGTGTATGATGACAATAACGGCTTAATTTTATTTTGATTTGAATAACTCAGAAATTCAGCACTAACTTATCTCAGCTTGTTTGTTGTTTACAGCACTAATTTTCAAACAGATTTAATGTATTTAAAAGAAAATCATAAAAACTTTACAGTGGATTTTGTGACAAAATGGTGTTAGGATTAGGTGTAGTAGTGGGAACGCTTGCCTGAAATACTACATTCATCGTAACTTCAAACCTTTTCTCACTGATAAGGGACTTGTGTGTGAGTGTGACCATATGTGAAAGGACCCATAACCCGAAAAAGTCATAATCGCCTAGACTGAAGGCATCGGGATAACATTTTGTGAGTAATTAATCAGCTCAATATCTACCAAATTACATAACAAACTGTCAAGGAGATAAGGAATAAGTGACTACTTTTTGAGCCGATCCCCGGGTGGTGTAAAAATTAAACGAGGTGGAATTTCAGGGGTTATATGAATAAATATTTACATTTTTTCTTTCTTGGGTTGAGGTCAGATGCAAATTATCAGTGACATGATGCATTCCCCTTCAACTTCTGCTTGTATCAGAATTTCTCAGACAGTCCTGTTTGAGACGCCAAGTTTGTTGTGGAAATTACTGTTATCTGATGCAGACATTTTCTTTCAAGCAAACATTATATCAGTGCGCTAGTAGAAAAACAAGTCAGAGAACTGTGTGTTCATACGGTCGGATGAAAAAGTTTGGACACACCCGATCATTTTCAAGATTTTCCTTTATGAATCATTGGTTGTTCGGATCAGCAATTTCAGTTACCGTATTTACTCGCATATAAGCCGCATCTGTCGAACAAAAAAATTGAGGGTACGGCTTATGTGAATAAAAAAAACGACATGCACGAAACTGCAAGGTGACAAAGACGAAACGCCATAACGCAAGACAATGCGGCCGATACGGTCATTTATTTCAAAATAGCGAAACGATAAACAGATAAAACGCCAAATAAAATTTATTTTGACGTCTATGAATGAAATTCAAGGAGAAAAAAGACATATCTTGCATAAAACGTGAAAAAACTCACTTGTGCCTGTCACTGCTCACTCATGGTGCCACCATCTTTACTAGGGCGCTGCCGTCTTACCTAGTTAAACGTGCTCTAAATGGCCGAGTAGCCTTGATGTGTTTTTAGCTCTTACCATGTCAGAACACCCAATAGTTGTTAACGCTGATCGAAGGTCTTGTAGTCGATCGTTAAAATATCAGCCTTGATACCTGCGTAATGTGTATCCCATGCTATTATTGCACCCAAAGACTTAGTGAACACTATACCGCTAGAGAATTTACAGAAGTAGGCAGGTGCATATATTTGGGCACCCCAACGAAAAAAAATACATCAATACTTAGTAGATCTTCCTTTTACATATTGATTTGAATACTTTTAGCACTAATTATTGGAGAACAAAATTTGTTTGGTAAGCTCATTGACCCTTGACCGCCATACAAAGTTCACCCCTGATTAAAACATAAAATGGGACAAGGGTACTCCTGAAATGGGGTTGACGGAGCTCTGCAGCTCCCTGTCGGCCTCACGGCTCTGGGGTCCTGGGTTCAAATCCAGGTCACGTCCACCTGTGGGGAGTCTGCATGGAATTTCTCCGGGTACTCGGGTTTCCTCCCACATTCCAAAAACATGCATCGTAGGCTGATTGGACACTCTAAAATTGCCCCTAGGTATGAGTGAGAGTGTGAATGCTTGTCCGTCTCCTTGTGACCTGCGATTGGCTGGCCACCAATTCATGGTCAGCTGGGATAGGTTCCAGCACCCCCTGCAACCTTTGTGAGGATAAAGCGGTTCAAAAAATAAATGAATCTTGAAAATGATCATGGGTGCCTAAACGTTTTCTAAAGACTAAATCATCTTCCCCCATCCCCCTCTAACTCACCATCATGCCATTAATATTATCTCATAGCTTGGATTGGCCTGACCCGGTTGTTTGTAGACAGTCAAAGAGAGAGTAACAATGTTATTACTATTTTTTTAATCTCCCATTGCAAAAAATTTGGGATCTGTGGTTAATCTTTTTCCATGTGCCTGACAGATCAGCACATTCTCCATGAGCTAGAAAAGAGGAAAGTCTTGGTATACACACCATCCCGTTGTGTGAACGGCAAGAGGGTGGTGTGCTATGATGACCGCTACATTGTGAGGCTCGCTTACGACGTAGACGGCATCATCGTATCCAACGACAACTACCGTGACCTTCAGATGGAGAATGCCCAATGGAAGAAATTCATTGAGGAGAGGCTGCTGATGTACACATTTGCCAATGACAAGTAAGACATATCCAAATATAAAGTACACCTAGAATAAAGTTTTCTATCATAGGCACGGAAGTCCATCAGAAGAAATTAAACTATTTTGGGGGAAAAAGCACAAATGCAAATTGTCCAAAGCACACACACAAATAGCCACAACACAAATGCAAATATTCTATAAATATTATCAGTATATGCGTACGATTGTGATTTCAACACAAATACAACGCTCAACAAATTTTGACATAAAGATACTGTCATTCCGAATCAATATTCTGAGGCTCTAATTTAGGAGTGGTGATTTTTTTTTTTTTTAAGTACCGTATTTTCACGACTATATGGCGCATTGTATTTTTAGCCGCAGTGTCAGTAACAAGTGCTATTTCTGTATTTTAAACACACAAAGGACGCACCGTTTTTTTAGACGCATATATGTTATATATTATATATGAATATCTAACCGCAATAGCGCTGGCTACCGGAAGCAGCCCCAGACTCTTTTTCCGGTTTCCGGTGCGCAGTGACTGCTGGGATATGTAGTTCTCTCACGCTACACCCACACGCTAAAAACACGTTTTTAAAAAGGCAACGGAAGCAAAACTGAGTTTGGTTGTACTTTATTTAGCCATTTTACAACTTACGTCATCATCACCCACAAATCCATCAAAGTCCACATTTTCTGTGTCTGAATTGAACAATTGTTCAAATTAGTCATCGAAAACGCTGAGTTTTATACCTTCGTCCAGGCGGCCACAATCCATTTGCCAATAGTAGCTAGCTGGTAGCTAGCGTAACTATTCCAACGGTGCTTTCCATGCTTTGTCAAGCTGTATTGATGTCGATGAATACAGGCCACAATCCATTCGTAAATAGTAGCTAGCTGGTAGCTAGCGTAACTTTTCCAACGGTGCTTTCCATGCTTTGTCAAGCTCTATTGATGTCGATGTATACAGGCCACAATCCATTGGGTGTATTGACATAAGAACTACTACATATCCCAGCAGTCACTGCGCAGTACTTTGTCTACGGGAAAATAGTAGAGTACCCTATCAACTGATTCATTTTATTTTATCGTGATAACAATTTTAGTATTGGTCCATATATAAAGCGCACTGGATTATTAGACGCCCTGTCTATTTTAGAGAAAATTTAAGACTTTTATGTGCGCCTTATAGTCGTGAAAATACGGTAAACTGTGAGAGTCTAAAGAGCCACAACACAAAGTGACCTGCCAAAACAGATACAAAAACACACAAAACCATATTATTCAGCCACAAATATACAAAATATGATTAGACGCAAAGAACTGTATTCATTTTAGCCAGGAGCTGTATGTGGCTCGAGAGCCACGTGTTCCCCACTCCTGCTTTAACTGAATAGTAATTTTTGCTACACACATAATGAGAGAAATTTCTCCATCAATGCTCTCGTGCAGCTGCCCAAACGTGAAGCTCAACTCAGGGCAAGATTGCGACCTGAGAGGAAAAAAATGCATGATAAAGACAGAGAAAAAGTGTCTCAATTTGGGTCGGAATATTTTTTTAGCTGACCAAAACGAACCTACCGTATTTATTCGCATCTAAGTCGCCCGCACGTATAAGCCACACCGTGAATATTTCCTTGAAATTTTTGAATTTTACAATTTCTCGCGCATAAGCCGGCCCCCTGATTCCCAATTTTCACCTCCATATTCATGGTTTTAATAGGGAGTACAAATGTGTTACTTTGAAGGAAAAATCTTAAGAAAACTCATCACAAGTGGTATTTCTGAGATATCATTTCTGGTCAATATCATAAGTCTAATATGCCTGTCTTTGTACCAGAATAAGATGTTGTGGCAGCCATATTGCTTCTAATGTCATATTACTCCAATAGATGTCACTCTAACAAGAAATAAAACGAAACAAAATCAAAGTAAAATTTTGTTTTATTTCAAAATCAAGGCTACTCGCGTCTGGCCAGTCAGAACACGTTGAACTAGATTTAGACGGCAGCGCCCTAGGTAAAATAGCCGTGGCCCGAGCAAGCAGTGACGGGAGCCTGATTTTTTTTCACGTTTTCTGCAAGATTTTCATTCATAGACGTCCAATTTAATTTTTTTTAGCATTTTATCTGTTTACCTTTTCTCTATTTTGAAATAAATGACCATATCGGCTGCATTCGCTTGCGTCACGGCGCCATTGCGTGATGACGTCATCGTGTCATGGCGTTGTCAACGTACAGTTTTGTGCATGTCGGGTTTTTATGCGCATGTAAACTACAGACGCTCCCCTACTAACGAACGAGTTACGTTCCGAGCGATCGTTCGTAGAATGAATTTGTTCGTAAGTTAAAATTAAGTTTAACTTACTTTTGAAAGATGTACTCGATGCTTAAGGAGATGATGGAGGAGGAGGAGGAGGAGGAGGAAGAGGAGGATTTTATATCATGAGTGTCTTCGTCGTTGCTAGAATGGGCTTCAAAAGTTACTTCCTCCGTTACTTCAATGTAGGAAGAAGTTGAGGGTTGATGAGTATCTTCCTTTGAGGATTTACTAAAAACTGGCCGAAAGAAGCGATCTAACGACGATTGCACAGTTTTCTTCTTTTTTTCATCATAAATGATGAGGTAGCACGGTATGGCATCATTCAATTGATTTGCAACCTTTGTGCAACGTTCAATATTTGGGTCTTGCTGCTCGAAGAGTGCGATGGCTTTATTTAGTTTCGTCTCGAATTTCTTCATGGGGACAGGCGTTTCTTCCTCCTCCTCCTCCCAGAGGAAGGTGGATGCTGGGTGAGCTCTCACAGCGCCAAGCGTCGGTATTAGCGGCGGAAAGAAACACTACTCGGAAAAAGGCGCGCAATACAAAATCTAACTTACGAACTTACAGCATCACTTTTTGAACATTTTTCGACATATGCCATATGCACAGACATGTTTGTATGTACCGTCGTTCGCAACTCGAATGTTCGTAAGTGGGGGAGCGTCTGTACTACCTTCGATTGTCATCATTGTTTTTCTCCGAAAAAAGTGGCTTATATGCGAGTAAATACGGTACATATACGTCGCAGGCCGAGTCAAATTATGAAACGTGCTACTTATAGCCCAAAAAGTATGGTATGTACTGTGCTTCTACAGTTTTTGATATGATATTTTTGGGTGCTGGTACAGGTTCATGCCTCCGGATGATCCTTTGGGAAGAAACGGTCCCACCATTGACGATTTTCTACGAAAGAAGCCCAAGAATTTGGACAACAAACTGCAACACTGTCCATATGGTTGGTTAATTTCACAATATCAAACATGAAATAGTCCAGCTCTCTTATCGTAACATTATCCTTGGCTGTTGCTCCATCCACCACATGACTAACACATGATCAAGTATGACGAGACACAGGTATAACTTGCTGTGCCAGCATTAGCGATGACACTGTAAAAAAAGAAGTACCCTGATACATTAATACTCAAGTGATTTGCCCTAAAACTGCGTACCCCTTTACATATTACCAACACTGCTTGCACATTACCCTGCCCTGTCACATCTTACCCTATTAGTTCTTAGAAAAACACTACCAAATCCTGTATAGTTGTATCGTATGTTATCACATATAAGCCGTATTTGTAACTAAAAAAAATGATGACTGAATCAAGGGTACGGCTTATATGCGCACGGCTTACAGCGTTGCTATCCTTTTTCACTAGTAGATGTCGGCAAATTAACATTTACTCTTTGTTGGTTATTTTCTGTTTTGCAGTGAGAAAACAACCATAACTGAATTAATTCCTTATATTATTGACCCTAATAATGTGCTTTTGATTCCTGCAGTAAATCAGAAATACCACGTGCAATGATTTTTCTTAAGATTTTCCTTTCAAAGTAACACATTTGTAAACCCTATTAAAACCATGAATATGGAGGTGAAAATTGTGAATCAGGAGGTTGCTTATACACGAGAAATTGTAAAATTCAGCAATTTTAAGGGTGTACCTTATACGTGGGGGCGGCTTATATGCGAGAAAATATGGTATATCATCATTGATCTTCTGAATGCAACACAATGTGCTGACATCAACTTTCTTTTAGGAAAAAAGTGTACGTATGGCATTAAGTGCAAGTTCTTCCACCCGGAAAGGACCAACCAGTCGCAGCTGTCCGTGGCCGATGAGCTCAGAGACAGAGCCAAGACGTCAGGTTACAAACCTAGCACGCAAGACATGCATGTGCACGCACGCACACCTTCTACCAACAAAGATGAGCCTCTGCAAAGCGACCACTTAATCATTCAGCGAGACGCTAGCGGCCTTAGAAGCCCACTAGGGATTCTACCCTGGACAACAGCGGAAGTAGACGAGGCATTTAGCTCACTGGACAGTTGCGTGTCCCAACTTTCCATTCAGGATGGGTCTTACAACATGAGCAGGACTCCATACAGCTACAGCAGCGGGGTGGGCAGCTTTGGCCTGAGTCACGATGAAGTCTCCCTATCGGGATCATATGGTGGCGTCAACCATTGGTGGTCCGAAGGAACATACTACTTTCCTCCAAATAGCAGAGAGCACCCCACATGTGCCAGCTGTGCGTGTCCTCACCATCAGGTGCCCCACAGTGCTCGCCACGCTGCGTGGGCTTCCTGCCCAGCCGTTCCTCTACATCGGCAGCAGAATCCTTCACATTTTTCAGAAACACAGTATTTTGGACAGCCCACACACAGGCAAAGTCAAAGCCTCCCTAGGGACCCGCGGGCGCACAACGATCACTTCAGCAGTCCGTCCGGCGAGTTACGGAAGGAGATGAGGAGCCAGCTGACTACACTGTTCCCAAAGGACATTGTTGAAGGAGTCATGGATGCTTTTCCGCACGTGTCGGACATGTCTGAATTGATCTCGCTCATCCAGAACTACAGGAGTAGCCACATTGCTGTCTGATTCTTCAAGCATGTGACTGTAACCTACTGATAAATGATGTCAGTGCTTCTGAGTCATTCAGCTCATCCACTTGTTTTCCCTTGCAGATAATTGGACTGGCAACACAATTATATACGGTATTTAAAGACAGGTTTTATGTCTCCCATTATACATAATGGCTGCGCAGGAGACTTTTTCACCGGCAGAGGGCAGTGTTTCACCGGGATTCGTGTATAACGCACAATTTTTCTTCAGATTTTTGGTACAAAATGTTGCACGTTATACTCGAATAAATACGGTAAAGGCACAAATGATTACGATCTGTTGGCAAACACGAGCCGGATTAAATCCGCAACCATTATAATCAACGCGGGTACCGTATTTATTCAAGTATAATGTACAAAATGTTTGATAGGTTTATTATTATCCTTAGGTCGCTGGTTCATATCCGGCTCGAAGGACCAAACGATAGGTTTATTATTAACACACTTTAATCAAAACAGGGAGACATCATTAACACACTGGCTACAACTTGCAAGGAAAATCACTCCCGACTTGCCGTCGTCCAAGATGATTCTAAAGAAATGGCATCTTCCTCTGTCAATTTAGTCAGCGCATAATCAAAACATTTAAGGTAACCTGATTCAAACAATTGCATAAGCTAACCGAATAACACCATTAAGGTAAAAAACAACCGCCACAACAATATCCTATTAGATCGGAACCAAAAACAACTGCGTAAGAATTTGCACAAATAAGCATAATAATTTCTTTATAAGGTAAACAGAGCGACCGTATTTTTAAACAATAATGTGAGTATTTTCGGAAGTTGATTCGATTATCGCCATCTGCCGGAATCCAAGTCAAACCAATTTAAGAGTCCCTTGTAGATCTTCATTACCAACTCAGATCAACAGTCTCGGCCTGGAACATGGTGTCCTGTTCGGTCAATAGTCCTGAAAACAATTAACTGGCCTCGAAAGCAGCTGTGGGGGGAAGTGTCCTCGGGCTTACTCGGTCCCAACATAAAGTATAGCACAAATTAACTTATAACTTCATTACCTATTAAGTGCTTAATGAACATATAGTAACATCCCAGAATAAACCCAACAATGTTGTACCAAAAAACTGAAGCAAAATTCGGATCCGCGTTATAGATGAGGTCTTCGCTTTTATGAATATATCCTGGAGAAAAACTCCCCTCCGTCGGAGAAAAAGTCCCTTCCGCAGGCGTTATAATGGGAGATGTAAAAACCTGTCTTTGTCCACCTGATGGTGCATGAGAGCCCGTTCTACCAGGGCCCAAAGAAGGTAAATATATATCCCCCTTCTCAGGGGATATAATCTAACTTCTTTTACAAAAGAGAGCCCTCTCCAAATAGCCTTCGGCAAGTTTATAGGGGAGGGTAAAATTTAAAAAAGTTGTCCCAAGAAAGGTTAGCCCAGGGAGCACTATCCTCGCTCAAGAAGAATGGAATCAATTGTATAGTGAATCTGAGGATGGTGAATCAGACTTAGAAATTTTTTAAATATTATGTTGATGAAATAGACTTTAAAGATTTAAAATCGTGAATTCCATTTGACAATTTTGTTCATACCGGTAGTTTAAGAGCGCAGCCATTTTGTTACATCAGTTATACCGGAGGTGGGCAAACTATACCAGAAAGGGCCGCAGTGTGGGTTTTCGTTCCAATTTATACGAGGTAATATTTCCACCAATCTGCTATCTTAGAAGTGCAATCAGTGGATTGCAGACAGGTGCGTATTTTTTCAGCAGAAACCTCATTGGTTAAACTGTTTGTGTTGGATCGGTTACAGCAAAAACTTGCACCCACAGCGGCCCTCGAGGACCAGTTTGCCCACCCCTGAGTTATACCGACACACACCGAAACTTGGAGACAGATGCGTGGGATGATATATTACTGATATAGTGACAAGTGGACAGGCAATCATGGATAGTCTCATTTGATTGGATAAAATAGTAAAGGCAATGATCAAATGTTGGCAGCCACTTCCTTGGACAAGTGGATTACATGCCTGGCTTAAATAGTTGCACAACTCATACAATGTCTCCTCACACTAGAGGCCATAATTAATAAGAATACTGGCTTTTGGTAATGATTTTCTCCACTATTCCACACCAGAAAAATAAGATTTCCTTTTGTTTTTGTTTTAATTGAACCTTTTCTTTTCGCTGGAATCCACTTATCAATATCCTTACAGGAAACAATGGGAGTATCATTAATCTATTTGTGTCTTTTCCTAAATGTCAATTTCACTGAAATTATTTGCAGCTTAACTAATATTTTTATTTTGTATTATATAGTTAAGAGAGGGCGGCCCAGCGGCTGAATGGCTAGCCTCACAGTGGGGGAACTGGGTTGAAATCCAGGTCGGTCCATTTGTGTGGAGTTTGCATGTTCTCCTCGGGCCTGCGTGGGTTTTCTCGGGGTACTCCGGTTTCCTCCTACATTCCAAAGACATGCATGGTAGGCTGATTGGACACTCTAAAATTGCCTCTAGGTATGAGTGAGAGCGTGAATGGTTGTTTGTCTTCTTGTGCCCTGCGATTGGCTGGCCACCAATTCAGGGTGTCCCCCGCCTTTGGCCCGAAGTCAGCAGGGATAGACTCCAGCACCCCCCACGGCCCTAGTGAGGATAAAGCAGTTCAAAAAATGAGATGAGCTAGTTAAGAGATGCCTAAATCTGATGTAACATAATATATTTTATTTGGAATATATTATATATTTTCATGGCTCTTTCCAATATGTAAATGTGCAATGCACTATGCTTTTGACAAGCTAGTAATGAGTTTTTAAAATGAAGCAGCAAGTGTTGTTTTCTCATGTTGCCTCAAAGTGAGGAAAGTTATGTGTATAATAATGGTACATATGTGGTTGTTTTTTTAATTCAATACAAATATTTGAATCAGTCCCCGAAGCTTCGTTCTTGTCAACTATTAGTAAAAATGGAAATCTAATTTGGCTTAATTTTAAGGTATCATTGGAACTTTTATAAGTAATTAAAAAAAATGTGTGGAAACAAGTTATATTGTAACCATGCTATGAAATCCAGCAAATTCTGCTTTTTGTAAAAGCAAAACCAAAATCCCAGCAATAAATCCACTAGTTGTGTTTTGGTACTGGCAACGTTTCACTGCCGTGCATGATAACGAAGCCATTACTCCAACATAGTGGACAAAACACGACAGAATCAAAGCCAAGGGTGTTCCCAAAAATCTGAATAGATTTTATTTCTTTTTTTTTTTAAATTCATATTTTTACAAATAACTTATCTGTTACAAAGAGTTTTCCCAGATAAAAAACAGACACCTTTTACATATCAAAATTAGATTTTTCGCCATTTGATAAAAACCCAATGAATTTAAAAGTTGCAGGTGAAGCTGAAATGTTTTTGTTTAGGCTGTATTGAAAAAAAGTAGGCACTTCAGAGAAAGGGTCTTGTCTATATTGCCTGGATTTAAAATTCTGTTATAAAATATTGAGTAAAAGATACAAATTGAAGTTTTAATGGAACAAATATAAATCAATTTCGTATTTTAAACAAAGGGGCAAAAAAATAGAAAAACAATTTCTAATTTAAGTATAGAAGAAACTCCACCAAAAGTCAAGTAGTGCTCGTTTAAAGTTTCCCTCAAAGTAAAAATTCTGACCTTTATTGAGGACACTTGACATAGTCACAATGAACCTCAGTACCGCAAAAAAGGAAACATTTAAAAACAAAAAAAAACTAACAGACATTTTCCTTAGCTAACGGAGCATTCAAATGTGAAAACTAGACTGGAAATGATGTCCCAAAAATAAATCAATTTTCCAGTTGTGAGATTTAAAAAAAGGCATAAAGCAATTGTGATTTCTTGCATTTATGTTGTTCCAGCTGGAATAAAAAAGGTTTTGATAGCCCACAGAACTGGATTTTGAGCTTGTTGACAACTGCAACTAAAAGCGAAGGGATGTGTCACTCATCAGTTTAACAAGAGGGAAACTAAACAAGTAATAAAGTCTATAAAGCTATACTTACAAGAAATACATGTGATTCATAGTGTGATGAAGGGACATTCTAAAATTATGTACAGTAAAAAGGACTTTCTGTACACAAAGCATGCAATTTGTCATTATTTTATTGGGAAAAAAATAGATGGGGTGGAGGGGCACGATGGCAGTGATGCTGCAAGTTTTCCCCTCAGACGTTCTTTCCAAACAGCAAACCGACTCCACGAGTAGTCTGGTAGTTTTCCCTTCAGATAAGAGAGCGGCAAGCGACATTTTTTTAATCCCCTCGACAAGCCGCCACCACAGAAAAAACTCAGTTCAGCAAAAGGCACATGCAGCTGTGCTGTGTGCGTGTGACACTGCGAGGGGGCTTGTAATACTGAGAGTGGGAGCAGCTAGTTAGCCCCCCCCTCTCCTGTAAGGAAGAGGGGAGTTGAGCAGGGGAAAAAAAGGACCCCACACAATCGGAGTGTCTAATGTGAGGTATAATCCAACTGTGCCTGCTTTAAGGAAAAAAAATACAAGCTGTAAACAGTATCCAGTCAAACCTTCAGGAGGACAGCGTTCTGATTCAAGCAGGCGGAGGGGGCGGCGTGGCCTCTTTGGCTCAAAAGTCCCGTGGGAGATCACACTCTTCACAGCGGTTGAGGGCCGGGTGGTTGAAGAAGGTACAGCCGCTGCAGCTCCACTGCGTCCCCTCGTCTTCCTCCTGCACTGCCATGCTCTTGCTGTCTGTTGGGGACATGTAACCATAAATTAAAATCTCACATTTTCAGAAATGGAACAATTGGTCTTAGTCAGATTTGAGAGGTATTGGATCATAAATGAAATTTTCCGGAGAATCCTCTTTCTGCGAGACGTTTTCGGCACACAAGGAACATGATGATGGGGAGTTGTGACCGTTTATTTCTTTTTTTGGTACAAATATGCTTTTGCACAAGGACATGACACTATCAAGACGACTGCCATATTGGATGGCTATGGTACTCGGTCGTTTGGTTGCCCAGAAGGTTATTGATAATTACCATTTAAATCGTTGCTCAAATTCCCCAAATACAAACTGCGAATTATTATTTAGTCATACTTAATGCCCTATTAATTATTAGGCTAAAGAAAAGCTCCAAATTTCCCATACTTTTATTGTGTTTAGTTGGAGAACTTGTTAAGACCCTGACTGACGTAGCTTCTTAAAGGGACAACGCATGTACATACAAACTCTTATACACTCCCACGTTGGCTCAGTGAAACTGCTCATGGCCATTGTTGGCTTTTATTGATGCGTAGACCGTGTTGTTTTACCTTGTTTTGTCGCCGGTCTTTTGGTCGCCCGGACCCAAACAACGGACGACCAAAAGACCGCGACCAAAAGTCCGGCGACCAAACAACCGCACACGGATGGCTATTACCATGTTGTCATCAATCTTGTTTCAAACTGTGAGCCTTATTGAAAATTTCTTGCCGATTTCTCAAAGTACTTTCCTTTTTTTTTCTTTACAAGTTTTTTACTATCCTAATTAAATTAAACTTTCACTTCAGTCCTCCGCGCCGTCTTAGCCGCCCAGAGAGCTCTATTTTCGGATAAGGGCAATGGTGTTCGTCGTAACATTGCCCAGATCTTACACCTTGAAACAGTTCTGGGACATTCCCCCATCATTTTCGTTACCCCGAGGTTCCCGGCCATCCAATCCGCTCAGAGAGCTGTTGCCCGGACGTTTGGTCGCCCGGACGTTTGGTCGCCCGGACGTTTGGTCGCCCGGACGTTTGGTCGCCCGGACATTTGGTCGCCCGGGTGAATATAATTTTGAGAGCTGGTTTCAACAGTAGATATTTAGATATTAAACTCACTCTCTCATGAATATAATTTTGAGAGCTGGTTTCAACAGTAAACTCTCTGTCATGTTGTCAAACGTCCGGGCGACCAAACGTCCGGGCGACCAAACGTCCGGCGACCAAACGTCAGAGTACCCAGAGAGCTCTATTTCCGGAGCTGAGTTGAGTGACAGTCCCCTGTCTTCCGCCATTTTTCTGAGTGGCAGGGGGAAGACAGGGAACTGTCTTCCATTAGCAAGTTTTAGCGTGAATTTTGCCATTTTTATGAATTGTTTTGATTTTGATACTTAATATATAAAATTGCGGTGTACTGAAGCCACAAAGTGGTGAAGGATGACAGTACAGTCACCACTCATTCAACAATTCGGCGTTTTATTTTTCAACGGGGGGGTACAATCTATACACACTTGTATTTTTATTTTATATACATATATGTTGGCATTTACTACATGATTTGTTATCATGTATTTAATGAAATAAAACTACCTATAGAGAAATTATGAACTTTTTGATCAAATGATTGAACGCAACAAAACATCTGTCTCCCAAAGCACAATCTGTCATTCCACCAGAAGACTTGTGAGGTTTCTGTGCATTGCGTTGCAGCTGAATAAATGCCACAATCCACCTCAAAATAACAAATTTTGAAGCAACAGTCCGCTTCTTTTGAGAAGGGGAATTTCAACCTATCCTGTTTGCATTTGCCTGAATACAATGTATGTAAGTCAGCCAAAAGAGCTGCACAAAGCACAAGGAGGTTCATAGCTGTACTTTTATCCAAACATGCTCGAAAACGACCAGAATGGGTTGCGTTCGTGACGCTGCCTCAACGTGCACATTTTTGGCCAATAAAACACAAAATTAAACTTTGCCTGACAACCAGGATTTCACTGACTGTCTAGAATTGCTTTGCAAAAGTCACCAGAAATTAGAACTTTTTCCACAAAAAAAAGAAGAATATTTATCATTTTGAGAGTAAGTAGGCAGATAATGTAATTGTCCTCAACTTACCAATTGATAAAGTACTTTTGGGTTTTGGTGGAACAGGACCAACAAATCCAATGTTGTCATAGAAATTATGGAATGCGCTGGGATTCAAGTGTGGTCCTGTAAATAGATAAAGAGAAAGCTTTAAACTGCATTTATTTGGGGGTTGGCATTTCTGGTTACTACACTTTAAATAGTCCACAAATTAAATGATAAATAATATAAAGAATCTCATATTTAAGTGTCGTTATTTTCTCAAATAGTTACTTTTACGGGCAAAAATCAAAGAAGGCTAATTAATTAAATGAAGGTTTGGGAGACAACATACCTGTATACATGGTACTGTAATCATTATTCGATTTAAGTGAGTTAAATTCAAATTAAATTTTGCACTCCAATTATTCTCTAAATTAGAATGGCAATGTAATGGTTTGTTTACAAAGTGCTGTATTTAGTATTATTGATTTGGGAGAATACACTGCCCTTTGGTGGCAACAGTGAATAAGACAACTCTATAACTATCTACCATGGTCACGTGAGCATCATCCATAAGCAGAGCATGCTACTGATACAAATTATAACACAAAAAAATTATGTGAAACAATACATATCTAATAAATACCGATGTCTAATGAGGTAATTACTTCTTAGGACAAACAAGTATGCGTTTATGTTGATGTAAAGAGCTGCGGTTGTCGAGTCACTACTCATGTTTTTAGGTTTATGTGCTGTTGATGATTGTGTTGTACTAGGTTTAGGTCTATTGTCATCTCTCACCACTTTGCAGCTTTAGATTATCATAGTATTTTTCCTAAGTATCCAAAATGTTGAAAAAAACGTTCATAAAAATTTCAAAATTCATGCCTGCCAAAGAAGAAGAGGAATCGGCAACCATAGAAGAGGAAACGGCAGCCGGCCAAAGAAGAATGAGCGGCCAATTTACCATATTTAGAAGAATGGCATTATAATGATATGAAGGAAAAGATCATACAGTGGTACCTCGAGATACGAGCTTAATCCGTTCCGTGACTGAGCTCGTATGACAAGTTACTCGTAACTCGAGGTAAAGTTTCCCATTGAAATGAATGGGAAACAAATTAATTCGTTCCAACTCTCTGAAAAAAACACCAGAAACAGGATATTGGATTGAAAAAAAAGTTTTATTTCTTATAATTCGCCATATATTGACAAAGTAATAAATAACGAGTGGTTTAATAGAAATAAAGTGTTTAATCTAACTAAAATTGGGCAGATTTCGCCGAGGGGAGAGGGGCACAAAAGGGGCGGGGGGCTTCGTTTTTTTTCTTCCACAAAACGCACTCGTAAACGGAACAAACACTCCACCCTCACGTTCGCTATCGATGGGCTGTTTGCTGTCGTACTATTCCCTTCAAAATATTCCGAAAATGATGCACACAAATGTCCTCACAATCGAATAACGCACGACGAGCAGCAGTCTTTTATCAGCGATCGCGCCGCTGCTCATGTTGTTGTTGTTGTTGGGCCACCTCAGGCGCTTGAGGATTACCCTCAGCAGCGCTAGAGCTGTCACTGGAACGCGGATTAGTTCATCCAGGGGGTAGCCGGAGGTGTGGGGCAGTGCGAATATCTCCGGCTGGATGAAAAACGTAGGGCGCCACGTTCCTGGGTGGCAGCTCTGGGTGGTTTTGTTGGATTCGCATGGGAGCTTCGGTGCCGCTGGCTAGCGGCTCCTTTTAGCTTGTAGCATCTGTGTTCGCATCCCCTCGAACGGCGCCTAGTGCCATTGCCTGTCGGCGTTGTGCGCACGAGTATACTTCATTACCCAGAAAGCCCTCTTTTCACCGCGCATGCGCGTTGTGCGTTTCCTGGTCTGAATAGCTCATCCGGTGCTCGTAAATATTGTTATACACGAAAGATATGCCAAAAAAAATGCCATGGCAACCTGGCTTGGTCGCATCACGAAACTTTGACCGCATCACGGGCGAATTATTCGATCGAAATTTCCCCCGTAAGACGAGCATTCCGTATGACGAACGGTCGTATGACGAGGTACCACTGTAATTTCAAACTGGAAAAAATTGTGGCCAAAAATAAAAAATAAAAAAATATTTAGAAAAATCACGCCTGATTTATCACTCAGCCGTATAGAAGGCCATGAAGCTGGCTAGGCTAGCTAGTCTTCTCAGACATGACTAGGGATGCCAACCTACGTCGACCCCATTTCAGGAGTTTTTCCGGAGTGAATGCGAATCACGCAAAATCGCTATAAAATGTAAAAAAAATTTTTTTAAGACAATTTCAATGAAACTGTTATTATCATATCTTTACATTAATTGAAATATGTTTTCGCAAACTATTGAAAAAGTACACCATAATGAAAATAAGTTTATCTTTGTGTTTGGGTCCTTCTAGGTGCGTTTTACAGTCAGTAATTCCACCATGTGTCACGCTGAATGCACGTTGTCCGTCACATGGAATATTTCGTCGAGTGTCTGGGTTTCTTATTAGAAGCTTCATCCAAATTGCCATCAATTTTGCGCTTATCCCAAGAAAGGCATATTGATAAGACTTACCAGTGCTGTGTACTACTACCACTTCCTTTAGATTTTAGAACAACCCCGGAAATTATAGGATTTTTTTCAAAACAAAAGACTGGTGGTTTAGTCAGCCTTAAGAATACGTACTTCCCTTATGAAAAATCGAAAACTAAAATGTTAAAGCGATAGAGGCTACCTACGCAATCGATTCATTCCGAATCGATTGCCACGCTGAAGTCGCACAAGATGAATTATTTGGCAGAACTTGTAACTCGGATGATTCACAATGCACTCGTGTTACCGAATTTATCCGGTTTACAGTGCAGTTGAATCAAATGCGGAACTAAGACGCGAAAGTCCTAGCGATGGTGTGAATTTCGAGGCATTTAAATTGGAAATATGGTACTTTTCCGAAATGGTTGCTTAAAAAAAATTAAATGACATTTTTGGGGGGATTTCCGGAGTTTAAGGAGGTTGTCTGGAGTCCTGGAGTTTGCGTTACTTGTTCCTGTAAACTCCGGAAATTCCGGAGAAGTTGGCAGCTCTGCATGACCCACAACGGATATGCTGGTCAAAATAAATGTTAATGCAAGCATAAACACTTGTTAAAAATCATTCAAGAACACATTGAATGTTTGTTACCCGATTGCTTCATTAATTTAACTAATTAATTATTAGACTCATTGATTATCAAAATACCGTATTTTCCACACTATAAGGCTCACCTAAAAGCCTTCAATTTTTTTCAAAAGCTGACTATTCACTGTGGTTTCAGTTTTAGTCCAACTTTACGTCTTTTTGATTCTGTATCCATTTTAGCTACCGCAACCAAGATGGTGCCGTTCAAGTGGCAGCCAGCGGCGGTAGCTCCGTCCACTCTTGCTCATTTTGTGTTTTTGCTGCTTTTCTATCTTAATGATTTGATTTGGTGATTCTTAATGATCCCATTTACTATGATTTGCTTTGTACTTTGTGCTTTTGCTTTGTTGTTCTGTCTAATCACCCTCTGCTACTGTCACAATGAAATTTCCCGAATATGGGATCAATAAAGTTATCCAATCCAATCCAATCCAATAATCCGGTGTGCCTTAGATATGGATCAATATTGAGTCGCAATAGGTCTCGCAACTACGGTAAGCAGCTGGGCTGATATATCAGTTTCAACTGTGGTTCAAGCTTTCAGGAAGGGAGGGATTGTCACTCAGTTGCCAGACAACCAAAGCGACACGGACTCGATTAATGACGACTTTGATGAGACGGAGCCTGGGTGTTGGATGCCGCATTCGCCCAGCTGCTCAATTTGGACACTGAAGACGAAGAATTCAAGGGATTCATAGATGAGGAATGAACTGATAAAGTGAGCTTCACATGTTTCTTTTGTGTTTACAGTTGAACAAGGTTGGTCATATTGTGAATATGGGCGTCAACACCTGAATGTTATAGTGCCTCTGTGTACGTGAGAGCATGCACGGTTCACCCACATGAACAACATTGAGTTATTATTTGAGTAATTTATGTTAGTTATTGCTTTGCACAATTACGAATGTTACTATATTGTGATTCCATTAAAGTTTAATGTACCGTAGCAGCATCAGAATGTTTTTTTTACGTATTTACTGAATGGAGGAAAAGTTCCCCTGTGATAGAAATGTTGCACTTACATGGTATACGTTGTTGTTGTTAAAAGATAAACCATGTCACGAAAATACTAATACTTTACCTTGGAGAAAATAATAAAACACCTGTTTGTTCATTTTGGGAGTTAATGGAGTTGTCAGAAAGCTATTAATTAAGTTTGACTGAACTATTTGACTGTTTTGTTGACATTCCCTTTAGCGTAGCACCATCTAGTGGATGCATAACGTAACCCCTGCCTCTACTGTAGACCTGTATAATGCGGTGCGCCTTATATATGGAAACATTTTGAAATATGTATTTCCTTGAAGGTGCACCTCATAGTGCAGTGCGCCTTATAGTGCGGAAAATACGGTATGTAAATTTCCCACAGCACTGATTGGCCATGCAATGTCACGTGATGGTCAAGCGGGGCATGCTATCGTGTATAGACATGATGTGTCAATGTGTCTTGACCTCCGCGGCAGAGGCTCCCCCGAACCCCATTGAGATCGACTCTACGGACCCCTAGGGTTCGATCGAACCCAGGTTAAGAACCACTGATCTAGACATAACACATAACTGTGTACGCGATGATAGGTTGAACAGTAACGGTTGATGGCAACGTGCTTCTGTATGTTTGATTTTCTGATTGCAGCGCACTTTCACACATAGTGACACTGGCTGCCCCTTCTTAAAGGGGAATGACCAGGGTTAGGGTTAGCCTAACAACACAGTCAGAGCAGGCAGAAAAGACTTTAATTTCCTTTTATTCTCCTTGTGCACTGCGATTGGATAGCCACCAATTCATGGTCAGCTGGGATAGGTTCCAGCAACCACCACGACCCTAGTGAGGATCAAGCGGTTCAGAAAATGAGATGAGACTGCCCTTTTCTAGTTTAAGCTCAACATCAAAAAGAGACCTTAACAAAGCATTTACATAATGGGGTATTCTTACCTCTTTTTTGACAGAGATCAATTTCTTTGGTGAGGCATTCAATGTCGATTTGTAATAATCTGTTTTTGCATCGCAACTGCTTCATCTCCTCGATCTGAGACAAGTGGGACAAGAGCAGGTGGTTAGACTGTGCAATGTAGAGGTTTGAAGTTATTGTTGATCAACTTCCTGTGTGACAAATTCATGAACTGCTAATTTACCACATCACAATGGAGCTCTTCTAGTATTGTAACTACAACTACACTGGGGGAGATAGAAAGAAGCGGAGGCCCAATTGGCTGAAAATTGTAATCTGTCATGTGGCATCGGCCTTTCTGACCACCACAAACAACTCATTCTTGCACTACTTTCACAAGGAAGTTGGACAAAATGTTTTGCCCAAGGACACAACAATGTGCATAAGCCAAGCTGGATTGGAAACCATGACTTTCGATTGAAGGACGACCCAGTGAACTGTCTGCACTGCTGTCGTCAATTGCAGTTTGTGACTTTGTTCTCGTACTTTATTTTGGACAACTGTGATATTATGGTTGACATTCCTACTTTTCATCAAGAGATATCTGCCGCCCACTATCAGAAAGCTTTGTCTAAATTGTAGGTCGTGGTTTCTGTCACAGGATAATGACCCAAAAACCTAGCTAAATTCACACAACAATGTCTAAGAGCAGGATTCTCATCGAAGTTTACAAAAATCCTTCAAGTGCAGTGACTGCCTCAGTGTTGTGAAACAAAAAAGAAGTCTTAAATAATTATTTTTGTCATAAGAAAAGACAAAAGTGAGTACACCAAGTGAAAATCTCAGAAGTAAGACAGATTTGCGACCAATTAGACATTTCCCCTTCCTGTATAACGCGACTAGTTAGTGTAACAAGTTGTCAAGTGTGGTTGGGGAGCATATGTATTAAATTTGGCATTGTCAATCTCATACTGGTCACTGGAAGTTCAACACGGCACCTCACGGCAAAGAACTCTGAGGATCTGGGAAAAAAGAATTATTACTCGACATAAAGATGGTCTAGGCTACAAGAATGCAAACACCCTGCAGTTGAAAGGCAGCACAGTGGCTAAGACCATACAGCGGTTAAGAGGACAAGTTCCACTCAAAACATGCCTCGCCATGGTCGACCAAAGAAGTTGAGAGCGCGCGCTCGGCATCATATCCAGCGGTTGTCTTTGGAAAACAGGCGTATGGGTACTGCAGGGATTGAAGGATTGGGGGGTCAGTCTTTCAGTGCCAAGACCATAAGCCGCATACTACATTCAGTTGGTCTGCTTGAAAGTCATTCCAGGAAAAGCCTCCTTTTAGGACAATGCACATGGAATCCCGCAAAAGGTTTGCTGAAGACAAGCAGACTAAGGGTATAGAATACTGGAGCTATATCCTTTGAGCTGATGAAACCAAAAATTAACCTTATTTGCTTCCAATGGAGAGAGAGGGCTGGTGTCCAACATGTGGCAGCGAACAGGTATAGAGTACAAAAACAAGTGTGTCTTACTTATAGTCAGCATGGTGGGGGGTCTGGGGATGTATGAGTGCTGCTGGCACTGGGGAGCTACAGTTTATTGAAGGAACAATGAATGCCAAAATAAACTGGGCTGTGGAATAATATTCCAATATGATAAGGACCCCAAACACACCTCCAGGATGGCCACTGCCCTTCTAAAGAAGCTGAGGGTAAAGGTGATGTACTGGCCAAGCATGACCCCAGACCTAAACACTATTGACTATCTGTGGGACATCCTCGAAATGAAGGTGGAGAAGCACAAGGTCTACAACATCCACCAGCTCCATGATGCCATCATGGAAGAGGATTACCGCGAGGATGTATGAAGATCTGGTGAACACCAGGCCTAAGAGGGTTACGGCGGTGCAGGAAAATAATAGTGGCTCCACAAAATATTGACTTTCTTGGCCCATTTTTGAGATTTTCACTTGGGGTGTACTCGCTTTTGTTGGCAGGATTTCAGACATGCATTGGTGAGTTTTGAGTTCTTTTAAAAGGTACAATAAATTGATCTTATTATCCAAGCTCTGCAATGATTACTTTATATTGTATCAAAGTGTAATTTCTTCAGTGTTGTCCTATGAAAAGATCAAAGAAAATTGCAGAAATGACAGGGGTGTACACACTTTTGT
Source organism: Stigmatopora argus (assembly GCF_051989625.1). NCBI lineage: Eukaryota > Metazoa > Chordata > Actinopteri > Syngnathiformes > Syngnathidae > Stigmatopora > Stigmatopora argus. The sequence goes on along the minus strand of NC_135405.1, from coordinate 3,743,133 downwards.
GAGCTAGTGTATATATAATTTAATTCTTAAAACTGTAATTTTTACATTTTATTGTTTTTGCTAAACATGGCGAGTCACCAGTGGGCTTCTCTAATACCAAGCTTTACAAGTTTTCCATTGGAAATTCTGTAGATCCTTAACAAAAGTGCTTCAAGCCTGTTTGCCTACTTGTTTATATCTGTGTCTTTATTTAAATCAACAACAGAGTGGCAATGATAGTCAATGCACTATTTTAGATCTGACATTCTTATTCCCCCTAAATCCATCACAACATAAATCACTAATGTTCTCTACTGAAAAACCACAGAAATAGGCTTACAGAAGGAATTTGGTGGGCAGAGTTTGATCTCTCCAGTCGTCTCCTTGTCAGGTCATTCTCCATTTCATTGACCTCCTCTTTTAGCTTCTCCAGCTTCTTCTTTTTTAACTCCAGTTCATGCCAAAGCCTGTCCATTCGTGCCTTCTGATGGACCAACAATGCTGGGAAAAAGAAGGATCATTAATTTCCATATTGTCAACAAATATCCATCAAACTCATAAAAATCATTTAAATAATCTGTAAAACAAAAACAAATAAACTTCACAAATTTGAAACGGATGACAGCTAAAAACAGGTGAGAATCGCAATATATCCTCAAAAGGAAAGTCCCAAGCACACCATTTATCAATTATTTTGAGATTGAAAATGCTGTCCACTTTTCAAGAATCCAGAAGATCGAAGATCGAGAAAACCTAACTATGTAATTACCCGACCAACATATACATTGAATAGGTTCCTATGCGGTAACTCGGAGTTGGACCAGCTGAATGAGCCAGGAGTAGCGACATGTCAAAAATTGAAAACGCGGCATACTCACAGTGCACTGCCAACTAATGTTCCCTCTAATTTTTTGTTTCTCTGGGCAGAAAGACAACCTCCCTGAGCACACTGAGTACCAGTGTGAGCAACATCATCATTGCTTGCTATGGGCACACACCAGTATCACACCTGCCATAAGCAGGTGTATGTCTACTACACATAAATGATTTAGTAATAATAAAATGTAATAATTAATATCTATGAATGGGCGGCCCGGCGGATGAGTGGTTCGCGCGTCGGCCTCACAGCTAAAAAAAATAAATAAATAAATAAAACATTGGTATTTTATTTTGTGCGCTCCATATGATTTGCTGTGCGCAGAGAAGACGAGAGTAGTGCGCAATTGCGCACGCGCGCAGCTTAAAGGGAACATTGCTGCCAACCTTATGTGGGAGATGGTGATTTGTTTTTCCTGGCTATACATGTACCTCCTTTGTGTACAGGAGTTAATATATATTTGTGTTCAATCTTCAATTGCTGCATTGCAATTGAAGTTAGCGTTTGCAAGACTGATTTCCAAGATGACTCAAAACACACCGTGTTAAAAAAAAGAGGGAAAAGTGCAGTCTCATCAGAAAAAGGAGTTTGTGCACGCCTCATCTAAAGGAAAATAAAGTTCAGAATCCCCAAAAAAACAACTACGCAGCCCTTTGTTGTTTCGAGCTGCAACACTTATTTGTCCTATGAAAAGCACTTGAGTGTGTGTTGCATAGGTGGGACAGTGTTGACAGATTGGGCAAAATTCCTGGCGAACTAAGCAGGTTATATATACAATGTTATTGGTTTCTGGCAACCCTGAGGTGCAGTGCGCCAGAGGCTTATGATCTCCATATTTGTGCGTCGGCAGTGCCTCGTGTATATAAGATTTAAAACATGAATATTGCTGGTTGGGGGACCCATGCTCTACAACACAGCTGGATTTCAGTATGAAGACCAAATGAATTTGTTTACTTCTTTTTACTGATGTAAAAGAGCCTGGAATGTTTAACCTATTATGCAATTAGGTGGCAAAAGTTACCTTTGACATTATGTGACACATCTGAGCCAACTGAATGGAAAAAGTTTCTTTGTTTCTGTTTCAAGAGAGTATCTATTTAAACACAATTGATTTTTGGCAAAACATTTCTAAAAATTCCTTAGTGGCAAATCAGAACATGACCTTTAAATATTTTTGGTATTTCAGTAGGCCTTCTTATTCTACTTCCTAGGAAATCCAGTTCTGTACCAGAGAAACCAATACCAAACAAAATACAAAAAAACAGGGAAGGATACATTTGTTGTGTTTTGGTACTGGTCTTGCTAGTTCGGAAATTAGCAAAGGCTGTATTTTTAGCAGAGCCCTGACACATACACAGTAGTTTGAAATCAATGGTAATTCACAGCTCTCTGGTAATGATTTAAATTTACACACACATCATTAAAACAGGGTAAATATAGCATGACAGTGACAAGTTTTTAAGGAAATGCAGAGACCACAAAGCTGATGAGGGTCAGCAAAAGAGTCTCATTGTGAAGACCCTCCTATTGGGAGTGACGGTAATATAAGAATCACAGCCAGTGACTCACATGTAATTTAGTCAAAAGCCCAAATAAGGAAGAACTTGTGTGCTCCGACACGTTTGATCCACTATAGGATCTACTGTGCTCTGGCTGTTGTAGCAAACATAGCATTTAATGGTTACAACTAACACTAGAGTCACCGGCACTCAACAAATAAGTCTCCTTTGCTTTTATCTGACTACCTTTAAAACTGACTGAACATCCGCAACAACAAATGCAACTAAGACAGCTAATGCAACTAATGAGCTTCTTGGCAGGAACAGATGGAAAAACAATTCAGACTTGTCACGAGTATAAAAAAATTGTTATGTCTCTAAAAACAAACCTTTTATCCTTAAAACGAATGTGCATGTTGTATTAAAGAAAGTGTTCCGAAATAAAGTGGAATGAAAGTTTTTGGACACCACTGATCATGTTCAAGATGTTTTCTTTATAAATAATTGTGTGGATAAGCACTGAGCAAAACAGAAGAAAAAAAACTGTAAAAAATATTTAAACAAAAATAAGCCCGGTCCACAAATCAGCACCCTTGTTTCTTGATTTGAATACCTTTACCACTAGTTATATTTACATATTTTGATAAGCTTGTTAATGCTTTTATTATCTTTACTATATACAGTCGTACCTCTACTTACAAAAGTATTTGGTTCCAGAACTTTTCCAGAAATTTTTCGTTAGTAGAGCAGCACTTTATGTAATTTTTGAAATTTGTTCCACAATCCCTAAAAACTATCAGCTAAACCCTTTAATAATGATCCAAGTGTCCCCCTATTGCATGAAAGATGTGAGAAACAGACAAAAATGATAGAAAATTATAAGAAAATTATTTATGAATGTATTGATATGAATAACAAGCATGCAAAAACATGTTCTATTCGTGCAGTAAGTAGTACAGTACAGTAAAGAAGCTAACATTAGCACACGAGCACATGCACATAAAAATGCATCCAAACAACTTCAAATTATTAATTCAAAACAAATTAGCATTAATAAGAACCTCAAAGGAGTAAAAGTCTCCATTGTTTAGTACAGAGTGGCCATGCTAAGGAGTCGTCAATTTTAGTGCAATTTCTTCTGCTTCAATATCACAGCGATGCTAGTAGATAGGCTACAGCCAGGCGAATTGCGTTGCAAAATCAGTCAACCTCTCGCCACTTTCTTATCTTCTGTTTTTCGATGAATAACAGGGCCCACTCATTCATTTCATTCGCACCAATTATTTTAAAATAAAGAACTCTGACGACAAACGGCAGTCAAAAGAGAGTTGTTGTTGTGGGAGGATCCAAGTGGAACTAAAAGCAGGCCTCAATTATGTTACCAGGACAATTTTGAAATAAAATAACGGATACATGAAATGCATTTACATTTTAGGGGATTCCGTAACTTGGATCTGGTTTTCGTATGTTCGGGTCATTTGTATATCAAGTGCTTTCGTAACCTGAATTTTTTTTACCTAGGCATTCCTAAGTAGAGGTACGACTGTAATCTTTTCAACTTTCAAATATTAGCCTATCCCAGCTGACTGCGCGGGACACCCTGAATTGGTGGCCAGCCAATCACAGGGCACAATGAGACAAACAACCATTCACGCTCACTCATTCATACCTAGGGGCAATTTTAGAGTGTCCAATCAGCCTACCATGCATGTCTTTGGAATGTGGGAGGAAACTGGAGTATCCCGAGAAAACCCACGCATGTCCAGGGAGAACATGCAAACTCCACACAGAAAGGTCCGAACCTGGATTTGAACCCAGGTCCCCCACTATGAGCCCAACGCGCTAACCACTACGGGCCGCCCTATACAGTGGTACCTTGACATACGAGCACCCCGACATACGAGCAATTCGAGATACGAGTAAAATTTCGAGCAAATAATTATCTCTAGATACGAGAAAGCCAGGTAGCCAAGACATGAGAGGCTGTTTATCATTGTAGCGCACTGTCTTTTTTGCCGCATCTCTTTCGTGTATAACATATCTACGAGCACTGGGCGGAGCGTTGCATTTTTTTCAGTGTTTTTTTCCGTCACTCAGCGCGAATGGCGTAGCGATCGCTAGTACGAGGACTATATATTACGTCTCGTTGGCAAGTGGTCGTGCGTTATCCTATTGTGAGGAGATTTGTGCGCATCATTTTCGGAATATTTTGAAGGGAATACAAAATCAAACAGCACATCGATAGAGAAAGTCAGGGTGGAGGCGGGGCAAATACAGCCAACCCAGCCGATATCAAACTTGAATAAAAAATTAGAATTAAGGTTAGTGTAAGGTTAGATTAAATTTATTTTTGAGTGTGTCTGCATCGTAATCCAAATTCATTTAAATTTGTTTAAATTATGAAACGAGTGTGTTGCCGTGCAAAAAGCGCCCCCCGCCCCCTCTCCGCCTCCCTCTCTCTGTCCCGTCTCTCTTTCCCCACTTCGAAAATTAGAAGTTTAGTGTATGGTTAGATTAAATTTATTTTTGAGTGTGTCCGCATCGTAATCCAAGTTAATTTAAATTTGTTTATGTTATTAAACGAGCGCCCCCCCCTCTCTGCCCCCCTCTCTCTGTCCTCTCTCTCTCTTTCCCCCTTCGAAATCTGTATAATTTTAGTACTATTAAACACATTTTAGTAATATTAAACCACTAGTTATGTGTTACTTTGTTAATATATGGCGAATTAGATCAAATAAAACATTTGTTCCAATCCAATATCCTGTTTATGGTATTTTTTCAGAGGGTTTGAACAAATTAATTTGTTTTTAGTTCATTTCAATGGGAAAGGTTCGTTCGAGTTACAAGAATATGGACATACGAGCTCAGTCCCGGAACGAATTAAGCTCGTATCTCGAGGTACCACTGTACTAGTGTGTTTTTCTGCTAATTCTTATAATTAAATGAAATTGATGAACGTAGGTACAACCAACTGTTTTCAAAGGAAATATTAATTGTGCCCAAACCTTTTCATACCACTTTAACACACATGCCACTTAATAAATAAACTATTAAATTAGAATTAAATAACAAATCTTTAATAAAAACACTTATTTGATAATGACAAATTAAAGACTATGTTTTTAATTTGCGTTTGTTTTGAAAAGCTCCATGTGTAGCCAATAATAGGCCTGAACGATATCTCACTTTTACCGCGACATCAATGTGCATCTGTGCAATACTCACATAGCAGGACGTTCGATATTAGAGGTCGGAACATATTGTTCACGAGATATATCTGGCTCTTCTAGGGCATATTCAAGCTAGGAAAGTCTACAGTTGGCTTTCTTTGGTCCAGGCCAAAATACATATACAAATACATAAACACCTACAAAATTGCAATGTCAGTTTTAAGGCTTAGTTAGTATATCTGGTTGTTTTCTATTGTACTGAACTAAGATGTAAAACACTAACTAATACGAACTTTCACTAAATGTGCCAACTTTCAAATTGATAACTAAAAACCAGCTGGGTCTCTAATGAAAATTCCAGTTAAATAAGTGACATTTTTATACAAGAGATAAGGCTAAACATGTTTATTTTCCTTTTTTTCAGGATGTTTATTCATGAAGTTGTTTACTATTCTATATCTACTGTGTGATTCAAAAATGAAAGCGGTTTACCTTGCGTGTATGCAGCATCATCAGAGCCCATGCTGAGTCTGCGAGGCTCGCTTGGTCTCTCCTTGTGTGGTGAAAGTGGGTCTGAAAGATGGAGGGGTTCTTGTTCGGGAAAATTATGGTCTGCCGGTAAAGTGAGGAGCTTGTTGGGCTCAAAGGTAGGAGACACAACCCCGGGGGATACTGCTGGAGGCTTGTTGGGAGACACAGTGATTTTGAATGTATATTTTGTGTTGGGCTGAGTCACCACCACACGTGGCGAGGAAGCCGGATTTCCAACGCCCACTGAAGTCCGGGATTTAGGCGGATGATGGTGGATATAAGCAGGTCCCATACTCACCTGGCCTCCAATGTTCCTTGCACCTGGGGGCCCCTGGAATGGAGGGTTAGCTGAGATGTAGACTGTGGGGGGGTTTCTACCTCCACCATCATCACTTGAGGAGGCATTTGCTGAAATGTAAAATTTGGGTTGTGAACGGGATCCAGCTGAGGCAATTACAGTCTCCTCAGAAGGTGTGGTAGCAGCTGTAGGCGGGCTAGCAGAGATGTAAACAGTGGGCTGGCTGCGACTCAGACCTGAGCCTCCAATTGAGAGGGGGTTGCTAGGGACAGTAGATACCCCAGTTGAGGAGGAGGAGCAAGAGGAAGGGCAGGATGATGAGGTGGAGGAGGAACGGGACCCACTGCCTGTACGCAGGACAGCTGTTGTGGTGGAGTTGCTCCTCTGGGGAGATTCAAGTTTGATCTCAATCTGATTTTTCCGCGGGCCGGTAGAGATGTTCTGGATGTTGTACTGGCTGATAGCAGAGAGCGTGGTGGGCAAGACAGAAGATGAGGAGGACGACGACGTGGACGAGCAAGATGAGATACCAGATGAAGATGCTTGACTTCCAGAGGGAAACATGGTGGGTGCTTGGGGATTTGTTGGGGAGCTGATTGGCATATAGACATGAGATGTCTGGTGACCCTGGGAGTGATGCTGTGAGGTATGTGATGAAGGGGATTGCTGAAGCCCGGCCCAAGAGCCAGACAAGGACGAGGGATGAGAGATCTGATAGATTTGCTGCTGAGGCTGAGAGGTGGGGCTATATTGGGTCCTGCCTCCTTGCTGATGGTTCTGTCGAGTCGTACCACATTGGCTCACGTAGGGCCTAATATAAATAGAGTTACCCTGTGGGCTGCTCAAACCTGACTGTGGCCCTCCATGTATGTGTAAAGAAGTAGGAGTGTTGCGGCCTGTCTGAGGAGCTAGAGTCACAGTAATAGGGTTGAAACGTGGTGTTTGTTGGAGACCCATGGTTGTTCCTTTGACACCGAGAGGGTAGAGTCCAAGGTGTTGTGGAGGCTGTGGTTTGCGCGAAGGCTCCATTGCACCAAACACATTGAGAGTGGGTTCCCCTTCAACTGGGGCAGAATGAGGCTCCTGCTGAAAGAAGTTACTGTTGGGTGCTTGGCCTGTCTGCAGGGGCCCTTCACTCAGGCTGTGGGCCAAAGTCCGACTGCCGTTCATTCTCAAGCCGTCTCGCACTGGGGCCACATGCACATTCTGAGACTGCAGGCCCAAGTTCAGCTGGGTCATGTGATTACGGAGCCGAATCAAATTGGGGTTATCGGGAAATTTGATGTTTTCTTCTTCGCTGTACAAGTACCCTGGACTGACCTGGGACAAGTATTTGTAGCATGCGTCTAAATTGTTGTTATTCTGGGAGAGAAAGAGGAAAAAAATACATTATTTTCATTCATTAAGTGAAAATTATTGGACATTTAACCTATGTATATGCCCTCCTTTTATTATAATAATCGGACATAGGCCCTGTCGTCATCATCATCAACAAAAGCCTATACTGTATATCCCTAATTTATGTAGATTTCAGTTCGAGGCTATCCCAGCAGAGACGGACACCAGTTTTGCACAGAAACGGACGGGCTCACACCCAAGACTGGTGTAGGTCAGGGGTGGGCAAAACTGGTCCTCAGGGGCCGCTGTGGGTGCAGGTTTTTGTTGCAACCGATCCAGCAAATACACTTTAACCAATGAGATTTCTGCAGAAAACAAGAAGCACCTGACTGCAATCCACTGATTGCACTTGTAGGACATCAGATTGGTGAAAATGTGTCCTCTTTATGGGTTGGAATGAAAACCTCCACCCACTGCAGCCCTTTGAGGAATAGTTTGCCCACCCCTGGTGTAGGCTGTAGTGCCCTGGTACGATTCCTTATTTAAGGAAACCAACTATTGAATACAAACTGCTTGGCCATCCAAGGAGAACTGGCAACGTTGTCTTATAATGGAAGTAAAGAAAAAAACTGAAAACATTTTTGTTGATGTAGCTTTAGTATTTTTTGTCGTTACTTTAATTTTTCTCAATGTGATTCTTCTGCAGGCAAAGGAAGATGTTGGCTGTGTTTTTCTATAGCCTTTGTTACAGGTATTTAACAAGTACACTACAATCTAATGACATTTTTTAAAAATCATTTTGCATGTGCGCTAAAAGTAGCCCAAAAGATCACGAGTAGGCTGCAGCATGTTCTTTGATTTTCACAGAATATTGTTGGTGATCTTTTGCAAATGTATCAGATATCATATATATAATCATACATCTTTTTTATATTGATTTCAAGCTATAGTTACATTTGCCCCCATTTTAGCAAAAACACACCTTAAATGTAGGTTAGTTTATTTGTCTTTGTCTTCCAAACTCGAAGTAGTGCAAAGTGATCTCTGGGCGATGACATACTGGCACATTTTGATAAAACACCTTTTTGCCCCAAGCAGAAACAATAGAACTAAGTATAGCTTGGATGAAAGATTGGAAATCTGCCTACCTTCAAAACACACTGAGACACAACACCCTCTGGGACTTCAGGGAACTTCTGGCACAGGTCACGCAAAACCTGAATGTCAATATGGTGGCTTTCCTGGGCCATTCGTATGTTGCCAGGTCTGGATTGAGGGTTCTAGTTGGCCAATTGTTGCATTAGTTGTACCAGCAAAGAGCCTTCATCTTGAACAAATTCTGGAAAGAAAATGAAAGAAAAAAGTAAAAATCATGAAAGAAAATGCAGATTTAATCTGTACCCATACTCTATCAAACAGACAGAATGAAAGAGAGACACACAAAACCTCACAATTCATATCATATATAAACATACCTCTACATATACATACAACATAGTAGACAGTATGCAGTTAAAAGTAACTTCCATCACATCTCTTTTAATAAGAAACAACTCTCTGAAAGCAAAGGAAATCAGTCAGTGACTGCAAACTACACTCAGTTATTTTCCTTAGACTGGAGTAATTCAAGGAAATATAACAATTTATAATTATGTTGCCAGACTAGAATTTTCTCCTTTTGCTTCAGACTCCTTTTTTAATTTTAATTTCTTTTCATATCATGAATATGTGGGTGCTTTTTTCTTTTGCTCAATCTGAAAAAAAAAAACAGTAATAAGAGAGTTGTTTGAATTAGCAGCACTGAAATCATATATACAGTGGGGCAAATAAGTATTTAGTCAACCACCAATTGTGCAAGTTATCCTACTTGAAAAGATTAGAGATTTTGACCAATTTTAAAGGGTAGAGAATTTACATATAAAGTATACCTCTACTTACGAACTTTTCAAGTTACGAAAAAAGTCTTGGAACCAATTAATTTCGTAAGTAGAGGTACGACTATATATATATATGTATATACATGTGTTTATGTATGTATGTGTATGTATGTGTGTATGTATGTATGTATGTATGCATGTATGTATATATTTATGTGTGTATGTTTGTATGTATATATGTTTATTTATTTATTCTACAATGTTTGTGTTTTCACCTTCTTGCTACTGCAACAAAGTGAATTTCCCAAATACGGCATGAATAAAGTTTAATCTAATCTTTATCTTTGAAGCCTGAAATCAAATCAAATCAAAAGCCTTTATTGCCATCATACACAGCTGTGTATAACGAAATTGGTGGTGCTACTCCACAAAGTGCGTTTTCCCAGTAAAAAAAACATAAGTAATATAAAAATATAAAGAGTCACATCCTGGTAAGGTAAATTCTAAAATATTGCACAATCTAAGATATTGCACATTGTTATCGCACACCCCGAAGTTATTGCACAGAAGGGATTGTGTGTCGTGCTAACGCAAGTTCAGAGTCCTGATGGCTGTGGGAAAAAAAAATTGTCCTCAAGTCTATTTGTCCGTGCTTTGTGAGACCTGTAGCGTATGCCAGAGGGCAGCAGCTGGAACAGGTTGTGACCAGGGTAGTATGGGTCCCTGACATTGTTCCCGGCTCTGCTGAGGTAGCTTTGTGGGAGATGGATCTGGCGTTGGTCAAGAAGATACTCGGAAGCGGTGCTCTGTGCGGTTGTTTCCTTAGCTTAGCAGCTAGGCCCGCCCGGCATCCGCGCTTTTGCTTACTTTCCCTTCGCCGCCTCCGTCGTACTCTGAGTGGGCTGACTATCCACGGAGATGCCGGTGGTCTCGAGATGTCCTCGGGGATATTGTAGATTCGTTGGTAATCTGTTGTGATGGATATATCGCATCTCCTCCCGAGAGTAATTCAAATCCTGCCGACTGTAGAAAAAGTTTGCCTCGCAGATGCTCATAAATAACGATAAGATTGAGAAAACAAAACACTAAACTGGAGAGCAGAGAGCCGCTGCACCCGTGCGCACTGCCATCTTGGATGTGGATGTGGATGTGGATGTGAAATGTGGCAAAATGTTGAAAAGCTTTAAGGGGGCCAGAAACTTCAGCAAGGAACTGTAAACATTTAATCATGAAAGCGCACGTATTATCTATTTGTAGCCAACTTAGTCATTTTGATAGTAGGTTATTACAGATATATACAGTATATGTTGCCAACATTAGAAGGCTTATAGTATAAGGCTTTTAATTTTTTTGAGGCTCCTGACATTTGTTTTTTTCGTCCAATATGGCTGTTGGGTTAATTCTGGGATGTTACTATATGTTCATTTGGAATTAATGGAATAAAGCTGAAAGGAAGTTTTATTAAGGGGATCATGTGCAAATTTATAATATAGGGGGGAATGTTGGAGTCATCATTATTATAAATGTGTTTGCAATGAATATAAAGCCTTATAATATACATGCTTACTATATTAATCAATATATGTGCTTATTAGGAATAGTAATGCTCATCCTAAATGTGTAACTATATTAAACAATATATATATATATATGTGTTGATCGCTTTCAACGAAGACAAACGCTTACGCCAAGGTCGCTCTCCAGGACAGCTGGGTCCAGCGAGAGATACAAGTTCGCAAGGACATAAAACAATACACTAAGTTCTTGCTCCGAGGACTGATTACTGGAAGATACGCCTCAACCCTTTTCCCAGATGCAAGTTCGCAATGAAGATCGGTGAAGGACGCTTAAATTGTTGTTGGCTCAACGGATGGCTATCAATCAACTCGCATATTGTTTTTCCTTTGTGACGCTAGGTTGACGCTTGGTTTGCTTGATTATGGAATTGTTTTGTTTCTTGCTTACGCAAATGGAATCGATAACCTTGTAATTGTTTTGATTTGAAGCCTTAAATGGGCAGGACATAATGCCGCTCTTTAGAATAATCTTGGTCGGCCGAGCGGTCCGGATGTATTCTCTTCTTGCAAGAATTAAATGGTGAGATGTGACTACAGATGCCTTTTTTATTGAAAGCTGAATTGGAAAAACCTAAGGATAAACGTACAATTGGATGAACCTAACAATGGCTCTGTCAACATTTTGGGTTGCCATCCCCTGACTTAATCAAATAGACCTCAAGGTAAACGGTGAGGGCAAACCTGAAACAGCTGTTCTTTTCAAAGTTCCTAAAACCTTACCTATGGAAAAGTCAAACGAAAATCTTTTAAACACATTTTTATTACTTTATGGATATATATACTTTGAATAGGAAAATCATTGATCTTTTATTTAAACTACACCATAATTAGGGAAGGGAAGCAATGATAGATTTAGGACATAATTAATGTATAGTACATACTGTACAAGACTGTTCTGATTCCACTCATCTCCAGAACAGAAAACCACATTTTATGTGCACAACGCAAATTGTTCCAAACTGTGCCTCTCGGTGCACACAAAATAAGGATCAACTTAGCTAGACAGCCTGCTCAGCTTTTAGTTGCCCGCATTTAAAAATCAACATTTGGCATGCCCGTGTGTGCGTGTGCGTGCATGTGAACTCTACAAGCATGTTCTACTGGTGGTGAGGCGATGTCTGTCCGTGTGTGTGTGTGCGTGCACAATCAAATATTCTTCAGTACCGCTGCCTGCAGCTGCCAAATGATGTGGAGCAGGAAACACAAAAGTTTCCCAGGTTGACGCATCACAGTCAAGGGAAAACGGATATAGTGGGAGGTCTCTATATGTACTCTGGCCACTTTGCTTCATTAGTTCATGGTTGAGCTGCATTCACATGGGAGAAGATTCTACACATTTTAGATTTGACATTAAGAAAGATTTAAAATGACAGTCATCGTGAAAAATCTGATTGGCCAAAAATTTGAATAATTTGGCTTCAAACTTAGGAACATGTGCACTTAACAGAACAAGATGACAGTCATTTTGGATCAAATCAAATCTTTTCATGGGCTGTAATTGGCTGAGAACACAAATTAGATTGTTTTTAATCTCTTATATTAAAAGCTAAACTAGTTTTCATAAATTGCATTGGTTTGAAAAAAAAATATTGTTATTTTAATATACTGTATTTACTCACATATAAGCCACTTTTGTCGGAGAAAACAATGATGACTGAATCGAGGGTACAGTTTATATGCGCATAAAAACACGGTCATAAAAGCGAAGACCATGTATAACGCCCACCCCAACTTTGCTTCAGTTTTTTGGTGCTAAATTTTGTGCATTACCCTCGTATAAATACGATACTTTAATGGCAAGAAAAGTTCCTAACTTTTTGGCCTGACCCACACAGCAATTTAACAGCGAGACAAAACAGACGCTGTCATTAGCGTACCTCATCAGTGGGATAGAAAGGCAGACAAAATTAAGGCTTCATCAACAGAAACACTGAAAACGGTTGGGCAGCATGGATGTTTGTTTTGCAAATTTGGACAAGAAACACAGTAATGTTTACTGCAAATTACATTCTGTTGAGTGTATGTTGACAAAAAGACTTTTTCACCACCTGAAGAAGCACCATCCGCAAGTGTATGCTGGAACTTCCCAACCACTATAAAAAAAAATTCTAAAGACAAACTATCAAATGGGACTATGTAAAATAATAGTTTCAAATTAAATGGCAATATAATTGTAAAGAAATCTAAGTTATCACAATCAACTTGCTAATCAAACTATAAAATAAATATATATATATATATATATATATATATATATATATATATATATATATATATATATATTTTTTTTTTTTTTTACTAATGTTTTCGTACAAGGACATGACACTGTCAAGGCGATTGCCATATTCAATGACCATGTCATCGATCTCTGGGACACTTTTTTTCAAACTATGAGCCATATTGAAAGATTCTTTCCAATTTCTCAAATTACTAAACCACGTTCTTCATCTTTATTGCCATCATCGTTTTGGTGGAAAGCAAACTTCCACTTCGCTCCGCTGCGCCATCGTCATGTCTGAGAAGCCTAGCCTAGCTGAGTGGTGAAAGATCACAGTAAGCCTGCACCGAAATCTGACAAATATACCATTATATCACAGGCGAAGTCAATGTCAGATTTAATTCAAATATTGTAATCAAATTTTGAGGTCAAAAGAAACCCCCAACTACCCCCAAGTTCTTAAATCTAATAAGATCTAGGTGTTTTCACACATTTATGAGCACAGAGGTACGGGGATTCATGCAGGGAACTTTGTCCAGCTAAATTTTGACCTTGGGTGGCAGTGTCGTGCATCCTTGGCTAGCCAGTTAAACACAATACAATGGTTTGCAGTGGGGCACTTAGTGATGACATGCCAAGTATGCACCAGTCAAATCTTCACCCTTTGTTGCCTTATGAAAAGCACTTCAAATATGTCAACGTGCTTTTCTCACAGAGACGACAGGACATTAGCAGAACTTCTGTCTTTGGGTCAATTCATTCAATAGGTTCACCCCACCACTTGTGTCATTAAGTCTTACCACAAACATTCAAAAGGCTTTGAGGCGGCCAATCAAATATGGATGAAAATGCGGTGAGAGACTGTTACCCTTTATAGAGCTTAGTAAGAGCACCATCTGACTAAGTATAATCTAAACCATCATATTATTGGTATAGCACGATAATAATTCAGACTTGATATTAAGTCTGTGTATGGGAAGTTGAGTGCCATTTTGGTTCAGATTCGTTCTACTGCGGTTACCTTTATATGCCTGGCTCAGGAGAAAACAAGCAGCCGGAAATGCTTCCTGCAGCTGCTTGGAGTATCATTTCAAACCTTGAGGCCAACCAAAAGAAAAAGAGGAGCCAAGTCATGTTATTTCTCTGAATCTGAGATGCTATTGTGCATTTAGTCAGTTTCTAATTTATTCATCCTACACTTGTCTTTTCCAGTGAATGGGCACTTTTCATCTGTGATCAAAACAAACAAGTTTCTTGATGTGCAAAGTGATTTACAAGCTAAAATGATGTGAATGAGGGGTTGGCTGAAATTTCATATTTCACAATATTCTATGAATATGGTCTGAACATGTTCTTTGAAAATTATTATTTGTTGCTAATACAAATTGAGAAGCAAATGCCATGGATTTGTTCCGTTTTCGTATTGATTAAAACGATCTGCACCAAACTCAACCACCTGCCACCCATTTCCTGGACTCAACAGAATATCCTTAACTTTCTTTGTTTCCCTGTTGAATTAGCATCACCGCATAAAGTATCCCAATGCCAAGCTCCATTAAAAATCTTACAAACTAATACTCTTGTAGTGAATACACTGTAGAGTGTAGACACAGTTAATTGAATTTAGGTCGCCAATGAATAGCAGAACAGCCTTTCCTTGCACCACAATCTCAAAGAATATATACCTAACACACATGCGCGTACCAGTTGAATTGAGCGCAAACCACTCAGGGCACTTGTCCATGACATGTTAGGATGTTATGATGTCAGCCAATGAACATGCCTAATTGTTTCAAATAAAACACTTGTAAAATAAATCAATTCATGTGGGAATATATATCAATTTAAAATAAGTAATACCTTGAGATACGAGTTTAATGCGTTCTGGGACCGAGCTGGTATGTCAATTTACTCGTATCTCAAATCAATTTTTCCCCATGTCCTCCTGACTACCAGTAGTTCAAATTTGTCCTCTGTAGAGGACATTTGTAAACCTAAATATCTTTCACCCAGTGCATCCAATCATGTTAACTCATTTTGTGCTCTATAGAGAATATTCAGAGCTTTCCAATGATACTAAATTTCTTTTGCAGTATTCCAATTACTTTACATAGATTGGAGAACTTCAAAATAAATGTGATTGGACAACATTTTTTTCCTGGTAGCCAGGAGGGTATAAAATAATTAAATACAAACTAGCCCGTTCCAACCCTCTGAAAAAAATGACCTAAAAACAGGATATTACAATGGAAAAACATGTTTTTAACCTTTCGAAAATAAACTTTTAATTTAATTTAATTTACGCTTTTTTTCTCATGACCCTTCATTTCACCGACTTGCTTAGAACCCATTGTTTTTTACTAAATTCTGAACTGATTAAAGCAAAAAAAGAAAAAAAAACGTAAAAATTGCAAACTGTACCGCCGATGCTCGGAGATATCTTTACGCGACGGAGACAGGCAATGCTGTTCTCATAAGCAGCCTCTCGCATACTCGGTCGGCTACCTGGCGGCCACATCGGGATAAGTCTCCTATGTTCGTATCTCAAATTTGTCTCGTATCTCAGGGCAAAAAAATTGCTTTGAATTTTTCTCGTATGTTGGGACACTCGTATGTCAAGGTACTACTGTAATCTCCAAAGAGAATAACTCTTCACGTACATATAACTCACTAGGAAGACAAAAAAGTGAACTGAAATTCCTAATTTTTTCCCAAAAACTTGAAGGATTTCCTTAAATTACAATTCTTGGTTTGCTTAAATGGAATCATTTCCACCTCACCTTATTTTGGATAGAAGATGCGGCATACCATGAAATAAGTGCCGAATAAGTTTATCCAAAACAAGGAAGTATGGGCAAACTGCTCGGTTGGATCCACTTTGATATTTGCTCCTCTACGAATTCCAGCATCCTATGCAATCCATTATTTACTATATTTAATTTCTGTATTTCTTTGATAAGAAAACTGGTTTAAGTCAAAGAGCTTTAAGAGTACAGTCATCTCTCACCACTTCACGGCTTCAGTGGGTCGCGGCAATCAGGTATCGCAAACTGCTTATTTGGTTTATTATTTGCACAGCGCAAGGTGCTTCCATTTATAGAGGGCAAATTGGTGCAAAATATTGGCCAGTGTTGGATTACTTATGAAACAAAAATTTTACAAAGACCCACATGGGAGTTTCCATTGGCAATGATGAATAACAACAAACAAAGGGCATTTCAGGAGGGTGGACTACTCTGTCTACCACATCGTGACTATATATTTTCACAGTAGGACAGGGAGCCAGGGAGTATGACTGCCCGAGGCCCAGCCCCTCACTAACTCTAGATCAAAGCCCTTCTCATGGTCAGTGAGCACAACTTGTGAGATGAAAGACTATGGCCAGACTGAAGGTGAGAAGGAAACGTTTGCAAGATGAGAGACAACAGTGTCACAATTTAGCAACACTGTAACCAGCATTGCGACAAAGGTGCTGCTGGTATCGTATCAGGAATATAGTAATAAAAGATATTTTGATAGGAAAAACTGATTGTTATTTATTATAAATCTTAATATAGTAGTGCTTGAATGTGCAACAGTGCCCGCTTTTAAAATGTAAAAATCACAAACAAATTTCATCATGGCTGCCAAAATAATGATCACCTCTAACATGATTTGATTTGATTTAATGTGCAGCCCTAATGCCAATAAATCTTCACAGAGTCTAGTCTATCAGGAAACTAGTGTTTTAGCAGACATGCTGCAGACAAACTGGGACACCCGTCCCCTCTCAACCCCCAAACTATTATGGAGGCTCAGGATGTCGTGTAAGCTCTGGAAACACTTTTGGAGCTATCAGTACTTGACTTTAGATTATAGGGGCAGTGTGGGGATAAATTCAAACTAGGTCAATTTTTTATATATACATACATACATACTTAAATCGTATCATGTGAGATAGTGCCAGTAATAATGTTCATTCAATTCAATTGATGGTGAATCATGTGAGATAGTGTCAGTAATAATGTTCATTCAATTCACTTGATGGTGAATCTTTAAATCTCATTATACTTGTATAATGACAATAAAGGCATTGCATTCACTTACCGCTGGCTTTTATAGAGGCTACTTAAATATATTTTACAATACAAGAATATACAATACAATACAACACAGAGGAAGCTTAATGTGTAAGAGCAAAGTGGTATTTTAAAAACGTTCTTATCAGAGGAAATGTTTGTCAGGGTGTCTGCACTTTCAAGAAGACCCAAGATAAGGACTTATAACTGCAAACCTGTTTGCTGTCACTCTAGTTGTAGCAGTAGTACTTGTATGAGTACACAGGAAATGAAACATGAGAAGATTCTCATAATTTTAGAAAGAAAAAGAACGGTCTTGGGCTTTTATAATTGTTTCTATTTGACCATTTCTTTACAAATGCACAGCATCAAAGTGGATTATTGAAAGTACAGTGGTACCTCTACTCACAAATGCATCAAAATAAGAAATTTTCAGGTTCCGAAACACCGTTCCAATATACAAAAACAAAATCCCCCCAAAATTGAACAAATTTCCTGTGTACGTCATATTTTTATGAAATTGTCCTGCGTCCTGATTGACACTCCACTGCCTTCCTATTGGAGCCTCACAACAGCAACTCTCTTTTGACCACTGTGTTTGTTATCACGGAGTTCTTTATTTAAAATTATCGGTGCAAATGAAATTGATAAGCGGACCCTGTTATGCATCGAACAGAAGACATGAAAATGGCGTGTGTTTGACTGATATCGCAAGGCAATACAGGCCGGACAAAACTCACCTACTAAGATCGCTGCGCTATTGAAGCAGAAGGAAGCATTAAAAGCGATGCTGTCTTAGCATGGCCTCTCTGTACTGAACAATGATATGGAGAGACTGTTACATCTTTGGAATTCTATTTAATGCCAAGTTGTTTTTAATTCATAATTTGAAGTTGTTTAGGTGTGTCTATGTGTTTGTGTGCTAACAATTGTTTCCTCCTTACACTCCACTCCTTGATAAATAGAAAATGTTTTTTCATGATTGTTATTCCTTATAATACATTAACATTAACATTTTCAAATCTTTTATACAAAATCATTTTTATATATATCTGCCAACCCATTTCAGGAGTTTTATGTTTTCATGAGGAGTGAATGCGATTCACGCAAAATCGATATAAAATGTAAAAAAAAATAACGCAGGACAATTTGAATCTAACTTATTATCATGCTCGGATGAGTCAAAATACATTTGTGTTACCGAATTCATCCAGTTTATAGTGCAGTTGAATCAAATGCGTAAGTAAGATGGCAAAAACCGTAGTGATGGTGTGAATTTTGCGGCATTTAAATTGGAATAAAATTTAGGTGGCAATTTTTTGGGACATAGGGAGTTTGTCAGGAGTCCTGGAGTTTACGTTGCTTGTCCGGAGTAAATTCCGGAAATTCCGAAGGAGTTGGCAGTTCTGCTGGCGCGTAAATACAGTAATAGCTCGTTTATTGCGGTTTTTGTGTTCTAAGACTAGGCGCAATCGGTGAATAACCGAGATGGATCAACATGGCTTTATGGTGTAGATCAGGGGTGGCCAACTCCAGTCCTCGAGAGCCACAATCCGGTCTGTTTTCCATATCTCCCTCCACCAACACACCTGAATCAAATAATCAACTCATCAGCAAGCTGTCCAGAAGCTTGCTGATGAGTTGATTATTTGATTCAGGTGTGTTGGTGGAGGGAGATATGGAAAACAGACCGGATTGTGGCTCTCGAGGACTGGAGTTGGCCACCCCTGGTGTAGATTTATAATACTATTTGGACTTTTAAAAACACTCTGTACTATTATTTAACTCCCAAAGGTACGGCTGATGAATTGTTCCGACACTATAAACTTTTCATATATATTTGGCGGATCAAAGCCATGATGTGGTAAATCCATGGCGAGGTATTACTGTACAGCACATAGTCCTTCACTCAGCCCAAATGTCATCGAGGTGACCTGTCTGGTCCCACCACCATTGGCAGATTTACATTCCTAAGGATTTATGATACCTGACTATTTTTTTCCCAATAAAAATGAATTCCTTGACACCAACAGTTGAAGAAACTAATACAAAGGTAAGACGACACCAAAACAGGCTTAACAGTACTTTTGTCAGGTGACCGTAAAAACACATCCAAAATGAATACAGGCACTGTTTACACAACTGATTTACAAGAAACTGGTTGGAATGTGCTGTTTCACATTAAAACGCTGTTTGATGTTGCATAGGAAGTTATGAAAAAAAACATGCAAACATTAAACAATGTATTTTGTTTGAATTTGCATGCGTGTCCATGTTAAGTGCCAATGTAGGCATGCACTCGTACAATTTCTAAGAAATAATGCTGAAATGAAACACTAGTTTTACAGTACTTCAGCAGTGTATAAACAACCCCAACCAAAAAAGACAGTCAACCCATCCAGTCTCTGCACTGCCATACATTCACATAACTTACTTCAAGTTCAACAATTACAGCTCCACCAACAAAGCCAATTATTCATGTCAAATATATCTTGGCCCATTCTTGAGTGTTTCAGAATTTTCAATACTAATCATGCACATACTCTGCAGGTTTCTAAATTATTTGTAACATGCGGTTTTAGTAAGTAATTTATGGATTCAAAAGTAAAACAAACCTGAAAACAGGGTCCTTCCCTTCAGAGCAGATAAGTATTGAGTATTTGACAGAGGGAGGGGGACTTTTTTCCTGACAGCGGCATATTGTGCAGTGGGGGAAGGTGAAGGCACCCAGCCCTCTTCCTTAAACCCACGTCTTCATTACAATGCAAAAAAAAAATCATTCATTGGTAATAACTTAATTCCTCGTTTAGATTTTAGGCCTTTTACTTTTATGAAAGAACACCTGCTGCATGGCAGCAGAGTGACCTGCAATTGGAAACAAAATAAAATGTCAAGGAGCAGAGAATGATTATGGAATCATTAACATGGATGATAACAAAAACGCAAAATAGATCTTATTATCTTATCTTATTAAATGACAAATTGTCCCAATGTTATTTATGGTTACTACAGTGTCATTGTAGTACTAATTCACTCACCTTTATTCAACCTATGTGACTGATAAAACAATAATCCTACCTTGCAATTGTTTGCCTCTGTGTAGCTTTGCACAACTTCTATTTATGTTATTTTCGATTACCTTGTAAGGTTGACAATTTTTTTGTTTTCCTAGTATTTGTAGTACCATTAACGACTGCCCGAATGCCCAGGGCAGCTAATTACGTTTTGACAGCTGCCCGAAAGGGCAGAAAATGTTTTGATTGTGTAAAATAAATGAAGAAAATCACAATCGCTTCGTGTTTTGTTTCCTGCAACGGGCGCGGTCATTTTGTGACACATTTTCGTGTTCTGCGAAGATGGCTGCGCATGTGAACTTTTTTCTGCTGCTCATGTGAAATACTTGTCTACGTTTTCTTAAAGGCGCCGCCATTTTGTAACGATTATTAGTTTTTTTACGCTAGGTGGTGCACATCAATCATGTTCCATTTGGGATTTTGGCTGCTCATCATCTTTGTACTGGTACTCATAAAATATGCCACCATGCCCATGTTTGGAATGTTGTTATAACAGTATTTCTAAATTAAATATACACTATAGTATTCTTCCTAATATTATTATTTGGGTTGTTACCGTTTTCTTCATGCAGTTAATACATCTCAATGTAGGAGGGAGGTCCTGCTGTTTTATAATATACAAGCAAGGGGGCCCGGCTTCACCGGTCCCTCCTGCTTGTTTAGAACCAAAAGACAATTGTTGCACTATTAAAAAAAAAAACTCTTTTGAAAAATGGGTGTTTAACAAATAAAAGATTGAGTTTACACACTTAGAGAAGGTGAAGAAATTCAGTCACTTGTATATTAGGATCCGACAGCCGTTTCTGGCCAGCATAAAAAAAATTCCACTCTCTACGTTGCACGGTTTGGACAAACGTAGCGAGAGAACCTTAACATACATAGGATAGGCTCCAGCACGCCCCCATGACCCTAATGAGGATAAAAGCGGTTCAGAAAATGAGATGGTGAAAAGTGACGGTGCAAACGTGTGTAAAGTATGCAAAAAAGGAATGTATTATATAGCTGAAGAATTTTACCTATTTAAGCAATATTTTGGTTTTATTTTTGGTAAAACATTGTAAACCAAAGTGAAAATATGACGAAAATAAAAACTCACAATAGAGGTGCTGTTGCGTAGTTCATGCAACTTCAAGCGGAAATGACTAAGAAAAAGCACTCCAGTGTGGTTTCCAGGTGCACACACACACAAACACATCCATCCATCCATATATTACGCTTTACAAGGATTATAGAACAGATAAAGCGTGATTTATGGATGGGTGGATGTTTTATAACTCCCGTCACAACAGGGAAAAAAAAGTGTTTCGGGGAGCACCTAGGAACTTGCTGGTGGAAATTCTTCCGAAAATGACGTTTATAAATGACGTGGAAAGGTGTCCGACGTTCCGACCAATCAGGCACGCGGTGCGTTTAGGGCACATCATGAAAAAACAACAATTCATACATCAACTCTGCTTTCAGCTTTAACAAATAAAAGTTGAGTTTACACACTTAGAGAAGGTGAAGAAATTCAATTACTCGTCTATTAGGATCTGACAGCCGTTTCTGGCACCCATAAAAAATGTCAACTCTACGTTCCAATTTGGACAAACATAGCGAGAGAATCTTAACATAAACACACACACACACACCCATAAATCACGCTTCATAAGGATTATATAACACGGATTAGGGCAGGTGGATTGCCACCTCGAACAGGTAAGATTACCTGTCCATTGGCAGGTGGCTTAAAAGGTTAATGTAGAACCCTGAGTATGTCTATTCTGACCTCTCTGAACATGCAATGTTTTATTAGACAAATAGCTAAAACTTCAACGAGGACATGCGGAGATGCTTAGTTTTTGTGCAAGAGAAATTTTTAGTAATACAAGTTCAAATGAAATACAACCACACGGTACCCAAACAAGATGTGACGCAATACTGCCATTTTTGGATACCTGGAGTAATACATAAAACCTTCACAATTAATTAATCATGAGAAAAGGAATAAAATAAAAATCTGGCTTCAAGAATCAATGCTTAATTATCCCTAATATAGATTCCAAGAATACCCCAACAAAGTTTCATTCTGGTTCACCCACGAATTGCTGAGGAGTAGCCATTTTAGTTAGTGTCCTCACCAAAAAGAACAAAGTCAGTGACTTTTTCAGCCTTCCCTATCGGCATTTTACAAACACCTTCCATTTATATTAAAACAGTAAATCGGTTCTTTGGCTGCTGGACAAACTTCGATTATCTAAATAATAAGATTGAATGAAATTGTGAAGGTTTCTTAAAGTCGATTTCAAACTATCTCAGGAGAGCAATGTGAGCACTAGAATTGTTAATGTATAGTTACATAAGCAAACCTCCCCGCCCTTTGTTACGTTGCTAATTTTAACAATTAAAAGATGAAGGGAACTTATTAGGAGGAAATATTCAGTCATGTTTATAAGAAGCAGATTTAAAGTTGGTCGAAGTATCATCCACGATTTTATAAACACAAGTGTGGCTCATTCTTGACCAAACATCCTTACATTTTTCTTGAAACATGTTTTCAGAAGAACTGGAGAAATTGGAACACATTAGCATTACTCGCATTCCTTTATGTAATACTGCCCAATAGGTAACACAGAAATTGAAGGTTTCAAGCAATATTGTTGAGTTTCTGAAAGAGTAACAAACAGACCAGTTCTTCCATCAAACAGTTAGCCAAGCAAAAGACCCAGATGGTCTCAGTTAAGGCTTGCACACCTATATACTGTTGTCCACAGAGGTGCATTGGGCAGGAAGTGCACTGTGTCACTGCAGGCCCAAGTTGCCAATGAATGATTACAGTTAAAGCCATGAAAACAAAGCGGAAGCTGAATGTGCGTGTAAGATGACAGTTGTTCAGCTTTTTAAATAAATTCCAATGGCCAAAGTAGTCATCAAGGGAGCCAATCAACCTCTAAAGTAGTGGAAAAAATAAAAAGAAACAGTCCACTTAGCTTGTTTATATCAATATGAACTAAATGGTATTGATAATAATAAAGACATTCAATTCACAAAATTCAATTCAATAATTCATGATTGTTATAGTGTCCAAAATTATCACAGTTCTTGTGAGAATAAGCAGTACAGAAAATGAATGAATCATTATTAGCTGGCATACTAAAATACAAAGTACTCCCCCAACAACATATTTTCCAATGCACATTTCCATGTTAGCATGAAGGGAAGTTATGACAGTAATTTCGTTGACTGATGCCCGAGAAGAAATGGGTCAATTCCACTGCTTTTTTTACTCTATAAACACAACATTGTATTTAGACTATTCTTTCATTCATCTTCAATACCACGCGTCCTCGAAAGGGTTGCGGGGGTTGCAGGAATCTAACCCGGGGCGAAAGGTAGATTACACCCTAGACTGGTCGTCAGTCAGCCGTAGGGCACACAAAGAGACAAACAACCATCCGCACTCCCAATCATACCGCCACCAGCGGGAATTGAGCCCACCCCTGCCTGCACCAAAGTCAGGCGAGTGAACCTCTACACCACGAGGCGGCTTGTTTTTAGACTAATGAAGGCATATACAATGTTTATAAAAAATAGATCATTTTAAAATAATAGTTAATATTTTTAAAAAAGCGAAATAGATTTTTTTTAAGAAACAGAGACTGGTCCTGTATTATTATGGGCTAAATTATTACAATGATTATTTTGTTATTTACAGGATTGACTTTCAATCATTCATTCATTCGTTTTCTGAACCGCTTATCCTCATTAGGGTCAAACTTTATTTAATTTTTTATTTTATTTTTTCGATTATTAGATACCCTAGGGCTAAAAAAAATCCAACGATCGCTTTTGGAAATTTGATACAATTTGTGTATATTTGGTAAAGAATTGATAAATATCCTTTAGCCAAATCTGATAAAACGCTGAGAAATTTGCGTCCAACCACTGTCGTATTTATATTCTCTGTCGAAATTTTCAGTGTTTCTAATGACACTAAGATACAATTACACAGTGCAATCTACCTTGTCGAAATTGTTTGAACTACTCCCCATCAAATAATGTACTTCTCCAGGCCTTATATATCAATGTTACAGTAGTGAGCAGAAGTGACCCAGAATTCTGTGCATGCACAGTAATAAATATCCCGATTCCGTTCCTGGTCCCGATCTTGAAATGAACGATAACGATAATTATCATCAAAAAATTTCTTCCCAACAACGATAATAAAAACCTTTGATGAAAATTCAATCAGTTTAAAATACAATTACACCACCCGACCACCAAAAAGAACGGAGCGCTGATGCGATTTGGGCGCTTGTTCCAGACGTTTTTAGCGAGGTTAGCATTGGAGGATTGTTTATCTTCAACCTAGACAAGGGACTAAAGATGGAAATTAGCCCTCGGTTCATATAGATGACGTCCTTACAATTTTTTTTACCAAGATTCCCATGGCGCGGTTAACATTTCTCCATGGTATTTAGAAACAAAATAAAAAGTATTTTAGAAAAACAGCAAAAAAGGTTAAGGACCTCAAAAGCCACATTGAGGTGTGGGCAATTTGAGATATTCTTATTTGAATGGCTAAAATAGTCGCAGTATTGACAGAATGCCCCCATGTCGGGTGGCCACATCCTGGCGATACTGGGTTTTATTCATATATTTCTGCATTTAAAAAAAATCATGGGTGGCCCGGCGGGTGAGTGGTTAGCCCAGGTTGGTCCACCTGTGAGGAGTTTGGATGTTCTCCCTGGGCCTGTGTGGGTTTTCTACGGGATTTCTAAAATAGTCGCAATATTGACACCATGTCAGGTGGCCACATCCTGTCGATGCTGGGTTTTATTCATATATTTCTGCATTAAAAAAAATCATGGGCGGCCCGGCGGGTGACTGGTTAGCCCAGGTCAGTCCACCTGTGCGGAGTTTGCATATTTTCCCTGGGCCTGTGTGGGTTTTCTACGGGTACTCCAGTTTCTTACCACATTCAAAAGACATGCATGGTAGGCTGATTGGACACTAAATTGCGAGTGAGCGTGAATGGTTGTTTGTCTCCTTGTGCCCTGCAATTGTCTAGCCCCCAATTGAGGGTGTTTTCCCACACCTCTGGCCTGAAGTCAGCTGGGATATGCTCCAGCACCCCCCGTAACCCTAGTGAGGATAAAGCGGTTCATAAAATGAGCTGAGGAAAAAATAATCTTTCTGAAGAAAAAGCACACTCCCAGATGGCACTTTTTGCACTATTTTCTGAAGGGGGCTGTGTATGCGAAATTGACATTTGACAAAAACACAGACAAATCTGCATAAAAAACAACAGCCCCTATTCTTGTTTGCACAGGAAGTGCAACAAGTGTGTAGTTTAAACACAGCGTTTAAATCTCATTGCATTGTCTCTTGCATTGCAGTGGCGAGTAATTCACATGTGACAAACATCATACAGTAGTGGGCAAACAACAGGTGATCTGCTGCTCAAGACAGCAGAACGTAATGTAATAGTGAATAAATACTAATAAATTAAAAAGGGAGTTGCTTCGTTTTAGGGCTTTTTTTAAATATCGGTTACTTGGTGCTGCAACGAATTAATAGTTTTAACCTTTCCATCCATTCAGAAGGCTCGACTGAGCTCGATGGAAAAAGTATTCCAACATGGATCCTCGGAAAGCGTGGCAATTTGTATTTAAGTCTTAACATTTCAAAAGATGGAGAGAATTTTGGACTGTCTGGTTGAAAGCCACTCACCCAAAAAGTTACTTAGCTAACGCATCTAGCCAAATGCTTAAAAGTGGTACCGCATTTTCGACACCTCCAAAAGTTTTCTCACTTTTCTGGGTTTTATCTAGACAGAAAACGAGGAAGGCTTCACGGCGAAAAATGCTGAGTGTATGAGTTAATTTCACTCCAATTAATATCATTATTACTGTAAATACTAGAGTGGTGTAATAAGTTGTTGTGCCCTACTTACTTAGTTTCCTCTTCACCGCTCGTTGCCGCTCCTTGTGCCGCCTTCGACACCCCCAAACGCCGCCTTCGACACCCCCAAAACGCCGGAGCTCCAGCGGGCCACGAAGCTGCCAAAGGAAGAAGCCGAGGAAAAGTCCAACTAGTATCAGGCAGACGAAAAGCTAAGTTTGCACCGAGGCCCCGGGGCCTTAATGTGCCCTCGAAATAACGCCCAGGGGAGGCATAACGAGCCTCAGGCCTCCGCTTTTAGACAGACTCGGGAATACCTTTTTGACAGCTCTTCTTTCTCAGCCCCCCCTCCCTTCGACAGCCCTTTACTTTTCTCTTTTTCCTCACTTCCAGCAGATACGAATCAAAATACTGTCACACAATATGGCGGCTGTATAAGCAAGGTACTATCGCGAGAGGGCGACTTGTTTTTTCTCCTCCACTTTCCAAAAGTTGTGCTCATTGTGGGAGGAGACATTGACTCTGATCCACTAATTCAGGGGTCGGGAACCTTTTTGACAGAGAGAGACATAAACAATTCATATTTTCTAATGTTATTTCTTGAGAGCCATTCTGGGAATTGAAAAGTAAAAATAGTATATGATAGTGTATTTTTTTTTGTTGTCATTTTATCACTTTTAACCAGTGGCGGTCCGTGAATTTTCTAGTGACGCCTTCAGCTATCGATATCAATCCAACCCTCAAAAACTATTTTAAACTATTTTATGGCTATAAAAGCTCTACTGCAGCTACAGCTGCGACACATAAAAAATCATCAATAATAACCTCATACAAATGAAATATTATTTAGGAATATAGCCATATTTTACTCACCAAAAATCATTTTAACTGTACCTAATATCCATCCTCCTTTCTTTCTTCCTTCTTTTCTATCGCCATCGACGCTAATGCTGAAAGTCAAGCCTGTCCTATCGTATTTCTGGCATACGTTTTTATTCGATTTAGTGCTGAAAATGTTTGTGACAGGCTTGCTTGCTTTGGAGTTGTCCAACCTTTCTTAATGATGTCCAGCTTTTTTTCTTGAAAAGTCCGTCTTGAAAATGGCTTTAACAGTAAATCTGCAAACAAATCAATTTCTTCTCCTTCAGCCATTGCGGGTTGACGAAACCGCTATTAAATCAACACAACAATATATATGCTTGTGCAGCTTGCTCCAAATACAGTTTGGTAGCTCTGGCTAGTCCACTCTATCACTAGCCAATCATAGTTGGTGAAAGCGATGACGTATCCATACGCCTGCGAGAAGGCAATGACGTATCCCTACGTCTGCGAGAAGACCTTGGTGTCACCAACTTGAAATCTGATTGGTTAAAGCAACAGTCTTATCGACGCTTGTTTAATGCAGCAGAGCCTGCAGAACTGATTGTGAAGGCCTTGAGGCACATTTCTGACCCTCGCAACAAATAATGGCTGAAATGTGATTGGTTAAATGCTTCAATATGAAAACACACATCTGGAAGCAGTGCAACCAGGGGGAAAGCAATGAAAGGAAGCTAACAGGCAATTTGGAATTATTTAATAAGTATTCATGGTCAAAAATATAATTAACATCAGTCTGTGATTCAGATATTTCTTAGACCAGCAGAGAAGGCCTGGAAGGCCCTGACGGCACACCACTGCTTTTAACATACAAAAAGTCTCCGATTTCTTTTGACAACATTGTTATGTGGTGGCTTACAAAATCAGTATCAATGATATCATGCATGCAGAAGAGTAATAAAAAACAAAATTATGATTAAAATAGGGGTACAGGTAGTGTCGACGCCGCAGTGACGCTCTTGTTAGTGCGTTCGGGACTCAGCTCTCTCACCAATGATTTCCATATTTTACCTCGCAGGTTAGTGGAGAGCCATATGTACCCATGGAAAGAGCCACATATGGCTCCCGAGCCATAGGTTCCCTACCCCTGCACTAACTTTTCTGATGCTGAATAATGTCAATAAAGCGCACCCGTCAACGTTAAGAGATTTATTGTATCCGTGCAATAAAGGTTGCTTGAATTTAAAAACTTTTCAGCTTGTTATAGATGGGCATTTGTGAAACACTTTTATTGTCAAGAGACTTATCTGTGATAATATATAACAGTTATTCATACAAATTATATTTTATCAAATGAATAATGTCCATTCATTTATTTTCTAACCCGCTTTTACTTGTTTAATGACAATAAAAAAGTATAGAAATGATAATAAAAGCATTCAATTCATCTCATCTCATTTTCTGAACCACTTTATTGACTCATTAGGGTCGCGGGGGGTGCTGGAGCCTATCCCAGGTGACTTCGGGCCAGAGGCGAGGGACACGCTGAATTGGTGGCCAGCCAATCGCAGGGCACAAGGAGACAAACAGCCATTCACGCTCACACTCATACCAAGGGGCAATTTAGTGTCCAATCAGCCTACCATGCATGTCTTTGGAATGTGGGAGGAAAGCGGAGTACCCAGAGGAAACCCACGCAGGCCCGGGAAGAACATGCAAACTCCACAGATGGATGTGACCTGGATTTGAACCCAGGACCCCAGAACTGTGAGGCCGGCGCAATAACCACTCGCTCCACCGGGCCGAGGGGGCGTCTTGTCGAGAGAAATTGTAAAATTCTACAATTTATGGCTGTGGCTTAAACGCTGAAGCGGCTAATATGTGAGAAAATATGGTACTGGAGAAATCCCAGTCCGAGGGAGAACATGCTAACTCCACACAGGTGGACCGACCTGGGTTTAAACCCAGGACCCCCACCGTTAGGCCGACGCGCTAACCACTCATCCGCCGGGCCGCCCTGAACAACAAAATTTATTTTGACGTCTATGAATGAAATTTAGGGAAAAAAATTAAACCGTATCTTGCTTAAAACCTAATAAAAACACACTTTTGCCTTCCATTGCTCGCTCAGGGCGCCGCCATCTTACCTAGGGATGACAAACTAGACTACTACAGACACACGTCCTGGTTGTACTGCTCACGTGACTTCCTTGTTGAATTCATCCACGTGCAGGCAATACCCTTTCGGAATGTGCAATCCAACAGACAATCTTTTCGATTCATACAGTATCTCAGAAATACCACATGCAATAATTTTTCTTAAGATTTTCCCTTGAAAGTAACACATTTTTACTCCCTATTAAAATGATGAATATGGAGGGGAAAATTGTGAATCAGGGGGCGTCTTATCGAGAGAAATTGTAAAATTCAACAATTTTAAGGGTGAGGCTTATACGCAGAGGCGGCTAATAAGCAAGAAAATATGGTAATCATTAATAGAAGGTCTTTCCGCCATGAAATTGGGATTAGAGTGTTTTAATTGAATTGTAAAGGCTACTTACTAATCCTGCCTTCTAGGCACTAACTACACATAAGGTTGCGTATCAGTAAATGTTGCCATCGCTTATGCAGATGCTGCGTTGGAACTAGTGGATCGTAGGAAGAACAGCCAGTGCCTAACAAATCACATGACTTGCTCTGCCAACCGCTGACAGGAAAAAAATAATAGGATCACTTTTCAAACAAATTCTTTTAGACGGCGTGGATACCATGGACAGGTGTCCCTTCTCAGTATCCTCGGACAATTATTTATGTTTACCACGTCTCCTGCCAGTCCCTTTCATTCTCACATGGCCTAAGTGAGTGAAACAACCGACGCTTGTGAGAGCTCCAGTAAAATGATGGCACATTTGTTCCTCTGTGAAGTGCATGGAAACATATGGCGTCTCGAGTGTCGCCGCAGTGCAGTGACTCACAAACACTCACACACATCGCTGATATCTAGCACACACCATGACCCTTTGACTCAGCGGTTTGAAGCCTACGGAAGTGAAATCCCCTTCAGTGTGAATCAAAAGCTTACAACACAGAATAAATAGTCTCTTATCCACAATGACAATGAACTCTTTTGCACAGTAATTTAACACACTCGCTCTGCCAGCAAAAAACGGATGGGGTCACGATTCACTACTGTATATATTAAGGATTCCAAGTCTTAGTGATGTGACTGGGCCCAATCCGTTCCTGTGATAGAACTGGGGACGTTGTTAGTATATAAAGTAATCACTCGAATATCGCGGCTTCAACTTTCGCGGCTTCACTACATCATGCGTTTTTTTCTGGGGGAATTTTTATTTTTTTATTTTGTTGTAAGTTCATAAAAATGTGAAAATCCATGCTGAAACTCGCAAGCGGAAGCAACTCCCCTGTCCTCCACTTGCTACTAGGACTCAGCAGTGAAGTTAAAAATAATAATAATAATAATTTAAGTTCATAAAAATGTATATATATACAGTGGTACCTCGTCATACGACCGCTCGTCATACAAAATTATCGTCTTACGGCGGAAATTTCGATCGAATAATTCGCCCGTCATGCGATCAAAATTTCGTGATGCGACCAAGCCAGGTCTTTTTTGCATATCTTTCGTGTATAACAATATCTACGAGCACGACACGATTAATTCAGACGAGTTTCTCCTAAGACCAGGAAACGCACAACGCGCATGCGTGGGCAAAAAGAGGGCTTTATGGGTAATGAAGTACACTCGTGCACACAACACCCATAGGCAATGGCAACCTTTCTCAAAATAAAACTTCATTACCCACAATCAATACGTGGGTAAGCTCAACTATTGTATTTCCTGTTATTCTTTCTAAGGAAAGAAGCTCCCGCAATCGTTCTTTAAAGACTATTTCTCGTTGGCAAGTGGTTGTGCGTTATCCTATTGTGAGGACATTTGTGTGCATCATTTTGGGAATATTTTGAAGGCAATACAACAGCAAACAGTCCATCGATAGCGAACGTGAGGGTGGAGGCGTGGCAAACCGCCAACCCGGAAAACGAAGGTAACAAAAGATTACAACAAAATTAGAATTCAGTTTTGTGTAAAGTTACATTAAACGTATGTTTGAGTGTCTGTATATATTAATCCAAGTTAATTTAAATGTGTTTGTTCCGTTTACGAGTGCGTTGTCGTGGAAAAAAAACGAACCCCACCGCCCCACGCCCCCAAACGTCTCTGTCTCCCGTCGGCGAAATCTGCCCAATTTTAGTTAGATTAAACACATTTTATTACTATTAAACCACTAGTTATGTGTTACTTTGTTAATAGATGGCGAATTAGAAGAAATAAAACATTTTTTCCAATCCAATATCCTGTTTTTGGTGTTTTTTCAGAGGGCTGGAACGAATTAATTTGTTTTCCATTCATTTCAAGGGAAAACGTCCGCTCGAGTTACGAGAATCTCGTCATACGAGCTCAGTTCCGGGACGGATTAAGCTTGTATCTCAAGGTACCACTGTATAGTCATACCTCTAGGTACAAAAATTTCAGGTTACATTTTTTTTATATGCAAATGAGTGACTCACAATACGAAAAAGATCCAAGATACGAAATCGTCCAAAAAGTAAATGCATTTCCTTATCCATTATTTTATTTTGAATTCCCCTTATTAAGTGATTAAAAACAGTACAAATGCAACGTGGCACATATTTTCACACACAAACACAAATAGGGCACACGTAAAAGTCTAAAATGTACTACAAAGTGGACGGCTTTCGGCCCTGGTAGAACCGACTCTTGCCGCCATCTGGCAGACAAACACAGGTACTACATATATAACGGCCGTGGAAGGAGATATTTCAGTAGCGCAGGGCACATTTTCACATGCTTTATTTATTTTAAGACATTCATAAATCATATCCTTATAATTTTTTCTCATTTTTGTGTTTCCTCACATCTTTCATACAAAATTGGGACACTTTGACCAATTTTAAAGGCTCTAGTTGGTTGTTGGGTGAGAACCTTGGAACGAATTAGAGAATTTACATATAAAGTACACCTCTACTTATGAAATCTTCAAGTTATGAAAAAAATATATATAATATATATAAGTATAAAAAATATGTCTGTTTTCTGGTTTATTATTGAACATGATTAAAAAATATATTTTGTTTCCTTTGAAATGAAAAACAAATTCTTAAAAGACATTTTCTCTTACTAAGAAAAATACAGCTCAAACATTGTTTTAGATCTATAAAAAACTGAATATTTAGGCCTTTTGATCCAGTTCTTTTAATTGGATTTTGAAAAAAATATCTAAATATTATATCTAAAATGGTCCGGCACCCATGAAATTGAGTTGACATTAATGCGGCCCGCGAACCAACCCGAGTTTGACACCCTTGTTCTAGGTCAGTGGTGGCCAACTCCAGTCCTCAAGAGCCCCTATCCTGTCTGTTTTCCATGTCTCCCTCCACCAACACACCTGGTATGAAGCTTCTGGACAGCTTGCTTTCGAGGACCAGACTTGGCGGTACTCGGACGTTTGGTCGCCGGACGTTTGGTCGCCGGACATTTGGTCGCCGGACGTTTGGTTGCCGGACATTTGGTCGCCCGGACGTTTGGTCGCCCGGACGTTTGGTCGCGGGACGTTTGGTCGCCGGACGTTTGACAACATGACAGAGAGTTTACTGTTGAAACCAGCTCTCAAATTTATATTCAAGAGAGTTTAATATCTTAATATCTACTGTTGAAACCAGCTCTCAAAATTATATTCACCCGGGCGACCAAACGTCCGGTCACGAGACTTGGCCACCCCTGTTCTAGGTAATGCGTAAACGACATCAGGGACTATACTGCATTACTTGCCAAAAATTGCAGCACTATATAGCACTTTTTGAATATACAGGCAGTTTTCAAGACTCAGCAAATGAAATTTGTCTGACATTTGGAGACTCAGACGGGTTCTACTAAATGCATTATTTTCTGTGTCATTTCCTTAGTGTATATCTGTCTGACTTCCTGTTCCGCAACAGAGGCAAATGCCTCTTAATCTTGGTTTGCGTGCAAACTGTCTGGAGATATTTTTCTTCATTGTACATGTACGTGATGTCCTAATTTGATTAATTTGAAAAGAAAATGATGAAAAGATACACCCTTTTCATTGGCTGACATTACGATTTGTGTTTCACAGACATCAAGTTCTGTTCCTGTTCTAGTCTCTCATCTGACCGCATGCATCCTGTATGCACAAATAACAAACTGTGTGTAAACAGAGATTAAGAGAGTGAAAGTTGGTTCTCCTAGAAGGAGGACAAAGTGCACTAGTAACGGCAGCTTCAGAAGAATTTGACATTTAAAAAAAGTTATGTCGTTCTTTGGTGGCGCAATAGGGAACACTCCTATGATCGACATTTTGAAGCAGGTCAATCAGCCTTACACATTCTTAACATGCAATGAGGCCCATTTCTCATGATCTGAGAAAGGCTTGTCATGGGTCAGCAGTTTAGATTTAGCTTTGTAGAGGGTCTCCAGTCATTATTTTCCACTTGAACAAACTCTTCTGGCTCTCCACTGGCCACTTGGAGTACTGTTATGAAGCATTAACAACCTCAACTTTCGTACAGGACAGTAAAAAAAAACTTAGTGGGGGATACTCTTTCTGTCTTAAATCAGAAAGTGCAAGCAAGTGTTGCATAAGCAGGGGTGCACAAACAAACAAACAAACAAAAATGTGATCATGGTGTGGGAAAATGCCTTTTACAGGGTTTAGGGATTATACTTTAACCCTAATCCGAAATTTTGAATGAATGAAATACAGCCCTACCTTTACTTACGAAATTAATTGGTTCCAGAACTTTTTTCGTAACTTGGATTTTTCGTAAGTAGAGCAGTACTTTATATGTGAATTCTGTAATTCATTACACGGTCCTAAAAAAATTACCAATTGAACTATTTAAAAATGATCAGTGTCCCACTTTTGTATGAAAGATGTGAGAAACAGAGAAAATTGAAAGAAATGATAAGAAATTATTTATTAATGTATTAAGATAAATAACAAGCATGCAAAAATGTGTGCAGTAGTACAGTACAGTAAGGAGGAAGCTAACATTACCACACAAACAGATGCACATAAAGACATTCAAACAACTTCAAATTATGAATTCAAAACAACTTACCATTAAATAGAACTCCAAAAGAGTCTCTCCATCTCGCCGTTCACTACAGAGAGGCCATCCCAAGGAATCGTCACTTTTAAAGCGTCCTTCGCTTCAATAGCGTAGCCATGCCAGTAGGTAGGTGACTTGCCTTGCAATATCAGTCAACTGCATGCCACTTCTGTTTTTCAATGAATAACAGGGCCCGCTTTTTATTTAATTCAAAAAGAGTTGTTGTTGTTGGAGGCTCCAAATGGATGCAAAGCAGGCCGTAATGTTACCGGGACAATTTCAAAATAAAATAATGGCTACACGTTTCCGGAGATTTCGTAACTCTGATCTTGTTTTCATATGTTGGGACGGTCATTTGCATATAAAAGGGTTTACCTAACCTGAACATTGCGTACTTAGAGGCATTTGCAAGTATAGATATGACTGTACAATTTGTATGTACAATGTATATATGTACAATACCTGTTATCTGTCCCAGCTGACTTCAGGGGAAAGGCAGACTACACCCTAGACTGGTCGCCAGTCAGACGCAAGGCACACAAAGAGATAGACAACCATTCACACTAATCATAATCATACCGCCACCGTGCGGGAATCGATCCCATGCTTGCTTGTACTGAAGTTAGGTGAGTGAACCACTACAGACGATCAGGTGGCTTCCTCCTTTCCAAACATCTCTAATTCAGACCAACTACCTGTTTTGTTTAATTCATTCATTTTCCATAGTGATTATTTTCACAAGGGTTTTCGGGGTGCTGGAGGCACAATGAGACGAACAACCGTTCACGCTCATAATCATACCTTAGGGGCCTTTTAGAGTGTTCAACCAGCCTACTATACATTTTTGGGATGTGACAGGAAACTGGAGTACCTGGAGAAAACCTACACAGTCACAGGCAGAACATTTATGAGCAATGTTCCCTCTATTTTTTTGTTTGTCTGGGCAGAAAGACAACCTCCCTGAGCACACTGAGTACTAGTGTGAGCAACATCATCATTGCTCGCTATGGGCACACACCAGTATCACACCTGCCATAAGCAGGTGCATGTTTACTACACATAAATGATTTAGTAATAATAAAATGTAATGATTAATATCTATGAATGGGCGGCCCGGCGGATGAGTGGTTCGCGCGTCGGCCTCACAGCTAAAAACAAAAACAAAAAAAACAAAACAAAAAATGTATTTTGTGCGCTCCATATGATTTGCTATGCGCAGAGAAGACGAGAGTAGTGCGTAATTGCGCATGCATGCAGCTTAGAGGGAACATTGTTTATGAGGCAGCTGGAATATCAAGGGTTTTGAAGTGCTGTAGTTAAGAAAAGATTGGAAGCTACCTCAGGATGGAGTGGCATGATGGCATCAGTCCAGACACTCATCTAAACTTTAAGGTCAAAATGACTTGAGGTGGATTAGTCCACCCTCTTCCCATCACAACTAAAGCAGTTCACTTGGTAAATGATTTAGAGCAGAGCAGAACTGAAAAGGAAAACAGTGAGGAGGAGTTTTTATCTCAAACGTGCAAAGGATATGAAAATCTCTATTATTTGGGAACTTTCTGAACTTTAAACAGACGCTTCCTGCTATTGATAACAGCTGATGACTTTCCAGGGGATTCCCTCAAGTTTCATCTGAACTATTTTAGTTCTGTATATTAAGTTTAAGTCCAACACTGGTTCATCGATCCATTTTCAACACCGTTTATTTTTGTGAGTGCCGTGGGGGGCTGGAGCCTATCCAAGCTGAGTTGAGGCGTAGCCATTCAGTTGTAAGCCAGGCAGAGAGAGTCAACTATTCACATTCACAATTCCAGTGTTAGAGTCCAGCCCAGTAAAAAAAAACAATAAAAAAAATCAGATATGCGTGGTTTCTAATACAAAACCTTGTGTTATCATTGTCACAACTACAAAGGATGTGATTCCAATACAAAACAATTTTGATGAAAACTACAACACTACTTTAGTTGATTATTTTTTCTTATTTGCTTTCACAAATTGTATTTATATCCAAGTTAGTGGATATAAATTTATTACCTTTCTTTGTGCCTATGTATATAATATGCACCCCAGAATTCCTGCCTATTTGTGATCAGGGAACAATCTCAGAAGGGTCCAACATGAGCATATATCATAAACTAAACAGGTGTCAAACTGATTCCAGATAGGGCCAAGAGGGTGTAGGTGCAGGTCTTCCTCCCTACTGAAACAGTCAGACCAATGGGAAGGTCTGCTGGAAGAAGCAGCACCTGACTGCAATCAACTGATTAAAGTCTTAAGAGAACAGATTGGTCAACAGGTGTCGTCTTGGCGGGTTGGAATGAAAACCTGCATCCTCGGGGCCCTTTCTGGAATGAGGTTGGCACCTATGAAATAAAACCTGATTTTATAAACTACAGTCATACCTCTACTTATGAATGCCTTCAGGTACGACATTTTTATTTGCAAATGAGTGCCTCGAGATACGAAAAAGATCCAAGTTACGAGATCCCAACATTCAAACTCCAGACAGGTGGACAGACCTGGATTTGAACCCAGAACCCCAGAGCTGTGAGGCCGACATGCTAACCACTCAAGCCGGCGGGCTGCCATGTTTATTCCAAATTAATAAAAAAAATAAAAACAACAACAACAAAAACTATCAATTTAAAAAAAATCATCTGTGATGAATTTCAAAGTTTTCTTTCAATCCTTTGTTATTCTTATGTTGCCTATGAGAAAGTGTAATAAAGGAAACTAAACGGGCCACAGCTATCCTTTAGAGTTACTTAGCTCTCACACTGACAAAATGAACTGGGACTGAAAATGACTCAGGTAAATTGATCCCAAACGCTGACATTTATCACTTTAAACGTCCATCCAGTAGGATGTTTGTTTGCTTTAAGACCAGATGTGATATTTGATCGATGTGTACGCCTGCAATTAAGAAACTTGATGGCAAGCAGGGGTGCAGATGTTATTTTGAAACTGGGGAGGAGAGTGAATATGTATAATGTTTTGAGATATCCTCATCACATATATTTGCATATCGAGTCGCGAACCAATACCTAAGAAATGCATTCAAAAGGGAAAAATAGCAATTCGCCAATTCAACAAAACAATATTTTAAACATCAAACATTAAAGCCGTATAGTATGTCTATTAGAATTTTTTTTTGCAAAGCAGTTGTGCAGCACAAAATAAGGTTGCGAGCTATTTTGATTGATTTTCTTAACATATGCCCGCAAGTGGGCGGCCAATGAGTGGTTAGCCCGTTGGACTCACAGTTTTGGGGTCGAGGGTTCGATCTCAGGTCGGTCCTCACTCTGTAGAGTTTGCACGTTCTACCAGGGCTTTTGTGGGTTTTCTACCACACCCTCAAAACAAGCAGGGTAGGGTGGTTGAACACTAAATTGGCCCTAGATATGAGTGTGAGCATGAATGGGTTGTCCATCTCCTTGTGCCCTGCGATTAGTTGGACACTGATTCATGGTGCCCCCCGCCTTCTGCCTATACTTGTGAGGATAAGCGGTTGAGCAAATGAAGGAAAATTTTCGCGAGTTTCAATGTAAAGATGTTAAACTGGAGTTTGTATGTTCTCCCTGGGCCTGTGTGGGTTTTCTCCGGGTACGCCGGTTTCCTCCCACATTCGAAAGACATGCATGCTAGGCTGATTGGACACTCTACATTGCCCCTAGGTATGAGTGTGAGCGTGAATGGTTGTTTGTCTCCTTGTGCCCTGCGATTGGCTGGCCACCAATTCAGGATGTCCCCCACCCCTGGCCCAAAGTCAGCTGGAATGGACTACAGCACCCCCTGCAACCCTAGTGAGGATAAAGTGGTTCAGAAAATGAGATGAGAATCTCGCCCTTCTACTTGAAATGATAAAAGTTGTTACAATAATAATAAATAATTTCTATTATAGACAGTTATAGACATTAAATCCATATCAATTGTAAAGGCTGGCAGTGAGTGATCATGTTTCACTGCCATTGACGGCGATAGACGTCTAATTCAGCTTGACTGTGGGGCCTGCAGAGCTCCAAGTCAAAATGGATTGTACCTCTATCACTGTCATTGGCAGCCAATGAATTAATGCTTGAAAATAAACACATTTTCAAAAGCCAATATTTTTTACCCGATTCTCATCCTGTAAAAAGGACTTGATTGCGCCCGATATCCGATCATCTGATCAGATTTGAAACATCTCAAAATAACGTTTGTTAAATATTATATATATATTTGTAAGTCTTGATGTTGCAAAAAAATATGTTTTTATCAAACATGTAACTACACTACCACAAAAAAAACAGAAAATGCACACAATTTGTTGTTGGCTAGGAAGCCAGAGTTGTTATCAGGGTTCTTCGCATGCAGCGCCCTCATCTGTTTAGTTTCATTACTGCAGACAGTGTA
Source organism: Stigmatopora argus (assembly GCF_051989625.1). NCBI lineage: Eukaryota > Metazoa > Chordata > Actinopteri > Syngnathiformes > Syngnathidae > Stigmatopora > Stigmatopora argus. The sequence goes on along the minus strand of NC_135405.1, from coordinate 3,704,370 downwards.
TTTTAACCGAATCCTTACTTTCACTTACGCCACAAGTTTCAACTATGCAGAGGCAACCATTGTGTATATTCACTGTACAATTCTTGATCATTTATTTTTGAATACTATTTGACAAAATATCAATCACTATCACCTAATTTTGTTTCATCATTTTGCAGGAATAAAGCCAAGTTCCCTTGTCTGTATTTGTGGGATAAACAGAAGTCGCTGCTGTACAATATCTTCACAAGGACCATGGCTGAAAGAATTGATGAGGCAATTTGCATCTTGCACAACGAGAAACTGACACTCTTCTGTATAGACCACCACGAGTCTGTGTGCCTCATCTGCAAAAAGTCCGAAATCCACGCTGGCCACAAGTTTCGCCCGCTTGATAAAGTTGCGCAGGGCGACAGAAAAATAATCCAGGAATCCCTGCAACTGGCACGGAAAAGACTGGAAAATTTGATTGAAGTTAGAGACAACTGCATTGAACAAGCGGCGTACATCAAGGTCCAAAGGGAATGTATTGAGAGCAAAATTAGGGAGGATTTTGAAGAGCTTAAATGCTTTCTGTTGGTTGAGCAAGAGTTCAAGTTGTTTGCTGTGAGGGAGGAAGAATGCACAAAGAGTAAGACGATAAGGGAGAAGATTGAGGCTGTCAGCAGAGACATCGGCGTTCTCTCACAAGTGATCAAAAGCACAGAGGAGCAGCTGACGTCTCACCACGCTTCCTTCGTGAAGAACTTTCAGACTACCATGAGCAGAATCCAAGAGTTGCCCATAAGGTCAGATCAGCTTCGAGGTGTTCTACTGGATGAAGTCAAACACGTGGGCAACCTCAAGTTCTCCACGTGGGAAAGAATGAAGGAGATTGCCCCATTTAATCCCGTGATTCTCGACCCAAACACAGCCCGTCCAGAACTCAGTCTGTCTGAAGATTTGACTGGTGTGAGTTTGACAGAAGGACAACAGCGTCCAAAGAATCCAGAGAGGTTTAAGTGGAGTACTGTGCTCGGCTCGGCTTTGGCCACAGGAACACATGTGTGGGATGTTGAATTGGGGAGCAACACACACTGGGTACTTGGTGTAATATGGGGGGACACTTGTTTGCAAGAGAGCACGCACACATTGCTCATAGGATGTTGCAACGATAAATACCTGATTTTTGAAGGCCCATATGGATCCTGGAATCCTCCCGTAAAACTGCAGAGAATCCGGGTCCACGTGGACACTAACGAAAGATCAGTTTCATTTTATGAATCTCTCACCAACACTGAATTAGGCACAAAGCAGAATCCTTCCAATTGGCCAGATTTGTCAGGTAACGCCAAAGCCTATCCTTACTTTTACACAACGGATATAAATCCTCTGAAAATAGTACAACTTCTACCGGGGATTAGTGCTTGATGTAAGTGAAGATGCTGTTTTTTGTTTTTATCTAAGAATTGAACTCTGATATCCTACATATGCATTGATCTCATCTCATCTCATTTTCTGTACTGCTTTATCCCCATTAGGGTCGCAGGGGGTGCTGGAGCCTATCCCAGCTGACTCCGGGCCAGAGGCGGGGGACACCCTGAATCGGTAGCCAGCCAATCGCGCAGGGCACAAGGAGACAAACAACCATTCACGCTCACACTCATACCTAGGGGCAATTTAGTGTCCAATCAGCGTACCATGCATGTTTTTGGAATGTGGGAGGAAACCGGAGTACCCGGAGAAAACCCACGCAGGGTAGAACATGCAAACTCCACACAGATGGACGTGACCTGGATTTGAACCCAGGACCTCAGAGCTGTGAGGCCAACGCTCTAACCACTATCTCCACCGGGCCGCCCATACATATTGATATGTAAATAAAATAAAAAATGGCAGAAAATCAATAAGCCAGAGTCAATTTATATTTTCATGATGTTCAGACTTCTCATTAGTCATCTACTTTATTCCTCCACTAACAATCTGTTGAATTTGTTTTACCTAGGTCTACAATGTCTTGTGTCTGTCTTGCTACTGCAACCAAGAAATTTCCCAAATACGGGATGAAATAAAGTTCTAACCTAACCTAACCAAAATTTTCAAATGTCAAAACTGTATTTTTCTAAGTCCACTCCTCATTGCATTGCATTTATTACTTGTGTATAACTATACAACCAGCTAAACAAAACATAATCAAACAAGATGTATTAAGACCTGGTGCATCTTGCTGTGATTGAAGGAACCAGAAATTACGGTCTTTACCTGGAAATTCCTGAAGGGATGATTGGCCATCAGTAGGTGAAGCCCATTTGCATTCTGAAGCATGACAAATAAACAAAACATAAACATCTGAATTGCATCAAAAAGTATTTCAACGGTTGCTAAGAAATAAGAGGTATCCAGTCCTAAGAGATGTTTTTCTTTAAATGTTTTTCTTTAATCACGATAGAGGATATAAAATAAATATACATGACTTTCTTTCTCATTTATCAGTCATTTGTACAGTGGAATCTGGAGAAATTCACAAAAGCAGCGCAATAAATGTGTTCTAATATGTGCTGTCCTCCTGCAGTGAGCTATTGCTGTTATATATAGAGAGAATTGCTATGGAAAGACGATACATAATTGACCATATCAATATTTAAAACCTGTTTTGGTGAGTGTAGAAGAGTGGCTGGTCACACCCCGGTAAAAATTTCTGCTGACTAGATTCATTTACATTTTACATCTCAGCATGCAGAAATTGAAAACTGGCCAAACAATGCTTTTAAATGTCTGACATCCATCCAACGCATTGCAAATGGAGTTGTACAAACCGTAGAGAGTGGACCACGATAATTTCCACATAATTTGTACAGGAAAAAAGGGCAGGCACCTCATGCAAATACTATCAAAATTGAAAAGGGACATATTTATACAAGTGTGTTCTTGGGTATTTACAGTTTGTTACCTAAACCTGAAAGCAAGGAAAAATAAAAACACTTGAATTTACCACAAAATGTATGTTGTCTATGTAGTCTTTCCAAATATGATCCAGTTCACATTGCATGTAAAGTAGTAAATGGTACTCGGATGATTCGCCTAAAAACGTTTCGCCGACGGACGTTTGACAGACGGACAGGTCGCCGAATGGACGTTCCGCCGAACGTTCATTCGGCCGAATGAACGTTCGGCCGAATGGAGGTTTCGCCGAAACGGGATTTGCGCGCTCGCCCCTCCCCCGGATCGTGTGTGTACAAGTTTTTCAACCTCGGCCCGCGGGCCATATACGGCCCGTTAGGATTTTTAATCCGGCCCGCCGCCGGCGTTGTCCAAATTATAGTAAAAATCAATGATTCATTTCCCTTTGCCGCTCATCACGCTCAATTTATTAGTCTACCGTCAATGGCAGCCCTGGAATAAGCACTCTTGGGCGGGCATGTCAGCCCGGGAATAAGCATGATTGTCAAACGTCCGTCGGCGAAACGTCTTTAGGCGAATCATCCGGTCACGGTAGTAAATGGTAAACTGCTACATGATAACAAGAAGGAAAGATTGAATTGTATGGAATTATGCAAGAGGATACAAGCTGAGTAACAAAAGGCACCGTCCACACCTCTTGAATGAACAAAAAAACAACATTACGCTGTGGAATTTAATGTGTTAGATCTTGGCTCTATTGTATACTCAGTAACTACTGTTGTAACAAATGTGGAATCTGACAGGTCCCTTTCTATAGCTACTGTATTAAGGCAGAGGAAAGTTTACAAAAAAAATCTATTCATAGATGGACACAATAAATATGATTGTATATGATCACATAGGCATTTCTTTACAATAATTCAAATTCATGTAGAGTGCACTTAAAAGGAGTGTACGTGTGTACTGTTTAGGACAAGTGCAGAGTTCTTGTAGTGGTGAAATTATACACCTTATTCATAAAAAAACAGATAACATCAGCATGATGAAAAGCTCGAGTTAGACAATATTTGCATAGGATTTGTCTTGACATTCTGTACATTCTCATTAATACTCTCCGTGGGGGAGGAAGAATTGACAACTAAAGTGTTCAATCTTTGCTACTTCCAATTCTCACATTGAATAAAGTAGGAGGAAACTTTCTTGGTTCTGATCTCTTCTGACATTACGTGTCCAAGGTGGGTTTGTTTTCTCTATAAAAGTGCAATTAAAAAGATCCAATGTGTTGAATACTCAGAGGAACCCAGCTCTTTGCAGATACAGATCCAGTAAGAAAGTTTTTTATAAATATATTTTTACCCCCCCCCCCCCCACACACACACACAAAAAAACAACAGGATATATCCATTAATCAGGAGACGTAGTTAATAAAACATCTTTTCTACAGCATGCACCTTGGAGGTGACGTTAGAGAAACAAGTCCAATTCTCTTTTTTTAGTCACCTGGTGTCAGTGTTTCCTCCTTTTTGACTTGAGGTCAGTGTTTCCTCGTTTTTGACTTGAGGTCAGTGTTTCCTTGATTTTAATGTCTTGAGGCTCATCTCTTCCTAAAAAAAAATAGTGCACGTCCCTAAATAGGGTCCACTCTTTTAACACAATGTGGTCTAACAGGAGCGGATTGTTCTTGATTGGAGCAGAAAAAAAACCTTAAATGCACTTGTATAACCCACTCCAGTTTTTTTTACAGCGCTGTGTAAAGGTTGTTGCCCCTTCTTGATTTCTTATTTTACTACATATTAAAAAGATCAAACCAATTTGCATTTCACAGAAAGACAACCCAAGAAAAAAATAATCCCAATTGACACTTTAATCTACCGAACATTTCTAAAATTTTGGGGCTTCAGAGAACCGCTGTCAAAGCCATTATCCGCAAGGGTTTGTCGACCAACTGAAATTACTTCAACAATAACTTATCCAAGAAGTTACAAAAGGGCCTGGCTTAGCTCAAGAAGGTCAGAATTTATAACTACAATAAAATAAGACACTGGTCAAAAATGACATTCATTGTAGAAAAAAAATCTTCAAGAATTTGAGAAAAACTGTCAACTGACAAATCAAAAATAACTTCCTCGAAACTGTTAAATCTGGCATAAGTATGGCACAACATTAAATCATTTAACATACCGCTTATCCTCACAAGGGTCACGGGGGGTCCTGGAGCTTATTGCCAACTACGGGCACCAGGCAGGGGACACCCATAATTGGTGGCCAGCCAATCACAGGGCACAAGGAGAGGGACAACCATTCACGCTCACACTCATACTTAGGGGCAATTTAGAGTGCTCAACTAGCCTACCCTGCGTGTTTTTGGGATGTTGGAGGAAATCCGAGTACCTGGAGAAAACCCACGCAAGCCCCGGGCGAACAAAGCCAACTGGGGCCCTATGGCACAACATTTTATTAAAACATTATGCCAAGTGTGTGATGTTCTGGTGGTGCTTTGCTACCACTTACTCTGAAATAATAATAAATGTTTTGGACTGGCTGAGTTCCGGATTAAAATCCAATTAAAATTGTGTGACCCTAAAGTGACAGTTCAAGGTGGAAAAGGGAGTTGAAACAATTCTGAAAAGAAGATTGCCTAAAATTCTTACACAGTGACGTGAAAGACGTCAATTGTCACAAACGCTTGATTTCGGTTATTTCTGCCAAAGGGGGCGCAGCTAGCTATTAGTTTCAAGGGAGATTGGCTTTTTAACATGTGGTCATATTTTCATTGTTTCTCTGCTTTAGTAAGTTCACTCTTTACTGTATTTAAAATCTGTTATTGTTCCTTGATTCATTCATTCATCTTCCATACCGCACATCCGCGAAAAGGTTGCGGGGGTTGCTGGAGCCTAACTGACTGACTTCGGGCAAAAGGCAGACTACACCCTAGACTGGTCGCCAGTCAGTCGTAGGGCACACATGACCGTACGAACCCACTGTTCCTTGCGTTGTTTTTTGTAATATTATAGTTGGATTGATGGACTGAAACTTTAGTCTGTGGTAAATATGCAAAACAAAAAACTGAAATAAAGAAGGGTGTAAGCCCTTTTTCAACAGCACTGTACAAGGAAGTTCAAATGGAAATGGCCAAACCAGAACTACGTGATTTGACCCCAGCCAATCACAGCACCAATCAACTTCACAATATGAATTTGTTAGTGTGAGACTTTTTTTGTTTTTGAAAATTTCCCCCTACTCCAGCTGTTATTGAATAGTTACGCTATATAGTGGAGTTTGTGATTCCAATTTACACTATCAAAGTGCACACAGTTGTGGCAATATAATGCCTTTTCTGACAAAAAAAATACATGTTCTGACACATCTTCTCATTCCACAATTTTGTTGGCTCCACATTTGTCTCCATGAGAGCTAAACAACACTTTTATCATGTGCATCTCCTCCCAAAGAACCTTGCATAATAAATTGAAAATTAGAAAGATCACAGAATTTAATTTCTCCGATTTTTAGAAGTGGAGGAAAAAAAGTGGAAGTGGCGGCAGACTTTTTTTTAGCAACGCCTGTACAGTGGTACCTCGACATACGAGCAATTTGAGATATGAGTAAAATTTTGAGCAAATATTTATCTTGAGATATGAGACAAATTTTGATATACGAGTAGACAGCGGACGCGAGAGGCTGCTCATAAGAACATCATGGGCACTGTCTCCCTCACCCCCGCAACTCCCTCGTGTAATGTCTCTCTACGAGCACTGGGCGGAGCGTTGCATTTTTTCAGTGTTTTTTTCCCCCACTTAGTCAGTGCGAATGGCGTATATACTACTTCTCGTTGGCAAGTGGTTGTGCGTTATCCTAGTGTGAGGACATTTGTGTGCATCATTTAGGGAATATTTTGAAAGGAATACAAAAGCAAACAACCCTCGATAGGTTGCATCTGAAAGTCAGGGTGGAGGCGGGGCAAATCGAGCCAACCCGGGAGGAGAAAGGTATCAAAATGTCAAACAAAATTAGAATTAAGTTTAGTGTTAGATTAAATTTATTTTTGAGTGTATCTGAATCGTAATACAAGTTCATTTAAATTTGTTTATATTATGTTACAAGCGTGTTGCCGTGCAAAAAGTCTCCCCCCTCTCTCTCTCTCTGTTGCTCTCTCTCTCCTTTCCACAAAATCTGTCTAATTTTAGTACTAGTAAACACATTTCAGTGCTACTAAACCACTAGTTATTTGTTACTTTGTTAATAGATGGCGAATTAAAACAAATAAAAAATAAATTCCAATCCAATATCCTGTTTTGGGTCTTTTTTCAGAGGGTTGGAACTAATTAATTTGTTTTCAGTTCATTTCTATGGGAAACGTTCGTTTGAGTTACGAGAAAATCGACATACGAGCTCAGTCCCGGAACGCATTAAGCTCCTATCTCGAGGTACCACTGTACTATTTTAGACAATCAAGAACCAGATTTCCCTCCTTTACTCGTGACCTCAGTAACACTCACTGTCACAAGCACCTGTGTATGAGTCGATTACTTTGTGTGTGTGGATAACTGACATTACAAAATGGCTGCACTCATATGCAGCGTTATTTTCTTACATCAGCGGTCTAAAAAATGTGCAATTTGGAAACTCAAATACTTTGTTATTCATACTAGTTGTGGTCTGTCCCTTTAAAAAAAGAGGACACCATCTATCACTCCTTCTGTTGTGTTAAAGAACACATCAAAATCCAGACCAAACCTGTGTTATAATGCTCACAACGAGGGGCAGGGTGTGGCACAATGCGTCCTTCGGGACCACAAGCATTTGTTTCAGCTCTTTTGCAGATCGCTTCGATGGTCAGTGCATTTCTATCGAGTCAAAGGTAAAGAAAAAAAACATGCATAAAACACCAAGACCAAACCACCCAACCACCGCAACAATTAAAACAACAAAAACAATTTGACATCAGTAACAGTCTTATAAAACATAGAAGGGGGACTTGGAGGGTGAGGCGCTTACCGTTAGCTGCCCTGTAAGTTGATGCGCACATTGGAATTGAGAAATGGGGTGCATGATGGGAGGTCATGTCACCCTAAACTTCAAAAGACTTTGCCTCTGTACATTCGAGCTCTGAATATAGGAACCATAAAAGAACATGAAGTCAAATTGCACGTTCAATATTTCCCTGCAATTTTATCAGCCTGAGAGCTGATGTTTCTGTTTGTATTATAAGTGTCTTTTTAAAAGAACAGGGTAAGCTTGTTTTCATTTCATGATCTAAACATTGAGCTGACACTAAAGGGATTCCATCCTGTGTTGTGCGCACCTCCATAAGTAATATTTACACTGGCATCAAGCTTCAAAACTAACAATTCAAAAAGAAAAAGGTGCGATATATGGTGAATAAGAGCTGCAATCCTTCCTCAAGAGGAACGTTGTATTCATAAGTGCCATAAGTTTGGAGTGTGTGTATCGCCTTCACATATATTTCACTCGAAAATGTGTCAGACTGGCGAGGCAGTATTTGCTTTTTTGGTACTCATTCGTTTGCCTTTATGTAACCACACGTCAAAAGACTGGAATGATGTAATGCCTTGAGAAGCAAGATGAGGTGGCACCTCCTGGTTGCATCCAATGATGACATCTGTAGACATTAGAAGAGAGAGAAGAGGTCCACGTCTGTCCTGGTCCAGGAGCGGTCTGGAGCTTCAGTAACGATGGGTTTGGTGGGAGTACTGGGAGCTCTGTTGGGAGGCCGAGGTGTATCCCATTGTGCTCTGTGGCTGAGTGGGACCTTGGGTGCTTTGGTAACCAAGGCGGGAAGAGGAGTGCTAATGGACAGAAAAGAAAAACAACATATTTCACTGAATTATGGAACAGTATACATGGTTCATTCCAGAATTGTTGGACATTTTACAACCCCAAATCTACTGAAGTAGGGATGTTGCATTAAACATGAATTTAAAAAAAAATGATACAATGATTTGGAAATGGGTACACGGTCGATTGGTCGCCGGTCTTTTGGTCGCCGATCTTTTGGTCGCCGATCTTTTGGTCGCCGATCTTTTGGTCGCCGGTCTTTTGGTCGCCCGGAAGGTAAGTGATAATTACCATTTAAATCGTTGCTCAAATTCCCTAAATACAAACTGCGAATTACTATTTAGTCATACTTAATGCCCTAGTAATTATTAGGCTAAAGAAAAGCTCCAAATTTCCCGGACTTTTATTGTTTTTGTTGGAGGACTTGTTAAAACCCTGACTGACGTAGCTTCTTAAAGGGACAACGCATGTAGTACATACAAACTCTTATATTGTCATTTGCCATTGTTGGCTTTTATTGATGCGTAGACCGTGTTGTTTTACCTTGTTTTGTCGCCGGTCTTTTGGTCGTCGGTCTTTTGGTCGCCGGTCTTTTGGTCGCCGGTCTTTTGGTCGCCGGTCTTTTGGTCGCCGGTCTTTTGGTCGCCCGTTGTCGCGGTCGGGGCGACCAAAAGACCGCGACCAAAAGACCGGCGACCAATCAACCGCACACGTGGAAATGTGTCTATACCAGTCCAGATTTTTATTTCCCTCTTTGACACGGAGGACAAAACGTTATCAGTTTCAAATTTACCTGCATGGTATCAATTTTGTTAACAAGCTTCAACTAGAGCAAGGGTGTCAAACTTGGGTTGGTTCGCGGGCCGCATTAACGTCAATTGGATATCATGTAGGCCAGACCATTTTAGATATAATATTTATTACTATTATATATATATATATTTTTTTTTTATTAACTTATTTATTACCTATCTATTTATGTCTAAATTGTCTTTTCCTGTGTCTGTATTCTCGTCCTCTTGCTACTGTGACAGTGAAATTTCCTGAATACAGGATGAATAAAGTTATGACACCAGTTTACTAAACCTTGGCCTTGTCGATGGATAAAAAAAGCGCATTATTGAACTTAAAATGGCCAATGAACATTGTATTATTCTTGTATATGTGCATTTTCGACCCAGCGGATTGAGTTACTTCAATGTGTTAAAAATAATAAAGTCATACAGAACCAAATGTCATTGTTTTGGTGTCACGAATATCTTTTCCAATCATTCGATCACTGGAAAAACATTGTATAAATGTATGCAAACTTTTGATGAGAGTGATTAAATGGCTACCTACAGCTACATATCTGCAAGCCTGTGTCTATTGGGTAAGCATTAGAATGTGGTATGTGTTAGCCAGTGGGGTTGGAATCAATGATAAGGAAATAGTAGGACAACAGTAACACTAATGTTCCACTGTTGCCTGCAATTGGATATGTCAATCAATACCAACATTTGCTCGTATTTGACAGCTAGCATGTGCCACATTCTATATACACATTATACATTATGCATCTTATACATGGGTAAATATATGGAATAGTCTTGCTCATACAATTTGACAGGAAAATAGATTGTGAGACTACTTTTATTTGATTAGAAAGATAATGGTGGCCCGGTGGGGCAAGTGGTTAGCGTGTCGGCCTCACTCCTGGGTTCAAATCCAGGTCATGTCCATCTGTGTGGAGTTTGCATGTTCTCCCCGGGCCTACGTGGGTTTCCTCCGGGTACTCCGGTTTCCTCCCACATTCCAAAACATGCATGGTAGACTGATTGGACACTCTAAATTGCCCCTAGGTATGGGTGTGACATGTGTGACATGTCGAAGTGTTTAATTTACGCCCCATTAACGATCGCATGTTGGGGATGTGCAACTAGTTTTGACTGGATGTGTATCGGTATTCGATTATTGATGTCTTAATGCGCGTACATTCCAAAAACATGCAGGTTAGGCTGATTGGACACTAAATTGCCCCTAGGTATGGGTGTGAGAGTGCATGTGTGACATGTTGAAGTGTTTAATTTACACCCCATTAACGATCGCATGTCGGGGATGTGCAACTAGTTTTGACTGGATGTATATCGGTATTCGATTACCTCGACCAGCATGGGAGATCTTCCTCATATGAGCAAAGTTGGATTGAGGAAGCAACAGCAAATCACTATCGTGATTATTTCTCCCTGTGTTTCAAGCGCAAATAGAGGGTACAACACATGGTTGTCCGTCTTCTTGTGCCCTGCGATCAGCTGGCCACCGATTCAGGGTGCCCCCCGCCTCTGGCCAGGAGTCAGCTGGGATAGGCTCCAGGACCCCCCACGACCCTAATGAGGATAAAGTGGTTCAGAAAATGAAATGAGAGTTTTCACTAATTTACTATCAATTTATTGCCGACCCCTGACAATAATTGTATGATGCGGATTTTATATATTGAGAGACAAAAAATAGTTAGAGATAAGGATTCGCAGTGTGGAAGGACAGCGTTTAGACATGGCGGCTAGTAAATATCACTCATAGATGTTGCGCGTTACCTTAAAACATTCAGCGTGGAAAGTAGTAGATAGTGGGTGCCAGTGCATTTGGAAGCACCATTTAACCAGATAGTTTATTTTTTGTGTGTGACCTGTCCATTGGTAACATACCAATTCTAATTGCTGAGCTTGGCAGGAGTGGCAAAAAATCTAGCTTTTACCTTGCTTGAAATTGTGATTTTGATCCAAAACAGTATAAAATGTCATTTTAAAATGTGAATAACACATCTGCAAGGACTAAGACAGTTACAAGCAAATTTCTACTGGACCCTACACCTTCTGGCCATTTCCAACTCCTACACTTAGGTAGAGACGATAACCCGGCAGTATTGTACACCTCTTGCGTATACTAGGTGCCCAAAAAGATGATTTTTGACTCCAAAATTGTCTACCCTGAATATTTAACAGCAATGCATTGTACAAACCTGGTACTCTGACTGGAGAACTCCGGTGCCTGATGAGGTACCAGAGGGCCCAATGCGAGGTTTTTTATTTGGGCCGCCCTGGTCCTGCCCATGTAAACCCCCGCCAGTATTGCCTCCCGTAGCCCCGGAGGTACCATTGGTTTGGGTTGAATTCTGCTGAGATGGGGCCTGCTGGGTCGCCGTTTGTTGCTGGTTCTGCGTCTGGGTCTGGCCTGCTGTCTGCTGGTGTTGTTGCGTCTGGTTCTGCAAGCACATAGAAAAATCTCGTAAAATAGAAGCATTGAGTTGAGTTGTTCTGGGAAAACACACTTTTTGGAGTAGCACCACCAATTTCATGATATGCAGCAATGTATGATGACAATAAAGGCTTTTGATTTTTTTGATTTGATTTTTGATTTGATGCAAACTCCACATAGGTGGACATGACCTGGATTTGAACCCAGGACCCCAGAACTGTGAGGTCAACACGCTAACCACTCGCTCCACCGGGCCGCCACAGGAAATTCATAACATTGTGAAATTGTAATATCTGTCATTAAAAATCATCAGGTTCTCAAGATAGACATATTTCTATATATTATATACACAGCTGTGTATGATGACAATAAAGGATTTTGATTTGATTTGATTTGTTTTCAAACTGAATAATTTGATATTTTGCATTTACAAAAACAGGCATTTTAACTTCCTTATGATATTGACCCTAATAATGTGCTTTTGATTCATACAGTATCTCAGAAATACCATAAGCGATGATTTTTATTAAGATTTTCCCTTCAAAGTAACACATTTGTACTCCCTATTAAAACCATGAATATGGAGGTGAAAATTGTGAATCAGGGGCGACCAAAATGCGAGAAATTGTAAAATTCAACAATTTTAAGGCAATTTTAACAGTGCGGCTTATACGCACGGGCTGCTTCTATGCGATAAATACTTTAAATATATCATATCAGACAAACTGTGATATTTGAGAAGTGAAATGAAGTTTAGAGAATTTACAGAAAGTACAAAATTACTGAAACAGAAGTAGGCAGGTGCATAAATTTGGCCACCCCAACGATTATTAGATGAATATGGAGGTGAAAATTGTGAATCAGGGCACGGCTTATACGCGAGAAATTCAAAAATTCAACAATTTTAAGGCAATTTGAAGGTGGCGGCTTATACGTGGGGGCATCTTATATGCGAGTAAATACGGTCAGCCCAAAAAATTATGATTAGTGAAAGGGACATTAAATGACCTTTTCTGGTTTCTCCTCTGGTTCATCCTCATTGAGAAACTCTCTCTTTGGGTATGGGATCTGGCACCCAGCAAACACACTGTGGGAAAAAGACAGATAATGGTCTGTAGTGTTTTAGTACAAGTACTGTACAACGTCAGCTCCTGTAAAAAAAACGGAATGACTTAAACATGATTGTTTTCACGCATTGTGAATTAAATAAAATGATAGGATTACTCACTCAGTGGTTGGTAAAGGCTCCTCCAAGAAGTAGGGGTCCTGCAGTGCTTGTTCTGATGTGATTCTTTTAGTGGGGTCCATTGTAAGGAGTTTTTGGAGCTGAAAGCAGCGAAAGGACAGGTACCTTATTTCTTCTATCAATTACATGATTGGCCTTACTGAAATCTATTGAGTATATTTAAAAGGAAAATCAGAGTTTAACAATATGGAAATATTCGGAGTTTAAATTGTATTTTTTTTTTGCATATTACGGTTTTCTTCTTACACAATCCAGTTACAGTGGTACCTCGAGATACGAGGTTAATTCGTTCCGGGACTGAGCTCGTATGTTGATTTACTCGTAACTCAAATGAGCATTTCCCATAGAAATGAACTAAAATCAAATTAATTCGTTCCAACCCTCTGAAAAAACACCCAAAACAGGGTATTGGATTGGATTTTTTTTCTAATTCGCCATCTATTAACAAAGTAACAAATAACTAGTGTTTTAATAGTACTACAATGTGTTTAACAGTACTAAAATTAGACGGATTTTGCGAAGGGGAGAGAGACGGACAGAGAGAAGGGGACTTTTTGCACGGCAATGCGCTCGTAACATAACAAACATTTAAATGAACTTGGATTACGATGCAGACACACTCAAAAATAAGTTTAATCTAACCTTACACTAAACTTAATTCTAATTTTGTTTTAAATTGTGATACCTTTCTTCTCGCGGGTTGGCTCTATTTGCCTTGACTCCACCCTGACTTTCAGATGTAACCTATTGAGGGTTGTTTGCTTTTGTCTTCCCTTCAAAATATTCCCAAAATGATGCACACAAATGTCCTCACAATAGGATAACGCACGACCACTTGCCAACGAGAATTAGTATAAACGCCATTCGCACTGACTAACGGGAAAAAACACTGAAAAAATGCAACGCTCCGCCCAGTGCTGGTAGAGACATTACACGAGGGAGTTGCGGGGAGAGAGACAGTGCCCATGATGTTCTTATGAGCAGCTTCTCACGTCCGCTGTATGCTCGTGTATCAAAATTTGTCTCGTATCTCGAGATAAATATTTGCCCGAAATTTTACTCATATCTCAAATTGCTCGTATGTTGAGGTACCACTGTACTCATGTTTAATTAATTGAAGAAATAACATTGGCCATCTGGGTAAATAAGAGTATAAATGATTGTTTAAGTATATCAATTTGTCTAGCAATCATTCCAGGCTGCACAACGGTGTCCCTCATCCAAAGTCAACACAGATAGGGTGGAAAATGGATGGATGTTTGTTGACTGAGAAAGTGTGTGTGCATGCGTCTGACTATACAATATAAACTTACCAACATGAAAACTTTGCTATCTGGTTTGACCTTATGTTTCTCCATATATTTGATCAAGCTGCTATTTGCATATCTATAAGAAAAAAATGGATTCACTTGAAGCATGTGGTGTCGAAGAACATTTAAATAATCGAGGTCCTTCAGAATTCACTCACGTTGTTCTTCTGAAATCTTTTTGTAGTGTTGGATATTCAGGCATCTTCCGGATATCTTCCCAGTCTTTATCTGAGTAAAAAAAAAATTCTTTAGAAATTAATGAATTTCTATGCCCCTCACTTGTGATAAAATGTCAAATTTTGCCATGAATATAGAACTACAACAACAACTGCAACAATGAGTCAACATTGGGTATAAGAGAAACACACCTCCAAAGCAGTGTATTAACCATTAAAGGGAAGGAGTTTGAAAATTGTATTGTTATGTTCTCATGTAAAGAGTGCTGTGGTGATACAAAGGGCACATGATTTGTTCGTGTTTTGTTCTGTGTGCTGCTTTGTTTTATTTTTCTTACTTTTTAATTTTACTCCCAACAAGAGATATCTCATTCTAAGTCTGAAATCTGAAAGCTATCTAAACAATTTGTTTTGATAACAAAGGGAGCAAAGATAAGCAAGAAAGAAATGAACTATGAACACACCGCTTCCTTTACTGGATATACTGTGATCCTTCACCACTTTGTGGCTTCAGTACATTGTAGTTTTTTATCTTAAGTACAAAAAAAAAGTTCAGAAAAATGTCAAAACCCACGCTGAAACTCGCGAGCGGAAGATAAAAAAAAAAAATGCCGGAAGTCAGGGCTCCACTTCTTCTGCGCAGAAATGGGTGGCACTCAGCGCTGAGCCCCCGATGAGTCATCGCCTTATCGTGGTGGTGGGGTTTGTGTGTCCCAGTGATCCTTGGACCTATCTTGTCTGGGGCCTTGTGCCCCTGGTTGGGTCACCAACTGGTCTTAGGTGAGGGACCAGACAAAGAATGGCTTAGAAGACTACTAATGATGAGAAAGACCAATGACCTACGGATTCCCTCGCCTGGACACGGGTCACCGGGACCCCACTTTGGAGCCAGGCCTGGAAGAGGGGCACGGTGGCGAGCCCCTGGTGGCCGGGCTCACTAGAACGAGAAGGCTGACGAGGTGGAAGCAGCGAGCTTTCCAAACCCCCCCTAAAATAAAAGAAATGCTGGAGAAATTTCACGAGCTTTCTGTAAACATCCAGAAAAAGTGTTCACGAGTCGTGCAATCACCCACTTTGACGACGTTTGTTGCATTATAAAAACATTATTTAAAGTCATCAAAGGGAATCGTCTTTGGATAGTTTTTTTCTTCTTCAAAATGTCCGTCAACCAGCACTGCAGAAGGGCAACTTAAATCAAAACAGGTAAGAACCAGTAATGACTAATAAAATGGGTGGAAAATTAAATTCCAAAGAAATCACAAAACGTTAATGTTTGTTGTTGATTAATGTTGTTATTGTTGCTTTTTGAATTCTTAATGTTGCATTTATGAGATGTGTGTTCATGAGTTCGTGTGTTTGTGTGCTCTCTCTGTTGCCTACCGTTAGCTTCCTCTTGTTCCCCTGGGTTTCAACACGGTTTGATTTTGTAGGCTTGTTATTTGTTTTAAGACATCAATAAATCATTTTCTTATAATTTTTTCTCATTTTTGTGTTTCTCGCCTCTTTCATACAAAATTGGGATGCTTTGACCAATTTCAAAGGGTTTAGTTGGTAGTTGTGTGAGGACAGTGGAACGAATAAGAAAATTTACAAATGAAGTACCGCTCTACTTTCAAAATTTTCAATTTACGAAAAAAGTTTTGGAACCAAATAATTTCGTACGTAGAGGTACGACTATATACACAAAGATCAACAACAACAACAAAATAATAGATATATAAAACTCCAGCCAGTGTGTTGTTTGTGCAGGTGTGCTTCTTAAAATTTGAAATTAGGGAAGGACTTAGTGTTGTAACTACAGTAAGGGATAGATCAGGGGTGGCAAACATGTGGCTCTCGAGCCGCAGGCGGCTCTTCACTTCTTATCAAATTTTGTATACCTCTGGCTCGGTACCTGGTTCAATGTTTTTATATTTTTATTCTCTCTTAAAACACTCAAATTCATCAGAGCCCATTCAAAACTGGGTTTTGACTGCATCTGACGTAAGAGACCATCAATCATCTGCGCGGGTGTGGCTCTTTGACTTTTAGAGTTTAAAATTTTGCTCTTTGTGTCTAACTTGTTCGCCACCCCTGGGATATACGATACTCCAAATACAGTATAAATGGGTGTGTGCATTTTTGTGGGTTACTTTTATTGCGCACAAACCTGCAGGGTAACCCATGACGCTGAATATCCTGTCCAGCTGGTCATGATGAAAGGGGTTACTGGTTTTGATGTCTTCCTGGCGACAATGAAAAATTGGCTCTGATGTTAGCAGCTCTGCGAAGATACAGCCAATTGCCCAGATATCTGTGATCACGCACAAACACAGACAGACACGTGTAAGCTGATTGCACTTAGTGGTGACACTTTTTTTAAAATTCT
This sequence comes from Stigmatopora argus, assembly GCF_051989625.1. Lineage (NCBI taxonomy): Eukaryota > Metazoa > Chordata > Actinopteri > Syngnathiformes > Syngnathidae > Stigmatopora > Stigmatopora argus. The sequence continues at coordinate 3,687,378 of NC_135405.1, read as the reverse complement.
GTTCTGTTCTTTATACTGTCTTTCTGCAGGGAGCTGTATGAATTTGCAAGGAACAGATTCCCCTTTGGGTCTAATTTATTCTCAAGGTACCTTAACATAAATACTTAACAGTTTTCCTTGTAACCTTTGGTATTCAGTCAGCATACTTTGTCAGAGTAGCAAACCCGTATAGCACTTTAAGACATCATATAATGCTATAATACTACTTGTAAAATTATAAATGTCATTGTGCACCATCTTGTGTACATTGGAATTTGATAAAGTTGTGTGGCTTTCCATATTAAAATGCATATTTATGGAATATTTATGTTGTCCTATTAAATATGATTTGTACTTATTACAATAAAAAAAACAAAGGCTCATAGGGCCAAATTTTACTTATGGTTTCATTTGAAGGGCCTTTATGTGTTCCAACTAGGGTGGCACCGATGACCTATTAAATAATATTTGTACTTATTACAATAATAAAACTAAATGCTCATAAAAAAAGAAACAAAAATACCGTAACAGACAAGTGTGACTTGACTAATTGATTATTAAATTTGGAAACATTTCTGAGCTAAAAACGGTCCAAATTTAGAACCTCACATTAGCAAGCATTCTTTATACTCTTTATCCATGTTTCTTTTTTTTAAAAAAGGGCAGTAAAAATGTAGTAGTAATTTTTATTTATCCTATTTGTTTTCCAATTTATTTACATTTTCTTAAGCTGCAAGCTGTGACTGAGCATGAATGAATGTACAATGAGTGACATACTGTACATCAGGGGTCTCAAACCGATTCCGTAAAGGGCTGCAGTGGGTCCTGGTCTTTGTTCAAATCGATCTAGTGCCAACAGTTTATACAATGAAGTGTCTTCTAAAATAAGTATCTCCTGACTGCAATCAACTGATCACTTGCAAAAGTTGTCCTCTTGTTCGGTTTGAATGCAAACCTGCTGTACCTGATGTATATAATTCAGCACCAATGTTCCCTCTAATTTTTCGTTGGTCTGGGCAGAAAGACAACCTCCCTGAGCGCACTGAGTACCAGTGTGAGCGACATCATCGGTACTCGGATGATTCGCCTAAAGACAAAACGTCTTTAGGCGAATCATCCAGTCACGACATCATCATTGCTTGCTATGGGCACACCAGTATCACACCTGCCACAAGCAGGTGCATGTCAATGTTCCCTCTAATTTTTCATGTAAAACATGCTGTAAAACACGAAAAACATAAGAGTGGACAGAGCTACTGCCACTGGCTGACGCTTAAACGGCACCATCATGGGGAAAGGGGTAAAAAACAAAAAAAAATTACTGCGCGCCATATGATTGCTGCTGCGCAGAGAAGACGAGAGTAGTGCGCAATTGCGCACGCGCACAGCTTAGAGGGAACATTGTTCAGCACTAAGAGGCCCCCAGCATATTGTACTTGTTTCCTCATGTTCAATATAATTAAGAGACATTCCTAAAGATCCAACATATGTGGAGAGACACACATTTTTTTAAAGATTTTGCTTTAATGTGCAGACTCACCAATAGCTTTGGTGTAGTGCCGGGCCCCTAAAAGTAGCTCAGGAGCCCTGTACCAGAACGTCACCACCACAGGGTCGAGGTCAGCGAGTGGCTTGAGGGGAGAGTTGAAGAGTCTTGCGAAACCCATGTCAGCTAAACAAGATAGGGCAAAGATAGTGAGCAATTCATGATTTTCTGATGGTTAAGAAAGAAAATAATGGGATACAGGAAGGCCAGTTTAAAAAATGATGATGTAATTTTTCTGTAAAATATATTGGTCTCCTCTCTGAAAACAAAGGTTTAAGTTTAAAGTTACTTTATTTTATTCTTTTGTTTTTCGTACCGCTTATCCTCACCATGGTCATGAGGGGTGCTGGAGCCTATCCCAGTGGCGCACCGTGTACTTGTGGCCAGCCAATCACAGGGCACAAGGAGATGAACAACCATTCACGCTCACACTCATAAGTAGGGGTAATTTAGAATGTTCAACCACCCATAATGTTTTTGGAATGTGGGAATACCCAGAGAAAAAAAAACACCAACTCAACACAGGAAAGATTAAACCCGCCTGGGATTAAACCCTCGATCTCATAACTGTGATGCCAATGCACTACAAGTTAGTCTTAATGATTTCTTTTCATTCATTTTTTTAAGGTGGAAAATGATCATTTTGTGTATTCAGTAATGCTCCAGAATTTTTTTTGTTTTTGCAGCATATTTTTCAAGACAAACTACAGCAATACCTTGACATACGAATATCCCAACATACAACAAATTTGAGATATGAGGAAATTTTTTTGCAAATTTTTGCTCTGAGATATGAGACAAATTTGAGATACAAGATGGTTCCCGATGTGGCTGCCAGGTGGCCGAGTATGCAAGAGGCTTCTAATGAGAACAGCATCGCTCTGTCTTTCTCGCCGCATAAAGAAATCTCTGAGCATCGGTCGTACAATTGCATTTTTTACGGGGGGTTTTGTGCATAAATCAGTGCAGTATTGTGAAGTGAAAAAACAATTGAGCCAAAGCAAACCAGTGCAATGACGAGTAGTCAAAAGAAAAAGCGTATGGTGACAATCGATATTAAGCATTAAATAATAGAAAAATATGAGAGTGGTGTACACGTGACTGAGCTGGCTTGCCAACATAAAATTAACTTATTTTAAAGCGCATGTATAGTCATTTAAGTTCACTTAAGTTAAATTTAAAGTTTCTATTATTTTACGAGCATGTTGCCGTCAAGTCTTTCTCCTGACCTTTCTCTCTCCTCACACACCGCCGTTAGCCATTACCGTCTGTCTCGAAGGTAAGAACTCCATAGAGTACCATACATAATAATGTCACATTTTATTGCAGATCATAACCACCGTCTTTTTCGGAGTATAAATCGCAGTTTTTTTCATAGTTTGGCCGGGGGTGCGACCTATACTCAGGTGCGACTTATGTGTGAAATTATCAACACATTAATATATCATTATTACATACCTGTCACCCAAGACTACATAAATCTGTATGACTGCCTAGAATGGCTAGAAAAATCAGTATATGGACTTCAGTATCCTTATGACTTATGTGAATCAGCACCAACAAGACGGACCACAAGCCATGACCTCGATTGCATGGATAGTACCTTCGCCCTTGACACTCCTTCAGAACCCTTTGCCACCGACCTCATTAACACTAACGACTCGCCTACGCTGCTCACCTAGTACCTTCGCCCATCTCTGGAAAGCTCTCAATAAACAGACAATCACTGACCCAGATTGTGCTTTTGCCTGCTTTGGAGTCCTCCATCAGTGATCGTAACAACAACATTCACATGATTTGGAGTGAAACTTATATTTTGGTAAACTTGTTAGCATGTTCTTCAGGCTAGATATCTAAATAAGTGTTATGTGTTACATCGTGACTGACATTACCAGGAACGTTATTCTTGCTGTTGTTCTCTATTTTATTTTTTGTTTCAAACTGCCTTTCACGATGACATGTAAGTTTTTGGTGTTGGATTTCATTAAATAAATTTCCCCCAAAAATGCGATTTATAATCCAGTGCGATGTATGTTTTTTTTCTTCTTAATTATGCATTTTTTGGCTGGTGCGACTTATACTCCGGTGTGACTTATACTCCGAAAAATACGGTATTTGTTACCTGGTGAGTATAGGTAGTGAATTAGAACAATTAAAAACATGTTTTTCTATTGTAAAATCCCATTCTTAGGTGTTTTTTTTCAGATAGCGGGAACAGATTAATTTGTATTTACTTATTTTATATGGGAAAAATTGATTTGAGATACAAGTAAATTGACATAGGAGCTCGGTCCCGGAGCGCATTAAGCTCGTATCTCAAGGCATTACTGTACATTAAGAAATACATTACCATTAAGCAGATTTAGTCCCGCTAAAAAACAAAAAACTAAGATAAAAAGGAGCTGTGTAGCATTAGTTCAATTTATTTTCAATTTAAAATAAAACAGGAATGAGTCGTCATTTTAGCATATATTAACATTCTTCGTTTCTTATAATCAAATGAAAGCACTGAAACTTGCTTAGGTATTTTGTGTGTATTAAGTTGTAAGTCTAATAAAACTTTAATAGGAAAAACAACCTAAAGAGGAAAAAAAACTCATATTTGAAAATAAAAATGTTTTTTATCATTGATTTTGTTCAAATTAAAAGACAATTAATAATTGTTGGCGCACATTATTGTCCAAGTTGAACTATCTAACACAGTCTAGGATTTGGTGTTCAGTTCCTTGGACTTTCATGAAGGTTTACAGAGATGGAACAAAGGGAGTTTGTGCAATTATAATAATAATAATATTAAAAATATTCATATCATCTGACAACATTGCACAAAAAACAAGAAAAGCATCCCCACTTTCAAACTAGATTTGTCATTCTATTGATCAGAATAAAACACTGACAACCCAAATTTTGGGGGGGATTCCAATTCAATACATAAAACAAAAATACTAAATCATAGCATTTCATCTTTGTTTTTAATTAGAAATTGAAAATTGACTCAATAAATAATACAAAACAATATAAACGGTGAATACCTTGGTTGCATTTAAAAAAATGATATTTTAATCTGATTTAATTTTTACTTTGGACATGAAGACCATTTATGGACTAATAAAGGTGTTAAGAACAATCATTGATTTATATTTCTTAAACCGATCCAGAAAGTTTAGGTGCTTGGACAGGAACTCCCCACTAACTTTCAATAAATTTAAAATATTTGAGGGCACTTATGTTTTTGGGCACGTTTTGATGCGTCTATACACAAACTACATGGTACTGTTCCATGTTTTGGAATGTCTTAAAAAGAGCTGACTCATTTATTAGCGTAATTATGCTATACATTCAAATGAAGAAGTAGAAACACTCCTTAAGGCGGTCTCATGGTGTGCTCGGGATACGAAAGGAATTTCTGAGGGATGGGCTATAGGACCGTAAGAGTGAGAAAAACAAGTTCTGGCAAGACAGATCCTATAGGTAGCCTTGTTGGCTGACATGCAGTTTGCTCAGTCTAGTTTATCATGAAACTGTTAAGATTGATAGACTGTTAGTTGGAGTTTTGGTTGGTTTGTTTGAATCTCGCCTATTGTGTCCCTCATGGTTTCCCTTCCCTCTTGTGATCAAGTGTGTGTACTTTGTAATCAACCCTTGTCTGTCTAGTTAAACCCTGTGTGTTAGTCTTTGTGGGATCGTCTGCATTGTTTGCTTCATGCCATGCTATCGCGCCATGTTCCATGTCCCTCGTTTCCCCATGTCTTCTGTCAGGTTTGGTTTTGTGATTTGATTTCTGAGTCCTTGTTATTTTCTGAAGATTCCTGCCTTAACTAAACGTTTTATAGAGCACTCCACGCACTTGTCCATTGCCTGCTTCCCACATTTGGGTCCAACTACGTTCCACACTCGCCACCGCACTTAACGTAACAATATGATCCCACCCGTCATGGATCCAGCGGGAAGCCGTCGACGCTCACGCCGACAACAGCCAGCCAGTCTGCCGTCCGCCGACTATTATACCCTACCCCCGACTCCCGCTTTCCTACCTGTGATACAGCCCAACCTCCATCGCCCTCCGTTTATTGCCCCTGCATTTTTGTTTTTGTTTTACAAAAGCCTCCTGTCTTGGTTTTATATACAGCAATTTTCATCATTCACAGATGAATCCCCTTAGCCGGAATTAAACGGTCATTTTCCATACCACTTATTCTCACAAGAGTCGCGGGGCGCAGGAGACTATCCCAGCCAACTGTGGTCAGTAGGCGGTTGACACCCTAAATCGGTTGCCAGCTAACCACAGGGCACAATTGAGGTGAACAACCATTCACGCTCCCACACATACCAAGGGAGAATTTCGAGTGTTCAACCAGCCTACCATGCACGTTTTTGGGATGTAGGAGGAAACTGGAGTTCCCAGAGAAAACCCATGCAGCTGCCAACCCCTCTTCACCCTTCTGCAATTAAACAGTATTATTTAAAGATGGTACAACTTTGACAAGGTGAGTCATCCAAAGTCTTTCCAAACAGAGATATTCAAATCTTCAATTTTTAATATTGCAAACCCTTAAAAAGTCAGTCTGTTTTTCCAATATCATTCACCCCTAAAATATTTGTTGGAGATTCACGTCAACTTGTGGAAAAACCTTGAAAATGAATCAACAAAGAGTGTTCTCTTGGTGACCTTAACGGTCTGTATAGCAATCCCAAACATTGAATTACAGCCACACTACACTGTTAAAACAATGAAGCAACACAAACAAGAGATCCACGTGACTATCAGATTACACGAAGAGGTAGTGTTACCTTACGCACATGGAATATGCTTTTAAAACCAACAAGCTCAACAACACCTGTAATCAACATTTGTTAGCTCGGAATTTCATCACATCTTTTATCTCCTTTCTGTCAAGATGACCCAAGAAATCCCAGGACAATTGTTGCCCAAGGAAAAGGTAATGTTCCTCTGTTATCTTGAACACAACTGTGCATGGATTGTACATCTTTCAGCAACTCCGGCCTGATGGAAGGACTAGTTTTACATTACTAGCGCGTCACTCTGTAAACAAGGGGGTCAAAGAGTGCTGGACCAGATACTTACTGATCAACACTGGAGCAATCACATTGGTACAGTTATTGGCTGTTATTATAGCTCATCAAATTTACTCCAGTTGTTACACTGCCCTTCAAGAGATTTCTGGCTGTCTCAATCGTGTAAGAAACCAAATTTCCTGTCACACCTCAAGGCAGTTGGTGAAACACAGCCTGATTCCATTCTGAAACTATGATACGCAACCTTCTCTCACCAGAACTGATCGATGAAAAGTAAACATTCAGCATGAGAATCAAAAGGACCCACATGTTTATCATATTCTTGTCCTTTCTGCACCCCAGGTAACTCCTCCCTATTACTCTTGACCATTTCCAAAATTTAGTCTAGACTTTTCTTGCTCTGCAGAAGGTTTGCAGTCTTCACCTATGGAGTCTGTTTATGTCAGCTGTTGAACAGCTTTTATACACAAGGTTTTACTTCTGTGCTTTTTTCATGCTCTTTGGTTTTCAGGTGAACAGACATTATGGCTGCATTCACACTGCAGGGCATGAATGCCCAGTTTGGAATTTATGCTAATTCCATTTTTGTTTGTTTCCTGTTTGTATAGGAAAAACAAGACTTGAAGATGAAAAGAACATGTACAGACAATACATGTCATCATGCATTATGTTTACGGAAGTAAATATGGTGACCTCAGTCTTCAAAAGTTTGCAGCAGTTTTGCCCACGGACACAACTTTCTTTTAAAATCAAAAATGTATTATCGTCCATTTATTGCTTTATTTGCTCAACTATATCATCGAACATTTTGACAACTGCGTCTGCCATTGTTGTTTTGATCTTGCAGGCCGTAATATCTCATTTTAAGCCGAGATCTCGTTGTCGTGATCTTGACGTCTACACAATCTCGTTTCCATGTGGCATTTCATATCAGCGTTTGGTTACGATCAGTAGAAAATAAGTTTAGTCTAAAGAAAATGCCCCTTAAACAGGTGATATAATTAGGTTCATCAAATCAAATTCAACATCCAATCGACCTTTTTTGTATCGGTGGCAAGTCAGATAATACGTAATCAGGAATTCTATTTGGACTTTTCTACCAAAATGGACTAAATCGTTATATTCCTGGTTACGATATGAAAAGGAATGATGATGGACGCTCTCTGTATTGTGATGCTTGTACGCGACATACCAAAAAGAATAGAATGCGTAAATCTGCTAATGAAAATTAGATTGCAACTTTATTTTGATTTCATCCCGTATTCTGGAGAAAAAAAATAATACATTATTTGTTTTAATAAATTGTGTTGCAACATTTGTTAATATCTGTTGTTGTTTTTTCACTTATGTCTTGTGAATGAAGATTGACCCTTCAACTCGCAGTGTCCTTTTTATATTGCGGAATGTTGGGGACCCAAAATATTTCCAGAAAATATCAATGATAAAAGATTTCATAACAGCTAAAATCAACACGGTGCCGTTTGATCAGCTGCCGATGCTAGCTACGATGAGCAATTGTGAAACATGAACTAAAACTGTTATTCAACACGTGTTCAAGCTTGGGTTTTGCAATTTTTTCAATTTTAACATGTTGAGTGATGATAACAACAAAGTATCCCCTGTCTAATACAAAGGATTTTGGTTGACAGTGTTTGGAAACAGAATGCATTGAGCCTCATAGACCCAAAAAACTATATTTTGTATTATAATTCATTGTTTTTAATAAGACAAAAAAATGTCAGAACAAAGTTAAGAATTAAGTAAGGTTTGATAAATTTGCAGAGTAAAATATAACAACAAACAAAACCTTTTAACATCATTGCTCAAACAATACAGGCAACTGAACATTTATCGTTCAAATACTGAATACTTATTGCATACAACAAAAGATATTAAATATCTAAACACAAAAATAATTATTCTTAAATTTAGCTCACCAATTTTAACTCTTCCTCGTTCAGGTCCTTCTCCCATTACCAAGATGTTAGCTGGTTTCTGTAGAAGAGAGAAAAAATATGTTAGCACTAATTACAAATATTCTATACATTAGCATTTATAAACACATTTTCCACGTAAATAAAACCCACAAAAGTATAATAAGTAAAATAATCAAAAAATCAATGCACAAAAATGGGCTAAAATCCACTTCCTAGCAGCATTTATTGATTAAATACAAATACTGGAGCTTTTCAGACATTACAACCGGGCCAGGGGGGTGATTTCCCCGGGTAAAGACAACGATGGACGTCCGTGGCGAACCGGAAAAAACTGCACTAAAATGGGGTAAAATCCACTTCCTAGCAGCATTTATTGATTAAATACAAACACTGGAGCTTTTCAGATATCAGAACCGGGCCCGGAGGACGACTTTCCCCGGGAATTTAATACAATTGAAATATTATTTAGGAATATAGCCATATTTTACTCACCAAAAATCCTTTTTTAACTGTACACAATATCCATCCTCCTTTCGTTCTTCCTTCTTTTCTATCGCCATCGAAGCTAATGATGAAAGTCGAGCCTGTCCTGTCGTATTTCTGGCATAGTCCGTCTTGAAAATGGCTTTAAATCAACACAACAATATATTTGCTTGTGCAGTTCGCTCCAGATACAGTTTGTTAGCTCTGGCAAGTCCACTCTATCACTAGCCAATCATAGTTGGTGAAAGCGGTGACGTATCCCTACGCCTGCGAGAAGGCAATGACGTATCCCTACGCCTGAGAGAAGGCATTGTGGTGTTGCCAACTGAAAATCTGATTGGTTAAAGCAACATTCTTATCAACGCTTGTTTAATGCAGCAGAGTCTGCAGAACTGGTTGTGAAGGCCTTGAGGCAGATTTCTGACCCTGGCAACAAATAATGGCTGAAATCTGATTGGTTAAATGCTTCAATATGAAAACACACGTCTGGAAGCAGTGCAACAAGGGGGGAAAGCAATGAAAGAAAGCTAACAGACAATTTGGAATTATTTAATAAGTATTCATGGACAAAATATAATTAACATCAGTCTGTGATTCAGATATTTCTTAGGCAAGCAGAGAAGGCCTTGAAGGCCCTGACGGCACAACACTGATATATACATATACATATATACATATACTATATACTATATATACATATACTATATATATATATATATATATATATATATATATATATATATATATATATATATAATACATATATGTGGGTTGCAGTGTTTAAGAAGTACGACGAGAGTTGGCATTACGAGATAAAGCATGCAGAAAAATACTGATAGTTCACTGAGGCTGGGAGAGAGATATCCGCTCATTTGTTACGAAAGCTGGAAAAATAAAAAGGCTATTTTACAAAACTACACACAGCAACCAGGACCAGTTTTGTGATATCATACAAAATCGCAAAAAAGATGTTAGCCATTTTCAGACGGGGACTTTTTGAAAGAGTGCTTGGTGGACTCTGCAGTGTTAATAAATTCAGAGAGAAAAGACATCATTTGAGAAAGCCCCAGACCAGGTGAACAGTGACCAGAAGGGCAGAAGAACTCTTGAAGAATCTCTAATTTCAAATTAAAAGTGAAGTGGGAAGTTTAGAATTTTTTACTTTTAGATGAGAGTTGTGATGTTCATGACACAGCACAGTTAGTTACTCGTGTTTCTTCTGGAGTCTGGATTTTCCTCACTTAACAAGAAAATACAAAACAAACAATAACAAAATACTGAATTAATTATTAATTAATTAACTTTTTTTTCACCAAATAAATAAATACCTCAAACTTTTACTATAATCTCTTATCATAAAACATAAATAATAAAACCCACAATGTACAGCATACAGACGCTCCCCTACTTACGAACATTCAACTTACGAACAACGGTACATACGAACATGTCTGCAAATTGCGTTTAAGTCCAAAAATGTTCGCAAGTCCAATTTTGTATTTCGCGTCTTTTTCGGAGTAGTACTTCTTTCCGCCGCTAATACCGACGCCTGGCGCTGTGAGAGCTCAGCTCACCCAGCATCTACCTTCTTCGTTGCAATGCGGAAGTGCGTGAATGTATCTCCAGTGTGCAAAGAACCTTTTTCATTTGTATCATTAAATATCTCATGCATCCAATATTGAATATGGTTGGTAAAAAGCTAAAGGCTTCTATTGAGGGAGTTGCAATGAAGAGGCAAGCCATTTCATTTGAAACGAGTGGCAATAATAACGAAGCTTGATGCGCGTCAGAAAGTGGTGAGCGTTGCACATTCAGTACCATTTATAAACAGAAAGATCGAGCAACAGGACCCAAATATTGAACGTTGCACAAAGTTTGCAAATCAATTGAATGATGCCATACAGTGCTACTGCATCATTTATGATGAAAAAAAGAAGAAAACTGTGCAATCGTCATTAGGTCGCTTCTTTTGGCCAGTTTCTAATACATAAATCTATCTCTCTCTCTACAGTACTGTACATATTCTCTCCATTTTATTAAATGTTTTTTTTTTCAGTACAAACCAATGCGTGTTACTTTTACAAGCCTTAAACATACAAATGCACTTATATAAACCTTCAATATACTTATATAGGCCTTAAACATAAATTATAATACAAAATATAGCACTAAATCAACTTACAAACAAATTCAACTTATGAACAATCGCTCGGAACCAATTGCGTTCGTAAGTTGAGGAGTGTCTGTATATTTAAAATCAATGCAGCTACCAGAAACTAACTGATTGCCTGACTGGACATACAACACACAACAGAAAACCCCACCCTAATCCTAATGATGCATTCTTATGGTTCATGCTGTTGCAAAATTCAACTCCATCTATGGCAGGGGTCTCAAACTTGCGGCCCGCGGGCCAACTGCGGCCCTCGGGACGATAATTTGCGGCCCCCGTCTTAATATGAAAGATTAATGTTCGTGGGCCCGCAAAATTGATATGAATGACACTTGTGTTCGGAGCAATGTTCCCTCTAAGCTGCGCGCATGCGCAATTGCGCACTACTCTCGTCTTCTCTGCGCAGTAACAATCATATGGCGCGCAGTAAAAAAAAAAAATCGATTTTTTTATTTATTTATTTTTTTAATTTTTTTTTTTTTATTATTATTATTTTTTTTTTTACCCCTTTCCCCATGATGGCGCCGTTTAAGTGGCAGCCAGTGGCAGTAGCTCTGTCCACTCATGTTTTTCGTGTTTTACAGCACGTTTTACATGAAAAATTAGAGGGAACATTGACATGCACCTGCTTGTGGCAGGTGTGATACTGGTGTGCCCATAGCAAGCAATGATGATGTCGTGACCGGATGATTCGCCTAAAGACGTTTCGCCGACGGACGTTTGACAGACGGACAGGTCGTACTAGTATTTGTTAGTTTAATGATTAAATACAAATACTAGTATTTGTATTTAATCATTAAACGCTGTTTTCAGCTGGATTTGACCGAATTTGAGAGCATTTTGAGCCGTTTTTTTGCCTCCATCGCGATATCATCCAGTATTTGTATTTAATCATTAAATGCTGTTTTAGGATGGATTTGACCCGATTGCTGTCATTTTACGGCTCGGTTCTGCTACATCTGCCTGCCCAAAAGTGCTTATTCCCGGACTGCCATGCCCGCCCAAGAGTGCTTATTCCCGGGCTGCCATTGATGGTAGACGATCATTGATTTTTACTATAATTTGGACAACACCGGCGGCGGGCCGGATTAAAAATCCTAACGGGCCGTATATGGCCCGCGGGCCGAGGTTGAAAAACTTGTACACACACGATCCGGCGGGGCGAGCGTTCGAATCCCGTTTCGGCGAAACCTCCGTTCGGCCGAATGAACGTTCGGTGGAAGGTCCATTCGGCGACCTGCCCGTCTGTCAAACGTCCGTCGGCGAAACGTCTTTAGGCGAATCATCCGAGTACCGATGATGTCGCTCACACTGGTACTCAGTGCGCTCAGGGAGGTTGTCTTTCTGCTCAGACCAACAAAAAATTAGAGGGAACTTTGGTTCAGAGCTGAATGAACCAATCACGGTGAGGTATACGGCTCTGGAGGGCGGGACATCGGCCGGGCTGTCCAGTGCCTCGCTCACTCACTCATTCATTCCTCCAATCAGCTGGGCAGAGGAGAAGCCGTGAGGCCGATCACTCCGCTCGGCGCGCACACTCCTCCGCTGCTCTCAGCATAGAACTGAATGAGGCGCTATGATCCGTGATCCAGCCTGTGTCAGTGTCTGTAGCCATCTCCGCGATTGAAACGGAGAGCGAAAGTGCACATGCGCCACAAACCCGCGCGACTGAATGTGAAAGATCAACCCGAGACTCATTCCAAGTGGAAAAACATATTACAGAGCCCCAGAGATGTCTCTTTCAAAGCCTGCCGTGAAGAGAAAGGTCGGTGATGAGCACAGACAGTTTCAAGAAAAGTGGGGAGTGCAATATTTCTTTGTTGAACACAGGGGCACCCCGACGTGTCCCATTTACACTGAAAAAGTTGCGGTGCACAAGGAATACAATTTGAAACGTAATTGTACTACGAGACATGCTGAGGAGTACGAAAAATACCAGGGAGATGAGAGAGCCAACCAGGTTGCCAGTCTTAAAACACGTCTTCTGAGGCAACAGGATTTCTTCAAGAAGGCTACCAAAGACAGTAATGCAGCAGTCAAAGCTAGCTACGCCGTTTGTGAGTTGATTGATCCTGTGCTAAGTGATCCCAAATGGCTCATGGACTTGGCTTTTCTTGTTGATATCACACATGAGCTTAATGTACTGAACAAGAAGCTACAAGGCCAGGGGCAACTTGTCAGTGCTGCCTATGACAACGTGAGAGCATTCTGGACTAAACTTGTTTTATGGAAAGCCCAGCTCTCTCAGACAAACCTTTGCCATTTCCCAGCATGCAAGGCTCTCGTGGATGCAGGCACACCATTCAGTGGTGAGAAGTATGTTGAGGCCATTTCGAAGCTACAGGAGGAATTTGATCACAGATTTGCAGACTTCAAGACACACAAAGCCACATTTCAAATTTTTGCGGACCCCTTCTCCTTTGATGTGCAAGATGCCCCTCCTGAGCTTCAAATGGAGCTCATTGACCTGCAGTGCAACTCTGCACTCAAAGCCAAGTTCAGGGAGGTGAGTGGAGAAGCAGACAAGCTTGGGCAATTTTTGAGAGAGTTGACCCCCAGCTTCCCTGAACTTTCCCGAATGGTCAAGCAGATCATGTGCCTTTTTGGGAGCACATACTTGTGTGAGAAGCTCTTCTCCACCCTGAACTTCAATAAGTCCAAGTACAGGTCCAGACTTACTGATGAGCATCTTCAAGCAATACTGAGGGTCTCCACTGCTTCCTCCCTCAAGGCAAATGTGACTATGTGAGAAGAAGCGCTGCCAGGTCTCTAGCAGCAAGGAGTAGGCAAGAGAAGCCGTGTTCAGAATATTTCATGTTCAATGTTCCATTCAAGTTCAGAAAGTTAAAGGTTAAAGAGCTGTTAATACAGACATTTGAAACGGAATAAAAATAATTCATTTTCTCTACTTAGCCAGCCAGTGTATATCTATTGTATGCTCATTAGTATTATTTGGTTTTGTATTACTGATTGATTTATTTTTTATTCATCTTTAAGTTAATTTATTTAATTCATTATTTTTTGTTAAAAAATAAAGATATTTGATAACGTTGGAATGTTTTATCAGTGCTTTTCTTGTGGAAATCCTGATGCGGCCCAGTCTCACCCAGACTCGGCCTCTAGCGGCCCCCAGGTAAATTGAGTTCGAGACCCCTGATCTATGGTGTCATGTCTGGGAAGAATAGTGAGTACATTAAATACAAGGACAGTCACATTTTGACTCAATTAATACAACAGTAAGCAGTTATGTCACGGGTACTGTGGAAATCTTAATACTAAAAGGGAATATTCCTTGCAAAAAGACAAATACACTGCAGCAATATATCACCTTCTGGACTCCTCCCTGTACAAGTAATACTTGGTACAACCCAGAGCCTTTTCCTGTGGTAGGCACAGTTGCTCAGTTAGCATTTTGACAGCACAAGCTTTGGCGCTGTTACATAATCCCCGTGGGGGCGTGCAGCTGGGAGGGTAGTGAGCCCCTCCAGCGTTGCTTGTGGTGGGTGGGACATAAGAGGAGGAGGACAAGTGGGGGATGGGAAACGTGCAGCGGTGCAATACAGATCATGTTCATGATACTATAAGCTTCACTGTGTAGCGGAAGCTAAGTATGCCATATAACAGTGTTTCCCCAACACTGGTGTACCGCGAGCAATGGTCAGGTGTGCCGCAGGAAATTGGAAGAAGTCAAACAATGTAATTAGTGAGAAAAAGTCATATGAATATAACGAGATTAAAATTGAACTATTACAAGGACTTTTTATGCGATATAGCCACAAGAATGATTGTTGGCCGTCTAATAAATTCATTAAAGAGCTTTAATGGGTGGAATAAATGGAGCAAAGTTTTTCCTTGCTATTTTATTGGTATTTCCCACTGTGCATGGAAACTATCTAAATAGTAATCAGCAACAAGACCAATAAAAACAATGTACCAAGAAAAACAATGTACATCACTGTGATTAGGTTTTTTCTGATGAAGAAAAAATTCACTTGCTCACAGCTGATATTTTGGCAAAGAAAGGCAACTATGACAACAGAACAATGAGAATTACAATAGCTCTGGGGTCCTGGGTTCAAATCCAGGTCATGACCATCTGTGTGGAGTTTGCATGTTCTCCCCAGGCCTGCGTGGGTTCCCTCCAGGTACTCCAGTTTCCTCCCTCATTCCAAAAACATGCATGGTAGGCTGATTGGACATTCTAAATTGTCCCAAGGTATGGGTGTGAGTGTGCATGGTTGTCCGTCACCTTGTGCCCTGCGATTGGCTGGCCACCGATTCAGGGTGTCCCCCGCCTCTGGCCCGGAGTCAGCTGGGATAGCCTCCAGCACCCCCGCGACCTTAATGAGGATAAAGCGGTTCAGAAAATGAGATGAGTTGAGAATTAGATATTAATACATTGGTCTTTTCATGTGCATATAACTGAAATATTGAATAAATACACTTCTTGATAATTGTACTTATGTACTTGTATTTTTGTATAAGCGCAAAACATGTACTATGGTATGTAGTAGTAATATTAGGGGTGATCCTACGCCGCTGTTTTTCCGATTATCACGGCCATGTCTGGTCAACATTGTCCGTGATATTCAAGGACTTTATTTATAATGGACTTTCATTTCACAAATGGGTGTGCTTAACAATTCATCTCAATATGACAGAACCACTGGCTGTACACATAAAATTGACACCTTTTAGAGCATTTGCAGTACATGGCAGCAGTCCACCACAACTAAAAGTCATTAAAAAGCAGATTAAACAACTGAAACTTAGAAAGAGATCCCAGAAGATTTATGTGTGACGTCCAGCTGTCACATGACCATCTACTGTAAGCGTTCTGAGGATTATGTAAGAGTAGACAGCAAACTTCGGAATTTGAGAATAAATTTACGTAAAGATCTGTTAACTGATAAGGATATTCCCCAGAATTGCTGAACCGCAATTCTCTACTGAGAAATTTACAAAGACAATTGACAGCTAAAAGTCACACAAAAAAAGACTAAAGTTATTCATGCTCTGTTTTATCAATTTAAATAACAACCATTCAAAAAGGTGTCAACATTCATAGGACACTCTTTGATTCAAAACTGTACATCACACAGGTAGCCCATTTTGGTACTGATGAAGTAGCAATTCACTCATTCATTTTCTGAACCGCTTTATCCTCACTAGGGTCGCGGGGGGTGCTGGAGCTTAATCCAGCTGACTTTGGGCATGGGGCGGGGAACACCCTGAATTGGAAAGAAGAGACAAACAACCATTCACCCTCACACTCAAACCTAGGGGCAATTTCAATTGTCCAACCACCCTATAATGCATGTTTTGGAATGTGGGAGGAAACCGGATTACCTGGAGAAAACCCACACAGGCCCAGGGAGAACATGCAAACTCCACACAGGTGGCCAAACCTGGATTTGATCACAGGACCCCAGAAGCTAACCACTCAGCTGCCGGGCCGCACCTAAAGTACCAATTACTTTCGATAAAGGTGGCTCATCATCACTTCCTCATGTGCAAAATTAACTATAGCATGATCACGAGACTGAATGATTTTAATTTGAAATGAGCCCTATTTGGGTGTCCCAGACACAGCTATAATCATCACAACCTAATGACTTTTAAAAAACTGACTTCTGAATAGTTGTTCAAAATGTCAAATGTCTAGGCCAAGCTAAATGGCTATAGGTAGCCAGGGGATTCTGGAGCCCATCCCATCCAACCTCGGGGGATAACACCCTGAATTGGTTGCTAGCCAATCGCAGGGCACACTGAGAGAAACAACCATTGACGCTCACACTCATACCTAGGGTCAATTTAAAGTCCCAAGACTCGACTTAAGTTGTTTGGGATGTGGTAGGAAACCCGAATAATTGGCGAAAAACCATGCAAGCATGTGGAGAAGATGAAACAAGTTCCACACAGGAAGGTCGGAACCCACCATGGAGCGAACACTCAGAATGTGCTAACCACTCGAACAGCATGCCATACATATTGGAATGTACTTTTGCCATATGGGACCATGTTGCTATACACAATACTCAGCCCGACTGTCAAAATAGTAAATATGATTATGAGCAATAGATATCTCAAATTTTTATGTATTTTCTAACATCAAGTGGGTGAATTTTGGGATGTATAATTCAGGTGGAAATCCTGTCATTCTAATCCCAAGAAAGTCTGGATGTGGCCACCGCTCATATTCCTATATTTGTAGGAAAACAAAAACAAAAGTGTGGGAAACCAGCAGTGTAGAGCATCACACAGGAAAAAGGTGTGTTGAGCCAGACAAACATTGGAATAAAGAAACTTCTGGTCTTAGGCTATTACACTGGCTGGCCACCAATTCAGGGTGTTGTCCCACGCCCCTCGTACAGAGTCAGCTGGGATGGGCTCCAGCACCCCTCGTGACCCTAATGAGGATTAAATGGTTTAGAAAAGGAATGAATGAATGAATGAATATTGTTGCGATTGTAGGTGGGTTCTGTCATGGATGGATAACATAGCCAGCTCCTTCATTTCATTTTCAAAAGTAATTTTTAATAAAGAAGTTGCTTTTAACCACGCTTGAAATACATTCTTTTTTAAAAATAAATACAAATTTAATAAATCCTGAAGAGTTGTTTTTGTGAGAGGGTCAGTGGAGTGTAGGGAGATTGTCAAGCAGGAAGAAAAGCTACCGATACAATTTCAAAATAAAGTAACGGATACAGGAAATGTATTGACGTTTTGCGGGATTTTGTAATTTGAATCTTGTTTTCGTATATTGGAACAGAAATTTGCATATCAAAGGGTTTAGTAACCTGAAAATGTTGTATGTAGAGGTATCACTGTAATTTGTTAAATTGTGTGTGTGGTGTACATGTTTTCTCAGGTTGCCAAACGTTAGCTTCCCTCACCCACCACGAACTTCTCTTTGCTATGCACTCGCCCTTCGACCCTAATGCAAAAATATTTTATATTATTCATTTTAATGGCTTAATAAATACTTCTCTTTTGTTTAGTCTTACATGTTTTGGAACTAAATATGCTAACTGTATGCAAAATACAATTTTTCATTGTTTCATTTTCTTTTAAGGAAATCGATGCTGTAATTAAGATATTGGGGGGGAAAACAGAAGAAAGACTACTCACCAGATCCCTGTGGAGGACCCAATTGGCATGGAGGTAATGGATCCCATCCAGAATCTGATACAGAAGAGATTTCACCATCCCTCGTGGCAGTTGCATGGGCTTTTTGTTGGCCTTGGAGGCACGATGGAACTTGATAATATGCTGAAAGAAATAAAGTGTTCACCTCTTGAAATTTTTACTCTGCATAAAACCATGAATTGATTACAAAACCAAAAACAGTAATGACAACTAGGCCTATTGTGATAACAAATTTTCATGAGCGATATATTGCCTCAGAAGTTATTACTGATATGCAATATTATCCATTTAAAAAAAAAAAAAACACTAATGTGTAAATATATTCTAAAAAAGCAACTAAATCAAATGAAACAAATTCTATTCTATTCTGAAATTAAACACACAAACTATATTAAATGTCTTTCACCATTAGCCTGAATTTATTTCTACGGTGTATGAATGACCAAAAAACATCAGTGAATGGAACTGTTGTCTCATATTCAAACAATCGGCAAAGTTTAAACATGCATGTGTGCCAAGAGCACATGCAGCAAATTGAAAGTTACTGCCCCAATTTTTACTTATTGCATATTACAACAGGCTTAACGACAACAGCTAAATTTAGTATTATCAATCGCTGCGTGAATTTTCTCTGGGTGCCCTGGTTTCCACCCACATCCCAAAATATGCTTGGTAGACTGGTTGAACAATCTAAATTTACTGTATCTATGAGTGTGATCGCTGGACATTTGGTCGCCGGACGTTTGGTCGCCGGACGTTTGGTCGCCGGACGTTTGGTCGCCGGACGTTTGGTCGCCGGACGTTTGGTCGCCGGACGTTTGGTCGCCGGGACGTTTGGTCGCCGGGACGTTTGGTCGCCGGACGTTTGGTCGCCGGACGTTTGGTCGCCGGACGTTTGACAACATGACGAGAGTTTACTGTTGAAACCAGCTCTCAAAATTATATTCATGAGAGAGTTTAATATGTAAATATCTACTGTTGAAACCAGCTCTCAAAATTATATTCATGAGAGAGTTTAATATGTAAATATCTACTGTTGAAACCAGCTCTCAAAATTATATTCACCCGGGCGACCAAACATCCGGGGACCAAACGTCCAGGCGACCAAACGTCCGGGCGACCGAACGTCCGGCGACCAAACGTCCGGCGACAAAACGTCCGGCGACAAAACGTCCGGCGACCAAAGGTCCAGTCATGGGGGTGGTGAACATGTGGCTCCCGGCCAAAATTAATGAAGTTCTCCAGAGAAGTTGATGCGTTAATTCTGGCTAAGTTGCATTTAATGTGTGTGTTGAGGGTGGAACACATTGTTGTTTTGTAAGGGGAATAAAATGTTATGGTGAATAATATGGTTTTCTGTGTTTTAGCTTGTGTGTCTGGCAGGTCACTGCGTGGTATGGCTCTTTGACTCTCAGTTTATATTTTTTGTTCTTTGTGTCTTACTTGTTTGCCACCCTGCATTAGTCCAATGTTTTTTTTCTTAAACATTTCTGGGTATTTTTATCAGATTTTCTGGGTCATTACGGTGTTGAGGGATTAATCATCATGAGATTCCTGTGCAACAGAGCAGAGGTACCACAGTACACGGCATAAAACATGAACATAGAGGAAAAACTCACCCAAAGGTCATGTTCAGCATAGTCTAACAGGAGCGAAACTTTTCTGTCGCTGTGGGACAGGAACACTTTCTGCAGGGCAATTACGTTTGGATGTTTTAATTCACGTAACAGCTGGAAGACACAAGAAAAATATGAGAAAATGGGACCACCATCATATTGTTACAACACAATAGGTGCAGAATAGGCTCAAAAATGGATGCAGCGACTCAACAGAAAAGGAAAATGAAGAAGTAACAGTAATAATTAATGAACGGTACTGAAACCCGGTATTAATTTGGAACCGGTTTTGAAGCAACCTGTGGTAAACGGACCGAATAAAAACTAATATCTCATTGCCAAGGTTTTTTTAATTTTTTTTATTTTTATTTTTTTTATTTTTTTACCCCACCCACTTCTTCATGAGCTACATTCAACACACATCGACAAAAAATAAAGTACCGGAAACCCCTTTTTGAAAATACAAAGTATTAACTGGTATCAGATAACAACATATAGAACAATATAAGGGCCACTCCTTGGTTTTCCTGGCTCTGTGCTTCGGGTCATTGTCATGTTGGAAGACCCAGTCCCAACCAAACAAATCCCGTCAGTTATCCCAAGAACACACAGCACATTAAATAAATAAACAGTGGAATACTGACGATATCTCCATTAAATATTAGAATAGGAACTTGTGTTGGTATTCCTCCTTTTGAAGCAAATAGGTCATGTTTTCATAAAAGGCTCGCAGGAAAAGCACTCACAGGAGAAGTCCCAAATAGTCACAACAAAGCAACATTCCTGCCAGGTTTGCCAGTTCACCTTTAGAGATGCCCATCAAAGAAATATGACTTCTCTGATCAGGTGAAATTTTTCCAACAGAGTAAATGGAATATCCCTGATAGATAAGCAAAACCACAGTTGTTCCTTAGGGGCAGAGAAAGAAAAACATTTCAATAAAAATTAAACAAACCTAAAACAGTCTAAAACCAGATTTGGAGATTAGGTCTTCATCTGAATTTAATTATAAACTGCATTACATTTTGATTACAAACTGAACAGAATATTTTGTAGAACAAAACATGTTTTTTTTCTTTTTACTAAAAGATGGCAGGTAGCCATAGCCACAGAGCTCATTAGATCCTTGGCAACCCAATATTTGAGCTTCCACAGTCCACCTAGACTACAAATACACTTAAGAGCTGTTTGCACAATGAAGCCCATATTTGGAAAGAACAGCTGATTATGGCAATAAGACAACACCAGAAAACATACGTTAACAGTGACAAAAAAGACACTAAACAACAATAATGATATGTCAGGCAACCATCAACGAATAGATATCAATTATTTTTAACACTGTTCATTCATTCATCTGTCCCACACATACTCGTAAGGGTTGTGGGGGTTGCTGCAGCCTATCCCAGCTGACTTCAGACAAAAGACAGACCACAAACTAGACTGATAGCCAGTCATGTGCAAGGCACACAGAGAGACAGACAGTCATTCGCAGTCACAATCATACCGCCACCCATGGGAATCGAGCCCGCGGCTACCCGCACTGAAGTCAGCCGAGTGAACCACTACACCATCTGGCGGCTTTCTTTAAACACCTACAAGGCAAAAATTACTTTTAAACATTCATGAACAACCATGCAAAATATTTCAGAATTTAAATACTGTAACCTTAATTTGACCATTCATTCTTTTATCTTCATACCACTTCACACATATATATACTATCTTATGGACCCCCGAAAACGTAAAAATACAAATTAAAAAAAATATTGGAAACATTCAATTTCCTCTCCTTAATTGGCCACCAGTCTCAGATTAGATCTGCTCATTAGTCAGCAGTTAAAAACAGTGCAGTTATAACACCTTAGTGGGCTACTTGGCCAAGTGGATTAGCAAGAATCATGGCTCCAACAAGAGAAATTTCTCCTGAGACTGAAGTCAGAATTACCAAATTTATTGAAGAAGGTAACATGTTCGGTTTCAAATGGAATGTCAATGTATGTGAAAGAATTGTACAAAATATCCAAAAGGAACTGAGATTTGTATGCAGGAAAGCTAAAAGAAAAACATCATTGATGCTTAAACGGAAAAGAACAAGACTGCAATGGGCTGTAATAGGCAATCATGCACTGTGGATTACTGAATGAAGGTTATATTCAGTAAAGGTGATGGTGCTGGAAATTGTCTGGTGACGTTCCAGTGAAATTTACAAAGAGGATTGCCTGAAGAAAAATTACCGCAGTCCTTGATGATATGGGGCTGCATGTCAGGCAAAAGCACTGAAGAAAGGTCTGTGGTTAAATCTTCAATAGATGCACAAGTTTACAGTGACATTTTGGACAGCTTATCCCTTCAATTGAAAAGATGTTTCAGGGTGATTGGATTGGATAACTTTATTCATCCCGTATTTGGGAAATTTCATTGTGACAGTAGCAAGAATTAATTTTCCAAGATGACAATGGCTCATGTGACGGAGCAAAAATTTTGAAAGTATTCCTTGGAAAAATAGCTCCAGTCGATGTCATAGCCTACATCTTAACCCAATTGAATGGAGTGAAAATAGAAAAAAATGGTCCACAGCAAGGCTCCAACCTGCAAAGGTTATATGGCAACTGCGGTCAGAGAGAGTTAGCAGCAGGTTGACAAAGAAAACTGTTTGTCACTCATTAAGTCCATGCATCAGAGACTGCAAGCTGTAATAAAAGCCAGATGGGGTGCAACTAAATACTAGTGACGTGTTTTGATTGTTTTTTCATTGTTATATAATAAACTGATTTCATATTTTTTCCGTTGCTTGGTCGATAAAAGTAACATTTACTGACCACAACAATATTTTTTTTAATTCATTTATTTTGGTGTTTCTGAAATTCAGGGAGTCGCACTTTTGGAAAAAACATCATTATTGTTTCATGTTTGTGGTCTGAGTTCGTTCTACAGAATAAATGTCCGAGTGAGTGCTCGCCCAAGAGTCCATACTTTTTGGTAGTGGTACAAATGTTTATTCTTTTGACTGCTAAGTGTAAGATTTTTTGAGGGTCTGCCCAGCTGGTTATCTGTGGGTGTTGCTGTTACCAGTCTTTCTCAGAGAACAAAGCCAAAACATTTTTTTGTCATCTTGTATGTAATTTTACCTACTGTGTTGCAACACCAAATTGTAGGGCTACCCTACTTGTTGAATCCCATTTTAACAACATCATAAATATATAATAGTTGTCAGAGGGAAAAAAGTACAGTCTGTCCTTAGTAAACAAGTTGCAGCTTCGGAAAAACAAACCTTGAATGGACGTTTGTTGCTCCCTGTTTTGAACGGTTTGGTTACTTGCTTTTAGCTGTTTGACACTTAAACTAAGATTTATCTTGTAGCCTAAATTTAGATACAGCAAATATTTTGTTCCTCGACAAATGGCTTTCTTCTTGTCACTCTTTAAAAGAGAAGGCCAGATTTGTGGAGTGTATGACTGATTGTTGTCCTAAGGACAGATGCTCCCACCTCAGTTTTAGATCTCTCCAGTTTATCCAGAGCAGACCTGGGCAATCCAGTCCTCGAAGAATGCTGTGTGTGCAGGTTTTTGCTCCAACCGATCCAGCACAGACAGTTTAACTAATAAGATTTACGATGAAACAAGAAGCAACTGACTGCAATCCACTGATTGCACTTTTAAGATACCAGATTGGTGGAAAGGTTTCCCCTAATGGGTTGGAGCGAAAACCTTCAGCCATTGCGGCCCTTTCTGGAATTAATTGCCCACGTCTGATCCAGAGTGATCATGGGCCTCTTGGCTGCATCACAGTATTGCCCAACCCCAATGTTGGTCAAACTCTGAATTGAATTCAAAGCTTTGGTCATTGTACATATACACAACATTGTATGTTGTACATTGTACAAGGATATGCATTCCAGGTACAGCCCAGCCGGACAGTACATACACATATACATGAAGTCATACCTGTACTTACGAAATTAATTGGTTCCAAAAGTTTTTTGTAACTTGAAAATTTCTACAGTAGAACAATACTTTATATGTAAAGTTATCTAATTCGTTTCACGGTCCTCACACAACTACCAACTAAACCCTTACAATTGGTCAGTGTCTCAATTTTGTATGAGAGATGTGAGGAAAAACAAAAAATGAGAGGAAATTATATATTAATGTCTTAAAATGAATAACAAGCACACAAGAGAGAACACACAAACACGAACACATGAACACACCTCAAAAACGCAACATTAAGAATTCAAACAAAAGCATTAACCACATTAATCAACAACAAACATTAACGTTTTATGATTTCTTTGGAATTTAATTTTTCACCCATTTTAATAGTCGCTACTGGTTCTTTCTTACCTGTTTGGATTTAAGTTGCCCTTCTGCAGTACTGGTTGACGGACATTTTGAAAAAAAACTATCCAAAGACGATTGCCTTTGATGACTTTTAATAATGTTTCTATAATGCAACAGACAAACGTCATTAAAGTGGGCGATCGCACGACTGGTGACCACTTTCTCTGGATGCCTTTTTTTTCTACAAAGACAGAAAGTTTGTGAAATTTCTCCAGCATTTCTTTGATTTTTGCTGCTGGAATGCTCGCTGCGTCCTCCCTGTCTGCCTTCTTGCCGAGTGTTTCATTAACTCTAGAGAGTTTGTTTTTATGCACCACGACCAACTCGTCATTGTCCTTGCTGACCATTTCTTTTCATTCGCACAGGTAATTTTTTTTTCGGGGGGGGGGCATGATGATAAAAACAGAAACACACTTGGAAAAACTCAACCAAAAAACACCGTCAGAACTCTGTGATGATGAACGGCGGTGAAAACATAGATAGTGGTTGTTGTGAGACAACCAATGAGAGCCCAGTAGAGTATAGCGAGGTTCTGAAGTGAGAATCAATGCATCGCGACAATTTCAAATTAAATAACGTATAAAGATATGCATTTGCTTTTGGGGAGATTTTGTAACTTGGGTCTTTTTTGTATCCAGAGGTACTCATTTCCATATAAAAAAAGCTTTCGTAACCTAAAGAAATTGTACCTAGAGGCCTTCATAAGTAGAGGTATGACTGTACATACATTTACAATAGAGCCATTGACGCCGCTCCGGAATCAGTGTGAAAGTAAAAACAATCGGTTGGGAAGGGTGGGAAAAAAACGTAGCCTTTCGCTCTCCTTCGAAGAATGACAGGTATGGAAAAAACAGCAACATTAAAAACATTAAAATCAATACACTCGACAGCACAAGTAGGGACGTTGACACAATATAAGGTATGGACAGGGTTGGACGAGGGGATCCGTCCCGAGAGATTTAAGGCAGTCACAGCATCATGATGCGCGATACATCCATGTTTTTGAAATGACACTCATCCGCATTATTCATTTTCCGTACCGCGTATCCTCGCAAGTGTTGCAGGGTTTCCTGGGGTCTATCCCAGTGGACTTTGGGCAAAACGTTTACTACATCCTAGACTGGTTGCCAGTCAGCCGTAGGGCACCACTCACCTACAGAGCAAGTTAAACAACCCATTCATGTTACGCAGAGTGGGTTAGGCTATGTTACAAATAGTTTTAACTGCTTCAGCATCCACACTTACAAGACATTCAATATAAAGTATAGTTTAAAAACTGCTCTCAAGAATATTAGAAAAAAGCAAAAGCTTCTTTTTGTTCTGCTCCAAGAACTGATTAAGTGATTTTAGGAAGATCCTGTTTAGCCTGAACAGAGCAACGTCAATTTTGATGATTTTGTAATCTAGCTGTCACTGAATTCAGGTGTTTTCTTTAAAATTACTTTTATACATTTGGTTCAAGACAGTTGCGTTAAATAACATTCAACACATACATTCCCAAAATTGAGGAGTGCCCTATTTCTCAAGTGTAGCAACGTGACACTCCTCTTATACAAATAATCCGGTTGGGTTTGTCCTGTTATCTCAACTTGAATACTGTGTATGGCTGCACCTTTAGAGATGGTCATGGGTTCATTCACCATGCACAAACGCTAAGCCAGGGTGAGATTGGAACCTGTAAACGCACTATGAAAAATGTATTTTAACTAAAAAGACCAAGTTTATTCATACATGGGTTTATGAATTAAATGACCTGTGCAATATCGTATCGTATTTGTTTCTCTTTCCCTAGATTGTGCAATGCAGAAACAACATAGACCTTGTGTTGTGTTTTGCCAGGGAGTGAGATACTAATTCTTCAAAATCTACAAATTAATGAGAGTGGCGTTGAAAACATGAATGTTTGATATTCAAGGAAAGATGACTGTTGATGTTTTCCTAAATACCATTCAAGAATGCCATCTGAGTAACACAAAATGTGTTTGCATAGTATCACTGGCACAGTACATATATCTGGCTCTCTCCAAGTGGAAACTATAGACTGTTACATAACAAGCTAATGGAATGTCGAAGGGGCCACTCTCTAACTCTGCCGCATTTGGATGGACTGACAGTGTCACAGTGACATGCCTTCACCCACCACTAACAACAACAAAATTAGAATGTGTTCTTTTCCTAATTCTCCCTAAATTTACTGTACAAACAATGCCAGAATCAAAATCCCTTTTGATTTGTTTCTTGCCAGAATGCACGTGACTAAGATCTCTATCCATCTGTTGAAAATATTCAGGGACTATGTAAAAAAAATCATAAAGAGTGCATTGATTTGTGACTCTCACTGTTTTAATGCACTTTTCTTGTTCTACTAGACCCCCAAGCTTTTGGGTTTTTTTTGCCTTGTGTAATAACATACAGATTTCCAACATTTTTCGTGATAACTTTCTTTAGATTGTCGCCTCATTGTTTATCATGAGTTTGGGCTCCGTCTTTATGCAGTGCCCCCAAAAAATTCAATATTTTTGCATAGCTTCCCCATTTGTATATATGAGACAAGAATAGTCCGAATAAAAATAAAATCCCAAACCTGTAAATTAGTTGCCCAACTGCCAGTTTTAACAAATAAAAGACATTTCTACAATTAGCTGAGACTTTCAAATCATGAAGATACAGTATTTTGCCTCAGTCTTCCTTGTAGAATTGTTTTCAGTCCACAACACGGCAAATATCAGTTTTCAAGTCTGAAAGGCCTTTTAAGGTCATCCCATAGTATTTAAATCAGACTTAAATCTGGATTTGACTAAGCCAGGCCACAGGTTTTTGGGATTTGTTTTAAAACTCATCCAGATCCTGAAGCAGCATAGCAGGTCCAGATCATCACACTCATCCAACCTTGTCCATACCCTATATGGTATCAGCGTCCCTCCTTGTGCAGTGGGGTGTACTGATTTTAATCTTTTTAATGTTGTTGTTTTTTCCATACTTGTCATTCCAGCAGCCCGGCTGTTGAGTGGTTAGCGCGCCTCACAGCTCTGGGGTCCTGGGTTTGAATCCAGGTTGGTTCACCTGTGTGGAGATTACATGTTCTTCCCGGACATGCGTGGGTTTTCTCCGGGTACTCCGGTTTCATCCCACATTCAAAAAACATGCATGGTAGGCTGATTGGACACTCAGAATTGCCACTAGGTATGAGTTTGAGTGTGAATGGTTGTCTGTCTCCTTGTGCCCTGCGATCGGCGGACCACCGAGGGGTGTCCCCCGCTTCTGGCCCGATGTCAGCTGGGATAGGCTCCAGCACACTAGCGACCGTGCGAGCTTTGAATCCGCTATGCAAAGCACTCGTGCCACCTATATAATAAATGAATAAAATAAATAAATAAAAATATGTATATATATATAAGTATATATATACTTATATATATATATATATAAGTATATATATATATACACATATATACACACGTATATATACATATGCATATATATACACATATATATACATATATATGCATATATATATACATATATATATACATACATATATATATATACTTATATATATACCCACTAAGCTGTGTCATTTCACACATATATATATATGTATATATGTATACATATATATGTGTAAAATGACACAGCTTAGTGGGTATATATATATAGATATATATATATATATATATATATATATATATATATATATATATATACATATATATATACACACACACACACACATATATATATATATATATATATATATATATATATATATATATATATATATATATATATATATATATATATATATATATATATATATATGTATGTGTGAAATGACACAGCTTAGTGGGAACGTTGGTGCCAACAGTTTTGAGAACAATCCAAAAAAACTTTAAAAAGAGAAAAGTTGCAATTGAAAAGTAGTGTAAGAATGAAAACATCATGCAAACAAGGGGACAAGAAAAATGCAAAGGTTTTACAAAAAGTTTACATTTAATATTTTGCCAAATGCAGCCAGAAAATTTGGTTTTCAACTATTTTAGGTATTTCAAGTTGCATTATTTTTTCTCACAGCAAAATTCTAAATTTAACTTACGGCAATTTCCCTGCAGGCAGACATTGAAATTCCAGTGCCTTCTATCTGTTTCAGTGCATATTCTTTCTCGTCTCTCCTGTTGGCAGAAAAAAAAGAGTAAATATTCATTTATTCATTTTTCGAGTCACTTATCCTCCCAAGAGTCTTGGGGTTGCTGGCACCTATGCTAGCCAACATCACGAAGTAAAGTAGGTCACACCCTGAATTGACTGCCAGGCAATCACAGGTCACAAATACTCATGGACACACTCATACCTATGGACCCTAACGCAATTTAGAGCATTAAATCAGCCTACCATGCATATTTTAATGAAGTGAGAGGAAACCCACACAGAAAAGGCGATGACATGCAAACTCCACAAAGTATGGCTGGACAGGTCTCTTGGAAATATGAGGCAGACGTGCTAACTCTAACCCTAATCCTTCCCCAGTCATTATTATAGTCATCCATTGAGATATGAGCTTAATACGTTCCGGGGACTGAGCTCGTATGTTGATTTACTCGTATCTCAAATCAATGTTTCCCATAGAAATGAACTAAATACAAATTAATTCATTCCAACCCTCTGAAAAAAAAACAAAAAAAGGATATTACAATGGAAAAACATTTTTTATTGGTTGTAATTCACCATCTACTAACAGAGTAACAAATAACTAGTGGTTATGATGTTCAATACTAAAATGAGACATTATTCAGTACAACGTGGAGTGCACGGAGGGGGGCGGGGGGGAGAGAGAGAAAGAGAAGAGCGACAACGTGTTCGTAACAATACATAAACATAAATTTAACTTTACGTTTTAATCTTACCTTACGCTAGACTTAATTCTAATTTAGTTTTAATTTTTTTACATTTCTTCTTCCGGGTTGGCTCTTTTTGCCTCGCTTCCGGCGTCACTTTTAGCCGTAGTTTTTAAAAGGAACCTATCTAGGTTTGCTTTTGTCTCCCCTTCAAAATATTACGAAAATGACGAACACAAATGTCCTCACAATAGGTTAACGCACCTGGCGAGCCAGCTCCATCACGCGTACACCAGTCTCATGTTTTTCTATTATTTCGTGCTTAATATCGATTGTCATCATATGCCTTTTCTTCGCACTACCCTTCATTGCACCTGCTTGCTTTGGACAATTAACATTTACTATTTGTTGGTTATTTTCTGTTTTGCAGTAAGAAAACAACCAATACTACATGAATTATTACCTTCCTTACGATATTTACCCTAATGCTGTGCTTTTGATTCATACATCTCATCTCATTTTCTGAACCGCTTCATCCTCACTAGGGTCGCGGGGGGTGCTGGAGCTTATCCCAGCTGACTTCGGGCCAGAGGCGGGGGATACCCTGAATTGGTGGCCAGCCAATCGCAGGGCACAAGGAGACAAACAATCATTCACGCTCGCACATACCTAGGCACAATTTAGAGTGTCCAATGAGCCTACCATGCATGTCTTCGGAGAAAACCCACACAGGCCCGGAAGAACATGCAAACTCCACACAGGTGGACCGGCCTGGAGTTGAACCATGGTCCCCCACTGTGAGGCTGATGCGCTAACCACTCAGCCGCCCTTGATTCATACAGTATCTCAGAAATACCATGTGCGATGATTTTTCTTAAGATTTTCCCTTAAATGTAATACATTTGTACTCCCTATTAAAACCATGAAAATGGAGGTGAAAATTTTGAATCACTTGGGGGCTTATACGCGAGAAAATCACGTGTAAGTACATCTAAAACTCTAGTAGCCTACGATTTTATGTGTTCAATTCTCCAAATCTCGCGCCAGCATTGCAAGCGTCACATGCTTGAAGCGTAGCAATAAACCCAGTCACTCACATCCAACTATAAGTAAGAAAAAAAAGTTTGACCGAGCAGGGTTGGGAATGGTGGGAGAGGCTTGACCGCAAAAGGAAGCCTCGACTGCTGGTATACCTCGTGAAACAACAACACCATTCCCACTCCATGTGCGTTCCCATACGATTGACTAGCAAGCCCACTCTTGCAAGCAAATGTCCAAAATCAATTGACTCGATTATCATATTATGCAAGATTGTTTTGGAGAGGAAACGATCTTCACGGGGGCGGGTTGTGGGGGTTTCGTGTGAGCGCGTTACATGAAAACAAAAACACAGACACGGGCTTTCACTTTGGGACGGGATTCAATCTAATGCGCCGTTCGTATACACATGCAAGTGTTGCTTGAGAAAAGCATTCAGCGGCCATATCCATGTCAATATAAACAATAAGGTCCATGGACATCTTACCCGTCTTTGCGCTTAGCTTTATAAACGTGCCCGTAGGTGCCTCGACCCACTTTGCAACCTTCATATTCGAACAGATCTTCTACTCTCTCTCTCTCGGCAGCCAGCTTTGTTTTGAAGTCGTAGTCCATTCTAACCCATAAATACGTGGTAATTTACAATAAAATAAAATATTAATAATTACATGCATTAATTAAATAATCTGGTCGGTTTATTCCCCCACCATTTCCTTGTTTGGGATTTTGGTCTGCTCCGCTTAATGTTCACTGGCTCGTTGACGTTTCTAATTGGCGCGCAAAGCTTGCTGGGTAATGTAGTGTCATTGGGCAATCAAAACAGTACATGACTACACAAGGGAAGACATTTAAAAACTACAACCCGCATTTCTCGCCGCGGCGTGTTGCGCTTTGCGTAGTCCCGTGCATTTATAAGAATCCAGGGATTGGTTGTTTGAATTACGTAGTGTTTATTTACGCGGTTGCTCACTAGTAATATATCGTGCAGTCCCTTGGATACACAGGAACATATTCTATTCTGATCTATAAATTCATTTGGTAAACTATTTAAAATGAAAAATAATAATAAACAACACAAATTTGCGTTTTTAGAATATATGCAGTCTACCATATTACACGAGAATCCATACATTCTCAACACAGGTTCTTAGTTTTGAACGAAAAGAATCAATTTTATTTTCTGTCCGACGGTATTTAAAATATTGATGCTCTTTATTGCAACTTCTTTTCGGGAATAATTAGATATGAGGAAAAATTCATAGAATTTCCAATTAAATGGCTCTTTCTAACACACATTCATTCATGATGGTGGTGAGGATTGGCCTTTTCCATGTGTTAAACTGCCTAAAAAAACTTTTCTATGAATATGTTAAACTGCCAAATTATCATCTAGCTCGGAGTAGATTCTTCAAATGATTAGGTCTTCTGGAT
The DNA here is from genome assembly GCF_051989625.1 of Stigmatopora argus. Taxonomy (NCBI): domain Eukaryota; kingdom Metazoa; phylum Chordata; class Actinopteri; order Syngnathiformes; family Syngnathidae; genus Stigmatopora; species Stigmatopora argus. The sequence continues at coordinate 3,655,814 of NC_135405.1, read as the reverse complement.
AAAACAATCAAGTGTGTTGTGCTACCCGGAACGATCTGAAATCTATCACTGAAGTGAGATATGCTGCTGATTTAAGATAGTGAGATTACACCATCACCCAAGAGACGCACATTTAATGTATAAACCTATACATATATATAGTATCAGTCTGTACCACAGGAAATTGTGAAATCGCGCTGCTGTGGCTCCTAAATGTTTAAAAATATTAGATATATAAATATTAGACATTTTTTACTTGGAAAAATCATTACGTGTTTCGCGGACACCATAAATAAAGACAAACTCGCGTAATATTAAAGATTTGATTCAAAACATTCATGTCGTTACGTGACGTCGTGTTGTCGAGGAGAACGCTGCACTTCCTGAAACGGACAGTCCTTTGGACCAATCAGAGTTTAGCCACCGCAGTCGGGATAACACGATTGGCCTTATGAGATGACGGTGTTTGCATGGTGTCTATATAAAGCCATTTCACAGTTGCCTTACAGGGCTGTACACAGTATGGCCGGCGATATTAGCTAGCACTCGCTAACGTTATTCTCTGCCAAAGGGAAGACGGTAACACGAAAAATCAACACCTGGATTGTTTGACGGACTGTACATCCTTAAATTAAAATCTAATCTAAATTGGGTTAAAAGAAAAGATTATATACGACGTTTATTTTTTTTTTGGTTGTGTGTCTGTTGTCTCACCATGGAAGATAACGGTGCACATTTCTTCGAGGGAACCGAGAAACTGTTGGAGTTGTGGTTCTCCCGGCAGGATGAGACCAAGGGAACCGGAGATCTGCGAACCATCCCAAGGTGTGTTTAATGTGTAACTTCGTTTGTATTAGGTGTCCTTAGCATTTAGTGCTATTCGGGACGCCCTTGTCACCCTGACCACATGCTCACGTCATTCGTTATGTTCCGTATTGTTTTTGTTTTTCAAGTGAAATAAAATGCTTCAAGTAGTGTATATTGGTAAACGTTGGTTATTCCTTCTAAATGAGGCAATAACGAAAGCGGACACCCGATCGCACACAGGATTGAGCATACCCTGCTAGTTAAAAATGGCCACCCCCTACTGACCTGAGTCATACATTTTCTTGGTAGACGTACAATGACTTAACAAGACAGAAAATGGGCAAGGGGACACGGCACTTACCTGTTTATGCTTTAGACCCGATCGCCTGTTTTCATCCTAATGGGAAAATAACGTTGAAAGCTATCAAGCGATCACTTGGTAATTTGAATTTTCTGAATGATTAATGTTCAGAGTATATGCTCTACTAATCTCGCAAATGATTTGCATTCCTTTATCGTGTTTTTTTTCCTTTTAAAGACCATTATTACATCAGTTAAAGGAGAATCAACCTTACATTTGCGTACTAAGGCCTATGAGTGTCGAACATGAGTTGATTTAAATTGCAATATTTTGCGAAAAGATTTATTCAAATCTCAATATTGGGAAAACTTGATTTCACGGTTTTAGCGAAGAAAGATCTCATGCTTTTCGCCTACGCGGAGCCACATTGACAAACATGTGGTCGCTCGTCACCACCGCGTGTCCCTTTGCTAGCACCCTGCCATGTTTGACGCGTCAATGCTAAAAAGGCTATGACTTTCATCTAATCCATTTAGGCCTCTTTTAGTGCTAAGAGGAGGTTAAAGTCTGGATTCTTTATCCCCAGGCCCTAGAATAAGTTGGCAATTATAAGATCTGACTTCCTCAGTGGGCAACTAGCTTGCTTTGAGAATGTTCCAGTCACGTTTCCACTCTTGCCTTCCTCCCTCCTCTGTATTTGATTGGCTACTAACTTGAACTCATACAGTAATACCTCGATTATCGCGGTTAATGGGGGTCGGACCCCCGCGAAAAATAAAAATCCACTAAGCAAGAGTGGCTTCTGGTTACAACTTTCAGCATGAATTTTCACATTTTTATGAACTTTGAAAAATTATATATCCTTTTTTTCCCAGTGCTGAGTTCTAGTAGTGAGTGGCAGACAGGGCAGTTGTTTCTGCTTGCAAGTTTCAGCGTGTATTTTCAGTTTTATGAACTTAAAAGAATAAAAAATATATAAGTCGCCTCGTGGTGTAGAGGTTCACTCACCTGACTTCGTTGCGGGCAGACGTGTGCTCATTTCCTGCAGGCGGTGGTATGATTGGGAGTGCGGATGGTTGTTTGTCACTGTGTGCCCTATGATATGTTATTAAAATGGAAATATGATGAACATGGTACCATTGCAATATTCAAATATTAATAATAGGAGGTTAGTCATTTTGTATCTAACATGAACTGGAAGATGTTTGGATTCACAGACTTCCAACTTTTGCTGACGTTAAATCAGTGTGAGCACAAAACTGATATTCATGTAATATTACAAGATTGAAGTAATATTCAGGGAGAAAACTGACATAATATTCAAATCAAATCAAAAACCTTTATTGTCATCATACACAGCTGCATATAACAAAATTGGTGGTGCTACTCAACAAAGTGTGTTTTCCCAGTAAAAAAAAAACAAGTAATATAAAAGGTCACATCCTGGCAAGGCAAATTCTAAAATATTGCACATTGTTATTGCACACCCCGAAGTTATTGCACAGAAGGGATTATCCGTGTGTTGTGCTAATGCAAGTTCAGAGTCCTGATTGTTGTGGGGGGGAAAACTGTCCCCAAGTCTATTTGTCCGTCCTTTGTGGGACCTGTAGCGTCTGCCAGAGGGCAGCAGCTGGAACAGGTTGTGACCAGGGGGGTATGGGTCCCTAACAGTGTTTACGGTTCTGCTGAGGTAGCGAGGGCTGGCAATATTACGAGAATTAGTAAGTCATGGTGTTATTATGTTTCGTGAACCGGAACTTGTTTAGTGTTAACATCGACTTTTGGTGACATGAAGTCTGTGTGGGCACAAAACTGCTTATCGTGTAATATTAGTAAATTTAAATAATGAAATGAACTGTCATCAAATTTTGAGATTAAAATGATTACATTGCTTATTTTTACATCACTCAAACCAGAGGTTGTTCGGGGTCTGCAGACATCAACTTTTGGCGACTATGGTCAGTGGGAAGATTTGAATTTGAAATCGTTTTTGGCTGGTTTATTTGATTCCTGTTAAGTTTGATGAGAATGAATTTATATTGTTAATTTTAAATAAGATTTTCAGACGGTGGTGTGCCTTGAGATTTTCTCCAATTAAAGTATGCCGCAGCTCTATAAAGTTTGGGAAATACGGCGATAAGACCATGTAACAAACACCGCCAACTCATTAGTACTTGAACATTTTTTCAAAAAATAAAAGTATCCATTGTGTATCAGAAATCATAATCACGTGATTAGCTTGGTGGCGGCAACTGACTGACAACATGCATGTTCGTAGTCCAGTGCGACTTTTTTTCCTTCATGGTGTATTTTTTTTTCTTAGTACTACGACTTGCATTGTGGAATTTATACTCCAGGATATATACCGTATTTTCTCGTATATTAGCTGCCCCCGCTTTAAGCCGTACCCTTTAAAATTGTAGAATTTTACAATTAGCTCGTTCAAGACTCCTGATTCACAATTTTCACCTCCATATTCATGGTTTTAATGAGTACAAATTTGTTACTTTGAAAAATTATTTTAAGAAAAGTCATCGCATGTGGTATTTCTGACATACTGTATAAATCGATTGCTGGATTGCACATTCCTAAAGGGTGTTGTCTGCACGTAGACCAATTCAAAAAGGAAGTTACGTGAGCAGTACAACCAGGAAGTGTGCGTTGCGGTCTGGTTTGTCATTCCTAGGTAAGATGACGGCGCCCTGAGTGAGCAATGGCAGGCACAAGTGAGTGAGTTTTTTCACGTTTTCTGCAAGATACGTTTTTTTCTTGAATTTCATTCATAGACGTCAAAATATTTGTCTTGCGTCATGGCGTTTCATCCTTTTCACCTTGCAGTTTGCATGTCAAGCCTTATTTGTGCGCATATAAGCCATAACCTCGATTCAGTCATTTTTTTGCGACAAATACGGCGTAAATGCGAGAAAATACGGTAGTGTTTTCCCCTTTTCAGGATTGGTTGAACTGTACATTTTCTATTCAATCAAATGTTCGCAGTAGCCAGCACAGTCGTTGTCATAATTACTAAGAAATACCACAGTCTCATCCTATCAGTGTTTGTTTTTTATCAACCTGCTCAATAAAGATCGGTATAAATTTACAGAAAGGGACAGATTAAAGGTGTGCTATGCTACTGTGCATCAGGCTTGTGGCCAACTTCCAAATAAAGTCCACAAGGGCATCTTACAAATGAATGTATGTTGTGATAGTGCGCTCTCCTCGTTATGAGCTCCACTACTACATCCACTACCGTATTTTCACGACTATATGGCGCATCACATTTAAAGGCACAGTGTCAGTAACGAGTGCTATTTTTGTATTTGACACACACACAGGACACACCGCTTTTAAAGGCACAGCCAGGCAAAACATACACCATCTTAAACATACACCAGCTTAAACATACACCATCTTAAACATACACCAGCTTAAACATACACCAGCTTAAACATACGACACACGCTAAAAACATGTTTTTAAAAAGGCAACGGAAGCAAAACTGAGTTTGGTTGTACTTTATTTAGCCATTTTACAATGTACTCGCGCCATCACCCACAAATCCATCAAAGTCCTCATTTTCTATGTCCCAATTGAACAATTGTCCGAACGAGTCATCGGAAACACTGAATTTTATACGTTCGTCCAGGCGGCCACAATCCATTCGCAAGTAGTAGCTAGCGTAACTAGCCCGGCGTTGCCTGCCACCCTTCGTCAAGCTGTGTTGATGTTAATGTCCAGGCCACAATCTATTCGCAAATAGTAGCTAGCGTAACTAGCCCGGTGCTGCCTGCCGCCCTTCGTGAAGCTGTGTTGATGTCGATGTCCAGGCCACAATCCATTCGTAAATAGTAGCTAGTGTAACTAGCCCGCCGCTGCCTGCCACCTTTCGTAAAGCTGTGTTGATGTCGATGTCCAGGCCACAATCCATTCGCAAATAGGAGCTAGCGTAACTAGCCCGGCGCTGCCTGCTACCCTTCGTAAATCTGGGTTGATGTCGATGTCCAGGCCACAATCCATTCGCAAATAGTAGCTAGCGTAATTAGCCCGGTGCTGCCTGCCACCCTTTGTAAAGCTGTGTTGATGCTGGTGTCTAGCGGTTTTCAAGCATCTGTTGTAAGTGCCTTTAACAACAGTGCAAGCAGACACGTTCGTACAGGCGGCCACGATCCATTCGCAAATAGTGGCGTAACTAGCCCGGCGTTTTAGTTAAGCCTCCGAGAATGATGGCAAGCTCAGAGTTCATTTTCGTGACTTGTTTTTTCACCGCTGCTTCGGGGGGCCTTAGAAACCAAACCAAAATTGTTTTGGAATAAACACATGCCCACACTATATACGGGTACCTTGTAGGGATGTGCCTTTAGCGTCTGACTCTACCCACTGCCGCCTTCTCTCTATATAAGAAGCCTGTCGGCAAGAAGTGTTCAGTCAGGCTTCAGAGCTTAGCCATGGCACTCCACATTTTAAAGCGCCCTGTCTATTTTGGAGAAAATTTAAGACTTTTTAGTGGGCCTTATAGTTGTGAAAATACGGTATGCTGATTTCAGAACTTTTTTTTTCTTGTTCCCTGCTTCTAGTGTTCATTTGCAGTACAATGCAGTAAGATTATTATATATCATTTGTCCTTAACTTGTATACTATTTTGCCATCATTTGCACTCCTTGCTGGGAGACCAAACCTGCAGAAATGTGATCCACTGCAGTGCCACAAATAGCCTGGTGTACATTTCACACTAAAGTTAGAGTTCACCTTGGTTTCTCGACTGTCATTTTGTCTAACAACCATTTTCATGTAATATAAGTTAGTTTTTCATTTGACCTAGAGAATATTATCCCACTGATAAAGGAATTGTGCAGGCTGCTTTTCCACAATGTAATGGGAGGCTATTTTGTTGGCTTTGTTACTTCATTTCGTGAAGGACTAACCATGACCGAAGTTTGCCCTCCTGCATAAATGGTTATACAGTAGTCCCTCGATTATAGCGGATAACGTAGACCAGACATGGCCGCGATAATTCAAAAACAGCGAAGTAGGATCACTCCTATCATTTCTACATGCCATACTACGTTTTCATACCTAAACAAAAATACAAGTACAATTAATTGTATTTATTAAATCCTATACTCGCAGTAAAAAATGTTCCTCTCAGCTTGATGGCCGCATTGTCCTGCGCTATTGCGTTTTGTCTTTGTCACCTTGCAGCTTCGTCCATGTCGTCGTCTTTTAATGCGCATATAAGCCGTACCCTCGATTCAGGCTTTTTTTTGTCCGACAAATGCGGCTTATATGCGAGTAAATATGGTAGATTGCAGGAGGTTGGCTACTTGAGAATTAGATCTTGTGCGAAGAAAGTTTGAGCACCCCTGCTCTAGAATTATCTTTTTTTGTGCAAAGCCAGTGTTCCAATAACACTTCTCTGCATAACCTTGGAGCTTTGTGTTGCTCTGGAACAAATCTTCCTTCACTCACACTCTCGCCTCGGGATTGCATAGAAGATACTTATCTTGGGGATGACTCACTACTTTACGTGTAAAGTAGCTGCCAATTTCTAACCTCTGCTCATGCTTTTTTTTCCTTTTTAGGTTTGAGTGGGACAAACTTTTGGAGAATGTGCATTGTCTGATCATAAGTGTGACAAAGACCGACAAGCAGGAAGCTTATATACTCAGGTAACATGTGGAGCAGTACGTCTGTCGGGTTTGGCTATGATTAGAAGGCTTTCCGCGATGACATTTGTCACCTTACAATTGCTTGACTTTGCCAATCCATGTACAGGTACTTTCAGGTGATAGGAAGTTAAGCTTTGGCCACTTGCTCACTCAACAATCTTTGCCCTCTCAGTATCAATACAATTCAGTGTTTCATTACATGCCAAGATGAGCGACTTCTGGTTGTAGTTGGGAAAACCAAAAGGTTCAGCACCATCAGTGCCAACAACAATGATAGACGTCCAATCGCGTAGTTACTTTTATCCATCTAATGTGAATTAAACTAGGTGTGCAATTTCAATGGGAAGGCCTCACAGCAAAAGATAATGGCAGCCAATAAGTGAAGTGCCTCTCAGCTCTGGGGTCCTGGTGTCAAATCCCGGTCGTTCCACCTGTGTGGTGTTTGCATGTTCTATCTGGGCCTGTGTGGGTTTTCTCCGGGTACTTTGTTTCCTCCCACATTCCAAAAACATGCATGGTAGCCTGATTGGACCCTGCGATCGGCTGGCCACCGCCTCTGGCCTGGATTCAGCTGGGATAGGCTCCATCACCCCCTGCCACCCTTGTGATGATAAAGTGGTTCAAAAAATGAATGAATGAATAAAATAAACACAGAATTGCAACTCCACATAAACTTAAAATACGAGAAAAATACATGCTTGCAAATAGCATTTTTTGTAAACAGACGAAAATGTGATCTCCATCTACGATAGATGTCAATGTTGATAATATTTAACCAATTAAATGAAGCTATCCCATATTGTCTGCCTTTCTTCATATTGCCCCAAAGACCTTGCATGTGAGTCTTTCAAAGTAATGAGCTACGAAGCCATGTACAAGCTGATCTTTGTCATGTCATACTTCATGAAATGGCACTGTATTTAATGGATGTGAAATGCTTGGTGTTTTTTCCCCCCAAATAAAATGAAGCCATAATAAACTCGTCTGAGTTCATCAAGTGATACAACGCTTTGTACATTAATGTAGCAGTGAGGCACCTTACTATTTGAATGCTATTAAGATGACTCCCATTTTTTTTTCTTCATATAAAGATTTTTTTTTTATTCTTTAAATTTTAATGTCGTGTAATGCATGTGAAATATTTATTTTGTCATCCTAATATGGAAAAAATATTTGCAAGGTGACCATTCATTCATTTTCTCAACCACTTTATCAGGGGGTGCTGGAGCCGATCCCAGCTGACTTCGAGCATGAGACGGTGGTACACCCTGAATTGGTGGCCAGCCTATCACGGGGCACGAGGAGACAGACAACCATTCATGCTCACACTCTGTGTCCAACCTGCCTGCCTGCCATGCATATTTTTGGAATAAACCTTGGCACCAATCTGTTGTTCCAACTGTAATTAGTTGATTGCAGGCAGGTGCTGCTTGTTTCAGCAGAAACTTCATTGGTCAAACTGTGCTGTTTCAGTTAGAAGGAAAACCTGCACCCACTTGGCCCACTAGTTGTGTAGTTGTTCACTCGCCTGACCCGTACAGGGCTCGACATTAATGAATGCAGCCACCTACTCTTTTTGGGCAGCTAATTATGTTTTGACAGCTGCCCGATAGGGCAGGTGACCTTTTGATTATGCGATGTAAAATAAATAAGGAAAATCACAATCGCTTTGTTTGTTTTGTTTCCTGCCATGAGCGAGGCCATTTTGTGACACATTTTCGTCTAGTAGTTGATCATTTTGTGTTATCTATGTTTTGACTGGTTCGTTTATAACAGACGGGTGTTTTTATTAGGTTTAGTCACCTGACATGTTTCGGCGTGATGCTTCCGCCTTCTTCAGAGTGCACACATTAGTATTTGTTTTACACTTTTACTGCAAACGGATATCGGATCTAAATATCTGTTATTGGCCTCTAACTACTAATAATTGTATTGATTCTTAAAAACCCATATCTGTCGATCTCTAAACAATATTTATAATCTATATGTATCACATCTGCTTTAGCAATCTAATTACCAGGTATACTTTTGTCTCGTCCTTTTCCTGTATTTAGTGAGAGTAGCATGTTTGTCTCCAAGAGACGTTTCATTTTGAAAACATGTGGAACCACCCTCTTACTGCAAGCACTGGTGCCTCTGCTGGAACTCGCCAGGGAGTACTGCGGTTTTGATGCCATTGAGGTGATCCTCTTATTAAAATCCTTTTACCACTGGCACTCACTATCATTTTCCCTGATCTAACCCTGCGGAGACTTAAAGCCAGTCAGTGTATTTTTGTAATCTCCAAACCCACGTCCCACCCTCCTGTTTTGCAGAATTTCTTCTACTCCCGCAAGAATTTCATGAAGCCAACCCATCAAGAGTTCCCTCATCGAAACTTCCAAGAGGAAGTTGACTTTCTCAGACAGATTTTCCCAAGTATGTGACTGACTAAATGTCTTGGCGTTTGCGGTTTTATCTGTAAAGCAATCCCACAAAGTGTAGGACACCGTAGAGCATGGATGGCCAAGTCCGGTTCTCGAGAGCTCCCTATCCAGTCTGTTTTCCATGTCTCCTTCCACCAACACAACTGAATCAAATAATCGGGATCGGAATGAAGCGTCTGGACAGATTGCTGATGAGTTGATCATTTAATTCAGGTGTGATAGAGGAGGGAGATATGGAAAATGGACTGGATAGGGGCTCTCAAGGAACCTACTTGGCCACCCGTGCTGTAGAGATTTACCAAGACTGCGCCTTAGGCTTCTGCCAAAAACAGTATAAATAGGTTTTTGTGGCCTTTATAGATATACACAGCTTATGCATCAGTCAAGACTATTATGCAGTCTTATTGTCCAAGCAGGGACAAATCCTGGATGCATTCCTGTTGAATCTCTATTTACTGATTCTGGTTAATTGTAGGTTGATTGACAAACAAACCACTACAATGTTTATGAAAGTTTAAAAATACCTCAAGGGGTGAATCACTTTACAACTGGCAGATGAATACTGGAGAATCATTTTAACTGCACCTTGTAGAAGATGGCTATTTATCATGTGCTGCACTGAACAGCTAGGCCAGCTTCTATTTGCAAATTCTGTTATTCTCAAGTGGACACAAGAAGGTTCAAACTTGATTCTAGGACAATAAAACAAAGTGAAAACAGAACATAGAACAATAACACAAATTAAAACACAGAAATTGAACATTTAGACAATACAGACTTCTCTTTCCACCCTTTAGTGGCTTCCGGGTTGCAGAGAGGGCCCTGCTTTGAAGGCATGTCCACTTATTATCATTATCATTATATGCAAATGAGCAAATGGGTGTAACTCATGTCTTTTTCCAAGGAGATGAGTTGAGAACAAAATGGTGAGAACTTTCCTTGCTCATCACAATAGCCAGGAACAGCAACCATTCTGTATCCTTTTGGGCACCCCTGCTTGGGTAACTGAATTAGCTCTGTAAAAGCATAAATTCTACAGATGTTCTGTCTCCAAACCAAAAGATAGCGAATAACCTACATATAGATTCACTATTTTAAAGCAATGAAAAAATACCTGTGATTATAAGAAATATTTCTCTTCAACCTAAAAATAGTTTTGTTAAGTTTGTCATCTTTGCTTTTTTTCAGATGGTGCAGCCTACTGTATGGGACGTTTGAACTCTGACTGCTGGTAAAATTATAATTTCTGCACATTTTTGCCCAAACAGCATGTTTGCGGAAGCCATATTTAAGCGGTTTTGGGGAAACACCCAAATATTGTCTGGTGCCATTACAATTACATTTATAAAATAAAATGCCCAAATGGGAATTTCCACGGTCGTTTGATTGCTGGTTGTCCGGAAAGATCTCTTTGGAGATCGGCTGTTGTTATATCTTGAATAAATGTTCCGGTTTACGTTGACATTTTCATTTCCCGGAGAAGGAATGTTTAGGCATGATTGAAACATTTTTCAAGATTACAATGCACTTTCGTGACAAGTAAAAACTAAAATAAAAAAAAGTGATGTCTTGCAGTTAAAATTGTTCAGATCTCACTCCAATTGAAAAGCAGATGAAATTGGAAGTGCTCAGCATCCAAAGCAAGAGCAAAGTTGAGAAAGTTAGACCTACCTTTTGTTTTTTTTGTTTTTTTAGTCAAATTACCTTAGGTTTGTTTTCATGTCTGATCTTCTTTTTGTTCTACTTAAACAGTCAGCATCCACAGAAACTGATGATTCCATAATTTTTGGCAGGGGATACAAAGTATATGATATACAATTTTAATCCTAAACATTGTTTTTCAACAGGTATCTGTTTACTCTGGACTTGCCAGAGTACTGGGAGAACAAGTATGCGGATCAAACACTGGAAGTTCTGATGAGTGACCTTGATCCAGCCATTATGGACCAGTTCTATATGAAAGATGGTGTTTCTGCAAGTGATGTCACTCGTGTAAGTAACACCTACAAAGTACAACCTAATTTTTGCTAAGCTGTATTGTTGAGTTCAAACTATGTACATAGTCTTCACTGCTGGCAATGCTAAGACGAAGGATGACTGGGCTGTACCGTATCAGCACCGATAATGGTGCCAGTGCATCCCTACTCTATTTATTCATTCATTCATTTTCCTTTCCACTTATCCTCACCAAGTTCATGGTGTAGCTGTAGCCCTTCGTAGCCAACTATGGGCAATAGGCGAGGGACATGCTCAATTGGGTGCCAGTCAATTGCAGGGCACAATGAGATTAAAAATAATTCGCGCTCCAAAAATTAGCCAATTTCAAATGCTATTACAGAGGCTCTACTCTTTACAAAATAGCATAATTTCCTGAATTAGAATTGTTGGTCCTCATATGTCCTATCATCCATGATTATCTAATACTAAAATTGTAATTGTAGTGTAGTGCAGTAGTCCAGCCGAAACTTTAGAAACGATGTAATATAATGTCTAGCATTTTTTTGCAAGTTAGCTGAACACAGTCACGAGTATTATTTTAGTAACTAAAGAGCGGTTCAAAAGAATTAAAAGCATAGTTGCAAAATTTGGCGTCAGGTCCAACTTTCAACAGCCAGCTAGCTGCAAGGCACACAATCATGCAGTGCTAGTGCTGAAGTACCGTATCTTATTTATAAGACGCACTTAAAAGTTAACTTTTTCTCTAAAATAGTCAATGCGCCCAATCAGTTTGTGTCTTGTCTATGCACTAAATTAAATTTTTGTATGGCCCTGACCGCTTGTGTGACTGGTTTTATTTCTTGCCGGCATGCTACTTATTGCGATCAAACAGGCGGACGTTTACCCTAAAAATAGCCTCCAAGCATTATGGTAAATCCATTGAAAACATCCCAGGGGAGTGGCAAGGCATTTGACTTCTGTGTGCTCACTGCGTTTTTAACCCTCAAAAACACTCAATACTCAAAGAAACAGCATATTAGAGCTATACAAAGGAAATACCTGATGTGAATGATGGCAGAATGTGGGTGTGAACGCTTGTAAAATGGACTGAAGCCATGGATCGAACACTATTAGAGCTATACAGAGGAAATACCTGATGTGAATGATGACAGAATGCGGGTGTGAACGCTTGTAAAATGGACTGAAGCCATGCATCGAACACAATTTAACAGGTTTGCCAGCGGATTGCTAACGGGTGGCCAACATAGTAGTTCGGGCAGGCAGCGTCGCAAGAGTTAGGTGACTATTTGGAATGAATTGTCGATGCCGATATAACAGCGGGGATAATCAAAGGCTTGGGAGTGATTCATGTCGCGAGTTACAAGGGATTGTGCATGACTGGGCTCTCGTGTCGGCCAGCACTGTTTTTCGAGCTTTCGCCAAAGCTGGAATCAACTTCCCGGAATACACAACTCCGATTGACAGTGGAGCCTAGCATGTTAAATGCCGAACTCTTTATATCTGAGTGTACCTTTGACCTCAATAAAGCATTGTCAAACTTAATTTTGCTCGTGCTGTCTTTTAAAAAAAAAAAAACGTTAGCAGCTAGCCTAACTTGCGCTCGCAGCTAGCATAGCGTACGCTAGCCTAGTGTCATGCAGCTAGCATCTTTTCTGAAGAAGCGCCCAATGTATTGACAAAAAAACAGAAAATATACCTGCAAATGAGACTGCGCCCTGTTACCTAGTGTGAAAATATGGTAAGCTTTCTTTAGTTTAGCAAGTTACCACACAAAGCACTTTGGCTTAAGAAACTAAACTTTCTCAGCTTTCCTCAATGTTTGCAGCTGCATATAACCTTTTACACATGATTTTATGATACTCGGCTTTTAGACAGTGACATTTAGTTCCGGTCATTTGGAACAACATTTCGTTAGCTACTTTATACAACCTAACAAAATCTATATCTATCAAAATATAATTAATGCAGCTCCTTTGTTTCCTAATAAAAATCAATTTTGAAAAAAGTATCATGGCAAGATAACAGAATGTTTGCTATAAGAGACACATTTGATGTATTCTTTTTGTCTTTTTTTCCAGATGAGTGGAATATGTGACCTGATACCAGGTTCAGTGATAGATGCCACATTGTTCAACCCATGTGGATACTCGATGAATGGAATGAAGACTGATGTAAGTGTTGCTTCACGTTTCTATTGTGACCCACCCATCTAATGTTGCTGTAGTAATACTGTACTGTCATCCTTGACCACCTCGAGACTTCAGTCCATTGCAGTATTTTATGATAAGTATCAAAGTCAAAAATGTTAATTAAAAACGTCAAAATTCCCGGTGAAACTCTCAAGCCACTCGGAATTAATGTCGGACGACTGTCACTCAGCTCTGTAGAAGAAAAAGTTTGAAGTGGAAGTTTAATTTTCCCCAAAACAATGGTGGCAATAAAGATGAAGAATGTGATCTTAGTACTTTTAGAAATCGGTACAAAATTTTCAATATGGCTCAGAGTTTGAAACAGTGTCCCAGAGATTGATGACAACATGGTCATAGCCATCAAATATGCCAATTTTCTCGTCGGTGATGTCCTTGTACAAAACCATATCTGTACAAAAAAGAAACAACAGTCAACTCCCCATTACCATGTTCTTTGTGCGCAAAAGATTTACCTGAATTGGAAAAAAGCTCAACCTGCGCACTAAATCTTCATTTTCACTTAACTTTTAATTGTACTACACAGGTCTGTCATTTTTTTGGATAAAGATTAAGCAGAGAAGAGCTATTGTCAGAGACGAGAACTTAAGTATTTACGCATTTATATAAATGTGTAACGTTGAATTCCTGCACTTGATATTGTATGGACGCTAAAACATGTACCGTATTTTCAAGATTGTTCGGCGCATCGTATTTTTAGCCGGAGTGTCATTAACAAGTGCTATTTCTGTATTTTACACACACAAAAAACTCACCGTTTTTTTAGACCCATATATATTATATATGGATGAACATCGAAACGCAATAGCGCTGGCTACCGGAAGTAGCCTATTTCCGGGTTCCGGTGCGCAGTGACTGCTGGGATATATAGTTCTTGCACGCTACACCCACACGCTAAAAACACGTTTTTAAAAAGGCAACGGAAGCAAAACTGAGTTCGGTTGTACTTTATTGAGACATTTTACAACTCACTCACGTCATCACCCACAAATCCCTCAAAGTCCTCATTTTCTGTGTCCGAATTAAACAATTGCCCAAACGAGTCTTCCAAAAAGCCGGGTCCCCTCTCTTCGTTCTCAGAGTCACCGTCATTTCCATGTGGCTCCTTAGAAATGATGACCCTTTCGCCCAGGCGGCCACAATCCATTCACAAATCGTAGCGTAAGAAGCCCGGCGCTGCCTGCCACTTTTCGTGAAGCCAGGCATGGGATATATATTTTATTTATGGATGATTATCGAACCGTAATAGCGCTGTCTACGAAAGCAGCCCCAGACGCTATTTCCGGTGCGCAGTGACTGCTGGGATATATAGTCCTTTTGTCAATACACCCAGGTTGACGGCTGTGATAACGTTGCACTAATAGTATCAATATACTACAAGGGCGAACACACTAATTTGGTGCTACATGTACCAAATGCATGCTACAGCCGCACGCTAAAAACACGTTTTTAAAAAGGCAACGGAAGCAAGACTGAGTTCAGTTGTACTTTATTTAGCCATTTTACAATGTACTCACGTCATCATCACCCACAAAACCATCAAAGTCCTCATTTTCTGTGTCCGAATTGAACAATTGTCCATCGAAAATGCTGAGTTTAATACGTTCGTCCAGGCGGCCACAATTCATTCGCAAATGCTAGCTAGCTTGTAGCTAGCGTAACTATTCCAAGGCTGTCTTCCATGGTTCGCAACTGTGTTGATGCCGATCGCCAGGCCACAATCCATTCACAAATAGTAGCTAGCGTAACTAGTATTCCAAGGCTGTCTTCCATGCTTCGCAACTGTGTTGATGCCGATCGGCAGACCACAATCCATTCGCAAATAGTAGCTAGCTAGTGTTGATGCCGATCGGCAGGCCACAATCCATTGGGTGTATTGACAAAAAACTATGTACTTTATCTACGGGAAAATAGTAGAGTCGGGGGCTGCTTGCATAGTTGTCCTATCGACTGATTTATCGTGATAACAATTTTAGTATTGGCCCATATATAAAGCGCACTGGATTTTAAGGCGCCCTGTCTATTTTGGAGAAAATTTCAGACTTACGTGCGCCTTATAGTCGTGAAAATACGGTACGTATGGCAGAAATAATAGAGGCGGCAAGAATCAATTCATCCTTTTAAAAAACAAATATCTCACTGTTTAATAAAGGAATTCTACCAAAAGTTTCAACGCAAAGTTTGCTGCCTGAATTTTAATTCATTGGCTTCCAAAAAGGTTGTTTTCCTGACCCAAAGATCAAGTTTTGTATTGCTATATCGTGAGATACAGCTCACTGTGAACATTGCATCAAGAGGTTCCCACCCCGACCTGTAACTGTGTTCCTTTTATTCTCTCCCGCAGGGTACCTACTGGACCATTCACATAACCCCAGAGCCAGATTTCTCCTACGTGAGCTTTGAGACCAATCTCTCCCAGACATCGTACGACGACCTTGTCCAGAAGGTGGTGGATGCTTTCAAGCCAGGAAAATTTGTGACCACTCTTTTTGTCAACCAGGTATATATTGAAAATACTGGAACTTTAGATGAGCTGCTTCTGTTCAATCTAAATGTGAAATTTATTTTTCCATTGCAGAGCTCCAAATGTCGCAGCGTTTTCGCCTCAACCCCAAAACTCGACGGGTTCAAGCGTCTTGACCGCCAGCTGGCCCAATTTAACGATTACAATTTTGTGTTCACAAGTTACGCCAAGACCTGCCAGAAGAATCAGAAGAGTTGAGGGTGGAAGATGAAGAGGCGTAAAAAAGGGGGTCACTTGGGCTTCACATCCAGTGATCAACTTACAGTAGAGAGCTTCTTGTCGTCCCTTTCCGCTTTGTGTCCTACCAACCTCGTCACCCATCATAAATCCCGTAGTGGCCTGGACGAGAAGCCCGTTTTAATTCCGAGTTTGAGTTGTTTGCATTGTTGTATCTGTGACTTAGACCTCTTGCATGAAAGCTCTTTTCTCTGTTTCGATATGCTAGCACACACTTGCTGTGATCTTGAAGTGCATGTAGAGGAAATACATCAGCTCCTTTTGGGTTTTTACCCCTGTGCCCACCACAAAGGCCCCTACCTCCAGGTTTCCTCCCTCATCCCGCACAGACAGGGCTTCAGACCCCACTAAATCCATGCCCCTGACATGCTCAGACCAGCATACATGCTCCACAGTTTAAGATCTTACGATTGACAAGGATCATTACAGAGGTGCACTTTAGAATATTTTTGATTGCCTTTTGTATCTGAATGTATAAGTTTTGCTAAGACTTGCTCTTTTTCAAATGCTCTCTAAAAATGGCATACTTGCATTCTTGATATTTGGCTAAATGTACAAAATGGTTTCCACCACAGACATGCCAGCTTTAAACTCAGTCAGTTAAGAGAATTCTGAATAATTCAATAATGTCCATTCATGCACTTTGCTATGCTCTAAACATTTTTTTCTTGTATCTTGAAAGCTGCTGGCTCTCCTATTCAGTTTTTACATTCACCCGTAAAAGGAATACAGTCTAGTCAGGTTCTGACACCATTTTGTCCACTTGATCTTCCGAATGTACAGGTCTCTAGAGAAAAGCCTGGTCCACCTTTCAACTGAATGTATGACTTCAGGCATGCATATCCCCCCTGTCTGGTACATAAAACTCAATGCCGGCTACCTATTGTCCCCCAACCCAGCAGGTCACCCCTTGCCAGCCAGTGAGATCAGTCATTAGAAAGGCGGTGAGCTGGTGGAGCATAATGAATCAAACCTTTTGCTTGCCCAGCAAAGCATTTTTTCCCGTTTGACAATATCCATTGCCTCTGTTTTTCCGTGCCATACAAAAATGTGTAAGCGTACAATCTAGGCCCACCTGTCTGAGCATGCCGGGGACAATCCCGGATCATTCCACGTCCAACCAATGCACCATTTGCCGTTTTATGTCATTTTCATTTGCCCAGACATTTAATTTTTTTGCTGTGGATTGGACTCCCTTAGTAGTCATTGTTTAGTTGAATGCCCTTTTGTTAAACTTGGGCTTGGGCATGGGAGGGGCAGGGCGTTTAATCCTACAGTGTAACTAACTAGTGCTATATATGCTAAACTGTGTTGTGTAACATCCTTGTTTATTTGCTTGCCCTTCTTTTGCCAGCTGAAGTTAAGTCGAAGTGACACACTCACCTTCTCAGCAGTCTTCCTTTAGCTTAAGATCAGTGCATTTTTTTGTTTTCCTTCAAAATATGTGCTTGCACTGCTTTTTGAGACGTTGAAATGTGAAGGTTTGACTTGCTATAATCACCACAGCGCAGTTTAAATGTGCATGAAAGATGTGGCACTTAAAGTAGTTTCCCCTAGTTCTATCATGGCCTTCTAGGTTCTGGGTGAGTTCCATTATTTCCTTGAGGTCTGACTGCTGTGCTACTTAACCACCTAAGCACACTTCTCTAACTTATGAAGTCCTACGTGCACACCAACAAACACTGTTACAGATTTAACATTTTCTTTTGCCAAGGTCCAATCTGCTGGCATTGTTTATTACACTAGTTTCAGGGCTGTAGCATTAAAGTTAATTGTACACGCTTGCACCTACACACAAGCTCCTTGGACTTCCTTTTGTGAGTCTTCCAGTCAAAACACCAAAAGAAAGTTCTCTGAAAGCCTCCAATTCAAGAGTGACGATGCCGTTCAATATTTGTCTGGTTGGATGGAGAAACTTTGCTGTTTTAATGATCTTTTACTTATTGGATGGTCAAGATGTGCTATAATTCTATCTGTGCTCTGAGCTTGATGCATAAATAATAAAAGAAATTATTCATCTTTGCATTGTTTTAAAAATGTCTTGGATTTGCAAATGTCAAGAGTTAAGCTTTTTGATTATAGAAGTTAGTGAATGATTTGTATGGAACCTACAAAGGTTTTGGTCTCTAAGCATACATAAGAAATTAATTGTCTGATCTTTTTTCGCAAGTAGAGCAGTACTTTATATAGATTTAGTAATGTGTTGCACGGTTCTCAAAAAAACCAACTGAACCCTTTAAAAATGATAGTGTACCACTCGTATGAAATGTGACAGACAAACATGAAAGAAAATGATAAAATTATTAATTATTAAAATGGATTACAAACAAAAACATGCTATTCGTGCAGTAGTACAGTAAGGAGGAGACTAACGTTACCACAAGAACAGATGCACATAAACACCTGCACAACTTCAAATTGTGTATTCAAAACAACTTTGCATTAAATTGAACTCAAAAGGACTGAGTCTCCAACTTGTCATTCAGTACAGAGAGCCAATGCCAAGGCAATATTAGTCCACTGCTTGCCACTTCTGTTTTTCGATGAATGACAGCCCGATTATTCATTTCATTCACACCAATAATATTAAAGAACTCTGTGACACCAAACAATGGTCAAAAGAGTTGTGGAAGGCCCCTAGTGGAAGGAAAGCTGGCCGCAATGCTAACCAAACATTTTCAAAATAGCAGTGGTGTGCCGTCAGGGCCTTCAAGGCCTTCTCTGCTGGCCTAAGAAATATCTGAATAACAGACTGATGTTAAATATATTTTGGCCATGAATACTTATTAAATAATTCCAAATTGTCTGTTAGCTTCCTTTCATTGCTTTCCCCCTGTAGTACTTCCTAGAACGGTGCACCCCCTAACAATGTCAATAAAAATGCATTTTCTTCCCTCTAAACTTATAGAATTATCAACAAAGTTGAGCTAGAGGTAAAACTATGTTACCTGTAATTAGTTACTGTATTGAGTTAATCTCTGATAGTTGTAAATACTATTCAGTCATTTGGATTTATTATAAATTTCACTATACCCCCAATAAATCCAACCTATTTAGATCACAACGCTGCTGCAATGACTTGACTGCCTAATTCAGTAGCTACAATGTGATTGGCAGCATAATACAGCTGCTCCAACGTGATTGGCAGCATAATACAGCTGCTGCAACGTGATTGGCTGCTCAAAGGACTGGTGACGCCCACTAGTTAGTAGTGCGTTAGCCTGTGTGTTGAAGTACTATTGCGGATATAGACTTTGCTCGCTCTGTAATGCATTCGTCAGTGCACTCTTATTTCTCTTCAGATCGTACAAATCTTTCGCCTTTTACTAAAGATTTCCGTGGGGAGGAATAATAAGAGTTTTATCCAATTTTTTGTTGCTCTGTGCAAGCGGGGCTTCCCTCAACTGTCAAAATAAAATTAATAAATTATTCTAAAAAGCAGCGTCTTCCTTCAAATTCATACTTCAGTGCTTAATTAAAGCGCATTAACGTCAGCGAGCATCTGATGTTTCTTAGCGAAACAATGATAACGTTACGTTTTTTGTGTCAATTGATTAATCAACTGACATGTTAACTTTAAAACCAATTTCGCTCCTGAATGTTTTAATTTATGTTACACTTCCTCTGTAAAATAAATAATTGCTATTTGGTTTTCAATTTTTCAAAACATTATTTTGTAAGAGATTAGAACAATGTGATTTGAAGATGTCTTATTTTGTGCTACGCGGTACCTCGACATACGAGCACCCCGACATACGAGCATTTTGAGATACGAGTAACATTTCGAGCAAATAATTATCTCTAGATACGAGAAAAATTTCAAGATGCGAGAAAGCCAGGTGGCCAAGACATGAGAGGCTGTTTATCATTGTAGCGCACTGTCTTTTTTTCCGCATCTCTTTCGTGTATAACAGATATCTACGAGCACTGGGCGGAGCGTTGCTTTTTTTTCCGTCACTCAGCGCGAATGGCGTAGCGATTTCTAGTACCAGGACTATATATTACTTCTCGTTGGCAAGTGGCCATGCGTTATCCTATTGTGAGGACATTTGTGTGCATCATTTTCAGAATATTTTGAAGGGAATACAAAAGCAAACAGCCCATCGATAGTGAAAGTCAGGGTGGAGGCGGGGCAAATAGAGTCAACCCGTGAAAAGAAAGGTATCAAAATTTAATACAAAATTAGAATTAAGTTTAGTGTAAGGTTAGATTAAATTTATTTTTGAGTGTGTCTGCATCTTAATCCAAGTTCATTTAAATTTGTTTATGTTATGTTAGGACAGCGTTGCCATGAAAAAAGCCCCTCCCCCTCCCGAAAAGAAAAGAAAATTATACGGATTTCGAAGGGGGGAGAGAGAGCTCCCGTATAATTGTAGTACTATTAAACACATTTTAGTACTATTAAACCACTAGTTATGTGTTACTTTGTTAATAGATGGCGAATTAGAAAAAATAAAAAAATTTTCCAATCCAATATCCTGTTGATGGTGGGGGGGTTTTCAGAGGGTTGGAATGAATTAATTTATTTTTAGTTCATTTCAATGGGAAATTTTCGTTCGAGTAACGAGAATATGGACATACAAGCTCAGTCCCGGAACAAATTAAGCTCGTATCTCAAAGTACCACTGTAGTTGTATTTTGATTTGTGCCTTCAGACCCTTTTTAAAGTCATTGTCTTGACAAACTAAGAACAAAATTATTAAATTATGAGCAGTTTCATGCAAATGTTTAATGACTGCATTCATGTTCTGCACAACACTAAATGTTAGTAGCACTGTGCATTCCCAACCAAAGAAACAACAGGAAGTTTGCAGGGAGGGATGTGGGGCTCCATTGTCAAGTTCTTGTGTATTTGGTTATTTTAACTGTGAGGTGATTGTTCAATTAAGGCCAGTTATAATTTATATTATTTGCATTAAATATCTTGGAATTCAATGATACTAGTTGAATTGTGAGTTGATCAATTTTGTGACATACTAGTGGAAAGTTGTCATTGTTCATCACAACACCAGGAAACAGGAGGTAATAGGGGCTTGCTCTGTCCACTCCACGCATCGACCTGATATTGCAGTACTTCCAGGAATGGTTCACCCCTAACAATGTCAAAATACATGCATTTCCTTCCCTCTAAACCTATAGAATTCTCCACAAAGTTGAGTTAGAGGTAAAATTATGTTACCCATACTTAGTTACTGTATTGAGTTAATCTCTGATAGTTGAAAATACTATTCGGTCATTTGGATTTATTATTAATTTCACTAGACCCCTAATAAATCCAAACTATTTACACCCACATGATGGATGTATATGCCCTGCTTCATATCACAACGCTGCTGCAATGCCCTGACTGCTTAATTCAGTAGCTGCAACGTGATTGGCAGCATAATACAGCTGCTGCAACGTGATTGGCTGCTCAAAGGACTGGAGTCGCCCACTAGTTAGTAGTGCGTTACCCTGTGTGTTGAAGTACTATTGCGGATATAGACCTAGCTCGTTCTGTTTTGCTTGCGTTAGTAGATTGTTATTTCTCTTCAAATCGTACAAATCTTTCGCCTTTTACTAAAGATTTCCGTGGAGAGGAATAATAAAAGTTTTATCCAATTTTTTGATGCTCTGCTCAAGCAGCCCTTCCCTCAACTGTCAAAATAAAATTACTATACTATTCTAAAAAGCAGCATCTTCCATCAGATTCCTACTTCACTGCTTATTTAAAGGGCATTTATGTCAGTAAGCATCTTATGTTTCTTAGGGAAAGTCTATTTCAACTAAGGGGGTCTGCCCGCCTACGGAATTTCGTTTGTTGTTTGTTCAATAACACCAGGACTCCGCTATCCTTCACAAAATTTAATTAGTCTATTTCAACTAAGGGGGGTCTGCCCGCCTACGGAATTTTGTTGTTTGAATTTTACCTGATAGTGCCTAGGATTGTCAGGGGTTTTATTTCTTTTTCTTTTTTACTTTTTATTTCGTTTTCTATTTTACTTCATTCTCATTCATTCCTTTTTTAAATAAAATTTACTCACGATTCTCTGCGTCCTTGGTATCCCTTCAACCTTTGGACCCCAGCCCGTAAGGAAGAAACAGTCCTGGAAAAGGATCTTTATGCTGTGTACACAGACTTTTCTGGATCTTGCTCACCCACTGGGATCGTCAGGTATCTTGGGATCCGGCTCGAAGGACCATGTAAATGTTAGGTTTAAACACCAGACATTTGTATCACCAATCTGAAAGAAGGAAATCACAGAGAATTGAGTCAACTTTATTTGCAGTGAGAGGGTCGGGGACTGCTCGGTCGCAATCCTCCGACACACTCTGAAGATGTCTCCTCTCGCCTTGTCTCTTATTGTGTCAAGTTACAGGAAGTTTCAAGCTGATCAAAGGAAAGAGGGAGTTTTCTCTCAGTTACAAAAGGTTCTTTGATGTATGACCATATGCTTTTTCAAGGTAACACTTTTACAGTCTCTTTCCCGATCTCCCGCAATCTTCACACAATGGTTCTAACAGGATCCAGACCCCTGGGGCAGTTCCCCTTTGTTGAATAAGGTGAAACTTCCCCCAGGGCTCAAGACACCCCTAATTCTATTAGCAAGCATTTCCACAGTCATACCAGAATCAGGATAACTTATTTACAATAATTCCAACAATTGTCAAGTAGGTTACTCCGAAAAAGGGGCGCATGCGCATTGACTCTGTATGAGAGCAGCAGTGCATGATGGGATTTTTTAAAATCATACTTTAAAGCTAAATTAAAGACCGGTCAGTTGATGTAATGACTCAACTATTACATGTACTAGTTCTCGGTAGAATTGCCTTATACAGGGTGTGTGTTTATGACTACGTGATTACGGTGTAGCAAACGAGTTTGTGACTAAAAATGGCGAGCATGCGAAACAAGAGGGTGCTGCATTTGTGTACAATTCATACTTACCTGGCAGGGGAGACACCATGATCATGACGGTGGTTCCCTCAGGGTGAGGCCCAGCCATTGCACTCCTGGTTGTGCTGACCCCTGCGAATTCCCCAAATGTGGGAATCTCGACTGCATAATTTCTGGTAGAGGGGGACTGCTAGCGCTCTCCCCTGGTCATCTGTTAAAAACCAAGAAGGTCATCGCTCATATTGGTTTCCTACACTTCAGTTGTGACCTCTCAAAGCCTTCACTGTTGGCCCAATCTTAATCACAGACTGATATTAATTATATGTTGTCCATGAATACTTATTAAGAAATTCCAAATTGTCTGTTAGCTTCCTTTCAATGCTTTCGCCCTGGTTGCACTGCTTCCAGATGTGTGTTTTCATATTGAAGCATTTAACCAATCACATTTCAGCCATTATTTGTTGCCAGGGTCAGAAATCTGCCCCAAGGCCTTCACAATCAGTTCTGCAGGGTCTGCTGCATTAAACAAGCGTTGCAAGGGACTGTTGCTTTAACCAATCAGAATTCGATTTGGTGACACCAAGGCCTTCTCGCAGGCGTAGGGATACGTCATTGCCTTCTCGCAGTCAATGTTTTGATCATCAGCCTGTGATGTTTCCAAAATGGTCACATATTGAGCTCTACAATAAGGCCAAAAGGATAGAGAGAAAACTTCAAACTGTAGTATTTTCTTCTTCAAATCGTTTTAATATTTTCATTCCCCCCCAAAACTTTGGCTTTCAATTATTGTGTATTTGGTTATTTTGCCTCTGAGGTGATTGTTCAATTAAGGCCAGTTATAATTTATATTATTTGAATTAAATATCTTGAAATTCAACGATACTAGTTGAATTGTGAGTTGATCAATTTTGTGACATACTAGTGGAAAGTTGTCATTGTTCATCACAACACCAGGAAACAGGAAGTAATACGTTAAGCAGGGGTTGTTGATTTGTTGTCATTTTTTGCCAAATGTTGCTCAAATAAATGGCTTTTCACTGCAAAAATTGTGTTTGCCAATCAGAGAACCTTGGGGTGCCGGTAAATAGGTTAAGGTTATTGCTACTTTCCTATGGACCATTGTGAGTCACATGACCTCAAGGACTCCACATTTTCAAAGCATTTGTTCAATTTAAATACAGAAAAGCAACATGTTTTTTCACCTGTTATCAAACAGTGTGTAGTTTTCAGTGTGTTGTATAAAGTGTGCTTTTGTTGTCATGTGATCTGTGTGACCATTACTATAGGTCGTAATGGCTGGAAAGAAGTCGTCCTTCCTGACAGTATTGGTTATCGCTTCTCGGCCTTTTGGCTAAGATCAAGTGTAGTATCTGTTCTTATCAGTTTAATATCTGATACGTCCCCTATCTGGGGACCTTATATTAAATTGATTTTTGGAACCGGGAGATGGAATAAGAGCTTGCTCTGTCCACTCCACGCATCGACCTGGTATTGCAGTACTTCCAGGAATGGTGCACCCCCTAACAATGTCAATATACATGCATTTCCTTCCCTCTAGTCTAAACCTATAGACTTCTCCACAAAGTTGAGTTAGAGGTAAAATTATGTTACCCATGCTTAATTACTGTATTGAGTTAATCTCTGATAGTTGAAAATACTACTCGGTCATTTGGATTTATTATAAATTTCACTAGACCTCCAATAAATCCAACCTATTTACACCCACATGATGTATGTATATGCCCTGCTTCATATCACAACGCTGCTGCAATGCCCTGACTGCTTAATTCAGTAGCTGCAACGTGATTGGCAGCATAATACAGCTGCTGCAACGTGATTGGCTGCTCAAAGGACTGGGGTCGCCCACTAGTTAGTAGTGCGTTAGCCTGTGTGTTGAAGTACTATTGCGGATATAGACCTAGCTCGTTCTGTTTTGCTTGCGTCAGCACACTCTTATTTCTCTTCAAATCGCACAAATCTTTCGCCTTTTACTAAAGATTTCCGTGGGGAGGAATAATAAGAGTTTTATCCAATTTTTTGATGCTCTGCTCAAACGGAGCTTCCCTCATCTGTCAAAATAAAATTACTATACTATTCTAAAAAGCAGCATCTTCCATCAGATTCCTACTTCACTGCTTATTTAAAGCACATCTATGTCAGTAAGCATCTTATGTTTCTTAGGGAAAGTCTATTTCAACTAAGGGGGTCTACCCGCCTACGGAATTTTGTTGTTTGAATTTTACCTGATAGTGCCTAGGATTGTCAGGGGTTTTATTTCTTTTTCTTTTTTACTTTTTATTTCGTTTTCTATTTTACTTCATTCTCATTCATTCCTTTTTTAAATAAAATTTACTCACGATTCTCTGCGTCCTTGGTATCCCTTCAACCTTTGGACCCCAGCCCATAAGGAAGAAACAGTCCTGGAAAAGGATCTTTATGCTGTGTACACAGACTTTTCTGGATCTTGCTCACCCACTGGGATCGTCAGGTATCTTGGGATCCGGCTCGAAGGACCATGTAAATGTTAGGTTTAAACACCAGACATTTGTATCACCAATCTGAAAGAAGGAAATCACAGAGAATTGAGTCAACTTTATTTGCAGTGAGAGGGTCGGGGACTGCTCGGTCGCAATCCTCCGACACACTCTGAAGATGTCTCCTCTCGCCTTGTCTCTTATTGTGTCAAGTTACAGGAAGTTTCAAGCTGATCAAAGGAAAGAGGGAGTTTTCTCTCAGTTACAAAAGGTTCTTTGATGTATGACCATATGCTTTTTCAAGGTAACACTTTTACAGTCTCTTTCCCGATCTCCCGCAATCTTCACACAATGGTTCAAACAGGATCCAGACCCCTGGGGCAGTTCCCCTTTGTTGAATAAGGTGAAACTTCCCCCAGGGCTCAAGACACCCCTAATTCTATTAGCAAGCATTTCCACAGTCATACCAGAATCAGGATAACTTATTTACAATAATTCCAACAATTGTCAAGTAGGTTACTCCGAAAAAGGGGCGCATGCACATTGACTCTGTATGAGAGCAGCAGTGCATGATGGGATTTTTTAAAATCATACTTTAAAGCTAAATTAAAGACCGGTCAGTTGATGTAATGACTCAACTATTACATGTACTAGTTCTCGGTAGAATTGCCTTATACAGGGTGTGTGTTTATGACTACGTGATTACGGTGTAGCAAACGAGTTTGTGACTAAAAATGGCGAGCATGCGAAACAAGAGGGTGCTGCATTTGTGTACAATTCATACTTACCTGGCAGGGGAGACACCATGATCATGAAGGTGGTTCACTCAGGGTGAGGCCCAGCCATTGCACTCCTGGTTGTGCTGACCCCTGCGAATTCCCCAAATGTGGGAATCTCGACTGCATAATTTCTGGTAGAGGGGGACTGCGTTCGCGCTCTCCCCTGGTCATCTGTTAAAAAACAAGAAGGTCATCGCTCATATTGGTTTCCTACACTTCAGTTGTGACCTCTCAAAGCCTTCACTGTTGGCCCAATCTTAATCACAGACTGATATTAATTATATGTTGTCCATGAATACTTATTAAGAAATTCCAAATTGTCTGTTAGCTTCCTTTCAATGCTTTCGCCCTGGTTGCACTGCTTCCAGATGTGTGTTTTCATA
This sequence comes from Stigmatopora argus, assembly GCF_051989625.1. Lineage (NCBI taxonomy): Eukaryota > Metazoa > Chordata > Actinopteri > Syngnathiformes > Syngnathidae > Stigmatopora > Stigmatopora argus. Next base: position 3,629,195 of record NC_135405.1, on the reverse strand, counting down.
TTGAAGCATTTAACCAATCACATTTCAGCCATTATTTGTTGCCAGGGTAAGAAATCTGCCCCAAGGCCTTCACAATCAGTTCTGCAGGGTCTGCTGCATTAAACAAGCGTTGCAAGGGACTGTTGCTTTAACCAATCAGAATTCGATTTGGTGACACCAAGGCCTTCTCGCAGGCGTAGGGATACGTCATTGCCTTCTCGCAGTCAATGTTTTGATCATCAGCCTGTGATGTTTCCAAAATGGTCACATATTGAGCTCTACAATAAGGCCAAAAGGATAGAGAGAAAACTTCAAACTGTAGTATTTTCTTCTTCAAATCGTTTTAATATTTTCATTCCCCCCCAAAACTTTGGCTTTCAATTATTGTGTATTTGGTTATTTTGCCTCTGAGGTGATTGTTCAATTAAGGCCAGTTATAATTTATATTATTTGAATTAAATATCTTGAAATTCAACGATACTAGTTGAATTGTGAGTTGATCAATTTTGTGACATACTAGTGGAAAGTTGTCATTGTTCATCACAACACCAGGAAACAGGAAGTAATACGTTAAGCAGGGGTTGTTGATTTGTTGTCATTTTTTGCCAAATGTTGCTCAAATAAATGGCTTTTCACTGCAAAAATTGTGTTTGCCAATCAGAGAACCTTGGGGTGCCGGTAAATAGGTTAAGGTTATTGCTACTTTCCTATGGACCATTGTGAGTCACATGACCTCAAGGACTCCACATTTTCAAAGCATTTGTTCAATTTAAATACAGAAAAGCAACATGTTTTTTCACCTGTTATCAAACAGAGTGTGTAGTTTTCAGTGTGTTGTATAAAGTGTGCTTTTGTTGTCATGTGATCTGTGTGACCATTACTATAGGTCGTAATGGCTGGAAAGAAGTCGTCCTTCCTGACAGTATTGGTTATCGCTTCTCGGCCTTTTGGCTAAGATCAAGTGTAGTATCTGTTCTTATCAGTTTAATATCTGATACGTCCCCTATCTGGGGACCTTATATTAAATTGATTTTTGGAACTGGGAGATGGAATAAGGGCTTGCTCTGTCCACTCCACGCATCGACCTGGTATTGCAGTACTTCCAGGAATGGTGCACCCCCTAACAATGTCAATATACATGCATTTCCTTCCCTCTAAACCAGGGGTGTCCAAACTATTCCACAAAGGGCCGCAGTGGGTGCGGGTTTTCATTCCAACCCATCAAGATGACACCTTTTCACCAATCGGGTGTCCTACAAGTGCAATCAGTGGATTGCAGTCAGGTGCTTCTTGTTCTCATTGGTCAAAATGTCTGTGCTGGATCGGTTGGAACAAAAACCTGCACCCACAGCGGCCCTCGAGGACCGGTTTGGCCATCCCTGCTCTAAACCTATAGACTTCTCCACAAAGTTGAGTTAGAGGTAAAATTATGTTACCCATGCTTAATTACTGTATTGAGTTAATCTCTGATAGTTGAAAATACTACTCGGTCATTTGGATTTATTATAAATTTCACTAGACCTCCAATAAATCCAACCTATTTACACCCACATGATGTATGTATATGCCCTGCTTCATATCACAACGCTGCTGCAATGCCCTGACTGCTTAATTCAGTAGCTGCAACGTGATTGGCAGCATAATACAGCTGCTGCAACGTGATTGGCTGCTCAAAGGACTGGGGTCGCCCACTAGTTAGTAGTGCGTTAGCCTGTGTGTTGAAGTACTATTGCGGATATAGACCTAGCTCGTTCTGTTTTGCTTGCGTCAGCACACTCTTATTTCTCTTCAAATCGCACAAATCTTTCGCCTTTTACTAAAGATTTCCGTGGGGAGGAATAATAAGAGTTTTATCCAATTTTTTGATGCTCTGCTCAAACGGAGCTTCCCTCATCTGTCAAAATAAAATTACTATACTATTCTAAAAAGCAGCATCTTCCATCAGATTCCTACTTCACTGCTTATTTAAAGCACATCTATGTCAGTAAGCATCTTATGTTTCTTAGGGAAAGTCTATTTCAACTAAGGGGGTCTACCCGCCTACGGAATTTTGTTGTTTGAATTTTACCTGATAGTGCCTAGGATTGTCAGGGGTTTTATTTCTTTTTCTTTTTTACTTTTTATTTCGTTTTCTATTTTACTTCATTCTCATTCATTCCTTTTTTAAATAAAATTTACTCACGATTCTCTGCGTCCTTGGTATCCCTTCAACCTTTGGACCCCAGCCCATAAGGAAGAAACAGTCCTGGAAAAGGATCTTTATGCTGTGTACACAGACTTTTCTGGATCTTGCTCACCCACTGGGATCGTCAGGTATCTTGGGATCCGGCTCGAAGGACCATGTAAATGTTAGGTTTAAACACCAGACATTTGTATCACCAATCTGAAAGAAGGAAATCACAGAGAATTGAGTCAACTTTATTTGCAGTGAGAGGGTCGGGGACTGCTCGGTCGCAATCCTCCGACACACTCTGAAGATGTCTCCTCTCGCCTTGTCTCTTATTGTGTCAAGTTACAGGAAGTTTCAAGCTGATCAAAGGAAAGAGGGAGTTTTCTCTCAGTTACAAAAGGTTCTTTGATGTATGACCATATGCTTTTTCAAGGTAACACTTTTACAGTCTCTTTCCCGATCTCCCGCAATCTTCACACAATGGTTCAAACAGGATCCAGACCCCTGGGGCAGTTCCCCTTTGTTGAATAAGGTGAAACTTCCCCCAGGGCTCAAGACACCCCTAATTCTATTAGCAAGCATTTCCACAGTCATACCAGAATCAGGATAACTTATTTACAATAATTCCAACAATTGTCAAGTAGGTTACTCCGAAAAAGGGGCGCATGCACATTGACTCTGTATGAGAGCAGCAGTGCATGATGGGATTTTTTAAAATCATACTTTAAAGCTAAATTAAAGACCGGTCAGTTGATGTAATGACTCAACTATTACATGTACTAGTTCTCGGTAGAATTGCCTTATACAGGGTGTGTGTTTATGACTACGTGATTACGGTGTAGCAAACGAGTTTGTGACTAAAAATGGCGAGCATGCGAAACAAGAGGGTGCTGCATTTGTGTACAATTCATACTTACCTGGCAGGGGAGACACCATGATCATGAAGGTGGTTCACTCAGGGTGAGGCCCAGCCATTGCACTCCTGGTTGTGCTGACCCCTGCGAATTCCCCAAATGTGGGAATCTCGACTGCATAATTTCTGGTAGAGGGGGACTGCGTTCGCGCTCTCCCCTGGTCATCTGTTAAAAAACAAGAAGGTCATCGCTCATATTGGTTTCCTACACTTCAGTTGTGACCTCTCAAAGCCTTCACTGTTGGCCCAATCTTAATCACAGACTGATATTAATTATATGTTGTCCATGAATACTTATTAAGAAATTCCAAATTGTCTGTTAGCTTCCTTTCAATGCTTTCGCCCTGGTTGCACTGCTTCCAGATGTGTGTTTTCATATTGAAGCATTTAACCAATCACATTTCAGCCATTATTTGTTGCCAGGGTCAGAAATCTGCCCCAAGGCCTTCACAATCAGTTCTGCAGGGTCTGCTGCATTAAACAAGCGTTGCAAGGGACTGTTGCTTTAACCAATCAGAATTCGATTTGGTGACACCAAGGCCTTCTCGCAGGCGTAGGGATACGTCATTGCCTTCTCGCAGTCAATGTTTTGATCATCAGCCTGTGATGTTTCCAAAATGGTCACATATTGAGCTCTACAATAAGGCCAAAAGGATAGAGAGAAAACTTCAAACTGTAGTATTTTCTTCTTCAAATCGTTTTAATATTTTCATTCCCCCCCAAAACTTTGGCTTTCAATTATTGTGTATTTGGTTATTTTGCCTCTGAGGTGATTGTTCAATTAAGGCCAGTTATAATTTATATTATTTGAATTAAATATCTTGAAATTCAACGATACTAGTTGAATTGTGAGTTGATCAATTTTGTGACATACTAGTGGAAAGTTGTCATTGTTCATCACAACACCAGGAAACAGGAAGTAATACGTTAAGCAGGGGTTGTTGATTTGTTGTCATTTTTTGCCAAATGTTGCTCAAATAAATGGCTTTTCACTGCAAAAATTGTGTTTGCCAATCAGAGAACCTTGGGGTGCCGGTAAATAGGTTAAGGTTATTGCTACTTTCCTATGGACCATTGTGAGTCACATGACCTCAAGGACTCCACATTTTCAAAGCATTTGTTCAATTTAAATACAGAAAAGCAACATGTTTTTTCACCTGTTATCAAACAGAGTGTGTAGTTTTCAGTGTGTTGTATAAAGTGTGCTTTTGTTGTCATGTGATCTGTGTGACCATTACTATAGGTCGTAATGGCTGGAAAGAAGTCGTCCTTCCTGACAGTATTGGTTATCGCTTCTCGGCCTTTTGGCTAAGATCAAGTGTAGTATCTGTTCTTATCAGTTTAATATCTGATACGTCCCCTATCTGGGGACCTTATATTAAATTGATTTTTGGAACTGGGAGATGGATTAGGGGCTTGCTCTGTCCACTCCACGCATCGACTTGGTATTGCAGTACTTCCAGGAATGGTGCACCCCCTAACAATGTCAATATACATGCATTTCCTTCCCTCTAAACCAGGGGTGTCCAAACTATTCCACAAAGGGCCGCAGTGGGTGCGGGTTTTCATTCCAACCCATCAAGATGACACCTTTTCACCAATCGGGTGTCCTACAAGTGCAATCAGTGGATTGCAGTCAGGTGCTTCTTGTTCTCATTGGTCAAAATGTCTGTGCTGGATCGGTTGGAACAAAAACCTGCACCCACAGCGGCCCTCGAGGACCGGTTTGGCCATCCCTGCTCTAAACCTATAGACTTCTCCACAAAGTTGAGTTAGAGGTAAAATTATGTTACCCATGCTTAATTACTGTATTGAGTTAATCTCTGATAGTTGAAAATACTACTCGGTCATTTGGATTTATTATAAATTTCACTAGACCTCCAATAAATCCAACCTATTTACACCCACATGATGTATGTATATGCCCTGCTTCATATCACAACGCTGCTGCAATGCCCTGACTGCTTAATTCAGTAGCTGCAACGTGATTGGCAGCATAATACAGCTGCTGCAACGTGATTGGCTGCTCAAAGGACTGGGGTCGCCCACTAGTTAGTAGTGCGTTAGCCTGTGTGTTGAAGTACTATTGCGGATATAGACCTAGCTCGTTCTGTTTTGCTTGCGTCAGCACACTCTTATTTCTCTTCAAATCGCACAAATCTTTCGCCTTTTACTAAAGATTTCCGTGGGGAGGAATAATAAGAGTTTTATCCAATTTTTTGATGCTCTGCTCAAACGGAGCTTCCCTCATCTGTCAAAATAAAATTACTATACTATTCTAAAAAGCAGCATCTTCCATCAGATTCCTACTTCACTGCTTATTTAAAGCACATCTATGTCAGTAAGCATCTTATGTTTCTTAGGGAAAGTCTATTTCAACTAAGGGGGTCTACCCGCCTACGGAATTTTGTTGTTTGAATTTTACCTGATAGTGCCTAGGATTGTCAGGGGTTTTATTTCTTTTTCTTTTTTACTTTTTATTTCGTTTTCTATTTTACTTCATTCTCATTCATTCCTTTTTAAAATAAAATTTACTCACGATTCTCTGCGTCCTTGGTATCCCTTCAACCTTTGGACCCCAGCCCATAAGGAAGAAACAGTCCTGGAAAAGGATCTTTATGCTGTGTACACAGACTTTTCTGGATCTTGCTCACCCACTGGGATCGTCAGGTATCTTGGGATCCGGCTCGAAGGACCATGTAAATGTTAGGTTTAAACACCAGACATTTGTATCACCAATCTGAAAGAAGGAAATCACAGAGAATTGAGTCAACTTTATTTGCAGTGAGAGGGTCGGGGACTGCTCGGTCGCAATCCTCCGACACACTCTGAAGATGTCTCCTCTCGCCTTGTCTCTTATTGTGTCAAGTTACAGGAAGTTTCAAGCTGATCAAAGGAAAGAGGGAGTTTTCTCTCAGTTACAAAAGGTTCTTTGATGTATGACCATATGCTTTTTCAAGGTAACACTTTTACAGTCTCTTTCCCGATCTCCCGCAATCTTCACACAATGGTTCAAACAGGATCCAGACCCCTGGGGCAGTTCCCCTTTGTTGAATAAGGTGAAACTTCCCCCAGGGCTCAAGACACCCCTAATTCTATTAGCAAGCATTTCCACAGTCATACCAGAATCAGGATAACTTATTTACAATAATTCCAACAATTGTCAAGTAGGTTACTCCGAAAAAGGGGCGCATGCGCATTGACTCTGTATGAGAGCAGCAGTGCATGATGGGGTTTTTTAAAATCATACTTTAAAGCTAAATTAAAGACCGGTCAGTTGATGTAATGACTCAACTATTACATGTACTAGTTCTCGGTAGAATTGCCTTATACAGGGTGTGTGTTTATGACTACGTGATTACGGTGTAGCAAACGAGTTTGTGACTAAAAATGGCGAGCATGCGAAACAAGAGGGTGCTGCATTTGTGTACAATTCATACTTACCTGGCAGGGGAGACACCATGATCATGAAGGTGGTTCCCTCAGGGTGAGGCCCAGCCATTGCACTCCTGGTTGTGCTGACCCCTGCGAATTCCCCAAATGTGGGAATCTCGACTGCATAATTTCTGGTAGAGGGGGACTGCGTTCGCGCTCTCCCCTGGTCATCTGTTAAAAAACAAGAAGGTCATCGCTCATATTGGTTTCCTACACTTCAGTTGTGACCTCTCAAAGCCTTCACTGTTGGCCCAATCTTAATCACAGACTGATATTAATTATATGTTGTCCGTGAATACTTATTAAGAAATTCCAAATTGTCTGTTAGCTTCCTTTCAATGCTTTCGCCCTGGTTGCACTGCTTCCAGATGTGTGTTTTCATATTGAAGCATTTAACCAATCACATTTCAGCCATTATTTGTTGCCAGGGTAAGAAATCTGCCCCAAGGCCTTCACAATCAGTTCTGCAGGGTCTGCTGCATTAAACAAGCGTTGCAAGGGACTGTTGCTTTAACCAATCAGAATTCGATTTGGTGACACCAAGGCCTTCTCGCAGGCGTAGGGATACGTCATTGCCTTCTCGCAGTCAATGTTTTGATCATCAGCCTGTGATGTTTCCAAAATGGTCACATATTGAGCTCTACAATAAGGCCAAAAGGATAGAGAGAAAACTTCAAACTGTAGTATTTTCTTCTTCAAATCGTTTTAATATTTTCATTCCCCCCCAAAACTTTGGCTTTCAATTATTGTGTATTTGGTTATTTTGCCTCTGAGGTGATTGTTCAATTAAGGCCAGTTATAATTTATATTATTTGAATTAAATATCTTGAAATTCAACGATACTAGTTGAATTGTGAGTTGATCAATTTTGTGACATACTAGTGGAAAGTTGTCATTGTTCATCACAACACCAGGAAACAGGAAGTAATACGTTAAGCAGGGGTTGTTGATTTGTTGTCATTTTTTGCCAAATGTTGCTCAAATAAATGGCTTTTCACTGCAAAAATTGTGTTTGCCAATCAGAGAACCTTGGGGTGCCGGTAAATAGGTTAAGGTTATTGCTACTTTCCTATGGACCATTGTGAGTCACATGACCTCAAGGACTCCACATTTTCAAAGCATTTGTTCAATTTAAATACAGAAAAGCAACATGTTTTTTCACCTGTTATCAAACAGAGTGTGTAGTTTTCAGTGTGTTGTATAAAGTGTGCTTTTGTTGTCATGTGATCTGTGTGACCATTACTATAGGTCGTAATGGCTGGAAAGAAGTCGTCCTTCCTGACAGTATTGGTTATCGCTTCTTGGCCTTTTGGCTAAGATCAAGTGTAGTATCTGTTCTTATCAGTTTAATATCTGATACGTCCCCTATCTGGGGACCTTATATTAAATTGATTTTTGGAACTGGGTTTGGAACTGGGAGATGGAATAAGGGCTTGCTCTGTCCACTCCACGCATCGACCTGGTATTGCAGTACTTCCAGGAATGGTGCACCCCCTAACAATGTCAATATACATGCATTTCCTTCCCTCTAAACCAGGGGTGTCCAAACTATTCCACAAAGGGCTGCAGTGGGTGCGGGTTTTCATTCCAACCCATCAAGATGACACCTTTTCACCAATCGGGTGTCCTACAAGTGCAATCAGTGGATTGCAGTCAGGTGCTTCTTGTTCTCATTGGTCAAAATGTCTGTGCTGGATCGGTTGGAACAAAAACCTGCACCCACAGCGGCCCTCGAGGACCGGTTTGGCCATCCCTGCTCTAAACCTATAGACTTCTCCACAAAGTTGAGTTAGAGGTAAAATTATGTTACCCATGCTTAATTACTGTATTGAGTTAATCTCTGATAGTTGAAAATACTACTCGGTCATTTGGATTTATTATAAATTTCACTAGACCTCCAATAAATCCAACCTATTTACACCCACATGATGTATGTATATGCCCTGCTTCATATCACAACGCTGCTGCAATGCCCTGACTGCTTAATTCAGTAGCTGCAACGTGATTGGCAGCATAATACAGCTGCTGCAACGTGATTGGCTGCTCAAAGGACTGGGGTCGCCCACTAGTTAGTAGTGCGTTAGCCTGTGTGTTGAAGTACTATTGCGGATATAGACCTAGCTCGTTCTGTTTTGCTTGCGTCAGCACACTCTTATTTCTCTTCAAATCGCACAAATCTTTCGCCTTTTACTAAAGATTTCCGTGGGGAGGAATAATAAGAGTTTTATCCAATTTTTTGATGCTCTGCTCAAACGGAGCTTCCCTCATCTGTCAAAATAAAATTACTATACTATTCTAAAAAGCAGCATCTTCCATCAGATTCCTACTTCACTGCTTATTTAAAGCACATCTATGTCAGTAAGCATCTTATGTTTCTTAGGGAAAGTCTATTTCAACTAAGGGGGTCTACCCGCCTACGGAATTTTGTTGTTTGAATTTTACCTGATAGTGCCTAGGATTGTCAGGGGTTTTATTTCTTTTTCTTTTTTACTTTTTATTTCGTTTTCTATTTTACTTCATTCTCATTCATTCCTTTTTTAAATAAAATTTACTCACGATTCTCTGCGTCCTTGGTATCCCTTCAACCTTTGGACCCCAGCCCATAAGGAAGAAACAGTCCTGGAAAAGGATCTTTATGCTGTGTACACAGACTTTTCTGGATCTTGCTCACCCACTGGGATCGTCAGGTATCTTGGGATCCGGCTCGAAGGACCATGTAAATGTTAGGTTTAAACACCAGACATTTGTATCACCAATCTGAAAGAAGGAAATCACAGAGAATTGAGTCAACTTTATTTGCAGTGAGAGGGTCGGGGACTGCTCGGTCGCAATCCTCCGACACACTCTGAAGATGTCTCCTCTCGCCTTGTCTCTTATTGTGTCAAGTTACAGGAAGTTTCAAGCTGATCAAAGGAAAGAGGGAGTTTTCTCTCAGTTACAAAAGGTTCTTTGATGTATGACCATATGCTTTTTCAAGGTAACACTTTTACAGTCTCTTTCCCGATCTCCCGCAATCTTCACACAATGGTTCAAACAGGATCCAGACCCCTGGGGCAGTTCCCCTTTGTTGAATAAGGTGAAACTTCCCCCAGGGCTCAAGACACCCCTAATTCTATTAGCAAGCATTTCCACAGTCATACCAGAATCAGGATAACTTATTTACAATAATTCCAACAATTGTCAAGTAGGTTACTCCGAAAAAGGGGCGCATGCGCATTGACTCTGTATGAGAGCAGCAGTGCATGATGGGATTTTTTAAAATCATACTTTAAAGCTAAATTAAAGACCGGTCAGTTGATGTAATGACTCAACTATTACATGTACTAGTTCTCGGTAGAATTGCCTTATACAGGGTGTGTGTTTATGACTACGTGATTACGGTGTAGCAAACGAGTTTGTGACTAAAAATGGCGAGCATGCGAAACAAGAGGGTGCTGCATTTGTGTACAATTCATACTTACCTGGCAGGGGAGACACCATGATCATGAAGGTGGTTCACTCAGGGTGAGGCCCAGCCATTGCACTCCTGGTTGTGCTGACCCCTGCGAATTCCCCAAATGTGGGAATCTCGACTGCATAATTTCTGGTAGAGGGGGACTGCGTTCGCGCTCTCCCCTGGTCATCTGTTAAAAAACAAGAAGGTCATCGCTCATATTGGTTTCCTACACTTCAGTTGTGACCTCTCAAAGCCTTCACTGTTGGCCCAATCTTAATCACAGACTGATATTAATTATATGTTGTCCATGAATACTTATTAAGAAATTCCAAATTGTCTGTTAGCTTCCTTTCAATGCTTTCGCCCTGGTTGCACTGCTTCCAGATGTGTGTTTTCATATTGAAGCATTTAACCAATCACATTTCAGCCATTATTTGTTGCCAGGGTCAGAAATCTGCCCCAAGGCCTTCACAATCAGTTCTGCAGGGTCTGCTGCATTAAACAAGCGTTGCAAGGGACTGTTGCTTTAACCAATCAGAATTCGATTTGGTGACACCAAGGCCTTCTCGCAGGCGTAGGGATACGTCATTGCCTTCTCGCAGTCAATGTTTTGATCATCAGCCTGTGATGTTTCCAAAATGGTCACATATTGAGCTCTACAATAAGGCCAAAAGGATAGAGAGAAAACTTAAAACTGTAGTATTTTCTTCTTCAAATCGTTTTAATATTTTCATTCCCCCCCAAAACTTTGGCTTTCAATTATTGTGTATTTGGTTATTTTGCCTCTGAGGTGATTGTTCAATTAAGGCCAGTTATAATTTATATTATTTGAATTAAATATCTTGAAATTCAACGATACTAGTTGAATTGTGAGTTGATCAATTTTGTGACATACTAGTGGAAAGTTGTCATTGTTCATCACAACACCAGGAAACAGGAAGTAATACGTTAAGCAGGGGTTGTTGATTTGTTGTCATTTTTTGCCAAATGTTGCTCAAATAAATGGCTTTTCACTGCAAAAATTGTGTTTGCCAATCAGAGAACCTTGGGGTGCCGGTAAATAGGTTAAGGTTATTGCTACTTTCCTATGGACCATTGTGAGTCACATGACCTCAAGGACTCCACATTTTCAAAGCATTTGTTCAATTTAAATACAGAAAAGCAACATGTTTTTTCACCTGTTATCAAACAGAGTGTGTAGTTTTCAGTGTGTTGTATAAAGTGTGCTTTTGTTGTCATGTGATCTGTGTGACCATTACTATAGGTCGTAATGGCTGGAAAGAAGTCGTCCTTCCTGACAGTATTGGTTATCGCTTCTCGGCCTTTTGGCTAAGATCAAGTGTAGTATCTGTTCTTATCAGTTTAATATCTGATACGTCCCCTATCTGGGGACCTTATATTAAATTGATTTTTGGAACTGGGAGATGGATTAGGGGCTTGCTCTGTCCACTCCACGCACCGACTTGGTATTGCAGTACTTCCAGGAATGGTGCACCCCCTAACAATGTCAATATACATGCATTTCCTTCCCTCTAAACCAGGGGTCTCCAAACTATTCCACAAAGGGCCGCAGTGGGTGCGGGTTTTCATTCCAACCCATCAAGATGACACCTTTTCACCAATCGGGTGTCCTACAAGTGCAATCAGTGGATTGCAGTCAGGTGCTTCTTGTTCTCATTGGTCAAAATGTCTGTGCTGGATCGGTTGGAACAAAAACCTGCACCCACAGCGGCCCTCGAGGACCGGTTTGGCCATCCCTGCTCTAAACCTATAGACTTCTCCACAAAGTTGAGTTAGAGGTAAAATTATGTTACCCATGCTTAATTACTGTATTGAGTTAATCTCTGATAGTTGAAAATACTACTCGGTCATTTGGATTTATTATAAATTTCACTAGACCTCCAATAAATCCAACCTATTTACACCCACATGATGTATGTATATGCCCTGCTTCATATCACAACGCTGCTGCAATGCCCTGACTGCTTAATTCAGTAGCTGCAACGTGATTGGCAGCATAATACAGCTGCTGCAACGTGATTGGCTGCTCAAAGGACTGGGGTCGCCCACTAGTTAGTAGTGCGTTAGCCTGTGTGTTGAAGTACTATTGCGGATATAGACCTAGCTCGTTCTGTTTTGCTTGCGTCAGCACACTCTTATTTCTCTTCAAATCGCACAAATCTTTCGCCTTTAACTAAAGATTTCCGTGGGGAGGAATAATAAGAGTTTTATCCAATTTTTTGATGCTCTGCTCAAACGGAGCTTCCCTCATCTGTCAAAATAAAATTACTATACTATTCTAAAAAGCAGCATCTTCCATCAGATTCCTACTTCACTGCTTATTTAAAGCACATCTATGTCAGTAAGCATCTTATGTTTCTTAGGGAAAGTCTATTTCAACTAAGGGGGTCTACCCGCCTACGGAATTTTGTTGTTTGAATTTTACCTGATAGTGCCTAGGATTGTCAGGGGTTTTATTTCTTTTTCTTTTTTACTTTTTATTTCGTTTTCTATTTTACTTCATTCTCATTCATTCCTTTTTTAAATAAAATTTACTCACGATTCTCTGCGTCCTTGGTATCCCTTCAACCTTTGGACCCCAGCCCATAAGGAAGAAACAGTCCTGGAAAAGGATCTTTATGCTGTGTACACAGACTTTTCTGGATCTTGCTCACCCACTGGGATCGTCAGGTATCTTGGGATCCGGCTCGAAGGACCATGTAAATGTTAGGTTTAAACACCAGACATTTGTATCACCAATCTGAAAGAAGGAAATCACAGAGAATTGAGTCAACTTTATTTGCAGTGAGAGGGTCGGGGACTGCTCGGTCGCAATCCTCCGACACACTCTGAAGATGTCTCCTCTCGCCTTGTCTCTTATTGTGTCAAGTTACAGGAAGTTTCAAGCTGATCAAAGGAAAGAGGGAGTTTTCTCTCAGTTACAAAAGGTTCTTTGATGTATGACCATATGCTTTTTCAAGGTAACACTTTTACAGTCTCTTTCCCGATCTCCCGCAATCTTCACACAATGGTTCAAACAGGATCCAGACCCCTGGGGCAGTTCCCCTTTGTTGAATAAGGTGAAACTTCCCCCAGGGCTCAAGACACCCCTAATTCTATTAGCAAGCATTTCCACAGTCATACCAGAATCAGGATAACTTATTTACAATAATTCCAACAATTGTCAAGTAGGTTACTCCGAAAAAGGGGCGCATGCGCATTGACTCTGTATGAGAGCAGCAGTGCATGATGGGATTTTTTAAAATCATACTTTAAAGCTAAATTAAAGACCGGTCAGTTGATGTAATGACTCAACTATTACATGTACTAGTTCTCGGTAGAATTGCCTTATACAGGGTGTGTGTTTATGACTACGTGATTACGGTGTAGCAAACGAGTTTGTGACTAAAAATGGCGAGCATGCGAAACAAGAGGGTGCTGCATTTGTGTACAATTCATACTTACCTGGCAGGGGAGACACCATGATCATGAAGGTGGTTCACTCAGGGTGAGGCCCAGCCATTGCACTCCTGGTTGTGCTGACCCCTGCGAATTCCCCAAATGTGGGAATCTCGACTGCATAATTTCTGGTAGAGGGGGACTGCGTTCGCGCTCTCCCCTGGTCATCTGTTAAAAAACAAGAAGGTCATCGCTCATATTGGTTTCCTACACTTCAGTTGTGACCTCTCAAAGCCTTCACTGTTGGCCCAATCTTAATCACAGACTGATATTAATTATATGTTGTCCGTGAATACTTATTAAGAAATTCCAAATTGTCTGTTAGCTTCCTTCCAATGCTTTCGCCCTGGTTGCACTGCTTCCAGATGTGTGTTTTCATATTGAAGCATTTAACCAATCACATTTCAGCCATTATTTGTTGCCAGGGTCAGAAATCTGCCCCAAGGCCTTCACAATCAGTTCTGCAGGGTCTGCTGCATTAAACAAGCGTTGCAAGGGACTGTTGCTTTAACCAATCAGAATTCGATTTGGTGACACCAAGGCCTTCTCGCAGGCGTAGGGATACGTCATTGCCTTCTCGCAGTCAATGTTTTGATCATCAGCCTGTGATGTTTCCAAAATGGTCACATATTGAGCTCTACAATAAGGCCAAAAGGATAGAGAGAAAACTTAAAACTGTAGTATTTTCTTCTTCAAATCGTTTTAATATTTTCATTCCCCCCCAAAACTTTGGCTTTCAATTATTGTGTATTTGGTTATTTTGCCTCTGAGGTGATTGTTCAATTAAGGCCAGTTATAATTTATATTATTTGAATTAAATATCTTGAAATTCAACGATACTAGTTGAATTGTGAGTTGATCAATTTTGTGACATACTAGTGGAAAGTTGTCATTGTTCATCACAACACCAGGAAACAGGAAGTAATACGTTAAGCAGGGGTTGTTGATTTGTTGTCATTTTTTGCCAAATGTTGCTCAAATAAATGGCTTTTCACTGCAAAAATTGTGTTTGCCAATCAGAGAACCTTGGGGTGCCGGTAAATAGGTTAAGGTTATTGCTACTTTCCTATGGACCATTGTGAGTCACATGACCTCAAGGACTCCACATTTTCAAAGCATTTGTTCAATTTAAATACAGAAAAGCAACATGTTTTTTCACCTGTTATCAAACAGAGTGTGTAGTTTTCAGTGTGTTGTATAAAGTGTGCTTTTGTTGTCATGTGATCTGTGTGACCATTACTATAGGTCGTAATGGCTGGAAAGAAGTCGTCCTTCCTGACAGTATTGGTTATCGCTTCTCGGCCTTTTGGCTAAGATCAAGTGTAGTATCTGTTCTTATCAGTTTAATATCTGATATGTCCCCTATCTGGGGACCTTATATTAAATTGATTTTTGGAACTGGGAGATGGAATAGGGGCTTGCTCTGTCCACTCCACGCATCGACCTGGTATTGCAGTACTTCCAGGAATGGTGCACCCCCTAACAATGTCAATATACATGCATTTCCTTCCCTCTAAACCAGGGGTGTCCAAACTATTCCACAAAGGGTCGCAGTGGGTGCGGGTTTTCATTCCAACCCATCAAGATGACACCTTTTCACCAATCGGGTGTCCTACAAGTGCAATCAGTGGATTGCAGTCAGGTGCTTCTTGTTCTCATTGGTCAAAATGTCTGTGCTGGATCGGTTGGAACAAAAACCTGCACCCACAGCGGCCCTCGAGGACCGGTTTGGCCATCCCTGCTCTAAACCTATAGACTTCTCCACAAAGTTGAGTTAGAGGTAAAATTATGTTACCCATGCTTAATTACTGTATTGAGTTAATCTCTGATAGTTGAAAATACTACTCGGTCATTTGGATTTATTATAAATTTCACAAGACCTCCAATAAATCCAACCTATTTACACCCACATGATGTATGTATATACCCTGCTTCATATCACAACGCTGCTGCAATGCCCTGACTGCTTAATTCAGTAGCTGCAACGTGATTGGCAGCATAATACAGCTGCTGCAACGTGATTGGCTGCTCAAAGGACTGGGGTCGCCCACTAGTTAGTAGTGCGTTAGCCTGTGTGTTGAAGTACTATTGCGGATATAGACCTAGCTCGTTCTGTTTTGCTTGCGTCAGCACACTCTTATTTCTCTTCAAATCGCACAAATCTTTCGCCTTTTACTAAAGATTTCCGTGGGGAGGAATAATAAGAGTTTTATCCAATTTTTTGATGCTCTGCTCAAACGGAGCTTCCCTCATCTGTCAAAATAAAATTACTATACTATTCTAAAAAGCAGCATCTTCCATCAGATTCCTACTTCACTGCTTATTTAAAGCACATTTATGTCAGTAAGCATCTTATGTTTCTTAGGGAAAGTCTATTTCAACTAAGGGGGTCTACCCGCCTACGGAATTTTGTTGTTTGAATTTTACCTGATAGTGCCTAGGATTGTCAGGGGTTTTATTTCTTTTTCTTTTTTACTTTTTATTTCGTTTTCTATTTTACTTCATTCTCATTCATTCCTTTTTTAAATAAAATTTACTCACGATTCTCTGCGTCCTTGGTATCCCTTCAACCTTTGGACCCCAGCCCGTAAGGAAGAAACAGTCCTGGAAAAGGATCTTTATGCTGTGTACACAGACTTTTCTGGATCTTGCTCACCCACAGGGATCGTTAGGTATCTTGGGATCCGGCTCGAAGGACCATGTAAATGTTAGGTTTAAACACCAGACATTTGTATCACCAATCTGAAAGAAGGAAATCACAGAGAATTGAGTCAACTTTATTTGCAGTGAGAGGGTCGGGGACTGCTCGGTCACAATCCTCCGACACACTCTGAAGATGTCTCCTCTCGCCTTGTCTCTTATTGTGTCAAGTTACAGGAAGTTTCAAGCTGATCAAAGGAAAGAGGGAGTTTTCTCTCAGTTACAAAAGGTTCTTTGATGTATGACCATATGCTTTTTCAAGGTAACACTTTTACAGTCTCTTTCCCGATCTCCCGCAATCTTCACACAATGGTTCAAACAGGATCCAGACCCCTGGGGCAGTTCCCCTTTGTTGAATAAGGTGAAACTTCCCCCAGGGCTCAAGACACCCCTAATTCTATTAGCAAGCATTTCCACAGTCATACCAGAATCAGGATAACTTATTTACAATAATTCCAACAATTGTCAAGTAGGTTACTCCGAAAAAGGGGCGCATGCGCATTGACTCTGTATGAGAGCAGCAGTGCATGATGGGATTTTTTAAAATCATACTTTAAAGCTAAATTAAAGACCGGTCAGTTGATGTAATGACTCAACTATTACATGTACTAGTTCTCGGTAGAATTGCCTTATACAGGGTGTGTGTTTATGACTACGTGATTACGGTGTAGCAAACGAGTTTGTGACTAAAAATGGCGAGCATGCGAAACAAGAGGGTGCTGCATTTGTGTATAATTCATACTTACCTGGCAGGGGAGACACCATGATCATGAAGGTGGTTCACTCTGGGTGAGGCCCAGCCATTGCACTCCTGGTTGTGCTGACCCCTGCAAATTCCCCAAATGTGGGAATCTCGACTGCATAATTTCTGGTAGAGGGGGACTGCGTTCGCGCTCTCCCCTGGTCATCTGTTAAAAAACAAGAAGGTCATTGCTCATATTGGTTTCCTACACTTCAGTTGTGACCTCTCAAAGCCTTCACTGTTGGCCCAATCTTAATCACAGACTGATATTAATTATATGTTGTCCATGAATACTTATTAAGAAATTCCAAATTGTCTGTTAGCTTCCTTTCAATGCTTTCGCCCTGATTGCACTGCTTCCAGATGTGTGTTTTCATATTGAAGCATTTAACCAATCACATTTCAGCCATTATTTGTTGCCAGGGTCAGAAATCTGCCCCAAGGCCTTCACAATCAGTTCTGCAGGGTCTGCTGCATTAAACAAGCGTTGCAAGGGACTGTTGCTTTAACCAATCAGAATTCGATTTGGTGACACCAAGGCCTTCTCGCAGGCGTAGGGATACGTCATTGCCTTCTCGCAGTCAATGTTTTGATCATCAGCCTGTGATGTTTCCAAAATGGTCACATATTGAGCTCTACAATAAGGCCAAAAGGATAGAGAGAAAACTTAAAACTGTAGTATTTTCTTCTTCAAATCGTTTTAATATTTTCATTCCCCCCCAAAACTTTGGCTTTCAATTATTGTGTATTTGGTTATTTTGCCTCTGAGGTGATTGTTCAATTAAGGCCAGTTATAATTTATATTATTTGAATTAAATATCTTGAAATGCAACGATACTAGTTGAATTGTGAGTTGATCAATTTTGTGACATACTAGTGGAAAGTTGTCATTGTTCATCACAACACCAGGAAACAGGAAGTAATACGTTAAGCAGGGGTTGTTGATTTGTTGTCATTTTTTGCCAAATGTTGCTCAAATAAATGGCTTTTCACTGCAAAAATTGTGTTTGCCAATCAGAGAACCTTGGGGTGCCGGTAAATAGGTTAAGGTTATTGCTACTTTCCTATGGACCATTGTGAGTCACATGACCTCAAGGACTCCACATTTTCAAAGCATTTGTTCAATTTAAATACAGAAAAGCAACATGTTTTTTCACCTGTTATCAAACAGAGTGTGTAGTTTTCAGTGTGTTGTATAAAGTGTGCTTTTGTTGTCATGTGATCTGTGTGACCATTACTATAGGTCGTAATGGCTGGAAAGAAGTCGTCCTTCCTGACAGTATTGGTTATCGCTTCTCGGCCTTTTGGCTAAGATCAAGTGTAGTATCTGTTCTTATCAGTTTAATATCTGATACGTCCCCTATCTGGGGACCTTATATTAAATTGATTTTTGGAACTGGGAGATGGAATAGGGGCTTGCTCTGTTCACTCCACGCATCAACCTGGTATTGCAGTACTTCCAGGAATGGTGCACCCCCTAACAATGTCAATATACATGCATTTCCTTCCCTACCTATAGACTTCTCCACAAAGTTGAGTTAGAGGTAAAATTATGTTACCCATGCTTAATTACTGTATTGAGTTAATCTCTGATAGTTGAAAATACTACTCGGTCATTTGGATTTATTATAAATTTCACTAGACCTCCAATAAATCCAACCTATTTACACCCACATGATGTATGTATATGCCCTGCTTCATATCACAACGCTGCTGCAATGCCCTGACTGCTTAATTCAGTAGCTGCAACGTGATTGGCAGCATAATACAGCTGCTGCAACGTGATTGGCTGCTCAAAGGACTGGGGTCGCCCACTAGTTAGTAGTGCGTTAGCCTGTGTGTTGAAGTACTATTGCGGATATAGACCTAGCTCGTTCTGTTTTGCTTGCGTCAGCACACTCTTATTTCTCTTCAAATCGCACAAATCTTTCGCCTTTTACTAAAGATTTCCGTGGGGAGGAATAATAAGAGTTGTATCCAATTTTTTGATGCTCTGCTCAAACGGAGCTTCCCTCATCTGTCAAAATAAAATTACTAAACTATTCTAAAAAGCAGCATCTTCCATCAGATTCCTACTTCACTGCTTATTTAAAGCACATCTATGTCAGTAAGCATCTTATGTTTCTTAGGGAAAGTCTATTTCAACTAAGGGGGTCTACCCGCCTACGGAATTTTGTTGTTTGAATTTTACCTGATAGTGCCTAGGATTGTCAGGGGTTTTATTTCTTTTTCTTTTTTACTTTTTATTTCATTTTCTATTTTACTTCATTCTCATTCATTCCTTTTTAAAATAAAATTTACTCACGATTCTCTGCGTCCTTGGTATCCCTTCAACCTTTGGACCCCAGCCCATAAGGAAGAAACAGTCCTGGAAAAGGATCTTTATGCTGTGTACACAGACTTTTCTGGATCTTGCTCACCCACTGGGATCGTCAGGTATCTTGGGATCCGGCTCGAAGGACCATGTAAATGTTAGGTTTAAACACCAGACATTTGTATCACCAATCTGAAAGAAGGAAATCACAGAGAATTGAGTCAACTTTATTTGCAGTGAGAGGGTCGGGGACTGCTCGGTCGCAATCCTTCCGACACACTCTGAAGATGTCTCCTCTCGCCTTGTCTCTTATTGTGTCAAGTTACAGGAAGTTTCAAGCTGATCAAAGGAAAGAGGGAGTTTTCTCTCAGTTACAAAAGGTTCTTTGATGTATGACCATATGCTTTTTCAAGGTAACACTTTTACAGTCTCTTTCCCGATCTCCCGCAATCTTCACACAATGGTTCAAACAGGATCCAGACCCCTGGGGCAGTTCCCCTTTGTTGAATAAGGTGAAACTTCCCCCAGGGCTCAAGACACCCCTAATTCTATTAGCAAGCATTTCCACAGTCATACCAGAATCAGGATAACTTATTTACAATAATTCCAACAATTGTCAGGTAGGTTACTCCGAAAAAGGGGCGCATGCGCATTGACTCTGTATGAGAGCAGCAGTGCATGATGGGATTTTTTAAAATCATACTTTAAAGCTAAATTAAAGACCGGTCAGTTGATGTAATGACTCAACTATTACATGTACTAGTTCTCGGTAGAATTGCCTTATACAGGGTGTGTGTTTATGACTACGTGATTACGGTGTAGCAAACGAGTTTGTGACTAAAAATGGCGAGCATGCGAAACAAGAGGGTGCTGCATTTGTGTACAATTCATACTTACCTGGCAGGGGAGACACCATGATCATGAAGGTGGTTCACTCAGGGTGAGGCCCAGCCATTGCACTCCTGGTTGTGCTGACCCCTGCGAATTCCCCAAATGTGGGAATCTCGACTGCATAATTTCTGGTAGAGGGGGACTGCGTTCGCGCTCTCCCCTGGTCATCTGTTAAAAAACAAGAAGGTCATCGCTCATATTGGTTTCCTACACTTCAGTTGTGACCTCTCAAAGCCTTCACTGTTGGCCCAATCTTAATCACAGACTGATATTAATTATATGTTGTCCATGAATACTTATTAAGAAATTCCAAATTGTCTGTTAGCTTCCTTTCAATGCTTTCGCCCAGGTTGCACTGCTTCCAGATGTGTGTTTTCATATTGAAGCATTTAACCAATCACATTTCAGCCATTATTTGTTGCCAGGGTCAGAAATCTGCCCCAAGTCCTTCACAATCAGTTCTGCAGGGTCTGCTGCATTAAACAAGCGTTGCAAGGGACTGTTGCTTTAACCAATCAGAATTCGATTTGGTGACACCAAGGCCTTCTCGCAGGCGTAGGGATACGTCATTGCCTTCTCGCAGTCAATGTTTTGATCATCAGCCTGTGATGTTTCCAAAATGGTCACATATTGAGCTCTACAATAAGGCCAAAAGGATAGAGAGAAAACTTAAAACTGTAGTATTTTCTTCTTCAAATCGTTTTAATATTTTCATTCCCCCCCAAAACTTTGGCTTTCAATTATTGTGTATTTGGTTATTTTGCCTCTGAGGTGATTGTTCAATTAAGGCCAGTTATAATTTATATTATTTGAATGAAATATCTTGAAATTCAACGATACTAGTTGAATTGTGAGTTGATCAATTTTGTGACATACTAGTGGAAAGTTGTCATTGTTCATCACAACACCAGGAAACAGGAAGTAATACGTTAAGCAGGGGTTGTTGATTTGTTGTCATTTTTTGCCAAATGTTGCTCAAATAAATGGCTTTTCACTGCAAAAATTGTGTTTGCCAATCAGAGAACCTTGGGGTGCCGGTAAATAGGTTAAGGTTATTGCTACTTTCCTATGGACCATTGTGAGTCACATGACCTCAAGGACTCCACATTTTCAAAGCATTTGTTCAATTTAAATACAGAAAAGCAACATGTTTTTTCACCTGTTATCAAACAGAGTGTGTAGTTTTCAGTGTGTTGTATAAAGTGTGCTTTTGTTGTCATGTGATCTGTGTGACCATTACTATAGGTCGTAATGGCTGGAAAGAAGTCGTCCTTCCTGACAGTATTGGTTATCGCTTCTCGGCCTTTTGGCTAAGATCAAGTGTAGTATCTGTTCTTATCAGTTTAATATCTGATACGTCCCCTATCTGGGGACCTTATATTAAATTGATTTTTGGAACTGGGAGATGGAATAGGGGCTTGCTCTGTTCACTCCACGCATCAACCTGGTATTGCAGTACTTCCAGGAATGGTGCACCCCCTAACAATGTCAATATACATGCATTTCCTTCCCTACCTATAGACTTCTCCACAAAGTTGAGTTAGAGGTAAAATTATGTTACCCATGCTTAATTACTGTATTGAGTTAATCTCTGATAGTTGAAAATACTACTCGGTCATTTGGATTTATTATAAATTTCACTAGACCTCCAATAAATCCAACCTATTTACACCCACATGATGTATGTATATGCCCTGCTTCATATCACAACGCTGCTGCAATGCCCTGACTGCTTAATTCAGTAGCTGCAACGTGATTGGCAGCATAATACAGCTGCTGCAACGTGATTGGCTGCTCAAAGGACTGGGGTCGCCCACTAGTTAGTAGTGCGTTAGCCTGTGTGTTGAAGTACTATTGCGGATATAGACCTAGCTCGTTCTGTTTTGCTTGCGTCAGCACACTCTTATTTCTCTTCAAATCGCACAAATCTTTCGCCTTTTACTAAAGATTTCCGTGGGGAGGAATAATAAGAGTTGTATCCAATTTTTTGATGCTCTGCTCAAACGGAGCTTCCCTCATCTGTCAAAATAAAATTACTAAACTATTCTAAAAAGCAGCATCTTCCATCAGATTCCTACTTCACTGCTTATTTAAAGCACATCTATGTCAGTAAGCATCTTATGTTTCTTAGGGAAAGTCTATTTCAACTAAGGGGGTCTACCCGCCTACGGAATTTTGTTGTTTGAATTTTACCTGATAGTGCCTAGGATTGTCAGGGGTTTTATTTCTTTTTCTTTTTTACTTTTTATTTCATTTTCTATTTTACTTCATTCTCATTCATTCCTTTTTAAAATAAAATTTACTCACGATTCTCTGCGTCCTTGGTATCCCTTCAACCTTTGGACCCCAGCCCATAAGGAAGAAACAGTCCTGGAAAAGGATCTTTATGCTGTGTACACAGACTTTTCTGGATCTTGCTCACCCACTGGGATCGTCAGGTATCTTGGGATCCGGCTCGAAGGACCATGTAAATGTTAGGTTTAAACACCAGACATTTGTATCACCAATCTGAAAGAAGGAAATCACAGAGAATTGAGTCAACTTTATTTGCAGTGAGAGGGTCGGGGACTGCTCGGTCGCAATCCTTCCGACACACTCTGAAGATGTCTCCTCTCGCCTTGTCTCTTATTGTGTCAAGTTACAGGAAGTTTCAAGCTGATCAAAGGAAAGAGGGAGTTTTCTCTCAGTTACAAAAGGTTCTTTGATGTATGACCATATGCTTTTTCAAGGTAACACTTTTACAGTCTCTTTCCCGATCTCCCGCAATCTTCACACAATGGTTCA
This sequence comes from Stigmatopora argus, assembly GCF_051989625.1. Classification (NCBI taxonomy): domain Eukaryota; kingdom Metazoa; phylum Chordata; class Actinopteri; order Syngnathiformes; family Syngnathidae; genus Stigmatopora; species Stigmatopora argus. Next base: position 3,606,372 of record NC_135405.1, on the reverse strand, counting down.
AACAGGATCCAGACCCCTGGGGCAGTTCCCCTTTGTTGAATAAGGTGAAACTTCCCCCAGGGCTCAAGACACCCCTAATTCTATTAGCAAGCATTTCCACAGTCATACCAGAATCAGGATAACTTATTTACAATAATTCCAATAATTGTCAGGTAGGTTACTCCGAAAAAGGGGCGCATGCGCATTGACTCTGTATGAGAGCAGCAGTGCATGATGGGATTTTTTAAAATCATACTTTAAAGCTAAATTAAAGACCGGTCAGTTGATGTAATGACTCAACTATTACATGTACTAGTTCTCGGTAGAATTGCCTTATACAGGGTGTGTGTTTATGACTACGTGATTACGGTGTAGCAAACGAGTTTGTGACTAAAAATGGCGAGCATGCGAAACAAGAGGGTGCTGCATTTGTGTACAATTCATACTTACCTGGCAGGGGAGACACCATGATCATGAAGGTGGTTCACTCAGGGTGAGGCCCAGCCATTGCACTCCTGGTTGTGCTGACCCCTGCGAATTCCCCAAATGTGGGAATCTCGACTGCATAATTTCTGGTAGAGGGGGACTGCGTTCGCGCTCTCCCCTGGTCATCTGTTAAAAAACAAGAAGGTCATCGCTCATATTGGTTTCCTACACTTCAGTTGTGACCTCTCAAAGCCTTCACTGTTGGCCCAATCTTAATCACAGACTGATATTAATTATATGTTGTCCATGAATACTTATTAAGAAATTCCAAATTGTCTGTTAGCTTCCTTTCAATGCTTTCGCCCAGGTTGCACTGCTTCCAGATGTGTGTTTTCATATTGAAGCATTTAACCAATCACATTTCAGCCATTATTTGTTGCCAGGGTCAGAAATCTGCCCCAAGGCCTTCACAATCAGTTCTGCAGGGTCTGCTGCATTAAACAAGCGTTGCAAGGGACTGTTGCTTTAACCAATCAGAATTCGATTTGGTGACACCAAGGCCTTCTCGCAGGCGTAGGGATACGTCATTGCCTTCTCGCAGTCAATGTTTTGATCATCAGCCTGTGATGTTTCCAAAATGGTCACATATTGAGCTCTACAATAAGGCCAAAAGGATAGAGAGAAAACTTAAAACTGTAGTATTTTCTTCTTCAAATCGTTTTAATATTTTCATTCCCCCCCAAAACTTTGGCTTTCAATTATTGTGTATTTGGTTATTTTGCCTCTGAGGTGATTGTTCAATTAAGGCCAGTTATAATTTATATTATTTGAATGAAATATCTTGAAATTCAACGATACTAGTTGAATTGTGAGTTGATCAATTTTGTGACATACTAGTGGAAAGTTGTCATTGTTCATCACAACACCAGGAAACAGGAAGTAATACGTTAAGCAGGGGTTGTTGATTTGTTGTCATTTTTTGCCAAATGTTGCTCAAATAAATGGCTTTTCACTGCAAAAATTGTGTTTGCCAATCAGAGAACCTTGGGGTGCCGGTAAATAGGTTAAGGTTATTGCTACTTTCCTATGGACCATTGTGAGTCACATGACCTCAAGGACTCCACATTTTCAAAGCATTTGTTCAATTTAAATACAGAAAAGCAACATGTTTTTTTCACCTGTTATCAAACAGAGTGTGTAGTTTTCAGTGTGTTGTATAAAGTGTGCTTTTGTTGTCATGTGATCTGTGTGACCATTACTATAGGTCGTAATGGCTGGAAAGAAGTCGTCCTTCCTGACAGTATTGGTTATCGCTTCTCGGCCTTTTGGCTAAGATCAAGTGTAGTATCTGTTCTTATCAGTTTAATATCTGTTACGTCCCCTATCTGGGGACCTTATATTAAATTGATTTTTGGAACTGGGAGATGGAAGAGGGACTTGCTCTGTCCACTCCACGCATCGACCTGGTATTGCAGTACTTCCAGGAATGGTGCACCCCCTAACAATGTCAATATACATATATTTCCTTCCCTCTAAACCAGGGGTGTCCAAACTATTCCACAAAGGGCCGCAGTGGGTGCGGGTTTTCATTCCAACCCATCAAGATGACACCTTTTCACCAATCGGGTGTCCTACAAGTGCAATCAGTGGATTGCAGTCAGGTGCTTCTTGTTCTCATTGGTCAAAATGTCTGTGCTGGATCGGTTGGAACAAAAACCTGCACCCACAGCGGCCCTCGAGGACCGGTTTGGCCATCCCTGCTCTAAACCTATAGACTTCTCCACAAAGTTGAGTTAGAGGTAAAATTATGTTACCCATGCTTAATTACTGTATTGAGTTAATCTCTGATAGTTGAAAATACTACTCGGTCATTTGGATTTATTATAAATTTCACTAGACCTCCAATAAATCCAACCTATTTACACCCACATGATGTATGTATATGCCCTGCTTCATATCACAACGCTGCTGCAATGCCCTGACTGCTTAATTCAGTAGCTGCAACGTGATTGGCAGCATAATACAGCTGCTGCAACGTGATTGGCTGCTCAAAGGACTGGGGTCGCCCACTAGTTAGTAGTGCGTTAGCCTGTGTGTTGAAGTACTATTGCGGATATAGACCTAGCTCGTTCTGTTTTGCTTGCGTCAGCACACTCTTATTTCTCTTCAAATCGCACAAATCTTTCGCCTTTTACTAAAGATTTCCGTGGGGAGGAATAATAAGAGTTTTATCCAATTTTTTGATGCTCTGCTCAAACGGAGCTTCCCTCATCTGTCAAAATAAAATTACTATACTATTCTAAAAAGCAGCATCTTCCATCAGATTCCTACTTCACTGCTTATTTAACGCACATCTATGTCAGTAAGCATCTTATGTTTCTTAGGGAAATTCTATTTCAACTAAGGGGGTCTACCCGCCTACGGAATTTTGTTGTTTGAATTTTATCTGATAGTGCCTAGGATTGTCAGGGGTTTTATTTCTTTTTCTTTTTTACTTTTTATTTCGTTTTCTATTTTACTTCATTCTCATTCATTCCTTTTTAAAATAAAATTTACTCACGATTCTCTGCGTCCTTGGTATCCCTTCAACCTTTGGACCCCAGCCCATAAGGAAGAAACAGTCCTGGAAAAGGATCTTTATGCTGTGTACACAGACTTTTCTGGATCTTGCTCACCCACTGGGATCGTCAGGTATCTTGGGATCCGGCTCGAAGGACCATGTAAATGTTAGGTTTAAACACCAGACATTTGTATCACCAATCTGAAAGAAGGAAATCACAGAGAATTGAGTCAACTTTATTTGCAGTGAGAGGGTCGGGGACTGCTCGGTCGCAATCCTCCGACACACTCTGAAGATGTCTCCTCTCGCCTTGTCTCTTATTGTGTCAAGTTACAGGAAGTTTCAAGCTGATCAAAGGAAAGAGGGAGTTTTCTCTCAGTTACAAAAGGTTCTTTGATGTATGACCATATGCTTTTTCAAGGTAACACTTTTACAGTCTCTTTCCCGATCTCCCGCAATCTTCACACAATGGTTCAAACAGGATCCAGACCCCTGGGGCAGTTCCCCTTTGTTGAATAAGGTGAAACTTCCCCCAGGGCTCAAGACACCCCTAATTCTATTAGCAAGCATTTCCACAGTCATACCAGAATCAGGATAACTTATTTACAATAATTCCAACAATTGTCAGGTAGGTTACTCCGAAAAAGGGGCGCATGCGCATTGACTCTGTATGAGAGCAGCAGTGCATGATGGGATTTTTTAAAATCATACTTTAAAGCTAAATTAAAGACCGGTCAGTTGATGTAATGACTCAACTATTACATGTACTAGTTCTCGGTAGAATTGCCTTATACAGGGTGTGTGTTTATGACTACGTGATTACGGTGTAGCAAACGAGTTTGTGACTAAAAATGGCGAGCATGCGAAACAAGAGGGTGCTGCATTTGTGTACAATTCATACTTACCTGGCAGGGGAGACACCATGATCATGAAGGTGGTTCACTCAGGGTGAGGCCCAGCCATTGCACTCCTGGTTGTGCTGACCCCTGCGAATTCCCCAAATGTGGGAATCTCGACTGCATAATTTCTGGTAGAGGGGGACTGCGTTCGCGCTCTCCCCTGGTCATCTGTTAAAAAACAAGAAGGTCATCGCTCATATTGGTTTCCTACACTTCAGTTGTGACCTCTCAAAGCCTTCACTGTTGGCCCAATCTTAATCACAGACTGATATTAATTATATGTTGTCCATGAATACTTATTAAGAAATTCCAAATTGTCTGTTAGCTTCCTTTCAATGCTTTCGCCCAGGTTGCACTGCTTCCAGATGTGTGTTTTCATATTGAAGCATTTAACCAATCACATTTCAGCCATTATTTGTTGCCAGGGTCAGAAATCTGCCCCAAGGCCTTCACAATCAGTTCTGCAGGGTCTGCTGCATTAAACAAGCGTTGCAAGGGACTGTTGCTTTAACCAATCAGAATTCGATTTGGTGACACCAAGGCCTTCTCGCAGGCGTAGGGATACGTCATTGCCTTCTCGCAGTCAATGTTTTGATCATCAGCCTGTGATGTTTCCAAAATGGTCACATATTGAGCTCTACAATAAGGCCAAAAGGATAGAGAGAAAACTTAAAACTGTAGTATTTTCTTCTTCAAATCGTTTTAATATTTTCATTCCCCCCCAAAACTTTGGCTTTCAATTATTGTGTATTTGGTTATTTTGCCTCTGAGGTGATTGTTCAATTAAGGCCAGTTATAATTTATATTATTTGAATGAAATATCTTGAAATTCAACGATACTAGTTGAATTGTGAGTTGATCAATTTTGTGACATACTAGTGGAAAGTTGTCATTGTTCATCACAACACCAGGAAACAGGAAGTAATACGTTAAGCAGGGGTTGTTGATTTGTTGTCATTTTTTGCCAAATGTTGCTCAAATAAATGGCTTTTCACTGCAAAAATTGTGTTTGCCAATCAGAGAACCTTGGGGTGCCGGTAAATAGGTTAAGGTTATTGCTACTTTCCTATGGACCATTGTGAGTCACATGACCTCAAGGACTCCACATTTTCAAAGCATTTGTTCAATTTAAATACAGAAAAGCAACATGTTTTTTCACCTGTTATCAAACAGAGTGTGTAGTTTTCAGTGTGTTGTATAAAGTGTGCTTTTGTTGTCATGTGATCTGTGTGACCATTACTATAGGTCGTAATGGCTGGAAAGAAGTCGTCCTTCCTGACAGTATTGGTTATCGCTTCTCGGCCTTTTGGCTAAGATCAAGTGTAGTATCTGTTCTTATCAGTTTAATATCTGATACGTCCCCTGTCTGGGGACCTTATATTAAATTGATTTTTGGAACTGGGAGATGGAATAGGGGCTTGCTCTGTCCACTCCACGCATCGACCTGGTATTGCAGTACTTCCAGGAATGGTGCACCCCCTAACAATGTCAATATACATGCATTTCCTTCCCTCTAAACCAGGGGTGTCCAAACTATTCCACAAAGGGCCGCAGTGGGTGCGGGTTTTCATTCCAACCCATCAAGATGACACCTTTTCACCAATCGGGTGTCCTACAAGTGCAATCAGTGGATTGCAGTCAGGTGCTTCTTGTTCTCATTGGTCAAAATGTCTGTGCTGGATCGGTTGGAACAAAAACCTGCACCCACAGCGGCCCTCGAGGACCGGTTTGGCCATCCCTGCTCTAAACCTATAGACTTCTCCACAAAGTTGAGTTAGAGGTAAAATTATGTTACCCATGCTTAATTACTGTATTGAGTTAATCTCTGATAGTTGAAAATACTACTCGGTCATTTGGATTTATTATACATTTCACTAGACCTCCAATAAATCCAACCTATTTACACCCACATGATGTATGTATATGCCCTGCTTCATATCACAACGCTGCTGCAATGCCCTGACTGCTTAATTCAGTAGCTGCAACGTGATTGGCAGCATAATACAGCTGCTGCAACGTGATTGGCTGCTCAAAGGACTGGGGTCGCCCACTAGTTAGTAGTGCGTTAGCCTGTGTGTTGAAGTACTATTGCGGATATAGACCTAGCTCGTTCTGTTTTGCTTGCGTCAGCACACTCTTATTTCTCTTCAAATCGCACAAATCTTTCGCCTTTTACTAAAGATTTCCGTGGGGAGGAATAATAAGAGTTTATCCAATTTTTTGATGCTCTGCTCAAACGGAGCTTCCCTCATCTGTCAAAATAAAATTACTATACTATTCTAAAAAGCAGCATCTTCCATCAGATTCCTACTTCACTGCTTATTTAAAGCACATCTATGTCAGTAAGCATCTTATGTTTCTTAGGGAAAGTCTATTTCAACTAAGGGGGTCTACCCGCCTACGGAATTTTGTTGTTTGAATTTTACCTGATAGTGCCTAGGATTGTCAGGGGTTTTATTTCTTTTTCTTTTTTACTTTTTATTTCGTTTTCTATTTTACTTCATTCTCATTCATTCCTTTTTAAAATAAAATTTACTCACGATTCTCTGCGTCCTTGGTATCCCTTCAACCTTTGGACCCCAGCCCATAAGGAAGAAACAGTCCTGGAAAAGGATCTTTATGCTGTGTACACAGACTTTTCTGGATCTTGCTCACCCACTGGGATCGTCAGGTATCTTGGGATCCGGCTCGAAGGACCATGTAAATGTTAGGTTTAAACACCAGACATTTGTATCACCAATCTGAAAGAAGGAAATCACAGAGAATTGAGTCAACTTTATTTGCAGTGAGAGGGTCGGGGACTGCTCGGTCGCAATCCTCCGACACACTCTGAAGATGTCTCCTCTCGCCTTGTCTCTTATTGTGTCAAGTTACAGGAAGTTTCAAGCTGATCAAAGGAAAGAGGGAGTTTTCTCTCAGTTACAAAAGGTTCTTTGATGTATGACCATATGCTTTTTCAAGGTAACACTTTTATAGTCTCTTTCCCGATCTCCCGCAATCTTCACACAATGGTTCAAACAGGATCCAGACCCCTGGGGCAGTTCCCCTTTGTTGAATAAGGTGAAACTTCCCCCAGGGCTCAAGACACCCCTAATTCTATTAGCAAGCATTTCCACAGTCATACCAGAATCAGGATAACTTATTTACAATAATTCCAACAATTGTCAAGTAGGTTACTCCGAAAAAGGGGCGCATGCGCATTGACTCTGTATGAGAGCAGCAGTGCATGATGGGATTTTTTAAAATCATACTTTAAAGCTAAATTAAAGACCGGTCAGTTGATGTAATGACTCAACTATTACATGTACTAGTTCTCGGTAGAATTGCCTTATACAGGGTGTGTGTTTATGACTACGTGATTACGGTGTAGCAAACGAGTTTGTGACTAAAAATGGCGAGCATGCGAAACAAGAGGGTGCTGCATTTGTGTACAATTCATACTTACCTGGCAGGGGAGACACCATGATCATGAAGGTGGTTCACTCAGGGTGAGGCCCAGCCATTGCACTCCTGGCTGTGCTGACCCCTGCGAATTCCCCAAATGTGGGAATCTCGACTGCATAATTACTGGTAGAGGGGGACTGCGTTCGCGCTCTCCCCTGGTCATCTGTTAAAAAACAAGAAGGTCATCGCTCATATTGGTTTCCTACACTTCAGTTGTGACCTCTCAAAGCCTTCACTGTTGGCCCAATCTTAATCACAGACTGATATTAATTATATGTTGTCCATGAATACTTATTAAGAAATTCCAAATTGTCTGTTAGCTTCCTTTCAATGCTTTCGCCCTGGTTGCACTGCTTCCAGATGTGTGTTTTCATATTGAAGCATTTAACCAATCACATTTCAGCCATTATTTGTTGCCAGGGTCAGAAATCTGCCCCAAGGCCTTCACAATCAGTTCTGCAGGGTCTGCTGCATTAAACAAGCGTTGCAAGGGACTGTTGCTTTAACCAATCAGAATTCGATTTGGTGACACCAAGGCCTTCTCGCAGGCGTAGGGATACGTCATTGCCTTCTCGCAGTCAATGTTTTGATCATCAGCCTGTGATGTTTCCAAAATGGTCACATATTGAGCTCTACAATAAGGCCAAAAGGATAGAGAGAAAACTTAAAACTGTAGTATTTTCTTCTTCAAATCGTTTTAATATTTTCATTCCCCCCCAAAACTTTGGCTTTCAATTATTGTGTATTTGGTTATTTTGCCTCTGAGGTGATTGTTCAATTAAGGCCAGTTATAATTTATATTATTTGAATGAAATATCTTGAAATTCAACGATACTAGTTGAATTGTGAGTTGATCAATTTTGTGACATACTAGTGGAAAGTTGTCATTGTTCATCACAACACCAGGAAACAGGAAGTAATACGTTAAGCAGGGGTTGTTGATTTGTTGTCATTTTTTGCCAAATGTTGCTCAAATAAATGGCTTTTCACTGCAAAAATTGTGTTTGCCAATCAGAGAACCTTGGGGTGCCGGTAAATAGGTTAAGGTTATTGCTACTTTCCTATGGACCATTGTGAGTCACATGACCTCAAGGACTCCACATTTTCAAAGCATTTGTTCAATTTAAATACAGAAAAGCAACATGTTTTTTCACCTGTTATCAAACAGAGTGTGTAGTTTTCAGTGTGTTGTATAAAGTGTGCTTTTGTTGTCATGTGATCTGTGTGACCATTACTATAGGTCGTAATGGCTGGAAAGAAGTCGTCCTTCCTGACAGTGTTGGTTATCGCTTCTCGGCCTTTTGGCTAAGATCAAGTGTAGTATCTGTTCTTATCAGTTTAATATCTGTTACGTCCCCTATCTGGGGACCTTATATAAAATTGATTTTTGGAACTGGGAGATGGAATAGAGGCTTGCTCTGTCCACTCCACGCATCGACCTGGTATTGCAGTACTTCCAGGAATGGTGCACCCCCTAACAATGTCAATGTACATATATTTCCTTCCCTCTAAACCAGGGGTGTCCAAACTATTCCACAAAGGGCCGCAGTGGGTGCGGGTTTTCATTCCAACCCATCAAGATGACACCTTTTCACCAATCGGGTGTCCTACAAGTGCAATCAGTGGATTGCAGTCAGGTGCTTCTTGTTCTCATTGGTCAAAATGTCTGTGCTGGATCGGTTGGAACAAAAACCTGCACCCACAGCGGCCCTCGAGGACCGGTTTGGCCATCCCTGCTCTAAACCTATAGACTTCTCCACAAAGTTGAGTTAGAGGTAAAATTATGTTACCCATGCTTAATTACTGTATTGAGTTAATCTCTGATAGTTGAAAATACTACTCGGTCATTTGGATTTATTATAAATTTCACTAGACCTCCAATAAATCCAACCTATTTACACCCACATGATGTATGTATATGCCCTGCTTCATATCACAACGCTGCTGCAATGCCCTGACTGCTTAATTCAGTAGCTGCAACGTGATTGGCAGCATAATACAGCTGCTGCAACGTGATTGGCTGCTCAAAGGACTGGGGTCGCCCACTAGTTAGTAGTGCGTTAGCCTGTGTGTTGAAGTACTATTGCGGATATAGACCTAGCTCGTTCTGTTTTGCTTGCGTCAGCACACTCTTATTTCTCTTCAAATCGCACAAATCTTTCGCCTTTTACTAAAGATTTCCGTGGGGAGGAATAATAAGAGTTTTATCCAATTTTTTGATGCTCTGCTCAAACGGAGCTTCCCTCATCTGTCAAAATAAAATTACTATACTATTCTAAAAAGCAGCATCTTCCATCAGATTCCTACTTCACTGCTTATTTAAAGCACATCTATGTCAGTAAGCATCTTATGTTTCTTAGGGAAAGTCTATTTCAACTAAGGGGGTCTACCCGCCTACGGAATTTTGTTGTTTGAATTTTATCTGATAGTGCCTAGGATTGTCAGGGGTTTTATTTCTTTTTCTTTTTTACTTTTTATTTCGTTTTCTATTTTACTTCATTCTCATTCATTCCTTTTTAAAATAAAATTTACTCACGATTCTCTGCGTCCTTGGTATCCCTTCAACCTTTGGACCCCAGCCCATAAGGAAGAAACAGTCCTGGAAAAGGATCTTTATGCTGTGTACACAGACTTTTCTGGATCTTGCTCACCCACTGGGATCGTCAGGTATCTTGGGATCCGGCTCGAAGGACCATGTAAATGTTAGGTTTAAACACCAGACATTTGTATCACCAATCTGAAAGAAGGAAATCACAGAGAATTGAGTCAACTTTATTTGCAGTGAGAGGGTCGGGGACTGCTCGGTCGCAATCCTCCGACACACTCTGAAGATGTCTCCTCTCGCCTTGTCTCTTATTGTGTCAAGTTACAGGAAGTTTCAAGCTGATCAAAGGAAAGAGGGAGTTTTCTCTCAGTTACAAAAGGTTCTTTGATGTATGACCATATGCTTTTTCAAGGTAACACTTTTACAGTCTCTTTCCCGATCTCCCGCAATCTTCACACAATGGTTCAAACAGGATCCAGACCCCTGGGGCAGTTCCCCTTTGTTGAATAAGGTGAAACTTCCCCCAGGGCTCAAGACACCCCTAATTCTATTAGCAAGCATTTCCACAGTCATACCAGAATCAGGATAACTTATTTACAATAATTCCAACAATTGTCAGGTAGGTTACTCCGAAAAAGGGGCGCATGCGCATTGACTCTGTATGAGAGCAGCAGTGCATGATGGGATTTTTTAAAATCATACTTTAAAGCTAAATTAAAGACCGGTCAGTTGATGTAATGACTCAACTATTACATGTACTAGTTCTCGGTAGAATTGCCTTATACAGGGTGTGTGTTTATGACTACGTGATTACGGTGTAGCAAACGAGTTTGTGACTAAAAATGGCGAGCATGCGAAACAAGAGGGTGCTGCATTTGTGTACAATTCATACTTACCTGGCAGGGGAGACACCATGATCATGAAGGTGGTTCACTCAGGGTGAGGCCCAGCCATTGCACTCCTGGTTGTGCTGACCCCTGCGAATTCCCCAAATGTGGGAATCTCGACTGCATAATTTCTGGTAGAGGGGGACTGCGTTCGCGCTCTCCCCTGGTCATCTTTTAAAAAACAAGAAGGTCATCGCTCATATTGGTTTCCTACACTTCAGTTGTGACCTCTCAAAGCCTTCACTGTTGGCCCAATCTTAATCACAGACTGATATTAATTATATGTTGTCCATGAATACTTATTAAGAAATTCCAAATTGTCTGTTAGCTTCCTTTCAATGCTTTCGCCCAGGTTGCACTGCTTCCAGATGTGTGTTTTCATATTGAAGCATTTAACCAATCACATTTCAGCCATTATTTGTTGCCAGGGTCAGAAATCTGCCCCAAGGCCTTCACAATCAGTTCTGCAGGGTCTGCTGCATTAAACAAGCGTTGCAAGGGACTGTTGCTTTAACCAATCAGAATTCGATTTGGTGACACCAAGGCCTTCTCGCAGGCGTAGGGATACGTCATTGCCTTCTCGCAGTCAATGTTTTGATCATCAGCCTGTGATGTTTCCAAAATGGTCACATATTGAGCTCTACAATAAGGCCAAAAGGATAGAGAGAAAACTTAAAACTGTAGTATTTTCTTCTTCAAATCGTTTTAATATTTTCATTCCCCCCCAAAACTTTGGCTTTCAATTATTGTGTATTTGGTTATTTTGCCTCTGAGGTGATTGTTCAATTAAGGCCAGTTATAATTTATATTATTTGAATGAAATATCTTGAAATTCAACGATACTAGTTGAATTGTGAGTTGATCAATTTTGTGACATACTAGTGGAAAGTTGTCATTGTTCATCACAACACCAGGAAACAGGAAGTAATACGTTAAGCAGGGGTTGTTGATTTGTTGTCATTTTTTGCCAAATGTTGCTCAAATAAATGGCTTTTCACTGCAAAAATTGTGTTTGCCAATCAGAGAACCTTGGGGTGCCGGTAAATAGGTTAAGGTTATTGCTACTTTCCTATGGACCATTGTGAGTCACATGACCTCAAGGACTCCACATTTTCAAAGCATTTGTTCAATTTAAATACAGAAAAGCAACATGTTTTTTCACCTGTTATCAAACAGAGTGTGTAGTTTTCAGTGTGTTGTATAAAGTGTGCTTTTGTTGTCATGTGATCTGTGTGACCATTACTATAGGTCGTAATGGCTGGAAAGAAGTCGTCCTTCCTGACAGTATTGGTTATCGCTTCTCGGCCTTTTGGCTAAGATCAAGTGTAGTATCTGTTCTTATCAGTTTAATATCTGATATGTCCCCTATCTGGGGACCTTATATTAAATTGATTTTTGGAACTGGGAGATGGAATAGGGGCTTGCTCTGTCCACTCCACGCATCGACCTGGTATTGCAGTACTTCCAGGAATGGTGCACCCCCTAACAATGTCAATATACATGCATTTCCTTCCCTCTAAACCAGGGGTGTCCAAACTATTCTACAAAGGGCCGCAGTGGGTGCGGGTTTTCATTCCAACCCATCAAGATGACACCTTTTCACCAATCGGGTGTCCTACAAGTGCAATCAGTGGATTGCAGTCAGGTGCTTCTTGTTCTCATTGGTCAAAATGTCTGTGCTGGATCGGTTGGAACAAAAACCTGCACCCACAGCGGCCCTCGAGGACCGGTTTGGCCATCCCTGCTCTAAACCTATAGACTTCTCCACAAAGTTGAGTTAGAGGTAAAATTATGTTACCCATGCTTAATTACTGTATTGAGTTAATCTCTGATAGTTGAAAATACTACTCGGTCATTTGGATTTATTATAAATTTCACTAGACCTCCAATAAATCCAACCTATTTACACCCACATGATGTATGTATATGCCCTGCTTCATATCACAACGCTGCTGCAATGCCCTGACTGCTTAATTCAGTAGCTGCAACGTGATTGGCAGCATAATACAGCTGCTGCAACGTGATTGGCTGCTCAAAGGACTGGGGTCGCCCACTAGTTAGTAGTGCGTTAGCCTGTGTGTTGAAGTACTATTGCGGATATAGACCTAGCTCGTTCTGTTTTGCTTGCGTCAGCACACTCTTATTTCTCTTCAAATCGCACAAATCTTTCGCCTTTTACTAAAGATTTCCGTGGGGAGGAATAATAAGAGTTTTATCCAATTTTTTGATGCTCTGCTCAAACGGAGCTTCCCTCATCTGTCAAAATAAAATTACTATACTATTCTAAAAAGCAGCATCTTCCATCAGATTCCTACTTCACTGCTTATTTAAAGCACATCTATGTCAGTAAGCATCTTATGTTTCTTAGGGAAAGTCTATTTCAACTAAGGGGGTCTACCCGCCTACGGAATTTTGTTGTTTGAATTTTACCTGATAGTGCCTAGGATTGTCAGGGGTTTTATTTCTTTTTCTTTTTTACTTTTTATTTCGTTTTCTATTTTACTTCATTCTCATTCATTCCTTTTTTAAATAAAATTTACTCACGATTCTCTGCGTCCTTGGTATCCCTTCAACCTTTGGACCCCAGCCCATAAGGAAGAAACAGTCCTGGAAAAGGATCTTTATGCTGTGTACACAGACTTTTCTGGATCTTGCTCACCCACTGGGATCGTCAGGTATCTTGGGATCCGGCTCGAAGGACCATGTAAATGTTAGGTTTAAACACCAGACATTTGTATCACCAATCTGAAAGAAGGAAATCACAGAGAATTGAGTCAACTTTATTTGCAGTGAGAGGGTCGGGGACTGCTCGGTCGCAATCCTCCGACACACTCTGAAGATGTCTCCTCTCGCCTTGTCTCTTATTGTGTCAAGTTACAGGAAGTTTCAAGCTGATCAAAGGAAAGAGGGAGTTTTCTCTCAGTTACAAAAGGTTCTTTGATGTATGACCATATGCTTTTTCAAGGTAACACTTTTACAGTCTCTTTCCCGATCTCCCGCAATCTTCACACAATGGTTCAAACAGGATCCAGACCCCTGGGGCAGTTCCCCTTTGTTGAATAAGGTGAAACTTCCCCCAGGGCTCAAGACACCCCTAATTCTATTAGCAAGCATTTCCACAGTCATACCAGAATCAGGATAACTTATTTACAATAATTCCAACAATTGTCAAGTAGGTTACTCCGAAAAAGGGGCGCATGCACATTGACTCTGTATGAGAGCAGCAGTGCATGATGGGATTTTTTAAAATCATACTTTAAAGCTAAATTAAAGACCGGTCAGTTGATGTAATGACTCAACTATTACATGTACTAGTTCTCGGTAGAATTGCCTTATACAGGGTGTGTGTTTATGACTACGTGATTACGGTGTAGCAAACGAGTTTGTGACTAAAAATGGCGAGCATGCGAAACAAGAGGGTGCTGCATTTGTGTACAATTCATACTTACCTGGCAGGGGAGACACCATGATCATGAAGGTGGTTCACTCAGGGTGAGGCCCAGCCATTGCACTCCTGGTTGTGCTGACCCCTGCGAATTCCCCAAATGTGGGAATCTCGACTGCATAATTTCTGGTAGAGGGGGACTGCGTTCGCGCTCTCCCCTGGTCATCTGTTAAAAAACAAGAAGGTCATCGCTCATATTGGTTTCCTACACTAAAGTTGTGACCTCTCAAAGCCTTCACTGTTGGCCCAATCTTAATCACAGACTGATATTAATTATATGTTGTCCATGAATACTTATTAAGAAATTCCAAATTGTCTGTTAGCTTCCGTTCAATGCTTTCGCCCTGGTTGCACTGCTTCCAGATGTGTGTTTTCATATTGAAGCATTTAACCAATCACATTTCAGCCATTATTTGTTGCCAGGGTCAGAAATCTGCCCCAAGGCCTTCACAATCAGTTCTGCAGGGTCTGCTGCATTAAACAAGCGTTGCAAGGGACTGTTGCTTTAACCAATCAGAATTCGATTTGGTGACACCAAGGCCTTCTCGCAGGCGTAGGGATACGTCATTGCCTTCTCGCAGTCAATGTTTTGATCATCAGCCTGTGATGTTTCCAAAATGGTCACATATTGAGCTCTACAATAAGGCCAAAAGGATAGAGAGAAAACTTCAAACTGTAGTATTTTCTTCTTCAAATCGTTTTAATATTTTCATTCCCCCCAAAACTTTGGCTTTCAATTATTGTGTATTTGGTTATTTTGCCTCTGAGGTGATTGTTCAATTAAGGCCAGTTATAATTTATATTATTTGAATTAAATATCTTGAAATTCAACGATACTAGTTGAATTGTGAGTTGATCAATTTTGTGACATACTAGTGGAAAGTTGTCATTGTTCATCACAACACCAGGAAACAGGAAGTAATACGTTAAGCAGGGGTTGTTGATTTGTTGTCATTTTTTGCCAAATGTTGCTCAAATAAATGGCTTTTCACTGCAAAAATTGTGTTTGCCAATCAGAGAACCTTGGGGTGCCGGTAAATAGGTTAAGGTTATTGCTACTTTCCTATGGACCATTGTGAGTCACATGACCTCAAGGACTCCACATTTTCAAAGCATTTGTTCAATTTAAATACAGAAAAGCAACATGTTTTTTCACCTGTTATCAAACAGAGTGTGTAGTTTTCAGTGTGTTGTATAAAGTGTGCTTTTGTTGTCATGTGATCTGTGTGACCATTACTATAGGTCGTAATGGCTGGAAAGAAGTCGTCCTTCCTGACAGTATTGGTTATCGCTTCTCGGCCTTTTGGCTAAGATCAAGTGTAGTATCTGTTCTTATCAGTTTAATATCTGATACGTCCCCTATCTGGGGACCTTATATTAAATTGATTTTTGGAACTGGGAGATGGATTAGGGGCTTGCTCTGTCCACTCCACGCATCGACTTGGTATTGCAGTACTTCCAGGAATGGTGCACCCCCTAACAATGTCAATATACATGCATTTCCTTCCCTCTAAACCAGGGGTGTCCAAACTATTCCACAAAGGGCCGCAGTGGGTGCGGGTTTTCATTCCAACCCATCAAGATGACACCTTTTCACCAATCGGGTGTCCTACAAGTGCAATCAGTGGATTGCAGTCAGGTGCTTCTTGTTCTCATTGGTCAAAATGTCTGTGCTGGATCGGTTGGAACAAAAACCTGCACCCACAGCGGCCCTCGAGGACCGGTTTGGCCATCCCTGCTCTAAACCTATAGACTTCTCCACAAAGTTGAGTTAGAGGTAAAATTATGTTACCCATGCTTAATTACTGTATTGAGTTAATCTCTGATAGTTGAAAATACTACTCGGTCATTTGGATTTATTATAAATTTCACTAGACCTCCAATAAATCCAACCTATTTACACCCACATGATGTATGTATATGCCCTGCTTCATATCACAACGCTGCTGCAATGCCCTGACTGCTTAATTCAGTAGCTGCAACGTGATTGGCAGCATAATACAGCTGCTGCAACGTGATTGGCTGCTCAAAGGACTGGGGTCGCCCACTAGTTAGTAGTGCGTTAGCCTGTGTGTTGAAGTACTATTGCGGATATAGACCTAGCTCGTTCTGTTTTGCTTGCGTCAGCACACTCTTATTTCTCTTCAAATCGCACAAATCTTTCGCCTTTTACTAAAGATTTCCGTGGGGAGGAATAATAAGAGTTTTATCCAATTTTTTGATGCTCTGCTCAAACGGAGCTTCCCTCATCTGTCAAAATAAAATTACTATACTATTCTAAAAAGCAGCATCTTCCATCAGATTCCTACTTCACTGCTTATTTAAAGCACATCTATGTCAGTAAGCATCTTATGTTTCTTAGGGAAAGTCTATTTCAACTAAGGGGGTCTACCCGCCTACGGAATTTTGTTGTTTGAATTTTACCTGATAGTGCCTAGGATTGTCAGGGGTTTTATTTCTTTTTCTTTTTTACTTTTTATTTCGTTTTCTATTTTACTTCATTCTCATTCATTCCTTTTTAAAATAAAATTTACTCACGATTCTCTGCGTCCTTGGTATCCCTTCAACCTTTGGACCCCAGCCCATAAGGAAGAAACAGTCCTGGAAAAGGATCTTTATGCTGTGTACACAGACTTTTCTGGATCTTGCTCACCCACTGGGATCGTCAGGTATCTTGGGATCCGGCTCGAAGGACCATGTAAATGTTAGGTTTAAACACCAGACATTTGTATCACCAATCTGAAAGAAGGAAATCACAGAGAATTGAGTCAACTTTATTTGCAGTGAGAGGGTCGGGGACTGCTCGGTCGCAATCCTCCGACACACTCTGAAGATGTCTCCTCTCGCCTTGTCTCTTATTGTGTCAAGTTACAGGAAGTTTCAAGCTGATCAAAGGAAAGAGGGAGTTTTCTCTCAGTTACAAAAGGTTCTTTGATGTATGACCATATGCTTTTTCAAGGTAACACTTTTACAGTCTCTTTCCCGATCTCCCGCAATCTTCACACAATGGTTCAAACAGGATCCAGACCCCTGGGGCAGTTCCCCTTTGTTGAATAAGGTGAAACTTCCCCCAGGGCTCAAGACACCCCTAATTCTATTAGCAAGCATTTCCACAGTCATACCAGAATCAGGATAACTTATTTACAATAATTCCAACAATTGTCAAGTAGGTTACTCCGAAAAAGGGGCGCATGCGCATTGACTCTGTATGAGAGCAGCAGTGCATGATGGGGTTTTTTAAAATCATACTTTAAAGCTAAATTAAAGACCGGTCAGTTGATGTAATGACTCAACTATTACATGTACTAGTTCTCGGTAGAATTGCCTTATACAGGGTGTGTGTTTATGACTACGTGATTACGGTGTAGCAAACGAGTTTGTGACTAAAAATGGCGAGCATGCGAAACAAGAGGGTGCTGCATTTGTGTACAATTCATACTTACCTGGCAGGGGAGACACCATGATCATGAAGGTGGTTCCCTCAGGGTGAGGCCCAGCCATTGCACTCCTGGTTGTGCTGACCCCTGCGAATTCCCCAAATGTGGGAATCTCGACTGCATAATTTCTGGTAGAGGGGGACTGCGTTCGCGCTCTCCCCTGGTCATCTGTTAAAAAACAAGAAGGTCATCGCTCATATTGGTTTCCTACACTTCAGTTGTGACCTCTCAAAGCCTTCACTGTTGGCCCAATCTTAATCACAGACTGATATTAATTATATGTTGTCCGTGAATACTTATTAAGAAATTCCAAATTGTCTGTTAGCTTCCTTTCAATGCTTTCGCCCTGGTTGCACTGCTTCCAGATGTGTGTTTTCATATTGAAGCATTTAACCAATCACATTTCAGCCATTATTTGTTGCCAGGGTAAGAAATCTGCCCCAAGGCCTTCACAATCAGTTCTGCAGGGTCTGCTGCATTAAACAAGCGTTGCAAGGGACTGTTGCTTTAACCAATCAGAATTCGATTTGGTGACACCAAGGCCTTCTCGCAGGCGTAGGGATACGTCATTGCCTTCTCGCAGTCAATGTTTTGATCATCAGCCTGTGATGTTTCCAAAATGGTCACATATTGAGCTCTACAATAAGGCCAAAAGGATAGAGAGAAAACTTCAAACTGTAGTATTTTCTTCTTCAAATCGTTTTAATATTTTCATTCCCCCCCAAAACTTTGGCTTTCAATTATTGTGTATTTGGTTATTTTGCCTCTGAGGTGATTGTTCAATTAAGGCCAGTTATAATTTATATTATTTGAATTAAATATCTTGAAATTCAACGATACTAGTTGAATTGTGAGTTGATCAATTTTGTGACATACTAGTGGAAAGTTGTCATTGTTCATCACAACACCAGGAAACAGGAAGTAATACGTTAAGCAGGGGTTGTTGATTTGTTGTCATTTTTTGCCAAATGTTGCTCAAATAAATGGCTTTTCACTGCAAAAATTGTGTTTGCCAATCAGAGAACCTTGGGGTGCCGGTAAATAGGTTAAGGTTATTGCTACTTTCCTATGGACCATTGTGAGTCACATGACCTCAAGGACTCCACATTTTCAAAGCATTTGTTCAATTTAAATACAGAAAAGCAACATGTTTTTTCACCTGTTATCAAACAGAGTGTGTAGTTTTCAGTGTGTTGTATAAAGTGTGCTTTTGTTGTCATGTGATCTGTGTGACCATTACTATAGGTCGTAATGGCTGGAAAGAAGTCGTCCTTCCTGACAGTATTGGTTATCGCTTCTCGGCCTTTTGGCTAAGATCAAGTGTAGTATCTGTTCTTATCAGTTTAATATCTGATACGTCCCCTATCTGGGGACCTTATATTAAATTGATTTTTGGAACTGGGAGATGGATTAGGGGCTTGCTCTGTCCACTCCACGCATCGACTTGGTATTGCAGTACTTCCAGGAATGGTGCACCCCCTAACAATGTCAATATACATGCATTTCCTTCCCTCTAAACCAGGGGTGTCCAAACTATTCCACAAAGGGCCGCAGTGGGTGCGGGTTTTCATTCCAACCCATCAAGATGACACCTTTTCACCAATCGGGTGTCCTACAAGTGCAATCAGTGGATTGCAGTCAGGTGCTTCTTGTTCTCATTGGTCAAAATGTCTGTGCTGGATCGGTTGGAACAAAAACCTGCACCCACAGCGGCCCTCGAGGACCGGTTTGGCCATCCCTGCTCTAAACCTATAGACTTCTCCACAAAGTTGAGTTAGAGGTAAAATTATGTTACCCATGCTTAATTACTGTATTGAGTTAATCTCTGATAGTTGAAAATACTACTCGGTCATTTGGATTTATTATAAATTTCACTAGACCTCCAATAAATCCAACCTATTTACACCCACATGATGTATGTATATGCCCTGCTTCATATCACAACGCTGCTGCAATGCCCTGACTGCTTAATTCAGTAGCTGCAACGTGATTGGCAGCATAATACAGCTGCTGCAACGTGATTGGCTGCTCAAAGGACTGGGGTCGCCCACTAGTTAGTAGTGCGTTAGCCTGTGTGTTGAAGTACTATTGCGGATATAGACCTAGCTCGTTCTGTTTTGCTTGCGTCAGCACACTCTTATTTCTCTTCGAATCGCACAAATCTTTCGCCTTTAACTAAAGATTTCCGTGGGGAGGAATAATAAGAGTTTTATCCAATTTTTTGATGCTCTGCTCAAACGGAGCTTCCCTCATCTGTCAAAATAAAATTACTATACTATTCTAAAAAGCAGCATCTTCCATCAGATTCCTACTTCACTGCTTATTTAAAGCACATCTATGTCAGTAAGCATCTCATGTTTCTTAGGGAAAGTCTATTTCAACTAAGGGGGTCTACCCGCCTACGGAATTTTGTTGTTTGAATTTTACCTGATAGTGCCTAGGATTGTCAGGGGTTTTATTTCTTTTTCTTTTTTACTTTTTATTTCGTTTTCTATTTTACTTCATTCTCATTCATTCCTTTTTTAAATAAAATTTACTCACGATTCTCTGCGTCCTTGGTATCCCTTCAACCTTTGGACCCCAGCCCATAAGGAAGAAACAGTCCTGGAAAAGGATCTTTATGCTGTGTACACAGACTTTTCTGGATCTTGCTCACCCACTGGGATCGTCAGGTATCTTGGGATCCGGCTCGAAGGACCATGTAAATGTTAGGTTTAAACACCAGACATTTGTATCACCAATCTGAAAGAAGGAAATCACAGAGAATTGAGTCAACTTTATTTGCAGTGAGAGGGTCGGGGACTGCTCGGTCGCAATCCTCCGACACACTCTGAAGATGTCTCCTCTCGCCTTGTCTCTTATTGTGTCAAGTTACAGGAAGTTTCAAGCTGATCAAAGGAAAGAGGGAGTTTTCTCTCAGTTACAAAAGGTTCTTTGATGTATGACCATATGCTTTTTCAAGGTAACACTTTTATAGTCTCTTTCCCGATCTCCCGCAATCTTCACACAATGGTTCAAACAGGATCCAGACCCCTGGGGCAGTTCCCCTTTGTTGAATAAGGTGAAACTTCCCCCAGGGCTCAAGACACCCCTAATTCTATTAGCAAGCATTTCCACAGTCATACCAGAATCAGGATAACTTATTTACAATAATTCCAACAATTGTCAAGTAGGTTACTCCGAAAAAGGGGCGCATGCGCATTGACTCTGTATGAGAGCAGCAGTGCATGATGGGATTTTTTAAAATCATACTTTAAAGCTAAATTAAAGACCGGTCAGTTGATGTAATGACTCAACTATTACATGTACTAGTTCTCGGTAGAATTGCCTTATACAGGGTGTGTGTTTATGACTACGTGATTACGGTGTAGCAAACGAGTTTGTGACTAAAAATGGCGAGCATGCGAAACAAGAGGGTGCTGCATTTGTGTACAATTCATACTTACCTGGCAGGGGAGACACCATGATCATGAAGGTGGTTCACTCAGGGTGAGGCCCAGCCATTGCACTCCTGGCTGTGCTGACCCCTGCGAATTCCCCAAATGTGGGAATCTCGACTGCATAATTACTGGTAGAGGGGGACTGCGTTCGCGCTCTCCCCTGGTCATCTGTTAAAAAACAAGAAGGTCATCGCTCATATTGGTTTCCTACACTTCAGTTGTGACCTCTCAAAGCCTTCACTGTTGGCCCAATCTTAATCACAGACTGATATTAATTATATGTTGTCCATGAATACTTATTAAGAAATTCCAAATTGTCTGTTAGCTTCCTTTCAATGCTTTCGCCCTGGTTGCACTGCTTCCAGATGTGTGTTTTCATATTTAAGCATTTAACCAATCACATTTCAGCCATTATTTGTTGCCAGGGTCAGAAATCTGCCCCAAGGCCTTCACAATCAGTTCTGCAGGGTCTGCTGCATTAAACAAGCGTTGCAAGGGACTGTTGCTTTAACCAATCAGAATTCGATTTGGTGACACCAAGGCCTTCTCGCAGGCGTAGGGATACGTCATTGCCTTCTCGCAGTCAATGTTTTGATCATCAGCCTGTGATGTTTCCAAAATGGTCACATATTGAGCTCTACAATAAGGCCAAAAGGATAGAGAGAAAACTTAAAACTGTAGTATTTTCTTCTTCAAATCGTTTTAATATTTTCATTCCCCCCCAAAACTTTGGCTTTCAATTATTGTGTATTTGGTTATTTTGCCTCTGAGGTGATTGTTCAATTAAGGCCAGTTATAATTTATATTATTTGAATGAAATATCTTGAAATTCAACGATACTAGTTGAATTGTGAGTTGATCAATTTTGTGACATACTAGTGGAAAGTTGTCATTGTTCATCACAACACCAGGAAACAGGAAGTAATACGTTAAGCAGGGGTTGTTGATTTGTTGTCATTTTTTGCCAAATGTTGCTCAAATAAATGGCTTTTCACTGCAAAAATTGTGTTTGCCAATCAGAGAACCTTGGGGTGCCGGTAAATAGGTTAAGGTTATTGCTACTTTCCTATGGACCATTGTGAGTCACATGACCTCAAGGACTCCACATTTTCAAAGCATTTGTTCAATTTAAATACAGAAAAGCAACATGTTTTTTCACCTGTTATCAAACAGAGTGTGTAGTTTTCAGTGTGTTGTATAAAGTGTGCTTTTGTTGTCATGTGATCTGTGTGACCATTACTATAGGTCGTAATGGCTGGAAAGAAGTCGTCCTTCCTGACAGTGTTGGTTATCGCTTCTCGGCCTTTTGGCTAAGATCAAGTGTAGTATCTGTTCTTATCAGTTTAATATCTGTTACGTCCCCTATCTGGGGACCTTATATAAAATTGATTTTTGGAACTGGGAGATGGAATAGAGGCTTGCTCTGTCCACTCCTCGCATCGACCTGGTATTGCAGTACTTCCAGGAATGGTGCACCCCCTAACAATGTCAATGTACATATATTTCCTTCCCTCTAAACCAGGGGTGTCCAAACTATTCCACAAAGGGCCGCAGTGGGTGCGGGTTTTCATTCCAACCCATCAAGATGACACCTTTTCACCAATCGGGTGTCCTACAAGTGCAATCAGTGGATTGCAGTCAGGTGCTTCTTGTTCTCATTGGTCAAAATGTCTGTGCTGGATCGGTTGGAACAAAAACCTGCACCCACAGCGGCCCTCGAGGACCGGTTTGGCCATCCCTGCTCTAAACCTATAGACTTCTCCACAAAGTTGAGTTAGAGGTAAAATTATGTTACCCATGCTTAATTACTGTATTGAGTTAATCTCTGATAGTTGAAAATACTACTCGGTCATTTGGATTTATTATAAATTTCACTAGACCTCCAATAAATCCAACCTATTTACACCCACATGATGTATGTATATGCCCTGCTTCATATCACAACGCTGCTGCAATGCCCTGACTGCTTAATTCAGTAGCTGCAACGTGATTGGCAGCATAATACAGCTGCTGCAACGTGATTGGCTGCTCAAAGGACTGGGGTCGCCCACTAGTTAGTAGTGCGTTAGCCTGTGTGTTGAAGTACTATTGCGGATATAGACCTAGCTCGTTCTGTTTTGCTTGCGTCAGCACACTCTTATTTCTCTTCAAATCGCACAAATCTTTCGCCTTTTACTAAAGATTTCCGTGGGGAGGAATAATAAGAGTTTTATCCAATTTTTTGATGCTCTGCTCAAACGGAGCTTCCCTCATCTGTCAAAATAAAATTACTATACTATTCTAAAAAGCAGCATCTTCCATCAGATTCCTACTTCACTGCTTATTTAAAGCACATCTATGTCAGTAAGCATCTTATGTTTCTTAGGGAAAGTCTATTTCAACTAAGGGGGTCTACCCGCCTACGGAATTTTGTTGTTTGAATTTTATCTGATAGTGCCTAGGATTGTCAGGGGTTTTATTTCTTTTTCTTTTTTACTTTTTATTTCGTTTTCTATTTTACTTCATTCTCATTCATTCCTTTTTAAAATAAAATTTACTCACGATTCTCTGCGTCCTTGGTATCCCTTCAACCTTTGGACCCCAGCCCATAAGGAAGAAACAGTCCTGGAAAAGGATCTTTATGCTGTGTACACAGACTTTTCTGGATCTTGCTCACCCACTGGGATCGTCAGGTATCTTGGGATCCGGCTCGAAGGACCATGTAAATGTTAGGTTTAAACACCAGACATTTGTATCACCAATCTGAAAGAAGGAAATCACAGAGAATTGAGTCAACTTTATTTGCAGTGAGAGGGTCGGGGACTGCTCGGTCGCAATCCTCCGACACACTCTGAAGATGTCTCCTCTCGCCTTGTCTCTTATTGTGTCAAGTTACAGGAAGTTTCAAGCTGATCAAAGGAAAGAGGGAGTTTTCTCTCAGTTACAAAAGGTTCTTTGATGTATGACCATATGCTTTTTCAAGGTAACACTTTTACAGTCTCTTTCCCGATCTCCCGCAATCTTCACACAAAGGTTCAAACAGGATCCAGACCCCTGGGGCAGTTCCCCTTTGTTGAATAAGGTGAAACTTCCCCCAGGGCTCAAGACACCCCTAATTCTATTAGCAAGCATTTCCACAGTCATACCAGAATCAGGATAACTTATTTACAATAATTCCAACAATTGTCAAGTAGGTTACTCCGAAAAAGGGGCGCATGCGCATTGACTCTGTATGAGAGCAGCAGTGCATGATGGGATTTTTTAAAATCATACTTTAAAGCTAAATTAAAGACCGGTCAGTTGATGTAATGACTCAACTATTACATGTACTAGTTCTCGGTAGAATTGCCTTATACAGGGTGTGTGTTTATGACTACGTGATTACGGTGTAGCAAACGAGTTTGTGACTAAAAATGGCGAGCATGCGAAACAAGAGGGTGCTGCATTTGTGTACAATTCATACTTACCTGGCAGGGGAGACACCATGATCATGAAGGTGGTTCACTCAGGGTGAGGCCCAGCCATTGCACTCCTGGTTGTGCTGACCCCTGCGAATTCCCCAAATGTGGGAATCTCGACTGCATAATTTCTGGTAGAGGGGGACTGCGTTCGCGCTCTCCCCTGGTCATCTGTTAAAAAACAAGAAGGTCATCGCTCATATTGGTTTCCTACACTTCAGTTGTGACCTCTCAAAGCCTTCACTGTTGGCCCAATCTTAATCACAGACTGATATTAATTATATGTTGTCCATGAATACTTATTAAGAAATTCCAAATTGTCTGTTAGCTTCCTTTCAATGCTTTCGCCCTGGTTGCACTGCTTCCAGATGTGTGTTTTCATATTGAAGCATTTAACCAATCACATTTCAGCCATTATTTGTTGCCAGGGTCAGAAATCTGCCCCAAGGCCTTCACAATCAGTTCTGCAGGGTCTGCTGCATTAAACAAGCGTTGCAAGGGACTGTTGCTTTAACCAATCAGAATTCGATTTGGTGACACCAAGGCCTTCTCGCAGGCGTAGGGATACGTCATTGCCTTCTCGCAGTCAATGTTTTGATCATCAGCCTGTGATGTTTCCAAAATGGTCACATATTGAGCTCTACAATAAGGCCAAAAGGATAGAGAGAAAACTTAAAACTGTAGTATTTTCTTCTTCAAATCGTTTTAATATTTTCATTCCCCCCCAAAACTTTGGCTTTCAATTATTGTGTATTTGGTTATTTTGCCTCTGAGGTGATTGTTCAATTAAGGCCAGTTATAATTTATATTATTTGAATTAAATATCTTGAAATTCAACTATACTAGTTGAATTGTGAGTTGATCAATTTTGTGACATACTAGTGGAAAGTTGTCATTGTTCATCACAACACCAGGAAACAGGAAGTAATACGTTAAGCAGGGGTTGTTGATTTGTTGTCATTTTTTGCCAAATGTTGCTCAAATAAATGGCTTTTCACTGCAAAAATTGTGTTTGCCAATCAGAGAACCTTGGGGTGCCGGTAAATAGGTTAAGGTTATTGCTACTTTCCTATGGACCATTGTGAGTCACATGACCTCAAGGACTCCACATTTTCAAAGCATTTGTTCAATTTAAATACAGAAAAGCAACATGTTTTTTCACCTGTTATCAAACAGAGTGTGTAGTTTTCAGTGTGTTGTATAAAGTGTGCTTTTGTTGTCATGTGATCTGTGTGACCATTACTATAGGTCGTAATGGCTGGAAAGAAGTCGTCCTTCCTGACAGTATTGGTTATCGCTTCTCGGCCTTTTGGCTAAGATCAAGTGTAGTATCTGTTCTTATCAGTTTAATATCTGATATGTCCCCTATCTGGGGACCTTGTATTAAATTGATTTTTGGAACTGGGAGATGGAATAGGGGCTTGCTCTGTCCACTCCACGCATCGACCTGGTATTGCAATACTTCCAGGAATGGTGCACCCCCTAACAATGTCAATATACATGCATTTCCTTCCCTCTAAACCAGGGGTGTCCAAACTATTCCACAAAGGGCCGCAGTGGGTGCGGGTTTTCATTCCAACCCATCAAGATGACACCTTTTCACCAATCGGGTGTCCTACAAGTGCAATCAGTGGATTGCAGTCAGGTGCTTCTTGTTCTCATTGGTCAAAATGTCTGTGCTGGATCGGTTGGAACAAAAACCTGCACCCACAGCGGCCCTCGAGGACCGGTTTGGCCATCCCTGCTCTAAACCAGGGGTGTCCAAACTATTCCACAAAGGGCCGCAGTGGGTGCGGGTTTTCATTCCAACCCATCAAGATGACACCTTTTCACCAATCGGGTGTCCTACAAGTGCAATCAGTGGATTGCAGTCAGGTGCTTCTTGTTCTCATTGGTCAAAATGTCTGTGCTGGATCGGTTGGAACAAAAACCTGCACCCACAGCGGCCCTCGAGGACCGGTTTGGCTATCCCTGCTCTAAACCTATAGACTTCTCCACAAAGTTGAGTTAGAGGTAAAATTATGTTACCCATGCTTAATTACTGTATTGAGTTAATCTCTGATAGTTGAAAATACTACTCGGTCATTTGGATTTATTATAAATTTCACTAGACCTCCAATAAATCCAACCTATTTACACCCACATGATGTATGTATATGCCCTGCTTCATATCACAACGCTGCTGCAATGCCCTGACTGCTTAATTCAGTAGCTGCAACGTGATTGGCAGCATAATACAGCTGCTGCAACGTGATTGGCTGCTCAAAGGACTGGGGTCGCCCACTAGTTAGTAGTGCGTTAGCCTGTGTGTTGAAGTACTATTGCGGATATAGACCTAGCTCGTTCTGTTTTGCTTGCGTCAGCACACTCTTATTTCTCTTCAAATCGCACAAATCTTTCGCCTTTTACTAAAGATTTCCGTGGGGAGGAATAATAAGAGTTTTATCCAATTTTTTGATGCTCTGCTCAAACGGAGCTTCCCTCATCTGTCAAAATAAAATTACTATACTATTCTAAAAAGCAGCATCTTCCATCAGATTCCTACTTCACTGCTTATTTAAAGCACATCTATGTCAGTAAGCATCTTATGTTTCTTAGGGAAAGTCTATTTCAACTAAGGGGGTCTACCCGCCTACGGAATTTTGTTGTTTGAATTTTACCTGATAGTGCCTAGGATTGTCAGGGGTTTTATTTCTTTTTCTTTTTTACTTTTTATTTCGTTTTCTATTTTACTTCATTCTCATTCATTCCTTTTTTAAATAAAATTTACTCACGATTCTCTGCGTCCTTGGTATCCCTTCAACCTTTGGACCCCAGCCCATAAGGAAGAAACAGTCCTGGAAAAGGATCTTTATGCTGTGTACACAGACTTTTCTGGATCTTGCTCACCCACTGGGATCGTCAGGTATCTTGGGATCCGGCTCGAAGGACCATGTAAATGTTAGGTTTAAACACCAGACATTTGTATCACCAATCTGAAAGAAGGAAATCACAGAGAATTGAGTCAACTTTATTTGCAGTGAGAGGGTCGGGGACTGCTCGGTCGCAATCCTCCGACACACTCTGAAGATGTCTCCTCTCGCCTTGTCTCTTATTGTGTCAAGTTACAGGAAGTTTCAAGCTGATCAGAGGAAAGAGGGAGTTTTCTCTCAGTTACAAAAGGTTCTTTGATGTATGACCATATGCTTTTTCAAGGTAACACTTTTACAGTCTCTTTCCCGATCTCCCGCAATCTTCACACAATGGTTCAAACAGGATCCAGACCCCTGGGGCAGTTCCCCTTTGTTGAATAAGGTGAAACTTCCCCCAGGGCTCAAGACACCCCTAATTCTATTAGCAAGCATTTCCACAGTCATACCAGAATCAGGATAACTTATTTACAATAATTCCAACATTTGTCAAGTAGGTTACTCCGAAAAAGGGGCGCATGCGCATTGACTCTGTATGAGAGCAGCAGTGCATGATGGGATTTTTTAAAATCATACTTTAAAGCTAAATTAAAGACCGGTCAGTTGATGTAATGACTCAACTATTACATGTACTAGTTCTCGGTAGAATTGCCTTATACAGGGTGTGTGTTTATGACTACGTGATTACGGTGTAGCAAACGAGTTTGTGACTAAAAATGGCGAGCATGCGAAACAAGAGGGTGCTGCATTTGTGTACAATTCATACTTACCTGGCAGGGGAGACACCATGATCATGAAGGTGGTTCACTCAGGGTGAGGCCCAGCCATTGCACTCCTGGTTGTGCTGACCCCTGCGAATTCCCCAAATGTGGGAATCTCGACTGCATAATTTCTGGTAGAGGGGGACTGCGTTCGCGCTCTCCCCTGGTCATCTGTTAAAAAACAAGAAGGTCATCGCTCATATTGGTTTCCTACACTTCAGTTGTGACCTCTCAAAGCCTTCACTGTTGGCCCAATCTTAATCACAGACTGATATTAATTATATGTTGTCCATGAATACTTATTAAGAAATTCCAAATTGTCTGTTAGCTTCCTTTCAATGCTTTCGCCCAGGTTGCACTGCTTCCAGATGTGTGTTTTCATATTGAAGCATTTAACCAATCACATTTCAGCCATTATTTGTTGCCAGGGTCAGAAATCTGCCCCAAGGCCTTCACAATCAGTTCTGCAGGGTCTGCTGCATTAAACAAGCGTTGCAAGGGACTGTTGCTTTAACCAATCAGAATTCGATTTGGTGACACCAAGGCCTTCTCGCAGGCGTAGGGATACGTCATTGCCTTCTCGCAGTCAATGTTTTGATCATCAGCCTGTGATGTTTCCAAAATGGTCACATATTGAGCTCTACAATAAGGCCAAAAGGATAGAGAGAAAACTTAAAACTGTAGTATTTTCTTCTTCAAATCGTTTTAATATTTTCATTCCCCCCCAAAACTTTGGCTTTCAATTATTGTGTATTTGGTTATTTTGCCTCTGAGGTGATTGTTCAATTAAGGCCAGTTATAATTTATATTATTTGAATTAAATATCTTGAAATTCAACTATACTAGTTGAATTGTGAGTTGATCAATTTTGTGACATACTAGTGGAAAGTTGTCATTGTTCATCACAACACCAGGAAACAGGAAGTAATACGTTAAGCAGGGGTTGTTGATTTGTTGTCATTTTTTGCCAAATGTTGCTCAAATAAATGGCTTTTCACTGCAAAAATTGTGTTTGCCAATCAGAGAACCTTGGGGTGCCGGTAAATAGGTTAAGGTTATTGCTACTTTCCTATGGACCATTGTGAGTCACATGACCTCAAGGACTCCACATTTTCAAAGCATTTGTTCAATTTAAATACAGAAAAGCAACATGTTTTTTCACCTGTTATCAAACAGAGTGTGTAGTTTTCAGTGTGTTGTATAAAGTGTGCTTTTGTTGTCATGTGATCTGTGTGACCATTACTATAGGTCGTAATGGCTGGAAAGAAGTCGTCCTTCCTGACAGTATTGGTCATCGCTTCTCGGCCTTTTGGCTAAGATCAAGTGTAGTATCTGTTCTTATCAGATTAATATCTGATATGTCCCCTATCTGGGGACCTTATATTAAATTGATTTTTGGAACTGGGAGATGGAATAGGGGCTTGCTCTGTCCACTCCACGCATCGACCTGGTATTGCAGTACTTCCAGGAATGGTGCACCCCCTAACAATGTCAATATACATGCATTTCCTTCCCTCTAAACCAGGGGTGTCCAAACTATTCCACAAAGGGCCGCAGTGGGTGCGGGTTTTCATTCCAACCCATCAAGATGACACCTTTTCACCAATTGGGTGTCCTACAAGTGCAATCAGTGGATTGCAGTCAGGTGCTTCTTGTTCCCATTGGTCAAAATGTCTGTGCTGGATCGGTTGGAACAAAAACCTGCACCCACAGCGGCCCTCGAGGACCGGTTTGGCCATCCCTGCTCTAAACCTATAGACTTCTCCACAAAGTTGAGTTAGAGGTAAAATTATGTTACCCATGCTTAATTACTGTATTGAGTTAATCTCTGATAGTTGAAAATACTACTCGGTCATTTGGATTTATTATAAATTTCACTAGACCTCCAATAAATCCAACCTATTTACACCCACATGATGTATGTATATGCCCTGCTTCAATCACAACGCTGCTGCAATGCCCTGACTGCTTAATTCAGTAGCTGCAACGTGATTGGCAGCATAATACAGCTGCTGCAACGTGATTGGCTGCTCAAAGGACTGGGGTCGCCCACTAGTTAGTAGTGCGTTAGCCTGTGTGTTGAAGTACTATTGCGGATATAGACCTAGCTCGTTCTGTTTTGCTTGCGTCAGCACACTCTTATTTCTCTTCAAATCGCACAAATCTTTCGCCTTTTACTAAAGATTTCCGTGGGGAGGAATAATAAGAGTTTTATCCAATTTTTTGATGCTCTGCTCAAACGGAGCTTCCCTCATCTGTCAAAATAAAATTACTATACTATTCTAAAAAGCAGCATCTTCCATCAGATTCCTACTTCACTGCTTATTTAAAGCACATCTATGTCAGTAAGCATCTTATGTTTCTTAGGGAAAGTCTATTTCAACTAAGGGGGTCTACCCGCCTACGGAATTTTGTTGTTTGAATTTTACCTGATAGTGCCTAGGATTGTCAGGGGTTTTATTTCTTTTTCTTTTTTACTTTTTATTTCGTTTTCTATTTTACTTCATTCTCATTCATTCCTTTTTTAAATAAAATTTACTCACGATTCTCTGCGTCCTTGGTATCCCTTCAACCTTTGGACCCCAGCCCATAAGGAAGAAACAGTTCTGGAAAAGGATCTTTATGCTGTGTACACAGACTTTTCTGGATCTTGCTCACCCACTGGGATCGTCAGGTATCTTGGGAACTTATTTACAATAATTCCAACAATTGTCAAGTAGGTTACTCCGAAAAAGGGGCGCATGCGCATTGACTCTGTATGAGAGCAGCAGTGCATGATGGGATTTTTTAAAATCATACTTTAAAGCTAAATTAAAGACCGGTCAGTTGATGTAATGACTCAACTATTACATGTACTAGTTCTCGGTAGAATTGCCTTATACAGGGTGTGTGTTTATGACTACGTGATTACGGTGTAGCAAACGAGTTTGTGACTAAAAATGGCGAGCATGCGAAACAAGAGGGTGCTGCATTTGTGTACAATTCATACTTACCTGGCAGGGGAGACACCATGATCATGAAGGTGGTTCACTCAGGGTGAGGCCCAGCCATTGCACTCCTGGTCGGCTGACCCCTGCGAATTCCCCAAATGTGGGAATCTCGACTGCATAATTTCTGGTAGAGGGGGACTGCGTTCGCGCTCTCCTCTGGTCATCTGTTAAAAAACAAGAAGGTCATCGCTCATATTGGTTTCCTACACTTCAGTTGTGACCTCTCAAAGCCTTCACTGTTGGCCCAATCTTAATCACAGACTGATATTAATTATATGTTGTCCGTGAATACTTATTAAGAAATTCCAAATTGTCTGTTAGCTTCCTTTCAATGCTTTCGCCCTGGTTGCACTGCTTCCAGATGTGTGTTTTCATATTGAAGCATTTAACCAATCACATTTCAGCCATTATTTGTTGCCAGGGTCAGAAATCTGCCCCAAGGCCTTCACAATCAGTTCTGCAGGGTCTGCTGCATTAAACAAGCGTTGCAAGGGACTGTTGCTTTAACCAATCAGAATTCGATTTGGTGACACCAAGGCCTTCTCGCAGGCGTAGGGATACGTCATTGCCTTCTCGCAGTCAATGTTTTGATCATCAGCCTGTGATGTTTCCAAAATGGTCACATATTGAGCTCTACAATAAGGCCAAAAGGATAGAGAGAAAACTTAAAACTGTAGTATTTTCTTCTTCAAATCGTTTTAATATTTTCATTCCCCCCCAAAACTTTGGCTTTCAATTATTGTGTATTTGGTTATTTTGCCTCTGAGGTGATTGTTCAATTAAGGCCAGTTATAATTTATATTATTTGAATTAAATATCTTGAAATTCAACGATACTAGTTGAATTGTGAGTTGATCAATTTTGTGACATACTAGTGGAAAGTTGTCATTGTTCATCACAACACCAGGAAACAGGAAGTAATACGTTAAGCAGGGGTTGTTGATTTGTTGTCATTTTTTGCCAAATGTTGCTCAAATAAATGGCTTTTCACTGCAAAAATTGTGTTTGCCAATCAGAGAACCTTGGGGTGCCGGTAAATAGGTTAAGGTTATTGCTACTTTCCTATGGACCATTGTGAGTCACATGACCTCAAGGACTCCACATTTTCAAAGCATTTGTTCAATTTAAATACAGAAAAGCAACATGTTTTTTCACCTGTTATCAAACAGAGTGTGTAGTTTTCAGTGTGTTGTATAAAGTGTGCTTTTGTTGTCATGTGATCTGTGTGACCATTACTATAGGTCGTAATGGCTGGAAAGAAGTCGTCCTTCCTGACAGTATTGGTTATCGCTTCTCGGCCTTTTGGCTAAGATCAAGTGTAGTATCTGTTCTTATCAGTTTAATATCTGATATGTCCCCTATCTGGGGACCTTGTATTAAATTGATTTTTGGAACTGGGAGATGGAATAGGGGCTTGCTCTGTCCACTCCACGCATCGACCTGGTATTGCAGTACTTCCAGGAATGGTGCACCCCCTAACAATGTCAATATACATGCATTTCCTTCCCTCTAAACCAGGGGTGTCCAAACTATTCCACAAAGGGCCGCAGTGGGTGCGGGTTTTCATTCCAACCCATCAAGATGACACCTTTTCACCAATCGGGTGTCCTACAAGTGCAATCAGTGGATTGCAGTCAGGTGCTTCTTGTTCTCATTGGTCAAAATGTCTGTGCTGGATCGGTTGGAACAAAAACCTGCACCCACAGCGGCCCTCGAGGACCGGTTTGGCCATCCCTGCTCTAAACCAGGGGTGTCCAAAACTATTCCACAAAGGGCCGCAGTGGGTGCGGGTTTTCATTCCAACCCATCAAGATGACACCTTTTCACCAATCGGGTGTCCTACAAGTGCAATCAGTGGATTGCAGTCAGGTGCTTCTTGTTCTCATTGGTCAAAATGTCTGTGCTGGATCGGTTGGAACAAAAACCTGCACCCACAGCGGCCCTCGAGGACCGGTTTGGCCATCCCTGCTCTAAACCTATAGACTTCTCCACAAAGTTGAGTTAGAGGTAAAATTATGTTACCCATGCTTAATTACTGTATTGAGTTAATCTCTGATAGTTGAAAATACTACTCGGTCATTTGGATTTATTATAAATTTCACTAGACCTCCAATAAATCCAACCTATTTACACCCACATGATGTATGTATATGCCCTGCTTCATATCACAACGCTGCTGCAATGCCCTGACTGCTTAATTCAGTAGCTGCAACGTGATTGGCAGCATAATACAGCTGCTGCAACGTGATTGGCTGCTCAAAGGACTGGGGTCGCCCACTAGTTAGTAGTGCGTTAGCCTGTGTGTTGAAGTACTATTGCGGATATAGACCTAGCTCGTTCTGTTTTGCTTGCGTCAGCACACTCTTATTTCTCTTCAAATCGCACAAATCTTTCGCCTTTTACTAAAGATTTCCGTGGGGAGGAATAATAAGAGTTTTATCCAATTTTTTGATGCTCTGCTCAAACGGAGCTTCCCTCATCTGTCAAAATAAAATTACTATACTATTCTAAAAAGCAGCATCTTCCATCAGATTCCTACTTCACTGCTTATTTAAAGCACATCTATGTCAGTAAGCATCTTATGTTTCTTAGGGAAAGTCTATTTCAACTAAGGGGGTCTACCCGCCTACGGAATTTTGTTGTTTGAATTTTACCTGATAGTGCCTAGGATTGTCAGGGGTTTTATTTCTTTTTCTTTTTTACTTTTTATTTCGTTTTCTATTTTACTTCATTCTCATTCATTCCTTTTTTAAATAAAATTTACTCACGATTCTCTGCGTCCTTGGTATCCCTTCAACCTTTGGACCCCAGCCCATAAGGAAGAAACAGTCCTGGAAAAGGATCTTTATGCTGTGTACACAGACTTTTCTGGATCTTGCTCACCCACTGGGATCGTCAGGTATCTTGGGATCCGGCTCGAAGGACCATGTAAATGTTAGGTTTAAACACCAGACATTTGTATCACCAATCTGAAAGAAGGAAATCACAGAGAATTGAGTCAACTTTATTTGCAGTGAGAGGGTCGGGGACTGCTCGGTCGCAATCCTCCGACACACTCTGAAGATGTCTCCTCTCGCCTTGTCTCTTATTGTGTCAAGTTACAGGAAGTTTCAAGCTGATCAAAGGAAAGAGGGAGTTTTCTCTCAGTTACAAAAGGTTCTTTGATGTATGACCATATGCTTTTTCAAGGTAACACTTTTACAGTCTCTTTCCCGATCTCCCGCAATCTTCACACAATGGTTCAAACAGGATCCAGACCCCTGGGGCAGTTCCCCTTTGTTGAATAAGGTGAAACTTCCCCCAGGGCTCAAGACACCCCTAATTCTATTAGCAAGCATTTCCACAGTCATACCAGAATCAGGATAACTTATTTACAATAATTCCAACAATTGTCAAGTAGGTTACTCCGAAAAAGGGGCGCATGCGCATTGACTCTGTATGAGAGCAGCAGTGCATGATGGGATTTTTTAAAATCATACTTTAAAGCTAAATTAAAGACCGGTCAGTTGATGTAATGACTCAACTATTACATGTACTAGTTCTCGGTAGAATTGCCTTATACAGGGTGTGTGTTTATGACTACGTGATTACGGTGTAGCAAACGAGTTTGTGACTAAAAATGGCGAGCATGCGAAACAAGAGGGTGCTGCATTTGTGTACAATTCATACTTACCTGGCAGGGGAGACACCATGATCATGAAGGTGGTTCACTCAGGGTGAGGCCCAGCCATTGCACTCCTGGTTGTGTTGACCCCTGTGAATTCCCCAAATGTGGGAATCTCGACTGCATAATTTCTGGTAGAGGGGGACTGCGTTCGCGCTCTCCCCTGGTCATCTGTTAAAAAACAAGAAGGTCATCGCTCATATTGGTTTCCTACACTTCAGTTGTGACCTCTCAAAGCCTTCACTGTTGGCCCAATCTTAATCACAGACTGATATTAATTATATGTTGTCCATGAATACTTATTAAGAAATTCCAAATTGTCTGTTAGCTTCCTTTCAATGCTTTCGCCCTGGTTGCACTGCTTCCAGATGTGTGTTTTCATATTGAAGCATTTAACCAATCACATTTCAGCCATTATTTGTTGCCAGGGTCAGAAATCTGCCCCAAGGCCTTCACAATCAGTTCTGCAGGGTCTGCTGCATTAAACAAGCGTTGCAAGGGACTGTTGCTTTAACCAATCAGAATTCGATTTGGTGACACCAAGGCCTTCTCGCAGGCGTAGGGATACGTCATTGCCTTCTCGCAGTCAATGTTTTGATCATCAGCCTGTGATGTTTCCAAAATGGTCACATATTGAGCTCTACAATAAGGCCAAAAGGATAGAGAGAAAACTTAAAACTGTAGTATTTTCTTCTTCAAATCGTTTTAATATTTTCATTCCCCCCCAAAACTTTGGCTTTCAATTATTGTGTATTTGGTTATTTTGCCTCGGAGGTGATTGTTCAATTAAGGCCAGTTATAATTTATATTATTTGAATGAAATATCTTGAAATTCAACGATACTAGTTGAATTGTGAGTTGATCAATTTTGTGACATACTAGTGGAAAGTTGTCATTGTTCATCACAACACCAGGAAACAGGAAGTAATACGTTAAGCAGGGGTTGTTGATTTGTTGTCATTTTTTGCCAAATGTTGCTCAAATAAATGGCTTTTCACTGCAAAAATTGTGTTTGCCAATCAGAGAACCTTGGGGTGCCGGTAAATAGGTTAAGGTTATTGCTACTTTCCTATGGACCATTGTGAGTCACATGACCTCAAGGACTCCACATTTTCAAAGCATTTGTTCAATTTAAATACAGAAAAGCAACATGTTTTTTTCACCTGTTATCAAACAGAGTGTGTAGTTTTCAGTGTGTTGTATAAAGTGTGCTTTTGTTGTCATGTGATCTGTGTGACCATTACTATAGGTCGTAATGGCTGGAAAGAAGTCGTCTTTCCTGACAGTATTGGTTATCGCTTCTCGGCCTTTTGGCTAAGATCAAGTGTAGTATCTGTTCTTATCAGTTTAATATCTGATATGTCCCCTATCTGGGGACCTTATATTAAATTGATTTTTGGAACTGGGAGATGGAATAGGGGCTTGCTCTGTCCACTCCACGCATTGACCTGGTATTGCAGTACTTCCAGGAATGGTGCACCCCCTAACAATGTCAATATACATGCATTTCCTTCCCTCTAAACCAGGGGTGTCCAAACTATTCCACAAAGGGCCGCAGTGGGTGCGGGTTTTCATTCCAACCCATCAAGATGACACCTTTTCACCAATCGGGTGTCCTACAAGTGCAATCAGTGGATTGCAGTCAGGTGCTTCTTGTTCTCATTGGTCAAAATGTCTGTGCTGGATCGGTTGGAACAAAAACCTGCACCCACAGCGGCCCTCGAGGACCGGTTTGGCCATCCCTGCTCTAAACCTATAGACTTCTCCACAAAGTTGAGTTAGAGGTAAAATTATGTTACCCATGCTTAATTACTGTATTGAGTTAATCTCTGATAGTTGAAAATACTACTCGGTCATTTGGATTTATTATAAATTTCACTAGACCTCCAATAAATCCAACCTATTTACACCCACATGATGTATGTATATGCCCTGCTTCAATCACAACGCTGCTGCAATGCCCTGACTGCTTAATTCAGTAGCTGCAACGTGATTGGCAGCATAATACAGCTGCTGCAACGTGATTGGCTGCTCAAAGGACTGGGGTCGCCCACTAGTTAGTAGTGCGTTAGCCTGTGTGTTGAAGTACTATTGCGGATATAGACCTAGCTCGTTCTGTTTTGCTTGCGTCAGCACACTCTTATTTCTCTTCAAATCGCACAAATCTTTCGCCTTTTACTAAAGATTTCCGTGGGGAGGAATAATAAGAGTTTTATCCAATTTTTTGATGCTCTGCTCAAACGGAGCTTCCCTCATCTGTCAAAATAAAATTACTATACTATTCTAAAAAGCAGCATCTTCCATCAGATTCCTACTTCACTGCTTATTTAAAGCACATTTATGTCAGTAAGCATCTTATGTTTCTTAGGGAAAGTCTATTTCAACTAAGGGGGTCTACCCGCCTACGGAATTTTGTTGTTTGAATTTTACCTGATAGTGCCTAGGATTGTCAGGGGTTTTATTTCTTTTTCTTTTTTACTTTTTATTTCGTTTTCTATTTTACTTCATTCTCATTCATTCCTTTTTTAAATAAAATTTACTCACGATTCTCTGCGTCCTTGGTATCCCTTCAACCTTTGGACCCCAGCCCGTAAGGAAGAAACAGTCCTGGAAAAGGATCTTTATGCTGTGTACACAGACTTTTCTGGATCTTGCTCACCCACTGGGATCGTCAGGTATCTTGGGATCCGGCTCGAAGGACCATGTAAATGTTAGGTTTAAACACCAGACATTTGTATCACCAATCTGAAAGAAGGAAATCACAGAGAATTGAGTCAACTTTATTTGCAGTGAGAGGGTCGGGGACTGCTCGGTCGCAATCCTCCGACACACTCTGAAGATGTCTCCTCTCGCCTTGTCTCTTATTGTGTCAAGTTACAGGAAGTTTCAAGCTGATCAAAGGAAAGAGGGAGTTTTCTCTCAGTTACAAAAGGTTCTTTGATATATGACCATATGCTTTTTCAAGGTAACACTTTTACAGTCTCTTTCCCGATCTCCCGCAATCTTCACACAATGGTTCAAACAGGATCCAGACCCCTGGGGCAGTTCCCCTTTGTTGAATAAGGTGAAACTTCCCCCAGGGCTCAAGACACCCCTAATTCTATTAGCAAGCATTTCCACAGTCATACCAGAATCAGGATAACTTATTTACAATAATTCCAACAATTGTCAAGTAGGTTACTCCGAAAAAGGGGCGCATGTGCATTGACTCTGTATGAGAGCAGCAGTGCATGATGGGATTTTTTAAAATCATACTTTAAAGCTAAATTAAAGACCGGTCAGTTGATGTAATGACTCAACTATTACATGTACTAGTTCTCGGTAGAATTGCCTTATACAGGGTGTGTGTTTATGACTACGTGATTACGGTGTAGCAAACGAGTTTGTGACTAAAAATGGCGAGCATGCGAAACAAGAGGGTGCTGCATTTGTGTACAATTCATACTTACCTGGCAGGGGAGACACCATGATCATGAAGGTGGTTCACTCAGGGTGAGGCCCAGCCATTGCACTCCTGGTTGTGCTGACCCCTGCGAATTCCCCAAATGTGGGAATCTCGACTGCATAATTTCTGGTAGAGGGGGACTGCGTTCGCGCTCTCCCCTGGTCATCTGTTAAAAAACAAGAAGGTCATCGCTCATATTGGTTTCCTACACTTCAGTTGTGACCTCTCAAAGCCTTCACTGTTGGCCCAATCTTAATCACAGACTGATATTAATTATATGTTGTCCATGAATACTTATTAAGAAATTCCAAATTGTCTGTTAGCTTCCTTTCAATGCTTTCGCCCTGGTTGCACTGCTTCCAGATGTGTGTTTTCATATTGAAGCATTTAACCAATCACATTTCAGCCATTATTTGTTGCCAGGGTCAGAAATCTGCCCCAAGGCCTTCACAATCAGTTCTGCAGGGTCTGCTGCATTAAACAAGCGTTGCAAGGGACTGTTGCTTTAACCAATCAGAATTCGATTTGGTGACACCAAGGCCTTCTCGCAGGCGTAGGGATACGTCATTGCCTTCTCGCAGTCAATGTTTTGATCATCAGCCTGTGATGTTTCCAAAATGGTCACATATTGAGCTCTACAATAAGGCCAAAAGGATAGAGAGAAAACTTAAAACTGTAGTATTTTCTTCTTCAAATCGTTTTAATATTTTCATTCCCCCCAAAAACTTTGGCTTTCAATTATTGTGTATTTGGTTATTTTGCCTCTGAGGTGATTGTTCAATTAAGGCCAGTTATAATTTATATTATTTGAATGAAATATCTTGAAATTCAACGATACTAGTTGAATTGTGAGTTGATCAATTTTGTGACATACTAGTGGAAAGTTGTCATTGTTCATCACAACACCAGGAAACAGGAAGTAATACGTTAAGCAGGGGTTGTTGATTTGTTGTCATTTTTTGCCAAATGTTGCTCAAATAAATGGCTTTTCACTGCAAAAATTGTGTTTGCCAATCAGAGAACCTTGGGGTGCCGGTAAATAGGTTAAGGTTATTGCTACTTTCCTATGGACCATTGTGAGTCACATGACCTCAAGGACTCCACATTTTCAAAGCATTTGTTCAATTTAAATACAGAAAAGCAACATGTTTTTTCACCTGTTATCAAACAGAGTGTGTAGTTTTCAGTGTGTTGTATAAAGTGTGCTTTTGTTGTCATGTGATCTGTGTGACCATTACTATAGGTCGTAATGGCTGGAAAGAAGTCGTCCTTCCTGACAGTATTGGTTATCGCTTCTCGGCCTTTTGGCTAAGATCAAGTGTAGTATCTGTTCTTATCAGTTTAATATCTGATACGTCCCCTATCTGGGGACCTTATATTAAATTGATTTTTGGAACTGGGAGATGGAATAGGGGCTTGCTCTGTCCACTCCACGCATCGACCTGGTATTGCAGTACTTCCAGGAATGGTGCACCCCCTAACAATGTCAATATACATGCATTTCCTTCCCTCTAAACCAGGGGTGTCCAAACTATTCCACAAAGGGCCGCAGTGGGTGCGGGTTTTCATTCCAACCCATCAAGATGACACCTTTTCACCAATCGGGTGTCCTACAAGTGCAATCAGTGGATTGCAGTCAGGTGCTTCTTGTTCTCATTGGTCAAAATGTCTGTGCTGGATCGGTTGGAACAAAAACCTGCACCCACAGCGGCCCTCGAGGACCGGTTTGGCCATCCCTGCTCTAAACCTATAGACTTCTCCACAAAGTTGAGTTAGAGGTAAAATTATGTTACCCATGCTTAATTACTGTATTGAGTTAATCTCTGATAGTTGAAAATACTACTCGGTCATTTGGATTTATTATAAATTTCACTAGACCTCCAATAAATCCAACCTATTTACACCCACATGATGTATGTATATGCCCTGCTTCATATCACAACGCTGCTGCAATGCCCTGACTGCTTAATTCAGTAGCTGCAACGTGATTGGCAGCATAATACAGCTGCTGCAACGTGATTGGTTGCTCAAAGGACTGGGGTCGCCCACTAGTTAGTAGTGCGTTAGCCTGTGTGTTGAAGTACTATTGCGGATATAGACCTAGCTCGTTCTGTTTTGCTTGCGTCAGCACACTCTTATTTCTCTTCAAATTGCACAAATCTTTCGCCTTTTACTAAAGATTTCCGTGGGGAGGAATAATAAGAGTTTTATCCAATTTTTTGATGCTCTGGTCAAACGGAGCTTCCCTCATCTGTCAAAATAAAATTACTATACTATTCTAAAAAGCAGCATCTTCCATCAGATTCCTACTTCACTGCTTATTTAAAGCACATTTATGTCAGTAAGCATCTTATGTTTCTTAGGGAAAGTCTATTTCAACTAAGGGGGTCTACCCGCCTACGGAATTTTGTTGTTTGAATTTTACCTGATAGTGCCTAGGATTTTCAGGGGTTTTATTTCTTTTTCTTTTTTACTTTTTATTTCGTTTTCTATTTTACTTCATTCTCATTCATTCCTTTTTTAAATAAAATTTACTCACGATTCTCTGCGTCCTTGGTATCCCTTCAACCTTTGGACCCCAGCCCGTAAGGAAGAAACAGTCCTGGAAAAGGATCTTTATGCTGTGTACACAGACTTTTCTGGATCTTGCTCACCCACTGGGATCGTCAGGTATCTTGGGATCCGGCTCGAAGGACCATGTAAATGTTAGGTTTAAACACCAGACATTTGTATCACCAATCTGAAAGAAGGAAATCACAGAGAATTGAGTCAACTTTATTTGCAGTGAGAGGGTCGGGGACTGCTCGGTCGCAATCCTCCGACACACTCTGAAGATGTCTCCTCTCGCCTTGTCTCTGATTGTGTCAAGTTACGGGAAGTTTCAAGCTGATCAAAGGAAAGAGGGAGTTTTCTCTCAGTTACAAAAGGTTCTTTGATATATGACCATATGCTTTTTCAAGGTAACACTTTTACAGTCTCTTTCCCGATCTCCCGCAATCTTCACACAATGGTTCAAACAGGATCCAGACCCCTGGGGCAGTTCCCCTTTGTTGAATAAGGTGAAACTTCCCCCAGGGCTCAAGACACCCCTAATTCTATTAGCAAGCATTTCCACAGTCATACCAGAATCAGGATAACTTATTTACAATAATTCCAACAATTGTCAAGTAGGTTACTCCGAAAAAGGGGCGCATGCGCATTGACTCTGTATGAGAGCAGCAGTGCATGATGGGATTTTTTAAAATCATACTTTAAAGCTAAATTAAAGACCGGTCAGTTGATGTAATGACTCAACTATTACATGTACTAGTTCTCGGTAGAATTGCCTTATACAGGGTGTGTGTTTATGACTACGTGATTACGGTGTAGCAAACGAGTTTGTGACTAAAAATGGCGAGCATGCGAAACAAGAGGGTGCTGCATTTGTGTACAATTCATACTTACCTGGCAGGGGAGACACCATGATCATGAAGGTGGTTCACTCAGGGTGAGGCCCAGCCATTGCACTCCTGGTTGTGCTGACCCCTGCGAATTCCCCAAATGTGGGAATCTCGACTGCATAATTTCTGGTAGAGGGGGACTGCGTTCGCGCTCTCCCCTGGTCATCTGTTAAAAAACAAGAAGGTCATCGCTCATATTGGTTTCCTACACTTCAGTTGTGACCTCTCAAAGCCTTCACTGTTGGCCCAATCTTAATCACAGACTGATATTAATTATATGTTGTCCATGAATACTTATTAAGAAATTCCAAATTGTCTGTTAGCTTCCTTTCAATGCTTTCGCCCTGGTTGCACTGCTTCCAGATGTGTGTTTTCATATTGAAGCATTTAACCAATCACATTTCAGCCATTATTTGTTGCCAGGGTCAGAAATCTGCCCCAAGGCCTTCACAATCAGTTCTGCAGGGTCTGCTGCATTAAACAAGCGTTGCAAGGGACTGTTGCTTTAACCAATCAGAATTCGATTTGGTGACACCAAGGCCTTCTCGCAGGCGTAGGGATACGTCATTGCCTTCTCGCAGTCAATGTTTTGATCATCAGCCTGTGATGTTTCCAAAATGGTCACATATTGAGCTCTACAATAAGGCCAAAAGGATAGAGAGAAAACTTAAAACTGTAGTATTTTCTTCTTCAAATCGTTTTAATATTTTCATTCCCCCCCAAAACTTTGGCTTTCAATTATTGTGTATTTGGTTATTTTGCCTCGGAGGTGATTGTTCAATTAAGGCCAGTTATAATTTATATTATTTGAATGAAATATCTTGAAATTCAACGATATTAGTTGAATTGTGAGTTGATCAATTTTGTGACATACTAGTGGAAAGTTGTCATTGTTCATCACAACACCAGGAAACAGGAAGTAATACGTTAAGCAGGGGTTGTTGATTTGTTGTCATTTTTTGCCAAATGTTGCTCAAATAAATGGCTTTTCACTGCAAAAATTGTGTTTGCCAATCAGAGAACCTTGGGGTGCCGGTAAATAGGTTAAGGTTATTGCTACTTTCCTATGGACCATTGTGAGTCACATGACCTCAAGGACTCCACATTTTCAAAGCATTTGTTCAATTTAAATACAGAAAAGCAACATGTTTTTTCACCTGTTATCAAACAGAGTGTGTAGTTTTCAGTGTGTTGTATAAAGTGTGCTTTTGTTGTCATGTGATCTGTGTGACCATTACTATAGGTCGTAATGGCTGGAAAGAAGTCGTCCTTCCTGACAGTATTGGTTATCGCTTCTCGGCCTTTTGGCTAAGATCAAGTGTAGTATCTGTTCTTATCAGTTTAATATCTGATACGTCCCCTATCTGGGGACCTTATATTAAATTGATTTTTGGAACTGGGAGATGGAATAGGGGCTTGCTCTGTCCACTCCACGCATCGACCTGGTATTGCAGTACTTCCAGGAATGGTGCATCCCCTAACAATGTCGATATACATGCATTTCCTTCCCTCTAAACCAGGGGTGTCCAAACTATTCCACAAAGGGCCGCAGTGGGTGCGGGTTTTCATTCCAACCCATCAAGACGAC
Organism: Stigmatopora argus; assembly: GCF_051989625.1. Taxonomy (NCBI): domain Eukaryota; kingdom Metazoa; phylum Chordata; class Actinopteri; order Syngnathiformes; family Syngnathidae; genus Stigmatopora; species Stigmatopora argus. The sequence continues at coordinate 3,563,076 of NC_135405.1, read as the reverse complement.
ACCTTTTCACCAATCGGGTGTCCTACAAGTGCAATCAGTGGATTGCAGTCAGGTGCTTCTTGTTCTCATTGGTCAAAATGTCTGTGCTGGATCGGTTGGAACAAAAACCTGCACCCACAGCGGCCCTCGACGACCGGTTTGGCCATCCCTGCTCTAAACCTATAGACTTCTCCACAAAGTTGAGTTAGAGGTAAAATTATGTTACCCATGCTTAATTACTGTATTGAGTTAATCTCTGATAGTTGAAAATACTACTCGGTCATTTGGATTTATTATAAATTTCACTAGACCTCCAATAAATCCAACCTATTTACACCCACATGATGTATGTATATGCCCTGCTTCATATCACAACGCTGCTGCAATGCCCTGACTGCTTAATTCAGTAGCTGCAACGTGATTGGCAGCATAATACAGCTGCTGCAACGTGATTGGCAGCATAATACAGCTGCTGCAACGTGATTGGCTGCTCAAAGGACTGGGGTCGCCCACTAGTTAGTAGTGCGTTAGCCTGTGTGTTGAAGTACTATTGCGGATATAGACCTAGCTCGTTCTGTTTTGCTTGCGTCAGCACACTCTTATTTCTCTTCAAATCGCACAAATCTTTCGCCTTTTACTAAAGATTTCCGTGGGGCGGAATAATAAGAGTTTTATCCAATTTTTTGATGCTCTGCTCAAACGGAGCTTCCCTCATCTGTCAAAATAAAATTACTATACTATTCTAAAAAGCAGCATCTTCCATCAGATTCCTACTTCACTGCTTATTTAAAGCACATTTATGTCAGTAAGCATCTTATGTTTCTTAGGGAAAGTCTATTTCAACTAAGGGGGTCTACCCGCCTACGGAATTTTGTTGTTTGAATTTTACCTGATAGTGCCTAGGATTGTCAGGGGTTTTATTTCTTTTTCTTTTTTACTTTTTATTTCGTTTTCTATTTTACTTCATTCTCATTCATTCCTTTTTTAAATAAAATTTACTCACGATTCTCTGCGTCCTTGGTATCCCTTCAACCTTTGGACCCCAGCCCGTAAGGAAGAAACAGTCCTGGAAAAGGATCTTTATGCTGTGTACACAGACTTTTCTGGATCTTGCTCACCCACTGGGATCGTCAGGTATCTTGGGATCCGGCTCGAAGGACCATGTAAATGTTAGGTTTAAACACCAGACATTTGTATCACCAATCTGAAAGAAGGAAATCACAGAGAATTGAGTCAACTTTATTTGCAGTGAGAGGGTCGGGGACTGCTCGGTCGCAATCCTCCGACACACTCTGAAGATGTCTCCTCTCGCCTTGTCTCTTATTGTGTCAAGTTACAGGAAGTTTCAAGCTGATCAAAGGAAAGAGGGAGTTTTCTCTCAGTTACAAAAGGTTCTTTGATGTATGACCATATGCTTTTTCAAGGTAACACTTTTACTGTCTCTTTCCCGATCTCCCGCAATCTTCACACAATGGTTCAAACAGGATCCAGACCCCTGGGGCAGTTCCCCTTTGTTGAATAAGGTGAAACTTCCCCCAGGGCTCAAGACACCCCTAATTCTATTAGCAAGCATTTCCACAGTCATACCAGAATCAGGATAACTTATTTACAATAATTCCAACAATTGTCAAGTAGGTTACTCCGAAAAAGGGGCGCATGCGCATTGACTCTGTATGAGAGCAGCAGTGCATGATGGGATTTTTTAAAATCATACTTTAAAGCTAAATTAAAGACCGGTCAGTTGATGTAATGACTCAACTATTACATGTACTAGTTCTCGGTAGAATTGCCTTATACAGGGTGTGTGTTTATGACTACGTGATTACGGTGTAGCAAACGAGTTTGTGACTAAAAATGGCGAGCATGCGAAACAAGAGGGTGCTGCATTTGTGTACAATTCATACTTACCTGGCAGGGGAGACACCATGATCATGAAGGTGGTTCACTCAGGGCGAGGCCCAGCCATTGCACTCCTGGTTGTGCTGACCCCTGCGAATTCCCCAAATGTGGGAATCTCGACTGCATAATTTCTGGTAGAGGGGGACTGCGTTCGTGCTCTCCCCTGGTCATCTATTAAAAAACAAGAAGGTCATCGCTCATATTGGTTTCCTACACTTCAGTTGTGACCTCTCAAAGCCTTCACTGTTGGCCCAATCTTAATCACAGACTGATATTAATTATATTTTGTCCATGAATACTTATTAAGAAATTCCAAATTGTCTGTTAGCTTCCTTTCAATGCTTTCGCCCTGGTTGCACTGCTTCCAGATGTGTGTTTTCATATTGAAGCATTTAACCAATCACATTTCAGCCATTATTTGTTGCCAGGGTCAGAAATCTGCCCCAAGGCCTTCACAATCAGTTCTGCAGGGTCTGCTGCATTAAACAAGCGTTGCAAGGGACTGTTGCTTTAACCAATCAGAATTCGATTTGGTGACACCAAGGCCTTCTCGCAGGCGTAGGGATACGTCATTGCCTTCTCGCAGTCAATGTTTTGATCATCAGCCTGTGATGTTTCCAAAATGGTCACATATTGAGCTCTACAATAAGGCCAAAAGGATAGAGAGAAAACTTAAAACTGTAGTATTTTCTTCTTCAAATCGTTTTAATATTTTCATTCCCCCCCAAAACTTTGGCTTTCAATTATTGTGTATTTGGTTATTTTGCCTCGGAGGTGATTGTTCAATTAAGGCCAGTTATAATTTATATTATTTGAATTAAATATCCTGAAATTCAACGATACTAGTTGAATTGTGAGTTGATCAATTTTGTGACATACTAGTGGAAAGTTGTCATTGTTCATCACAACACCAGGAAACAGGAAGTAATACGTTAAGCAGGGGTTGTTGATTTGTTGTCATTTTTTGCCAAATGTTGCTCAAATAAATGGCTTTTCACTGCAAAAATTGTGTTTGCCAATCAGAGAACCTTGGGGTGCCGGTAAATAGGTTAAGGTTATTGCTACTTTCCTATGGACCATTGTGAGTCACATGACCTCAAGGACTCCACATTTTCAAAGCATTTGTTCAATTTAAATACAGAAAAGCAACATGTTTTTTCACCTGTTATCAAACAGAGTGTGTAGTTTTCAGTGTGTTGTATAAAGTGTGCTTTTGTTGTCATGTGATCTGTGTGACCATTACTATAGGTCGTAATGGCTGGAAAGAAGTCGTCCTTCCTGACAGTATTGGTTATCGCTTCTCGGCCTTTTGGCTAAGATCAAGTGTAGTATCTGTTCTTATCAGTTTAATATCTGATACGTCCCCTATCTGGGGACCTTATATTAAATAGATTTTTGGAACTGGGAGATGGAATAGGGGCTTGCTCTGTCCACTCCACGCATTGACCTGGTATTGCAGTACTTCCAGGAATGGTGCACCCCCTAACAATGTCAATATACATGCATTTCCTTCCCTCTAAACCAGGGGTGTCCAAACTATTCCACAAAGGGCCGCAGTGGGTGCGGGTTTTCATTCCAACCCATCAAGATGACACCTTTTCACCAATCAGGTGTCCTACAAGTGCAATCAGTGGATTGCAGTCAGGTGCTTCTTGTTCTCATTGGTCAAAATGTCTGTGCTGGATCGGTTGGAACAAAAACCTGCACCCACAGCGGCCCTCGAGGACCGGTTTGGCCATCCCTGCTCTAAACCTATAGACTTCTCCACAAAGTTGAGTTAGAGGTAAAATTATGTTACCCATGCTTAATTACTGTATTGAGTTAATCTCTGATAGTTGAAAATACTACTCGGTCATTTGGATTTATTATAAATTTCACTAGACCTCCAATAAATCCAACCTATTTACACCCACATGATGTATGTATATGCCCTGCTTCATATCACAACGCTGCTGCAATGCCCTGACTGCTTAATTCAGTAGCTGCAACGTGATTGGCAGCATAATACAGCTGCTGCAACGTGATTGGCTGCTCAAAGGACTGGGGTCGCCCACTAGTTAGTAGTGCGTTAGCCTGTGTGTTGAAGTACTATTGCGGATATAGACCTAGCTCGTTCTGTTTTGCTTGCGTCAGCACACTCTTATTTCTCTTCAAATCGCACAAATCTTTCGCCTTTTACTAAAGATTTCCGTGGGGAGGAATAATAAGAGTTTTATCCAATTTTTTGATGCTCTGCTCAAACGGAGCTTCCCTCATCTGTCAAAATAAAATTACTATACTATTCTAAAAAGCAGCATCTTCCATCAGATTCCTACTTCACTGCTTATTTAAAGCACATCTATGTCAGTAAGCATCTTATGTTTCTTAGGGAAAGTCTATTTCAACTAAGGGGGTCTACCCGCCTACGGAATTTTGTTGTTTGAATTTTACCTGATAGTGCCTAGGATTGTCAGGGGTTTTATTTCTTTTTCTTTTTTACTTTTTATTTCGTTTTCTATTTTACTTCATTCTCATTCATTCCTTTTTAAAATAAAATTTACTCACGATTCTCTGCGTCCTTGGTATCCCTTCAACCTTTGGACCCCAGCCCATAAGGAAGAAACAGTCCTGGAAAAGGATCTTTATGCTGTGTACACAGACTTTTCTGGATCTTGCTCACCCACTGGGATCGTCAGGTATCTTGGGATCCGGCTCGAAGGACCATGTAAATGTTAGGTTTAAACACCAGACATTTGTATCACCAATCTGAAAGAAGGAAATCACAGAGAATTGAGTCAACTTTATTTGCAGTGAGAGGGTCGGGGACTGCTCGGTCGCAATCCTCCGACACACTCTGAAGATGTCTCCTCTCGCCTTGTCTCTTATTGTGTCAAGTTACAGGAAGTTTCAAGCTGATCAAAGGAAAGAGGGAGTTTTCTCTCAGTTACAAAAGGTTCTTTGATGTATGACCATATGCTTTTTCAAGGTAACACTTTTACAGTCTCTTTCCCGATCTCCCGCAATCTTCACACAATGGTTCAAACAGGATCCAGACCCCTGGGGCAGTTCCCCTTTGTTGAATAAGGTGAAACTTCCCCCAGGGCTCAAGACACCCCTAATTCTATTAGCAAGCATTTCCACAGTCATACCAGAATCAGGATAACTTATTTACAATAATTCCAACAATTGTCAGGTAGGTTACTCCGAAAAAGGGGCGCATGCGCATTGACTCTGTATGAGAGCAGCAGTGCATGATGGGATTTTTTAAAATCATACTTTAAAGCTAAATTAGAGACCGGTCAGTTGATGTAATGACTCAACTATTACATGTACTAGTTCTCGGTAGAATTGCCTTATACAGGGTGTGTGTTTATGACTACGTGATTACGGTGTAGCAAACGAGTTTGTGACTAAAAATGGCGAGCATGCGAAACAAGAGGGTGCTGCATTTGTGTACAATTCATACTTACCTGGCAGGGGAGACACCATGATCATGAAGGTGGTTCACTCAGGGTGAGGCCCAGCCATTGCACTCCTGGTTGTGCTGACCCCTGCGAATTCCCCAAATGTGGGAATCTCGACTGCATAATTTCTGGCAGAGGGGGACTGCGTTCGCGCTCTGCCCTGGTCATCTGTTAAAAAACAAGAAGGTCATCGCTCATATTGGTTTCCTACACTTCAGTTGTGACCTCTCAAAGCCTTCACTGTTGGCCCAATCTTAATCACAGACTGATATTAATTATATGTTGTCCATGAATACTTATTAAGAAATTCCAAATTGTCTGTTAGCTTCCTTTCAATGCTTTCGCCCAGGTTGCACTGCTTCCAGATGTGTGTTTTCATATTGAAGCATTTAACCAATCACATTTCAGCCATTATTTGTTGCCAGGGTCAGAAATCTGCCCCAAGGCCTTCACAATCAGTTCTGCAGGGTCTGCTGCATTAAACAAGCGTTGCAAGGGACTGTTGCTTTAACCAATCAGAATTCGATTTGGTGACACCAAGGCCTTCTCGCAGTCAATGTTTTGATCATCAGCCTGTGATGTTTCCAAAATGGTCACATATTGAGCTCTACAATAAGGCCAAAAGGATAGAGAAAACTTAAAACTGTAGTATTTTCTTCTTCAAATCGTTTTAATATTTTCATTCCCCCCCAAAACTTTGGCTTTCAATTATTGTGTATTTGGTTATTTTGCCTCTGAGGTGATTGTTCAATTAAGGCCAGTTATAATTTATATTATTTGAATGAAATATCTTGAAATTCAACGATACTAGTTGAATTGTGAGTTGATCAATTTTGTGACATACTAGTGGAAAGTTGTCATTGTTCATCACAACACCAGGAAACAGGAAGTAATACGTTAAGCAGGGGTTGTTGATTTGTTGTCATTTTTTGCCAAATGTTGCTCAAATAAATGGCTTTTCACTGCAAAAATTGTGTTTGCCAATCAGAGAACCTTGGGGTGCCGGTAAATAGGTTAAGGTTATTGCTACTTTCCTATGGACCATTGTGAGTCACATGACCTCAAGGACTCCACATTTTCAAAGCATTTGTTCAATTTAAATACAGAAAAGCAACATGTTTTTTCACCTGTTATCAAACAGAGTGTGTAGTTTTCAGTGTGTTGTATAAAGTGTGCTTTTGTTGTCATGTGATCTGTGTGACCATTACTATAGGTCGTAATGGCTGGAAAGAAGTCGTCCTTCCTGACAGTATTGGTTATCGCTTCTCGGCCTTTTGGCTAAGATCAAGTGTAGTATCTGTTCTTATCAGTTTAATATCTGATACGTCCCCTGTCTGGGGACCTTATATTAAATTGATTTTTGGAACTGGGAGATGGAATAGGGGCTTGCTCTGTCCACTCCACGCATCGACCTGGTATTGCAGTACTTCCAGGAATGGTGCACCCCCTAACAATGTCAATATACATGCATTTCCTTCCCTCTAAACCAGGGGTGTCCAAACTATTCCACAAAGGGCCGCAGTGGGTGCGGGTTTTCATTCCAACCCATCAAGATGACACCTTTTCACCAATCGGGTGTCCTACAAGTGCAATCAGTGGATTGCAGTCAGGTGCTTCTTGTTCTCATTGGTCAAAATGTCTGTGCTGGATCGGTTGGAACAAAAACCTGCACCCACAGCGGCCCTCGAGGACCGGTTTGGCCATCCCTGCTCTAAACCTATAGACTTCTCCACAAAGTTGAGTTAGAGGTAAAATTATGTTACCCATGCTTAATTACTGTATTGAGTTAATCTCTGATAGTTGAAAATACTACTCGGTCATTTGGATTTATTATAAATTTCACTAGACCTCCAATAAATCCAACCTATTTACACCCACATGATGTATGTATATGCCCTGCTTCATATCACAACGCTGCTGCAATGCCCTGACTGCTTAATTCAGTAGCTGCAACGTGATTGGCAGCATAATACAGCTGCTGCAACGTGATTGGCTGCTCAAAGGACTGGGGTCGCCCACTAGTTAGTAGTGCGTTAGCCTGTGTGTTGAAGTACTATTGCGGATATAGACCTAGCTCGTTCTGTTTTGCTTGCGTCAGCACACTCTTATTTCTCTTCAAATCGCACAAATCTTTCGCCTTTTACTAAAGATTTCCGTGGGGAGGAATAATAAGAGTTTTATCCAATTTTTTGATGCTCTGCTCAAACGGAGCTTCCCTCATCTGTCAAAATAAAATTACTATACTATTCTAAAAAGCAGCATCTTCCATCAGATTCCTACTTCACTGCTTATTTAAAGCACATCTATGTCAGTAAGCATCTTATGTTTCTTAGGGAAAGTCTATTTCAACTAAGGGGGTCTACCCGCCTACGGAATTTTGTTGTTTGAATTTTACCTGATAGTGCCTAGGATTGTCAGGGGTTTTATTTCTTTTTCTTTTTTACTTTTTATTTCGTTTTCTATTTTACTTCATTCTCATTCATTCCTTTTTTAAATAAAATTTACTCACGATTCTCTGCGTCCTTGGTATCCCTTCAACCTTTGGACCCCAGCCCGTAAGGAAGAAACAGTCCTGGAAAAGGATCTTTATGCTGTGTACACAGACTTTTCTGGATCTTGCTCACCCACTGGGATCGTCAGGTATCTTGGGATCCGGCTCGAAGGACCATGTAAATGTTAGGTTTAAACACCAGACATTTGTATCACCAATCTGAAAGAAGGAAATCACAGAGAATTGAGTCAACTTTATTTGCAGTGAGAGGGTCGGGGACTGCTCGGTCGCAATCCTCCGACACACTCTGAAGATGTCTCCTCTCGCCTTGTCTCTTATTGTGTCAAGTTACGGGAAGTTTCAAGCTGATCAAAGGAAAGAGGGAGTTTTCTCTCAGTTACAAAAGGTTCTTTGATATATGACCATATGCTTTTTCAAGGTAACACTTTTACAGTCTCTTTCCCGATCTCCCGCAATCTTCACACAATGGTTCAAACAGGATCCAGACCCCTGGGGCAGTTCCCCTTTGTTGAATAAGGTGAAACTTCCCCCAGGGCTCAAGACACCCCTAATTCTATTAGCAAGCATTTCCACAGTCATACCAGAATCAGGATAACTTATTTACAATAATTCCAACAATTGTCAAGTAGGTTACTCCGAAAAAGGGGCGCATGCGCATTGACTCTGTATGAGAGCAGCAGTGCATGATGGGATTTTTTAAAATCATACTTTAAAGCTAAATTAAAGACCGGTCAGTTGATGTAATGACTCAACTATTACATGTACTAGTTCTCGGTAGAATTGCCTTATACAGGGTGTGTGTTTATGACTACGTGATTACGGTGTAGCAAACGAGTTTGTGACTAAAAATGGCAAGCATGCGAAACAAGAGGGTGCTGCATTTGTGTACAATTCATACTTACCTGGCAGGGGAGACACCATGATCATGAAGGTGGTTCACTCAGGGTGAGGCCCAGCCATTGCACTCCTGGTTGTGCTGACCCCTGCGAATTCCCCAAATGTGGGAATCTCGACTGCATAATTTCTGGTAGAGGGGGACTGCGTTCGCGCTCTCCCCTGGTCATCTGTTAAAAAACAAGAAGGTCATCGCTCATATTGGTTTCCTACACTTCAGTTGTGACCTCTCAAAGCCTTCACTGTTGGCCCAATCTTAATCACAGACTGATATTAATTATATGTTGTCCATGAATACTTATTAAGAAATTCCAAATTGTCTGTTAGCTTCCTTTCAATGCTTTCGCCCTGGTTGCACTGCTTCCAGATGTGTGTTTTCATATTGAAGCATTTAACCAATCACATTTCAGCCATTATTTGTTGCCAGGGTCAGAAATCTGCCCCAAGGCCTTCACAATCAGTTCTGCAGGGTCTGCTGCATTAAACAAGCGTTGCAAGGGACTGTTGCTTTAACCAATCAGAATTCGATTTGGTGACACCAAGGCCTTCTCGCAGGCGTAGGGATACGTCATTGCCTTCTCGCAGTCAATGTTTTGATCATCAGCCTGTGATGTTTCCAAAATGGTCACATATTGAGCTCTACAATAAGGCCAAAAGGATAGAGAGAAAACTTAAAACTGTAGTATTTTCTTCTTCAAATCGTTTTAATATTTTCATTCCCCCCCAAAACTTTGGCTTTCAATTATTGTGTATTTGGTTATTTTGCCTCGGAGGTGATTGTTCAATTAAGGCCAGTTATAATTTATATTATTTGAATGAAATATCTTGAAATTCAACGATACTAGTTGAATTGTGAGTTGATCAATTTTGTGACATACTAGTGGAAAGTTGTCATTGTTCATCACAACACCAGGAAACAGGAAGTAATACGTTAAGCAGGGGTTGTTGATTTGTTGTCATTTTTTGCCAAATGTTGCTCAAATAAATGGCTTTTCACTGCAAAAATTGTGTTTGCCAATCAGAGAACCTTGGGGTGCCGGTAAATAGGTTAAGGTTATTGCTACTTTCCTATGGACCATTGTGAGTCACATGACCTCAAGGACTCCACATTTTCAAAGCATTTGTTCAATTTAAATACAGAAAAGCAACATGTTTTTTCACCTGTTATCAAACAGAGTGTGTAGTTTTCAGTGTGTTGTATAAAGTGTGCTTTTGTTGTCATGTGATCTGTGTGACCATTACTATAGGTCGTAATGGCTGGAAAGAAGTCGTCCTTCCTGACAGTATTGGTTATCGCTTCTCGGCCTTTTGGCTAAGATCAAGTGTAGTATCTGTTCTTATCAGTTTAATATCTGATATGTCCCCTATCTGGGGACCTTATATTAAATTGATTTTTGGAACTGGGAGATGGAATAGGGGCTTGCTCTGTCCACTCCACGCATTGACCTGGTATTGCAGTACTTCCAGGAATGGTGCACCCCCTAACAATGTCAATATACATGCATTTCCTTCCCTCTAAACCAGGGGTGTCCAAACTATTCCACAAAGGGCCGCAGTGGGTGCGGGTTTTCATTCCAACCCATCAAGATGACACCTTTTCACCAATCGGGTGTCCTACAAGTGCAATCAGTGGATTGCAGTCAGGTGCTTCTTGTTCTCATTGGTCAAAATGTCTGTGCTGGATCGGTTGGAACAAAAACCTGCACCCACAGCGGCCCTTTGTGGAATAGTTTGGACACCCCTGGTTTAGAGGGAAGGAAATGCATGTATATTGACATTGTTAGGGGGTGCACCATTCCTGGAAGTACTACCTCGAGGACCGGTTTGGCCATCCCTGCTCTAAACCTATAGACTTCTCCACAAAGTTGAGTTAGAGGTAAAATTATGTTACCCATGCTTAATTACTGTATTGAGTTAATCTCTGATAGTTGAAAATACTACTCGGTCATTTGGATTTATTATAAATTTCACTAGACCTCCAATAAATCCAACCTATTTACACCCACATGATGTATGTATATGCCCTGCTTCAATCACAACGCTGCTGCAATGCCCTGACTGCTTAATTCAGTAGCTGCAACGTGATTGGCAGCATAATACAGCTGCTGCAACGTGATTGGCTGCTCAAAGGACTGGGGTCGCCCACTAGTTAGTAGTGCGTTAGCCTGTGTGTTGAAGTACTATTGCGGATATAGACCTAGCTCGTTCTGTTTTGCTTGCGTCAGCACACTCTTATTTCTCTTCAAATCGCACAAATCTTTCGCCTTTTACTAAAGATTTCCGTGGGGAGGAATAATAAGAGTTTTATCCAATTTTTTGATGCTCTGCTCAAACGGAGCTTCCCTCATCTGTCAAAATAAAATTACTATACTATTCTAAAAAGCAGCATCTTCCATCAGATTCCTACTTCACTGCTTATTTAAAGCACATTTATGTCAGTAAGCATCTTATGTTTCTTAGGGAAAGTCTATTTCAACTAAGGGGGTCTACCCGCCTACGGAATTTTGTTGTTTGAATTTTACCTGATAGTGCCTAGGATTGTCAGGGGTTTTATTTCTTTTTCTTTTTTACTTTTTATTTCGTTTTCTATTTTACTTCATTCTCATTCATTCCTTTTTTAAATAAAATTTACTCACGATTCTCTGCGTCCTTGGTATCCCTTCAACCTTTGGACCCCAGCCCGTAAGGAAGAAACAGTCCTGGAAAAGGATCTTTATGCTGTGTACACAGACTTTTCTGGATCTTGCTCACCCACAGGGATCATTAGGTATCTTGGGATCCGGCTCGAAGGACCATGTAAATGTTAGGTTTAAACACCAGACATTTGTATCACCAATCTGAAAGAAGGAAATCACAGAGAATTGAGTCAACTTTATTTGCAGTGAGAGGGTCGGGGACTGCTCGGTCGCAATCCTCCGACACACTCTGAAGATGTCTCCTCTCGCCTTGTCTCTTATTGTGTCAAGTTACAGGAAGTTTCAAGCTGATCAAAGGAAAGAGGGAGTTTTCTCTCAGTTACAAAAGGTTCTTTGATGTATGACCATATGCTTTTTCAAGGTAACACTTTTACAGTCTCTTTCCCGATCTCCCGCAATCTTCACACAATGGTTCAAACAGGATCCAGACCCCTGGGGCAGTTCCCCTTTGTTGAATAAGGTGAAACTTCCCCCAGGGCTCAAGACACCCCTAATTCTATTAGCAAGCATTTCCACAGTCATACCAGAATCAGGATAACTTATTTACAATAATTCCAACAATTGTCAAGTAGGTTACTCCGAAAAAGGGGCGCATGCGCATTGACTCTGTATGAGAGCAGCAGTGCATGATGGGATTTTTTAAAATCATACTTTAAAGCTAAATTAAAGACCGGTCAGTTGATGTAATGACTCAACTATTACATGTACTAGTTCTCGGTAGAATTGCCTTATACAGGGTGTGTGTTTATGACTACGTGATTACGGTGTAGCAAACGAGTTTGTGACTAAAAATGGCGAGCATGCGAAACAAGAGGGTGCTGCATTTGTGTACAATTCATACTTACCTGGCAGGGGAGACACCATGATCATGAAGGTGGTTCACTCAGGGTGAGGCCCAGCCATTGCACTCCTGGTTGTGCTGACCCCTGCGAATTCCCCAAATGTGGGAATCTCGACTGCATAATTTCTGGTAGAGGGGGACTGCGTTCGCGCTCTCCCCTGGTCATCTGTTAAAAAACAAGAAGGTCATTGCTCATATTGGTTTCCTACACTTAAGTTGTGACCTCTCAAAGCCTTCACTGTTGGCCCAATCTTAATCACAGACTGATATTAATTATATGTTGTCCATGAATACTTATTAAGAAATTCCAAATTGTCTGTTAGCTTCCTTTCAATGCTTTCGCCCTGGTTGCACTGCTTCCAGATGTGTGTTTTCATATTGAAGCATTTAACCAATCACATTTCAGCCATTATTTGTTGCCAGGGTCAGAAATCTGCCCCAAGGCCTTCACAATCAGTTCTGCAGGGTCTGCTGCATTAAACAAGCGTTGCAAGGGACTGTTGCTTTAACCAATCAGAATTCGATTTGGTGACACCAAGGCCTTCTCGCAGGCGTAGGGATACGTCATTGCCTTCTCGCAGTCAATGTTTTGATCATCAGCCTGTGATGTTTCCAAAATGGTCACATATTGAGCTCTACAATAAGGCCAAAAGGATAGAGAGAAAACTTAAAACTGTAGTATTTTCTTCTTCAAATCGTTTTAATATTTTCATTCCCCCCCAAAACTTTGGCTTTCAATTATTGTGTATTTGGTTATTTTGCCTCTGAGGTGATTGTTCAATTAAGGCCAGTTATAATTTATATTATTTGAATTAAATATCCTGAAATTCAACGATACTAGTTGAATTGTGAGTTGATCAATTTTGTGACATACTAGTGGAAAGTTGTCATTGTTCATCACAACACCAGGAAACAGGAAGTAATACGTTAAGCAGGGGTTGTTGATTTGTTGTCATTTTTTGCCAAATGTTGCTCAAATAAATGGCTTTTCACTGCAAAAATTGTGTTTGCCAATCAGAGAACCTTGGGGTGCCGGTAAATAGGTTAAGGTTATTGCTACTTTCCTATGGACCATTGTGAGTCACATGACCTCAAGGACTCCACATTTTCAAAGCATTTGTTCAATTTAAATACAGAAAAGCAACATGTTTTTTCACCTGTTATCAAACAGAGTGTGTAGTTTTCAGTGTGTTGTATAAAGTGTGCTTTTGTTGTCATGTGATCTGTGTGACCATTACTATAGGTCGTAATGGCTGGAAAGAAGTCGTCCTTCCTGACAGCATTGGTTATCGCTTCTCGGCCTTTTGGCTAAGATCAAGTGTAGTATCTGTTCTTATCAGTTTAATATCTGATATGTCCCCTATCTGGAGACCTTATATTAAATTGATTTTTGGAACTGGGAGATGGAATAGGGGCTTGCTCTGTCCACTCCACGCATCGACCTGGTATTGCAGTACTTCCAGGAATGGTGCACCCCCTAACAATATCAATATACATGCATTTCCTTCCCTCTAAACCAGGGGTGTCCAAACTATTCCACAAAGGGCCGCAGTGGGTGCGGGTTTTCATTCCAACCCATCAAGATGACACCTTTTCACCAATCGGGTGTCCTACAAGTGCAATCAGTGGATTGCAGTCAGGTGCTTCTTGTTCTCATTGGTCAAAATGTCTGTGCTGGATCGGTTGGAACAAAAACCTGCACCCACAGCGGACCTCGAGGACCGGTTTGGCCATCACTGCTCTAAACCTATAGACTTCTCCACAAAGTTGAGTTAGAGGTAAAATTATGTTACCCATGCTTAATTACTGTATTGAGTTAATCTCTGATAGTTGAAAATACTACTCGGTCATTTGGATTTATTATAAATTTCACTAGACCTCCAATAAATCCAACCTATTTACACCCACATGATGTATGTATATGCCCTGCTTCATATCACAACGCTGCTGCAATGCCCTGACTGCTTAATTCAGTAGCTGCAACGTGATTGGCAGCATAATACAGCTGCTGCAACGTGTGTGGCTGCTCAAAGGACTGGGGTCGCCCACTAGTTAGTAGTGCGTTAGCCTGTGTGTTGAAGTACTATTGCGGATATAGACCTAGCTCGTTCTGTTTTGCTTGCGTCAGCACACTCTTATTTCTCTTCAAATCGCACAAATCTTTCACCTTTTACTAAAGATTTCCGTGGGGAGGAATAATAAGAGTTTTATCCAATTTTTTGATGCTCTGCTCAAACGGAGCTTCCCTCATCTGTCAAAATAAAATTACTATACTATTCTAAAAAGCAGCATCTTCCATCAGATTCCTACTTCACTGCTTATTTAAAGCACATTTATGTCAGTAAGCATCTTATGTTTCTTAGGGAAAGTCTATTTCAACTAAGGGGGTCTACCCGCCTACGGAATTTTGTTGTTTGAATTTTACCTGATAGTGCCTAGGATTGTCAGGGGTTTTATTTCTTTTTCTTTTTTACTTTTTATTTCGTTTTCTATTTTACTTCATTCTCATTCATTCCTTTTTTAAATAAAATTTACTCACGATTCTCTGCGTCCTTGGTATCCCTTCAACCTTTGGACCCCAGCCCATAAGGAAGAAACAGTTCTGGAAAAGGATCTTTATGCTGTGTACACAGACTTTTCTGGATCTTGCTCACCCACTGGGATCGTCAGGTATCTTGGGAACTTATTTACAATAATTCCAACAATTGTCAAGTAGGTTACTCCGAAAAAGGGGCGCATGCGCATTGACTCTGTATGAGAGCAGCAGTGCATGATGGGATTTTTTAAAATCATACTTTAAAGCTAAATTAAAGACCGGTCAGTTGATGTAATGACTCAACTATTACATGTACTAGTTCTCGGTAGAATTGCCTTATACAGGGTGTGTGTTTATGACTACGTGATTACGGTGTAGCAAACGAGTTTGTGACTAAAAATGGCGAGCATGCGAAACAAGAGGGTGCTGCATTTGTGTACAATTCATACTTACCTGGCAGGGGAGACACCATGATCATGAAGGTGGTTCACTCAGGGTGAGGCCCAGCCATTGCACTCCTGGTTTTGCTGACCCCTGCGAATTCCCCAAATGTGGGAATCTCGACTGCATAATTTCTGGTAGAGGGGGACTGCGTTCGCGCTCTCCTCTGGTCATCTGTTAAAAAACAAGAAGGTCATCGCTCATATTGGTTTCCTACACTTCAGTTGTGACCTCTCAAAGCCTTCACTGTTGGCCCAATCTTAATCACAGACTGATATTAATTATATGTTGTCCGTGAATACTTATTAAGAAATTCCAAATTGTCTGTTAGCTTCCTTTCAATGCTTTCGCCCTGGTTGCACTGCTTCCAGATGTGTGTTTTCATATTGAAGCATTTAACCAATCACATTTCAGCCATTATTTGTTGCCAGGGTCAGAAATCTGCCCCAAGGCCTTCACAATCAGTTCTGCAGGGTCTGCTGCATTAAACAAGCGTTGCAAGGGACTGTTGCTTTAACCAATCAGAATTCGATTTGGTGACACCAAGGCCTTCTCGCAGGCGTAGGGATACGTCATTGCCTTCTCGCAGTCAATGTTTTGATCATCAGCCTGTGATGTTTCCAAAATGGTCACATATTGAGCTCTACAATAAGGCCAAAAGGATAGAGAGAAAACTTAAAACTGTAGTATTTTCTTCTTCAAATCGTTTTAATATTTTCATTCCCCCCCAAAACTTTGGCTTTCAATTATTGTGTATTTGGTTATTTTGCCTCTGAGGTGATTGTTCAATTAAGGCCAGTTATAATTTATATTATTTGAATTAAATATCTTGAAATTCAACGATACTAGTTGAATTGTGAGTTGATCAATTTTGTGACATACTAGTGGAAAGTTGTCATTGTTCATCACAACACCAGGAAACAGGAAGTAATACGTTAAGCAGGGGTTGTTGATTTGTTGTCATTTTTTGCCAAATGTTGCTCAAATAAATGGCTTTTCACTGCAAAAATTGTGTTTGCCAATCAGAGAACCTTGGGGTGCCGGTAAATAGGTTAAGGTTATTGCTACTTTCCTATGGACCATTGTGAGTCACATGACCTCAAGGACTCCACATTTTCAAAGCATTTGTTCAATTTAAATACAGAAAAGCAACATGTTTTTTCACCTGTTATCAAACAGAGTGTGTAGTTTTCAGTGTGTTGTATAAAGTGTGCTTTTGTTGTCATGTGATCTGTGTGACCATTACTATAGGTCGTAATGGCTGGAAAGAAGTCGTCCTTCCTGACAGTATTGGTTATCGCTTCTCGGCCTTTTGGCTAAGATCAAGTGTAGTATCTGTTCTTATCAGTTTAATATCTGATATGTCCCCTATCTGGGGACCTTGTATTAAATTGATTTTTGGAACTGGGAGATGGAATAGGGGCTTGCTCTGTCCACTCCACGCATCGACCTGGTATTGCAGTACTTCCAGGAATGGTGCACCCCCTAACAATGTCAATATACATGCATTTCCTTCCCTCTAAACCAGGGGTGTCCAAACTATTCCACAAAGGGCCGCAGTGGGTGCGGGTTTTCATTCCAACCCATCAAGATGACACCTTTTCACCAATCGGGTGTCCTACAAGTGCAATCAGTGGATTGCAGTCAGGTGCTTCTTGTTCTCATTGGTCAAAATGTCTGTGCTGGATCGGTTGGAACAAAAACCTGCACCCACAGCGGCCCTCGAGGACCGGTTTGGCCATCCCTGCTCTAAACCAGGGGTGTCCAAAACTATTCCACAAAGGGCCGCAGTGGGTGCGGGTTTTCATTCCAACCCATCAAGATGACACCTTTTCACCAATCGGGTGTCCTACAAGTGCAATCAGTGGATTGCAGTCAGGTGCTTCTTGTTCTCATTGGTCAAAATGTCTGTGCTGGATCGGTTGGAACAAAAACCTGCACCCACAGCGGCCCTCGAGGACCGGTTTGGCCATCCCTGCTCTAAACCTATAGACTTCTCCACAAAGTTGAGTTAGAGGTAAAATTATGTTACCCATGCTTAATTACTGTATTGAGTTAATCTCTGATAGTTGAAAATACTACTCGGTCATTTGGATTTATTATAAATTTCACTAGACCTCCAATAAATCCAACCTATTTACACCCACATGATGTATGTATATGCCCTGCTTCATATCACAACGCTGCTGCAATGCCCTGACTGCTTAATTCAGTAGCTGCAACGTGATTGGCAGCATAATACAGCTGCTGCAACGTGATTGGCTGCTCAAAGGACTGGGGTCGCCCACTAGTTAGTAGTGCGTTAGCCTGTGTGTTGAAGTACTATTGCGGATATAGACCTAGCTCGTTCTGTTTTGCTTGCGTCAGCACACTCTTATTTCTCTTCAAATCGCACAAATCTTTCGCCTTTTACTAAAGATTTCCGTGGGGAGGAATAATAAGAGTTTTATCCAATTTTTTGATGCTCTGCTCAAACGGAGCTTCCCTCATCTGTCAAAATAAAATTACTATACTATTCTAAAAAGCAGCATCTTCCATCAGATTCCTACTTCACTGCTTATTTAAAGCACATCTATGTCAGTAAGCATCTTATGTTTCTTAGGGAAAGTCTATTTCAACTAAGGGGGTCTACCCGCCTACGGAATTTTGTTGTTTGAATTTTACCTGATAGTGCCTAGGATTGTCAGGGGTTTTATTTCTTTTTCTTTTTTACTTTTTATTTCGTTTTCTATTTTACTTCATTCTCATTCATTCCTTTTTAAAATAAAATTTACTCACGATTCTCTGCGTCCTTGGTATCCCTTCAACCTTTGGACCCCAGCCCATAAGGAAGAAACAGTCCTGGAAAAGGATCTTTATGCTGTGTACACAGACTTTTCTGGATCTTGCTCACCCACTGGGATCGTCAGGTATCTTGGGATCCGGCTCGAAGGACCATGTAAATGTTAGGTTTAAACACCAGACATTTGTATCACCAATCTGAAAGAAGGAAATCACAGAGAATTGAGTCAACTTTATTTGCAGTGAGAGGGTCGGGGACTGCTCGGTCGCAATCCTCCGACACACTCTGAAGATGTCTCCTCTCGCCTTGTCTCTTATTGTGTCAAGTTACAGGAAGTTTCAAGCTGATCAAAGGAAAGAGGGAGTTTTCTCTCAGTTACAAAAGGTTCTTTGATGTATGACCATATGCTTTTTCAAGGTAACACTTTTACAGTCTCTTTCCCGATCTCCCGCAATCTTCACACAATGGTTCAAACAGGATCCAGACCCCTGGGGCAGTTCCCCTTTGTTGAATAAGGTGAAACTTCCCCCAGGGCTCAAGACACCCCTAATTCTATTAGCAAGCATTTCCACAGTCATACCAGAATCAGGATAACTTATTTACAATAATTCCAACAATTGTCAAGTAGGTTACTCCGAAAAAGGGGCGCATGCGCATTGACTCTGTATGAGAGCAGCAGTGCATGATGGGATTTTTTAAAATCATACTTTAAAGCTAAATTAGAGACCGGTCAGTTGATGTAATGACTCAACTATTACATGTACTAGTTCTCGGTAGAATTGCCTTATACAGGGTGTGTGTTTATGACTACGTGATTACGGTGTAGCAAACGAGTTTGTGACTAAAAATGGCGAGCATGCGAAACAAGAGGGTGCTGCATTTGTGTACAATTCATACTTACCTGGCAGGAGAGACACCATGATCATGAAGGTGGTTCACTCAGGGTGAGGCCCAGCCATTGCACTCCTGGTTGTGCTGACCCCTGCGAATTCCCCAAATGTGGGAATCTCGACTGCATAATTTCTGGTAGAGGGGGACTGCGTTCGCGCTCTCCCCTGGTCATCTGTTAAAAAACAAGAAGGTCATCGCTCATATTGGTTTCCTACACTTCAGTTGTGACCTCTCAAAGCCTTCACTGTTGGCCCAATCTTAATCACAGACTGATATTAATTATATGTTGTCCGTGAATACTTATTAAGAAATTCCAAATTGTCTGTTAGCTTCCTTTCAATGCTTTCGCCCTGGTTGCACTGCTTCCAGATGTGTGTTTTCATATTGAAGCATTTAACCAATCACATTTCAGCCATTATTTGTTGCCAGGGTCAGAAATCTGCCCCAAGGCCTTCACAATCAGTTCTGCAGGGTCTGCTGCATTAAACAAGCGTTGCAAGGGACTGTTGCTTTAACCAATCAGAATTCGATTTGGTGACACCAAGGCCTTCTCGCAGGCGTAGGGATACGTCATTGCCTTCTCGCAGTCAATGTTTTGATCATCAGCCTGTGATGTTTCCAAAATGGTCACATATTGAGCTCTACAATAAGGCCAAAAGGATAGAGAGAAAACTTAAAACTGTAGTATTTTCTTCTTCAAATCGTTTTAATATTTTCATTCCCCCCCAAAACTTTGGCTTTCAATTATTGTGTATTTGGTTATTTTGCCTCTGAGGTGATTGTTCAATTAAGGACAGTTATAATTTATATTATTTGAATGAAATATCTTGAAATTCAACGATACTAGTTGAATTGTGAGTTGATCAATTTTGTGACATACTAGTGGAAAGTTGTCATTGTTCATCACAACACCAGGAAACAGGAAGTAATACGTTAAGCAGGGGTTGTTGATTTGTTGTCATTTTTTGCCAAATGTTGCTCAAATAAATGGCTTTTCACTGCAAAAATTGTGTTTGCCAATCAGAGAACCTTGGGGTGCCGGTAAATAGGTTAAGGTTATTGCTACTTTCCTATGGACCATTGTGAGTCACATGACCTCAAGGACTCCACATTTTCAAAGCATTTGTTCAATTTAAATACAGAAAAGCAACATGTTTTTTCACCTGTTATCAAACAGAGTGTGTAGTTTTCAGTGTGTTGTATAAAGTGTGCTTTTGTTGTCATGTGATCTGTGTGACCATTACTATAGGTCGTAACGGCTGGAAAGAAGTCGTCCTTCCTGACAGTATTGGTTATCGCTTCTCGGCCTTTTGGCTAAGATCAAGTGTAGTATCTGTTCTTATCAGTTTAATATCTGATATGTCCCCTATCTGGGGACCTTATATTAAATTGATTTTTGGAACTGGGAGATGGAATAGGGGCTTGCTCTGTCCACTCCACGCATCGACCTGGTATTGCAGTACTTCCAGGAATGGTGCACCCCCTAACAATGTCAATATACATGCATTTCCTTCCCTCTAAACCAGGGGTGTCCAAACTATTCCACAAAGGGCTGCAGTGGGTGCGGGTTTTCATTCCAACCCATCAAGATGACACCTTTTCACCAATCGGGTGTCCTACAAGTGCAATCAGTGGATTGCAGTCAGGTGCTTCTTGTTCTCATTGGTCAAAATGTCTGTGCTGGATCGGTTGGAACAAAAACCTGCACCCACAGCGGCCCTCGAGGACCGGTTTGGCCATCCCTGCTCTAAACCTATAGACTTCTCCACAAAGTTGAGTTAGAGGTAAAATTATGTTACCCATGCTTAATTACTGTATTGAGTTAATCTCTGATAGTTGAAAATACTACTCGGTCATTTGGATTTATTATAAATTTCACTAGACCTCCAATAAATCCAACCTATTTACACCCACATGATGTATGTATATGCCCTGCTTCATATCACAACGCTGCTGCAATGCCCTGACTGCTTAATTCAGTAGCTGCAACGTGATTGGCAGCATAATACAGCTGCTGCAACGTGATTGGCTGCTCAAAGGACTGGGGTCGCCCACTAGTTAGTAGTGCGTTAGCCTGTGTGTTGAAGTACTTTTTTCTCTCAGTTACAAAAGGTTCTTTGATGTATGACCATATGCTTTTTCAAGGTAACACTTTTACAGTCTCTTTCCCGATCTCCCGCAATCTTCACACAATGGTTCAAACAGGATCCAGACCCCTGGGGCAGTTCCCCTTTGTTGAATAAGGTGAAACTTCCCCCAGGGCTCAAGACACCCCTAATTCTATTAGCAAGCATTTCCACAGTCATACCAGAATCAGGATAACTTATTTACAATAATTCCAACAATTGTCAAGTAGGTTACTCTGAAAAAGGGGCGCATGCGCATTGACTCTGTATGAGAGCAGCAGTGCATGATGGGATTTTTTAAAATCATACTTTAAAGCTAAATTAAAGACCGGTCAGTTGATGTAATGACTCAACTATTACATGTACTAGTTCTCGGTAGAATTGCCTTATACAGGGTGTGTGTTTATGACTACGTGATTACGGTGTAGCAAACGAGTTTGTGACTAAAAATGGCGAGCATGCGAAACAAGAGGGTGCTGCATTTGTGTACAATTCATACTTACCTGGCAGGGGAGACACCATGATCATGAAGGTGGTTCACTCAGGGTGAGGCCCAGCCATTGCACTCCTGGTTGTGCTGACCCCTGCAAATTCCCCAAATGTGGGAATCTCGACTGCATAATTTCTGGTAGAGGGGGACTGCGTTCGCGCTCTCCCCTGGTCATCTGTTAAAAAACAAGAAGGTCATCGCTCATATTGGTTTCCTACACTTCAGTTGTGACCTCTCAAAGCCTTCACTGTTGGCCCAATCTTAATCACAGACTGATATTAATTATATGTTGTCCGTGAATACTTATTAAGAAATTCCAAATTGTCTGTTAGCTTCCTTTCAATGCTTTCGCCCTGGTTGCACTGCTTCCAGATGTGTGTTTTCATATTGAAGCATTTAACCAATCACATTTCAGCCATTATTTGTTGCCAGGGTCAGAAATCTGCCCCAAGGCCTTCACAATCAGTTCTGCAGGGTCTGCTGCATTAAACAAGCGTTGCAAGGGACTGTTGCTTTAACCAATCAGAATTCGATTTGGTGACACCAAGGCCTTCTCGCAGGCGTAGGGATACGTCATTGCCTTCTCGCAGTCAATGTTTTGATCATCAGCCTGTGATGTTTCCAAAATGGTCACATATTGAGCTCTACAATAAGGCCAAAAGGATAGAGAGAAAACTTAAAACTGTAGTATTTTCTTCTTCAAATCGTTTTAATATTTTCATTCCCCCCCAAAACTTTGGCTTTCAATTATTGTGTATTTGGTTATTTTGCCTCTGAGGTGATTGTTCAATTAAGGCCAGTTATAATTTATATTATTTGAATTAAATATCTTGAAATTCAACGATACTAGTTGAATTGTGAGTTGATCAATTTTGTGACATACTAGTGGAAAGTTGTCATTGTTCATCACAACACCAGGAAACAGGAAGTAATACGTTAAGCAGGGGTTGTTGATTTGTTGTCATTTTTTGCCAAATGTTGCTCAAATAAATGGCTTTTCACTGCAAAAATTGTGTTTGCCAATCAGAGAACCTTGGGGTGCCGGTAAATAGGTTAAGGTTATTGCTACTTTCCTATGGACCATTGTGAGTCACATGACCTCAAGGACTCCACATTTTCAAAGCATTTGTTCAATTTAAATACAGAAAAGCAACATGTTTTTTCACCTGTTATCAAACAGAGTGTGTAGTTTTCAGTGTGTTGTATAAAGTGTGCTTTTGTTGTCATGTGATCTGTGTGACCATTACTATAGGTCGTAACGGCTGGAAAGAAGTCGTCCTTCCTGACAGTATTGGTTATCGCTTCTCGGCCTTTTGGCTAAGATCAAGTGTAGTATCTGTTCTTATCAGTTTAATATCTGATATGTCCCCTATCTGGGGACCTTATATTAAATTGATTTTTGGAACTGGGAGATGGAATAGGGGCTTGCTCTGTCCACTCCACGCATCGACCTGGTATTGCAGTACTTCCAGGAATGGTGCACCCCCTAACAATGTCAATATACATGCATTTCCTTCCCTCTAAACCAGGGGTGTCCAAACTATTCCACAAAGGGCTGCAGTGGGTGCGGGTTTTCATTCCAACCCATCAAGATGACACCTTTTCACCAATCGGGTGTCCTACAAGTGCAATCAGTGGATTGCAGTCAGGTGCTTCTTGTTCTCATTGGTCAAAATGTCTGTGCTGGATCGGTTGGAACAAAAACCTGCACCCACAGCGGCCCTCGAGGACCGGTTTGGCCATCCCTGCTCTAAACCTATAGACTTCTCCACAAAGTTGAGTTAGAGGTAAAATTATGTTACCCATGCTTAATTACTGTATTGAGTTAATCTCTGATAGTTGAAAATACTACTCGGTCATTTGGATTTATTATAAATTTCACTAGACCTCCAATAAATCCAACCTATTTACACCCACATGATGTATGTATATGCCCTGCTTCATATCACAACGCTGCTGCAATGCCCTGACTGCTTAATTCAGTAGCTGCAACGTGATTGGCAGCATAATACAGCTGCTGCAACGTGATTGGCTGCTCAAAGGACTGGGGTCGCCCACTAGTTAGTAGTGCGTTAGCCTGTGTGTTGAAGTACTATTGCGGATATAGACCTAGCTCGTTCTGTTTTGCTTGCGTCAGCACACTCTTATTTCTCTTCAAATCGCACAAATCTTTCGCCTTTTACTAAAGATTTCCGTGGGGAGGAATAATAAGAGTTTTATCCAATTTTTTGATGCTCTGCTCAAACGGAGCTTCCCTCATCTGTCAAAATAAAATTACTATACTATTCTAAAAAGCAGCATCTTCCATCAGATTCCTACTTCACTGCTTATTTAAAGCACATCTATGTCAGTAAGCATCTTATGTTTCTTAGGGAAAGTCTATTTCAACTAAGGGGGTCTACCCGCCTACGGAATTTTGTTGTTTGAATTTTACCTGATAGTGCCTAGGATTGTCAGGGGTTTTATTTCTTTTTCTTTTTTACTTTTTATTTCGTTTTCTATTTTACTTCATTCTCATTCATTCCTTTTTTAAATAAAATTTACTCACGATTCTCTGCGTCCTTGGTATCCCTTCAACCTTTGGACCCCAGCCCATAAGGAAGAAACAGTCCTGGAAAAGGATCTTTATGCTGTGTACACAGACTTTTCTGGATCTTGCTCACCCACTGGGATCGTCAGGTATCTTGGGATCCGGCTCGAAGGACCATGTAAATGTTAGGTTTAAACACCAGACATTTGTATCACCAATCTGAAAGAAGGAAATCACAGAGAATTGAGTCAACTTTATTTGCAGTGAGAGGGTCGGGGACTGCTCGGTCGCAATCCTCCGACACACTCTGAAGATGTCTCCTCTCGCCTTGTCTCTTATTGTGTCAAGTTACAGGAAGTTTCAAGCTGATCAAAGGAAAGAGGGAGTTTTCTCTCAGTTACAAAAGGTTCTTTGATGTATGACCATATGCTTTTTCAAGGTAACACTTTTACAGTCTCTTTCCCGATCTCCCGCAATCTTCACACAATGGTTCAAACAGGATCCAGACCCCGGGGGGAGTTCCCCTTTGTTGAATAAGGTGAAACTTCCCCCAGGGCTCAAGACACCCCTAATTCTATTAGCAAGCATTTCCACAGTCATACCAGAATCAGGATAACTTATTTACAATAATTCCAACAATTGTCAAGTAGGTTACTCTGAAAAAGGGGCGCATGCGCATTGACTCTGTATGAGAGCAGCAGTGCATGATGGGATTTTTTAAAATCATACTTTAAAGCTAAATTAAAGACCGGTCAGTTGATGTAATGACTCAACTATTACATGTACTAGTTCTCGGTAGAATTGCCTTATACAGGGTGTGTGTTTATGACTACGTGATTACGGTGTAGCAAACGAGTTTGTGACTAAAAATGGCGAGCATGCGAAACAAGAGGGTGCTGCATTTGTGTACAATTCATACTTACCTGGCAGGAGAGACACGATGATCATGAAGGTGGTTCACTCAGGGTGAGGCCCAGCCATTGCACTCCTGGTTGTACTGACCCCTGCGAACTCCCCAAATGTGGGAATCTCGACTGCATAATTTCTGGTAGAGGGGGACTGCGTTCGCGCTCTCCCCTGGTCATCTGTTAAAAAACAAGAAGGTCATCGCTCATATTGGTTTCCTACACTTCAGTTGAGACCTCTCAAAGCCTTCACTGTTGGCCCAATCTTAATCACAGACTGATATTAATTATATGTTGTCCGTGAATACTTATTAAGAAATTCCAAATTGTCTGTTAGCTTCCTTTCAATGCTTTCGCCCTGGTTGCACTGCTTCCAGATGTGTGTTTTCATATTGAAGCATTTAACCAATCACATTTCAGCCATTATTTGTTGCCAGGGTCAGAAATCTGCCCCAAGGCCTTCACAATCAGTTCTGCAGGGTCTGCTGCATTAAACAAGCGTTGCAAGGGACTGTTGCTTTAACCAATCAGAATTCGATTTGGTGACACCAAGGCCTTCTCGCAGGCGTAGGGATACGTCATTGCCTTCTCGCAGTCAATGTTTTGATCATCAGCCTGTGATGTTTCCAAAATGGTCACATATTGAGCTCTACAATAAGGCCAAAAGGATAGAGAGAAAACTTAAAACTGTAGTATTTTCTTCTTCAAATCGTTTTAATATTTTCATTCCCCCCCAAAACTTTGGCTTTCAATTATTGTGTATTTGGTTATTTTGCCTCTGAGGTGATTGTTCAATTAAGGCCAGTTATAATTTATATTATTTGAATTAAATATCTTGAAATTCAACGATACTAGTTGAATTGTGAGTTGATCAATTTTGTGACATACTAGTGGAAAGTTGTCATTGTTCATCACAACACCAGGAAACAGGAAGTAATACGTTAAGCAGGGGTTGTTGATTTGTTGTCATTTTTTGCCAAATGTTGCTCAAATAAATGGCTTTTCACTGCAAAAATTGTGTTTGCCAATCAGAGAACCTTGGGGTGCCGGTAAATAGGTTAAGGTTATTGCTACTTTCCTATGGACCATTGTGAGTCACATGACCTCAAGGACTCCACATTTTCAAAGCATTTGTTCAATTTAAATACAGAAAAGCAACATGTTTTTTCACCTGTTATCAAACAGAGTGTGTAGTTTTCAGTGTGTTGTATAAAGTGTGCTTTTGTTGTCATGTGATCTGTGTGACCATTACTATAGGTCGTAACGGCTGGAAAGAAGTCGTCCTTCCTGACAGTATTGGTTATCGCTTCTCGGCCTTTTGGCTAAGATCAAGTGTAGTATCTGTTCTTATCAGTTTAATATCTGATATGTCCCCTATCTGGGGACCTTATATTAAATTGATTTTTGGAACTGGGAGATGGAATAGGGGCTTGCTCTGTCCACTCCACGCATCGACCTGGTATTGCAGTACTTCCAGGAATGGTGCACCCCCTAACAATGTCAATATACATGCATTTCCTTCCCTCTAAACCAGGGGTGTCCAAACTATTCCACAAAGGGCTGCAGTGGGTGCGGGTTTTCATTCCAACCCATCAAGATGACACCTTTTCACCAATCGGGTGTCCTACAAGTGCAATCAGTGGATTGCAGTCAGGTGCTTCTTGTTCTCATTGGTCAAAATGTCTGTGCTGGATCGGTTGGAACAAAAACCTGCACCCACAGCGGCCATCGAGGACCGGTTTGGCCATCCCTGCTCTAAACCTATAGACTTCTCCACAAAGTTGAGTTAGAGGTAAAATTATGTTACCCATGCTTAATTACTGTATTGAGTTAATCTCTGATAGTTGAAAATACTACTCGGTCATTTGGATTTATTATAAATTTCACTAGACCTCCAATAAATCCAACCTATTTACACCCACATGATGTATGTATATGCCCTGCTTCATATCACAACGCTGCTGCAATGCCCTGACTGCTTAATTCAGTAGCTGCAACGTGATTGGCAGCATAATACAGCTGCTGCAACGTGATTGGCTGCTCAAAGGACTGGGGTCGCCCACTAGTTAGTAGTGCGTTAGCCTGTGTGTTGAAGTACTATTGCGGATATAAACCTAGCTCGTTCTGTTTTGCTTGCGTCAGCACACTCTTATTTCTCTTCAAATCGCACAAATCTTTCGCCTTTTACTAAAGATTTCCGTGGGGAGGAATAATAAGAGTTTTATCCAATTTTTTGATGCTCTGCTCAAACGAAGCTTCCCTCATCTGTCAAAATAAAATTACTATACTATTCTAAAAAGCAGCATCTTCCATCAGATTCCTACTTCACTGCTTATTTAAAGCACATCTATGTCAGTAAGCATCTTATGTTTCTTAGGGAAAGTCTATTTCAACTAAGGGGGTCTACCCGCCTACGGAATTTTGTTGTTTGAATTTTACCTGATAGTGCCTAGGATTGTCAGGGGTTTTATTTCTTTTTCTTTTTTACTTTTTATTTCGTTTTCTATTTTACTTCATTCTCATTCATTCCTTTTTTAAATAAAATTTACTCACGATTCTCTGCGTCCTTGGTATCCCTTCAACCTTTGGACCCCAGCCCATAAGGAAGAAACAGTCCTGGAAAAGGATCTTTATGCTGTGTACACAGACTTTTCTGGATCTTGCTCACCCACTGGGATCGTCAGGTATCTTGGGATCCGGCTCGAAGGACCATGTAAATGTTAGGTTTAAACACCAGACATTTGTATCACCAATCTGAAAGAAGGAAATCACAGAGAATTGAGTCAACTTTATTTGCAGTGAGAGGGTCGGGGACTGCTCGGTCGCAATCCTCCGACACACTCTGAAGATGTCTCCTCTCGCCTTGTCTCTTATTGTGTCAAGTTACAGGAAGTTTCAAGCTGATCAAAGGAAAGAGGGAGTTTTCTCTCAGTTACAAAAGGTTCTTTGATGTATGACCATATGCTTTTTCAAGGTAACACTTTTACAGTCTCTTTCCCGATCTCCCGCAATCTTCACACAATGGTTCAAACAGGATCCAGACCCCGGGGGGAGTTCCCCTTTGTTGAATAAGGTGAAACTTCCCCCAGGGCTCAAGACACCCCTAATTCTATTAGCAAGCATTTCCACAGTCATACCAGAATCAGGATAACTTATTTACAATAATTCCAACAATTGTCAAGTAGGTTACTCTGAAAAAGGGGCGCATGCGCATTGACTCTGTATGAGAGCAGCAGTGCATGATGGGATTTTTTAAAATCATACTTTAAAGCTAAATTAAAGACCGGTCAGTTGATGTAATGACTCAACTATTACATGTACTAGTTCTCGGTAGAATTGCCTTATACAGGGTGTGTGTTTATGACTACGTGATTACGGTGTAGCAAACGAGTTTGTGACTAAAAATGGCGAGCATGCGAAACAAGAGGGTGCTGCATTTGTGTACAATTCATACTTACCTGGCAGGAGAGACACCATGATCATGAAGGTGGTTCACTCAGGGTGAGGCCCAGCCATTGCACTCCTGGTTGTGCTGACCCCTGCGAATTCCCCAAATGTGGGAATCTCGACTGCATAATTTCTGGTAGAGGGGGACTGCGCTCGCGCTCTCCCCTGGTCATCTGTTAAAAAACAAGATGGTCATCGCTCATATTGGTTTCCTACACTTCAGTTGAGACCTCTCAAAGCCTTCACTGTTGGCCCAATCTTAATCACAGACTGATATTAATTATATGTTGTCCATGAATACTTATTAAGAAATTCCAAATTGTCTGTTAGCTTCCTTTCAATGCTTTCGCCCTGGTTGCACTGCTTCCAGATGTGTGTTTTCATATTGAAGCATTTAACCAATCACATTTCAGCCATTATTTGTTGCCAGGGTCAGAAATCTGCCCCAAGGCCTTCACAATCAGTTCTGCAGGGTCTGCTGCATTAAA
This sequence comes from Stigmatopora argus, assembly GCF_051989625.1. NCBI lineage: Eukaryota > Metazoa > Chordata > Actinopteri > Syngnathiformes > Syngnathidae > Stigmatopora > Stigmatopora argus. The sequence continues at coordinate 3,534,176 of NC_135405.1, read as the reverse complement.
CAAGCGTTGCAAGGGACTGTTGCTTTAACCAATCAGAATTCGATTTGGTGACACCAAGGCCTTCTCGCAGGCGTAGGGATACGTCATTGCCTTCTCGCAGTCAATGTTTTGATCATCAGCCTGTGATGTTTCCAAAATGGTCACATATTGAGCTCTACAATAAGGCCAAAAGGATAGAGAGAAAACTTAAAACTGTAGTATTTTCTTCTTCAAATCGTTTTAATATTTTCATTCCCCCCCAAAACTTTGGCTTTCAATTATTGTGTATTTGGTTATTTTGCCTCTGAGGTGATTGTTCAATTAAGGCCAGTTATAATTTATATTATTTGAATTAAATATCTTGAAATTCAACGATACTAGTTGAATTGTGAGTTGATCAATTTTGTGACATACTAGTGGAAAGTTGTCATTGTTCATCACAACACCAGGAAACAGGAAGTAATACGTTAAGCAGGGGTTGTTGATTTGTTGTCATTTTTTGCCAAATGTTGCTCAAATAAATGGCTTTTCACTGCAAAAATTGTGTTTGCCAATCAGAGAACCTTGGGGTGCCGGTAAATAGGTTAAGGTTATTGCTACTTTCCTATGGACCATTGTGAGTCACATGACCTCAAGGACTCCACATTTTCAAAGCATTTGTTCAATTTAAATACAGAAAAGCAACATGTTTTTTCACCTGTTATCAAACAGAGTGTGTAGTTTTCAGTGTGTTGTATAAAGTGTGCTTTTGTTGTCATGTGATCTGTGTGACCATTACTATAGGTCGTAATGGCTGGAAAGAAGTCGTCCTTCCTGACAGTATTGGTTATCGCTTCTCGGCCTTTTGGCTAAGATCAAGTGTAGTATCTGTTCTTATCAGTTTAATATCTGATACGTCCCCTATCTGGGGACCTTATATTAAATTGATTTTTGGAACTGGGAGATGGAATAGGGGCTTGCTCTGTCCACTCCACGCATCGACCTGCTATTGCAGTACTTCCAGGAATGGTGCACCCCCTAACAATGTCAATATACATGCATTTCCTTCCCTCTAAACCAGGGGTGTCCAAACTATTCCACAAAGGGCCGCAGTGGGTGCGGGTTTTCATTCCAACCCATCAAGATGACACCTTTTCACCAATCGGGTGTCCTACAAGTGCAATCAGTGGATTGCAGTCAGGTGCTTCTTGTTCTCATTGGTCAAAATGTCTGTGCTGGATTGGTTGGAACAAAAACCTGCACCCACAGCGGCCCTCGAGGACCGGTTTGGCCATCCCTGCTCTAAACCTATAGACTTCTCCACAAAGTTGAGTTAGAGGTAAAATTATGTTACCCATGCTTAATTACTGTATTGAGTTAATCTCTGATAGTTGAAAATACTACTCGGTCATTTGGATTTATTATAAATTTCACTAGACCTCCAATAAATCCAACCTATTTACACCCACATGATGTATGTATATGCCCTGCTTCATATCACAACGCTGCTGCAATGCCCTGACTGCTTAATTCAGTAGCTGCAACGTGATTGGCAGCATAATACAGCTGCTGCAACGTGATTGGCTGCTCAAAGGACTGGGGTCGCCCACTAGTTAGTAGTGCGTTAGCCTGTGTGTTGAAGTACTATTGCGGATATAGACCTAGCTCGTTCTGTTTTGCTTGCGTCAGCACACTCTTATTTCTCTTCAAATCGCACAAATCTTTCGCCTTTTACTAAAGATTTCCGTGGGGAGGAATAATAAGAGTTTTATCCAATTTTTTGATGCTCTGCTCAAACGGAGTTTCCCTCATCTGTCAAAATAAAATTACTATACTATTCTAAAAAGCAGCATCTTCCATCAGATTCCTACTTCACTGCTTATTTAAAGCACATCTATGTCAGTAAGCATCTTATGTTTCTTAGGGAAAGTCTATTTCAACTAAGGGGGTCTACCCGCCTACGGAATTTTGTTGTTTGAATTTTACCTGATAGTGCCTAGGATTGTCAGGGGTTTTATTTCTTTTTCTTTTTTACTTTTTATTTCGTTTTCTATTTTACTTCATTCTCATTCATTCCTTTTTAAAATAAAATTTACTCACGATTCTCTGCGTCCTTGGTATCCCTTCAACCTTTGGACCCCAGCCCATAAGGAAGAAACAGTCCTGGAAAAGGATCTTTATGCTGTGTACACAGACTTTTCTGGATCTTGCTCACCCACTGGGATCGTCAGGTATCTTGGGATCCGGCTCGAAGGACCATGTAAATGTTAGGTTTAAACACCAGACATTTGTATCACCAATCTGAAAGAAGGAAATCACAGAGAATTGAGTCAACTTTATTTGCAGTGAGAGGGTCGGGGACTGCTCGGTCGCAATCCTCCGACACACTCTGAAGATGTCTCCTCTCGCCTTGTCTCTTATTGTGTCAAGTTACAGGAAGTTTCAAGCTGATCAAAGGAAAGAGGGAGTTTTCTCTCAGTTACAAAAGGTTCTTTGATGTATGACCATATGCTTTTTCAAGGTAACACTTTTACAGTCTCTTTCCCGATCTCCCGCAATCTTCACACAATGGTTCAAACAGGATCCAGACCCCTGGGGCAGTTCCCCTTTGTTGAATAAGGTGAAACTTCCCCCAGGGCTCAAGACACCCCTAATTCTATTAGCAAGCATTTCCACAGTCATACCAGAATCAGGATAACTTATTTACAATAATTCCAACAATTGTCAGGTAGGTTACTCCGAAAAAGGGGCGCATGCGCATTGACTCTGTATGAGAGCAGCAGTGCATGATGGGATTTTTTAAAATCATACTTTAAAGCTAAATTAAAGACCGGTCAGTTGATGTAATGACTCAACTATTACATGTACTAGTTCTCGGTAGAATTGCCTTATACAGGGTGTGTGTTTATGACTACGTGATTACGGTGTAGCAAACGAGTTTGTGACTAAAAATGGCGAGCATGCGAAACAAGAGGGTGCTGCATTTGTGTACAATTCATACTTACCTGGCAGGGGAGACACCATGATCATGAAGGTGGTTCACTCAGGGTGAGGCCCAGCCATTGCACTCCTGGTTGTGCTGACCCCTGCGAATTCCCCAAATGTGGGAATCTCGACTGCATAATTTCTGGTAGAGGGGGACTGCGTTCGCGCTCTCCCCTGGTCATCTGTTAAAAAACAAGAAGGTCATCGCTCATATTGATTTCCTACACTTCAGTTGTGACCTCTCAAAGCCTTCACTGTTGGCCCAATCTTAATCACAGACTGATATTAATTATATGTTGTCCGTGAATACTTATTAAGAAATTCCAAATTGTCTGTTAGCTTCCTTTCAATGCTTTCGCCCTGGTTGCACTGCTTCCAGATGTGTGTTTTCATATTGAAGCATTTAACCAATCACATTTCAGCCATTATTTGTTGCCAGGGTCAGAAATCTGCCCCAAGGCCTTCACAATCAGTTCTGCAGGGTCTGCTGCATTAAACAAGCGTTGCAAGGGACTGTTGCTTTAACCAATCAGAATTCGATTTGGTGACACCAAGGCCTTCTCGCAGGCGTAGGGATACGTCATTGCCTTCTCGCAGTCAATGTTTTGATCATCAGCCTGTGATGTTTCCAAAATGGTCACATATTGAGCTCTACAATAAGGCCAAAAGGATAGAGAGAAAATTTAAAACTGTAGTATTTTCTTCTTCAAATCGTTTTAATATTTTCATTCCCCCCCAAAACTTTGGCTTTCAATTATTGTGTATTTGGTTATTTTGCCTCTGAGGTCATTGTTCAATTAAGGCCAGTTATAATTTATATTATTTGAATTAAATATCTTGAAATTCAACGATACTAGTTGAATTGTGAGTTGATCAATTTTGTGACATACTAGTGGAAAGTTGTCATTGTTCATCACAACACCAGGAAACAGGAAGTAATACGTTAAGCAGGGGTTGTTGATTTGTTGTCATTTTTTGCCAAATGTTGCTCAAATAAATGGCTTTTCACTGCAAAAATTGTGTTTGCCAATCAGAGAACCTTGGGGTGCCGGTAAATAGGTTAAGGTTATTGCTACTTTCCTATGGACCATTGTGAGTCACATGACCTCAAGGACTCCACATTTTCAAAGCATTTGTTCAATTTAAATACAGAAAAGCAACATGTTTTTTCACCTGTTATCAAACAGAGTGTGTAGTTTTCAGTGTGTTGTATAAAGTGTGCTTTTGTTGTCATGTGATCTGTGTGACCATTACTATAGGTCGTAACGGCTGGAAAGAAGTCGTCCTTCCTGACAGTATTGGTTATAGCTTCTCGGCCTTTTGGCTAAGATCAAGTGTAGTATCTGTTCATATCAGTTTAATATCTGATATGTCCCCTATCTGGGGACCTTATATTAAATTGATTTTTGGAACTGGGAGATGGAATAGGGGCTTGCTCTGTCTACTCCACGCATCGACCTGGTATTGCAGTACTTCCGGGAATGGTGCACCCCCTAACAATGTCAATATACATGCATTTCCTTCCCTCTAAACCAGGGGTGTCCAAACTATTCCACAAAGGGCTGCAGTGGGTGCGGGTTTTCATTCCAACCCATCAAGATGACACCTTTTCACCAATCGGGTGTCCTACAAGTGCAATCAGTGGATTGCAGTCAGGTGCTTCTTGTTCTCATTGGTCAAAATGTCTGTGCTGGATCGGTTGGAACAAAAACCTGCACCCACAGCGGCCCTCGAGGACCGGTTTGGCCATCCCTGCTCTAAACCTATAGACTTCTCCACAAAGTTGAGTTAGAGGTAAAATTATGTTACCCATGCTTAATTACTGTATTGAGTTAATCTCTGATAGTTGAAAATGCTACTCGGTCATTTGGATTTATTATAAATTTCACTAGACCTCCAATAAATCCAACCTATTTACACCCACATGATGTATGTATATGCCCTGCTTCATATCACAACGCTGCTGCAATGCCCTGACTGCTTAATTCAGTAGCTGCAACGTGATTGGCAGCATAATACAGCTGCTGCAACGTGATTGGCTGCTCAAAGGACTGGGGTCGCCCACTAGTTAATAGTGCGTTAGCCTGTGTGTTGAAGTACTATTGCGGATATAGACCTAGCTCGTTCTGTTTTGCTTGCGTCAGCACACTCTTATTTCTCTTCAAATCGCACAAATCTTTCGCCTTTTACTAAAGATTTCCGTGGGGAGGAATAATAAGAGTTTTATCCAATTTTTTGATGCTCTGCTCAAACGGAGCTTCCCTCATCTGTCAAAATAAAATTACTATACTATTCTAAAAAGCAGCATCTTCCATCAGATTCCTACTTCACTGCTTATTTAAAGCACATTTATGTCAGTAAGCATCTTATGTTTCTTAGGGAAAGTCTATTTCAACTAAGGGGGTCTACCCGCCTACGGAATTTTGTTGTTTGAATTTTACCTGATAGTGCCTAGGATTGTCAGGGGTTTTATTTCTTTTTCTTATTTACTTTTTATTTCGTTTTCTATTTTACTTCATTCTCATTCATTCCTTTTTTAAATAAAATTTACTCACGATTCTCTGCGTCCTTGGTATCCCTTCAACCTTTGGACCCCAGCCCGTAAGGAAGAAACAGTCCTGGAAAAGGATCTTTATGCTGTGTACACAGACTTTTCTGGATCTTGCTCACCCACTGGGATCGTCAGGTATCTTGGGATCCGGCTCGAAGGACCATGTAAATGTTAGGTTTAAACACCAGACATTTGTATCACCAATCTGAAAGAAGGAAATCACAGAGAATTGAGTCAACTTTATTTGCAGTGAGAGGGTCGGGGACTGCTCGGTCGCAATCCTCCGACACACTCTGAAGATGTCTCCTCTCGCCTTGTCTCTTATTGTGTCAAGTTACAGGAAGTTTCAAGCTGATCAAAGGAAAGAGGGAGTTTTCTCTCAGTTACAAAAGGTTGTTTGATGTATGACCATATGCTTTTTCAAGGTAACACTTTTACAGTCTCTTTCCCGATCTCCCGCAATCTTCACACAATGGTTCAAACAGGATCCAGACCCCTGGGGCAGTTCCCCTTTGTTGAATAAGGTGAAACTTCCCCCAGGGCTCAAGACACCCCTAATTCTATTAGCAAGCATTTCCACAGTCATACCAGAATCAGGATAACTTATTTACAATAATTCCAACAATTGTCAAGTAGGTTACTCCGAAAAAGGGGCGCATGCGCATTGACTCTGTATGAGAGCAGCAGTGCATGATGGGATTTTTTAAAATCATACTTTAAAGCTAAATTAAAGACCGGTCAGTTGATGTAATGACTCAACTATTACATGTACTAGTTCTCGGTAGAATTGCCTTATACAGGGTGTGTGTTTATGACTACGTGATTACGGTGTAGCAAACGAGTTTGTGACTAAAAATGGCGAGCATGCGAAACAAGAGGGTGCTGCATTTGTGTACAATTCATACTTACCTGGCAGGGGAGACACCATGATCATGAAGGTGGTTCACTCAGGGTGAGGCCCAGCCATTGCACTCCTGGTTGTGCTGACCCCTGCGAATTCCCCAAATGTGGGAATCTCGACTGCATAATTTCTGGTAGAGGGGGACTGCGTTCGCGCTCTCCCCTGGTCATCTGTTAAAAAACAAGAAGGTCATCGCTCATATTGGTTTCCTACACTTCAGTTGTGACCTCTCAAAGCCTTCACTGTTGGCCCAATCTTAATCACAGACTGATATTAATTATATGTTGTCCATGAATACTTATTAAGAAATTCCAAATTGTCTGTTAGCTTCCTTTCAATGCTTTCGCCCTGGTTGCACTGCTTCCAGATGTGTGTTTTCATATTGAAGCATTTAACCAATCACATTTCAGCCATTATTTGTTGCCAGGGTCAGAAATCTGCCCCAAGGCCTTCACAATCAGTTCTGCAGGGTCTGCTGCATTAAACAAGCGTTGCAAGGGACTGTTGCTTTAACCAATCAGAATTCGATTTGGTGACACCAAGGCCTTCTCGCAGGCGTAGGGATACGTCATTGCCTTCTCGCAGTCAATGTTTTGATCATCAGCCTGTGATGTTTCCAAAATGGTCACATATTGAGCTCTACAATAAGGCCAAAAGGATAGAGAGAAAACTTAAAACTGTAGTATTTTCTTCTTCAAATCGTTTTAATATTTTCATTCCCCCCAAAAACTTTGGCTTTCAATTATTGTGTATTTGGTTATTTTGCCTCTGAGGTGATTGTTCAATTAAGGCCAGTTATAATTTATATTATTTGAATGAAATATCTTGAAATTCAACGATACTAGTTGAATTGTGAGTTGATCAATTTTGTGACATACTAGTGGAAAGTTGTCATTGTTCATCACAACACCAGGAAACAGGAAGTAATACGTTAAGCAGGGGTTGTTGATTTGTTGTCATTTTTTGCCAAATGTTGCTCAAATAAATGGCTTTTCACTGCAAAAATTGTGTTTGCCAATCAGAGAACCTTGGGGTGCCGGTAAATAGGTTAAGGTTATTGCTACTTTCCTATGGACCATTGTGAGTCACATGACCTCAAGGACTCCACATTTTCAAAGCATTTGTTCAATTTAAATACAGAAAAGCAACATGTTTTTTCACCTGTTATCAAACAGAGTGTGTAGTTTTCAGTGTGTTGTATAAAGTGTGCTTTTGTTGTCATGTGATCTGTGTGACCATTACTATAGGTCGTAATGGCTGGAAAGAAGTCGTCCTTCCTGACAGTATTGGTTATCGCTTCTCGGCCTTTTGGCTAAGATCAAGTGTAGTATCTGTTCTTATCAGTTTAATATCTGATACGTCCCCTATCTGGGGACCTTATATTAAATTGATTTTTGGAACTGGGAGATGGAATAGGGGCTTGCTCTGTCCACTCCACGCATCGACCTGGTATTGCAGTACTTCCAGGAATGGTGCACCCCCTAACAATGTCAATATACATGCATTTCCTTCCCTCTAAACCAGGGGTGTCCAAACTATTCCACAAAGGGCCGCAGTGGGTGCGGGTTTTCATTCCAACCCATCAAGATGACACCTTTTCACCAATCGGGTGTCCTACAAGTGCAATCAGTGGATTGCAGTCAGGTGCTTCTTGTTTTCATTGGTCAAAATGTCTGTGCTGGATCGGTTGGAACAAAAACCTGCACCCACAGCGGCCCTCGAGGACCGGTTTGGCCATCCCTGCTCTAAACCTATAGACTTCTCCACAAAGTTGAGTTAGAGGTAAAATTATGTTACCCATGCTTAATTACTGTATTGAGTTAATCTCTGATAGTTGAAAATACTACTCGGTCATTTGGATTTATTATAAATTTCACTAGACCTCCAATAAATCCAACCTATTTACACCCACATGATGTATGTATATGCCCTGCTTCATATCACAACGCTGCTGCAATGCCCTGACTGCTTAATTCAGTAGCTGCAACGTGATTGGCAGCATAATACAGCTGCTGCAACGTGATTGGTTGCTCAAAGGACTGGGGTCGCCCACTAGTTAGTAGTGCGTTAGCCTGTGTGTTGAAGTACTATTGCGGATATAGACCTAGCTCGTTCTGTTTTGCTTGCGTCAGCACACTCTTATTTCTCTTCAAATTGCACAAATCTTTCGCCTTTTACTAAAGATTTCCGTGGGGAGGAATAATAAGAGTTTTATCCAATTTTTTGATGCTCTGGTCAAACGGAGCTTCCCTCATCTGTCAAAATAAAATTACTATACTATTCTAAAAAGCAGCATCTTCCATCAGATTCCTACTTCACTGCTTATTTAAAGCACATTTATGTCAGTAAGCATCTTATGTTTCTTAGGGAAAGTCTATTTCAACTAAGGGGGTCTACCCGCCTACGGAATTTTGTTGTTTGAATTTTACCTGATAGTGCCTAGGATTTTCAGGGGTTTTATTTCTTTTTCTTTTTTACTTTTTATTTCGTTTTCTATTTTACTTCATTCTCATTCATTCCTTTTTTAAATAAAATTTACTCACGATTCTCTGCGTCCTTGGTATCCCTTCAACCTTTGGACCCCAGCCCGTAAGGAAGAAACAGTCCTGGAAAAGGATCTTTATGCTGTGTACACAGACTTTTCTGGATCTTGCTCACCCACTGGGATCGTCAGGTATCTTGGGATCCGGCTCGAAGGACCATGTAAATGTTAGGTTTAAACACCAGACATTTGTATCACCAATCTGAAAGAAGGAAATCACAGAGAATTGAGTCAACTTTATTTGCAGTGAGAGGGTCGGGGACTGCTCGGTCGCAATCCTCCGACACACTCTGAAGATGTCTCCTCTCGCCTTGTCTCTTATTGTGTCAAGTTACGGGAAGTTTCAAGCTGATCAAAGGAAAGAGGGAGTTTTCTCTCAGTTACAAAAGGTTCTTTGATATATGACCATATGCTTTTTCAAGGTAACACTTTTACAGTCTCTTTCCCGATCTCCCGCAATCTTCACACAATGGTTCAAACAGGATCCAGACCCCTGGGGCAGTTCCCCTTTGTTGAATAAGGTGAAACTTCCCCCAGGGCTCAAGACACCCCTAATTCTATTAGCAAGCATTTCCACAGTCATACCAGAATCAGGATAACTTATTTACAATAATTCCAACAATTGTCAAGTAGGTTACTCCGAAAAAGGGGCGCATGCGCATTGACTCTGTATGAGAGCAGCAGTGCATGATGGGATTTTTTAAAATCATACTTTAAAGCTAAATTAAAGACCGGTCAGTTGATGTAATGACTCAACTATTACATGTACTAGTTCTCGGTAGAATTGCCTTATACAGGGTGTGTGTTTATGACTACGTGATTACGGTGTAGCAAACGAGTTTGTGACTAAAAATGGCGAGCATGCGAAACAAGAGGGTGCTGCATTTGTGTACAATTCATACTTACCTGGCAGGAGAGACACCATGATCATGAAGGTGGTTCACTCAGGGTGAGGCCTAGCCATTGCACTCCTGGTTGTGCTGACCCCTGCGAATTCCCCAAATGTGGGAATCTCGACTGCATAATTTCTGGTAGAGGGGGACTGCGTTCGCGCTCTCCCCTGGTCATCTGTTAAAAAACAAGAAGGTCATCGCTCATATTGGTTTCCTACACTTCAGTTGTGACCTCTCAAAGCCTTCACTGTTGGCCCAATCTTAATCACAGACTGATATTAATTATATGTTGTCCATGAATACTTATTAAGAAATTCCAAATTGTCTGTTAGCTTCCTTTCAATGCTTTCGCCCTGGTTGCACTGCTTCCAGATGTGTGTTTTCATATTGAAGCATTTAACCAATCACATTTCAGCCATTATTTGTTGCCAGGGTCAGAAATCTGCCCCAAGGCCTTCACAATCAGTTCTGCAGGGTCTGCTGCATTAAACAAGCGTTGCAAGGGACTGTTGCTTTAACCAATCAGAATTCGATTTGGTGACACCAAGGCCTTCTCGCAGGTGTAGGGATACGTCATTGCCTTCTCGCAGTCAATGTTTTGATCATCAGCCTGTGATGTTTCCAAAATGGTCACATATTGAGCTCTACAATAAGGCCAAAAGGATAGAGAGAAAACTTAAAACTGTAGTATTTTCTTCTTCAAATCGTTTTAATATTTTCATTCCCCCCCAAAACTTTGGCTTTCAATTATTGTGTATTTGGTTATTTTGCCTCGGAGGTGATTGTTCAATTAAGGCCAGTTATAATTTATATTATTTGAATGAAATATCTTGAAATTCAACGATACTAGTTGAATTGTGAGTTGATCAATTTTGTGACATACTAGTGGAAAGTTGTCATTGTTCATCACAACACCAGGAAACAGGAAGTAATACGTTAAGCAGGGGTTGTTGATTTGTTGTCATTTTTTGCCAAATGTTGCTCAAATAAATGGCTTTTCACTGCAAAAATTGTGTTTGCCAATCAGAGAACCTTGGGGTGCCGGTAAATAGGTTAAGGTTATTGCTACTTTCCTATGGACCATTGTGAGTCACATGACCTCAAGGACTCCACATTTTCAAAGCATTTGTTCAATTTAAATACAGAAAAGCAACATGTTTTTTCACCTGTTATCAAACAGAGTGTGTAGTTTTCAGTGTGTTGTATAAAGTGTGCTTTTGTTGTCATGTGATCTGTGTGACCATTACTATAGGTCGTAATGGCTGGAAAGAAGTCGTCCTTCCTGACAGTATTGGTTATCGCTTCTCGGCCTTTTGGCTAAGATCAAGTGTAGTATCTGTTCTTATCAGTTTAATATCTGATACGTCCCCTATCTGGGGACCTTATATTAAATTGATTTTTGGAACTGGGAGATGGAATAGGGGCTTGCTCTGTCCACTCCACGCATTGACCTGGTATTGCAGTACTTCCAGGAATGGTGCATCCCCTAACAATGTCGATATACATGCATTTCCTTCCCTCTAAACCAGGGGTGTCCAAACTATTCCACAAAGGGCCGCAGTGGGTGCGGGTTTTCATTCCAACCCATCAAGACGACACCTTTTCACCAATCGGGTGTCCTACAAGTGCAATCAGTGGATTGCAGTCAGGTGCTTCTTGTTCTCATTGGTCAAAATGTCTGTGCTGGATCGGTTGGAACAAAAACCTGCACCCACAGCGGCCCTCGACGACCGGTTTGGCCATCCCTGCTCTAAACCTATAGACTTCTCCACAAAGTTGAGTTAGAGGTAAAATTATGTTACCCATGCTTAATTACTGTATTGAGTTAATCTCTGATAGTTGAAAATACTACTCGGTCATTTGGATTTATTATAAATTTCACTAGACCTCCAATAAATCCAACCTATTTACACCCACATGATGTATGTATATGCCCTGCTTCATATCACAACGCTGCTGCAATGCCCTGACTGCTTAATTCAGTAGCTGCAACGTGATTGGCAGCATAATACAGCTGCTGCAACGTGATTGGCAGCATAATACAGCTGCTGCAACGTGATTGGCTGCTCAAAGGACTGGGGTCGCCCACTAGTTAGTAGTGCGTTAGCCTGTGTGTTGAAGTACTATTGCGGATATAGACCTAGCTCGTTCTGTTTTGCTTGCGTCAGCACACTCTTATTTCTCTTCAAATCGCACAAATCTTTCGCCTTTTACTAAAGATTTCCGTGGGGAGGAATAATAAGAGTTTTATCCAATTTTTTGATGCTCTGCTCAAACGGAGCTTCCCTCATCTGTCAAAATAAAATTACTATACTATTCTAAAAAGCAGCATCTTCCATCAGATTCCTACTTCACTGCTTATTTAAAGCACATTTATGTCAGTAAGCATCTTATGTTTCTTAGGGAAAGTCTATTTCAACTAAGGGGGTCTACCCGCCTACGGAATTTTGTTGTTTGAATTTTACCTGATAGTGCCTAGGATTGTCAGGGGTTTTATTTCTTTTTCTTTTTTACTTTTTATTTCGTTTTCTATTTTACTTCATTCTCATTCATTCCTTTTTTAAATAAAATTTACTCACGATTCTCTGCGTCCTTGGTATCCCTTCAACCTTTGGACCCCAGCCCGTAAGGAAGAAACAGTCCTGGAAAAGGATCTTTATGCTGTGTACACAGACTTTTCTGGATCTTGCTCACCCACTGGGATCGTCAGGTATCTTGGGATCCGGCTCGAAGGACCATGTAAATGTTAGGTTTAAACACCAGACATTTGTATCACCAATCTGAAAGAAGGAAATCACAGAGAATTGAGTCAACTTTATTTGCAGTGAGAGGGTCGGGGACTGCTCGGTCGCAATCCTCCGACACACTCTGAAGATGTCTCCTCTCGCCTTGTCTCTTATTGTGTCAAGTTACAGGAAGTTTCAAGCTGATCAAAGGAAAGAGGGAGTTTTCTCTCAGTTACAAAAGGTTCTTTGATGTATGACCATATGCTTTTTCAAGGTAACACTTTTACTGTCTCTTTCCCGATCTCCCGCAATCTTCACACAATGGTTCAAACAGGATCCAGACCCCTGGGGCAGTTCCCCTTTGTTGAATAAGGTGAAACTTCCCCCAGGGCTCAAGACACCCCTAATTCTATTAGCAAGCATTTCCACAGTCATACCAGAATCAGGATAACTTATTTACAATAATTCCAACAATTGTCAAGTAGGTTACTCCGAAAAAGGGGCGCATGCGCATTGACTCTGTATGAGAGCAGCAGTGCATGATGGGATTTTTTAAAATCATACTTTAAAGCTAAATTAAAGACCGGTCAGTTGATGTAATGACTCAACTATTAGATGTACTAGTTCTCGGTAGAATTGCCTTATACAGGGTGTGTGTTTATGACTACGTGATTACGGTGTAGCAAACGAGTTTGTGACTAAAAATGGCGAGCATGCGAAACAAGAGGGTGCTGCATTTGTGTACAATTCATACTTACCTGGCAGGGGAGACACCATGATCATGAAGGTGGTTCACTCAGGGCGAGGCCCAGCCATTGCACTCCTGGTTGTGCTGACCCCTGCGAATTCCCCCAATGTGGGAATCTCGACTGCATAATTTCTGGTAGAGGGGGACTGCGTTCGCGCTCTCCCCTGGTCATCTGTTAAAAAACAAGAAGGTCATGGCTCATATTGGTTTCCTACACTTCAGTTGTGACCTCTCAAAGCCTTCACTGTTGGCCCAATCTTAATCACAGACTGATATTAATTATATTTTGTCCATGAATACTTATTAAGAAATTCCAAATTGTCTGTTAGCTTCCTTTCAATGCTTTCGCCCTGGTTGCACTGCTTCCAGATGTGTGTTTTCATATTGAAGCATTTAACCAATCACATTTCAGCCATTATTTGTTGCCAGGGTCAGAAATCTGCCCCAAGGCCTTCACAATCAGTTCTGCAGGGTCTGCTGCATTAAACAAGCGTTGCAAGGGACTGTTGCTTTAACCAATCAGAATTCGATTTGGTGACACCAAGGCCTTCTCGCAGGCGTAGGGATACGTCATTGCCTTCTCGCAGTCAATGTTTTGATCATCAGCCTGTGATGTTTCCAAAATGGTCACATATTGAGCTCTACAATAAGGCCAAAAGGATAGAGAGAAAACTTAAAACTGTAGTATTTTCTTCTTCAAATCGTTTTAATATTTTCATTCCCCCCCAAAACTTTGGCTTTCAATTATTGTGTATTTGGTTATTTTGCCTCGGAGGTGATTGTTCAATTAAGGCCAGTTATAATTTATATTATTTGAATTAAATATCCTGAAATTCAACGATACTAGTTGAATTGTGAGTTGATCAATTTTGTGACATACTAGTGGAAAGTTGTCATTGTTCATCACAACACCAGGAAACAGGAAGTAATATGTTAAGCAGGGGTTGTTGATTTGTTGTCATTTTTTGCCAAATGTTGCTCAAATAAATGGCTTTTCACTGCAAAAATTGTGTTTGCCAATCAGAGAACCTTGGGGTGCCGGTAAATAGGTTAAGGTTATTGCTACTTTCCTATGGACCATTGTGAGTCACATGACCTCAAGGACTCCACATTTTCAAAGCATTTGTTCAATTTAAATACAGAAAAGCAACATGTTTTTTCACCTGTTATCAAACAGAGTGTGTAGTTTTCAGTGTGTTGTATAAAGTGTGCTTTTGTTGTCATGTGATCTGTGTGACCATTACTATAGGTCGTAATGGCTGGAAAGAAGTCGTCCTTCCTGACAGTATTGGTTATCGCTTCTCGGCCTTTTGGCTAAGATCAAGTGTAGTATCTGTTCTTATCAGTTTAATATCTGATACGTCCCCTATCTGGGGACCTTATATTAAATAGATTTTTGGAACTGGGAGATGGAATAGGGGCTTGCTCTGTCCACTCCACGCATCGACCTGGTATTGCAGTACTTCCAGGAATGGTGCACCCCCTAACAATGTCAATATACATGCATTTCCTTCCCTCTAAACCAGGGGTGTCCAAACTATTCCACAAAGGGCCGCAGTGGGTGCGGGTTTTCATTCCAACCCATCAAGATGACACCTTTTCACCAATCAGGTGTCCTACAAGTGCAATCAGTGGATTGCAGTCAGGTGCTTCTTGTTCTCATTGGTCAAAATGTCTGTGCTGGATCGGTTGGAACAAAAACCTGCACCCACAGCGGCCCTCGAGGACCGGTTTGGCCATCCCTGCTCTAAACCTATAGACTTCTCCACAAAGTTGAGTTAGAGGTAAAATTATGTTACCCATGCTTAATTACTGTATTGAGTTAATCTCTGATAGTTGAAAATACTACTCGGTCATTTGGATTTATTATAAATTTCACTAGACCTCCAATAAATCCAACCTATTTACACCCACATGATGTATGTATATGCCCTGCTTCATATCACAACGCTGCTGCAATGCCCTGACTGCTTAATTCAGTAGCTGCAACGTGATTGGCAGCATAATACAGCTGCTGCAACGTGATTGGCTGCTCAAAGGACTGGGGTCGCCCACTAGTTAGTAGTGCGTTAGCCTGTGTGTTGAAGTACTATTGCGGATATAGACCTAGCTCGTTCTGTTTTGCTTGCGTCAGCACACTCTTATTTCTCTTCAAATCGCACAAATCTTTCGCCTTTTACTAAAGATTTCCGTGGGGAGGAATAATAAGAGTTTTATCCAATTTTTTGATGCTCTGCTCAAACGGAGCTTCCCTCATCTGTCAAAATAAAATTACTATACTATTCTAAAAAGCAGCATCTTCCATCAGATTCCTACTTCACTGCTTATTTAAAGCACATCTATGTCAGTAAGCATCTTATGTTTCTTAGGGAAAGTCTATTTCAACTAAGGGGGTCTACCCGCCTACGGAATTTTGTTGTTTGAATTTTACCTGATAGTGCCTAGGATTGTCAGGGGTTTTATTTCTTTTTCTTTTTTACTTTTTATTTCGTTTTCTATTTTACTTCATTCTCATTCATTCCTTTTTAAAATAAAATTTACTCACGATTCTCTGCGTCCTTGGTATCCCTTCAACCTTTGGACCCCAGCCCATAAGGAAGAAACAGTCCTGGAAAAGGATCTTTATGCTGTGTACACAGACTTTTCTGGATCTTGCTCACCCACTGGGATCGTCAGGTATCTTGGGATCCGGCTCGAAGGACCATGTAAATGTTAGGTTTAAACACCAGACATTTGTATCACCAATCTGAAAGAAGGAAATCACAGAGAATTGAGTCAACTTTATTTGCAGTGAGAGGGTCGGGGACTGCTCGGTCGCAATCCTCCGACACACTCTGAAGATGTCTCCTCTCGCCTTGTCTCTTATTGTGTCAAGTTACAGGAAGTTTCAAGCTGATCAAAGGAAAGAGGGAGTTTTCTCTCAGTTACAAAAGGTTCTTTGATGTATGACCATATGCTTTTTCAAGGTAACACTTTTACAGTCTCTTTCCCGATCTCCCGCAATCTTCACACAATGGTTCAAACAGGATCCAGACCCCTGGGGCAGTTCCCCTTTGTTGAATAAGGTGAAACTTCCCCCAGGGCTCAAGACACCCCTAATTCTATTAGCAAGCATTTCCACAGTCATACCAGAATCAGGATAACTTATTTACAATAATTCCAACAATTGTCAGGTAGGTTACTCCGAAAAAGGGGCGCATGCGCATTGACTCTGTATGAGAGCAGCAGTGCATGATGGGATTTTTTAAAATCATACTTTAAAGCTAAATTAGAGACCGGTCAGTTGATGTAATGACTCAACTATTACATGTACTAGTTCTCGGTAGAATTGCCTTATACAGGGTGTGTGTTTATGACTACGTGATTACGGTGTAGCAAACGAGTTTGTGACTAAAAATGGCGAGCATGCGAAACAAGAGGGTGCTGCATTTGTGTACAATTCATACTTACCTGGCAGGGGAGACACCATGATCATGAAGGTGGTTCACTCAGGGTGAGGCCCAGCCATTGCACTCCTGGTTGTGCTGACCCCTGCGAATTCCCCAAATGTGGGAATCTCGACTGCATAATTTCGGTCAGAGGGGGACTGCGTTCGCGCTCTGCCCTGGTCATCTGTTAAAAAACAAGAAGGTCATCGCTCATATTGGTTTCCTACACTTCAGTTGTGACCTCTCAAAGCCTTCACTGTTGGCCCAATCTTAATCACAGACTGATATTAATTATATGTTGTCCATGAATACTTATTAAGAAATTCCAAATTGTCTGTTAGCTTCCTTTCAATGCTTTCGCCCAGGTTGCACTGCTTCCAGATGTGTGTTTTCATATTGAAGCATTTAACCAATCACATTTCAGCCATTATTTGTTGCCAGGGTCAGAAATCTGCCCCAAGGCCTTCACAATCAGTTCTGCAGGGTCTGCTGCATTAAACAAGCGTTGCAAGGGACTGTTGCTTTAACCAATCAGAATTCGATTTGGTGACACCAAGGCCTTCTCGCAGTCAATGTTTTGATCATCAGCCTGTGATGTTTCCAAAATGGTCACATATTGAGCTCTACAATAAGGCCAAAAGGATAGAGAAAACTTAAAACTGTAGTATTTTCTTCTTCAAATCGTTTTAATATTTTCATTCCCCCCCAAAACTTTGGCTTTCAATTATTGTGTATTTGGTTATTTTGCCTCTGAGGTGATTGTTCAATTAAGGCCAGTTATAATTTATATTATTTGAATGAAATATCTTGAAATTCAACGATACTAGTTGAATTGTGAGTTGATCAATTTTGTGACATACTAGTGGAAAGTTGTCATTGTTCATCACAACACCAGGAAACAGGAAGTAATACGTTAAGCAGGGGTTGTTGATTTGTTGTCATTTTTTGCCAAATGTTGCTCAAATAAATGGCTTTTCACTGCAAAAATTGTGTTTGCCAATCAGAGAACCTTGGGGTGCCGGTAAATAGGTTAAGGTTATTGCTACTTTCCTATGGACCATTGTGAGTCACATGACCTCAAGGACTCCACATTTTCAAAGCATTTGTTCAATTTAAATACAGAAAAGCAACATGTTTTTTCACCTGTTATCAAACAGAGTGTGTAGTTTTCAGTGTGTTGTATAAAGTGTGCTTTTGTTGTCATGTGATCTGTGTGACCATTACTATAGGTCGTAATGGCTGGAAAGAAGTCGTCCTTCCTGACAGTATTGGTTATCGCTTCTCGGCCTTTTGGCTAAGATCAAGTGTAGTATCTGTTCTTATCAGTTTAATATCTGATACGTCCCCTGTCTGGGGACCTTATATTAAATTGATTTTTGGAACTGGGAGATGGAATAGGGGCTTGCTCTGTCCACTCCACGCATCGACCTGGTATTGCAGTACTTCCAGGAATGGTGCACCCCCTAACAATGTCAATATACATGCATTTCCTTCCCTCTAAACCAGGGGTGTCCAAACTATTCCACAAAGGGCCGCAGTGGGTGCGGGTTTTCATTCCAACCCATCAAGATGACACCTTTTCACCAATCGGGTGTCCTACAAGTGCAATCAGTGGATTGCAGTCAGGTGCTTCTTGTTCTCATTGGTCAAAATGTCTGTGCTGGATCGGTTGGAACAAAAACCTGCACCCACAGCGGCCCTCGAGGACCGGTTTGGCCATCCCTGCTCTAAACCTATAGACTTCTCCACAAAGTTGAGTTAGAGGTAAAATTATGTTACCCATGCTTAATTACTGTATTGAGTTAATCTCTGATAGTTGAAAATACTACTCGGTCATTTGGATTTATTATAAATTTCACTAGACCTCCAATAAATCCAACCTATTTACACCCACATGATGTATGTATATGCCCTGCTTCATATCACAACGCTGCTGCAATGCCCTGACTGCTTAATTCAGTAGCTGCAACGTGATTGGCAGCATAATACAGCTGCTGCAACGTGATTGGCTGCTCAAAGGACTGGGGTCGCCCACTAGTTAGTAGTGCGTTAGCCTGTGTGTTGAAGTACTATTGCGGATATAGACCTAGCTCGTTCTGTTTTGCTTGCGTCAGCACACTCTTATTTCTCTTCAAATCGGACAAATCTTTCGCCTTTTACTAAAGATTTCCGTGGGGAGGAATAATAAGAGTTTTATCCAATTTTTTGATGCTCTGCTCAAACGGAGCTTCCCTCATCTGTCAAAATAAAATTACTATACTATTCTAAAAAGCAGCATCTTCCATCAGATTCCTACTTCACTGCTTATTTAAAGCACATCTATGTCAGTAAGCATCTTATGTTTCTTAGGGAAAGTCTATTTCAACTAAGGGGGTCTACCCGCCTACGGAATTTTGTTGTTTGAATTTTACCTGATAGTGCCTAGGATTGTCAGGGGTTTTATTTCTTTTTCTTTTTTACTTTTTATTTCGTTTTCTATTTTACTTCATTCTCATTCATTCCTTTTTTAAATAAAATTTACTCACGATTCTCTGCGTCCTTGGTATCCCTTCAACCTTTGGACCCCAGCCCGTAAGGAAGAAACAGTCCTGGAAAAGGATCTTTATGCTGTGTACACAGACTTTTCTGGATCTTGCTCACCCACTGGGATCGTCAGGTATCTTGGGATCCGGCTCGAAGGACCATGTAAATGTTAGGTTTAAACACCAGACATTTGTATCACCAATCTGAAAGAAGGAAATCACAGAGAATTGAGTCAACTTTATTTGCAGTGAGAGGGTCGGGGACTGCTCGGTCGCAATCCTCCGACACACTCTGAAGATGTCTCCTCTCGCCTTGTCTCTTATTGTGTCAAGTTACGGGAAGTTTCAAGCTGATCAAAGGAAAGAGGGAGTTTTCTCTCAGTTACAAAAGGTTCTTTGATATATGACCATATGCTTTTTCAAGGTAACACTTTTACAGTCTCTTTCCCGATCTCCCGCAATCTTCACACAATGGTTCAAACAGGATCCAGACCCCTGGGGCAGTTCCCCTTTGTTGAATAAGGTGAAACTTCCCCCAGGGCTCAAGACACCCCTAATTCTATTAGCAAGCATTTCCACAGTCATACCAGAATCAGGATAACTTATTTACAATAATTCCAACAATTGTCAAGTAGGTTACTCCGAAAAAGGGGCGCATGCGCATTGACTCTGTATGAGAGCAGCAGTGCATGATGGGATTTTTTAAAATCATACTTTAAAGCTAAATTAAAGACCGGTCAGTTGATGTAATGACTCAACTATTACATGTACTAGTTCTCGGTAGAATTGCCTTATACAGGGTGTGTGTTTATGACTACGTGATTACGGTGTAGCAAACGAGTTTGTGACTAAAAATGGCAAGCATGCGAAACAAGAGGGTGCTGCATTTGTGTACAATTCATACTTACCTGGCAGGGGAGACACCATGATCATGAAGGTGGTTCACTCAGGGTGAGGCCCAGCCATTGCACTCCTGGTTGTGCTGACCCCTGCGAATTCCCCAAATGTGGGAATCTCGACTGCATAATTTCTGGTAGAGGGGGACTGCGTTCGCGCTCTCCCCTGGTCATCTGTTAAAAAACAAGAAGGTCATCGCTCATATTGGTTTCCTACACTTCAGTTGTGACCTCTCAAAGCCTTCACTGTTGGCCCAATCTTAATCACAGACTGATATTAATTATATGTTGTCCATGAATACTTATTAAGAAATTCCAAATTGTCTGTTAGCTTCCTTTCAATGCTTTCGCCCTGGTTGCACTGCTTCCAGATGTGTGTTTTCATATTGAAGCATTTAACCAATCACATTTCAGCCATTATTTGTTGCCAGGGTCAGAAATCTGCCCCAAGGCCTTCACAATCAGTTCTGCAGGGTCTGCTGCATTAAACAAGCGTTGCAAGGGACTGTTGCTTTAACCAATCAGAATTCGATTTGGTGACACCAAGGCCTTCTCGCAGGCGTAGGGATACGTCATTGCCTTCTCGCAGTCAATGTTTTGATCATCAGCCTGTGATGTTTCCAAAATGGTCACATATTGAGCTCTACAATAAGGCCAAAAGGATAGAGAGAAAACTTAAAACTGTAGTATTTTCTTCTTCAAATCGTTTTAATATTTTCATTCCCCCCCAAAACTTTGGCTTTCAATTATTGTGTATTTGGTTATTTTGCCTCGGAGGTGATTGTTCAATTAAGGCCAGTTATAATTTATATTATTTGAATGAAATATCTTGAAATTCAACGATACTAGTTGAATTGTGAGTTGATCAATTTTGTGACATACTAGTGGAAAGTTGTCATTGTTCATCACAACACCAGGAAACAGGAAGTAATACGTTAAGCAGGGGTTGTTGATTTGTTGTCATTTTTTGCCAAATGTTGCTCAAATAAATGGCTTTTCACTGCAAAAATTGTGTTTGCCAATCAGAGAACCTTGGGGTGCCGGTAAATAGGTTAAGGTTATTGCTACTTTCCTATGGACCATTGTGAGTCACATGACCTCAAGGACTCCACATTTTCAAAGCATTTGTTCAATTTAAATACAGAAAAGCAACATGTTTTTTCACCTGTTATCAAACAGAGTGTGTAGTTTTCAGTGTGTTGTATAAAGTGTGCTTTTGTTGTCATGTGATCTGTGTGACCATTACTATAGGTCGTAATGGCTGGAAAGAAGTCGTCCTTCCTGACAGTATTGGTTATCGCTTCTCGGCCTTTTGGCTAAGATCAAGTGTAGTATCTGTTCTTATCAGTTTAATATCTGATATGTCCCCTATCTGGGGACCTTATATTAAATTGATTTTTGGAACTGGGAGATGGAATAGGGGCTTGCTCTGTCCACTCCACGCATTGACCTGGTATTGCAGTACTTCCAGGAATGGTGCACCCCCTAACAATGTCAATATACATGCATTTCCTTCCCTCTAAACCAGGGGTGTCCAAACTATTCCACAAAGGGCCGCAGTGGGTGCGGGTTTTCATTCCAACCCATCAAGATGACACCTTTTCACCAATCGGGTGTCCTACAAGTGCAATCAGTGGATTGCAGTCAGGTGCTTCTTGTTCTCATTGGTCAAAATGTCTGTGCTGGATCGGTTGGAACAAAAACCTGCACCCACAGCGGCCCTCGAGGACCGGTTTGGCCATCCCTGCTCTAAACCTATAGACTTCTCCACAAAGTTGAGTTAGAGGTAAAATTATGTTACCCATGCTTAATTACTGTATTGAGTTAATCTCTGATAGTTGAAAATACTACTCGGTCATTTGGATTTATTATAAATTTCACTAGACCTCCAATAAATCCAACCTATTTACACCCACATGATGTATGTATATGCCCTGCTTCAATCACAACGCTGCTGCAATGCCCTGACTGCTTAATTCAGTAGCTGCAACGTGATTGGCAGCATAATACAGCTGCTGCAACGTGATTGGCTGCTCAAAGGACTGGGGTCGCCCACTAGTTAGTAGTGCGTTAGCCTGTGTGTTGAAGTACTATTGCGGATATAGACCTAGCTCGTTCTGTTTTGCTTGCGTCAGCACACTCTTATTTCTCTTCAAATCGCACAAATCTTTCGCCTTTTACTAAAGATTTCCGTGGGGAGGAATAATAAGAGTTTTATCCAATTTTTTTATGCTCTGCTCAAACGGAGCTTCCCTCATCTGTCAAAATAAAATTACTATACTATTCTAAAAAGCAGCATCTTCCATCAGATTCCTACTTCACTGCTTATTTAAAGCACATTTATGTCAGTAAGCATCTTATGTTTCTTAGGGAAAGTCTATTTCAACTAAGGGGGTCTACCCGCCTACGGAATTTTGTTGTTTGAATTTTACCTGATAGTGCCTAGGATTGTCAGGGGTTTTATTTCTTTTTCTTTTTTACTTTTTATTTCGTTTTCTATTTTACTTCATTCTCATTCATTCCTTTTTTAAATAAAATTTACTCACGATTCTCTGCGTCCTTGGTATCCCTTCAACCTTTGGACCCCAGCCCGTAAGGAAGAAACAGTCCTGGAAAAGGATCTTTATGCTGTGTACACAGACTTTTCTGGATCTTGCTCACCCACAGGGATCATTAGGTATCTTGGGATCCGGCTCGAAGGACCATGTAAATGTTAGGTTTAAACACCAGACATTTGTATCACCAATCTGAAAGAAGGAAATCACAGAGAATTGAGTCAACTTTATTTGCAGTGAGAGGGTCGGGGACTGCTCGGTCGCAATCCTCCGACACACTCTGAAGATGTCTCCTCTCGCCTTGTCTCTTATTGTGTCAAGTTACAGGAAGTTTCAAGCTGATCAAAGGAAAGAGGGAGTTTTCTCTCAGTTACAAAAGGTTCTTTGATGTATGACCATATGCTTTTTCAAGGTAACACTTTTACAGTCTCTTTCCCGATCTCCCGCAATCTTCACACAATGGTTCAAACAGGATCCAGACCCCTGGGGCAGTTCCCCTTTGTTGAATAAGGTGAAACTTCCCCCAGGGCTCAAGACACCCCTAATTCTATTAGCAAGCATTTCCACAGTCATACCAGAATCAGGATAACTTATTTACAATAATTCCAACAATTGTCAAGTAGGTTACTCCGAAAAAGGGGCGCATGCGCATTGACTCTGTATGAGAGCAGCAGTGCATGATGGGATTTTTTAAAATCATACTTTAAAGCTAAATTAAAGACCGGTCAGTTGATGTAATGACTCAACTATTACATGTACTAGTTCTCGGTAGAATTGCCTTATACAGGGTGTGTGTTTATGACTACGTGATTACGGTGTAGCAAACGAGTTTGTGACTAAAAATGGCGAGCATGCGAAACAAGAGGGTGCTGCATTTGTGTACAATTCATACTTACCTGGCAGGGGAGACACCATGATCATGAAGGTGGTTCACTCAGGGTGAGGCCCAGCCATTGCACTCCTGGTTGTGCTGACCCCTGCGAATTCCCCAAATGTGGGAATCTCGACTGCATAATTTCTGGTAGAGGGGGACTGCGTTCGCGCTCTCCCCTGGTCATCTGTTAAAAAACAAGAAGGTCATTGCTCATATTGGTGTCCTACACTTAAGTTGTGACCTCTCAAAGCCTTCACTGTTGGCCCAATCTTAATCACAGACTGATATTAATTATATGTTGTCCATGAATACTTATTAAGAAATTCCAAATTGTCTGTTAGCTTCCTTTCAATGCTTTCGCCCTGGTTGCACTGCTTCCAGATGTGTGTTTTCATATTGAAGCATTTAACCAATCACATTTCAGCCATTATTTGTTGCCAGGGTCAGAAATCTGCCCCAAGGCCTTCACAATCAGTTCTGCAGGGTCTGCTGCATTAAACAAGCGTTGCAAGGGACTGTTGCTTTAACCAATCAGAATTCGATTTGGTGACACCAAGGCCTTCTCGCAGGCGTAGGGATACGTCATTGCCTTCTCGCAGTCAATGTTTTGATCATCAGCCTGTGATGTTTCCAAAATGGTCACATATTGAGCTCTACAATAAGGCCAAAAGGATAGAGAGAAAACTTAAAACTGTAGTATTTTCTTCTTCAAATCGTTTTAATATTTTCATTCCCCCCCAAAACTTTGGCTTTCAATTATTGTGTATTTGGTTATTTTGCCTCGGAGGTGATTGTTCAATTAAGGCCAGTTATAATTTATATTATTTGAATTAAATATCCTGAAATTCAACGATACTAGTTGAATTGTGAGTTGATCAATTTTGTGACATACTAGTGGAAAGTTGTCATTGTTCATCACAACACCAGGAAACAGGAAGTAATACGTTAAGCAGGGGTTGTTGATTTGTTGTCATTTTTTGCCAAATGTTGCTCAAATAAATGGCTTTTCACTGCAAAAATTGTGTTTGCCAATCAGAGAACCTTGGGGTGCCGGTAAATAGGTTAAGGTTATTGCTACTTTCCTATGGACCATTGTGAGTCACATGACCTCAAGGACTCCACATTTTCAAAGCATTTGTTCAATTTAAATACAGAAAAGCAACATGTTTTTTCACCTGTTATCAAACAGAGTGTGTAGTTTTCAGTGTGTTGTATAAAGTGTGCTTTTGTTGTCATGTGATCTGTGTGACCATTACTATAGGTCGTAATGGCTGGAAAGAAGTCGTCCTTCCTGACAGTATTGGTTATCGCTTCTCGGCCTTTTGGCTAAGATCAAGTGTAGTATCTGTTCTTATCAGTTTAATATCTGATACGTCCCCTATCTGGGGACCTTATATTAAATTGATTTTTGGAACTGGGAGATGGAATAGGGGCTTGCTCTGTCCGCTCCACGCATCGACCTGGTATTGCAGTACTTCCAGGAATGGTGCACCCCCTAACAATGTCAATATACATGCATTTCCTTCCCTCTAAACCAGGGGTGTCCAAACTATTCCACAAAGGGCCGCAGTGGGTGCGGGTTTTCATTCCAACCCATCAAGATGACACCTTTTCACCAATCGGGTGTCCTACAAGTGCAATCAGTGGATTGCAGTCAGGTGCTTCTTGTTCTCATTGGTCAAAATGTCTGTGCTGGATCGGTTGGAACAAAAACCTGCACCCACAGCGGCCCTCGAGGACCGGTTTGGCCATCCCTGCTCTAAACCTATAGACTTCTCCACAAAGTTGAGTTAGAGGTAAAATTATGTTACCCATGCTTAATTACTGTATTGAGTTAATCTCTGATAGTTGAAAATACTACTCGGTCATTTGGATTTATTATAAATTTCACTAGACCTCCAATAAATCCAACCTATTTACACCCACATGATGTATGTATATGCCCTGCTTCATATCACAACGCTGCTGCAATGCCCTGACTGCTTAATTCAGTAGCTGCAACGTGATTGGCAGCATAATACAGCTGCTGCAACGTGATTGGCTGCTCAAAGGACTGGGGTCGCCCACTAGTTAGTAGTGCGTTAGCCTGTGTGTTGAAGTACTATTGCGGATATAGACCTAGCTCGTTCTGTTTTGCTTGCGTCAGCACACTCTTATTTCTCTTCAAATCGCACAAATCTTTCGCCTTTTACTAAAGATTTCCGTGGGGAGGAATAATAAGAGTTTTATCCAATTTTTTGATGCTCTGCTCAAACGGAGCTTCCCTCATCTGTCAAAATAAAATTACTATACTATTCTAAAAAGCAGCATCTTCCATCAGATTCCTACTTCACTGCTTATTTAAAGCACATCTATGTCAGTAAGCATCTTATGTTTCTTAGGGAAAGTCTATTTCAACTAAGGGGGTCTACCCGCCTACGGAATTTTGTTGTTTGAATTTTACCTGATAGTGCCTAGGATTGTCAGGGGTTTTATTTCTTTTTCTTTTTTACTTTTTATTTCGTTTTCTATTTTACTTCATTCTCATTCATTCCTTTTTAAAATAAAATTTACTCACGATTCTCTGCGTCCTTGGTATCCCTTCAACCTTTGGACCCCAGCCCATAAGGAAGAAACAGTCCTGGAAAAGGATCTTTATGCTGTGTACACAGACTTTTCTGGATCTTGCTCACCCACTGGGATCGTCAGGTATCTTGGGATCCGGCTCGAAGGACCATGTAAATGTTAGGTTTAAACACCAGACATTTGTATCACCAATCTGAAAGAAGGAAATCACAGAGAATTGAGTCAACTTTATTTGCAGTGAGAGGGTCGGGGACTGCTCGGTCGCAATCCTCCGACACACTCTGAAGATGTCTCCTCTCGCCTTGTCTCTTATTGTGTCAAGTTACAGGAAGTTTCAAGCTGATCAAAGGAAAGAGGGAGTTTTCTCTCAGTTACAAAAGGTTCTTTGATGTATGACCATATGCTTTTTCAAGGTAACACTTTTACAGTCTCTTTCCCGATCTCCCGCAATCTTCACACAATGGTTCAAACAGGATCCAGACCCCTGGGGCAGTTCCCCTTTGTTGAATAAGGTGAAACTTCCCCCAGGGCTCAAGACACCCCTAATTCTATTAGCAAGCATTTCCACAGTCATACCAGAATCAGGATAACTTATTTACAATAATTCCAACAATTGTCAGGTAGGTTACTCCGAAAAAGGGGCGCATGCGCATTGACTCTGTATGAGAGCAGCAGTGCATGATGGGATTTTTTAAAATCATACTTTAAAGCTAAATTAAAGACCGGTCAGTTGATGTAATGACTCAACTATTACATGTACTAGTTCTCGGTAGAATTGCCTTATACAGGGTGTGTGTTTATGACTACGTGATTACGGTGTAGCAAACGAGTTTGTGACTAAAAATGGCGAGCATGCGAAACAAGAGGGTGCTGCATTTGTGTACAATTCATACTTACCTGGCAGGGGAGACACCATGATCATGAAGGTGGTTCACTCAGGGTGAGGCCCAGCCATTGCACTCCTGGTTGTGCTGACCCCTGCGAATTCCCCAAATGTGGGAATCTCGACTGCATAATTTCTGGTAGAGGGGGACTGCGTTCGCGCTCTCCCCTGGTCATCTGTTAAAAAACAAGAAGGTCATCGCTCATATTGGTTTCCTACACTTCAGTTGTGACCTCTCAAAGCCTTCACTGTTGGCCCAATCTTAATCACAGACTGATATTAATTATATGTTGTCCATGAATACTTATTAAGAAATTCCAAATTGTCTGTTAGCTTCCTTTCAATGCTTTCGCCCAGGTTGCACTGCTTCCAGATGTGTGTTTTCATATTGAAGCATTTAACCAATCACATTTCAGCCATTATTTGTTGGCAGGGTCAGAAATCTGCCCCAAGGCCTTCACAATCAGTTCTGCAGGGTCTGCTGCATTAAACAAGCGTTGCAAGGGACTGTTGCTTTAACCAATCAGAATTCGATTTGGTGACACCAAGGCCTTCTCGCAGGCGTAGGGATACGTCATTGCCTTCTCGCAGTCAATGTTTTGATCATCAGCCTGTGATGTTTCCAAAATGGTCACATATTGAGCTCTACAATAAGGCCAAAAGGATAGAGAGAAAACTTAAAACTGTAGTATTTTCTTCTTCAAATCGTTTTAATATTTTCATTCCCCCCCAAAACTTTGGCTTTCAATTATTGTGTATTTGGTTATTTTGCCTCTGAGGTGATTGTTCAATTAAGGCCAGTTATAATTTATATTATTTGAATGAAATATCTTGAAATTCAACGATACTAGTTGAATTGTGAGTTGATCAATTTTGTGACATACTAGTGGAAAGTTGTCATTGTTCATCACAACACCAGGAAACAGGAAGTAATACGTTAAGCAGGGGTTGTTGATTTGTTGTCATTTTTTGCCAAATGTTGCTCAAATAAATGGCTTTTCACTGCAAAAATTGTGTTTGCCAATCAGAGAACCTTGGGGTGCCGGTAAATAGGTTAAGGTTATTGCTACTTTCCTATGGACCATTGTGAGTCACATGACCTCAAGGACTCCACATTTTCAAAGCATTTGTTCAATTTAAATACAGAAAAGCAACATGTTTTTTCACCTGTTATCAAACAGAGTGTGTAGTTTTCAGTGTGTTGTATAAAGTGTGCTTTTGTTGTCATGTGATCTGTGTGACCATTACTATAGGTCGTAATGGCTGGAAAGAAGTCGTCCTTCCTGACAGTATTGGTTATCGCTTCTCGGCCTTTTGGCTAAGATCAAGTGTAGTATCTGTTCTTATCAGTTTAATATCTGATACGTCCCCTATCTGGGGACCTTATATTAAATTGATTTTTGGAACTGGGAGATGGAATAGGGGCTTGCTCTGTCCACTCCACGCATCGACCTGGTATTGCAGTACTTCCAGGAATGGTGCACCCCCTAACAATGTCAATATACATGCATTTCCTTCCCTCTAAACCAGGGGTGTCCAAACTATTCCACAAAGGGCCGCAGTGGGTGCGGGTTTTCATTCCAACCCATCAAGATGACACCTTTTCACCAATCGGGTGTCCTACAAGTGCAATCAGTGGATTGCAGTCAGGTGCTTCTTGTTCTCATTGGTCAAAATGTCTGTGCTGGATCGGTTGGAACAAAAACCTGCACCCACAGCGGCCCTCGAGGACCGGTTTGGCCATCCCTGCTCTAAACCTATAGACTTCTCCACAAAGTTGAGTTAGAGGTAAAATTATGTTACCCATGCTTAATTACTGTATTGAGTTAATCTCTGATAGTTGAAAATACTACTCGGTCATTTGGATTTATTATAAATTTCACTAGACCTCCAATAAATCCAACCTATTTACACCCACATGATGTATGTATATGCCCTGCTTCATATCACAACGCTGCTGCAATGCCCTGACTGCTTAATTCAGTAGCTGCAACGTGATTGGCAGCATAATACAGCTGCTGCAACGTGATTGGCTGCTCAAAGGACTGGGGTCGCCCACTAGTTAGTAGTGCGTTAGCCTGTGTGTTGAAGTACTATTGCGGATATAGACCTAGCTCGTTCTGTTTTGCTTGCGTCAGCACACTCTTATTTCTCTTCAAATCGCACAAATCTTTCGCCTTTTACTAAAGATTTCCGTGGGGAGGAATAATAAGAGTTTTATCCAATTTTTTGATGCTCTGCTCAAACGGAGCTTCCCTCATCTGTCAAAATAAAATTACTATACTATTCTAAAAAGCAGCATCTTCCATCAGATTCCTACTTCACTGCTTATTTAAAGCACATCTATGTCAGTAAGCATCTTATGTTTCTTAGGGAAAGTCTATTTCAACTAAGGGGGTCTACCCGCCTACGGAATTTTGTTGTTTGAATTTTACCTGATAGTGCCTAGGATTGTCAGGGGTTTTATTTCTTTTTCTTTTTTACTTTTTATTTCGTTTTCTATTTTACTTCATTCTCATTCATTCCTTTTTAAAATAAAATTTACTCACGATTCTCTGCGTCCTTGGTATCCCTTCAACCTTTGGACCCCAGCCCATAAGGAAGAAACAGTCCTGGAAAAGGATCTTTATGCTGTGTACACAGACTTTTCTGGATCTTGCTCACCCACTGGGATCGTCAGGTATCTTGGGATCCGGCTCGAAGGACCATGTAAATGTTAGGTTTAAACACCAGACATTTGTATCACCAATCTGAAAGAAGGAAATCACAGAGAATTGAGTCAACTTTATTTGCAGTGAGAGGGTCGGGGACTGCTCGGTCGCAATCCTCCGACACACTCTGAAGATGTCTCCTCTCGCCTTGTCTCTTATTGTGTCAAGTTACAGGAAGTTTCAAGCTGATCAAAGGAAAGAGGGAGTTTTCTCTCAGTTACAAAAGGTTCTTTGATGTATGACCATATGCTTTTTCAAGGTAACACTTTTACAGTCTCTTTCCCGATCTCCCGCAATCTTCACACAATGGTTCAAACAGGATCCAGACCCCTGGGGCAGTTCCCCTTTGTTGAATAAGGTGAAACTTCCCCCAGGGCTCAAGACACCCCTAATTCTATTAGCAAGCATTTCCACAGTCATACCAGAATCAGGATAACTTATTTACAATAATTCCAACAATTGTCAGGTAGGTTACTCCGAAAAAGGGGCGCATGCGCATTGACTCTGTATGAGAGCAGCAGTGCATGATGGCATCATACTTACCTGGCAGGGGAGACACCATGATCATGAAGGTGGTTCACTCAGGGTGAGGCCCAGCCATTGCACTCCTGGTTGTGCTGACCCCTGCGAATTCCCCAAATGTGGGAATCTCGACTGCATAATTTCTGGTAGAGGGGGACTGCGTTTGCGCTCTCCCCTGGTCATCTGTTAAAAAACAAGAAGGTCATCGCTCATATTGGTTTCCTACACTTCAGTTGTGACCTCTCAAAGCCTTCACTGTTGGCCCAATCTTAATCACAGACTGATATTAATTATATGTTGTCCATGAATACTTATTAAGAAATTCCAAATTGTCTGTTAGCTTCCTTTCAATGCTTTCGCCCAGGTTGCACTGCTTCCAGATGTGTGTTTTCATATTGAAGCATTTAACCAATCACATTTCAGCCATTATTTGTTGCCAGGGTCAGAAATCTGCCCCAAGGCCTTCACAATCAGTTCTGCAGGGTCTGCTGCATTAAACAAGCGTTGCAAGGGACTGTTGCTTTAACCAATCAGAATTCGATTTGGTGACACCAAGGCCTTCTCGCAGGCGTAGGGATACGTCATTGCCTTCTCGCAGTCAATGTTTTGATCATCAGCCTGTGATGTTTCCAAAATGGTCACATATTGAGCTCTACAATAAGGCCAAAAGGATAGAGAGAAAACTTAAAACTGTAGTATTTTCTTCTTCAAATCGTTTTAATATTTTCATTCCCCCCCAAAACTTTGGCTTTCAATTATTGTGTATTTGGTTATTTTGCCTCTGAGGTGATTGTTCAATTAAGGCCAGTTATAATTTATATTATTTGAATTAAATATCTTGAAATTCAACGATACTAGTTGAATTGTGAGTTGATCAATTTTGTGACATACTAGTGGAAAGTTGTCATTGTTCATCACAACACCAGAAAACAGGAAGTAATACGTTAAGCAGGGGTTGTTGATTTGTTGTCATTTTTTGCCAAATGTTGCTCAAATAAATGGCTTTTCACTGCAAAAATTGTGTTTGCCAATCAGAGAACCTTGGGGTGCCGGTAAATAGGTTAAGGTTATTGCTACTTTCCTATGGACCATTGTGAGTCACATGACCTCAAGGACTCCACATTTTCAAAGCATTTGTTCAATTTAAATACAGAAAAGCAACATGTTTTTTCACCTGTTATCAAACAGAGTGTGTAGTTTTCAGTGTGTTGTATAAAGTGTGCTTTTGTTGTCATGTGATCTGTGTGACCATTACTATAGGTCGTAATGGCTGGAAAGAAGTCGTCCTTCCTGACAGTATTGGTTATCGCTTCTCGGCCTGTTGGCTAAGTTCAAGTGTAGTATCTGTTCTTATCAGTTTAATATCTGATATGTCCCCTATCTGGGGACCTTATATTAAATTGATTTTTGGAACTGGGAGATGGAATAGGGGCTTGCTCTGTCCACTCCACGCATCGACCTGGTATTGCAGTACTTCCAGGAATGGTGCACCCCCTAACAATGTTAATATACATGCATTTCCTTCCCTCTAAAGCCTATAGACTTCTCCACAAAGTTGAGTTAGAGGTAAAATTATGATACCCATGCTTAATTACTGTATTGAGTTAATCTCTGATAGTTGAAAATGCTACTCGGTCATTTGGATTTATTATAAATTTCACTAGACCTCCAATAAATCCAACCTATTTACACCCACATGATGTATGTATATGCCCTGCTTCATATCACAACGCTGCTGCAATGCCCTGACTGCTTAATTCAGTAGCTGCAACGTGATTGGCAGCATAATACAGCTGCTGCAACGTGATTGGCTGCTCAAAGGACTGGGGTCGCCCACTAGTTAATAGTGCGTTAGCCTGTGTGTTGAAGTACTATTGCGGATATAGACCTAGCTCGTTCTGTTTTGCTTGCGTCAGCACACTCTTATTTCTCTTCAAATCTCACAAATCTTTCGCCTTTTACTAAAGATTTCCGTGGGGAGGAATAGTAAGAGTTTTATCCAATTTTTTGATGCTCTGCTCGAACGGAGCTTCCCTCATCTGTCAAAATAAAATTACTATACTGTTCTAAAAAGCAGCATCTTCCATCAGATTCCTACTTCACTGCTTATTTAAAGCACATTTATGTCAGTAAGCATCTTATGTTTCTTAGGGAAAGTCTATTTCAACTAAGGGGGTCTACCCGCCTACGGAATTTTGTTGTTTGAATTTTACCTGATAGTGCCTAGGATTGTCAGGGGTTTTATTTCTTTTTCTTTTTTACTTTTTATTTCGTTTCCTATTTTACTTCATTCTCATTCATTCCTTTTTTAAATAAAATTTACTCACGATTCTCTGCGTCCTTGGTATCCCTTCAACCTTTGGACCACAGCCCGTAAGGAAGAAACAGTCCTGGAAAAGGATCTTTATGCTGTGTACACAGACTTTTCTGGATCTTGCTCACCCACTGGGATCGTCAGGTAT
This sequence comes from Stigmatopora argus, assembly GCF_051989625.1. Classification (NCBI taxonomy): domain Eukaryota; kingdom Metazoa; phylum Chordata; class Actinopteri; order Syngnathiformes; family Syngnathidae; genus Stigmatopora; species Stigmatopora argus. Next base: position 3,501,454 of record NC_135405.1, on the reverse strand, counting down.
CTTGGGATCCGGCTCGAAGGACCATGTAAATGTTAGGTTTAAACACCAGACATTTGTATCACCAATCTGAAAGAAGGAAATCACAGAGAATTGAGTCAACTTTATTTGCAGTGAGAGGGTCGGGACTGCTCGGTCGCAATCCTCCGACACACTCTGAAGATGTCTCCTCTCGCCTTGTCTCTTATTGTGTCAAGTTACAGGAAGTTTCAAGCTGATCAAAGGAAAGAGGGAGTTTTCTCTCAGTTACAAAAGGTTCTTTGATGTATGACCATATGCTTTTTCAAGGTAACACTTTTACAGTCTCTTTCCCGATCTCCCGCAATCTTCACACAATGGTTCAAACAGGATCCAGACCCCTGGGGCAGTTCCCCTTTGTTGAATAAGGTGAAACTTCCCCCAGGGCTCAAGACACCCCTAATTCTATTAGCAAGCATTTCCACAGTCATACCAGAATCAGGATAACTTATTTACAATAATTCCAACAATTGTCAAGTAGGTTACTCCGAAAAAGGGGCGCATGCGCATTGACTCTGTATGAGAGCAGCAGTGCATGATGGGATTTTTTAAAATCATACTTTAAAGCTAAATTAAAGACCGGTCAGTTGATGTAATGACTCAACTATTACATGTACTAGTTCTCGGTAGAATTGCCTTATACAGGGTGTGTGTTTATGACTACGTGATTACGGTGTAGCAAACGAGTTTGTGACTAAAAATGGCGAGCATGCGAAACAAGAGGGTGCTGCATTTGTGTACAATTCATACTTACCTGGCAGGGGAGACACCATGATCATGAAGGTGGTTCACTCAGGGTGAGGCCCAGCCATTGCACTCCTGGTTGTGCTGACCCCTGCGAATTCCGCAAATGTGGGAATCTCGACTGCATAATTTCTGGTAGAGGGGAACTGCGTTCGCGCTCTCTCCTGGTCATCTGTTAAAAAACAAGAAGGTCATCGCTCATATTCGTTTCCTACACTTCAATTGTGACCTCTCAAAGCCTTCACTGTTGGCCCAATCTTAATCACAGACTGATATTAATTATATGTTTGCCATGAATACTTATTAAGAAATTCCAAATTGCCTGTTAGCTTCCTATCAATGCTTTCGCCCTGGTTGCACTGCTTCCAGATGTGTGTTTTCATATTGAAGCATTTAACCAATCACATTTCAGCCATTATTTGTTGCCAGGGTCAGAAATCTGCCCCAAGGCCTTCACAATCAGTTCTGCAGGGTCTGCTGCATTAAACAAGCGTTGCAAGGGACTGTTGCTTTAACCAATCAGAATTCGATTTGGTGACACCAAGGCCTTCTCGCAGGCGTAGGGATACGTCATTGCCTTCTCGCAGTCAATGTTTTGATCATCAGCCTGTGATGTTTCCAAAATGGTCACATATTGAGCTCTACAATAAGGCCAAAAGGATAGAGAGAAAACTTAAAACTGTAGTATTTTCTTCTTCAAATCGTTTTAATATTTTCATTCCCCCCCAAAACTTTGGCTTTCAATTATTGTGTATTTGGTTATTTTGCCTCTGAGGTGATTGTTCAATTAAGGCCAGTTATAATTTATATTATTTGAATTAAATATCTTGAAATTCAACGATACTAGTTGAATTGTGAGTTGATCAATTTTGTGACATACTAGTGGAAAGTTGTCATTGTTCATCACAACACCAGAAAACAGGAAGTAATACGTTAAACAGGGGTTGTTGATTTGTTGTCATTTTTTGCCAAATGTTGCTCAAATAAATGGTTTTTCACTGCAAAAATTGTGTTTGCCAATCAGAGAACCTTGGGGTGCCGGTAAATAGGTTAAGGTTATTGCTACTTTCCTATGGACCATTGTGAGTCACATGACCTCAAGGACTCCACATTTTCAAAGCATTTGTTCAATTTAAATACAGAAAAGCAACATGTTTTTTCACCTGTTATCAAACAGAGTGTGTAGTTTTCAGTGTGTTGTATAAAGTGTGCTTTTGTTGTCATGTGATCTGTGTGACCATTACTATAGGTCGTAATGGCTGGAAAGAAGTCGTCCTTCCTGACAGTATTGGTTATCGCTTCTCGGCCTTTTAGCTAAGATCAAGTGTAGTATCTGTTCTTATCTGATACGTCCCCTATCTGCGGATCTTATATTAAATTGATTTTTGGAACTGGGAGATGGAATAGGGGCTTGCTCTGTCCACTCCACGCAACGACCTGGTATTGCAGTACTTCCAGGAATGGTGCACCCCCTAACAATGTCAATATACATGCATTTCCTTCCCTCTAAAGCCTATAGACTTCTCCACAAAGTTGAGTTAGAGGTAAAATTATGTTACCCATGCTTAATTACTGTATTGAGTTAATCTCTGATAGTTGAAAATGCTACTCGGTCATTTGGATGTATTATAAATTTCACTAGACCTCCAATAAATCCAACCTATTTACACCCACATGATGTATGTATATGCCCTGCTTCATATCACAACGCTGCTGCAATGCCCTGACTGCTTAATTCAGTAGCTGCAACGTGATTGGCAGCATAATACAGCTGCTGCAACGTGATTGGCTGCTCAAAGGACTGGGGTCGCCCACTAGTTAATAGTGCGTTAGCCTGTGTGTTGAAGTACTATTGCGGATATAGACCTAGCTCGTTCTGTTTTGCTTGCGTCAGCACACTCTTATTTCTCTTCAAATCGCACAAATCTTTCGCCTTTTACTAAAGATTTCCGTGAGGAGGAATAATAAGAGTTTTATCCAATTTTTTGATGCTCTGCTCAAATGGAGCTTCCCTCATCTGTCAAAATAAAATTACTATACTACTCTAAAAAGCAGCATCTTCCATCAGATTCCTACTTCACTGCTTATTTAAAGCACATTTATGTCAGTAAGCATCTTATGTTTCTTAGGGAAAGTCTATTTCAACTAAGGGGGTCTACCCGCCTACGGAATTTTGTTGTTTGAATTTTACCTGATAGTGCCTAGGATTGTCAGGGGTTTTATTTCTTTTTCTTTTTTACTTTTTATTTCGTTTTCTATTTTACTTCATTCTCATTCATTCCTTTTTTAGATAAAATTTACTCACGATTCTCTGCGTCCTTGGTATCCCTTCAACCTTTGGACCCCAGCCCGTAAGGAAGAAACAGTCCTGGAAAAGGATCTTTATGCTGTGTACACAGACTTTTCTGGATCTTGCTCACCCACTGGGATCGTCAGGTATCTTGGGATCCGGCTCGAAGGACCATGTAAATGTTAGGTTTAAACACCAGACATTTGTATCACCAATCTGAAAGAAGGAAATCACAGAGAATTGAGTCAACTTTATTTGCATTGAGAGGGTCGGGGACTGCTCGGTCGCAATCCTCCGACACACTCTGAAGATGTCTCCTCTCGCCTTGTCTCTTATTGTGTCAAGTTACAGGAAGTTTCAAGCTGATCAAAGGAAAGAGGGAGTTTTCTCTCAGTTACAAAAGGTTGTTTGATGTATGACCATATGCTTTTTCAAGGTAACACTTTTACAGTCTCTTTCCCGATCTCCCGCAATCTTCACACAATGGTTCAAACAGGATCCAGACCCCTGGGGCAGTTCCCCTTTGTTGAATAAGGTGAAACTTCCCCCAGGGCTCAAGACACCCCTAATTCTATTAGCAAGCATTTCCACAGTCATACCAGAATCATGATAACTTATTTACAATAATTCCAACAATTGTCAAGTAGGTTACTCCGATAAAGGGGCGCATGCGCATTGACTCTGTATGAGAGCAGCAGTGCATGATGGGATTTTTTAAAATCATACTTTAAAGCTAAATTAAAGACCGGTCAGTTGATGTAATGACTCAACTATTACATGTACTAGTTCTCGGTAGAATTGCCTTATACAGGGTGTGTGTTTATGACTACGTGATTACGGTGTAGCAAACGAGTTTGTGACTAAAAATGGCGAGCATGCGAAACAAGAGGGTGCTGCATTTGTGTACAATTCATACTTACCTGGCAGGGGAGACACCATGATCATGAAGGTGGTTCACTCAGGGTGAGGCCCAGCCATTGCACTCCTGGTTGTGCTGACCCTTGCGAATTCCCCAAATGTGGGAATCTCGACTGCATAATTTCTGGTAGAGGGGGACTGCGTTCGCGCTCTCCCCTGGTCATCTGTTAAAAAACAAGAAGGTCATCGCTCATATTGGTTTCCTACACTTCAATTGTGACCTCTCAAAGCCTTCGCTGTTGGCCCAATCTTAATCACAGACTGATATTAATTATATGTTTTCCATGAATACATATTAAGAAATTCCAAATTGTCTGTTAGCTTCCTTTCAATGCTTTCGCCCTGGTTGCACTGCTTCCAGATGTGTGTTTTCATATTGAAGCATTTAACCAATCACATTTCAGCCATTATTTGTTGCCAGGGTCAGAAATCTGCCCCAAGGCCTTCACAATCAGTTCTGCAGGGTCTGCTGCATTAAACAAGCGTTGCAAGGGACTGTTGCTTTAACCAATCAGAATTCGATTTGGTGACACCAAGGCCTTCTCGCAGGCGTAGGGATACGTCATTGCCTTCTCGCAGTCAATGTTTTGATCATCAGCCTGTGATGTTTCCAAAATGGTCACATATTGAGCTCTACAATAAGGCCAAAAGGATAGAGAGAAAACTTAAAACTGTAGTATTTTCTTCTTCAAATCGTTTTAATATTTTCATTCCCCCCCAAAACTTTGGCTTTCAATTATTGTGTATTTGGTTATTTTGCCTCTGAGGTCATTGTTCAATTAAGGCCAGTTATAATTTATATTATTTGAATTAAATATCTTGAAATTCAACGATACTAGTTGAATTGTGAGTTGATCAATTTTGTGACATACTAGTGGAAAGTTGTCATTGTTCATCACAACACCAGAAAACAGGAAGTAATACGTTAAGCAGGGGTTGTTGATTTGTTGTCATTTTTTGCCAAATGTTGCTCAAATAAAATCATACTTTAAAGCTAAATTAAAGACCGGTCAGTAGGTTAATAGGTTAAGGTTATTGCTACTTTCCTATGGACCATTGCGAGTCACATGACCTCAAGGACTCCACATTTTCAAAGCATTTGTTCAATTTAAATACAGAAAAGCAACATGTTTTTTCACCTGTTATCAAACAGAGTGTGTAGTTTTCAGTGTGTTGTATAAAGTGTGCTTTTGTTGTCATGTGATCTGTGTGACCATTACTATAGGTCGTAATGGCTGGAAAGAAGTCGTCCTTCCTGGCAGTATTGGTTATCGCTTCTCGGCCTTTTGGCTAAGATCAAGTGTAGTATCTGTTCTTATCAGTTTAATATCTGATACGTCCCCTATCTGGGGACCTTATATTAAATTGATTTTTGGAACTGGGAGATGGAATAGGGGCTTGCTCTGTCCACTCCACGCATTGACCTGGTATTGCAGTACTTCCAGGAATGGTGCACCCCCTAACAATGTCAATATACATGCATTTCCTTCCCTCTAAAGCCTATAGACTTCTCCACAAACTTGAGTTAGAGGTAAAATTATGTTACCCATGCTTAATTACTGTATTGAGTTAATCTCTGATAGTTGAAAATGCTACTCGGTCATTTGGATTTATTATAAATTTCACTAGACCTCCAATAAATCCAACCTATTTACACCCACATGATGTATGTATATGCCCTGCTTCATATCACAACGCTGCTGCAATGCCCTGACTGCTTAATTCAGTAGCTGCAACGTGATTGGCAGCATAATACAGCTGCTGCAACGTGATTGGCTGCTCAAAGGACTGGGGTCGCCCACTAGTTAATAGTGCGTTAGCCTGTGTGTTGAAGTACTATTGCGGATATAGACCTAGCTCGTTCTGTTTTGCTTGCGTCAGCACACTCTTATTTCTCTTCAAATCGCACAAATCTTTCGCCTTTTACTAAAGATTTCCGTGGGGAGGAATAATAAGAGTTTTATCCAATTTTTTGATCCTCTGCTCAAACGGAGCTTCCCTCATCTGTCAAAATAAAATTACTATACTATTCTAAAAAGCAGCATCTTCCATCAGATTCCTACTTCACTGCTTATTTAAAGCACATTTATGTCAGTAAGCATCTTATGTTTCTTAGGGAAAGTCTATTTCAACTAAGGGGGTCTACCCGCCTACGGAATTTTGTTGTTTGAATTTTACCTGATAGTGCCTAGGATTGTCAGGGGTTTTATTTCTTTTTCTTTTTTACTTTTTATTTCGTTTTCTATTTTACTTCATTCTCATTCATTCCTTTTTTAAATAAAATTTACTCACGATTCTCTGCGTCCTTGGTATCCCTTCAACCTTTGGACCCCAGCCCGTAAGGAAGAAACAGTCCTGGAAAAGGATCTTTATGCTGTGTACACAGACTTTTCTGGATCTTGCTCACCCACTGGGATCGTCAGGTATCTTGGGATCCGGCTCGAAGGACCATGTAAATGTTAGGTTTAAACACCAGACATTTGTATCACCAATCTGAAAGAAGGAAATCACAGAGAATTGAGTCAACTTTATTTGCAGTGAGAGGGTCGGGACTGCTCGGTCGCAATCCTCCGACACACTCTGAAGATGTCTCCTCTCGCCTTGTCTCTTATTGTGTCAAGTTACAGGAAGTTTCAAGCTGATCAAAGGAAAGAGGGAGTTTTCTCTCAGTTACAAAAGGTTCTTTGATGTATGACCATATGCTTTTTCAAGGTAACACTTTTACAGTCTCTTTCCTGATCTCCCGCAATCTTCACACAATGGTTCAAACAGGATCCAGACCCCTGGGGCAGTTCCCCTTTGTTGAATAAGGTGAAACTTCCCCCAGGGCTCAAGACACCCCTAATTCTATTAGCAAGCATTTCCACAGTCATACCAGAATCAGGATAACTTATTTACAATAATTCCAACAATTGTCAGGTAGGTTACTCCGAAAAAGGGGCGCATGCGCATTGACTCTGTATGAGAGCAGCAGTGCATGATGGGATTTTTTAAAATCATACTTTAAAGCTAAATTAAAGACCGGTCAGTTGATGTAATGACTCAACTATTACATGTACTAGTTCTCGGTAGAATTGCCTTATACAGGGTGTGTGTTTATGACTACGTGATTACGGTGTAGCAAACGAGTTTGTGACTAAAAATGGCGAGCATGCGAAACAAGAGGGTGCTGCATTTGTGTACAATTCATACTTACCTGGCAGGGGAGACACCATGATCATGAAGGTGGTTCACTCAGGGTGAGGCCCAGCCATTGCACTCCTGGTTGTGCTGACCCCTGCGAATTCCCCAAATGTGGGAATCTCGACTGCATAATTTCTGGTAGAGGGGGACTGCGTTCGCGCTCTCCCCTGGTCATCTGTTAAAAAACAAGAAGTTCATCGCTCATATTGGTTTCCTACACTTCAATTGTGACCTCTCAAAGCCTTCGCTGTTGGCATAATCTTAATCACAGACTGATATTAATTATATGTTTTCCATGAATACTTATTAAGAAATTCCAAATTGTCTGTTAGCTTCCTTTCAATGCTTTCGCCCTGGTTGCACTGCTTCCAGATGTGTGTTTTCATATTGAAGCATTTAACCAATCACATTTCAGCCATTATTTGTTGCCAGGGTCAGAAATCTGCCCCAAGGCCTTCACAATCAGTTCTGCAGGGTCTGCTGCATTAAACAAGCGTTGCAAGGGACTGTTGCTTTAACCAATCAGAATTCGATTTGGTGACACCAAGGCCTTCTCGCAGGCGTAGGGATACGTCATTGCCTTCTCGCAGTCAATGTTTTGATCATCAGCCTGTGATGTTTCCAAAATGGTCACATATTGAGCTCTACAATAAGGCCAAAAGGATAGAGAGAAAACTTAAAACTGTAGTATTTTCTTCTTCAAATCGTTTTAATATTTTCATTCCCCCCCAAAACTTTGGCTTTCAATTATTGTGTATTTGGTTATTTTGCCTCTGAGGTCATTGTTCAATTAAGGCCAGTTATAATTTATATTATTTGAATTAAATATCTTGAAATTCAACGATACTAGTTGAATTGTGAGTTGATCAATTTTGTGACATACTAGTGGAAAGTTGTCATTGTTCATCACAACACCAGAAAACAGGAAGTAGTACGTTAAGCAGGGGTTGTTGATTTGTTGTCATTTTTTGCCAAATGTTGCTCAAATAAATGGCTTTTCACTGCAAAAATTGTGTTTGCCAATCAGAGAACCTTGGGGTGCCGGTAAATAGGTTAAGGTTATTGCTACTTTCCTATGGACCATTGTGAGTCACATGACCTCAAGGACTCCACATTTTCAAAGCATTTGTTCAATTTAAATACAGAAAAGCAACATGTTTTTTCACCTGTTATCAAACAGAGTGTGTAGTTTTCAGTGTGTTGTATAAAGTGTGCTTTTGTTGTCATGTGATCTGTGTGACCATTACTATAGGTCGTAATGGCTGGAAAGAAGTCGTCCTTCCTGGCAGTATTGGTTATCGCTTCTCGGCCTTTTGGCTAAGATCAAGTGTAGTATCTGTTCTTATCAGTTTAATATCTGATACGTCCCCTATCTGGGGACTTTATATTAAATTGATTTTTGGAACTGGGAGATGGAATAGGGGCTTGCTCTGTCCACTCCACGCATTGACCTGGTATTGCAGTACTTCCAGGAATGGTGCACCCCCTAACAATGTCAATATACATGCATTTCCTTCCCTCTAAAGCCTATAGACTTCTCCACAAACTTGAGTTAGAGGTAAAATTATGTTACCCATGCTTAATTACTGTATTGAGTTAATCTCTGATAGTTGAAAATGCTACTCGGTCATTTGGATTTATTATAAATTTCACTAGACCTCCAATAAATCCAACCTATTTACACCCACATGATGTATGTATATGCCCTGCTTCATATCACAACGCTGCTGCAATGCCCTGACTGCTTAATTCAGTAGCTGCAACGTGATTGGCAGCATAATACAGCTGCTGCAACGTGATTGGCTGCTCAAAGGACTGGGGTCGCCCACTAGTTAATAGTGCGTTAGCCTGTGTGTTGAAGTACTATTGCGGATATAGACCTAGCTCGTTCTGTTTTGCTTGCGTCAGCACACTCTTATTTCTCTTCAAATCGCACAAATCTTTCGCCTTTTACTAAAGATTTCCGTGGGGAGGAATAATAAGAGTTTTATCCAATTTTTTGATGCTCTGCTCAAACGGAGCTTCCCTCATCTGTCAAAATAAAATTACTATACTATTCTAAAAAGCAGCATCTTCCATCAGATTCCTACTTCACTGCTTATTTAAAGCACATTTATGTCAGTAAGCATCTTATGTTTCTTAGGGAAAGTCTATTTCAACTAAGGGGGTCTACCCGCCTACGGAATTTTGTTGTTTGAATTTTACCTGATAGTGCCTAGGATTGTCAGGGGTTTTATTTCTTTTTCTTTTTTACTTTTTATTTCGTTTTCTATTTTACTTCATTCTCATTCATTCCTTTTTTAAATAAAATTTACTCAAGATTCTCTGCGTCCTTGGTATCCCTTCAACCTTTGGACCCCAGCCCGTAAGGAAGAAACAGTCCTGGAAAAGGATCTTTATGCTGTGTACACAGACTTTTCTGGATCTTGCTCACCCACTGGGATCGTCAGGTATCTTGGGATCCGGCTCGAAGGACCATGTAAATGTTAGGTTTAAACACCAGACATTTGTATCACCAATCTGAAAGAAGGAAATCACAGAGAATTGAGTCAACTTTATTTGCAGTGAGAGGGTCGGGACTGCTCGGTCGCAATCCTCCGACACACTCTGAAGATGTCTCCTCTCGCCTTGTCTCTTATTGTGTCAAGTTACAGGAAGTTTCAAGCTGATCAAAGGAAAGAGGGAGTTTTCTCTCAGTTACAAAAGGTTCTTTGATGTATGACCATATGCTTTTTCAAGGTAACACTTTTACAGTCTCTTTCCCGATCTCCCGCAATCTTCACACAATGGTTCAAACAGGATCCAGACCCCTGGGGCAGTTCCCCTTTGTTGAATAAGGTGAAACTTCCCCCAGGGCTCAAGACACCCCTAATTCTATTAGCAAGCATTTCCACAGTCATACCAGAATCAGGATAACTTATTTACAATAATTCCAACAATTGTCAAGTAGGTTACTCCGAAAAAGGGGCGCATGCGCATTGACTCTGTATGAGAGCAGCAGTGCATGATGGGATTTTTTAAAATCATACTTTAAAGCTAAATTAAAGACCGGTCAGTTGATGTAATGACTCAACTATTACATGTACTAGTTCTCGGTAGAATTGCCTTATACAGGGTGTGTGTTTATGACTACGTGATTACGGTGTAGCAAACGAGTTTGTGACTAAAAATGGCGAGCATGCGAAACAAGAGGGTGCTGCATTTGTGTACAATTCATACTTACCTGGCAGGGGAGACACCATGATCATGAAGGTGGTTCACTCAGGGTGAGGCCCAGCCATTGCACTCCTGGTTGTGCTGACCCCTGCGAATTCCCCAAATGTGGGAATCTCGACTGCATAATTTCTGGTAGAGGGGGACTGCGTTCGTGCTCTCCCCTGGTCATCTGTTAAAAAACAAGAAGGTCAACGCTCATATTGGTTTCCTACACTTCAATTGTGACCTCTCAAAGCCTTCGCTGTTGGCCCAATCTTAATCACAGACTGATATTAATTATATGTTTTCCATGAATACTTATTAAGAAATTCCAAATTGTCTGTTAGCTTCCTTTCAATGCTTTCGCCCTGGTTGCACTGCTTCCAGATGTGTGTTTTCATATTGAAGCATTTAACCAATCACATTTCAGCCATTATTTGTTGCCAGGGTCAGAAATCTGCCCCAAGGCCTTCACAATCAGTTCTGCAGGGTCTGCTGCATTAAACAAGCGTTGCAAGGGACTGTTGCTTTAACCAATCAGAATTCGATTTGGTGACACCAAGGCCTTCTCGCAGGCGTAGGGATACGTCATTGCCTTCTCGCAGTCAATGTTTTGATCATCAGCCTGTGATGTTTCCAAAATGGTCACATATTGAGCTCTACAATAAGGCCAAAAGGATAGAGAGAAAACTTAAAACTGTAGTATTTTCTTCTTCAAATCGTTTTAATATTTTCATTCCCCCCCAAAACTTTGGCTTTCAATTATTGTGTATTTGGTTATTTTGCCTCTGAGGTCATTGTTCAATTAAGGCCAGTTATAATTTATATTATTTGAATTAAATATCTTGAAATTCAACGATACTAGTTGAATTGTGAGTTGATCAATTTTGTGACATACTAGTGGAAAGTTGTCATTGTTCATCACAACACCAGAAAACAGGAAGTAGTACGTTAAGCAGGGGTTGTTGATTTGTTGTCATTTTTTGCCAAATGTTGCTCAAATAAATGGCTTTTCACTGCAAAAATTGTGTTTGCCAATCAGAGAACCTTGGGGTGCCGGTAAATAGGTTAAGGTTATTGCTACTTTCCTATGGACCATTGTGAGTCACATGACCTCAAGGACTCCACATTTTCAAAGCATTTGTTCAATTTAAATACAGAAAAGCAACATGTTTTTTCACCTGTTATCAAACAGAGTGTGTAGTTTTCAGTGTGTTGTATAAAGTGTGCTTTTGTTGTCATGTGATCTGTGTGACCATTATTATAGGTCGTAATGGCTGGAAAGAAGTCGTCCTTCCTGGCAGTATTGGTTATCGCTTCTCGGCCTTTTGGCTAAGATCAAGTGTAGTATCTGTTCTTATCAGTTTAATATCTGATACGTCCCCTATCTGGGGACCTTATATTAAATTGATTTTTGGAACTGGGAGATGGAATAGGGGCTTGCTCTGTCCACTCCACGCATCGACCTGGTATTGCAGTACTTCCAGGAGTGGTGCACCCCCTAACAATGTCAATATACATGCATTTCCTTCCCTCTAAAGCCTATAGACTTCTCCACAAACTTGAGTTAGAGGTAAAATTATGTTACCCATGCTTAATTACTGTATTGAGTTAATCTCTGATAGTTGAAAATGCTACTCGGTCATTTGGATTTATTATAAATTTCACTAGACCTCCAATAAATCCAACCTATTTACACCCACATGATGTATGTATATGTCCTGCTTCATATCACAACGCTGCTGCAATGCCCTGACTGCTTAATTCAGTAGCTGCAACGTGATTGGCAGCATAATACAGCTGCTGCAACGTGATTGGCTGCTCAAAGGACTGGGGTCGCCCACTAGTTAATAGTGCGTTAGCCTGTGTGTTGAAGTACTATTGCGGATATAGACCTAGCTCGTTCTGTTTTGCTTGCGTCAGCACACTCTTATTTCTCTTCAAATCGCACAAATCTTTCGCCTTTTACTAAAGATTTCCGTGGGGAGGAATAATAAGAGTTTTATCCAATTTTTTGATGCTCTGCTCAAACGGAGCTTCCCTCATCTGTCAAAATAAAATTACTATACTATTCTAAAAAGCAGCATCTTCCATCAGATTCCTACTTCACTGCTTATTTAAAGCACATTTATGTCAGTAAGCATCTTATGTTTCTTAGCGAAAGTCTATTTCAACTAAGGGGGTCTACCCGCCTACGGAATTTTGTTGTTTGAATTTTACCTGATAGTGCCTAGGATTGTCAGGGGTTTTATTTCTTTTTTACTTTTTATTTCGTTTTCTATTTTACTTCATTCTCATTCATTCCTTTTTTAAATAAAATTTACTCACGATTCTCTGCGTCCTTGGTATCCCTTCAACCTTTGGACCCCAGCCCGTAAGGAAGAAACAGTCCTGGAAAAGGATCTTTATGCTGTGTACACAGACTTTTCTGGATCTTGCTCACCCACTGGGATCGTCAGGTATCTTGGGATCCGGCTCGAAGGACCATGTAAATGTTAGGTTTAAACACCAGACATTTGTATCACCAATCTGAAAGAAGGAAATCACAGAGAATTGAGTCAACTTTATTTGCAGTGAGAGGGTCGGGGACTGCTCGGTCGCAATCCTCCGACACACTCTGAAGATGTCTCCTCTCGCCTTGTCTCTTATTGTGTCAAGTTACAGGAAGTTTCAAGCTGATCAAAGGAAAGGGGGAGTTTTCTCTCAGTTACAAAAGGTTCTTTGATGTATGACCATATGCTTTTTCAAGGTAACACTTTTACAGTCTCTTTCCCGATCTCCCGCAATCTTCACACAATGGTTCAAACAGGATCCAGACCCCTGGGGCAGTTCCCCTTTGTTGAATAAGGTGAAACTTCCCCCAGGGCTCAAGACACCCCTAATTCTATTAGCAAGCATTTCCACAGTCATACCAGAATCAGGATAACTTATTTACAATAATTCCAACAATTGTCAAGTAGGTTACTCCGAAAAAGGGGCGCATGCGCATTGACTCTGTATGAGAGCAGCAGTGCATGATGGGATTTTTTAAAATCATACTTTAAAGCTAAATTAAAGACCGGTCAGTTGATGTAATGACTCAACTATTACATGTACTAGTTCTCGGTATAATTGCCTTATACAGGGTGTGTGTTTATGACTATGTGATTACGGTGTAGCAAACGAGGACGTGACTAAAAATGGCGAGCATGCGAAACAAGAGGGTGCTGCATTTGTGTACAATTCATACTTACCTGGCAGGGGAGACACCATGATCATGAAGGTGGTTCACTCAGGGTGAGGCCCAGCCATTGGACTCCTGGTTGTGCTGACCCCTGCGAATTCCCCAAATGTGGGAATCTCGACTGCATAATTTCTGGTAGCGGGGGACTGCGTTCGCACTCTCCCCTGGTCATCTGTTAAAAACAAGAAGGTCATCGCTCATATTGGTTTCCTACACTTCAGTTGTGAGCTCTCAAAGCCTTCACTGTTGGCCCAATCTTAATCACAGACTGATATTAATTATATATTGTCCATGAATACTTATTAAGAAATTCCAAATTGTCTGTTAGCTTCCTTTCAATGCTTTCGCCCTGGTTGCACTGCTTCCAGATGTGTGTTTTCATATTGAAGCATTTAACCAATCACATTTCAGCCGTTATTTGTTGCCAGGGTCAGAAATCTGCCCCAAGGCCTTCACAATCAGTTCTGCAGGGTCTGCTGCATTAAACAAGCGTTGCAAGGGACTGTTGCTTTAACCAATCAGAATTCGATTTGGTGACACCAAGGCCTTCTCGCAGGCGTAGGGATACGTCATTGCCTTCTCGCAGTCAATGTTTTGATCATCAGCCTGTGATGTTTCCAAAATGGTCACATATTGAGCTCTACAATAAGGCCAAAAGGATAGAGAGAAAACTTAAAACTGTAGTATTTTCTTCTTCAAATCGTTTTAATATTTTCATTCCCCCCAAAAACTTTGGCTTTCAATTATTGTGTATTTGGTTATTTTGCCTCTGAGGTGATTGTTCAATTAAGGCCAGTTATAATTTATATTATTTGAATTAAATATCTTGAAATTCAACGATACTAGTTGAATTGTGAGTTGATCAATTTTGTGACATACTAGTGGAAAGTTGTCATTGTTCATCACAACACCAGGAAACAGGAAGTAATACGTTAAGCAGGAGTTGTTGATTTGTTGTCATTTTTTGCCAAATGTTGCTCAAATAAATGGCTTTTCACTGCAAAAATTGTGTTTGGCAATCAGAGAACCTTGGGGTGCCGGTAAATAGGTTAAGGTTATTGCTACTTTCCTATGGACCATTGTGAGTCACATGACCTCAAGGACTCCACATTTTCAAAGCATTTGTTCAATTTAAATACAAAAAAGCAACATGTTCTTTCACCTGTTATCAAACAGAGTGTGTAGTTTTCAGTGTGTTGTATAAAGTGTGCTTTTGTTGTCATGTGATCTGTGTGACCATCACTGTTCCCTCTAAGCTGCGCACGTGCGCAATTGCGCACTACTCTCGTCTTCTCTGCGCAGCAGAAATCCTATGGCGCGCAGTAAAAAAAAAAAACGGATTTTTTTTTTTTTTTTTTTTTACCCCTTTCTTCATGATGGAGTCGTTTAAGCGGCAGCCAGTGGCAGTAGCTCTGTCCACTTATGTTTTTCGTGTTTTACAGCATGTTTTACATGAAAAATTAGAGGGAACATTGACATGCACCTGCTTGTGGCAGGTGTGATACTGGTGTGCCCATAGCGAGCAATGATGGTGTCGTGACCGGATGATTCGCCTAAAGACGTTTCGCCGACGGACGTTTGACAGACTGACAGGTCTCCGAATGAACGTTCGTTCAAACTGCGTTTAATGATTAAATACAAATACTAGTATTTGTATTTAATCATTAAACTCTGTTTTCAGCTGGATTTGACCGAATTTGAGAGCATTTTGAGCCGTTTGGCGAATGGACGTATATGGACATTTTTTTGCCTCCATCGCGATATCATCACGACATTTTACCGAGGAATTCACTTCCCTGGGCTCGGTTCTAATGTCCAAAGAGCTCCAGTATTTGTATTTAATCATTAAACGCTGTTTTCGGCTGGATTTGACCGAATTTGAGAGCATTTTGAGCCTTTTGGCGAATGGACGTATATAGACATTTTTTTGCCTCCATCGCGATATCATCACAACATTTTACCAAGGAATTCACTTCCCTGGGCTCGGTTCTAATGTCCAAAGAGCTCCAGTATTTGTATTTAATAATTAAATGCTGTTTTAGGATGGATTTGACCCGATTGCTGTCATTTTACGGCTCGGTTCTGCTACATCTGCCCGCCCAAGAGTGCTTATTCCCGGGCTGCCATTGATGGTAGACTAACATTGATTTTTACTATAATTTGGACAACACCGGCGGCGGGCCGGATTAAAAATCCTAACGGGCCGTATATGGCCCGCGGGCCGAGGTTGAAAAACTTGTACACACACGATCCGGGGGCGGGGCGAGCGCGCGAATCCCGTTTCGGCGAAACCTCTGTTCGGCGGAATGAACGTTCGGCGGAACGTCCATTCGGCGACCTGCCCGTCTGTCAAACGTCCGTCGGCGAAACGTCTTTAGGCGAATAATCCGAGTACCGATGATGTCGCTCACACTGGTACTCAGTGCGCTCAGGGTGGTTGACTTTCTGCTCAGACCAACGAAAAATTTGAGGGAACATTGGTGACCATTACTATAGGTCGTAATGGCTGGAAAGAAGTCGTCCTTCCTGACAGTATTTGTTATCACTTCTCGGCCTTTTTGGCTAAGATCAAGTGTAGTATCTGTTCTTATCAGTTCAATATCTGATACGTCCCCTATCTGGGGACCTTATATTAAATTGATTTTTGGAACTGGGAGACGGAAGAGGGGCTTGCTCTGTACACTCCAGGCATCGACCTGGTATTGCAGTACTTCCAGGAATGGTGCACCCCCTAACAATGTCAATATACATGCATTTCCTTCCTTCTAAACCTATAGACTTCTCCACAAAGTTGAGGTAGAGGTAAAATTATGTTACCCATACTTAATTACTGTATTGAGTTAATCTCTGATAGTTGAAAATACTATTCAGTCATTTGGATTTATTATAAATTTCACTAGACCTCCAGTAAATCCAACCTATTTACACCCACATGATGTATGTATATGCCCTGCTTCATATCACAACGCTGCTGCAATGCCCTGACTGCTTAATTCAGTAGCTGCAATGTGATTGGCTGCTCAAAGGACTGGAGTCGCCCACTAGTTAGTAGTGCGTTAGCCTGTGTGTTGAAGTACTATTGCGGATATAGACCTAGCTCGTTCTGTTTTGCTTGTGTCAGCACACTCTTATTTCTCTTCAAATCGCACAAATCTTTCGCCTTTTACTAAAGATTTCCGTGGGGAGGAATAATAAGAGTTTTATCCAATTTTTTTATGCTCTGCTCAAACGGAGCTTCCCTCATCTGTCAAAATAAAATTACTATACTATTCTAAAAAGCAGCATCTTCCATCAGATTCATGCTTCACTGCTTATTTAAAGTGCATTTATGTCAGTAAGCATCTGATGTTTCTTAGGGAAACAATGATAACGTTAAGTGTTTTGTGTCAATTGATTAATCAACTAACATGTTAACTTTAAAACCATTTTCGTTCCTGAATGTTTTTGTGGAGTATGGAATGTATTCTTATGCTTTTTATTAGTCAATGGGTTTATTTAGTGTAGTCACTAGAATAGAAATTTGCATAGCCTAGTGGAAATTTCCATCATGACACCTATTAGTTAGAGGCGTGTCATCTACCATGACACGCCCATTTCTTTGTTCACATTTTCCCGTCTAAAGTTTGTATCTATGTCACATGACCTTTGTCAATAAAACTGGTGGACCTGTTGGGGCAGGCGGGGATTCAAACTGGTCAGGCTGGAGGTTAGTACATCTACTGTCGCTGGCTACTCTGACTCCCTCCTTCAGCTGAAGCTAGTTTAAACTCATCATGGCTGACTCTGTGTGCTTCCTCTGATTCAAAGTTATTGAATGTATATGGATTAGATCCGACATTTTCTGGTGTCTGAAACCCCGGGAGATCCATTTCTGAATTTTCGGACCGCGGTGGACTGAAAGCCGAGAATTACTGACCTCAGCTACTCTTACTTTGAAAGAGAGGGCATTTCGGTTGATCGCAGCCCGTTTGAAGAACGCACCCCCATCGGAAAAGAGGAGGCACAAGAGACGGACGGTAAGGGGCTGTTCAAAATTAATGTGTAGAACAAGGCTGGTGAAAATCCCGTTTTTCCAATCGTGAAAAAAGTCGAAGAAAAACGCACCATAAATAGGGGATACTTGCATATTGTTGGGGAGTATGTATGTATGTCAAAAAAGAAGGGAATACACAAGATATGTGGCGGACGTACACTTTGGCCTAAGTTGCGTTCGTAAGGCAAACTGGTGATGCGGGTTTGGCCTAGAGGGTGAAAGAGGTCCCTCGGTAAAGGATTTTTGGAGATTGTTAAAAATAAAGCTTCGAAAAATACTGCACCCGATGAGTAAGAAATCGCTCGATTAAAAAGTATAGTACTATAAACCGGAAGCGTTTGTTATGAACTGGAAGTACACCGTGAGGCGCTTTTGACGTGCTCGGGACTCACTCGTGAATCTAGAGCAGGGGTCACCAAACTACGGCCTGCGGGCCGGATACAGCCCGTCAGCACATTTGGCCCACACACTACGAGCAGACAAACTCAAAGCGAAAAAGTGAACTTCTATCTCAGCAGAATACATTTGTACGCCAAGCTCAGCTGAACCAGGCATCCGTTCGGGCCAGCTTTCGAGTTGCTAAACTGATAGCAAGCAGCGGTAAGCCTTTCACTGACGGAGAGTTTGTTAAGAAATGTATGGATGCTGTCGCGGAGGAGGTGTGTCCCGAGAAGAAAGATGCATTTAATGCCGTAAGTCTGTCGGCGAGTACAATCACCAGACGCGTTGAAGAAATCGGGAGTAATGTATATGCCCAGCTGCAGCAGAAGACGAAATAATTTGACTTTTTTTCATTAGCACTGGATGAAAGCACGGACGTGCAAGACACAGCGCAACTGCTCATTTTTATTCGTGGAGTTAGCGCAAACTTTGAGATATGCGAGGATCTGGCAGCCCTCCAAAGTCTCAAAGGGACTACAACGGGAGAGGATATTTTTGACAAAGTGTGCCAAACCATGGAGAAGTTGGACCTGGACTGGTCAAAGTCTGCTGCATTAAACAAGCGTTGCAAGCGACTGTTGCTTTAACCAATCAGAATTCGATTTGGTGACACCAAGGCCTTCTCGCAGTCAATGTTTTGATCATCAGCCCTCCTTTGGTTTCTGTAATGTTTCCAAAATGGTCACATATTGAGCTCTACAATAAGGCCAAAAGGATAGAGAGAAAACTTAAAACTGTAGTATCACAACGTGATTGGCTGCTCAAAGGCCAGGAGTTGCCTACTAGTTAGTAGTGCATTAGCCTGTGTGTTGAAGTACTATTGCGGATATAGACTTCGCTCGTTCTGTTTTACTTTTGTCAGTACACTCTTATTTCTCTTCAGATCGTACAAATCTTTCGCCTTTTACTAAAGATTTCCGTGGGGAGGAATAATAAGAGTTTTATCCAATTTTTTGATGCTCTGCACAAACGGAGCTTCCCTCAACTGTCAAAATAAAATTACTATACTATTCTAAAAAGCAGCATCTTCCATCAGATTCATACTTCACTGCTTATTTAAAGCACATTTGATGTCTTAGTGAAACAATGATAACGTTACGTTTTTTGTGTCAATTGATTAATCAACTGATATTTTAACTTTAAAACCAGTGTCGTTCCTGAATGTTTTAACTTGTATTAATTACACTATACGAGTAAAATTTTGAGCAAATAATTATCTCGAGATACGAGAAAGCCAGGTGGCCAAGACATGAGAGGCTGTTTATGATTTTAGCGCACTGTCTTTTTTGCCGCATCTTTTTCGTGTATAACAGATTTCTACGAGCACTGGGTGGAGCGTTGCATTTTTTTCAGTGTTTTTTCCCGTCACTCAGCACGAATGGCAGAGCGATCGCTAATACGAGGAGTATATATTACTTCTCATTGGCAAGTGGTCGTGTGTTATCCTATTGTGAGGACATTTGTGTGCATCATTTTTGGAATATTTTGAAGGGAATACAAAAGCAAACAGCCCATCGATAGTGAAAGTCAGGGTGGAGGCTGGGCAAATAGAGCCAACCCAGGAGAAGAAAGGTATCAAAATTTAATACAAAATTAGAATTAAATGTTGGAGTTATTTTGGGTACTATTATAAATGTGCTTGGAATATAATCATTATATATATGTGCTTGCAATGAAGCTTAGTAACAGTAAAAAAGTCATTTTCAGTACATCTGCTTGCAACCCTGATAAACAAAGGGCAAGGTCTCTATCAAGTTGGACTTATCAAAATAGTTTTGAAACCTGACTTCTCACCCAGTCGCAAGTTCACAATGAAGATCCGGGAAGGACTCTTAATTGTTTTGACTTGGATTCCGGGCCAGGTGGCGACATCGTTTGCCCTTCGCAAAGACTCGCAATTGTTTTGATTCCTGTGTTTTGAATGGATGCTTGCTTGTTTTAATTCTTATGCAATTGTTTTGATTCCTGGCCTTAAGTGTTTTGAATAGATGACCTTAATTGTTTTGACGCTTATGCAATTAAATGGGCAGGAGAGGATTCGATTCCTTAGAATGATCTAGGACGAGGATGAGTCAGGATCGATTCTCTCTTGCAAGAAAAGCTGGATATGCGTCCGATGTCTTCCTTATCTTAAAGCGTATCTATGGATGAACATAACATTTTGGTCCTACGAGCCTGGGAGTCAACATACCGAAAGGAATCCGAGCGCGCTTGGTCGACATCTGGGAAAGACTGTGGCCATGGCGTCTAAAACCCTTTGCGGGCTGGATTTTCGGCTGAGCGCCTGGATTTATGACGGTTGAAGACTAATCCTACTAAGGGAGATATCTGAGGACATCTCTGGTGAGTCCACATGAATGTCTGCATGTTGCGATGGAGGCTCCAAATGCGCCAAAGGGGCATTGCATGTGAAGGTCCATTTTGAGAAATGAGACTCGCGTCCTGGGGACGGCGACATTAAAACCCCGTGAATACAAGTCGCTAACAGGTGAAGAGAGTGTCCTGTGCTGTGGGCCGGTATGCACGAATATAACGCCGACGGTATATCAGGCTAGGGTATACATGTGGGTTGCATGTGTAGTTCTGAAAAATAAAAAATAACAAGATAACATAAGGAAAAACAGACAAAGGGCAGAAAAGGCGAAAAAAGCTAATACCTGATTGCACACGAACTCACTTCAAAGTGGGGAGCTCGGATAATAAGGCGGCTAAAGATGACCATCCAAAACAGCGTCTGCCGTGAAAGGATTGGAAATTGGTTGAAAATCAAAGCGCTACAAAGGTTAAACACCTAAATTTATGGATAAACCAATATGGGTTTGCTGGCCAGCTTAATATGCATAAAATGATAGACCTGCGTGATCAAATACGCACTAAGCATAGAGGTAATCTTTATATAATATGTAAATGGAGATAAAAGCGAGATGGCTTGTTCCACAGATACTAATTATTGTTTTTGGATGGCAAAATGAGTGTGCGATGGAAATGCAAAGAAAGTTGAGTGGAGTGGGAATGAGCATGTTGATAAGAGCGAGGCGACTGGAACGTGCTGTTTTGTAAAAAAGAATAGCGGGGCCTCCTCGGCTGACGGGGAAAATATTTACCGAGATAGGTGGCGAGAGCGTAGGGATGTTAGCCAAGAGAATGAAAGAAGGGAGATGAGTAAGTTGAACAGAAATCGGGTTTTCAGGGGGTGCTGCATGCTGGGGTTGTGGAAAATTGGGGTATATATTACATGATTGCCCGGAATATAGGTTCTGCAGGCTCTGCTGCATTAAACAAGCTTCGCAAGCGACTGTTGCTTTAACCAATCAGAATTCGATTTGGATACACCAAGGCCTTTTCGCAGGCGTAGGGCTACGTCATTGCCTTCTCGCAGGCGTAGGGATACGTCATCGCTTTCACCAACTATGATTGGCTAGTGATAGAGTAGGCGGGCCAAAGCCAAAGTGAGCCAACCAGAGATCGCAAACGCCACCCACAATGGCCGATGGAGGAAAACAAATGGTTTGGTTGCAGATTTGCTGACAAAACCATTTTCCAGACGGACTTTTCCAGAAAAAAATGGAAATCATTAAGAAAGGGCGGTCAACTCCGAAGCTAGCAATCCTGTTACAACTGGGAAAAGGGTTTGTCCGCCACTTTCAGTTCGCTAACTACGAGCGCTACTCCTGGCTCACGGGCTCCGAGCAACACTGCAAATTGTATTGCGAATTAATTTGTTTTTAGTTCATTTCAATGGGAAATGTTCGTTCGAGTTACGAGAATATCGACATACAAGCTCAGTCCCGGAACGAATTAAGCTCGTATCTCGAGGTACCACTGTAGTTGTATTTTGATTTGTGCCTTCAGACCCTTTTTAAAGTCATTGTCTTGACAAACTAAGAACAAAATTATTAAATTATAAGCAGTTTCATGCAAATGTTTAATGACTGCATT
The DNA here is from genome assembly GCF_051989625.1 of Stigmatopora argus. NCBI lineage: Eukaryota > Metazoa > Chordata > Actinopteri > Syngnathiformes > Syngnathidae > Stigmatopora > Stigmatopora argus. Next base: position 3,479,473 of record NC_135405.1, on the reverse strand, counting down.
CATTTTCTGCACAACACTAAATGTTAGTAGCACTGTGCATTCCCAACCAAAGAAACAACAGGAAGTTTGTAGGGAGGGAGGTGGGGCTCCATTGTCAAGTACTAGGTTACTACAAAAAAGGGGCGCATGCGCATTGACTCTGTATGAGAGCAGCAGTGCATGATGGTTTTTTTTAATCATACTTTAAAGCTAAATTAAAGACCGGACAGTTGATGTAATGACTCAACTATTACATGTAGTAGTTCTCAGTAGAATTGCCTTATATGGGTTGTGTGTTTATGACTATGTGATTACGGTGTAGCAAACGAGTTCGTGACTGAAAATGGCGAGCACGCAAAACAAGAGGGTGCTGCATTTGTGTGCAACTCATACTTACCTGGCAGGGAAGATGCCATGATCATGGAGGTGGTTCACCCAGGGTGAGGCTCAGCCATTGCACTCCTGGTTGTGCTGACCCCTGCGAATTCCCCAAATGTGGGAATCTTGACTGCATAATTTTTGTTAGTGGGGGTCTGCGTTCGCGCTCTCCCCTGATCTTCTGTTATAAAATAAGCAAATTATTGCTCATTTAGGATTCCTAAACCCCAGTGGTGTGCTGTCAGGGCCTTCAAGGCCTTCACTGTTGGCCTAATCTGAATCACAGACTGATGATAATTATATATTGTCCATGAATACTTATTAAATAATTCCAAAAGTCTCTTAGCTTCCTCTCATTGCTTTCCCCCTGGTTGCACTGCTTCCATGTGTGTTTTCATATTGAAGCATTTAACCAATCACATTTCAGGCATTATTTGTTGCCAGGGTCAGAAATCTGCCCCAAGGCCTTCACAATCAGTTCTGCAGGCTCTGCTGCATTAAACAAGCGTCGCAAGTGACTGGCGCTTTGACCGATTAGAATTCGATTTGGTGACACCTAGGCCTTCTCGCAGGTGTAGGGATACGTCATCGCTTTCACCAACTATGATTGGCTAGTGATAGAGTAGGCGGGCCAAAGTGAGCCAGCCAGAGATCGCAAACTCCACCCACAATGGCCGATGGAGGAAAACAAATGGATTTGGTTGCAGATTTGCTGACAGAACCATTTTCCAGACGGACTTTTCCAGAAAAAAATGAACATCTTTAATAAAGGGCGGTCAACTCCGAAGCTAGCAAGCCTGTTACAAACGGGAAAAGGGTTTGTCCGCCACTTTCAGTTCGCTAACTACGAGCGCTACTCCTGGCTCACGGGCTCTGAGGAACACTGCAAATTGTATTGCTGGGCATGCTTGTTATTTGCCACCGATCGACATGGTGTTTGGAGCAACTCTGGATTTGCAAATTTGACTTGTTTAACTAAAGCAGCAACGAGACACCAAGACACTGCCGGACACTTACAAGCAAAGGTGCTCTCCAAAACTTTTGGGGAAACCCGAGTGGAGTTACAGTTCAGCGAGCAAGTGCGCAGGGAAACGAAGCGCCACAACAAAAAGGTAAAGAAAAATAGGGAAATCTTGAAAAGTTTGATAGACTGTGTAAACTTTCAGTTCGGGGACACGATGAAAGCGCTGCATCCCCAAACAAAGGAAATTATGTGGAACTTCTTTCTCTCATTGCTGAGAGAAACACGGATTTACATTACCACCTGTCCACTAATAAAGTGTTTAGTGCCACGTCGGCCAAAATACAAAACAACCTGATCACTGCTATTGCTGAAGTGATGGAGGAAGAGATCAGAAGGGAAATAAAAGTACTGTTTGTCTCTGTAATGGTGAATGAGTCTGTGCGGTGTGGTGATGGGTTTAAAGCACATCTGGATGATTTTGAATTTTGTTTTTTGCTTCACAGATTCAATGGCATTTTTGAGCATTCAGACGTGCTTTTTTCAGTACTACAGAACCACAAACTGGATGTACAGTTTTGTCTTGCAAGAGTAAAGGAGTTTTGTGACACAGTTGAACGCGAGAGGAGCCGATATGAGGAAATCTACGAGGCCACTGAATGAGTTCGGGTGCTCGAAGCGCACGAAGAGGTCAAACGCAAGATTCTCGCGCGCACTACCACCAACTCCACGACAGGATTCTGGACGATATTATTTACCAGACGCGGTCCAGATTTCGAGACCACGAAAGACTGATGTTTCTCTCCCTCCTCGACCCGCAGAAGTTTCGCGAATACCAGAACATTTTCCCACATGCAGCCTTCTCCAGCTTAACGCAGAGCCACGGAGCACTTTTCGATCTGCCTCGGCTAAGAACACAACTGATTGTAATGTATGCCATGGATGATTTTATAGGAAAATCTCCCACTGATCTCATTGACTTCCTTCAGCAGAAAAATCTGAGTGAGAGCATGGGGCGGCTGTACACTTTAGTGGGTTTGACAGTGACCATCCCCATGTCCACTGCTTCTGTCGAACGGACATTTTCAGCCCAAAATAGAATCGAAACTTATGCCAGAAATACAACAGGACAGACTCGACTGTCAGCATTAGCTTTGATGGCGATAGAAAAGAACTTCTTGATGGACCTGAAACGCACGTGTAATCTGTACGACAGAGTAATTGAAATCTTCTTGAGGAAAGAACGGAGGATGGATTTTCTGTGTAAATAAAAAGAATTTTGGTGAGTAAAATATGTCTATTTTCCTAAATAATATTTCAATTTTTTAGGTTATTATTGATTCTTTTTATATGTGTCGCTGGTGTAGCTGCATTAAAGGTTTTATAGCCATAAAATCAGTGGCGGTCGGTGCATTTTCTCGTACCGCCTTCAACGTATCAATCCAACCCTCAAAAACTATTTTATGGCTATAAAGCCTCTACTGCAGCTAGAGCTGCGACACATAAAAAATAATCAATAAATCAATGCACAAAAATGGGCTAAAATCCACTTCCTAGCAGCATTTCATGATTAAATACAAAAACTGGAGCTTTTTAGACATCAGAACCAGGCCCGGAGTATAATTTCCCCGGTAAAAAGACAGTGATGAACGTTGACACGTCCATACGCGAAATGACAAAAAATGCACTAAAATTAGGTAAAATCCACTTCCTAGCAGCATTTATTGACTGAATACAAATACTGGAGCTTTCGAGACATTACAACCAGGCCAGGTGGGTGATTTCCTCGGGAAAAGACAGCGATTGACGTCAATGGCGAAATGGCAAAAATAAACTGGGGTAAAATCCACATCCTAGCAGTATTTAGTGATTAAATACAAACACTGGAGCTTAAATACAAACACTGGAGCTTTTCAGATATCAGAACCGGGCCCACAATTGAAATATTATTTAGGAATATAGCCATATTATCCTCACCAAAAATTATTTTTAACTGTACACAATATGCATCCTCCTTTCTTTCTTCCTTCTTTCCTATCGCCATCGAAGCTAATGATGAAAGTCGAGCCTGTCCTGTCATATTTCCGGCATAGTCCGTTTTGAAAATGGCTTTAAATCAACACAACAATATATTTGCTTGTGCAGTTTAGCGCACCGAAACTGGCGCACACACCATTTTCCCGGCTGTAACAGGCTTGCTAGCTTCGGAGTTGACCGCCCTTTCTTAATGATATCCATTTTTTCTGGAAAAGTCCGTCTGGAAAATAGCTTTGTGAGCGAATCTGCAACAGAATCAATTTGTTTTTGCTTCTGTCAGCCATTGTGGGTGGAGTTTGTGATCTCTGGCTGCCCCACTATGGCTTTGGCCCGCCTACTAGCCAATCATAGTTGGTGAAAGCAATGATGTATCCCAGCCAGCAAAATGCCAATGGCTGCGAAAAAGCATTGTGGGGTTGCCAACTCAAAATCTGATTGGTTAAAAGCAACAGTCTAGTTTAATGCAGCAGAGCCCGCAGAACTGATTGTGAAGGCTTTGAGGCAGATCTGATCTGGCAACAAATAATGGCTGAAATGTGATTGGTTAAATGCTTCAATATGAAAACACACATCTGGAAGCAGTGCAACCAGGGGGAAAATCAATGAAAGGAAGCTAAGAGACCGTTTCGAATAATAAGTATTGATGGACAAAATATAATATGATTCAGATATTTCTTAGGCCAGCAGAGAAGGCCTTGAAGGCCCTGACGGCCCGCCACTGCATAAAATACTTATTGAGGGTTGGATTGATTCACACATAGCACTACTGAAGGCCTAGGTGTGAAATGCACGGCAGCCATTTTGTGACATCAATTAGTATCATTAGTTTATTACTCTCAGAACACAGACATGAAACAATGTGTAGTAATCATGTCATGATCGGGTGGAGAATCAGGGATACTTGCATTTTATATGCTAAAAATAATACAAAAAATCATTTAAATAAAATCTCGCAAAACTGGCTTTCATTTGAATTTAATAAAAAATGAAATTGTATTATTTAAAATATTTTTTTAAAATAGTTGGCTGCACCACAAAAAAAGTACACCGTTTTATGTGAGGAAAATCGTGAACAGGAAGGTAATTACATTGTTTGAAGTGTATAGTTTAAAAAATACATGTATGGTGCAGCTCTACACTGATTCACCTTTCGTGACAAAAGATCCCACCTGGTGGGCACAATGTTGACTGCAGCACGTGAATTTAATTTGTTGACTCAATAAATCACTATACAGACGCTCCCCTACTTACGAACGCAATTGGTTCCGAGCGATTGTTCATAAGTTGAATTTGTTTGTAAGTTGATTCAGTACTATATTTTGTATTATAATTTATGTTTAAGGCCGATATAAGTATATTGAAGGTTTATAAGTGCATTTGTATGTTTAAGGCTTGTATAAGTAACACGCATTGGTTTGTGCTGAAAAAAAAAACATTTAATAAAATGGAGAGAATATGTACAGTGCTGTAGAGAGAGAGAGATTTATGTATTAGAAACTGGCCAAAAGAAGCGACCTAATGACGATTGCACAGTTTTCTTCTTTTTTTCATCATAAATGATGCGGTAGCACTGTATGGCATCATTCAATTGATTTGCAAACTTTGTGCAACGTTCAATATTTGGGTCCTGCTGCTCGATCTTTCTGTTTATAAATGGTACTGACGGTCGAACGATTCAAGTTGTATGCCCGTGCAACGCTCACCACTCTCACGCGCATCAAGCTTCGTTATTATTGCCACTCGTTTCAAATGAAATGGCTTGCCTCTTCCTTGCAACTCCCTCAATAGAAGCCTTTAGCTTTTTACCAACCATATTCAATATTGGATGCATGAGATATTTAATGATACAAATGAAAAAGGTTCTTTGCACACTGGAGATACATTCACGCACTTCCGCATTGCAACGAAGAAGAAGGTAGATGCTGGGTGAGCTGAGCTCTCACAGCACCAGGTGTCGGTATTAGCGGCGGAAAGAAGTACTACTCTGAAAAAGGCGCGAAATACAAAATTGGACTTGCGAACATTTTTGGACTTAAACGCAATTTGCAGACATGTTCGTATGTACCGTTGTTCGTAAGTTGAATGTTCGTAAGTAGGGGAGCGTCTGTATTTTGAAAAGGAACGGTGAGATGTATTTTCTAATGTAAATTATGTGTATTTCTCGACTCGATAAAGGCAGTAAAACTACAGATGCTCCCCTACTTACGAACATTCGACTTACGAACAACGGTACATACGAACATGTCTGCAAATTGCGTTTATGTCGAAAAATGTTCGTAAGTTCGATTTTGTATTGCGCGCCTTTTTCCGAGTAGTGCTTCTTTCCGCCGCTAATATCGACGCCTGGCGCTGTGAGTGCTCAGCTCACCCAGCATCCACCTTCCTCTGCCCAGTTCGTTGCAGTGCGTAAGTTGCATAAATTGCGTAAGTTGCGTAAGTGCGTGACGTATCTCCAGTGCGCAAAGAACCTTTTTCATTTTTATCATGAAATATCTCGTGCAGCCATTATTCAATATGGTTGGTGAAAAGCGAAATGCTTCTAGTGAGGGAGGTGCAAGGAAGAGACAAGCCATTTCATTTGAAACGAGTGGCAATAATAACGAAGCTTGATGCGCGTGAGAGTGGTGAGCGTTGCACGGGCATACAACTTGAATCGTTCGACCGTCAGTACCATTTATAAACAGAAAGATCGAGCAGCAGGACCCAAATATTGAACGTTACACAAAGTTTGCAAATCAATTGAATGATGCCATACAGTGCTACCGTATCATTTATGATGAAAAAAAGAAGAAAGCTGTGCAATCGTCGTTAGATCGCTTCTTTCGGCCAGTTTCTAATACATAAATCTATCTCTCTCTATACAGTACTGTACATATTCTCTCCATTTTATTAAATGTTTTTTAGTACAAACCAATGCGTGTTACTTATACAAGCCTTAAACATACAAATGCACTTATATAAACCTTCAATATACTTATATAGGCCTTAAACATAAATTATAATACAAAATATAGCAGTGAATCAACTTACAAACAAATTCAATTTACATACCTGTCAACCTGGGCCAATTCCTCCCCGTATTAATGATTGGAATTCCCCGTATTAAGCAATAGAAAACCGTACAAATGCAACGCGGCACATATTTACTCACATAGGGTGCACGTAAAAGTGTTATGGTCGCGCCGCGTTGTCGTGACGCGACCGTGAATGTATTCGGACCCAAGCGCTATGACTCATAGCTGCTTAAATAACGAAACAGGAAATGATTTAATCATTTCCTGTTTCGTGTGATAGGGGAATGCGTGTGCGCATATCATGCTTAAAGCATGACAATATTAGCAGTTGACGATGACGTATTCGTCTGCTACCAGTGACCGAGACGATCCGGATTAGAGCCGAAATGCGTAAAACGAGATCCGTTTTCCAAAAAACGTACTTAAAAAAAATCCCGTACAAAAGTTGTTATACGGCGTACACAATTTGAAATGATCAAAAAACGTATAAAATACGGGAAAAACGTATAAGTTGACAGGTATGAATTTATGAACAATCGCTAGGAACCTAACTCGTTCGTAAGTAGGGGAGCGTCTGTATTCGGAACGTGTAATGTCTCATACTTACCTCTAGAGGTCAATACTGCGCCTGAAGCACCATTTTACAACCACGTTGTCTACACGAGTCACCTGGCGTTACCTTCCGGTTGTTCTACAGCTCGTGGATATTCGGCAACGTGAGGAACAGGGCGAATAAAGGCTCCAAAATGACACAATCCGACGGTGTAATGTAAGTTTTGTTGATGCTATTCACGTGTGAAATCGTAATTTTATGTATAATCTAGCGGTGCGTGTTTCATTGAGAACGTAACGTAAACTTTAAACTTCTACTAGTATATTTATGACAAGAGATTTGTTGATTGGTGTTACGCGGTCAAATGGTATGTTTATCAATATTTTAAGCCTATAAAAGTCACAATCAGCAAATCACGTTCAAATATCTGAAAATTAAACCACACACTGACGTACCATCAGTAAAAATCAAGAAAATACTTAATGATAGTGATCATTTCGTTTGCTTTAACCAATAACATCGAGACTAAGTCTGCACATTATATGTGACTTAATGACTAATATCATCTTTTTCATATACATTCTTACTTTAAAATATGACCCACCAATGTTAGTCTTATACAGATCTCAATCGAAGGTAAACTGATCTTAATTTTAACTCATTTACTACTATAGCCAGTGACATATATCAAATTAATTTCAACTGGGAATACTGGCATTGAATCTTCATGTTTTAGTATCATTGAAGGCGATTTAATATCGCTTCAAGGCATGCTAATCAATATGGATTTGACAGCTTGCCATCAATGGCAACCAATAAATTCATATTTTAAATCTCTTAGAACAATTGGAATGTGCAGAAGTTACTCAGTTGTCAATGTATAAAAACTTAATTTCTAAAGCAACTCTTGTCCATTCATCAGCGTTAATGACAACGAGTTAGGTCTTGGCTTTGTTAAATATGTAAGCTTCCTGTTTCACTCTTTGATATATTAATTCTAAATTATGGTTTTGTCTTCAGAAAACCAAAAACTAAGCGTGCTAAGCGCTTCCTGGAGAGCCGAGCACCTAAACTGGCAGAGAGCGGAAAGAGCACCATGATCATGAAAGGCGGGAATGCCAATGAAATTGTCAGCCAGGCTCTCAAGGACATAGTAAGTATACGCAATGGCTACTTTTTAGGCACAACTGTTCGCTGTTCAAGCTGGCAACAGAATAGGGAAGAATGATTTTAGGGACAATGGTTGTTGGTGTCGTACAGGCGGGTCTGAGTACAGTGGTACCTCGAGATATGAGCTTAATGCATTCCGGGACTGAGCTCGTATGTCGATTTACTCATAGCTCAAATGAATGTTTCCCATAGAAATGAACTAAAAACAAATTAATTCATTCCAACCCTCTGAAAAAACACCAAAAACAGAATATTGGATTGGAGAAACATTTTTATTTGTTCTAATTCGCCAGAGACAGAGACTTTTTGCATGGCAACACGCTCGTAACATAACATAAACAAAATAGATACTAATATACTAATGTGTTTAATAGTACTAAAATTCGACGGATTTTGCAGGGGGGAGAGCGAGACGCACAGTTAGAGGGGTTGGACTTTTTGCACGGCAACGCGCTCGTAACATAACATAGACAAATTTAAATGAACTTGGATTACGATGCAGACACTCAAAATTAAATTTAATCTAACTTTAACTCAATTCTAAATGTGTTTTAAATTTTCATACCTTTCTTCTCCCGGGTTGGCTCTATTTGCCCTGACTTTCAGATGCAACCTATCGAGGGTTGTTTGCTTTTGTTTTCCCTTCAAAATATTCCGAAAATGATGGACACAAATGTCCTCACAATAGGATAACGCACGACCACTTGCCAACTTGCCCGGGAAGTAGTACTCCTCTCGTATTAGCGAACAAGCTCCGCCATTCGTACTGACTAACGGGAGTCTAGGGTGTAGTCTGCCTTCCGCCCGAAGTTAGCTGAGATAGGCCTACAATAACCCCTGCAATCCCTACGACGATGTGCAGTACAGAAGATGAATGAATCAAAGTTATTGAAGTTTCCTCATTGAACGTTCTATAAAATCCTCTTATCAATTAAAATGAAATAAAAATTGATATATATATATAAAACTGAAGTTTAAAAACAATATTCCATCAAGACTTAAGAACTGATCTAAAAATATAAATGTTGCAGATTTTCTTATTGGATTAACAAATACCCACAGAGAATCCACAATTTACAGTTTTAAGTATAAATATTTACTTCTTTTTTTTTTAAACTAGATGTTTTTTTTCCTAAATTAAAACTATTGTTTTCGGGTGGTCTATCTTTTCAAAATATACCTGCCTCTGATTGGCTGACCCTTTTCTGTTAAATGAATGGTCAGAAAAGACAATGTGTGATTGTATTAATAAACAAACAAGAATAAGGAATATCATTTTCATACACTTTTTTTCTTGTGTGTAAACTGAACACACTTTTCATGTTTAATTGTTATTTGAAATATAATTCTTTATAGCAACATTGATTACATTTTAAATATTGTATCTTTCCAATTTTATGCCTGGGCAGCTCACTGAAATGTGTCAAATTATTTATTTGTCTTGTAATATTTTTCCCCCCTTTTAGTATTCCCTGAAAAAGCCCAATGCTGTTCTTTACAAAAAGTGAGTATCCTTTTTCAACATTTACATCAGAGCAATGTAAGATTTGTTTTTAATTCAGTCATAATTATTTAATGGGTCAGATTTTTTTTACAGACAAATGAAACTATATTACCATGTAATGACATATTTTTTCTTGGTCCATTATAGTTCTTATTGTGGGTTCCCACTGGAAAATCAGTCACATAATAGTTTAGAAAAACCTTGTAGTTGACACCTATAATTACTACATACCATACTATATGTTTTCGTGTCTATACAAAAATACCTACAAGGACACAAGTACAATTATCATTATTTTTTTATGAATTTACTTTCAAACCAAAAGTTGCTGTTTCAATATGAAATAAATAAAATAATCAACTGAGGAAATCATCTTCAGTGGTAAGCAGACTATTTTCAGCCTCACAAAAAGAAAGTGTAAATTTACCTCACATATGGCCATTTACAAAAAAATAAAAAATAAAGTTGGATGAACTTGTGTGTGTATGTGTGTGTATTTCATTATGTAAACAGCTTTAACATCTATTTATAAACAAGGGAGTGGGAGTAACTATTTGATACATTGGAATCGAGTTTTTCTGTCTTAGGAAATGAATCACATTCATACTGATATACTCCTGGGGTACCTTGTGTCTGATTGACATACCATTTTGGACCTCCTCGGCTTGTTGATCTTTTTTTTATCTTCTTTCGTAAAGTATTGTGGTACTTGGCGATCTCAAAACCGCCAAACCAATTCATTAGACAATGGGTTATGAGTTTGTCAAATAATGCACACTTAATTGTGGTCTATAGGACATTATTGGTTAATGGCCATTTAAGGAGGCGGGGCTGGCAAAAGTTTAAATGTGCTAAATTGAAACAGAAAAGTGTAAATAGTCGATCTCTGCTAGATGTTTGTACTCTAGTTAACCTTAAATATTAATATTTGTCATTTTCAGGAAGAACATAACAAGACCCTTTGAGGACTCTACATCATTGGTGAGCAAAACTATGACACAAGAACTAATTTTTCAATAAATGTTATGCAGTGTAATCTGTTCAAATTTCTAATTTTTTAATGATTTTTTAAATATAATTTTTAGGAATTCTTCTCCAAGAAAACAGACTGTTCTCTGTTTTTGTTTGGTTCCCACAACAAGAAGCGACCAAACAACCTCATATTTGGTACAGTTTTTGAATGCTTTTAATTCTATGTCTCAGTTTAAGGACAATGAGTAAACACACTCTTTGAGAGTTTGTTGTGCATGGAGCAAAACCTTGCAGCTTGTTTAATATTTCCCATTGTCACAAATTGAATCAAAAGTATTATCCCATACTGCTGCTGGTCGCTTGGCCACCCGGTACCCGTCAGCTGCCTCCAGAGTCCCATGGTTCAAAAAGGCCTAATAGGACTCCTTCTTCAGCCTGACGGCATCCCTTACTGATGTTCACCAGCGAGTTCTGGGGTTGCCGTCACAACAGGTACCGACCACCTTGCGGCTGCAGCTCCGGTCTGCCGCCTCAGAAATAGAGGCGTGGAACATGGTCCACTCGGACCCAATGTCCCCCGCTTCCTGAACATGAGAAAAGCTCTGTCAGAGGTGGGAATAGAAACTCCTTCTGACAGGAGACTCAGCCAGGCGTTCCCAGCAGACACTCACTAAACGTTTGGGTCTCACAGGCTGCACCCGCATCCTCCCCGACGACCGGAGCCAACTATCTCCAGTTGGTGATTGGTTGACAGCTCCGCCCCTCTCTTTAGCCGAGTGTCCAAGACATGCGCCCGCAAGTCCGATGACACGACCACAAAGTCCATAATCAAACTGTGGCCTACTGTATCCTGGTGCCAAGTGCACATATGGACACCCTTATGCTTGAACATGGTGTTCATTATTGTCAATACACGGCAATCCTTCTGACGGGATTCCGCCAGGTGTTCCAGCAGACACTCACGAAAGGTTTGGGTCTCCTGGGCTCCACGGGCATCCACCCCCACCATCGGAGCAAAATCACCACCTGGTGGTGATCGGTTGATCCCATTGTCATTGAATTGAGTGTCCATGATATGCGGCCGTAGGTCTGATGACACGACTACAAAGTCGAGCATCGAACTGTGGCCTAGGGTGTCCTGGAACGTGGTGTACATTATTGTCAATCCACGCCGAGTGCAGAAATCCAATAATACAACACCGTTCAGGTTCCCACGAGGGGGGCCCGTTCCACCCAATCCCATCCCTCCAGGTCTCACTGTTATTGCCCACGTGAGCATTGAAGTCCCCCGGCAGAACGAGGAAGTCCCCTGAAGGAGAGCACTCCAGCACCCCTTTCAAGGACTCCAAAAACGATGGGTACTCTGAACTGCCATTTGGTGCATACGCACAGACAACAGTCAGGTCCCGTCGCCCCCCACCCGAAGCCGGAGGGATGCTATCCTCTCGTCTACTGGCGTGAACCCTAACATACAGGCACCGAGCTGGGAGGCAATAAGTATGCCCACACCTGTTTGGCGCCTCTCACCGTGAGGTCGGTTGGTAGAATGTATCAAAGGAAAATAATAGCTTTCAGGAATCCATATGGAGTTAAAGTTGCCAGAAATATGGGTAACAAAGCACACGTGTTAACATTATAATAATGCAGACTAATAAATTACTTGTCATTTAGAATGGCTGTGGATTAAAAATGTTGGCCTTCTCTGCTTTATTTACAGGTCGTCTATTTGACTTCCACGTGCTGGATATGTTTGAACTGGGAATTGAGAAATATGCCTCCCTGAGTGAGATTAAGGTATTATACGCCTGTATATTACATTATTGCAAGTACTTAATTTCTAATAGGTTAGTTCCTGAAAACTGTGTGTGCATGCCTAATTGGGTTATCTGTGGGCGTGCACTAGAGAAGCGTAGTTTTTTGTGTGATTTTATCACTTTTCCATTCTGTTTCTAGACAAGTAAATGCCCTGAAGGCACTAAACCAATGCTTGTGTTTGCCGGTGAAGCTTTCGATATGGACAACGAGTATAAACGTCTGAAAAGTCTGCTTCTTGGTACGTTCACATGGCACACTAAATTACTTGTAATTTTTTCGGGAAATACAATGCATTTGTGTTGTACTTGAACTGTTATCTTTCCTTTTCCAGACTTCTTCAGGGGTCCTTCTGTGTCTGCCATTCGATTGGCAGGCTTAGAGCATGTTCTGCACTTTACTGCTGTGGATGGCAAAATATTCATGCGTAGTTACAGGTGAAACTGTCCTGAATGGCTCGTTTATGTACCTTTTTACAAATGAAGTGGTCTTATCCTTTTTGTATCTTTGGTAAACTTCTATCATTTTTTAAATGGTTTAGTTGTAGTAGTATATTGAGGTCCTTGTAACCAATGAGAATTTAGAGTAAAGGTAAGATGCGTCTCCTTATGTAAAATCTAAGTTAAGAAACCACTTCTGGAACGAATCTATTTTGTCAGTAGAGCTATTGCTGTATAAATAGATAAAAATGAAAATAGTTTTCAAAATTGATGGCTTGAACTGGCCTGACTATTTATGTACTATTTAAGTAATACTGATTTTGATTGCAGGTCTTTGTTGAAGAAGTCGGGCTGCAGGACGCCACGCATTGAACTGGAAGAGATTGGGCCATCATTTGATTTTGTGTTAAGAAGAACACACATTGCTTCAGACGACTTGTACAAATTATCTCACAAGCAGCCAAAGGCTCTAAAGGTGCCGTATTTTCACATCTATAAAACTAACCGTGTGATAGGGCGCAGTCTCATTAGCGGGTATATTTTCTGTTTTTTGTCAATACATTGGTCGCCTCGTCTGATAAGGCGCTAGCATGACACTAGGCTAGTGTACCTATGTTATGCTAGCCGCTAGCGTATGTTATGCTAGCTGATAGCGTATGTTAGGCTTGGCACTAGCGTGTTTTTTTTAAAAGACAGCACGATCAAAACTAAGTTCGATAATGCTTTATTGAGGTCAAAGGTACACTCTTGCATAACGAGTTCGGCATTTAACATGCTAGTCTCCACTGTCAGTCACAGTTGTGTATTCCGGGAACTTGATTCCAGCTTTGGTGAAAGCTCAAACAGTTCTGGCCGACACTTGAGCCCAGTCATCCACAATCCATTGTAACTCGCGACATGACATGCATCAATCCCAAGCCTTTGATTCTCCTCGCTGTTATTTCGGCATCAACAATTCATTCCAAATGTTCATGTAACTCGCGCGACGCTGCCTGCCCGAACTACAATGTTGGCCATCCGTTAGCAATCCGTTAGCAATCCGTTAGCAAAGCTGTTAGCAAAGCTGTTAAATTGTGTTCGATCCATGGCTTCAGTCCATTTTCCAAGCGTTCACACCCACATTGTGTTGTCATTCATGCCAGGCATTTCCTCTTTATAGCTCTGATATGCTGTTTCTTAAAGTATTGAGTTTTAGAGGGTTAAAAGCGCTGCAAGCACACGGAAGTCAAATGTCTTGCCACTCCCCTGAAATGTTTTGAATGGATTACCGTAATGCTTGGAATGCGCGGGGAGGCTATTTTTAGGGTGAACGTCCGCTGGGTTGATCGCAATAAGTAGCGTGCCGGCAAGAAATAAAACCAGTCGCTCAAGCGGTGATGGCCATACAAAAATTGAGTTTAGTGCACAGACAAAACGCACCGACCGATTGGGCAAATCGACCATTTTAGAGAAAATTTTAGACTTAAGTGCGCCCTAAAGGTGTAAAAATCTATTTAGCTACTAATTAAATGTTTAAGGGAGAGGATTTATGGGCCATTGAAAGATTAGAGGACAATTTGGCTAAAAAAATCATTGCAAATAAGACTTCATTTTTAACATTCTGCTACCTATTAATCGACGATAAATTATATTTTAGCAAAATGAATGATAAAGTTTTTTGCGTGATTCATTAAAAAAAACAGTTGTTGATAGATTATTTCATGTCAGTATATATTTTTTGCAAGAAACTTTGTTTCAATTTAATGTATTTCTTTGTTTTTCCTGACAGCCCACAAAAAAGAAGAATGTTTCCCATGATGTATTTGGCACCAAGTTTGGCCAAGTGCATATGCAGAAGCAGGATCTGTCCAAGCTTCAAACACGGAAGATGAAGGGTCTTCGGAAACGGAAGGGTGAAGTAGTTATTGGTGGGGAACAGGAAGGAGAACTTTCCAAAGTGGCCAAAATGGAGAGTTGAGGTTTAGATAGAAAAACTGGACACATAAGTATTTACATCTGGTATACAATGCAGTTTTCTTTACCTGCCCCTCATCTCAACATTTTACTGCCTCCATCACCAGGAACCCACCTGATGCCCAACCCAAGCAGTATTATTGTCAGAGGTGTAGACTCATTTTGTCAAACTCTCTTCGGCCTAAGACAGACTTATCTAATTTTCTGTCAACGTTCAATTTCAACAGAATTAACATTTTTTTAAAAGTGTGGAAATGGTCATCAGCTTGAAAGATTTTCTGTTAAGTTGTTTTGTAAACTGCCTTTTGTTGTACAAAATAAAAACTGGGGGAATAATAGAATATTTTTTTACACTGGCTAGAGTTGTATAGCCATTTGTAAAGCTGCACATGGTGAAAAGAACGGCAATATTTTGTTACTTTATGTCCCGCACGGTGTTTAAAATATTGTTTTTACTTTGCACATTTACAACAATATTAAGCAACTTCTATATTTTTTCTAAGTGTTACACTTGAATATTTAAATCCAGAACTAAATATTTAGTTTATATTCTCTAAATCAGGGGTAGGGAACCTATGGCTCGGGAGTCATATTTGGCTCTTCTGATGGGTGCATGTGGCTCTTCGCTAACCTGTGAGGTAAAATATGTATTTAAACCGCTGGTGACAGAGCTGAGTCCTGAATGCACCAATAGGAGCGTCACGTCGGCACTATGGCGCTGACACTACCTCGAACTTCAATCATCTTTTTCTTTTCATTAAACTTTTCTGCATGCATATTTTCATTGATTAGCAACTAAGTAACAGTGTTGTCAAAAGAACTGTACTTTAAAAGTGGTAAAATGACCCAAAAAAGAAAAATCACATCTAATTTTCACATTTTTACTCTTAAATTCAGAGTATGTCTCAAGTAATAAAATTTGAAAATAGGAATTGTTTATGGCTCTCTATATCAAAAAGGTTCTCGACCCCTGCTCTAAATGTTAGATCTAAATCTTAAGTTGAACACTTGAATCAAAATGTTTAGTCAAAATCCTGAATCTTAAATCCTACATGAAACAAAATATTTGGATTGGATTGGATTGGATTGGATTGGATAACTTTATTCATCCCGTATTCGGGAAATTTCGTTGTTCCAGTGGCAAGAGGGTGAGGATGCAGGAATAGGAAAGGCATTTTAGACATAAATAGATAGGTAATAGATAGGTAATAAGTAGGTCAAGAAATAAATACATGAATAAATATATAATCAAATAAGCGTGTTGCTTAGGACATATATACATACATACATACACATAAATGTACATGCATGCATACGGTAGGTCTTAACACAAAGCCATTTTTTTGTTAAAGAGCCTGACAGCTGATGGGAGGAAGGATCTGCGGAAGCGCTCCTTCCTGCAATGAGGGTGCCGCAGTCTATTGCTAAAGGAGCTTCGGAGGGACTCCACAGACTCATGCAGGGGGTGGGAGGTGCTGTCCATGATGGACATCATCCTGGTCAGCATCCTCCGCTCTCCCACTTCCTCCACAGAGTCCAAAGGACAGCCCAGAACAGAGCTGGCCCTCCTGACCAGCTTATTCAGCCTGTTCCTGTCCCTCTCCGTGCTCCCGGATCCCCAACAAAGCACTGCATAAAACACTGCAGAGGCCACCACAGTGTCGTAGAAAGTCCTCAGCAGTGTCCTGCACACTCCAAAGGACCGTAGACTCCTCAGTAGGTAGAGGCGGCTCTGGCCCCTCTTGTACAGGGCATCTGTGTTTGTGGACCAGTCTAGTTTGTTGTTGAGGTGAACACCCAGGTACTTAAAATTCTCCACGATTTCAATGTCTGTACCCTGGATGTTCACCTGAGTGGTCTGTTGAGGATTCCTCCGAAAATCGACGACCATTTCCTTTGTCTTACTGGTGTTGATGTAGAGGTGGTTTTGCCTACACCAGTCAACAAAGGCTGTGATGACTCCCCTGTACTCCAGGTCGTTCCCGTCCGTCACTCGTCCAACAATAGCGGTGTCGTCAGAGAACTTCTGGAGGTGGCAGGTGTCTGTATTATGTTTAAAGTCCGATGTGTAGAGGGAGAAGAGGAGTGGAGAGAGCACTGTGCCTTGTGGGGCCCCCGTGCTGCAAGCTACCACATCAGACGTACAGTCCTGGAGTCTCACATATTGTGGTCTGTCAGTGAGGAAGTCGATGATCCATGCGGCTAGGTGGTTCCTTACTCCAGCCTCTTCCAGTTTCCCTCTCAGTAGAACCGGCTGAATGGTGTTGAAGGCACTGGAGAGGTCAAAAAACATCATTCTCAGCGTGCTTCCCGCGTTCTCCAGGTGTGAAAGAGACCTGTGCATCAGGTAGGTGGTAGCATCTTCCACACCAATGCCTGGACGATAGGCGAACTGCAGAGGGTCCAGCTCTGCATTCATCAGGGGGCTGAGGTGATTGAGGATGATTCTCTCCAATGTCTTGATCAGGTGAGAGGTTAATGCTACCGGCCTGAAGTAGTTTGGCTCCCTGGGGTACGCAGTCTTAGGAACTGGGACCACGCAGGAAGTTTTCCACAAGGTGGGGACCTTCTGCAGACTGAGGCTGAGGTTGAAAATATGCAGAATCACTATACCAAGCTGATCCGCACACTCTCTATTTAGCAAATATGCAAATTTACAGATAACCACCTATGTGTAAAAGCAAAGTTGTTAACAACCTTAAGAATATTATTTGAATAATTTATAATTATATTAATAATAATAATAATGAATGCATGAAATAAGGCCTACGATTTTGTAGGTGTGCCCGAGCCAACTGTCAGTCACACTCCTGGCACTTGCTAGCATTATTGCATCTAATATGTTTCCTCTGTCAACACACTTGAACTTGTTTGAATCATCCGAGCCAAAATACAATTCTGAAAGAGAAGATAACATGTTTCAGAGTGTTTCTCTGAGTACGCAGCAGAACATTGCATTGTTTTATCTTTTTAAAATTATCATTATGCATTAGTGCATAAAGCTGTGAAGGCAGTTGATATTTTAAGACCTAAACACCTGAAACAAAAAACTATAAAACTCTGACCAAAAGAGTATGTGCCCATAACGTAGCAATTTAGCAATCACTTGTCCTCAACTTGCGCCAATGTTCTCATCACTTACTTTCAAAAATAGTTCTTGTATTTAGAACACAGGTGTCACACCGATTCCACAAAGAGCCATGTGGGTGCAGGTTTTCCTACTAACCAATGAAGATGACACCTTGGCACCAATTTGTTCTCTTTCAAATGTAATTAGTTGATTGCAGGCAGGTGCTGCTTGTTTCAGTAAAAACCATTGGTCAAACTCTATGCTGTTTCAGTTGGAAGGAAAACCTGCATCCACTTGGCCTTTTGTGGAATCGGTTTCATACCTGTGATTTAGAAGAATATACAGTCATACCTCTACTTACGAATGCCTCTCGGTACGAAAGTTTCAGGTTACGAAATTTATTATATGCGAATCAGTGACTCGAGATACGAAAAAGATCCAAGTTACGAAATCCCCCCAAAAATAAATGCATTCCCCTTATTAAGCGACTAAAAACTACAAATGCAATGTGGCACATATTTTTACACACACACATAAGGCATACGTAAAAGTCTAAAATGTACTACGAAGTAGATGGCTTTCTGCCTTGGTAGAACGGGCTATTGCCGCCATCTGGCGGACAAACACGGGTATAACATCTATAATGACCGCAGAGGAAGATATTTCAGTGGTGCAGGTCACATTTTCATGATTTATTTATTTTAAGACATTAATAATTAATTAAAAAATAAGTAATTTTCTCATTTTTGTTTCCTCACATCTTTCATACAAAGTTGGGACACTTTGACCAATTTAAAGGGTTTAGTTGGGAGTTTTGTGACGACCCTGGAACGAATTAGAGAATTTACATATAAAGTACACCTCCACTTACGAAATTTTCACGTTACGAAAAGTCTTGAACCAATTGATTTTGTAAGTAGAGGTATGGCTGTACGAATGTTCATAGAAGGCAGTATAGGTGCCTATATGATGAGCCACCAGGAGGCTCTGTTGTCAATATAAAAGTCCCCGTTCGAAGTATCTATTGCTTGAAAGTGTAGTGTTTATCCTCTTCACCTCCACCTTGTCAGTCCAAGAAAGCCTTTTCTAGATATTCTTATTTTTACAATGATCGCTATCCAAAAGCCAATTGCCACAGTTGAGTAGGTTTTATTCATTATCTACGAGGCAAACACAGATGTCACTACCTTAGAGATCAGGAGAGATGCTCGGTCATCTAGGAGGGGCCCGGAGTAGAACCGCTGCTCCTTCGGATCAAGAGGAGCCTGATGAGTTGGGTTGGGCATCTGATCAGGTTTCCCCATGGACGCCTCCATCAGGAGGTGTTCTGGGTACGTCCCATCGGGAGGAGGCCACGGGGCCAACCTTAGACACGCTGGTTTCGTAACCTGAACATGACAACGAAATTTCCCGAATACGGGATGAATAAAGTTATCCAAATCCATGTAAAAGCATTCATAAGTAGAGGTACCACTGTACATATTTTCAGGAAAAGATTTGCTCATTTCTGTTATACATGGAGTATGAATATGCAATTACATTTCAAAATAGCAATTGTAAGTCTTAAGATGTATGTATTGTGGAAAAAATAATTTTGGACTTTTTTCACCTGATAGTTTAACATTTCAGTACATACTGTATACAGAGAGAAGGGAAGCCATGCACAAATACAGTAAAATAAAAAAAACTCAAGAATTTTAGATAGGCTTCTGACCGACCGGTTGTGTTAAAATGACTTGCATCAACATAAGATAGGAAAGAAAAAAAGAAAGGAAAAAAAAATCGAGCCGATGTCCAACAAGGTCACCTCAGACTGCTTTGCTACTTCATAACTTGGACAGAGTCCAGATTGACTCTGTTTGAAATGCTTAAAAGTGTGTTCAACGGTCTAAACTCTAAAACCCAAACATTTTTTAGGAAAAGGGAACCAAAATATTTCCCAAAAGATGTGAATGACTTAATACAATTTATAGAAAAATGCTGTGTTGTTGGTTTGCTTGCTGGGCTGCTTTTTTGATTTGAAGCCCCCCACCGGCCTCTCCGCTGCTGCTGATCAGGTGATAGGACATCTTAGGAGGATCTAGGCAAGGAAGATGATCTTTAAAACCTAAAGACAACTGAGCGACTGTGCGGTAACCTCAGTCTCAGTCTGCAATCCCCACCTTGTGGACTTCCTGTGTGTGGCCCCAGTTTTTTACCTCGTTCTACAATGTCCTGTGTGTCTTGTGTCTGTCTTGCTACTGCATCCAGGAAATGTCCCGAATACGGGATGAAATAAAATTCTAATGTAATCTAATCTAATTTAAAATGGTTTGATGAAATCATTGACAGGTGATGTCACAAGGCTTTGTAAATCAAAACAGTTACATCAGTTATGTAAGAAGAGTTGCACATACTCTTTAAACTACTATATGTATTACATACTGTTCATTTTCCTTAATTCCATAGTCAATTTTACTTAAGTTACTTTTTGTTTTAAAATGTGTGCAAGAACGACCCCAAAGTACAAGGAGGAAGTTCGGCGGTCAAAAGAAGAGAATGAGCAAAAATACCAACAAATGGACTTTGTTTCCAAGCAGCCGAAAATTCACCTACACAGGGCTGGTTTGTTCACATCTTACTATGACATCATTACTAGTTTAAACTTTTTTTACAATATTTTCTTGATCAAGATCCCTCCCTTACATCTATATTGATTTTAATCATATACATTTTAAAAATGATCATCCTCAATCCTAAAAATTAATTGTTAGATTGAAAAATTGGGATTATCAGTTCAAAAATCTGTTCCAAAATCCCAATATTTAATGATTTGCCAAGCACTTCAAAATAAATTTTAATAATGTAATTTCAATTGAGATGCATGAACTTGACTCATGACTTTAATGCCTCATACAAATTCATCTCATCTCATTTTCTGAACCGCTTTATCCTCCTCAAGGTCGCAGTGGGGTGCTGGAGCCTATCCCAGCTGACTTCGGGCCAGAGCTCCCTTTATATGAATTCCAAGGAATTGGCAGTGCATGGCATTCTTCTCAGCAAACTAGAAGTAAAACATTGTGAAATATATAGATATTTCGACATTAGAAGCAATTTGGCCGGTCTAACATCTTAAACCTCTGGTAAGAAAATTGTCATTTCTGTCATAAAAAAAAATCTGTTTCTCATCAAGATAGACTTATTTCTTTTTTGAGATTGAATAATTAGATATTTTGAATTTACAAAGACCCTAATAATGTGCTTTTGATTCATACAGTATCTCAGAAATACCACGTGCGATGATTTTTCTTAAGATTTTCCCTTCAAAGAAACACAATTGTACTCCCTATTAAAACCACGAATATGCAGGTGAAAATTATAAATCGTGAGAATACGCGAGAAATTGTAAAATTCAACCATTTTAAGGCATTTTCAAGGGTCTGGCTTATACTCGAGGGGTGGGTTATATGCGAGTAAATACGGAATCTAAAGGTTGAAGGGTGGGACATCAAATGTGTTCCAATTCTGCTATAGCCAATGTACCAGAAAAACACAATCAAATAAGTACTGTATATGAACAATTAAACCCCACATGCAAGTTACATAATGAGATTTTGGTTCATATGTTCTGCAGATGTCAATAAAGTTCATCTATGTCCTGGGCAGCAGAAGTCAGAGTCCTGTCAAATTAAAGAGGAACTGGAGCCCCCTAACATTGAAGAGGAAGAAGAACCAGAGCCCCGGATTAAAGGCCAAGAGGAGTAGCTGCAGCTTGTTACATTGAGAATACGATGAAACAGAGCACCCGTAATCCTTAATAAAATATGACTCCTCATTCAGCAGTGTTTAAAAAAACATACTACATTTTCTACGCAAGCTATTTTAATGTTCACAACACAAATATAACTTATAATATGTTGGGTTTATTCTGGGATGTTACTATATGTTCATTAAGCATTTAATAAATAATGAAGTTATAATTTAATTTGTGAGGACACTTTCCCCGCACAGCTGCTTTCGAGGCCAGTTAATTGTTTTCAGGACTATTGACTGAACAGGACACCATGTTCCAGGCCGAGACTGTTGATCTGAGTTGGCAATGAAGATCTACAAGGGACTCTTAAATTGCTTTGACTTGGATTCCGGCAGATGGCGATAATCGAATCAACTTCCGAAAATACTCGCATTATTGTTTAAAAACACGGTTGCTCTGTTTACCTTATAAAGAAATTATTATGCTTATTCGTGCAAATTCTTACGCAGGTGTTTTTGGTTCCGATCTAACATGAGATTGATGTGGCAGTTGTTTTTTTACCTTAATGGTGTTATTCGGTTAGTTTATGCAATTGTTTGAATCAGATTACCTCAAATGTTTTGATTATGCGCCGACTAAATTGACAGAGGAAGATGCCGTTTCTTTAGAATCATCCTGGACGAAGGCGAGTTGGGAGTGATTTTCCTTGCAAGTTGTAGCCAGAGTATGTTAATGATGTCCCCCTGTTTTGATTAAAGTGTATTAATAATAAATCTATCATAATATAATAAAATATGAGTTAAGTGTTCATAATTAGACTTTTATAGATATATTCCCATGAAGACATTGTTTCAATTTTCACCTTTCAACGGTGTGGTCAAGAACGGCTTGTGAATACAACCTCAATATTAAAAACTTGATTCGTTACAATGCATATGCAGGCCCGTAAACACACAACTTAAAAGGTTATGCACATTCAGAAACACTAAAGAAACAACTCTGTGACTAATGAGGGTCAGTGTTTTTGGCAACCAATGACTTGATTGGGCGCCTACCCTCTCCCAATCATTCGACAGAATGTGTCTGCGTCCATCAATCATGCAGATTTCTAGCCTTTTAATGCTAAATGGCGCCTCGGCGTCACTTTGCCGGAAGAGAGAGATCTTAAATATTTTTTTTTTAAAAAGACGCAAAATGTCACGTTTCAAATAAAAAATGGCTGATGATTCAATTATATCATGTTTGTTACTCAGCTCAGTAGAAAGTAACTCGACTTCTGTTGAGTCTCGTAGTTGTTTTTCATATTTCGTTTTATCGTGTAAAATGTTCTTCCTTTGCAATTGGTGCTGATGCATGTATTATAAAAACTATACATTTTTATATGGCTACGGTTTCCCAAATATTAGGATCAACCCCAAGAACCTAAAATGTATATGAAGTTATATTTAAGCCGAGTGTTTAAAAAAAAAGAATAATTATATAATTACAGGGTGGAATATAAAAAAAAATGAATAATTATATAATTACAGGGTGGAATATAATTTGTCTAAAAAGTGTTTAAAAAAACAGAAATAATTATATAATTACAGGGTGGAATATAAAAAAAACATGAATAATTATATAATTACACGGTGGAATATAATTTAAATGCATAGCCATTCATTGTTTTGGGGAAAGAAAAGAAAAGTGCCAATTGAAATGGGATTTTTGGTTGGATTACCTCCTGTCAGATCAGGTGGCTACTACCGCTTCACGAGCTGCCTGCAGCGAGCTAGTCTTGGTTGCATCATGGCGATGCAGCTTCATGCTTGCGAATAGGAGACCAGTGAGGTGATGAGGGATAGCCAATGACAAAGCAACTATGGCATCACAATTTAAAAAATAAAAAATACCGGATATAGAGCACATTTCGTTCCAAATTAGATTTTAAGTAGAGCCACAATTTGCAAAAGCGTGAAGGGTAGTGTGACAAGAAGCACTTTCAAAAACGAATTTATTAAAAACAACCTGAAATACGTTGTTCATCAGCTGATCAAACGTTTGACATCATTGTTCTAAAAATGAAAACAGAAAAAACTCCCAACAAGAACAAAAAAAAATCTCATTCAGACTCAGTAATGAATAGCTCCAGCATTATTGTTCACTTCTAAAATTTATTTGAGCCTCCTTTATAAGAGGGTTTCCAGGTGGCTATTGAATATGTGACGAAGATGACTTCATGAAGGGTATCAACTATCTGGAACTAACTGATGACCATTTTTAAAAATTTCCATCACCCATTCGATGAACATGTGGGATGGTCCAAAAGAGTGATAATATTCTCCTTGAAGAAGTCTTCAGTCAAGCGAGCATTGTGAAATCTATTGTTGTCTTGTTAAAAAAAAACCTAGCATTGTGAAATCCATTGATGTCCTGTTGAAAAACCTAACATTTAACAAATGTACAAGGGTCATGAGAGATGCCCACTGCAACATCTGCGCATAACCAGGCGCCGTTTGACGACCCTCCACTCCACTAAATGAAAAAGCATCCCATATTATGATTACTTCACTGTGCTGTACCCTTTGGGTAATTGTCCCGTTGAAAGGTAAACTTTTGGCAAGGCCTGAGGTCCTCAGCGGTCCAGAAAAGGTTCTCCACAATGATCTCTGTATTTGGCTACATTCAGCTTCCCTTCAATTGCAACCATTCATCATGTCCCTGCAGCTGACAAACACAACCTAATGCTTCCACCACCATCTTTCACTGCAGGGATTGAATTAGGCAGCTGATGAGCAATGTCTGGTTTTCTCTGCTCAGAATTAGAACCACAAAGTTCAGTCTTGGTCTCATCAGAACAGAGACTCTCGCTTCACATAGTCTGGGAGTTATTCATATATTTTTTGGCAAAGTCATTCATTTATTCATTCATTCATTTTCTGAAACGCTTTATCCTCACTAGGGTCGCGTGAGGTGCTGGACTTCTGGGGAGGGAGAGAGAGAGTATATACAGTTGTGGTCAAAAGTTTACATACACTGGTGAAGAACATACATACAGCAGCGCTAATATTTGGTAACATGTCCCTTGGCCATTTTCACTTAAATTAGGCGCTTTTGGTAGCCATCCACAAGCTTCTGGTTGAATCTTTGACTACTCCTCTTGACAGAATTGATGCAGTTCAGTTAAATTTGATGGCTTTCTGACATGGACTTGTTTCTTCAGCATTGTCCACAAGTTCTCAATGGGGTTTAAGTCAGGACTTTGGGAAGGCCATTCGAAAACCTTAATTCTAGCACAATTTAGCCATTTCATTACCACTTTTGATGTGTGTTTGGGGTCATTGTCCTGTTGGAACACCCAACTGTGCCCAAGACCCAATCTTCGGGCTGATGACTTTAGGTTATCTTGAAGAATTTGAAGGTAATCCTCCTTCATTATCCCAAATTACTCTCTGTAAAGCACCAGTTCCATTGGCAG
This sequence comes from Stigmatopora argus, assembly GCF_051989625.1. NCBI lineage: Eukaryota > Metazoa > Chordata > Actinopteri > Syngnathiformes > Syngnathidae > Stigmatopora > Stigmatopora argus. The sequence continues at coordinate 3,454,440 of NC_135405.1, read as the reverse complement.
AAAACAGCCCCACAGCATAATACTACCACCACCGTGCTTGAGGGTAGGCATGGTGTACTTGGAGTTAAAGGCCTCACCTTTTCTCCTCCAAACATATTGCTGGGCATTGTGGTCAAACAGCTCGATTTTTGTTTCGTCTGACCACAGAACTTTCCTCCAGAAAGTCTAATCTTTGTCCATGTGATCAGCAGCAAACTTCAGTCGAGCCTTAAGGTGCCGCTTTTGGAGCAAGGGCTTCCTTATTGCACGGCAGCCTCTCAGTCCATGGAGATGCAATAAAAGCTTGACTGTGCACACTGACACCTGTGTTCCAGCAGCTTCTAATTCTTGGCAGATCTGCTTTTTGGTGATGCTCGGTTGAATCTTCACCCTTCTGACCAATTTTCTCTCAGCAGCAGGTGATAGCTTGCGTTTTCTTCCTGATTGTGGCAGTGACAAAACAGTGCTATGCACTTTATACTTACAAACAATTGTTTGCACTGTTGCTCTTGGGACCTGCAGCTGCTTAGAAATGGCTCCAAGTGACTTTCCTGACTTGTTCAAGTCAAGGATTCGCTTTTTCAGATCCATGCTGAGCTCCTTTGACTTTCCCATTGTAGCGTTTGTGGGCGTTTGCATCCAATGAGCCATATTTAAATGGCCTCATAGAAGTCATAATCACTCACAAGAAGTTAAGAGGCCATGCTATGAAGCTCATTTCACTGACAAAACTTTCTAAGTCAGCAATGTATATTTTTGACCCAGCAGATTTGATCACTTTTTCTGTTAACCCATAATAAAGCCATAAAAGAACCAAACTTCATGAATGTTTTTGTGACAAAGAAGTATCTGTTCCAATCACTCTATCAGAGAAAAATCTGCGTTGTAGATATAACTGGAAACTCAAGAGAGCCATGACATTATGTTCTTCACAAGTGTATGTAAAGTTTTGACCACAACTGTATGTATGTGTCCAATCAGCCTGCCATGCATGTTTTTTTAATGTGGGAGGAAACCTGGAGTACTCAAAGGAAACCCACACAGGCCCAGGGTGAACATGCAAACTCCACACAGATGGACATGACCTGGATTTGAACCCAGGACCCCAGAGCTGTAAGGCCGACGCACTAGCCATTCACGCCAACGCGCTAGCAACTTGCGCCACCGGTGCTATATATATTATGTCAGAATAGATTAGATAACTTTATTCCTCCCGTATTCGTGAAATTTCATTAGCACAGTAGCAAGAGGGTGAGAATATAGACACAGGAAAAGACATTTTAGACATAAATAAATAGGTAACAAATAAGTTAATATATATATGTAAAAATATACATATATATGTATATATATATATATATATATATATATATATATATATATATATATGTAAATATATATGTATATACATACATATATATCAGTGGCGGGCGGTGCATTTTCTGGTAGCGCCTTCAAGGTATCAATCCAACCCTCAAAAACTATTTTATGGCTATAAAACCTCTACTGCAGCTACAGCTGCGACACATAAAAAATAATCAATAAATTAAGGCTTTAAGGCAGATCATATATATATATATATAAATATATATATATATATATATATATATATATATATATAAATATATATATATATATATATATATATATATATATATATATATTTATGGATTGATACGTTGAAGGCGCTACCAGAAAATGCACCGCCCGCCACTGATATATATGTATGTATATACATATATATTTACATATATATATATATATATATATATATATATATATATATATATATATATATATATATATGTAAATATATATGTATATACATACATATATATCAGTGGCGGGCGGTGCATTTTCTGGTAGCGCCTTCAACGTATCAATCCAACCCTCAAAAACTATTTTATGGCTATAAAACCTCTACTGCAGCTACAGCTGCAACACATAAAAAATAATCAATAAATTAATGCACAAAAATGGGGTAAAATCCACTTCCTAGCAGCATTTCATGATTAAATACAAATACTGGAGCTTTTCAGACATTAAAACCAGGCCAGGGGGTGATTTTCCCGGGAAAAGACAGCGATGAACGTCAATGGCGTACGGGCAAACATTGCCCGAAAATGGGGTAAAATCCAGCCGAAAACAGCATTTATTGATTAAATACAAATACAGGAGATTTTTAGACATCAGAACCGGGCCCGGAGTATCATTTCCCCGGTAAAAAGACAGCGATGAACGTCGATACGTCCATACGTGAAATGACAAAAAATGCACTAAAATACTAAAATTAGGTAAAATCCACTTCCTAGCATCATTTATTGATTAAATACAAATGCTGGAGCTTTTGAGACATTACAACCAGGCCAGGGGGGTGATTTTTCCCGGGAAAAGACAGCGATGGACGTCAATGGTGAAACGCCAAAAATTAAACTGGGGTAAAATCCACTTCCTAGCAGCATTTTGTGATTAAATACAAACACTGGAGCTTAAATACAAATACTGGAGCTTTTCAGATATCAGAACTTGGCCCACAATTGAAATATTATTTAGGAATATGGCCATATTTTCTTCACCAAAAATCCTTTTTACACAATATCCATCCTCCTTTCTTTCTTCCTTCTTTCCTATCGCCATCGAAGCTAATGATGAAAGTCGAGCCTGTCCTGTCATATTTCTGGCATAGTCCGTTTTGAAAATGGCTTTAAATCAAAACAACAATATACTATTTGCTTGTGGAGCTAAGTTAGCACACTGAAAGTGCCGCACACACCATATTCCCGGCTGTAACAGGCTTGCTAGCTTCGGAGTTGACCGCCTTTTCTTAATAATGTCCTTTTTTTTTAAAGTCCGTCTGGAAAATAGCTTTGTGAGATAAATCTGCAACAGAATTCATTTGTTTTTGCCACTGTCGGCCATGTGGGTGGAGTTTGCGATCTCTGGCTGCTTTGGCCCGCCTACTAGCCAATCATAGTTTGTGAAAGCAATGACATGACCCAGCCAGCAAAATGCTGACGCCTATGAAAAATCATTGTGGGGTTGCCAACTCGAAATCTGATTGGTTAAAAGCAACAGTCTTGTTTAATGCAGCAGACCCCGCAAGAACTGATTGTGAAGGCTTTGAGGCAGATCTGATCTGGCAACAAATAATGGCTGAAATGTGATTGGTTAAATGCTTCAATATGAAAACACACATCTGGAAGCAGTGCAACCAGGGGGAAAAGCAATGAAAGGAAGCTAACAGACCGTTTGGAATAATAAGTATTGATGGACAAAATATAATATGATTCAGATATTTCTTAGGCCAGCAGAGAAGGCCTTGAAGGCCCTGACGGCCCGCCACTGATATATATATATATATATATATATATATATATATATATATATATATATATATATATATACACATACACATACACATATATATACATATATATGTATATATTTACATATATATATACACATATATACGTATATATTTAGATATATACATATATATATATATATATATACATATATATATAAACTTATTTTTTACCTATTTATTTATGTCAACCACCCAAAGTACATTTAGACACACATACTTTGGGTGGTTGTCTTCTTAACGTTTCGACAGGAGGCTGCCCTTACCACAATGTGTCGCAGACATCGGTTGTCCAATCAGCAGCAGTATATCCCGAAGCCCCGCCCCGCGTGCTGGCTATTTATAATATTGCCACAGCAGCATTCTTGACACTCAGTAGATGCTAGATTACACTGAACGCGGCAGCTGCTGCTTCATCCGCGGATGCTGCCCTCACCTTCAAACACAGGAAAAGCACATTTCATACCACAATTCGGAGCCACATTTTCACATCACTATTGCTCTTCATTTGATTTGAATTGAAAAAGTTGACACGTAAACAATGGCACAGGGGATTACCGTCACAGATGGTGATGTGGCGACCAAGGTTCAGGTCCCGACTGGCTCGCCAGTCGAGGGGAAACAAGCTGAAGGGGAGCCGGAGAAGAAAGAGAACGGGGACAGCAAGGTGACCGTCGCTGACCAAAGCCCCGAGTGCACCTTTGTACATCCAGAAGGCGGCTGGGGATGGTTGGTCATGCTCGCCGCCATGTGGTGCAATGGCTCAGTGTTCGGGATCCAGAACGCCTTTGGTATCCTCTTCCTCTCCCTACTCCGGGAGTTTGGCTCCGAGCACGATGATGACCTGCGCTTCCGGACAGGTGAGCACACCGTGAAGCTAAGCCAAAGGAGAAATAAAATAAATAAATAATAAAAATCAATAAAATAGTGGTTTTAAAATCCACATTCGCCTTTCATTGGTGTACCTATTACAGTCATACCTTGAGATACGAGCTTAATGCGTTCCAGGACTGAGCTCGTATGTCGATTTACTCGTATCTCAAATCAACGTTTCTCATAAAAATGAACTAAATAGAAATTAGTTTGTTCCCATCCTCTGAAAACCCCCCACCAAAAAACAGGCTATTATAATGGGAAAACATATTTTTATTGGTTGTAATTCACCATCTATTACCAGAGTAACAAATAACTAGTGGTTATGATGTTTAACACTAATATGAGACATTATTCAATACAACGCGGAGTTCGCGGATGAGAGGGAGAGCTACTTGACGGATGTGTTCGTAACGTAACATAAACTTTAAATTTAACTTAAATGAACTTAGATTCCTATACACACTTAAAAAAGTTTTAATCTTACATTACACAAAATTTAAACCTTATGCAATTACCAAGGCAAAGAGGTTAATGTATTCCACCGCGGCTTTCGAACTTCCTGCTTCTCCATATGTATTGGCGAGCCATCTCAGTCACGTGTACGCTACTCATGTTTTTCGATTTATTTCGTGCTTAATATCGATTGTAGTTATACACCTTTTCTTCGCACTACCTTTCATTGCACCAGCTTGCTTTGGACCCATTGTGTTTCCCTTAATTCTGCACTGACTAACGCAAAAAACACCACAGAAAAAAATGCAATGCTCCGCCCTGAGCTCGTAGAGATCTTTGCACGAGGGAGATGCGGCGAGAAAGACAGTGCACTGAATTCATAAGCAGCCTCTCACGGCCAGCAGGCTGTCTCGTATGCTCGTATCTCAAAAATTGTCTCGTATCTCAAGGCAAATATTTGCCCGGAATCTTACTCGTATCTCAAATTCCTCGTATGTCGGGGCACTTGTATGTCAATGTATTACTGTATTAAAGTGGCAGTGAGCGGTCATTCATGTCCTCTTGAACGTGAACACGAATTTGCTGAAAGTAATAAAATATCTTATGTTGACTATCACCCAAATATGGGTGCTGGAAGAAGTTAGCTAACGATGACTATCCCGCAAGTGAGTGTCGTATGTGAGGCATCTTATAGTTTGTGAATTGTGCATTTCATTTCCATGCTGTGTGGCCACCATGTACGAGTTTATATGGTTTAATGCAGGGCTGAGTGGGAATAAGTTGACATCCTTCAAATAGGCACAACCAAATGAACTAATCGATTTCACAATAGTTTTGCATTCTACAAGGCTCACAAAACCATTGATGGTCTCTTTTGTTCCATTAAAAAATTCCAAATAGAATTAGTCATAATGGAGAATGTGAAGGTGTATTTGATCCATTTGAAAATTCATTCATTCATTTTCTGAACTTCTTTATGCTCACAAGGGTCACGGGGGTGCTGGAGCTTATCCCAACAAGGAGACGGACAATTATTCACACACAACTTTAAACGACAGATAAAAAATACTGAATAAAATAAAATAAAATGTGTCCAATTTTAGGTTTATTAGAAACAATCTAACGCCTGAGTCAGCAAAACTGTATTTTGACATAATGATCATATCACACATGTCTTATTGCCTAACAAGTTGGTCATCGGCCAGCAAAACAACACTAAAACCAATTATAACCAACTTATAAGCAAGCTCTGAAAGTATTGGACAAAAATAAAAAAACGCACTAACACTCTCAGATATTGAAAAAACCAATGCCTGAACTGGGACAATACTGTTGTTAAATATGCAAATGCCACCTTAGTTTACAAAATCTTTTATCACAAAGCTCCTCCTTCACTGCAAGATTTTGGACAAAAAATGCAACACATCAACAAGAGGTGACTGTAGTTCCCTTCAAAAACAGTGCATTCAGCCAAAGCACCTTCTCTGTCCACGCCTCACATACCTGGAACTCAATACCAATTTCCATACGTGAACTCCCTTCTCTAAATATCTTTGCCAAACATCTTAAAGCCTGGCTGTTAGACAAACAAAATTGCGACCACAACGCTATCTAAAACTGGTACGTGTGTGTGTGTTTGTATGTCATTGTTTATCTTCAACCTACACAAGGGACTAAAGATGAACATGAATCTTACATATTTACATATATATGTTCTTAACGGCGGTCCGGTGGGTTGAGTGGTAAGCATATCAGCCCCACAGCTTTGGGGTCCTGGGTTGAAATCCAGGTCGGTCCATCTGTGTGGACTTTGCATGTTCTCCCTGGGCCTGCGTGGGTTTTCTCTGGGTACTCCGGTTTCCTCCCACATTCCAAAAACATGCATGGTAGGTTGATTGGACACTCTAAATTGCCCCTAGGTATGAGTGTGAGAGTGAATGGTTGTCCGTCTCCTCGTGCCCTGGGATTGGCTGGCCACTGATTCAGGGTGTCCCCCGCCTCTGGCCCGAAGTCAGCCGGGATAGGCTCCAGCACCCCCTGCAATCCTAGAGGATAAAGTGGTTCAGAAAATGAATTTATGAATATTCATTAATATGTGCTGTCCCTTATTAAATAAATCAAACTCAAATCTAGGAGCAATTTTGAATGTCCAGTCAGCCTACCATGCATGTTTTTGGAATGTGGGAGGAAATTTATTACCCATAGATTACCCAGAGGAAACCCTCGCAGGCTCGGGTAGAACATGCAAATTCCACACAGGTGGACTGACCTGGTTTTGAACCCAGGACCCCAGGGGGGCTTGGAGTAGAGCCGCTGCTCATCCGAATCGAGAGGAGTCAGATGAGTTGGCTTGGGCATCTGATCAGGATGCCCCCTGGACGCCTCCCCCAGGAGGTGTTCTGGGCACGTCCCACTGGGAGGAGACTACGGGGCTGACCTCGGACACGCTGGGGAGACTGTGTCTCCCGGCTGGCCCGGGAACACCTTGGGATCCTCCCGGAAGAGTTGGATGAAGTGGCTGGGGAAAGAGAAGTCTGGGCCTGCCTGCTGAAGCTGCTGCCCCCGCGACCCGACTTCGGACAAAGTGGAAGAAGATGAGATGAGATGGGAGATGAGATGGCAGTGTAGACTATTTAGCCTAATTATTTGCGTGGATGAATCCAATGATATTTTGATTGTACATCATTGTTTCTTTTTTGAGTGAACGTCCAGTGTAGCAATCAAAAATAGATTTTATTTGTGGTGTAACACGTGTCAACAGCAAAATGAAGGGTCCTGGTGCGGAAAATTGTTGTCCTGAGATAAAGAGTGGAAAGACAAGTGAGGTCATGTCCTAAGGATATGCTGGGCAGTGCCTATTTCAAAACTTGTGTTAAGTGCAGTCTAATTTTAAACTTTGCATTCTACTATTCTTCCTTAGAATAGTATGAAAATGTAGTATTAAAATAATTTAAAGTCTAACTGTCCCAGTGATCAAAACCATAACAAAACAAATCAATTAGTTCTAGAATGAAAATTACAACAGCTGTTCATTTTTAACTCTGTCCTGTAAAGGTATACATATATGTACTCTCAGTAAAGCGGAAATACCAATGTCAAGAGGATAAAAATGTCCTTGGGAGGATTTATGATGTTTGGGCCCACATGGGCTCAACAACTAGCTTCCTTTAAACATTTCAATACCCACTAAAATGGTACCACGACATACCCTAAAATGCTAACCTAAAAATTGTTAACGTCTAGAGATATTGTATACTGAGTAAAAGTATTTTTAAACTTAAAAATAGGGTAAACAGTTCCTTCTGCAAATAAAATCACTAATGGTCCTTGAGCATGTGCACCGGTTTCGTTCACTCCGCAACAAACATCTAAAGCATCTAAAAAAATTTACATGAATAAATAGGTATTATTTGATAAAAGATTTAGCAGCTACACAGTCAAACTACGATGTCACCTCAGTGATACTAACACGTAATTTACTAAATCTTAAGACCACCTGCCCTGAAACAATTAGGCCAAAAATGGATAAGCATGTCTAAAATCCCACATAGAATCACATAGAAAAGACTAGTGTAACAATTAATTTAAAACATTTTTAGATCTTTTTCTTCAAAGCACAACCTTCTCTACTTTGTTCAACAAGACAAAGACTAACTATTCATTCATGAATTTTTCGCACTGCTTATCCTTGCAAGGGTTGCTGGGGTGCTGGAGCCTATCCCAGCCAACTGTGGGTAGTAGACGGTGGACATACTGAATTGGTAGCTAGCCAATCGTAGGGCACACCATGACTAACAACCCTTTAGGCTAGGCCTCCCTCAGATCTAAGGATCAGGTTTAGAGTGCTCAACTTGCCTACCATTAATGTTTTTGGAATGTGGGAGGAAACCAGAGAACTGAAGAAAACCCACACAGTCACAGAAAGAACATGCAAACTCCACACATTAAGGTAGGAACCCACCGGGGGGATTAAACCCTCGATTTTAGGCCTGTGAGGCGAACACCGTGCTACCTAAAACTATACAACTTAGATAAAAATAATTACAAACTAAATAAAACTAACTAACTAAGCCAATAACTATTATAACCCTGATCTATCCACTCAGGCAATGTAGCTGAAGAAGGGACCAAATATTAGTTGTTCTTTCATTTTCCGAACCGATTATCCTCGCAAAGGCTGCAGGGGGTGCTGGAGCCTATCCAAGCTAACAACGGGCACCAGGCGGTGGAAACCCTGATTGTTGGCCAGCCAATCACAGGGCACTAGGAGATGGACAACTATTCACTCACACTCAAATCTAAGGGTAATTTAGAGTGTTCAAACAGCCTACTCTGCATATTTTTGGCATGTGGGAAGAAACCAGAGTACCCAGAAGAAACCCACACAAGCCTGTGTAGAACATGCAAACTCCACACAGTGAGGACCCATCTGGGATCAAACCCTCGACCCCAGAACCGTGAGGTCGATGTGCTAACCACTGGCCCGCCTGGCCAAAAATTAGGTATATAATAATTATGATGCCACATAGTTTTAGCGTAAGCACTAAAAATGAAACCACACACAAAGTTTTCATTTGTAATACAATTTTTGAATTTATTTTTGTTCGGCGCATACAAGTGTACACAGCACTTTTGCATGAGTGTTGATAACATGGAAACAATTTGAACACTTAAGTGAGTTACATAAACATGGCTTAAGTCCAACGTTTTGCATTCCCACAGTTGCTTTGTCCGAATTCAACTTGAGGGAAGACACCAATCATTATGACAGCAAGCCAGTGAACTCTGGCCATTCGGGGAAAAGGAACAGTGTGTGCACTCGAGCACACTACAACAACTGCATTTGCAAGAACTGCATGTGTACGAGTGTGTGCTCCCCCCAAAATATTTACAGGGTCAGCCAGGGAAACAGTGTAGCAGTACTGCAGTTTAAATAGTTCATTTCCGCTTACAGTGCTCTCCCTGTTACAGTCACCATAATTAATAGTCACTTTAAGAAATACTGCTTCCACAACAGCAACAAAGTAGCTCTTAATCAACAAATAGGCCAAGTTACAATTGATGTTCTCCACATTCAAGACATCCTAAGCTTACAAAGAGTTGAAGGGGTCTTAAGTACAACTATTTCTGTAATGAGTTGCTGATTGGAAGGATGGTGCAAAGTGCAAAGAAAACTAGCAAAGAGTTGGCAGAATGAATCTTAAGGTTTTTTTTACTATGAAATGGACAAAAACAACCATGTAATGACTCCTCAATACAATTCATTTAGTGTTACAGTAATCCCTCGAAAATCGCGGCTTCAACTATCGCGGCTTCACTAAATTGTGGATTTTTTTCTGGGGGAATTTTTAATTTTTTTAATTACACTTTTGTATGTTTTGGTGCCAATTGACCCTTGATTTGAATTTGCGTTATTTAATAAGGGACAGTGGATATTAATTCATATTCATATTAATGAACATTCATTCATTCATTTTCTGAACCGTTTTATCCTCAGTAGGGTCATGGGGGTGCTGGAGCCTATCCCAGCTCACTTTGGGCCAGAGGCGGGGGACACCCTGAATCAGTGGCCAGCCGATCGCAGGGCACGAGGAGACGGACAACCACTCACTCTCACACTCATACCTAGGGGCAATTTAGTGTCTCATCAACCTACCATGTTTTCAAAGTATTCAGCACACCGATTCACAACATCCCGAGTCGAAGTCAGCAATGCCCCATCCCCACTATACACTGTGTTGATGGTGCACTGCTTTCCCCTCCTGAGACATTGGTTGGTAGACCAAAATTTCCTTGAAGCCACCCGGAAGTTGTTCTCATGGCCTCCATGAACTCCTCCCAAGACCGGGTTTTTGCCTCGGCGACCACCAGAGCCTCATGCCGCTTGGCCACCCGGTACCCCTCAGCTGCCTCGGGGTCCTGTGGGCCAAAAAGGCCTGATAGGGTTCACCAGCGCCCCCAACATTGTAGCCAACTCTCCACCAGGTGGTGATCGGTTCACAGCTCCGCCCCTCTCTTTACCCGAGTGTCCATGACATGCGGCCGCAGGTCCGACGACACGACCACAAAGTCGATAATCGAACTGTGGCCTAGGATGTCCTGGAACGTGGTATTCATTATTGTCAATCTACGACGAGCGCAGAAACCCAATAATAAACACTGCTCGGATTCTGATCAGGGGGGGGCTTTTCTCCCAATCACATCCCTCCTGGTCTCACTGTCATTTCCCACGTGAGCATTGAAGTCCCCCAGCAGAACAAGGGAGTCCCCCGAAGGAGGACTCTCCTGCACACCTTCCAAGGACTCCAAAAAAGGTGGGCACTCTGCACTGCCATTTGCTGCATACGCACAAGTCAGTCAGGTCCCGTCCCCCCACCCGAAGACGGAGGGATGCTACCCTCTCGTCTACCGGGGTAAACCCCAACATACAGGCACCAAGCTGGGGGCAATAAGTATGCCCACACCCACTCGGCGCCTTTTTTTTACCTAGGTCTACAATATTTTGTGTCTGTCTCGCTACTGCAACCAAGAAATTTCCCGAATACGGGATGAAATAAAGTTCTAACGTAACCTAATCACCAAGAGTGACTCCAGAGTGGAAGTCCAACCCCCCTCGAGAGTGTTACCCGAACCCCAAGCTGCACGTGGAAGTGAGCCTGACTACATCGAGCCAGAATTTCTCAATCTCGCACTAGCTCAGGCTCTTTCCCAAACAGAGAGGTGACATTCCACGTCCCAAGAGCCAGGGGCACAAGGCCCGAGACAACATAGCTCAAAGGATCACTGGGACACACAAACTTCACCACCACGATAAGGTGATGTCTCATCGGGGGGAGTCTACACTAAACCTAGAGATTTGTAAATCACACTTTGAAAAAAATGCTGGTTAACCACATTTTGTTGGTGGTGTCAAACTTATCACACTAAATTGAAAAACTATTAGATATTCTCAAACTGTTTTATAAATTTAAAGTCCTACTGCCACCTCATATATACAGTTAGCATATCAGCACAGTAGCTTCTATACCGATACATGCAACTATTCTCTACGTGTGGATACTAGATGGATTACGTGCTGTTCTCACATTGTGAATTCTCTTTCCAAAACTGTGTTGACTAAACGTGACCTCCTAATCAACCAATGGTCATTGGTGATTCTGGGGTGGAGTGGCTCAGCCCATAAACGTGGTTGACCAAGGGCAGGATCAGCCTATGTATTCGTGCAGTGCAGTCTGGTTCCCTCCCTGTGGGAATATGTTAGCTGCTTTTGATAATAAAAGGTATTACTTCTAATGTCAGCAAAGCCAAAGACCTTTGTACTGAAATGAGGCTTGACAGTCAAAGCTTGCACTGTTTGAGTAATTTTCCAGTAACTTGCCCTGATGTGTTAAACTGACATTTATGATCAGTTCAAGACGTCATATAGTATTTGTTTGAGTATTACCTTCATTTCAAAAACACACGAGCAGGCAAGTTACATGTAATATGTGTTTTGTTTTGTCGGACGGGAAATTGGCACGCTGACAGTACGTACTAAAATGTTGAAAATATTATTTTAGTATCATCACCTCTGTTTTGTGTCCGATGTAGCCAGGATGTTTTTAAAGATCACTTGATCTTCCAAAAAACTAATCTTCGCGTTGAAGAGACAAATGTTATTGGTGGGCGTTTGATGTCCCTAATTAAACATATAATTGAAATTTTCTGTGCTGGATTCTTACCATGAGTTAAAAATATAAACCTGTTCCTTCCAAGACAATACTTTTTTTAAATGGAATTGAGCATTGTCCTGGCGGCAAAATCATTTATCTGTTACTGGCAGTCCTGGCCTGGCATGTTCAAATATTGAAGGTAAATATTTGAGCTCGAACCGAGAGTGTTTTTTTCCCCTATGTTGCAGAATTTCTGCCTTAATATGTTTAGCGAACATTTTATACGTGACAGTAGACTTTAAAAAGAAAAAAAACCCTATAAACATTATTTTACTTAAAAAATGTTGTCTGAGCGTTGAGTAAAAATCCATTATCTCTTTAAAGATATAGAGGTTGTAAAATACTATGAGATTCTGAACAGGTGGTCAGCCAAACTATCCTATCAAAAAGAAACAAACAAACGTGGATTAAGTCTGGTTAATGATTGATCAAATGCTTGAACTGGGTTTCCGCGAAGGCTGTGGAGCGCTAAAGCAAAGGACTAAAGGTAAACATGTTGGAGGCCGGCCACCACTTAAGTGCTAACACGATGGCCAATTGTTTATCCTTCGGCGTCTAACATGCATCATCAGGCTACAATTCAAGAGACCTGAGAACTTCCAGCAAATGACTTTAAAGGCCTTGTTCTCAGGCAACTGATTGGCTGTCAGCCAGGTGGAAAAGCAAATGGTGTTATCTCTGCTTTTGGCTGTAGATTGTAAGGGGGGGCGGGGGATCGGCGGGGAAATTTCACTATTTGTATCGGCAACATGTAATGTCAGCCATAGGGCATTCAATTTATACATATATATCTATATTTATATATATATATATATATACATATAGAGATATAGATATACATACATATATATACACATATATACATACACATACATATATACATATATATGTATATATACATATATATATATATATATATATGTATATATATACATACATATATATGTGTATATATATATATATTTATATATATATATATATATATATATATATATATATATATATATATATATATATATATATATATATAAGCCTTCCACACCCATCCTTTCTCTCTTGACATAGGCTACAGCATTCCTGTTTAACAATTCACATATGGACATTTAGTTGCTGAGCCAACACCAAGAATGCAAATATTTCATCTTTTTTTCATAGACATAAATCTGTTTTCACTTCCTTCTTTGTGAGGCCAAAAAAAACAAGAAAAAAATATTGGAACATACAGTGAGTTTATGGAATTAGGTTCTCTTTCTTAGCAATGGACTCAAAAGAAACACGGCACTAGTATGAGTTATTTTGTCATTTCATATGATTTGATGCAAGAAAGATTGCCGAATTGTATGGCCCATTAAATGCCAGATGTGTGTCTGTAACACTGAGAGGCCCTGATGGAGGAGTAAGAGTTTAAACGTAAGAAAACAATCCATAAATAGAATGGCATTACAAAAAGAAACAAAAATATAATATTTTTATCCTCCACAAAATTCTCTGAAACTGAGGAAGAGGAGGTACCGTTAACAGCACCAGTAGAAGACCGTTGTGCAAGCTAACGCGGGGAGCTAATAGGCATCTGCAAGAGTTGTTAAGTCTGTGTGGAAGAGGAGTGCAATAGCTACTGGCAACGAGTGCAAAATTGAGATTTCACGTGGAAGAAGGGATAGAAATGCATTCAAAGCCAATTTCATACACCACCTAAAAACCAATACTCAGCGCTTTACTCGCCATTTATTACAGCAAATGAGGGAAAGACGACTCTTTAGCAATCTCCGCTGGGACAAGCTTTTCAAAAGCAGAAATGTCAAGCGAGAGTCAAAGAGCAAGGAAAATAACAACCAAACTAACTCTGTTTATCGCGTTGAATGATCAACCTTTGTCCATGGTTCAAAACTTCGGCTGTCGCCGGTACGTGTCGAGCAACTTGAGCCGTGATATGCGAGGCCTTCTCGCCACAATTTCTGCGAAAATGCTTTACCTGCCCTTCACAAAAAGTCACGCGAACACGTACTTTTTAAAAAAAGACATGCCCGCCTTGAGATTTACTACGGACATTTTGAGTTTATCTGTCTGTCTGAGTCCCTTGTGAGTTTCACAGTGCAGTGAGATAAGTTTTAATCTTTAAAAAAATATATTGGATTGGATTGGATATCTTTATTCATCCCGTATTCGAGAAATTTCATTGTGGCAGTAGCAAGAGGGTGATTAGACAGAACAACAAAGCAAAAGCACAAAGTACAAAGCAAATCAAAGTAAATGGGATCATTGAGAATCACCAAATCAAATCATTAAGATAGAAAAGCAGCAAAAACACAAAAATAGCAAGAGTGGACGGAGCTACCGCCGCCGGCTTCTACTTGAACGGCGCCATCTTGGTTGCGGTAGCTAAAGTGGATACAGACTCAAAAAGACGTTGTAAAGTTGGACAAAAACTGGAAACACACACAGGAAGTCTTCCACAAGATGGGGAACTTCTGCAGACTAGGACCGAGGTAGAGAATATGCAGAGTCACTCTTCCAAGCTTATCCGCACAGTTCCTCAGTAGTCTGGAGCTAAAGAAAACAGCAGCAGGGCAGAACTCCTCGACTCCGTTGCTGGTAAGCAACGACAGCTCTTTCATCTTATCCCACGATGGAATGGTTGGTCAGAAGCGTTGCCTCTTCTCCCGGCACTTTTGTCGAGCTCCGAATCTCCGGCGACACCGAGGTGTTGCTCTTTTCTGCTGCGTATTGTAACAGCTAGTCCCATGTGCGTGACAGCGTAGGCATGGCTGAATGGTTCCAAAAAAGAAGTAGCCGAAAGAAGCCAGGCTCACACAACAAAGAAAGTTGTAAAAACATTAAAGTAAAAAGTATAAAGTACAAAGTTAAGTAAAGAGGAATGTATTAAGAAATATTAAAATGGTCATTTAAAAAAAGATAGAATGGCTGTAAAACACGAAAAACATAAGAATGGACAGAGCTACTGCAACTGGCTTCCGCGTGACGGCGCCATCTTGGAAAATAAATAAATATATATATTATATATATATAATATATATATATAGTTGCAGTAGCTCTGTCATTCTTATGTTTTTCGTGTTTTACAGCCATTCTATCTTTTTTTAAATTATCATTTTAATGGTAATATATTATATTATATATATATATATATATATATATATATATATATATATTTTAAAGTTCATAAAAATGTGAAAATCCACGCAGAAACTCGTAAGCGCAAGCCACTCTTGCTACTAGGACTCAGCACTGAAGTAAAAAAAAAAAGAAATAATAGCAGAAAAAAATAGCGTAGTAGTGAATTTGCGATAAGTGAAGTCACGATAATCGAGGGATTACTGTATTGTGATATAATGTATATTTCTCTATTTGACACACTTGAGGCCCTATATGGTTCTCTAGATCCAGTTAAAACCCTGAAATTTTTTTGTTGTAGAAGTAGTAAAAACAGCTAAAGCATTTTAGTTTAGGCACATAAGAAGTCTTGGATATTATGTCCATTCTTCAAAACTGTGTTATTTGATCGTAAATGCTCAAATGGATTGTGGTTACTTGTAAATGAATGTTCAGCTAACTTTTGTCCTTTGATTTACTTTCAAAGAGGAAGGAAAAAAATCCAACAATATGAAGTGAAATTATTTTTCAGCTGACTGCAAAAGATCCAATATTGTCTAAGCAAGATGTTAGCCAATTCTGTGGGTTTTTACTTTTTAAAAAAGACTTCAGTATATGTAATGGACCACAAGGATATTGCAATTTGAAGATTGTGTACGTTAGCACATTACAAATTTACTCTTTTACTTATGACACACTTCTACAATGAAACAACTATCAGATTGAACAATTTGACTGGACTCTCTGATGCTCTAATGTGTTGACCATGTGTCATAGCAAAAACAATCCTGGAGGCTGAGAGCGGTCTTTAAAAAGAAATACTATCTCGGAAAATAATTGAATACATTTTCAAACTTTATATACAATTACAGTGGTACCTCTAGATACGAGCTTAATTCGTTCCGGGACTGAGCTCCTATGTCGATTTACTCGCAACTCAAATGAACGTTTCCCATAGGAATGAACTAAAAACAAATTAATTCGTTCCAACCATCTGAAAAAAACATTATATTGGATTGGAAAAACATTTTTATTTGTTTTAATTCACCGTCTATTAAAAAAGTAACAAATAACTAGTGGTTTAATAGTACTAAAATGTTTTTAATAGTACTAAAATTAGACGGATTTCGCGGAGGGGAGAGAGAGAGGGACAGAGAGAGTGGGGGGAGAGGGGGAGGGATTTTTTGCACGGCAACGCGCTCGTAACATAACATAAACAAATTTAAATGAACTTGGATTATGATGCAGACACTCAAAATAAATTTAATCTAACCTTACACTAAACTTAATTCTAATTTAGTTTTAAAATTTGCTACCTTTCTTCTCCCGGGTTGGCACTATTTGCCCCGCCTCCACCCTGACTTTCAGATGCAACCTATCGAGGGTTGTTTGCTTTTGTCTTCCCTTCAAAATATTCACAAAATGAGGAACACAAATGTCCTCGCAATAGGATAACGCACAACCACTCAAGCATCGGGCCAGCACTATTTAACAACTCCTCTACATCTTTCTTCATCGCAGCATATCTTTCTTGACATACTTATTACCTATCTATTTATGTCTAAAATGCCTTTCCTATTCCTGCATCCTCACCCTCTGGCCACTGGAACAACGAAATTTCCCGAATACGGGATGAATAAAGTTATAAAGTTATCCAATCCAATCTACATTTTGTGTGATTGTAAAGGGTCAAGTACTTTGAAGTCATATAAAGCACAGTCCTTATTGATTTATTATAGGGTAAATGGGTAAACCTATGTTTACTGATTACAGGAATGGTCCATGCTAGCGACTAGCTGTTCAGTTGCTTGAGCCAACTTTTCACACCCTCGTTTGATCAATCAGAACTTTTTCTTTTTTTGTGATACCATCACAGAGGGTGTTAATGAGGGCCAGTGTTGAGAATTGGCCATGTTATGGTAACAAACTGCTTGGGATAAAACATTTTAGAAAAAAATGTAGTCCTGAGTTTTGTGATCGTTATTGTGATTTAGGTTCAATTAATGTTTTTTTCAGTGCAAAATTCACAGCCACCTTTACAAACCTAAAATGGGATTTGAGTGTTGCAGTCCGTTTAACTTTTTAAAATTGAGTTACAAAAGAGTAATTAAAGTCACAAAATGCATAATTCCAACGAAAATATACAGAGTATAAAAGCCTCTCTGTGGGGAAAATTAATAATTTATATCCAAATTCAAGAACAGGTATTCCATTTTAAAGACAAAGTAACACAGTAAGTGATTTGGGGAACAATGGATACTTTTCAGTCAGATAAATGCTACAACTCGTATAGACAGTTAGCTTTATTGAATGCAACACATTATTACTGAACACACAAGTCTCCATGAGTGCTTTAACAAATTACCCATTAACCTTTATGGGCAGAGCAGACCACTAAAAACAACTCTTTCTTCAGTTACTGTTCTAGTTTTTTTCATCACTTGCTAGTTATGCTTATGTCTGTTATGTGATCACTTTTCTTGGGACACTAAGTTTGAATAACATGACACATTTTTTTGTTTGAAGTGAACGTCTACCTGCAATAAAGTAGTCCAAGTTAGTCTCGTTGAATCATGAGAGCTACATTATAAAACCAACATGTAATTTCTGTTGGGTTGCCCCAATAATAATTTTGGAAATAAGTTACTCCGGAATAGAAATGTCACATCCGGCCAAATCAGAAGAAAAGATGCAATTTATTGTCTGAAAATTTTTTATTTGCTAACTGTATTGACTAAGGGTCTGAGCAATATGAGCGGAAAAAAGAAAGGATTTAATCACTTTACAGTATTGGTATATCCAGTGGCGGTCCGTGCATTTTCTCGTAGCGCCTTCAACGAATCAATCCAACCCTCAAAAACTATTTTATGGCTATAAAACCTCTACTGCAGCTACAGCTGCGACACGTAAAAATAATCAAGAAATCAATGCACAAAAATGGGGGGAAATTTACGAGCACCAGTCTTATCGACGCTTGTTTAATGCAGCAGAGCCTGCAGAACTGATTGTGAAGGCCTTGGGGCAGATTTCTGACCCTGGCAACAAATAATGGCTGAAATGTGATTGGTTAAATGCTTCAATATGAAAACACACATCTGGAAGCAGTGCAACCAGGGGGAAAAGCAATGAAAGGAAACTAACAGACATTTTGGAATTATTTAATAAGTATTGATGGACAAAATATAATATATGATTCAGATATTTCTTAGGCCAGCCGAGAAGGCCTTGAAGGCCCTGACGGCCCGCCACTGGGTATATCTATTGTGACAATTTTAAATTAAGTATAGTTTCGGAATTTGTTAAATTTTGAAATGAAAAAATGTATTGTTAAAAGGGGCAGAAGTTCAGTCCGACACATATGTAATAAATCATGGCCTTGGCAATTTTCAGAATATTCAAGGATAATCAAGTTTACGATTCATTCATTTTACCAACCTCTTACCCTCACAAAAGTCGTGTGGGGTGCTGGAGCCCACCCATCCAACTACGGGCATAAGGTGGGGGACACCCTCAATTGGTGGCCTGCTAATGTGCAGGACACAAGGGGACGGATAAGCATTCACACTCACACTCATATACCAAGGGGAAATTTAGAGGGTTTCCATCAGCCTCTTGTGTATGTTTTTGTGATGTGGGAGGAAATCAAAGTACCTGGAGAAAACCCATGCAAACTCCACACAAGGAGGACCCACCTGGAATCGAAACTGTGAGGCCAACTCACTAACCACTCGTCCACTGGGCTGCCCAAGTTTACGATTTCAATGTAAAATTGATTCACCGTTCAGTCCTACACCACAGCAGTTTCTATCCATAATGTGACAAAGATTTTGTGTTACTTGAATGATGGAAAAGTTTAATTTAAGTTGTTTCATTTTTTTTTGTATTTAGTGGGTGAGTGGTTACCATGTCGGCCTCACAGTTCCGGGGTCCACCTGTGTGGAGTTAGCATGTTCTACCCAGGCCTGCGTGGGTTTTCCCCAGGTACACTGGTCTCCTCCCACATTAAAAAAAAAGTGCACGGTAGGCTGGTTAGACACTCTAAATTGCCCCTAGGTATAAGTGTGAGCGTGAATGGTTGTTTGTCTACTTGTGCCCTGCGATTGGCTTGCCACCAATTCAGGGTGTCCCTCGCCTAGTGCCCGAAGTTGGCTGGGATAGGCTAAATGAATTAATTTATTTGTTACCAATGACAAATACTGAAAGCAGTTGTCAACTAGCCACTAGAGTTGGTGTGATTTCTCTTTATACGTAGAGAGGCATTACTAATTTTGTTATGTTCTTGCAATAGTTGAGATTTTCAGGTCAGTGTTTGTCGGGTGATTGGGTTCAAAGATGTAGCGCTTCCAGCTATTTCAAGTAGAACATGATTTGGGCCAATTGCCTTGTCTGGTAACCTGGTACGTAGGGCTCGGAGTCAATGGTGGATGTCATTTGGACTGAAGGGAATCCTTGTATTACATTTTTTCAATTTAGAATTTCTCTTTTTCTGAATCCTTAATGATTTTGCTGGAGTAAAGCGGATGAAACAATAACAGCAATTTCCTGTTGTCTTTCATGGAGTCTTCATATTTATTACTACATTACTGTACATAGCTTAAAGTGGGATGATATCTCCATGTGGGACGTGTACGCCATTCAATTTGAATTAACTTGAAGCAAAACCATAAGTAGGGCAGTGAACAAAATGACTTTGAAAAGTCTAGGTTGCAAATCCAGTTGTATAGATTTAGACCTGTTGATCAGTCTGTATCTCTAATTTGTAAAAATATTTCTATTGAAAAGTTTCTGTTCTCTTTCAAGTATTCTGACATAGCGTATAAGATTAACAATTTGCCAATTAATTGCATGGCATAATATTAATAACATACTATTGTTATTCACATCTACAGAACATTGTAGTCAATAATTATTCTAACAGTCTTATTCATTGAATATAGGAGGAAACTGGAATACTTTGAGGTAACCCACTGAGAAAACAAATGAATATACTTATAGTAGATTTTCATGGGGGTTTAATGGGGTTAGGAGTTATTTGAAAGTACAGTAGGTTCATAAATTGAATACAGTTGGCCTACCACAATCTTTTTGGGAGTACTGGTTCATCTTTTAATTATTGTTGTGTAAAGAAAAGGTTCAGGAAGGAATCATAAAAATGAAAATATTCTATTCCAAGATTCTTTTTTGTTAAACTTTCTTAAATAAATAGTTAGTATGTACAGTTAATGATATTTTTGTGCCATTTAATGTTACTAGAAGCACAAGGTGAATTTAAAAATTTGATAATTAATCTTGAATTAAGACAAAAATGCAGTGTAGTTATCCTCAAAGGTTGCAGGGGGTGCGGGAGCCTATGCACTTTGATTTATTTATTTTTCGTATTTTTTTACTGTATTTATAGACTGCAAGTCGCAGCTGAGTGAACGTACTAAAAATCCACAGTCCTATATTTTGGGATAGACCTGGGCGATAAAACGATAATGATAATTTTCGCCAAATAATTTTTGTCAACGATCATAATAAAATGTTCAATAATATTTGGTAAGTTTAAATTGCAATCATACCACCCAAACACCGCAAAGAACGGGGTCGTGATGCAACATGAATGCTAGTTACAGAACAACCCCTCATCACTCAAACTATATAAATTCGGAATATTACTTGCTTCAGTATAGCGACAGTGTGATCAAATTATTTAAAAATCTCTCATTTGAAGTTAGAATTCACCTTTTTAATTCAGCCCAATTTCCACTGTGAGAGTGGAAGCTTCCCCCAGTAATAACATAGTAACCTGACACACTAGTCTCCTGTTACTTGAAAAAAAAATCAGCCAGGCCAACACATTCTGACTTCAGCTGCTCCTTTTTTCTCACAGGTTTCCCCTAACCTCGTCGCAGAAGGGAGGGAAACATGTTTTTTTCACTCCCAATTTTATGTGCAGGATTGTATATGTCACTTTTTAGTTTGTCTTTATACCTCTGTTATTGTCTGGTACATTGGGGTGTGTAATTGGGGAATCTACAAAGGCAATGAGGGCAAAAATTGCTTTGGAACTCACCACTTTCACGTTCTAACAATTCTTTGCTTGCTTGCTGCGTGTTTTAGCATCCCTTTTCTATACTATTATATAAATGCATATTTGGTTGTGTGTATCTGTTCGAGCTCTATGGACTCTGATACGGCTGAACCGATTTTCATGAAAATTGACACAGTTATAATTTAAGTATCTGTGAGTGACATAGGCTAGGTTTTGTGTCAAAACACCCCCGATAAATATCGAAAATCGATAATCGAACAAATTATCCGATACACACCAAATTTGACACACGTTTGCAAGCTACTGTCATAAGTGTTAATCCGGAGTTTCAAGATCATAAGTGTCTGGGAGTGACATAGGCTAGGTTTTGTGTCAAAACACTCCTGATAAATATCGAAAATCGATAATCGAAAAAATTGGGTTTCCGAACAAATTGTCCGATACACACCAAATTTGACACACATTTGTCATAAGTGTTAATCCGTAGTTTCAAGATCATGGATCTCTCAACAGCAAAGAAAATCGATAAAATATTAAAACCATTGCAAGAACAGTGCTTTGCACATGGCCAGCTCCACGTAGCCAACTCATGTGTCGGCTCTCCATCCGAGCTTTTCATAGTCTCTCCGAAACCTTTGGCCAAAAACATTGTTTACAAAGAATTTCTAAACCCCCCCCAAAACCTCCTCGCGCCAAACTTGTAACCATCTTTGACACAGTTCTTCTCCATTCCAACCCTACATGTAGCCAATAAAAAGCCATTAATCGCAAATCGTCTTCACTGTAGAACCCTATTAAAATGGTACACATAAGGGAGCTTCAAATATCGCTCTTAGTAACCGTTCACATCCTTCATATTATTTATTTATATATTTATTTGTTTATTTATTTATTTGTTTACTTATTTATGTCTAAAATATTTTTTCCTGTGTCTGTATTCTCACCCTCTTGCTACTGTGACAGTGACATTTCCCGAATACGGGATGAATAAAGTTATCTAATCAAAAAAAAATTGAATCAAACCACCGATTTGGCCACTAAGTGAAATATCATACACTCGAACCAACTGTTCCCCATTACCTGATGGGTGCATATTACCAACACGCGTACCAACAACTGGGCTCTTCTGCTTGTCTATATATTTCTTAACTCACTGCGTACCATTGACAATGATGGACATCCAATTTATTTAAACAGGGATTGGCTGTGAATGTTCATCTTTTAGTGGCATTGACAGCCCCAGACATCCAATCTAATTTGACTGGTCAAAACGGATTTAATGCCTGGTACTGTCAATGGCAGTCAGTGAGTTAAAGGCTGCTAAAGTATTTTGAAGCAAAGACCAACCAACATCACTGCAGAGCATGTCTGTCTGCATTTTTTGCAAAACTACTAAGTTCTTTATTCTCAGCTGCATATGACAGCAGAATTTTCTCACAAAACATGCTGATCATGGCAAAAAGAGAAGTGACTGTTTCCTGTAACAGTATTTGTTCTTTCATTTACAATTTTATGTCCAAGTAGTGTTAGCTTCGAGGCATGGTGTACAAACTATACTCTTGCCTGGTGCCCAGTTTTTATTGACCCTCAGCAAATGATGAAAATGTCATTGAATATAGCCTGCACAATAAGCTTAAATTTAGCCTACATTCACTTCTTAGTTTTAATGCTAGTTGGGACATGTCACTTAAAAAGCACCTCTCTATTAGCTGAGGAATAAAAAAAACCTTTGAATTTTAGTATTTTGTTTTGTTATAAATACTTCTTTGTCCTTGTCCTTATACTTTTGGGTTATTTGTTCCATCAAATCTATTTCAACTTGGAAAGCTGGTATTGAGTCATGTCTAACTGCCATTGACGATGATAGACGTTCAGTCCAATTTGACAGGGGGTCTGCTGCCAGAACTCCCAGTCAAAATGGATTGTATGTCAATCTTTATCAATAGCAGTCAATCAATGAGGTAATACTTAAAATACTATTTAAACCTGATTTTTTTTTTCTTTACCTGATTGTAGTCTAAGGATTTTGAGCTGGCCCTTTTGATTTAGTTGAAAGTGGCCTTTGGAGAAAAAGATTTGGACACCACTGAGAGATAATTTGATAACAATGAGGCATGCCAAACATTTGTTTTCTTAGACAACCTGCATAAGTGACCCACCGGCTGGTGTTAACAGAATTCCCATGTGTTTGTTACAACACCCTTGGTGTAGCATTTCACTCTTGGATGCAAGTGAAAATTAGAGTGTGAATGTGATAATCATTTTCTTTCGGTGTGACCAACCTCTGTATAATTTATGCCAACATCACGAGCAGAATAGAATATATACTATTCCTGAAAGTAGCCAGCTAACAATAGCAAAAATAGAATAATTCAACATCTTGAGTTCTCCGCCGACAGCGGGATTTGAGTCCGCGCCTGCCCGCACTGAAGTCTGGCAAGTGAACCACTACACCATCAGACGGTTCAGGTGCAATTCAACTAAACAATAATAAGGGACAAATATATATTTTGAAATATAAATATCACAAAGGTAAAACGCAACCTGCACACATACGCTGCAGGCTTTTGGGACGATGCACATATGGGTGTACTATGCTTTTTGATAGTAAGCAGCCAATCAGAATTTACCCTCCTTTACACTATGAAAAATATAGTATAAAACCTGCAGAAATTTTGACAGGTACCTTTACTTTTATAAATTTGCCTTCAAACCAAAAGTTGCTGTGCAATATGAAATAAATAAATTAATCAACTTGAAACATCATCACCATTGGCAAGAAGACTATTATCAGTATCATAAAAAGAAACCGTGTGAATTTACCTCACATATAGCCATTTACAAAAAATAAAATAAAGTTGGATGAACTTAACCAATTTTAACTCAAGATAACACGTTTTAGATTTTTGAAGCGATTTCAGAACTTTTAAAGAAAATGGAGAAACACCTTAATATCAAGTAAGAAAAATATTACAGGCTGTCCTCAAATGAGGACAGTGAGTTAAGGACATTTTCGATAAGGGTGCTCTTTGTGCACAGGTATTGACAAGGCATTTAAGAAAATGCCAGGGGAATTCACTTGGACTTTTTAGTGGATCGGCTCTATGTTGTCCTGCTTCTCATAATCACTCATTTCGGCTGTGTTATTGTCCTTTTGTGTTCATGCTCCATGTTAGCCTTTATTCCTAACCAAGCTAAAAACACATTCATCCAGGGTTGGTCTGGAACCAGCGTTCATGTCGCAACAGTGCGCCTGTTCTCTGTGGTGGTCGGGTGGTGTAATTGCAGTTTAAAATTATCGAATTTTTATCGAAAGAGTTTATTATTATTGTTGACAAAAATATTTCACGATAATTAGCGTTATCGTTTTTTTGCCTGGCTCTAGCCTAGACTGGTTTCCAGTCAGGCTTAGTGTACAGAAAGAGAGAGAGGTGACCATTCGCACTCACAATCATACCGCCAACAGCGGGATTCGAGTCCGCACATGCTCGCACCGAAGTCAGGCAAGTGAATCACTACACCATCAGGCGGCTCAGGTGCAATTCAACTAAACAATAATAAGCGACAAATATATATTTTGAAATATAAATATCACAAAGGTAAAATAATTCTGACACCATGGCAGCATGATGTGGGACATTTTAAATTTTAGCCAAAATAGAATATTCCTGATTGCCTGCCCTTCCATGTACTTGCACTTTTGTCCATCAGTCTTTATGTGGGTGCGTATAACTGATGTCACAAAATGGCTGCACTCGAAAGCAGTGTCATTTTTTGTCTTTAAATATTTTCTCCATGATCAGAATTCTAATTCTAAAATTCACACTTTTGCATACTTAAAGAAACCTTCCTTCAAAATGTTGTCATTTATACGAGTTCAAATATTCAATTTATTAGTTAAATAACAATTTTGTAACTTATGACAAAAAGAATTGTATCAAAATGCGGTAGATACATTTGATCAAATTTAACACAAACTTCCAAATAGTGAATAAATATGTCCGGTCCGTGACCGAGCTTGCATCTTTTTTTACCTCTGCATCCTACAGTACACCTATACTATTTTGAAAGTATTTTAAGGTTTGTTGTGATTCACAGTCACTCCAAATTGGTACCTAAGTACAGCATTGTTTCCCTTAACAATACTTTCCAACCAAGACTATGACTTTTCCGGATGACTCTTTCCTGTCTTTAAGTGATTCTTCCTGTTGGCTCTTTTGACAAATTTCAATCAATTACAGTGGCACCTCGACATACGAGTGCCCCGACATACGAGCAATTTGAGATACGAGTAAAATTTCGGGAAAATATTTATCAGATTTTGGTATACGAGCATACAGAGGACGCGAGAGGTTGCTCATAAGAACATCATGAGCACTGTCTTTCTGGTCGCAACTCTCGTGTAATGTCTCTACGAGCACTGGGCGTGTTTTTTTTCCCGTTAGTCAGTGCGAATGGCGTATGTGCTACTTCTCGTTGGCAAGTAGTCGTGCGTTATCCTATTGTGAGGATATTAGTGTGCATCATTTTCGAAATATTTTGATGGGAATACAAAAGCAAACAACCCTTGATAGGTTGCATCTGAAAGTTAGGGTGGAGGTGGGGCCAATAGAGCCAACCCGGGAGAAGAAAGGTATCAAAATTTAAAACAAAATAAGAATTAAGTTTAGCGTAAGGTTAGATTAAGTTTATTTTTGAGTGTCTGCATCGCAATCCAAGTTCATTTAAATTTGTTTCTGTTATGTTACGAGCCCGTTCCCGTGGACAAAGTACCCGGACCTGTCCGTCTCTCTCCCCTCCGCGAAATCCGTCAAATTTTAGTACTATTAAACACATTTTAGTGCTATTAAACCACTACCGTATTTCACGACTATATGGCGCATCGCATTTAAAGGCGCAGTGTCAGTAACGAGTGCTATTTCTGTATTTGGCACACACAAGACGCATCGCATTTAAAGGCGCACCCACTAGATGGTGCTGCGCTAAAGGGAATGTCAACAAAACAGTCAGCCAAATTTTATTAATAGATTACAAATCAGCTTGCTGACAACTCCATTCACTCCCAACATGAATAAACAAGTTTTTTTTTAAATTTTCTCCGAGGTTAAAGTATTAGTATTTTTGTGACACAGCAATAGCATAATAACTCATGTTGAACAGGTGGGCATCTCACCAAAGTCGTCATTAATCGAGTCAGTAATTTCTGCTTTCCTGAAAGCTCGGACCACAGTTGAAACTTCCACTGGGAATGACGACGAACATAGAATTAATGTGCTACAATATTTATCCATATTATATATATATATATATATATATATATATATATATATATATATATATATATATATATATATATATATATATATATATATAGTTCGCAGTCTAGCTTTGAATGCTCTGTTGACGCCAACATCTAGCGGCAGTTCTTTTGTAAATCCAGCCGGAATGATGGCGAGCACCAAATGAGTGTGCTCGCCGTCATACTGGGTGTATTGACAAAAGAACTATATATCCCAGCGGTCAATGCACAGTACTTTTTCTACGGGGAAAATAGTAGTGTCGGGGGCTGCTTGCCGTAGTTGTGAGAGCTGAAGAGGATGGTGTACCCTATCGACTGATTTATTTTATTTTATCGTGATAACAATTTTAGTATTGGTCCATATATAAAGTGCACTGGATTATAAGGCGCCCTGTGTATTTTGGAGAAAATTTAAGACTTTTAAGTGCGCCTTATAGTCGTGAAAATATGGTAGTTATTTGTTACTTTGTTAATAGATGACGCATTACAAAAAATAAAAATGTTTTTCCAATCCAAAATCCTGTTTTGGGTGTTTTTTCAGAGGGTTGGAACGAATTAATTTGTTTTTAGTTCATTTCTATGGGAAATGTTCATTTGCGTTACGACATACGAGCTCAGTCCCGGAATGAATTAAGCTCGTATCTCGAGGTACCACTGTACATGGTCTAAATATAAGACACCTGCCATGTGAGTGAATCACTAGAACAGCAAATTCATTGATTGTCTTCGTCTATTTGCAGATATTGCTAAAATGGAAAGGATACATTTGTCTTTGCAGTCTTTTTAATTCCCAGATCTGAGTATTGAATTTGAAAAGATAATAACGTGTTGTTTTTTTTTTTTGTCTGTCTGTCCTGCAGCGTGGGTGGGTTCACTCTCCATGGGGATGATCTTCTTCTGCTCTCCGATTGTCAGCGTCTTCACTGATATATTCGGATGCAGAATTACGGCTGTTGGTGGGGCTGCTGTCGGCCTGGTTGGGCTAATGGCCAGCTCTTTTGTCAAGTAAGGCAAATTCAAACTTGGCAAGTATAAAATTCAGTGCACAAGGAGACAAACAACCATTCACGCTCACACTCACACCTAGGGGCAATTTAGAGTGTACAATCAGCCTACCATGATTATCTTTGGAATGTGGGAGGTAACCGGAGCACCCGGAGAAAACCCATGCAAGCACAGGAAGAACATGCAGACTCCACACAGGTGGACTGACCTGGATTTGAACCCAGGTCCCCCAATGTGAGGGCGACGCGCTAACCGCTTAGCTGCCGGGCCGCCCCTTAGAAATACTGTCTTGAAAAACATTTATTTGATTCATGTGGGGGATCACGAGCCTTCAAAATGGAATTTATGGTTGCGTGATTCCTCTGCTGAGGTAATGTCGTGTCTTTAGTACACTGTTGTCAATCAGATCTTGGAATAGCAAGTCATATCTTGGAATCTTATAATTATGTAAGCACAAGTAAAGACTCACACCAACATGTAGAAATCCCTGATCCTTATAACATAGCCTCTCCAGCACCCTCACTTCTTCAACCCTTTCAAATATTCTAAGGAAGTTATTAAACACCTCTCTCTTATCAAGTGACTGTTGAACCGCGTTTCATAAATGATATGAGTGTTTACTGTTGTGGAAGGTGTTTAGTTACCTGCTCTGCTGTTGCAATTTGTTGACCTGCCAGGACTTTGGGATAAAAAAATAAAAAAATAAAAAGCCTTTATTGTCATCATACACAGCTGCGTATATAACGAAATTGGTGGTGCTACTCCACAAAGTGCATTTCCCAGTAAAAACATAAATAAGTAATATAAAAAGTCACATACTGGCAAGGTACATTCTAAATTCTAATCACCCTGTGGGACCAATCTGTGTTCTATGTTATTGCTATACAAGTTAAGTGTAATTTGAACTACTACATTTACACAATAATTTGACTAATTAGATATCTAATCTCATTTTCTGAACCGCTTTATCCTCATTAGCGTCGCTGGGGGTGCTGGAGCCAATCCCAGCTGTCTCCCGGGCCAGAGGCGGGGGACACCCTGAATCGGTGTCTAGCCGATCGCAGGGCACGAGGAGACGGACAACCATGCACACTCACACCCATACCTAGGGGCAATTTAGAGCGTCCAATCAGCCTACCATGCATGTTTTTGGAATGTGGGAGGAAACTAATTAGACGTTGAAACTCCAATTTTTTTGTGTTAATTGTTTTATTGTCGAAGCGTCGGTCAAAGTTCTAAAGGTGTTTGTTTATGTTGCAGATTTCCACAAAATCCAAATATGCAAAAATTGAAGGAAGTCAAGTAAATAAATAAATATATATACAGTGGTACCTCAACATACGATCGTAATCCGTTCCGAGACTGAGATCGTATGATGAGCTTCTCGTAACTCGAGCGGACGTTTCCCATTGAAATGAATGGAAAACAAATTAATTCGTTCCAACCCTCTGAAAAAACACCAAAAACAGGATATTGGATTGGAAAAAATGTTTTATTTCTTCTAATTCCCCATCTATTAACAAAATAACACATAACTAGTGGTTTAATAGTAATAAAATTTGTTTAATCTAACTTAAATTGGGCGGATTTCGCCTAGGGGAGCGAGAGACGCACAGAAGGGGTGAGGGGGGCTTCGGGTTTTTTTTCCCACGACAACGCACTCGTAAACGGAACAAACTAATTTAAATTAACTTGGATTAATATATACAGACACACTCAAACATACGTTTAATGTAACTTTACACAAAATTGAATTCTAATTTTGTTTTAATCTGTTTTTACCTCCGTTCTGGCCAGGTTAGTTGTTTGCCACGCCTCCACCCTCACGTTCACATGGTTGTTGCAGTTTCTGACTGCCACAGCAGGGAGTCCAGAGCCTGTTTGATCTAATGTACTGTGTAAAAATGTAATGATAAGATTACAGATTCTAAATTAATACATGTATTTTTGCAATTCTCCCTGCAGGTCTCTAGGCCCCATGTACTTCACCTACGGCATTGTGTTTTCCTGTGGCTGTTCCTTTGCCTACCAGCCCAGCCTAGTCATCTTGGGCCACTACTTTAAGAAGCGCCTTGGTTTGGTGAATGGCATTGTGACTGCTGGCAGTAGCATCTTCACCATCACCCTTCCCTTTTTGCTGTCTGGCCTACTGGAAAGAGTGGGCCTGCAAAATACGATGCGTTTCCTGTGTATCTTCATGTTCGTTCTCATGTTGGCTGGCTTCACCTATAAGCCTCTGCTGCCAGTCAAGCCAAGAAGCACAAGTGGTTGTCCATCTCTTAGACAGATCTTCAATGTCAACATTTGGAAATCTGTTGGATATCGCATTTGGGCCTTCGGGATCCCAGCAGCCCTTTATGGCTATTTTGTGCCTTATGTTCATCTGGTAAGTGTATTGTTGTTACTCATCTGTTCCTTTTGAAGATAGGAATCTTTTTACATTTACTCATTTTCACAAATGCCACATGCTACGTTGTGCTGCTTATCGTTTTCGCCGTCTTGGACAGTTGACTGTGAATGATTACTAAGATTTTCTAATACTTTTATACTAAGGTTTTTAAAATGGTAAGGGTGAGACTTTGAGTCTTTTTAGTGGTTTAATAGAAGTGATTGGTTAAATGGGTTTGGTTGTTACCCTTTCCATAACCACCAAATGAGCATTGTTGCCCAATATCATTATAATACATATAAAAAAATACATTGTTTTAACAGTGTCATGTCACTGAAAGGCAAAGGCAAATTCAATTTTTAAGGTCAGCATAAAGTTTTAGTCTTTATTATTCCTATATAGCTATTGTTTTGATGCACATAGTCTAGCTAGTGAATTATTTGATAGTTTATGTTACTTGTGACAATTTGGATTGGGATGGTTGTCACCTCATCGAGCGTTCCAAGGATTCAAAAGCTGTATAGTTACTGTAATATCCACAGTGAAACTGTTATCTAACAGTGCTCAGTTGTGCAGTAGCCACACAAACACTGCATATTTGTTTCATGCAAAATCTGAATGTTGGTTCATGCAGAATCTGAATATTAGTTCATGCAGAAATTGAAAGTTGGTTCATGCAGAATCCAAATCTTGGTTCATGCAGAATGTATGTATAGTCACTGTACAGTCATCCGTCTTCACTTTGCGGCATCAACTTTTGCGGATTCACTGCATCGCAGATTTTTTTTCTGGTATTTATTTTTTATTTTTTAAACGCAATCTGAAGACAGGCGAAAAATGGTGGAAGTCAGGGCACCGCTTCTTCTTCTGCGCTGAAATGGTTGCTTCTGAGCATCAAAGAAGAAGCATATATACCACAGAAAAAGAAAGGGCGCGCTGAAAACTATACATAGCTGCCAAACACGCGGCATGGTCTTTTCTTGTTTCCAGTGGGTTGCATTTTGCATCGCATCACTTCGAGGGAATTCCACATTTGTTTTGATTTTACATCACTACTGAAAATGCCTCCCAGGCATCCAGCATCATCGAAGGCATCAAAGGTGGCGAAGAAAAAACGAAAGTTGATGACCGTGATTGAAAAGGTAAAGTTGCTCGACATGTTGAAGGCGGGAAAATAGTATCCCGATGTAGCATGCCATTACAACATCACCGAATCTCCCGTGCGTTACATAAAAAAGGAAGAGGCCAACATTCGAAAGACGGCCACAATTTCCTTTTCAAAGGACACCAAGCGAGTGGTAACCATGAGGAAGAAAATCATCGTCAAGATGGAGAATGCCCTATCAGTCTGGGTCTCAGAATATAGGGCAAAAAACATTCCTCTGGATACAAACATGATCCAAACCAAAGCCAAGACCTTGTACGATAGCTTAGCTCCTGACGAACAGAATGAATGCGAACCTCAGCCAAGTACCAGTGCCCCGAGTGAGCCTCGTGATTTTGTTGCTAGCAAGGGCTGGTTTGAAAAGTTCAAGAAGAGGCATGGTTTACAAAGTGCTTCGCTGGATGGAGAAGCCTCATCTGCAGACCAAGAGGCAGCAAAAAGGCACGTCGAGGAAGTGTTTCCTAAAATAATTATGACATAATGGTTATCTTCCAGAGCAAGTTAATAACATGGATGAGACTGGCCTTTTCTGGAAGCGAATGCCTTCCCGCACATTTTTAGTCAAGGATGAAAATCAAGTGCCAGATTTCAAAGTTCACAAGGATCGTCTGACACTCATCATGTGTGGGAATACTGCTGGCTTCATGGTAAAGCCAGCCTTAATTTACAAAATTGACCAGCCCCATGCTTTGAAAAACAAGAACAAAGCATTGCTGCCTGTGTCCTGGATGAGCAACAGAAAAGCTTGGATCACAAAAGCTCTCACTAAGGACTGTTTTTTTTTAACTGCTTCATCCTGAACGTGAAGCTGTACCTCGCCGAAAGGGGGCTGCCTTTCAAAGTCCTCCTCCTATTGGACATGTTACCGACCTCCATTACGGCGGGGTTCAAGTAGAGTTCCTGACCCCCAACAAGACTTCACTGATAAAACCTATGGATCAGGGGGTTATTCATGCATTCACAAAATCCACAATGCAGGGACTCGTTTCATCAATTGACCAGGGCAATCAGAACAGCAGCATCAAAGAGTATTGGCGCAAATACAACATTGCCACATGTCTGACGAACATCCAGAATGCGATTAAGGACATGAAGGAGAAGACTATAATTTCCAGATGGAAAAATGTGTGGCCCCAAAAAAGGACAAGGGGTTTACCCCTGAGGAGACTCTGTACTCCGTCATTGATGAGGCAGTGGAGCTGGTTCGGTCGGTAGCCACCAACGGATTTTCGGACATGATTGCGGAGGACGTTAACACACTGCTCGAGAGCCACACTACTCCCAACTGATCAAGCCCTCATCAAAATGATGCAGTTGGCGAGTGAGGAAGAAGAGGCAGCGAGCAAGGACGAATGTGGTCTTTCATTAAAAAATCTCCAGGAAATCTTAGATAATTGAATTGAATGCTTTTATTGTCATTTACAACAACGGGTCCAGGAGATTGACCACAACATGGTCCGAGCCATCGAATTTGGTAATCGTCTGGACGGTGTCATGTCTTTGTACAAAAACATATTTGTACAAAAATACCAGCAGTCACAACTCTCCCCCCCCCCCCCCCCCACGATGTTTCATGTGCACTGAAAACCCCCCAACAGGGGTCCCCAAACTTTTTCTTGTGAGGGCCACATAACTTTTCCCTTCTCTGATGGGGGGCCGGTGTCAGTTTGTAACAGAAAAAGTGTGACGATCGTAGGGGAGCTTAATTTTTTTTAATTGTTTTCCAGAAAGCCACACATAACCAAATAACCCTTTCCAGGTTCTTTACAGAAAAAAAGTCAGGAAACATATAATAACACTATTAATGAAATAAATAATAACTAAATAACCCTCTGAGTTCTTCACAGAAAAAACAGGAAATAAATAACACTATTTATGAAATAAATAATAACTAAATAACTCTCTCTGGGTTCTTCATAGAAAAAAAGCCATGGAACATTAACTTTCTGTTGTGCCATGCACAATCTTCTCCCTTTGCTCTGAAGTTTATGCACGACACCACAACCGTCATTACAGAATCCCACGTCAACATTTTGCAGCACAGTGCTTGGTGGTGAATTTGGCATTGGACTCGTAGCGGGGCGGTGAGACCCCTTTTTTCCAACTCCCGGTTCATGCGTCCCATTATTAGACCGCGAGTTTCGGCCACCATGCTAGGAGCCCCGTCAGTCGCGATGCTAGCTAGCTTTGACCAGTCCAGGTCCAACTTCTCCATGGTTTGGCACACTTTGTCAAAAATATCCTCTCCCGTTGTAGTCCCTATGAGACTTTGGAGGGCTGCCAGATCCTCGCAAATCTCAAAGTTTGCGCTAACTCCACGAATAAAAATGAGCAGTTGCGCTGTGTCTTGCACGTCCGCGCTTTCATCCAGTGCTAATGAAAAAAAGTCAAATTATTTCGTCTTCTGCTGCAGCTGGGCATATACATTACTCCCGATTTCTTCAACGCGTCTGGTCATTGTACTCACCGACAGACTTACGGCATTAAATGCATCTTTCTTCTCGGGACACACCTCCGCGACAGTATCCATACATTTCTTAACAAACTCTCCGTCAGTGAAAGGCTTACCGCTGCTTGCTATCAATTTAGCAACCCAAAAGCTGGCCCGAACGGATGCCTGGTTCTGCTGAGATAGTAGTCCACTTTTTCGCTTTGAGAGTTTGTCTGCTCGTATTTGGCCTTGCAATCTATCGTACTTGTCTTTGTGACGGGATTCATAGTGTCGGCAAAGATTGTATTCTTTGAATACCGCCACCGTCTCTTGACAAATGAGACAAACAGCCTTTTCTTTGCATTGAACAAAAAAATAATCGTTTGTCCACTCCAGGTTAAATACCCTGCATTCTGAATCAATTTTTCTCTCACCTAACTTTTTCGCCATTATTCCGTTCTCAAACAGGTTGCAGTTTTAATATGCTTGAATAGTCCGCGATGGTCCCAGGGCTCCGCCCTCACCTGCGATCGTCCAGATGTCTCGGTAACACTGCTCGTGCATGCAACGGTGGACGTGCCCGCATGCATCAAAGGGAAACACTCTCCCCGCGCGTGTCACCAAAGAAGCAATGCGAAGCCCCGCTTCACTGGGATGATTTGTGGGCTCAGCAGGGGTGCAATGAACCAAACACAAGATTAAAACGTCCCAGTCTTCAAGGCCAAATAGGAAAAAAAATCCGATAGCGTCTCTGGTATTGTTCAGAGGGTCGGTCCAAATGTGCCGGCGGGCCGCATCCCATCCCAAAAAAAAAAAATCCGATAGCGTCTCTGGTATTGTTCAGAGGGCCGGTCCAAATGTGCCGGCGGGCCGTATCCGGCCCGCGGGCCGTAGTTTGGTGACCCCTGGTCCAGATGTCTAGGTAACACTGCTCGCGCATGCATCGCGTATGCACCGGTGGACGTGCCCGCGTGCATCAAAGGGAAACACTCTCCCCGCGCGTGTCATCAAAGAAGCAATGCGAAGCCCCGCTTCACTGGGATGATTTGTGGGCTCAGCGGGGGTGCAATGAACCAAACACAAGATTAAAACGTCCCAGTCTTCAAGGCCAAATAGGAAAAAAAATCCGATAGCGTCTCTGGTATTGTTCAGAGGGCCGGGCCAAATGTGCTGACGGGCCGTATCCGGCCCGCGGGCCGTAGTTTGGTGACCCCTGAACTAGACCCTTTAAAATTGGTCAAAGTGTTCCAATTTTGTATGAAAGATGTGAGGAAATACACAAAAATGAGAGAAAATTATAAGGAAATGATTTACTAATGTCTTAAAATAAATAAAGCTTATGAAAATGTGCCCTGCGCTGCTGAAATATCTCCCTCCGCGGCCGTTACAGATGTAATGCCCGTGCAAGAGCCCGTTCTATCAGGGCCGAAAGCCGTCCACTTTGTAGTACATTTTAGACTTTTATGTGTGCCCTATGTGTGTGTGTGTGAAAATATGTGCCACGTTTCATTTGTAGAGTTTTTAATAGGAACTCTACAAGGATAAGAGGAATTCCAAATAAAATAATGGATAAGGAAATGCATTTACTTTTGGGGGGATTTCGTAACTTGGATCTTTTTCGTATCTCGAGTCACTCATTTGCATATAAAACATTTCATAGCCTGAAACTTTTGTACTTAGAGGCATTCGTAAGTAGAGGTATGACAGTACATAGCTTCTTATTTTCCTTGAAAAGCCAAAACAACAGTTGCTATGAGAGAGAGACAAACGTTAGGTGCTTGAACATTTTGTTCTCACTGTGACGAAAATAGTATCCTCAATTTGCAGCTCTCATGTCATTATGGACAAAAAAACAGGAAATATTTACACATGGAAAATATCTTCTTGGGAGTGCTTGCTGATAAGGTGGCTTCTTTTATCTGAACATTTTGACTCTACTTTTAGTCAAAGGTAGTCTTGTCCGTCTTCTGTGTAAGTTGTCAGTCAGTGTTTTTCGCTTTATTAATGTCTGATAACCTTGCCTGTCTAACAAGGAGTAGGTTGCATACTCCGGGTGCACTCCCTTGCTTGTTGCAGAAAATAGGCTTCGGACGTGTGGCAGTGCACAGGAAAAGGAAGGATGAAACCGGTTTCAAATAACGCATTGTTCTATTTTTCAGGAAAAGAGTACACGGGCAACCTCAAACACAAGCATTATATAGTAATTTTACGTAAGAGCTTCAAAATTGGTGCTTAAACATAAGTGCTGACTTTCTTTCTTCATGATAGTGATTCTCGATCACCTTTTTTATTAGTGTTCTATGGAGTAATGGACCAGTCTGCTGGTACTGAAGTAATGTTTGTCTGGTCTGACAAAAGTACTGACATTGTTTTGAAGTCTCACAGTTGCTGTTTGTTTATTGTTACTTGTAAGTTTTTCAGTAAATTTATCCACTGGTTTAACTGCCTATTCCATTTGAACATGTTTTAATAACACGAATGACTGATGTGTATCTGTTAACGCATAACACCACCAATTTTAAATACATAGGAAAGAACAAATGGGGTTTATTTCTGATCTAAATTGGCCTGACCTAAACACCTTCAACAGTTACTGTGACTAGGATTGGTAACCATCTACTTCGCCTGAAACTTTTTTGTAATCTAGAGCAGGGGTTGGCAAACTGGTCCTCGAGAGCCACTGTGGGTGCAGGTTTTTGTTGCAACCGATGCAGCCGTGACCGGACGTTTCGTCGAAAGACGTTTGGTCCCCGGACGTTTTGTCCCCGGACTTTTGGTCCCCGGACGTTTGGTCCCCGGACATTTTGTCGACCGGACGTTTTGTCGACCGGACGTTTTGTCGACTGGACGTTTTGTCGACCGGACGTTTGGTAGAACGGACGTTTGGTAGAACGGGTTCGCATGCAATTGATAGATTTTAACATTGGGTGAATAGGGATTTAATGACTTATTTAACATTGAGTGAATAGGGTTAGGGTTAAACAAATGAAAGTCTCGTGACTCAAACCTCGGGACTCGCGAACCCGGCGACCAAACGTCCGTTCTATCAAACGTCCGGTTGCCCAAACGTCCGGTCGACCAAACGTCTGGGGACCAAACGTCCGGGGACCAAACATTTTTCGACAAAACGTCCGAGTACCGATCCAGCAAAGGCACTTCAACCAATGAGATTTCTGCAGAAAACAAGAAGCACCTGACTGCAATCCACTGATTGCACTTGCAGGACACCTGGTCTCTTTATGGGTTGGAATGAAAACCTGCACCCACTGCAGCCCTTTGTGGAATAGTTTGCCCACCCCTGATTTAGAGTGATAACTCAAGACATATTCATTGCGTGCAAAAAGGTGTGTGATTTCAGCTTTGGCCCAAAACATGATACGGTCGCCTTCACACACAAAGCGAACTCTCTGCCATGAGGTTTTGGATTGGCTGTTTGGTCCAGTAAAAAAAAAATGTTTCTGGTCCACAGATGAAGCATGTGGAGGAGCGCTTTGGGGTAGACTCAAATAAAGAAGTTTTGCTCATGTGCATTGGCATCACATCTGGTTTCGGACGGCTCATCTTTGGAAGGGCTGCTGACTATATTCAAGGCGTCAACAAAGTCTATCTGCAGGTATTTATATTGATTTACGTTGCCATTTTGAGTGGTAGGTAAAGTTTATATGGCATAGAAATTGAGGCCATTACTTCTGTTCT
Organism: Stigmatopora argus; assembly: GCF_051989625.1. Lineage (NCBI taxonomy): Eukaryota > Metazoa > Chordata > Actinopteri > Syngnathiformes > Syngnathidae > Stigmatopora > Stigmatopora argus. The sequence continues at coordinate 3,416,926 of NC_135405.1, read as the reverse complement.
TTAAATTGTGGAGGATAATTCATGACCTTCGGTATTAACTGAGCACCACAGCAACCGTTATCAGTCTAATAATCTGCTGTGAGGTACTGAAAGAGATTTATATATTTGTGATCCAAACAGTGGGGTGGCTGTAACAAAATAATCTGGGTAGCACTAAAACACAGTTTAATTGAATTGAATGCCTTTATTGTCATAATCGAAAGTATAATGAGATTTAAAGCTTCACCCTGAAGTGCACAAATAAATACCTAATCAATAAATAAGTAGTCAACATAATAATTATATTACCATTTTCTTTCTGATGTTTAGAGTAGTAGTTCTTAAATTATTTTTCTTTATTCTTTAGATCTAAGTATTTAGTATTTGTTAGATCTCTGGATCTTCACTTTTGCGAAATTTTCAGAAAACAGAACAGAATGTGATACTAACAAAAGCATTGGGAAAGATTCGCCACTAATAGAGGGGACAAAAGCACATAATTAACCTTTTGCAATTCTCTTCATTCTGTTCCTTGACCTCCTCGTTCTGTACATATTGAGTATTATCTATTACCTCAGCTATTACCTGTGATTTCAGCAAAACATAATTTGTAACGCTTATGTTAAATTACATTTGTCTCACTTAACTATCTTAAAAGCCGCGATCTTTGCGAGGATAAGCGGTATGGAAAATGAACGAATGAATGTACAAGAGCAGACTCACCGGCTTATGAGCAAAAAGCCAACATTGACGAAGAAGCAGCAGAGCAACCAAAAAAACCCTGAATTTTTTTCACAAGTTCAGATATCTAATTATCTACTACCACTTGTAAGCTTTTGCAAATTTGTATTACAAAAGTGAAGATATTAACAGGGACTTTCCAATCTTAAGCCTCTGCAACCCCACTAGCCAGAGATTGTCCAATCAGAGGTGGGTTTCAGTCTGGTGAGGTACTGACATGAGACTCAGATTTCAGAAATTTAACATATGATCAATTCTACCAGGTGACTTCCTTCCTGGTTATTGGCCTCATGTCGATGATGATCCCACTTTGCAACATCTTCGGAGGGCTGATTGCTGTGTGTTTGCTCATGGGAATGTTCGACGGCTGCTTTATCTGCATCATGGCTCCCATCGCCTTTGAGCTTGTCGGAGCCGAGGATGTATCCCAGGCCATTGGCTTTCTCTTGGGCCTAATGTCAGTGCCCATGACTGTGGGACCCCCAATAGCAGGTAAAACAGAAGGGGGAATTGACTGTTTATGAAAGATTTTTGTTGTTGTTGTCATTTCAATGGTATACAATTAAACTTATTGTACTTTTATTAGTGCATGGATAATTTACAACAGTGCAGCTGTGTAGAACGGTCGGAACGAATTACCACATGTAAAATTTGTTTCGAGTTAAGAAAAATCCAAGTTATGCATTTGTATGTACACATAACATATACAGTGGTACCTCTACTTACAAATTAATTTGTTCCAGAAGTGGTTTCATAACATGAATTTTTCCTAAAACGTATTTTACATGTAAAAGGCCTAATCCCTTTCAACCCCCCCCCCCCCATACCTTGCTGGAAAACCTTTCTTGAAACCCTTAAAAAATGATAGTAGTAGTATACCAATTTTCTATTAAATATGTGATAAACCTAAAAAGGAGAAAAGGGATGAGAAGATTATTTATTGAGCTATTAAAATTGTAAAACAAGCGAGGACATTTTCCTTGGATGGAATTGCAGGTGAATAGGTGAGGAGAAGGAGGCAAACATTTGGAAACTGAGTAAACAAACATAGACGCGCGTAAACATGCAACGTACCAACTTAAAAGTTCATTGTTTGGTGAAATATCGATCCATTGAAATTGCCTTGTTTTCATATTGTCATGAATCGGCAAGCCGAATAAAGATGGATCCAAAATAACTAAGGAAAGAAGGAGTCGATATTCACAAAAACTAGAATTTATTAAACAAAAAGAAAAATGTGAGTATGAAAAGGAGATAACAAAACAGCATGACCGAGTCGGCGAATAAACCAAGGAGCAAGGAGTACAACAAAACAGCACGACTGAGTCGGCGCAAAGAACTAAGGTTTTCAAAGAATGAAAAACAAAATACAATGGTTAAAAACTCAGAAGTTAAGCGAGGTGTTGGACAAACAGGGTGGCTCAGCGTAGTCTTTCTGTGCGTGATGTGAAATGTCATCCAAAGAAAATAGGCAAGCCGACGTCCTTCTCGGCTGTTTGTATTTTTTGGCGTGTCATTATTCTTCTACGGTGAAATTTCACTTCTTCTGCGCTGAGTGCCACCCATTGCAGCGCCGAAGAAGCAGTGCCCTGACTTCCGCCATCTTTCATCTCCTCTCTTGCGCCTGCGAGTTTCAGCGTGAATTTTGACATTTTTATGAACTTTTTTTTAATACTTAATATAAAAAAATGCGTTGTATTGAATGTGGAAGCCCCAAAGTGGTGAAGGATCATCGTACACTTCTAGCTCACACAGTTACATACAGGAGCTCAAGAGTGCTGTTATAGTGAAACACTCATTCTAGTGGGGAGCCACAGTGCGAAATGAGGCAAATGGAACGGTTGATATTTAGTTTCTAAAAAAACAAAAAACAGCCTCCTCATGGTGTAAAGGTTCACTCGCCTGACTTCGGTGCGGGAAGGCGCAGGCTCATTTCCCACTGGTGGCGGTATGATTGTGAGTGTGTATGGTTGTTTGTCTCTCTGTGTGCCCTACGGCTGACCGGCGACCAGTCTAGTGTGTAGTCTGCCTTTCGCCCGAAGTCGGCCTTTCAAGGATGCCCTAAAGAATTTCATAAAAATGCTGCTTCGTTCTTAAAGCCAGTTTGCCCAAATGGAGAGAAAAATGTTTTTTGTGTCTGTATCAAATGCAGTTAAAACGCGAATTAATTTGACCTTAATAAATGTTTAAAAAAACACACTTCTAATAGCTTAAATGTTAATACAGTGGTACTTCGACATACGATCGTAATCCGTTCCGAGACTGAGATCGTATTTTGAGCTTTTCGTAACTCGAGCGAACGTTTCCCATTGAAATGAATTGAAAATAAATTAATTCGTTCCAACCCTCTGAAAAAACACCAAAAACAAGATATTGGATTTGAAAAAATGTTTTATTTATTCTAATTCGCCATATATTGACAAAGTAATAAATAACGAGTGGTTTAATAGTAATAAAATGTGTTTAATAGATGTAAAATCAGACGCATTTCGCGGAGGGGAGAGACGACACACACGGAGGCGGGGGGAGGTGTTGGGGGGGACTTTATCCATGGCACTCATAAACGAACAAACAAATTTAAATTAACTTGGATAAATATATACAGACACACTCAAACATACGTTTAATGTAAATTTACACAAAACTGAATTCTAGTTTTGTCTTAATCTTTTGTTACCTTCGCTATCGATGGACTGTTCGCTGTTGTATTGCCTTCAAAATATTCCGAAAATGATGCACACAAATGTCCTCACAATAGGATAACGCACGACCACTTGCCAACGAGAAATAGTCTTTAAAGAACGATTGCGGGACCTTCTTGTGGATTGTGGGTAATGAAGTTTTATTCTGAGAAAGGGTGCCATTGCCTATGGGTGTTGTATGCACGAGTATACTTCATTACCCAGAAAGCTCTCTTTTTGCCTGCGCATGCGCGTTGTGCGTTTCCTGGTCGAAACTCGTCTGCATAAATCGTTCAGTCCTTGTAGATATAGTAGTTATACACGAAAGAGATGCGGCAAAAAAGACAGTGCGCTACAATGATAAACGGGCTCTCATGTCATGGCCACCTGGCTTGGTCACATCTCGAAATTTTAATCGTATCGCGAGCGAATTATCCGATCGAAATTTTCGTCGTACCACGAGCATGTTGTATCACGAGGTACCACTGTATCTTGTACTCAACCGTCGACGTGAATCTATTTCATAAAACTGGAGTCTCCTGCACTCCTACCAAAACAGAAATCATTTTCAAAGCAAATATCTCAGAAACTACTGAAGCTAACTCAATGAAATTGAACCAATGCCGTATTTTCTTGCATAGAAGCTGTATTTGTAACTAAAAAAAATGATGATTGAATCAAGGGTGCGGCTTATATGCGGACAAGACTTGCTATACTCTTTTTTTTTTTCACCACTAAATGTGGGCAAAGTAACATTTACTATTTGTTGGTTATTTTCTGTTTTGCAGTAAGAAAACAACCATTACGGGATGAATTACTTCCTCGTGATATTGACCCTAATAAAGTGCTTTTGATTCATACCTTAACTCATAAATACCACGTTTGATAATTTTTCTTAAGATTTTCCCTTCAAAGTAACACATTAAATAAAACCATGAATATGGAGGAGAAAATTTTGAATCAGGGGGCGGTTTATACGCGAGAAATTGTAACATTCAATGATTTTAAAGCAATTTTAAATGTGCGGTTTATACCCTGAGGCGGCTTATATGCGAGTAATAGTGTTTGGTAAATCAAATTGAGTAAATCCAAAGTTCTATGATTATTGGTACACATTAGTGCATTTTATTTAAATTGATGGAAATCGGGACAAATATGAACTCACTTTTTAACAAAATCACAGCTAAGGCGTTAAACAAGTCTCAAGATAATAGTTGTGTTTCTCTTTTTACCATAGGTTTCCTGAGGGATCGACTGGGAAACTACGACCTGGCTTTCTACCTGGCAGGCATCCCACCGCTCATTGGAGGAGCTATGCTGTGCTTGATCCCCTGGGTGGAGGCCAGGAACAAGAAAGTGAAAGAGGAAGCGCTCAGAGACATAAACCAGTCAATGTTAGATAACAAGAAGCTGAAGGAAGATGCACAATTAAAAACTGGAGAATCAATCCTCTAAATGTGACAAAGCAGTGATGAAGACAGCAAAAAGTGAAGATCCCAATAAGTTGCCTTGAATAGTAAGTCCGAAAATGAGAACATGAAAAGAGTAAGAGGTTGGATTATTGTAAATGAACATGAATCCGATCACAATGTACTATGCAAAGAAATTGGAAGTCTTTAAAATCTGGAAGAAGGCTTTTGCCTTGCAGGATTTTAAATTGTTGCAAAATGAGGTTTGTGAGAAGATAATTGGACTTTTCTCGCCATACTGTGAACCAAATTACCATATTTTCTCGCATATAAACCGTATTTGTCGCTAAAAAAATTATGACTGAATTGAGGGTACGGCTTACATGCACACAAATGAGACTTGACATGCATGAAACGCCGTAACGCAAGACAATGCGGCCATCATTTATTTCAAAATAGAGAAAAGATAAACAGATAAAACGTTTAACAAAATTTATTTTGACATCTATGAATGAAATTCAAGGAAAGTCTTTTATAAAACGTGATCGGTTTATTATTAATACACTTTAATCAAAACAGGGAGACATCATTAACATACTCTGGCTACAACTTGCAAGGAAAATCACTCCCAACTCGTCCTCATCCAGGATGATTCTGAAGAGCGGCATCCTCCTCTGTCCATTTAGTCGCACATAATTCAAAACATCTAAAATAATCTGATTCAAACAATTGCATAAGATAACCAAATAACACCATCGAGGTCAAAAACAACTGCAACAATAATCGCATATCAGGTATTCGATTATCGCCATCTGCTCCGGAATCCAAGTCTAAGCAATTTAAGAGTCCTTCGCAGATCTTCATTGCGAACTTGCATCTGGGTAAAGGGTCGAGGTGTATCTCCCAGTAAACAGTCCTTGGAGCCGAGGATACGGTGAGGTGTTACGTCAACAAGCTGGAGCCAGCTGCCCTGGAGAGTGACCTTGAGCTCGCTCGGTGATTACTTAAAATATAGCCCAAATTAAATTATAACCTCATTACCTATAAAATGCTTAATGAACATATAGTAACATCCCAGAATAAACCCAACAAACGTGAAAAAACTCACTTGTGCCTGCCATTGCTCGCACAGGGCGCCGCCATCTTAACTCGGGATGACAAACTAGACCGCTACGGACACACTTCCTGGTTGTACCGCTCACGTGACTTCCTTTTTGAATTTGTCTGCGTGCAGGCAACACCCGTTCGGAATGTGCAATCCAGCAGAGGATCCTTTCCATTCATACAGTATCTCAGAAATACCACGTGATGATTTTTCTCAAGATTTTCCCTACAAAGTGACACATTTGTACTCCCTAATAAAACCATGAATGTGGAGGTGAAAACGGCGAATCAGGGGGCGTCTTATACAAGAGATATGGTAAAATTCAACGGTTTTAAGGGTGTGGCTTATAAGGGCGGCCTATATGTGAGAAAATATGGTCAATTCAGGTTCCTATTTCATGTATGCCCATTACATATGTTTGGGATACATTGCTCTTACTCATTAAAGTTCCTATTAAGTTGTTTTTTCAAGCAGTTGGTCTTGAGAAATACGCCTCAACAAGCTATCAGCTTTAATGCAATGTCAACGTTTTACTATATTTAACACTATTTACCATGTGAGAACGGCTTGTAAACTTCCCTTTTACAGCAGAATGTCCTGAAGATACACACATTACTCTCATGTGTTCATTGCTTAAACATGTGATACTACAACACAAGGAGTGCATTCTGTAAATCAAATAACTGAAGATCATACAAAGTCCAGTGTCTATGAAACAAATAATGAGCCTATTTAGAAGAAATATCTTTAATCTGAGTCATGAAAATAAACACCATGTGTGTGTTTATTTAATCATTGATAAGAGCAACATGTCCCAATTTGTGTAAAAGAGAAATGACAAATGTTTGGGCACTTAACTAGTTTTGCAGATTCTGCCACTGACTTCTGCCAGCTGGCATTTAAAGGCGAGCCTTCTGTATTTTTGAAAAGACAAATGAGCAGCAAACCTAGTGAAGGTTCCAACCTCCCGGTGATTATGATTTTTACAGATTGAAATTAAATAGATTTGCAGATAACCTCCCTTTTCAATGAATTGTTCCTCTTTGGTGTGTCTAAGTTGTACTATCATACGTTTGTATGCCAAGCTAGGCACTGCAAAAAGGACTCGCACGATTGGGCCATTTACCCGTATTGACTCAAAGGTCGGCTTAAGTCAAATGAATCATTAGCTCAATGCGCAGTTTACTAAAAGTGGGATTCCGTTTTATTTATTTATGTGTTCGTGTGCAAAATTACATGCTGTAATTTGTAGGCATTTGCTTATTTAGTAGACCATTTGTCTAGACCAAACTATTACCACATGGTGCACCAATCAAAGAAATCACATTATTATTTGTATGTTTTTGCTTGACAAGCATGTGACACAATTACCTCAGATGTGAAAAGTAGAACCGCCAACATGTCCGTCCATACATCAAAGTCGTTGTAAATGTTTCACTGTCATGCTGTGAATCCTTTTACATCTGTAATGTTTACCTATTATGAGCATTGTTCTTTCATATCATTGTATCACAGTAGTTGCCTCTATTCAGGTCAGTCATTCCCTTTGGGTTGACTATTGTCTTTTGTAACTAATGAGACAACCTGTTTAATTGCTGAATGTACATATTTGCCTTTGCTTTGCAATATTCACTTAATCAAAGTGTGCATACTTTTACAAATTCGTCTTGAGATGTGATCCATGCCACCCAAAGAGACAACATGAGTGTAAAATGTATATATTTTGACTTTCTTCGCAGTAATTACTTACAAAGTGCCTTATATATGAAAAAAAGCCTTAAGTTTTCTTGCATTTTTTTGTTTGAAAGATGTAATGCTTTGCTGCACTCATTTTTGATGAGCTTATTGCATTTTTTTATGTATTATTTCTCTTTGATATAGCCAAATTTATGAGTGGATGTTGGACTAGCTGCAAATACATATTGATCTCAGTGAAGACAGCTACTTCCGTCCCTTTTAACTTGTCCAACATGTTTCAAAAGGTCAGATATGACGTTTGTTTGCTCTGTGTTAGGTTATTTACCTCCAGATTCCAAGTAAAATTGTAACGTCATATCTGCTGAAGGATGCCACAGTGAAATGGATTTTATGAAAATTGTAATAAAAGACTTCAGTATTTTCTTTGGACTTTCTATATAGTTGTTGCATGTTTTCCTGACGGTTGGGAACAGTGTGGTGGCAGATATGTGTTTGAGACAGTAATCTCAAACAACTAAATTAGAAAAAGCAAAGAATCCAATGACAAACTCTTGATTCGTTTACTGGGTCATGTGACTCTTTTCAGATTTCAGGGTTATTCTGGCTTCGAAAATCTTGAAAAAACAACTTGTCATGTTTTTTTTCCATTTCCTGCTACATTATCATCAATTGAATTGAATACTATACTACAGTAATCCCTTGAATATCGCGGTTAATGTAGACCAGACATACGATAAATGAAAAACCGCAAAGTAGGCTCACCCCATTATAACTACCACAATACATGTTTTCGCGCCTATACAGTATGCAAGTACACAAGTCCAATTATCAAAAAGTATATTTATTAAATATTACAGCTATAAGCATGTCAAAAGACTAATGTATTAATATCTAAATATAATCTATATATTTAAAAATGTAACTACTTTAAATACTGTTCACACAGTGAAAATAGTTCCTCTCCGCTTGATATAAATAAAAAAATAACAGGTAAATGGGAGTTTTAGTCCAAGTCCTTTGTTTGCAGGATTACTGTACCCGCCTGACTGAACATGCCAGGTAACAAAACGATTTAAAAAGCAGCATTGTCTTTTATAAACAAATCTGTCAAAACATAGGCTTTGTTCTTGTTGATTAAGGCTGGCTTTTCCATGAAGCCAGCCAGCAGCATCCCCACACATGCGATCCGTGTGAAGCCTGATATTTTCAGTTCGATTTGAATAAAAATGTCCAGCATCCTCTTCCAAAAAACTCACAGCCGGATCACCTGCTGACCCACCCCTGAACTTAGTCCAGACCTGGGCAAATAATTCCACAAAGGCCCTCAGTGGGTGCAGGTTTTCGTTTCAACCCATAAGAGGAAACCTTTCCACCAATCCACTGATTGTACTTGTAGAACACCAGATTGGTGAAAAGGTGTCCTCTTTATGGGTTGGAATGAAAACCCACACCCACTGCGGCCCTTTCTGGAATAGTTTGCCCACCCCTGGATTAATCCATCTCCTTGTGCCCTGCAATTGACTGGCAAACAATTCAGGCTGTTCCCCACCTGCTGCCAATGGTTGGCTGGGATAGGTTCCAGCACCCCCTTGACCCTTGTCCTTGTCAAGGTGGTAAGGAAAATGAATTACTGGCTCATAGTGGTTAAGGTTATTTTGAAAATGTTTCTAAATTCCCGAGCAGGTACAGGCTACAGACTCTTCTTACAATAGGCGATCTTTGCATAAGTTTCACCACAAGGCGGCGCCATGCCGTCACCTCTGAACCACCACACTGTTGACATGATGAAGGACGAGCCGGCAGCCTTTGAATGGACAGAGGCGGGGGGCTTTACCTGTGGAGTAAAGGGGGAAAACGACAACGAAGGGTTGCTTTTGATAGATTAAATGGCAAGTGACGACACCGTAGCCCTGATGTCAGTTTTGTCTTCGCCCGCTGCGCAAGCCGCCGCGGTGAAGAAGAAGCACGTTCGCTTTGCTAGCATGGACGACGACGACGAGCACGAGGAGCTGGAAGAGGACACATTGTTTGACAAAAGAAAAGATGCCGAGCGAAGCGGCCATAAGAGTGCACTGAAGGCGACCAAAAGGAGGACAAAACAAGGAAGCAGCGGGCGGGTGAAAGTGGTCGACGGGGGTCGAGGGGGCGGATACACGAGCTGTGGCCGCTGGATGGTCAGCTTCTCTCTCTGCGCATCCTTTTTGGGCCTGGTAAGACACCTGTTACGAAGAAAAAAATGACTTAAAGCTATATTGTAACTAAGTTACTAGTAGGCCTCTAAGTAACAAATGCTAACTACTCAACCTCTAATAACTTCAAGCAACGCTTCAGTATTTTACATAGTTGTTTGAGTTAATTGTCATCTCTTAATTTGTTGATAAATAGCTTCCAATCAACACATCTGAATCTCATATGTAGAGCTCAACAGATGTTTTCCAGACCGATAGCAATTATTAGTAGTTATTGGAGCTGATATTAATTTGCAATATGTGTAAAGAATTAATAATGCAAGCCCTGAACTTCATAGAACTTTATTAAATCACACGCACCTGCGCACACACATACACGTATACAGTAATCCCTCGATTATCGCGGCTTCAACTATCGCGACTTCACTACATTGCAGTTTTTTTCTGGGGAAAATTGCTTTTTGTAAGTTCATAAAAATGTGAAAATCCACACTGAAACTCGCAAGCGGAAGCCACTTCCCTGTCCTCCGCTTGCTACTAACTCAGCGGTGAAGTAAAAGAAAAAAAATAATTGTAAGTTCATAAAAATGTGAAAATCCACGCTGAAATTCACAAGCGGAAGCCACTTCCCTGTCCTCCGCTTGCTACTAGGACTCAGCAGTCAAGTAAAAAAAAGAAAATAAATTTATTTATTTATTTTAAATAGGGGTGACCCTACTTTGCATTTTTTCGTTTATCGTGGCCATGTCTGGTCTACTTTAACCGCAATAACTGAGGGATTACTGTACCATATTTTCTCACATATAAGCCGCAGCCTTAATATTTACTTAAAATCGCTGAATTTTACAATTTCTCACGTATAAGCCAACCCCTGATTCACAATTTTCACCTCCATATTCATGGTTTTAATAGGGAGTACAAATGTGTTACTTTGAAGGGAAAATCTTTAGAAAAATGATTACATGTGGTATTTCTGAGATACTTTATGAATCAAAAGCACATTATTAGGGTCAATATCATAAGGAAGTTAGTAATTCATCCAGTAATGGTTGTTTTCCTACTGCAATACAGAACATAACTAACAAATAATAAATGACATCTACTTGTGCAAAAGAGTATAGCAACGCTGTAAGTGTGCATATAAGATGTACCTTTGATTCAGTCATCATTTTTTTAGTTACAAATACGGCTTATGTTGGATTGGATTGGATAACTTTATCCACGGCAACGCACTCGTAACCGAACAAACAAATTTAAATTAACTTGGATTAATATATACAGACACACTGAAACATACGTTTAATGTAACTTTACACAAAATTGAATTCGTTTTCATTTTTTTGTTCTTCGGGTTGACTCCACCCGGACGTTCAGCGGGAGTTTTTAAAACGAACGCAATCCAATCAAGAGTTGTTTGTTTTTGCCTTCCCTTCAAAATATTTTGAAAATGACGCGCACAAATGTCCTCACAATACGATAATGCGCGACCACTTGACAGCCTGGCAGGGTGCCTCTTTTCTACAAAATCAGAAAACTCTTGCCACTTTGCTAGCATGTCTTTGATATCCTTTGTAGCCAGACTGCCCCCCCTCGTCCACCTACTCCTTGCTCGTATGTAGAGGTACCACTATAGTTACAAGTTAGACAATACAGTCGCAAAGGCCGCAGATCAACAAAGCAAAGCGAGAAAATACGGTATATATTTGTTGATATTCGAAAGAAATACTAAGTATCCAAATAAAAAAAATTTCATAAAATGTCAAAATGTACACTGAATCTCGCAAGTTGAAGACGGGACTGCAACTCAACAAAGCGCCGAAGAAGAAAAATGGAGGAAGACAAGAGACCACCACTCAATTCAGCGCCGGAGAAAAATGGCAGAAGACCAGAGACCACCACTCAATTCAGCGCCGGAGAAAATTGGCAGAAGACAGAGGACCGTCACTCAACTCAGAGGCGAACAAGAAAAATTGCGCCATAGAAGAAGAGGAATCCCGGACGGACGCAATTGGCATCCTCCAAAAATAGAGCTCAGACAAAATGGCCAGACCCCATAGGGGAGCGGAGCGGACATTGAATTTCCTCTTGGGAACACCGGGCAGACGCCGATCTGGGATTTATGCCTGAGTATGTTCATCATTCATCTGTAGAAAAGGCCGTGAAGCTAGCTAGGCTCTCAGACATGAGGATGGAGTCGTGCTTGAGAGCCACTCAACTGATGAGAATCTCGTCAAAATTATGAAAACGTGGAGTGAGGAAGAATAGGTCAACAATGACGACAATGTGGATGAAGAACGTGGTCCTGCTTAGAAAAATTGGCAAGAGATCTTCAATATGGCATGCAGTTGGCAATAAATGGTCTTGGAGATTGATGACAACATGGTGATTGCCATCGAATTTGGCAATTACACTTTTGTGTTTTTGCTGCTTTTCTGTCTTAATAATTTGATTTAATGATTCTTTATGATCCCATATACTTTGCTTTGCACTTTGTGCTTTTGCTTTGTTGTTCTGTGGCCTTTGCGACTCGGCCCCACCCGTCGCATGGCTTGGTTTCTTTCTATCTATTTATGTCTAAAATGCCTTTCCTGTATCTGCATTCTCACCCTCTTGCTACTGTGATAATGACATTTCCCGAATACGGGATGAATAAAGTTATCCAATCCATTCATTCATTATCTAAACCACCTATCCTCACAAGAGTTGTGGGGGGAGGGGGTGGGGGTGCTGGATCCTATCCCAGTTAACTATGACTGAATTGATGGCCAGCCAATCACATTGCGCTATGAGACGGGCAGACTTTACAGAACCATATTTGTACAAAAAAAAGAAAGAGCAGTCACAACTCCCCATCACAAGGTTCCTTGTTCTACGAAAAGTCCGAGTGAGACTCTTGCTTCAAGTTGAATGCCTCTTGAATCTGACGAAGAGGCATTACGAGGCATAATGAAATTTCCCGAATACGGGATGAATAAAGTTATCCAATCCAATCCAATTACCTGACTTGGAATAAAGCTCTCAATACTGTGCAGTAAATCTTCATTTTCATCATCTTTACTTGACATTCATCGTACTGCACAGGTCTCTCGTCATCTTTTTTGGGGGGGGGGGATTGAAATCAAACAGAGTTTTTGTCATTGTGAGTACAATACATAAATTATTTACACATTTTATACAGAAATTATATTTAAATATTGATACATTAAACAGATTGAATTGAGTTGAGGGGTCAGGCTTGAGTGATGAGCGTGTCTGCCTCACTGTTGTAGGATCCTGGGTTCAGATCCAGGTTTGTCCACCTTTCTGGAGTTTACATGTTCTCCCTAGGCCTGTGTGGGTTTCCTCCCACATTCCAAAGACATGCATGGTAGGCTGGTAGGACACAGTAAATTGCACCTTGGTATGAGTGTGAGCGTGAATAGTTATTTTCTCCCATGCCCCGCGATTAGCTGGCCATCAATTCAGGGTGTCCCCCACCTCATGCCCGAAGTCAGCTGGGATAGGCTCCAGCACCCCCTGCGACCCTAGTGAGGATAAAGCGGTTCAGAGAATGAATGAAAATTCAAGGGAAGACTTCATTCTACCGCATATTTATGAAGAAATAGTACATTTATTCAACAAGTTGAATCTTACCATCATCCAATCAACCAATAGCACCTTAGCAATCGACAGGTGGATTACAATCGACATATTGACCTAAAGTTTACATGGCCAAACCAAAACAAATGTGCTACCTCAATATTGTTGCATCCAAGTTATGTTGCACAGTTCTTTGAGTATTGAGTGTTTTTGAGGGTTAAAGGCGCTACGAGCACACGGAAGTCGACTGCCTCGCCACTCGTCTGGGATGTTTGAATGGATTTACCGTAATGCTCGGAATACGCCGGCAGGCTATGTTTAGGGAGAACGTCTGCTGGGTGGATCGCAATAAGTAGCGTGTCGGCAAGAAATGAAAGCAGTCAGTCCAGCGTTCAGGGTCATGCAAAAATTGGAATTTATTGCATAATCAAGGCGCATCGACTGATTGGGCGCCCTGTCTATTTTAGAGAAAATTTTAGACTTAAGTGTGCCCTATAGGTGTGAAAATATGGTAAGTCTGTATAGCATTAGCAAGGCCACAATTTTTTTCTTACTAGATTACACATCTAGGAACTCTGACTTTTAAACCAACTGTTAACTCCTTATTTCCCAAGGTTCCGTCCAGCAGAAGCCACTTGTTCTAAGACAAGAATTTATTACCCTGACGGAGGAGTCACTACTACTATCTTAGCCCTAGGCGTAATAGAATAACAAAGACTCTGCCTTGTAACCATCATTATACAAGTTGAAAACATGGTAAAGAGCTGTCTTTCTCTGATTGGTCAGCAGTCCATTTAGCTTGTGCCCGTCGTCCATGAGGCGTAGGGGATTTTGGATTTCCAGATGTGCTTTCTTCTGATAAGAGGAGGGAGCGTCGTTGATGCCTCTTGCTTCCTCCTCTGGGGTATCGTATTTTCACGACTATATGGCGCACCGCATTTAAAGGCGCAGTCTCAGTAGCAAGTGGTATTTCTGTATTTGACACACGCACACACAAGGTGCACCGCACTAATACACGCAGCCAGGCACGGCAAAACATACACCAGCTTAAACATACGGACACGCGCTAAAAACACGTTTTTAAAAAGGCAACGGAAGCAAAACTGAGTTTGGTTGTACTTTATTTAGCCATTTTACAATGTACTCACGTTTTTTGATCAATCATCACCCACAAATCCATCAAAGTCCTAATTTTCTGTGTCCGAATTGAACAATTGTGCAAATGATTCATCAAAAACGCCAGGTTCCCTCACTTCGTTGTCAGAGTCACTCACATTGCCATGCGGCTCCACAGAAATGATACCGGCTTTGGCAAAAGCTCAAACAACAGTACAAGCAATACTACTCTTTGTAGTATACACACGGCGCTCCGCATTATAAGGCGCCCTGTCTATTTTGGAGAAAATTTAAGACTTTTTAGTGCACCTTATAGTCGTGAAGATACGGTACTCTCTGAAACGGGGCCCATTGTGTTCCTTTATCTTCATCTGTTTTAAGCCTGCTCATGACAAACAGACACTGCACTTTTTACTGGATATATTTCATTGCTTCCTTTTTCAATATTAATATTGAAAAATCGGGTTTTAAAGATTTTTCCCCTCACACAACAAACGTTATTACTATAAATCTTGCCGTTTTTAGGGAATGGGCATTTCAGTTGTTGGACCTACTTTTGAGGACCTGGCTTTGAACGTAAAAACGGACATCAGCAATATCTCCTACATCTTTATTGGTCGATCTGCAGGCTACATTGGCGGGTCACTCTTAGGAGGCATCCTTTTTGACTGCATGAATCCAAATCTACTGCTCGGTAAGCACTCTACCATGTTGCTTATCAGTCTTTTACAATTTTTTTTAATTTGAAACACAATATCATCCTACAGGGTTTTCTATGATGATCACCGCTTGTGGAATGTGTGCTATCCCTTTCTGCAAACAAGCCCTGCTCCTCACCGGGTTTATGGTCAGCATTGGCATCTCTATGGGGATTCTGGATACAGGTATGATCATTGTTTGCCATCTTCTGCAAACCCCAATTCCAATCAAGTTTGGATGTCGTGCAAAATGAAAACAGAATATCATCATTTTCTTATTACATAAAAATGCATAAGCCATAGAGACATATTTTGAATGATATTTTTTAAATAATTCTCACGTTATACTAATATAATTTGTATGGTAAAGTAGATATGACAAAAAAAAATATCACGATAGAAAAAAAATTATCACGATAACTATCATGTCTGTTTTCTTTCAAATTTGAAACTTCAAACTGAGTAAGTAAATAAATTACTTTCTTCATTATTCAATTATGAAAGTAACTATTTAACTAACTTTATAAGAAAAGAGAATATAAAATATGATGTATTTTTGTTGTTCTGTTGTGCAATAAGAAATGACAACTCGCTCCTTACACTATGAAAAGTAAAGAATAAAAACTGCAGAAATTTGGACAGGCATCTTTATTTCTATAAATTTGCATTTAAACCAAAAGTTGCTGTGCAATATGAAATAAATAAAATAATCAACTAAAGACATCACCATTGGCAAACTGACTATTTTCAACCTGACAAAAAGAAAGTGTAAATATACCTAACATTCACAAAAAAATCGTGTTAAAAGTTGAATGAACTTTTTTTACTCAATGAACAATTTAAACCAAGATACCAAGTTTTACTTTTTTGCAATGTTTTCAGAACATTTTCATAAAATGGGGAAACACATTATTACAAGCTGTCCTCAAATGTGGACAGTTGGTTAAGGCATTTTCAATAAGGCTGGGATGCTCTTTGTGCGCAGGTATTTACGAGGCATTTAAAAAAGAAAGAAAGAAAACGCCAGGGAGAATTTACTTGGATCTTTTAATGGGTCGGCTCAGTGTTGTCCCGCATCTCATAATTGCTTATTTTGGCTGTGTTATTGTCCTTTTGCGTTCATGCTCCGTGGTAGCCGGTCTATTGCCAATGCTAATGCTAAAACCACATCCTCTTCTTCTCCTGAACGTTGATCTGAAACTAGCGCCCCCGTTCTTTGTGGTGGTCGCGTGGTGTAATTGCAGGTTAAAATTATCGAATTGTTATCGAAAGTTTTGAGTGCCTCGAGATAAGAAAAATATCCAAGTTACAAAAACGCCCAAAAAGTACATCCATTCCTTATCCGTTATTTTATTTTGAAAATGTTGTCGCGGATGCAATGATTCTCGCTTTAGAAGCTCACGCCACCATATACTGGGCTCTCATTGGCTGTCTCACAACAACCCTCCATTTTCTTTAACCCATTGTCTGCTTAAATTTCTTTATGCTTGGGGAAGCTGTGGCTGAGTGCCACGACCTGAACCGCAGCTTTTGGTGGGTGAAATTGTGTCGCGGGGACAAGCGATGGGCCGCATGGTCAGTCATACGGATGTTGACGAGTTAGTTGGTCGATGTGCACCAAAACGGATCTTGAGTCAATGCAACACTCGGCAATACGCAAGGAATTCAACTAGAAGGCAGCCGAGGAGGAAGCAGTCACCATTGCAACAGCGCAAATCAGAAAAAAAACGGGGGACAAACAAACTTTCCGACTTTGTGGAAAAACATCCGGAATGAACTCTCAACGGAGTGTGATTAAATGCAACGTTCGGCAATTCACGAGGAATTCAACGAGAAGGCAGCCAAGGAGGAAGCAGCCACCATCGCAACAGCACAAATCAGAAGAAAAAAAACGAGGGAGAAACAAACTTCTCAACTTTGTGGAAAAAACATCCTGAAAAGGTGTTCACGATTTTTGCCCACTTTGACGACGTTTGCATTTTAGAAACATTAAAAGTCGCCAAAGGCAATCGTCTTTGTATAGTTTTTTTTCTTCAAAATGTTCGTCAACCAGCACTGCAGAACCAGGTAAGAACCAGTAGTGACTTGTAGTAGACCAGTAGAAAAATGGGTGTAAAATTACATTTCAAAGAAATAATAAAACATTAATGCTTGTTGTTGATTAATGTTGTTGTTTGAATTCTTAAGGCTGTATATTTAATGTGTGTTCATGTTTGTGTGATATCTCTATGTTGCATCCCGGTAGCTTTCTCTTGTTCCCATGCGTTTCAACACGGGTAGATTTTGTGTATATACTTGTTATTCATTTTGTGACATTAATAAATAATTTTATGATCATTTTCTCTCATTTTTGTGTGTTTCTCACATCTTACAATATTGGGACATGTTGACCAATTTGAAAGGGTTTAGTTGGTACATGTGCGAGGACCGTGAAACGAATTAGAGAATTTACATATAAAATACACCGAGTTACGAAAAAAGTTCTAGAACCCAAAAAAAAATCGTAAGTAGAGGTATGACCATTTGAAAAAATGACAATGTATAGTAAGACTATTTTTCATTAAAAAAATGTAAGTAGACCATGAGTAGTAAAGCTTTTATTTGTTTAAAAAAGACTATTTAGTAAGGCTATTTTGTGTTTTAAAAAAATCCCCATTCATATCTTAAGGACGAAATAAAGTAATGTATACAGTGGTACCTTGAGATACGAGCTTAATGCGTTCCGGGACTGAGCTCGTATGTCGATTTACTTGTATCTCAAATCAACGTTTTCTATAGAAATGAACTAAAAACAAATTAATTTGTTCCAAATTTTGTTTACACAAAAAATGCAACACTCCGCCCAGTGCTCGTAGAGACATTTACATGAGGGAGTTGCGGCGAGATGATGTTCTCATAAGCAGCAGCTGTATGCCCGTATATCAAAATTTGTCTCGTATCTTAAGGTAAATATTTGCTTGAAATTTTACTCGTATCTCAAATTGCTCATATGTTGGGGCACTCCTATGTCGAGGTATTACTGTACTAGGTTTTGTTGCATGTGCGGTCGATTGGTCGCCGGTCTTTTGGTCGCCGGTCTTTTGGTCGCGGTCTTTTGGTCGCACCGACCGCAACAACAGGCGACCAAAAGACCGGTCGACCAAAAGACCGGCGACCAAAAGACCGACGACCAAAAGACCGGTGACAAAACAAGGTAAAACAACACGGTCTACGCATCAATAAAAGCCAACAATGGCCATGAGCAGTTTCACTGAGCCGACGTGTGAGTGTATAAGAGTTTGTATGTACATGCGTTGTCCCTTTAAGAAGCTACGTCAGTCAGGGTCTTAACAAGTTCTTCAACAAAAAACAATAAAAGTCCGGGAAATTTGGAGCTTTTCTTTAGCCTAATAATTACTAGGGCATTAAGTATGACTAAATAGTCATTTGCAGTTTGTATTTAGGGAATTTGAGCAACGATTTAAGTGGTAATTATCACTTACATTCCGGGCGACCAATCGACCGTGTACCGTTTTGTTGCTGTGAGTAGGGCCTTTCTTTGAGGTATGGTAAGGTGTGTGTTAAAAAAAAAAAGACCATATATATTGTAAGGCATTTTTTATTTGTTAAAAAATGACAATTTATGGTAAGATTTATTTTATTATTATTTTTAAATGGTAAGTAGACCATATGTAGTAAAGCTTTTACTTGTTAAAACAAGAACATGTTTAGTAAGGCTATTTTCTGTTAAAAAAAAATCAATTTTTTTATCTTAAGGAAAAAGTAAAGTTAAAATTTTACAATACAATAACACGAGCACAGCAAGTGAACACAAAAAAAGTTAAGAGGCTGCAACTTCACATAAAATTGTTTCAATGGATAATGAGCAGAATCTGGACACAGTCTAAAAATGTTACTTTTCTTCAAATAAATGAAGAAAATTTGCTTTAACTCCACGAAGGACTGCTAAAACAAAATAAATGAAAATTTGGCATTTTACGAAATATTTATTGAGATTAATTAGCCCCATGGCAACCAAAACTTTTTTTAAACGCAACAAGTGTTCCAGTGCAATAATGAGAACAAGAAAAGCTTTTTTGTTGGTACTTCACATCTGTATGTAACACAAAAATAAATAATTGAATTTAACTTATGCACAATATCTTCAAAAACCACCACGCTCGTTCAATTGCGGTAGGGTTTTGTTGCTATGAGTAGGACCTTTCTTTGAGGTGATGCCAAAGTTGTTGTTCTTTTGGTAACGTGCGAGTAAATGAATAAGACTTTGTTTCATGTGGCAGGTGGGAACGTCCTCATACTGAATACGTGGGGAGCTCAGGCTGGACCTCACATGCAGGCTCTCCACTTCAGCTTTGCGGCTGGTGCCTTTGTGTCACCAATCATAGCCAAACTTCTGTTTGGGCACAATACCTCCGGCCGCCACGGCCTGGACATCGTACCCAAAAATGCTACGTACTCCCCCGTCGCGTGGCCTATCGCAACCGACGAACACACTCTCATGGAGTTCATCAAATCCAGCAGCGACAACCTCAAATCCATGTCGGCTTATATTATCATCGGCTTGTTTGTCCTATTCACGTCTTTTCCCTTCTTCATTCTCTCTGTTCGCGGCAACACGTCCCACGACGAATCCCGCAGTTTATCTACGAAGCAGCCTGCAGCCAGACACCACACGGCACTCGTCGTCCTGCTCTTTTTCTTCTTCTTTGCCTACGTCGGTGCCGAAGTAGCTTACGGCTCCTTCATTTTCACCTTCGCCAAGGATTACGCTCAGATGAATCAGGCCCAAGCGGCCGGGCTCAATTCGTTATTCTGGGCCACGTTTGCCGCCTGTCGGGGCCTGGCAATCTTCTTCGCTTCCTGCATGTACCCGGGTACGATGATACTGGTGAGCCTGGTTGGTACCACGTTGTCCTCACTTTTCCTCGTCCTCTTCAGCAAGGATAAAATCATGCTGTGGTTGTGTACCGCTCTATACGGCGCTTCCATGTCCTCCACCTTCCCCAGTGGGATTTCCTGGTTGGAGCAGTACACCGCCGTGACGGGGCGTTCTGCAGCAGTGTTTGTCGTGGGCGCCGCTCTGGGAGAAATGGTGTTACCCGCTCTCCTCGGGTTCCTACTGGGGAAAATTCACGGACACCCCTTGCTCATGTACCTGGCGCTGACCAGCGCTACCTTCACCGCAATCATTTTCCCAGTCATGTACAAGTTAGCTTCCGTATCCGTGGGTCCCTTAAGGAAACGACACGGGATCGGGCAGCTCAATTCTGACGATAGCGAATACCGACAGGCACTGTTAGATTCCGGAGAGATCGACGAGGAGGACGAGGATGAGGAGAATGAGGCGGATCTTTGGAACGATGCAGACTTTGAAGTCATTGAAATGGACGATGCTGCAAGTCTGATCAGTTCACCTGGTAAAGAGGCTTTTCTGTCGGATATTGATAACGATGGTGGCTCATCGGCGGCGTCCGGCGCTCAGCTGACGGAACCTGCAAAATGTTCCTTGTCATCAGACAGCATCTCCTTAGTCGGAGAGTCACCCAAACGCAAACTGCTGCTCTTCCCTGACAGAGACAAGAGAGACTGAAAGTTCTTGTTCCTTCCCAGCTAGGATTTGGCCAGAGAATGTAACTGCTATCTGATGATTTAAAGGGACAGACACCACTTCAAATTTACCTTAATGTGGAAAAGAGTAAAGTATATCACAATATAAACTTTTGGGAATGCAACCGTCGCCCACATGACCCAAAATGTGATGTCCATGTATATGTGGTCACTAGCTCTTGATAAAGGGGCTATTAAAAACTACAGCAATTCACTTTAAAATGATAGCATAACATATTTTGGACACAAGTCCATTTAAAAATAATAATGAAATGAAATCCCAATTATGACCCTACGCAGAAAAAAAATGTACAAACTGATGTCACACATAATGAGAAATGGATTTTTGCAGTCTATTACATCATGTATATGGGTCATTTTCACATAATTCAGCAAATAACGGTAAAGACACTTTCAGAAAATGAATAATTTACAAAATGCAATTCAAGCATTCTGATTATCTCTAATTAGCAACACTAGCACTGCCTGGAAATATCTTAGCTGGAACTTTAATGAAAACATAATTAATTAAAATTTAAAAAATATGGATTGGTCTTTCCCGTTATTCCAAAAACGGTAAAGACCAAGCATAACGGAAAAGACAGTATGGTGAAACTTCAGTCTATGTCAGGGAAAAACTAAGACCTTTATGTGTTTTGTTGTGGGTATCAGTAGTGTGGAAAAGGCCATTAAGAACTAGTGGCAATTATATAAAGTACTCTTAGTTGCAATTTCAGTAAAATGATGGTAACAGTGTACCCCAGCCCTTATATTGGGATATCTGCCGGGGAAACTTTGAAGTCAAATTCAATAAAAAAAATTTGTTTTTTTTTTTCTTTTTTCTTAAAGCCCTGCAAAAATAAAATATACACATTGATTAATATCTGTAAACTTTATTGTAATACAACTCGAACACATATATACGGTCTTACGGAAGAAATTGTAAATACAGATTTACTGTCAACAACATGAAATTGTCTTAAAGCCTAAACATCTTAAGCTAATACTGACAAATGATAAAGAAGTTGCCAATATAATCAAAGTTAGCAATGATCAAATGATAGGATACTTGAGTGCACAATCTTAACAGTTGTAGTTCCCTAGGTCTACATCAAAAACATGCTGCTTTCCAGTGCGTGAGGTTCCTCCTGTTGTTGTAGGAGGTGGCAATCTCATAACAATATTGTCTATGTGTATGTCATCCAAGTCATCCATTTCAGGATACACAAACAAAGGTTTTTTCATAACACTGGACTTGCGACGCATAAATTGCACCAGAGCTTCATCATCTTCATCAAAGTTTTGAATGATCTTTCCCACAAAATGTTGAACGGACTTTTTCCCGCAATACTTCACAAGAACAAAATCACCTAACTTCAGATTTGTGGTACTGACTTCATCTTCGATAGGAAAGATTTCAGTAGATTCTTCCAGGCTGTCATAATCAGAGAGTGCTGCCTTATTAGCGAAGGGCCTGATCTGGACAGGTGACAAATGTTCTCTGTCACAAGATACTGATGCTCCATGCTGAAAGAAAGCACAAATCATTATATATTATTATATTCACGTCAAATTGGTACAGTATTGACAAGAGACAAGGTGATTGAATTAAGCTGTTACATATATAAATAGGGAGTGAGA
The DNA here is from genome assembly GCF_051989625.1 of Stigmatopora argus. Lineage (NCBI taxonomy): Eukaryota > Metazoa > Chordata > Actinopteri > Syngnathiformes > Syngnathidae > Stigmatopora > Stigmatopora argus. The sequence goes on along the minus strand of NC_135405.1, from coordinate 3,394,483 downwards.
TTAAATTAAAGTAAATGGCTGCTTGATGAATAATAGCACTGACATCTTTTCTTCGTCATGTAAGACTGTTGTTCCAAACAACTCTTTTATAACATTCAATTTTGTCCATCTTCACGTAATGGTCTATAATGTTAAATCAATGTCACAGCACCATCTCTGTTTGATAAAGTCAACATTTTCAGCAATTTTACCACCCTGACTTTAACTGTGCAAGAGCAGAAGGGTAAGAACCTCAAACATTCAGCAAAATGCATGCACAATTTAAAAACCAGAGCCAACCTCATTAGCTGGCTGATCCTTTTGGCGAGCTGGCTGGTCCTCAAGGATGTCTTGTCGGTCCTGGGTATCTGTAAGGGCAGCAACTTGGTAGGTCAGGTCCTGAAAAACAGATTGATTCTCATAGCAATGACATGTTCTTGGCAAACAAATGGTACTACTGTAGGCATAATCCAAATTGTTTCTGTATCTAACAGACAGTTTAATAATGTTTATGGTACTGTACTGTAATTTCTCTTCTACTGTTAAAGCTTGTGAACAAAGTCCCACTTGTGGTTAATAAAGTATATTGTTATCATTAAATGTAACAATTTTAACATTGTTCATGTGAAAAGCAGTACCTTTGGTCTGTCATCAAGAGTCCTTGGTGGTAAGCTCTGGGAGGTGGCCGGCTGGTCCTGAACAACATCATGAGGTGGCGAGTCTGGGTAGCAAGCTATGCTTGTCTCGTCATCACTGCCATTCCATTCACTTTGCTCATCATCACTTCGCTCAACTCCGTCGTCGCTGTCACTTTCCTCACTTGACTCCGTCAGAGGTTCTTTTCCATTGCTCCCACGTCCTTGTTGACAGGCCTTTGTCATCAAAGCATTCCAAGATTTCCAATATGCATATTCTTGTCTTTCAGTAACACTCAGAATTGATAGATCCATATGTACAACGTCATATCCATTTTCCAATCTCCTTTGAAATAATTGTAATTGCTTCTCTGTCAGTTTGGCTTCTAGTGCTTCCAATGCCAAGTTTTCTTTTTTTCTCTGTGTTGTGCCAACTCTCTTGTTCATTTTGGTTTTCTCTGCATTGGTTACTGCAGGTTTGTAAATTTTCTTGGTTTCTGTGTCTGGTTCTTTCACTTGGAGCCTTCGTAGTGGAGGGTGACATTCACAGTCTGTCTTGCAGAAGCAAGACAGCTTTCTATGCAGCAGCACACCTTTTCGAGGTACAATCACTTGGTGGATCAACATTGTGCCTTGTATGGTTTCGCCCTGTAAATTTTGTACTATGTTATCTACGTCATTAATGTCTTTTGTGTTGACTTCAATGATTTTCACTTCAGATCTCTTCATGTTGTTCAGGAGGTCAGTGCAACTGAGGATGTCAGTCCCGCTGGCAACTAGCCTATCTGCAACTCTCTTTATTGCCGCACCAATTCCATCAGCTGGGCCCTTCCCATGGGATGTCTCCAGGAAGTTCCAAGTTACCCTTTCAAAGTGGTACTTACTGAAGGGGAGGAGACACATCAGCTGCAAGTTCGTTTTGTTTTTGTACTGGCTAGTTGGCCCATCAGAAACTACATGAAGCACCTTGACCCCCTTACTTCTGAGATCACTGAGGACCGGGTCAAGATGGGCCCACACAGAAGAGGCATTATGTCTACAATCGTGACTGATAGTACAATAACATTGGATATATTTTGTACCATCCTCCTTGGCCAACGTGGCATGAGCGGTGTGCAAAGTTATTTGTCTCCTGCTTCCCCCAAAATGCATGGCCTGGATTTCTGTAGTTGCTTTACACCCATAATTTTCTGAAAAATCAATCTGGAGGACACATGCATCTGCAGACAACCTGGATTTTACTAGTCTGAGCTCCTTGTACTGGTGAATGATACGATATTGGTGCCCCATAAGAGCCACAAGGTCTTTCTCAAGGTCATCACAGAGTTTCGCAATGGTGACAGATTTTTCTTTCTTCTGGATGACAACAACATCAATTGGCCCATTATTTGTCATTCTGGTCTCTACTCCCTTCTCCCATTCGTGGTATAACACTTGCTCCTTTGATTGCCTTATGTCATCAGTTCCATCCCTGTAGATCTTTTTGATGTATTTCTTGCAGACAGCACAGTTTCTAAACATACAATCATGCCTCTCTACAGAGCAGGTTGCAGCTGAGAGTAAGTCACTGGGGTTACGGGACGTAAGTAGTCCAATGTTGTGCAATTTTAATGCTTTCAACTCAAAATTTGCATGCTGCTTGCACTTGACTGTGTCTCTTCCGGTCACATCTGGGTGCACACAATAAAACGGTTTCCGTCTGGTGAACCCCACATAACTAAGCTTCAAATCTGGGTTTTGAGCCTTGAACTTGACATACAAATTTTGCAAAGTGTCATTGAGATATCTCTTCTGCCTTTTGTCTTTATGCACTGTCTTGGTGTCTTTTTTGCCAGCTGCAGGGGTACTATTGATGTCCTCGAGGAAAAATTTCTTGACATGCCCAGACACAGTTTTACTGTAGTCATAATTTCGTGTCTGACGGGAGTGCTGCAAGAGGGATTTACAGTTGACATTTCTAGTTATACCATGCCTGGTCAGCTGCAAATCATCTTTCGCCTTGTTGATCAATCTGTACTTTTGTAGAATGGGACCAACAACTGCAGCGTGTATAGCCTTTCTTTCATTTTGTCGCTTTTTGCTGGCTAGTACCTTTGCTTTGAGATCATCTTTGATAGCATAGCAGAATGTTAGCTCCTTCCTTATCCTGTTGTTATTCCCGCTGGAAAGGAGGGAATATGCCTTCGATGCTGGAGAATCGCTGATCACGTTAACACTCAACTGCTGAGCATTCTGCATTCTGCTGATCTTTCTTTTCAATTTCCGTATTTCAGTTTGATATTGCTTGATCTGAGCATTATTCTTGGTAATTGTTCTGTATGCTTTGCGGTCCCGGGCTTGCGTCTTTCTCCTGCCAGCTTTCTTTTGTGTTGATGGTTGCGATGGTCCTGGTTGTGGTTCACCAAATTCATCAGCATCTGGGCTAGGTGGGGGAGTGCTTGGCAGATCCTCTTCCAGTTGTTGGAATTTCTTGCTCCTTTGCTTTCGTTGGTTGAGCTTCCATTTTCTTCTCAGTTGCCTTTGCTCCCTCTCTGAAAGCTTGTGAATATTTGGAATCTTTCCTTGTGCCTTTCTTTTCTGATATCGTTCCCTTTCTTTCTCTAAATATTTGTGATAGGCTCCAGGGTCATTTTTAATCTTCTCCCTGCATTTGCGCATCGCTGCAGCATTAGATTTTTTCGCAGGTGGCTTACCGCCTTTTTTCTTAAATGGATTCATGTTCTGGAAATTTTACAAATCAAAGCAGGAATTAGTATACACATAAACATAGCATAACATGTTAGCGTCATCTCTACATATCTGTTGTATATTTAAAAATATGTATTTCATCTCTACATATCTATTGTATACACCTTTTCTACTTAGTCTTTCCCGTTATATGATACGTCTTTCCCGTTATAACGGTAAAGACAAAATTTATTAACGGTAAAGACACAACATTCCACCTCAGCCTTTGACATTGGTAGATGGTATTTCTTGGCACTCAGTAAATGATAGTGTTCTGCATGCATACACCATGCCCAGTTCATTAAAAAGCAAAGTAATTATGTTCACCAAGTTTTTAGGACATCGGTAAAGACATGGAATTGTTACGACATTTCACAGGTATGGTCCTTACCTTGGTTTTAGTTTCATTCTCATGGCTTCTGCTTAGCTGGCGTTGACAATATGGCTGACAACATCCTGGTACTTCTCCCACACCAGCCACCTGGTGTATTTACTGTGAATTTTTTGGTGTATTTCTCATGTGATAACGGTAAAGACACACTAACTGATATGAAAGGTACATCAGTAAAACTGTTTGCAGTTGCAATTCTTTTGCATTTTTCTCAAAGACAACTTGAGTGAAAATACTATTGAAACAAATCTAAACAACACATTCTAAATAGAGACAAACAAATAAATCATAACCCGACTTTTCATTCCTATAAACTGTGACACTAGATTCTGGACATCTAACGGAGTGGACAAATTCAACATAAACTGGCTCTCAATGTATTTGTGTCTCAAATAGATTTCTCTTAAAATTGGTGCCAAATGTAGTATAATATGTGGCAAACAAAGCAGTAGTAATTAATTTTTATAACTTTGTAACACATAAAGGGAAAGTCCAGGGCCATATCTTTACCGTTATTTGCTGAATTATGTGAAAATGACCCATATAGGCTTTTTATTCTCTTGTTGCTATGTGACCGTTCGGTCATTGTGATGACATGCACGCGCTAGCGGGCCCCAGAAAGTTATAGACATGATCATCATTTCTGGTTTTGATGTCACAACCAGAATTGCTGAAAAAAGTGGGCATTTTCTGATGCATCCATTGTTTTTGAGTGCTATTCATTTAATTTTGACATGTCACCATTTCATAGCATTCATTCATAATTGTGAAATTTATTCACTTTCCTGCAGCTAACTCAAACTTTACCTATTATAGCAGTGGTCCCCAAACTATTCCAGAAAGGGCCGCAGTGGGTGCAGGTTTTCGTTCCAACCGGTAAGAGGAAACCTTTCCACCAATCTGGTATCCTAGAAGTGCAATCAGTGGATTGCAGTCAGGTGCTTCTTTTTTCAGCAGAAACCTCATTGGTTAAACTGTTTGTGCTGGATCGGTTGGAACAAAAACCTGCACCCACATCGGCCCTCCAGGACCGGTTTGGAGACCTCTGTATTATAGGGTAATTCCATTTTTGATAAACATGAGCCCATAGAAACCCGTTTTGGGTCATGTAGATCAAAATCTTCAATTTTGGTTGCAAATGTGGTCTGAATGACCCAAAATTGTGATGTCCAAATAAGTAGATTCCAATTATCATTATTTTTCATTAATAATAATTCATGTATTTTTTATATTATTTTTCTGGAAAAAAGTGTAATATATAGACATTAAAAATAACTTTTTTTTAAAACTGGTTGGTGGAATGTTTTAGTGCCGTTGCACATCTGAGGCTGGCAGTCAATCATCTCCACTAGGCAACCCAGTCTAAAATGTAATTGACATCAAGCTCCGTCAATGGCAGCCGAGTGAAATGACCAAAATAAGTTTTATGCTGCAATTTTTTTTTTACACTTTCTGTAAATCATTGTGGGCTAAAATGTGTATTATCACTGTGATTCATCTTTTCAGATTAGAAAACCATTTCAATACATTATATCAATTCCGAGCCACAACAATATCCCTTAAATGAAAAGAAAATGAAACAACTTTTATTTTTTTTTCTTTCACATTTTTACAAACCACAGATTCAAATCTTGAAATGTGATGACAGCATAGTTCAAAACGTACACGAAACCAGCAATGCACAAATAATACACACAAGTTATCAAAACACAGTATTGCAACAGTCCCAGGTTTAAAAAATGACCAAATTTCACACTGGATGAGCATTAAGCTCAAACAGTCATGAATACAATCATGGTAAAAATGACACCCCTCAATAGAATGCGCAAAAAACGGCATTCACAGCTAGAAATGCAATTGGCTTGATGCTGATCCATTTATTTACATTATGTAGTAATCTCAAGTCCAATTCACGTTAATGTTGACAATGATGTGATGCTGCTACAGCGTACACAAGACTCGCTAACCAGATGAGTACCTTTCATTTATTAGGTTTTGGGTTTTTTTTGGAGCCCGAGTCTGGCCGCAGCAGAAAAATAAGCATGAAAAGACATACACGTGCCCTATGAGGGAGGCTGAGGCAGACAATACTTGTATAACAAATACTTTTCGTTAATAAAACACAATGACAACCCAACAGGGTTCAGGTGAAGCACAGTTGAAATGTTTTGAACCCAACGGTGAGATGGCGGAGCTCGTTAGCACCATGTGGGGAGCCGTGACATCATGTGGCGATTAGAAGTCGTCGAGCAGCTGTCGGAGGTACGGTGCCTTGGAAAGCTGCCTGCTCACTCGATTCAGCTTATAGAGGACGGGACAATCGAGGGACACACATGGAACGTGGCGATCCATGCAGCCGGTGCAGTTCTTGCAGATCTGTACAACAAACAGACACAAAAAAGTAAGCATTACTTTTGTCGTGATACCCTGCGACACTACGCTTTGACCTTGAGAAGCTCTTCCTGATCTGTCTCCAGCTGCCTTATATTCTGGTGGAGGGTGACGGCAACACGCTGGGGTGAGGCGCGGCATCGCGCGCACACTCCCAGCTGGGTGAGCTGGTCACACACGGGGCAATGGAGCGTGGTAAAGTACTGGGAAATGGTACCTTTCCTGGCCGCACCCTCGCCGCCAGAGAAGCTGGATGCCTTCTGGATCTGCAAAAGAGAGCTTATTAGCAGGTAACACATATACACATGAATATACATATACATACACATATATATATAAATACATATTTATATATGTGTATATACAGTGGGGCAAATAAGTAGGATAACCTGCACAATTGGTGGTTGACTATATGTGTATATATATATATATATATATATATATATATATATATATATATATATATATATATATATATATATATATATATATATATATATATACACACACACACATACGAGCGGACGCGAGAGGCTGCTCATAAGAACATCATGGGCACTGTCTCTCTCTCCCCGCAACTCCTTCGTGTAATGTCTCTGGTCGCAACTCCCTCTTTGTGATGTCTCTGCGAGCACTGGGCGCAGTGTTGCGTTTTTTCCCGTTTGTCAATGCAAATGGCGAGGCAATCGTTAATACGAGAGTTATATGTACTACTCGTTGGCATGTGGTCGTGCGTTATCCTATTGTGAGGACATTTGTGTGCATAATTTTCGGAATATTTTGAAGGGAATACAAAAGCAAACTACCATCGATAGGGTGCATCTGAAAGTCAGGGTGGAGGCGGGGCAAAGAGAGCCAACCCGGCCGGGAGAAGAAAAGTATAAAAATGTCAAACAAAATTAGAATTACGTTTAGTGTAAAGTTAGATTAATCTTATTTTTGAGTGTCTGCATCGTAATCCAAGTTCATTTAAATTTGTTTATGTTATCTTACAAGCGTTGTCGTGCACCAGCAGGGGCATGTGTGTTCAATCATTGAATAGCAGCTTGTCAATGCACCAAGCACCACTTTGGAGACTCCCTCCTTGGTTGTGGTCAACGTTAACCCATTTCAAACCATCGATGGGAACAGACGTCAAATGCTCACCCTGGGAAGCTCCTCGTACCAGCTGAACACGTCAACGCCAATCAACTGAAATATGCGGCCCAGCGGAGGCAGGATCTGCTTGGTGATGTAATAGGTGGCGTTGAGACGGAGGCTGGGATCCTGCAACACTTCAGCGGGGCGACGGACCAGCTGGATGAGGGGCAACCCTGGTGAGCCGTACACCACCACGTACGGCACACGTTCACCTACGCGAGGCTCCAAGCGACGGTCGTACGACATCATCCGCCTGCGGGATGAGAAGCGAACACTCACAAATCGACGATTCAATCTCTTAATCATTTGACATAATTCAAATAGACGACATCAGGCCTGCCACGTCATTTTGAGTGAAATCATGCGTCTCACAGATAACATTTTCATACAATTTTTGTAGTCCTAAAAGAAAGTGAGGTCTACCATAATCACAAACTATTTCCTGCCCCCCCTCATCAATTGGTTAATATGAAGTGTAATTAGAGTATAAAAAAAACTAAAATGAAAACAAACTTTTATAAAAAGGAAAACTTTGTCTCCCTTACTGTGCCCTAACTATGAGCGCCTTTAAATCTGGGCTTAAAACGCTATAGTCTAGCGCAGCATAATCATAAATTTGGAGCCACGGACAGGTTACGAAGGCTCAATATATATCCCTTTTGTTGGGTTTATTCTGGGATGTTACTATATGTTCATTAAGCATTTTATAGGTAATGAAGTTATAATTTAATTTGGGCTATATTTTAAGTAATCACCGAGCGAGCTCAAGGTCACTCTCCAGGGCAGCTGGCTCCAGCTTGTTGACGTAACACCTCAACGTATCCTCGGCTCCAAGGACTGTTTACTGGGAGATACACCTCGACCCTTTACCCAGATGCAAGTTTGCAATGAAGATCTTTGAAGGACTCTTAAATTAATTGGACTTGGATTCCGGAGCAGATGGCGATAATCGAATACCTGATATGCGATTATTGTTGCAGTTGTTTTTGACCTCGATGGTGTTATTTGGTTAGCTTATGCACTTATGCAATTGTTTGAATCAGATTACCTTAGATGTTTTGAATTATGCGCGACTAAAGGGACAGAGGAGGATGCCGCTCTTCAGAATCCTCTTGAACGAAGACGAGTTGGGAGTGATTTTCCTTGCAAGTTGTAGCCAGAGTATGTTAATGATGTCTCCCTTTTTTGATTAAAGTGTATTAATAATAAACCTATCCCTTTAAAAAGGTCTCACCATTTAAAAAGGAACAAATGATTTCTGAAAAAAATTGCCAATAGAATTGGGGTCCGTGTTAAGCCATTGGCTTTCATTGACGGCACTGGATGTCCAATCCATGTTGACTTGGAGAGACGATTAAATGATTGTGCCCTGAAACCACAGCATATACAGCCAGTCTTTCCAGATTTGTGGGCATTTAAAGGTAATTTTTTACTTTATAGGGCATTTACAGTTCACTTCCTGTTGGTTTTGACTGACTTTCTATCCATCCACTGGCTTTCCTGTTTCATTTTCTGTTCAGTAACCCAAAATTGACAGGAAATGCCGAATAAATGATCCCAGTTCAATAGGAAGTGACCCAAAAATGCCCCAAAATCAATTGAATGTAAATTTGCTGTCACCCTTCCACTTTAAATGGACTAGTGATCAACTCATTTCAATTCACATGAGAAGGATGAAAAAAGCTTTCTTTATCCATCTGTTGTATTTAATTAATTATTTTTATTGTACAATTTCAATATTTATTGATCTGTGTGAGTAGGTTTGGGCAAAATTCAATCCGTATTGATATCGTATCATGATAACTATCTTTTTTTCTTTCAAATTTGAAACTTCAAACTTCTGTGAATAAGTAAATAAATTACTTTCCTTGTTATTCAATTGTGAAAGTAACTATTACCTCACTTTAAAAGAAAAAGAATATAAAATATGATTATTGTAAAAAGTATTTTTGTTGTTCTGTTGTGCAATAAAGATAAAACAACTCCATCATTACACTATGAAAAGTAATGATTAATAAATCCTGCAGAAATTTTGGCTGGGGTGTTTATTTTTATAAATTTGCCTTGAAACCAAATGGTTTAAGGAAATTATTAATAAGGCTGCTCTTTGTGCACCGGTATTTAAGAGGCATTAAAAAAAGAAAAAAATGACAGGGAGACTTCACCTGGTTGTTTTATGGGCAGGCTCGGTGTTGTCCTGCATCTCATTTTGTCTGTCAGTTTGGTTTCAAGCTCTGTGTTAGCCGCTCTATTGCTAAGCATGCTAAAAAGAGCAGTTTGTTCTACCATCTTTGTCTACTGAACGTTGGTCTGGAACTAGCGTCCACATCGCATCAGCGCCCCCGTTCTTTGTGGTTTCTGGGTGGTCTAATTGCATTAATTGATCAAATTTTATCGAAAGTTTATTATTATTGTCAACAAAAGTAATTTAACGATAATTATTATTAATCACCCAGTTCTACATGTATTGATGATAATGGGAGATAATCGTTATTGTGAGCCTTGCATCGTACTGTGGAGGTCCTCAAGAGTTTTCCAACCCGTACGTATGATTTATCCTTTGACTTAAAACTAAAAAAGAATGAACCTTACACGGCTATCACAAACTTCAATTGCTTTCGCTCTTATAAACCAGGTTGCTAGGAAACAGCCTTGTCTACTGTACATGTGCTGCCAGACAACGAGCATCAGGAGGATTGAGTGCAAATGTACCAGACAACAAGTTCTTTTCGCTCAAACATAATTTTGTTGGTTTCAGACAGAAAACAACAGTTTTCACTTCCTAGCACAAATACAAAATGTCTGTTCTCCGGAAGTGGACCCTCAAATACCTTGTGAGCTCCAGCGCAGGGACGCAGGCTCCGGGCCGGTAAGACGACCCGCCTCTGTATTCCTTCGCAAAAGTGAGCTCCTGGACGCTGGCCCTACCTTCAAGGACCTTCACGCACTGACGCTGAACAAACACCTTCACCTGGCTGATGTCCCGTGTCTCAAAAAGAAGCTTTATGGAGCGTTCCAAAATCTGAGGAGGACGCACATTTTGAAAGATTAGTTTTGATGCGGTAGAGGAAGAAAGGCGTACAAACAGTTTGCCTGTTACCTTGGAAACAGCAGGGCAGTTATCACGGCGCACCGTCTCAATACCTTTGGCATCAAACACAGGCTCCTTTTGGTCGAGGCTTTCGTACATGAAACCCACATAACGCTTTTTTGTCTGAAGAACGCAAGGCAGATACACCTGAGAGACAAACAAGCAGTTCAATTGTCAATCTAAGTAGACAGGGAAGAGTGGTGAAATACAATCGTATTGGGTCTTTATTTCCAGTGACCTTCTCAAATTTGAGCTTGACTGGCTTTGGGTTGGTTGCGGTCACTGCCTCGGCAATCTCGTTGCCAATCTTGAAGGCTTGCTCTTTGGTGGCTCCTTTCAACAAAACGAACATGCTGCAAAACAGGAAAAGTCATGTGAAAAGACTGCTGGGGTTAGGCATGGACCAAAATCAGATTTGGACATTTGACCAAAAAATATCTCATCTAAAAATATTCAGTACATTTCTCTGAAATTGTCTGAATAATTTAACCAGCAACATTTGGAGCTTTTATTCAGAAATTGTAAATTTGACAGCTCATTGCTCAGCTCATGAAATCAGCTGAATAAATCTTGGCTGTCAGCGATTATGAATGAGAACCTAATTCGAGGGCTCGACTGCCTTGTTGCTCCTGTTATTACTTGCATCTTCACTATTTTCTTTTTAAAAAAGTCTAGAATTGTTCATGATCCATGTTTTTTGCAATGTTTTACTTTCTAAACAATGCAAAAATGAACAGAAAATCAGCAAACATGGAAACTCTAATGAGAGTGATGTCGAATGTTGGGCACTTTTCGCTGGCAAATATAAATCTAACTTTACAACTTCATTCATAACAGCTGAAATCTACAAACAAACGACTGTTACCGTTCTCTGATTCCATTCTTTGTCGAAAAGACAGGAGAAGAAACTCACAAAAGATAAGATTTCTCCGGGGCAAATACATTCTCGTAGATGGCTTCAAGACTCCAACAGGGGATTAAACTGCCCATTCACCTACTCGTAAATACATGCGCTCTCACATGCCATCTAGGCGCAAGAACGCTGCACTCCCAAGCATATGGTACAACACTGCTTGAAGGCTGTCGTTTAGCTCACTCATTTGTCAGAATTGCACCAATTGATAAATTAGTGCGGGTGACTCAGGGTGCTCGGACGATTCGCCGAAAGACGTTTCGCCGACGGACAGTTCACGGAACGGTAGTACTTACTGTTACTACTACTTTATTTTCTCTATTTCTTCTGTCACGTACTGTTCTGCATGATCTCCAAATGGCTACTACTTTAAACGCAAGGATAGAATAAAAAAATATAAAAAATTGGCAGCACATTGTAGTACGTACTTGAATTTAGAAATATGTCCAGCGGGGGGGGCAGTACATGCCCTTGTTATGAATGTTGCCGTATATGGCCGGCGGGCCGAGGCTGAAAAACATGTACACACAATCCGGGGGCAGGGCGAGCGCTTCGGCGAAACGTCCGTTCCGTGAACTGCCCGTAGGCCAAACGTCCGTCGGCCAAACGTCTTTCGGCGAATCGTCTTTCGGCGAATCGTCCGGTCACGGTGACTCAGTGCATTCATCTTCCCAATTTGTTCCAATATGCCACAAAGTACGTAAATCCTGCAATCTTGCTGCAACACTGCCCCATACTTCCAAGCAATTTCAAGGACTGTGCGCAAGATTCAAGCATTTTCAAGGATTTCAAGGAAGTGTACGAACCCTCCATTGAACAAGAACAAAAATTAAGAAATGATACTAACCTGTCAGTGTCTCCATACACGACACGAGCTCCCCATTTTTTAGTGTCATTGACCATCTTGATGGCTCTCTCCAATGTTTCTCTGGCTTTATGGACAATGCTGTCACCAAGCTGAATATGCAAGAAAATAAGGAGCAATTTAAAGAGAATGTTCTATCGATACAACACATTTTCTCATCCTCACACATAGGAACTCTGGAGTAGCTCACCTCCACGCATGGCATGCGTCCAGAGTAGTTGGCTGCTGCGTAGCCAAAGGTGACGTTAGCGATGAGCTTAAGTCCAAGCTGACGGGCATCCAGCAGCTTCATCAGGGCCTTTTCTTGCTTGTAGGCTTTCATTGACTGCTTCACCATAATGCGCGTGTTGAGGATTTGCTCAAGCATATTGGGAAGGACACCTTTACGCACTGAGGACTAGAGAAACAACACATTTTATCAGACCTGGATCTGAATTGGTCGTCATAGCATTATCATAATCATTTACTGTATGCTAAATTGATATTCACCTCAAGTCACCTCAGGGGCTACTTTACTAAATTCAATAAATTGGAGTTCACCGAGCCACACACACCGGTTTCTTTTCTATGTAAAATAAACCTGTTAGGTTTATCATTATTATAGATGTGTATCAATATTATTATATTATATGTGCTTGCAACGAAGAGTGATTGACATTAATACAAAGGGCATTTTGATACATCTCTTGCAAAAGTAATGACTGTGGTTCGCATCAAGAGGACTGTGAATGGCCTTGGGCATGAAGAGGGTTCACAACAAGCGCTCTTGGGAACTGGACTGTTTTGGCTTCGGAAGATGGTTTCACAACAAGCGCTCTTGGGAACGGTGGATTGCTTTGGGAAGCATCGGCTTCTCAGGATGGTTCATATCAAAACTCTCTTGGGAAGATTCGACAGACCTACAATTGTTTTGAGAACTGTGATAAATTGTTATGAGACTCTAAAAATGTTTAGACTTCTGTGGGGCATGGCGTTAAAATCTTATGAATAAATTAGCGAGAGAGACCTCGAGTTGTTAGAATGATCTAGACCGGAGGCGCGGATGGATGTATTCTCTTCTTGCAAGAATTAAACAAAGATGTGACTTCAGATGCCTCTTTTATTGTTAATTTGGAAATACCTAAGGATAAACTTATTATTTACTGGAAACGTATCATTTTCATCAAAAAGCGCAAAACACAGTATTAATCGCATTTCGCTGTTAACACGGAAGCCAGACTCACTTACAGAATGGCATGTATGCGATGGTAGGCTTTTTCACATGCCGCACCCCCATCCATTTCGTTTAAATACTGTGCCGGCCAGCATTTTAGTTGTTTTTTCCCCAAACCATTTCATCAGAACAATTGTTATTACATGTAGAGTAAGAATCTGCTCCAACCAGAAAACTACCGATAGAAGCATCTGTGTCGGATTCACTCTTTCTTTTTTTCCTCTCACCCACGCTTCCGGTTGAAACTCATTAAAATCTCCCTGTAAATATGTTCTACGGGACTTTCTTCCCCCTCTCACCCACCCACTTTCAATTTGGTATTCAACTTGCTGCACGATAAAGACAACAAGTCCGGAATAATGTTCTCCATTGAATCATATGCCTTCTTTCAGGATTATTATCTTTGACTACACCTTCAGTTTCAAATATGTAGAAGCAAGCCGTTATACAAATTATTTTTATTGTGCAATGTCAATAGGTATTGATCTGTGTGAGTAAAAAATAAATTACTTTCCTCCTTATTCAATTTTGAAAGTAACTTTGTTACCTTACTTTAAAAGAAAAGAGAATATAAAGATAAGAGAACTCCATCCTTACAGTATGAAAAGTAATGAATAATCAAACGTGCAGACATTTTGGCAGGCATCTTTATTTTTATAAATTTGCCTTCAAACCAATAGTTGATAGTTAATAATATGAAATAAAATAATCAACTGAAGACATCACCATTGGCAAGTAGACTAACCCAAGTTAACAAGTTTTAGAATTTTGCAATGTTTTCCTAACATTTTCATAAAGTTGGGAAATTCCTTGATGTCAAGTAAGAAAAGAATTATACAGGCTGCCCTCAAATAAGGAGAATGGGTTAAAATGGATTAATGGAATTTTCAATAACGCTGCTGTTTGTGCACAGGAATTTAAGAGCCATTTAAAATAAAAAGAAACAAAACAACAGGGAGACCTGTGTTGTATTTTTTTTTAAATTGCATGCTGTGTTAGCCAATCTACAGCTAAGCATGCTAAAAATAGCTGTTTGTTCTTTACCATCTTTGTCTACTAAACGTTAGTCTGGAACTAGCGTTGACGTCAGATCATCAATTTCGTCACACGCAGTTTCTGCGTGTGATGACAAGTAGGCTTTTTGTGTTGTGATAACTACAACAGGGGCCTATGTCCGATTATTATTATTATTATTATTATTATTATTATCAGTTCCCCCGTTCTTTGTGGTGTTCGGTGGTGTAATTGCAGTTAAGTTTATTGGAGTTTATCCAGTTTTATTATTGTTGCCAACATTATTTGATGCTAATTATCGTTATCGTTTTTATGGCCCAGGTCTATGTGCGAGTCTTGATCAGTTAATTTTGAATACTCTGACAAGATACTGCAGTTACAGTAAGAATGTTTTTGTTTATTCACTCATTAATTTGTTATACCGCCTATTCCAATGAGGGTCGACTGAGAAAACCCACGCAGGCATTGGGAGAGCAGGCAAATCCCCCCCCCCCCCCCCCCCCCCTCCCCCCAAAAGGTCAGAAGCCACCGGGGATGGAACCCTCAATCCCAGGACTGTGAGGCATATATATTATGTATATGCATATATAACAACTGGACAAGCGTGCTGCCCAATTTTTTTGTTGTTGTTTATTAAATTGTTCTTGTTTTCAATATATATTACTCTTTTAATTTTTATTTAACCTTTATTTAACCAGATAGAACCTGTTGAGATCAAGACCTCTTTCATAAGGGTGAGCTGGCCACGTTTACGCTGACATTCATACGTAGGGACAATTTAGAGCAGGGGTCTCGAAACAATTCCAGAAAGGGCCGCAGTCGGTGCGGGTTTTGGTTCTAACCTATGAGAGGAAAACTTTCCACCAATCTGGTATCTTAGAAGTGCAATCAATAGATTGCAGTCAGGTGCTTCTTGTTTCAGCAGCCAAGAGAAACCTCATTGGTGTTGGATCCGTTGGAACAAAAACCTGCACCGACAGCGGCCCTCGAGGACCGGTTTGCAGACCCCTGATTTAGAGTGTTCAAACAGTCTACCATGGATGTGGGAGGAAACCGGAGTTCCCAGAGAAAATCCACACAAACCCAGGGAGAACATGCAAATTCCACACAGGAGGACCGACTTGGGTGTGAACCCAGGACCCCAGAACTGTGAGGCTGACGTGCTAAGCACTCACACACCGGGCTACATTACTCTAGTGGTCTACCTTGACGAAAGCGATCCCATTAGGTGACACGGTGATATCATTTCGGAGTTGGTAGAGGAGCTCCGGGGGAACCCGCAGGGAGGTGCAGCCAAACTTAAACTCATCTGTCCTGAAAAAAAAATCATGAGAATAGTCTTTTACCCTTCTAAAATATAGTAATACTACTTCAAAACATTCATACTACAGAACTTTAAAATGAATTCTCCCCATCAACTAAATCAGGACATATTGCAGGTGTGCAAGCATTTTTGTTCTTACGTTCCCAGGCTATTCACATGTCCGAGGCAAGTGGAGTAGCAGTAATTGTATGCAATGACGATGGAGGGATAGAGTGACTGGAAGTCCAGGACGACAACAGAATTGCTGTAAAAGCGCGACTCTGGTTCCATCACTAGCGGCAGACACTGAGGTGCCCTCTGCTGAGCTCGCTGCTGGATGCTGGGAGTTACCGCGATGTAGTTGAGTGGCTTGGCTAGGCGCAACATCATGGACTCGACACGGTACTGCAGGGTGAAGAACAACAACATTTTCATTACAACTACTTAGAACCATCAAATGTGTCTGCTTCCAGGGTTTACATTACATGTCCATTCAAGAAGCAGCATAAAATACTTGAACATCAATGAATAAAGACATCTTGCTTTATCTTAGAGATGAAACATTTTAAATACCTGTGAGCCTCGAGTGAGAACGTGAAAGAACTGGATGCCAAACAGTCTGGCTAGCTCACTGGTTCTGCCGATAATGTCATGCTGCTGTAGAAGCTGCATCGTACCGTGTACCCGGCTCACATAGTGGTCCACCATTTTCCACCTAACAAATACACATCGAATAACTAATTTTTAGGGGTCCAAACTGCAGTCCAGTAACTGGAACACAACAAATTATGTAAATATCACAGGAGGCTTGAGTTCCGTCTACATTCTGTGGTACACTAATCCCTCGTTTTTCGGGTTAGGGTTAGGGTTAGGGTTAGGGTTAGGCCGCGATAATCGAAAAACCGGGAAGTAGGATCACCCCTATTTTTACTACATACCATACTACTGTCATCCTTCACTTCGCGGCTTCAACTTTCACGGCTTTATTACATCGCAGATTTTTTTTCTGGAAAAAAAGTTCATTAAAATGTGAAAATCCATGCTGAAACTCCCAAGCGGAAGCCACTCCCATTCCACTTCCCACCAGGAAATGGCGGAAGACAGAGGACTCAGCACATTCATGCTCATTCAGTAGACAGGCAGCAAGACTTTGTTCTTGTTTTTCAAAGCATGAGGACGGTCAAACTTGTAGAGTAAGGCTGGCTTTATCATGAAGCCAGCCAGCAGCATCCCCAAACATGATGAGGATCAGGCGATCCGAGTGAACCCCGGCACTTTCAGTTAATCTTTGAATTAGAATGTCTGTAAAGGCATCCTCTTCCTCGTGGTTACCGAATGTTTGCTTCTTCCTTCTTGATGTAACACATGGTCGATTCATTTACGATCCATTAGATGATTCTAAATCCATACAATTCCGGAAACGCTCGGCGTAGTCTTTCTGTGTGCGATGCGAAATGTTTGAGCTATTATCAATGCTTTATTCTTCTACGGTGAAATTTTCCCTCTTCTTCTGCAGTGAGTGCCACCCATTTCAGAGCCAAAGACGCGTTGCCCTGACTTTTGCCACTGTTCACTGCCAATTTTCATCTCCTGTCTTCCGCTTGCGAGTTTCAGCGTGGATTTTGACATTTTTAGGAACTTTTTAAAAATATATATTTATGAAAAAACGTGTTGTACTTCAGCAGCGAAGTGGTGAAGGATCACAGTATATACAGTAATCGCTTTATTATCGCGGAAAATGTAGACCAGACATGGCCGCGATAATCGAAAAAATTGCACAATGTGCAGTGCTAAAAACAAACCTGTAGAGGTCAGTGTTGTGATCAAACCAGTCAGACAATGTGCGCGGGCTGTACAATGGGAAGCGCTGGTGGAGAACGTGAAAGGCCACATTCTCAAAACTGTAGTTGTTCAGTGTCACCTGGGAGGGGGCAACAAGGGAATATGAATGAGATCAATCAATTGCTTAGGTGCTGAGTTTTCCAAAAGAAATTCTAATTCAGGCACAACTGGCATTAAGGCCTTAAGAGGATGCGTAAAAAGAGAGTTCATTTTGGGACACCTACTTCTGTTTTCATCACCCGCCAGATGTTGAGAATAATGCGTCCAATAATGTTGATCTCAGTCATGGTATTTGCTCCATAGTCATCCCTTTCTGCTGAAAAGCGGTTGTCTCTTGAGTCATCTGAGGAAACACGCAGAGCCACACAGACATTCAATTACAGGAGGCTTTTGCCTTGGGGTTTTGCTTTAAATCAGATGTTTACTATGATGTATGCACTGAAACATATAGTGCTAGTTTTATCAAATCACTATACCCCTAAGTATTACACCAAAAGCTCAGTCAGTAATGCACACAGATAACAAGTGTGCCCTATATTAGTCCTGTCTCAGTTAATTAAGATAGAGACCCTTCCCAATCAATCTGCAGATGTGTACTGTGGTCTTTCCACAATAATGCTAGAAAATAAGAGGGTCCATAGTGCATAACAGTGTTTTCAAGTGATATTTCTCCAGCAATAAAAATGATTTGGAACTTATTTAATCCTGAATGTCGCAAAGTAAAATTAACAAAGAAAAACAATTTTAAAAATCCACCATAAGGGAATAATTGAGAAAACTAAGGAGGCACTCCAGTAAAACACACTGGTTTCTTTAGGAGTAAATAATAGATTATGATTCTGAAAACAGTGATTAGATGCAGCCCCATATTAGTTTGAATTCAAGTTATCTTACCTGGTATGCGAGATAATTGTTGGCAGAGATCTACTCCAAGAACTGCAGCTCTTTGGAGAAGGTAACCCCATGAGTGCATCTGTACTTCATATCCAAACAGAATATCCGGGTCAAACCTACCAAATCACAGAAAAACTATTTACTTGAACATAACAGCCATACCGTATTTTAAAATAAAATAGCAATTATTTTGTCACAAACTTCCTCATGATGGCAACCAATTCATGGAACAGCATCTTCTCATCTGTTGTGTACTTCACCTGCAGGCCAGAAACACCAGACCTGACCAGCAGGGGCGTGGTTCCTCTCTGGCCTGCTGAGTGCAATTTAAAAAAAAACCTTTAGAAAATGTTTACTAATCCAGCCAAAATAATGATTAACAAGTGGTAGTTTAAAAGTGTCTGCAATGAAAAAAACAGGTAACTAGAGAGTAATTAAAATATTGACATTTTTGGCCTCCTCCATTGTATACATTATACACTAGGCTAATGGATTTTCAGGAAAAAAAAGGAATGTATAAGTGAGATTTTACCTTGGTGACAACTCTCGCTGTCTTTATGCACCACAATGGCACCTGTCAACTGGCGGCTGTCTATATTCGATAAGGGAACATCAGAAGTCAAGCAGTAGAATAAGGCACATACTTGGTCAAACTCAGGGTCGGCTTCGAGGTCTCGTCGGGTTCGTGCATGAAGCTCCATTCCCATCAGTGTAAGGTGCTGGACCTGATACAAAGAGACAATTCATATCAATATCAATTAACCAAACACATGTATAACTTTTCGTGTAAAATGAAAGAACGCCTGTATTGTTTGAGAAAGCATCTTCTCCTTTGTGACATCCATGTTTTGATTATATTCGCTTTTTAGCTAAGTTAGAGCTGTTCAGTAGCACAGCTTTCAACAAATGCAAACAGAAAATATTTAATCTTTTAATTACGCTACATTTATAGTAATTGGCATGTTTTTTTTGTAATAAGCCATTCCTTACCTCGTGCATAGCTTTGGCATCTTGCAGGTTATGCATGCTTACTTTGAACCCATAAGAGTTGGCTATGCTAGGACCTTCTATCTGAGAATTCTCTCTGTTTGGAGCGTTCAAAGCAGCAAAATGGTTCTGTGAAAGATACATCCACTAGGATACATCAGATTATTGCATTAACACGTGAAAAAACGTAGGAAAACCTGTTAATTTCATTTAATCTTTAAAAAAAGTTGTAAATGGAACTCTCAGGTCTAACCTTCATCTGTGTGTTAAGTAACACTCTTCTCAGAGGTTCTGCTGGGCTTCCCCGCTTATGCTGGATTCTCTGAGCAAGAGGGTCGTCTGCAGTGGCGATGGCAGGGGAGCACAAATGAGAAAAATAAACTTAGACTAAAGTACAATTATACAACAAAATAGCATCTTACCTTTAAATATGGGTGTGCTGCACACAGGTTCCAAATTGTCTGTGCTTCTAAGATGTCTCTTTAAAAAGGGTGTGCTCTGAAGGTTGTAAGGACTGATCATCTCTTCTTTGTGACTAACATGGGGACTACGACTTCCACAAACTCTTTCAAAGGAGAGTCTAGGTGATAGGGGTTCAGGAGAGTTTTCACTTTGCTTCGTTTGATTCAACTCATCAGGGACTAAGACGCTGCTGGGCTGCTGCCAAGAAGGCAGCTCCGGGGAAACCGGGGGTGTAATTTTATAAATCTCTGTTCTTTTATCATCTTCAAGCTGCATACAATCTTCATCTGAAATTGGACTCGCTTCTATGGAGTCACATTGATTGCCTAGATTCTTTGTGGGCGACAATATAAATGACAGATTGCGCTTTCCTCTCCTTTCATTTCCGATGACAATTTTCCCAGGCATATAGACGTTTGAACTGGAACAACTGAGACCAGCTGACTCGGTAGTCTCCTGGTTACTCTCCTTGTGTACATTCAGCCCCTCATGTTTTAGCAACTCTGCGTCTCTAATCCCTTTTTGCAAAATCTCATACTGTCTCTTGGCTTCTAACCACAGCTGCACACATTCTCGGGTTGGTGCACTTTTGCAGGGCAGAAGGAGTACCTGCTTGTCACTGGTCGAACACAGGTCAGTCAAAGCCTGCTCTTTACTTGTTCGTGCTCCGTGGACTGGCACAGATGGTATAGGAGTGTTGGCATAATGTGTCATGGCTGAGAAGGCTGTCTTCCACAAATGCAATCCCTCTGAAGACAATCCTCCACTGAACTCCTTTAACTCATTGACTAGTCTTGTTCCCACTGCGAGCTTATGGCCACCAACCTCCCTAAAAAGAGTGTGGGAATTAGCTTTGGACAACGACTATCTCAAACTACAATGCAAAGCATCAAAGTCACAACAAGAATCGGACTATTTTTTAGTAAAAAACATAAAAATACAATTGCTTCAAAAGTATGACTTCAGACAAAAAATGTTGATGCCACCCTTATGTATTACAGTAATCCCTCGATTAGCGCGGTTAATGTAGAGCAGACATTGCCGCGATAAACAAAAAAACGCAAAGTAGGGTCCCCCTTATTTAAAATAAATCTAATAAAAAATTATTATTATTATTATTTTTAACTGCAGTGCTGAGTTTTAGTAGCAAGCGGAGGAGAGTGCTTTCGCTTGCGAGTTTCAGCGTGGATTTTCACATTTTTATGAATTTACAACAACAAAAATTCCCCTAGAAAAAAATCTGCGACGTAGTGAAACCGCGAAAGTTGAAGCCGCGATATTTGAGGGATTACTGTATTGTCATATTAGGTGTCACATTAAGTGTTTTGTTAACTATTATTTATATTTATATATATATATATATATATATATATATATATATATATATATATATATATATATATATATATATATATATATATATATATATATATATATATATATATATATATATATATATATATATATAAATAAACAAATGTATATTTTGAATTTTGCAACCGATTCAGGGTATTACTGCTTGAAGTCGGCTGGGATAGGCTCCAGCATTCCAGTGGCCCATGTATGTATGAAGTGTACTGAAAATGACAATGAATGAACTCAAACTAGTATGTGGTCATAAGAACAAAAACATGATATCAGCTATAAGAGACTAAAGTAGCATCCACAAAACTCTACAAATATAACTCCATTGCATGAAAGCAGGAGTTCAAAACATCGGATCCAATTGCGGAGGATCGGACCTGGGTAAAAAAATAATAATAAGATTTTTATTAATGTTTTGCTATGCCAGTTAATAAGTTAAGGTAACAAAAATCATCCATTCTATAATGCAAATTTTTATAGATATACAGACTATTCCTAATCCTTTAAATGAATCTAGAAGGTTAAAACTGATTAAACTCAAGTACTATAATAGTGGGTTCTTATTTTTACAATTACTGAGCATACTCACAGCGGGATCCTAGAGCACTTTCACACCTAGCCCGTTCCGAAACAAACCTATGGATCAGTTTGTTTGGTGTGTAAACAAAACAAGCTTGTTTGAATGTGGGACAAAAACAATTAAGTTGAGAGCGTTTGGATAAAGGGGGTCTGGACTGCCTTCCATTTAAGCTCTGGAACAGTTCGTTCATTGAAATTAGAAATATAAATACAAAGGGGACTTAATTCCAAGGTTACATTTTCTTCTTCAAATCAAGGTATAATCAAGTAACCAAGATGGAAAAACTTTTGCGAAATGCTATTTGTTTACATTTGAAGACGGTTGCATTGCATACATAAACGCCCCAAACAGAAAAGACGATAGCTGGGTAAATTTACCTTATCATTCTGAAAAAAACAAATGGACCAGAGGTCTGAAAACACCCTGGATCTAATATAACATTTCGAGTTTTTCCAGGGTAGGTTATTGTGTCAGTGTATGATGCTGGTCGTTATATTCTCACATTGGTTTTCCTGGAGCATCAGAAGGGTCACTGCAGAAGGGCTCCTGGAAGGTGGCCTCAGATATCTCCAGATTCTGAAGAGTGCTGAGGATCTCCTCCCTGCTTGGAGGGCACATGAGGGGCTTCAAAACGTGGGCTCCCCCACCTGGTCCACGAAGCATCTGGCTTGCTCTCACCTGAGAGAGTGAGCTAACTGAGCAAGGAGAGCTGCTCGGCGTAGTGGAAGTCATTACATCAATGCCTTCCAGGAGCTCGCCTGACGGCGAGCCCTCGTGGCTGATAAAGCAAGCAGAGCTCAAAGGCAATGGTAATACTGGCTCACAGGCTGAAAATAACAGTTCTTTTCCTTCACAGTGAAAGTCTTGAAAGGGGCTGAATGTATGAACATCGCCCAAAGACAAATCAGAATCTGTATTCCGTAATTTGTTGGAGCCAATGAATCTGAGATGATGATTTGATGTTGATGCGCTATGCTCGGATCTGTCAAAAAGGTCTGGTCTGGCAGGCTTCACCTTGTGCCAGTCAGAGTCCGGTTTCAGCTCTCCGTAACCTGACAGTCTATCTAATTTCTTCTCAAAGACCAATGTCTGAGCAGGGATAGCTTCTTGACTAGCATCACTCAAGAATTTGACTGGTAAAATTTGATCAGTCAAGACAAACTGACTGCCACTGTATGGGCTAGAGAAGTGAGTTTGATCAATGGCATTTATATCAAAGGAATAGTTATGTGGGAGCTCTGGGGATGATAAGCTGTTTTCTATTAAATTGCAACTGTCCATGTCTGTGTCAGATTGAAAAAGTAAGCAGTCATTTGATACGTTGCCCTCTCGCATTTCAGACAAACAAGGCTGAGTGTGGTTTGTTTTTCTTTTTCTAATCCCGCATTTCGTATTTTTGGGGTTGTTTGATTTGGGAGCCCTAGGTTTCCTTGGTGTGGTTGAGGTTTTTCTGGATTTGGCTTGTTTAGGTTCAGGACTGAGTGACTGAGACATAACAATTGAATCGTCAGGGTCACCCACTTGTGTCTGGCCACGCTGATTCTTTTGGTAAAGTTTCTTGAGAACAGACAAGCTACATGGTGTCTGAGAAAGACTGGGAACAAGATTTTGCTTAAGGCCCGGCTGATGGGAGGTTTTTACCAAGGCAGTGACTCTTCTGTTCTCCAGTGAAGATATCTGTGACAGGGAAGGTGTTGAAATTCGTAACTCCTCTGTACAGAGTTCTTCCTTTACAACATTAGTCTGACAACCTTGCTGTTTCATCTGAACATGTGGCAACGTGTTTAAGTTGGTTTCCATGATAGAAATCTCGCCATCTTCAAACTTTGGTTGAAGTGAATGAAATGCTGGTTTAAAGGTAGTCTGGTCTTGATTCTTTTCCATATTTGTCAGCTTTGATGAATTATCATCTGTCAACACTAGCTGTGAAATATTTTTGGTCACTGCCTTCTTTTTGTATGTCCGGCCAGGTCTAGACATGATTTTAGAGGGGTTTTTTTGTTCAGCTGTACGCGCAGCTTTCCTTTGTCTTGGGAGAGCTTTGCTGCTTTGTAATACATTCAGATTTTTTTGATCAGGAGGTTCAGTTAGAGCAGTTGTTGTGTCTGTATTTCTTGATTTCTTACTTCTGTTTGCTTTACGCCCATTTCGAGCACCTTTGGTTGAAGTCTGTGGAATTTCTTGTGCAAAACTAATACTTGGGTTACTTAACATGTTTTTTAGGTATATTGAAGCAGAAGCACTCTTATTCATGACAGGGTCCGTTGGCGACCAACAGCGAGGCGGGGTTGAGTCTGTTGGGCTCTGAGCTCTATCAGAAAGATAGCCTAATTCAAACATAACATCATTATAGTCACTGTTTCTGTCATCTGCCAACTCACAGTAGCATGGTCGAGGAGGTGGCAGCAAGGGTAAACATTGTTGTTTATCACAACCCCTAGTAAGTGTGACTCTTCCACCAAGTCCAACTTGTTTGGAGACACTATCAATAGTTTTCTTACCCAAAGAGTTGACTTTAGATTTCCGTTTGTTTTGTTTTTTAGCCTTTGACTCAGTGACTGGAAACTCAACAGCAGCAGACTCAGGCACTTTAGGCCAGAAATCCTTTAGTGGGGCTAGTTTATCATACTGATTCAACTTGTCTTTTGTCAGTGTTACCCTTTGCTCCTCTGCATTGATTTTGCCCATTTTCACCAACATGTTTTTCTCTCCTTTGAACCTGTTGATGATAATGTACTTGATAATGATCGGGGGTTCCTTCTTACGTCGTTTTAGCTCCTGCCCACTGCGGACGTTGGAGCCTTTAAGACGTTCCTTGACTTTTGCTGGGTTTTTCGACCTTGTGGCACATGAATATTCTCCATCACTGTCATACAGCATCTTCCGTTTAGTCCTCAGAGTGTATTTACTACCAGGCAGGGATGAGGCTTTTGTACATGTTACTTTAGTGTCTAAATCATGCAAGCGGTTCAAACTGTCTTCAGGTGTATTTTTTGTTTCTTCTGAAATACAGGGTGTAATGCTAGTTACTACTGGAATTAATTCTGGCTCTTCTTTGACAGATGTCTCTTCAATTTCTGCCTCTTCTTTGACAGATGTCTCTTCCATTTCTGGCTCTTCTTTTGTGAATGTCTCTGCCTTTCTGAGTGACTCATCGAAAATGGATTCTGTCTTCAGGGAGTTACCATCACAAACCAGCATTTCTGTGTCCCCAATCCCTGGATGATTAGGAGATAGAGAGTTGCAACCAATGGTAACACAGCTGTCAGAGGTAGAGCTTTCATCCATGTTTAATGTATTTTTTGGTCCTGACAATCTTTTCTTATTTACTTTTAGCCTTGACCGACGATTCTGAGTTTGTTCTAGCTTGATGCATGATTCTGGCATTTTTTTGCAAACGTTTTTCTTCCTGCTTAGGCAGTTGGACAGAATTACACTTGGGAAAAATTTGTAGTGTTCTTCTTGTTGTGCGACAATTGTCTTTTCCGTCTTATTTTCCTGATAGTCTTCATACCTGATTTTGAGCTCACCGACATCTCCCTTTTCTCCATCATTATTCATCACCCCCTCCTGAGAATTAAGAAATGCCCCACTTTCAAGAGTTGTAGGTACTGAGGAAATATTCCTCAAGAGGGGGCTATGTCTTTCCATCTGGCTCAGGTCAAAGTCTGTCTTAGTTGAACAGTTCCTCAGCTCTGAGTAGCAGAGGGAAAAGGCCCTGTGGTTCTGAAGGATGGACAAACAGTTTGTCTCAACATTCTTCAAACTAGTTCTTTTTGTAACCTTACTGTTGTTGAATTGGAAACTTTCCACTTCAGTCCTATCCAATGCTAAAGATGCTTTTTTGTCATAGCTGTATATTGGGCAGATATCCTCTTTGTCCACACAGATGGCAGATACCTCTGACTGACTGGCTGTTTTGCAGGGAATAGGGTGCTTGACTGGTGGAATGTACAGGATTTTTTTATTAACCTTCAAACCTGTTGAACATTCACAACTGCTGTCCTGAAAGCTTTTGGACTGAAATTGTTTGTCAAGTGGTTGCTCTGTGTCCAAAACATGAACTGGACTGAGCTCTGGGTGGTTACACTCCAGAAAGATCTTTGCTGAGGATGGGGGTTCCAGGTGGATTGTCTCTCCAGGGAAATGATTTGTTTTCATTATAATCTTCTCTGTGACAATAAGGGAAGACTGGGTTCTGGAGCCACTGTCTGTTAAAGATGAGTCTAAGAACAACAAAAAGGCAGGAGTGGATACATTAATTTAAAATTGAAAGAAATAACTTAATTCAAAAGCATTTTTGAGGAGTTTTTTTAGGGGCTCCACAGGGAAAAGCATCCTTTAGACACAAATTCGGCCCACACCACTCCCACCTACATGCCAGCGTGTATTTTAGGAGAACAGCCAGTTTAAGATGACGTTGAAATTGGCTGCAGATTCACACTCAATTCAACAGTGGAGTCAACTTCAAGTGTTGTCTCTGCCACATTTTGCACATTCCGCTCTTCCATTTCTGGAGGAAATGCTAGGAATTCAGCAGGGCCTTGGCAAAATTTTAGGTGCTGGTAGTGCATCTATTTCTGTACATGGCTCATAGTCTGCCTGCTTTATTTCACAATGCCCAAATAGGATTAAACACCTAAGGTACGATTATCACAAGTTTTGTAACCTGCAGGAATGGCTAACTAGCCAAGTGTACCATGAAGAAGTAGCAGTTGCGGCAATTAGCGCACCATAGTCTTAAATTTTAACAAAAGACAAAATTGCATCTTACATATTAGATTAGATTAAACTTCATTCATCCCGTACCTGGGGAAATTACATATGGATTACATATGGATAAATAAATCATTGTACGACATTCCCTTTTGTGCAGCTCCATATAGTGGGTGCATTACGTAACCCCCCAACCCCTACTTTTACTACATTTACTGTGCCTTATAACGTGGTACCCTCATATATGGAATCAGTTTTAAAATATCGATTGAAGGTGGGTCTTATACTCCGGTGCGCCTGAGAGTGGAAAATATGCAAATATATAGTTGAAGGTTATACCCAGAAAGCAAGGTTTTTACTGATATCAATCAGTAGATACTGTTTCGGCCTGAGGAACGTTTATTGCCATAACTTAGCAATTTAGAACTTAATTTATTCTTAGCCTATACATATTTTCAGCATTTATCTTACCCCATGTTTCATGTGTTTAGAAACAAATGATAAAAATGACTTTACAGCTATCTCTTACCACTGCTCTCATCTGCTGCCCCATCAAGCTGAGGGATGGACAAGTTAGCAAATAAAGAATTGTTTGCACTCCACCCCATATCTTCATCTGAGGATTCCTGATGCTCGTCACTGGAGCTCTCCTCTGTCTCCTTAACACCATATCTGCAGGTACCAAGATTACATATCAAGAACTGTTATGACATGCTGGACAAACTTCATTTATCCCTTATTCAAAAGAACACTGTCATTGTGAAAAAAGACCTTGTTAAAGATGAGTTTTCTTGCAGCTCACTGTCCCATTGTTGAGACATTGTCATACTGAGAGCAGCTTCTTCCTTGTCTAACTCCGGCCTTGCCTCCTCATCGTCACTGTTATAGTTGCAGTTAGTGGTACCTGGAATTGACTGGGACTTTGAACTGTGCAAACCAGTAGTCCTGCACTCATCCGCCAAGCCTGCCAGAAGATTGATCATGGCACAGTCTTGGCTGTTGTCTGCATGGACAAAAGAAACAAAAAAAAAAAAAACATAAAAACGTATCTTAAACACGTTCAAGCAATTTCTTACAGAAAGATGTCCTGAAACCTTTTACACCAAGTGCCACCTCAAAAAATACCCATTGCTTCTCCTCAAGTAATACAATGATGAACCAAATACATTCATTTAGTGAGCCCAAGTGCTTAGTGCCAAGTTATTTAAAACAAACAGTTTTTCCCAAAAAGTACATTTATGTTATTATACTGAGACACTAACATTTTATCGTTTAACACCAACACTTTAAGTGGGAAAGGAAAAACTTGGCATATTTGAAAATGTAATGTGATTCATACTAGACCTGGGCAATAAAACGATAATTATCGTCAAATAATTTTTGTCAACAACATAATTTTTGATAACTTAAAACTGCAATTACAACACCCAAACACCACAAAGAACGGGGGCGCTGATGCGACGTGAACGCGAGTTCCAGACCAAAGTTCAGTAAAAGAAGAGCATGCTAAGAAAAAGCTGTTCTTATCATGGTTAGCAATAGAACGGCTAACACAGAGCATGAAAGCAAAAAGACTATAACAGCCAAAATGAGTGATTATGAGATGCAGGACAACAGCGAGGAATCCACTAAAATATCCAAGTGAAGTCTACCAGTCGTTTTCTTTATTTGCTATGTTTCTTAATGCCTCTTAAATACACGTGCACAAACAGCAGCCTCACTGAAGCATTCCTTTACCCACTCTTCTTATTTCACGACAACCTGTAATTCTTTTCTAACTTGATATCAAGGACTTTCCCTATTTTATTCAAATGTTTTTAACAATTTTGCAAAAATCAAAAACTTCATCCAACTTTTTTTTTTTATGTCTGTGTGTTTCTTTTTGGGAGGCTGAAAATAGTCTGCTTGCCAATGGTGATGATGTGTTAGTCTGATTACTTGTTTAATATTGCACAGCAACTTTTTGTTTGAAGGGAAGTTAATAAAAATAAAGACGCCTGTCAAAATTTCTGCAGGTTTTAATTATTCTTTACTTTACATAGTGTAAGGTGGCAGTTATCTTTATTGCACAACAGAACAACAAAAATACCTTTTAAAATCATCATATTTTATATTCTCTTTTCTTATAAAGTAAGGTAGCATAGTTACTTTCAAAATTGAATAATGAGGAAAGTAATTTATTTACTTATTCACAGAAGTTTGAAAGAAAAAAAGATTTGATAGCTACCATAATTATCAATAGACTGATAGTTTTTAATTTTTTTATAAATCGTATTAATTTTCTCCCAGGTCTAATTCATACAACAAGTAAATATTACTTAGGACAATCAATGTCTTGTACACATACCTATTATGGATGAATGTTTGGATGGCTGGGAGGGTGGCAGGAAATTCTGACTATTTTCCAGTAGACACAAAATGGCCTCCTCATCCACAACAGCCTCTTCTGGGGTTTTACCACTAATGCATACAAATTCTAAGCAAACAGAGAAAAGTCATAGTTAGCATCTCAGAGGCATAACACATTACAAAGGACCTGACCTAGTTAGTATGTACTATGCTGGTACAAGGCCTCTGAAGAGTGGGAGATCTATGTCGCAAATATTACATTTCGTCATAAATAATACCCTAAAGAAACACCTATGCTACATCTTGAGACTTTTTTTTCTTTTTCATTGTAGTACACCTCTATTGTGCATATGACTCTTTCAAATATATCAAAATGAATGTATGTATTTTCCAAAAAGGTAAATTCTCATCAGTCTTGACCTGGCTCAGAGTCCCTGTGCACCTCTACAGCTGAAGCCAGTGTACACTGCACTTCATCTGGTGTTAAATGAAGAGATGAATGGATGGTGAGATCACTTAAATCCTCTGCATCACCAATAGCGGAGGCCTGTGTCCTGAAAAGAAAGGGAAAACGTAAGCTAAATATATCTATAATAACTACACATATTGGGAAAACCACATGGGTGTTTTTTTCAGAATCACAGAAAAATGGACGTGGTGTTATTTTGCCTGTTGTGCCAATAGGTGGTATTTACATGAGGTTAGCCTTGATGTTGAGAGTTTCAGGGGAGCGGTGTCTCCATGATGGGAAAGATGTACATTTCTCATCTCGTCTCATTTTCTGAACCGCTTTATCCTCATTAGGGTCGTGGGGGATACTGTAGCCTATCCCAGCTGTCTCCGGGCCAGAGGCTGGGCACACCCTGAATTGGTGGCCAGCCGATAGCAGGGCACAAGGAGACTGACAACCATGCACACTCACACCCCTACCTAGGGTCAATCAGCCTACCATGCATGTCTTTGGAATGTGGGAGGAAACCGGAGTACCCAGAGGAAACACACGCAGGCCCGGGGAGAACATGCAAACTCCACACAGTTGGATCGACATGGATTTGAACCCAGGACCCCAGAGCTGTGAGGCCGACACACTAACCACTCGCTCCACCGGGCCACCCAGATGTACATTTTGGGACACAATCTGTAGTGTTCTAACGAATCATGGGGTGTTTTGGCCTTGATCACTAGAAACGCTAATTGATGGTTGAGCATGCCTGCGCTTGTGTGCCATACGCAAACAGAGGTTGTTTAAAGGAGTTGTTAAATGTAGCTGTGACAAAAAAAGGAATGTGTGGAAAAAATAGTATGTTAAAATTGGTAAAAGGTTAAAATGAAATAATCGAGGGGGTGTCAAATAAAAACTACTCATGAAATAACTCATGATTTATCATAATGTATCCAGTAATCCCTTGAATATCACAGATAATGTAGACCAGAGAGGGCCGCGATAATCGAAAAACCGCGAAGTAGGATGACCCCTATTATAACTACATACCATACTATGTTTTCACGCCTATACAAAATACAAGTAGAAAAGTACAATTGTCAAGAAGTGTATTTATTAAATATTAGTTACATGCATATGAAAAGACTATAATGTATTAATATCTAAATATAATCTATGAATTAAAAAAATACTTTAAGTACTATACTCACAGTGAAAATAGTTCCTCTCCGCTTGATTTAAATAATCAATTAACTTATGATGAAGTTAAGTGTGAAACATTCAGCCTCATTGTCATTAAAAATACTGGCGGGGCTTATTAGCAAACGGTCTGGAGAGTTAGTTCATGTGCCGCTGTCTGGTTGCTCTTAATTAGACTGCTTAGTGACTAAAAAGATGTCAAGGGAAGAAGATTGCCAGGTGTCAAGAGATTACATCAGTGATTAACATGTTATGCCATTAAGCATTGCCCATTTCTACAGCTTTACAATCTTCATTGGAAATGCAAAAATATGCAACACTTTTGTCAAGAGTTGTTAATAATACTCTGTGGTACGTGAAATTTACAAGACATTTTTTGTCAGATTCGAAAGGCATTGGATCATCAATGGAATCTTCAGGAAGTGCCGTAGGGGAGCTTTTCAGGAGCAGCCTTTGCGAGAGGTTATCGGCGCACAAGGATGATGTTGATTGGGAGTTGTGACCACTGTTTCTTATTTGGTACAAATGTGCTTTTGTCAAGGACATGAAACTGTTAAGACGATTGCCATATTCCACAGTTATGACCATGTTCTCATCAATATCTGGGACACTGCTTTAAACTGTGAGCTATATTGAAAGTTTCTTGCTGATCTCTCAAAGTACCAAGACCACGTTCTTCATCGTTATGCTCCTCTGGGCAGTCCAGCTGTCAATTACCCATCCAGGGAGCTCTATTTTCGCATACGAGGAACGACGTCAGCCTGCTACCTGGACTTAAATGGAAATTGAACTTCGACATTGCTCCTCCGCGGCATTCAGCCATCTTAGCCGCCCCAAGGGCTTAATTTTCGGCCAGCAGCAATGGCTTCTGCCGTAACGTTTTAATTTTCGGCCAGCGACAATGGCTTCTGCCGTAACGTCACCCGAGGCTCGCATTTCTGAAAAAAATCCACCTTCCTTCTCCGAGGCTCTCTGCCATCCAGTTTGCCGAGAAAGCTCTATTTTCAAATAAGCGCCACGGCATCCGCCAGAAGGTCGCACGGGGCTCGCATTTTCAGACAAAAAGGACGGCCATCGGCTATTATTTGTTTCTCGGTGCCGAGTTGAGTGACCGTCCCGTCTTCCGCCATTTTCTTAGTCGCAAGCGAAAGACAGGAAACTGTCTTACGCTTGTGAGTTTCAGTGGGAATTTTATACATTACCGTATTTTGAAACCTATTGGACACACCGCCTGAAAGGGCGTCGTCTCAGTTGCTGGTTTATTTTCTGTTTTATGCCCATAGAAAAAGTGCTTCGTTTCAAAGAACGCACTGCAATGGTCGTGCTAGCGTGGCACACACGTTAGCATGCATGGGTGAGTTCACCAACAATGGTGGGTTCCATCTCATTGTCAGGGTCAAAGTTGTCGCCGTGGGGTTTCGTAATAGTGATTCCAGCTTTGACAAAAGTTCAGACTACAGTGCTCGCTGGCACTTTGGCCCCGGCATCGACAATCCATTCCAAATCGTCAAGTAACTCGTGCAACGCTGCCTGCCAGTCTTTGATTGGAACTATACTATGTTTGGCATCCGACATTCATCACTCCCAAGCCATGCATTACGCTGTTTCTCTGCTCTTATATCGTGTTATATCCATGGATTCCGTCACTTTTCCAAGCGTTAACTCCCGCATTCTGTTGTCAGTGACGTCAGGCCTTTCCTCTGTATAGCTCCAATGTGTTGTTTCTTTGACTATTGAGTGTTTCTGAGGGTTAAAAGCGCTACGAGCACACGGAAATCAACTGCCTTGCCACTCGTCTGGGATGCAGAACTGCCAAACTCCGTCAAACCCATTTCAGGAGTACCCTTGTCCCATTTCCGGAGTTTTATGTTTTCATCGGGGGTGAATGCAATTCGCACAAAATCGATATAAAATGTAAAAAAAAAAGAAATAACATTGAACAATTTAAATCAAACTGTTATTATCATGTTTTTACATGATTTGAAATATTTTGTTTTTGAAAACTATTGAAAAAGTACAGCATAAGGAAAATAAGTCTAAAAAGTGAACAAAGTATATATTGTTGCTCATTAATTGGCAAATTCAAATTTCTACAACATTAAGTTTTTCAGCTGGCGATGGTGTGAATTTTGAGGCATTTAAATTGGAAAATTGGAACTTTTCCAAAATGGTTGCTTTAAAAAAAAATGTAAGTGACAATTTTTTGGATTTCCGGAGTTTAGGGAGGTTGTCAGGAGTCCCGGGGTTTGCGTTACTTTTCCAGAGTAAACTCCGGAAATTCCAGAGTAAACTCCGGAAATTCCAGAGAAGTTGGCAGCTCTGGGGATGTTTTGAATGGATTTACCGTAATGCTTGGAGGCTATTTTTTTTAGAACATCCACTGGGTTGATCGCAATAAGTAGCATGTCGGCAAGAGATTAAACCAGTAAGTTAAGGAGTCCGGGTCATACAAAATTTTGAATTTAGTGTATAACCAAGGCGCACCGACTGATTGGGCCTCCCGTCCATTTTAAAGAAAATTTTAGACTTTAAAGTGCACCCTATGGGTGTGAAAATACTGTACTTTTTTGTACTTAATATAAAAGACTGCGATGTACTGATGCTGCGAAATGGTGAAGCATCACAGTACATTTTTTTAAATATATAGATTATATTTAGATATTAATTAATACATTGCAGTATTTTCATATGCTTATAGCTGTAATATTTAATACACTTCTTGATAATTTTCTTTGTGTGTGTTTATTCATGTATAGGGGAAAAACAGTAATATGGTTGTAATAGGGGTTATCCTACTTCGCGATATTTCGATTATCGTGGCCATGTCTGGTCTACATCATCCGTGATAATCGAGGGTTTACTGTGCCTACAGTTGTTATAAGAATAAATCCCAACCCTTTGCTATTAATCAAAGTGCCATCTTGTCGGGATGAATAAAGTTTAATTTAATCTAAAACAGGTGCAACTTACACATCAAACTCTGCATCCTTCAAAATCTCCTTGAATCTTTTCATGAAAATTTGCTCACTCTCAGTTGAAGGCACAAATTCACGGTCTGAAAAATATAATCAAAACAACTCCTTACTTTTCCTGAGTCACACTCTTAAACGCATGCAAAATCAATGTTGGTCAAATACTTGCAGTTCAAGTAAAGCAGTAAATCCATGTTATTTATTACAACACCTTTATGTTTACAACTGCTGACCTTGAGAGTGTGGGGTATCAATCTGAGAGTCCTTGTTTTTTTCTCTCCTCCGCTGCTTCTCATCCTCCCATATTGCTTGTAGGCCAGGGTTCTTTCCAATTTGATCTGAGAAAATGACAAAAGAACAAAACGTCTGAATCGTGCAGAACAAAGGAGAACATGGAGGAAACGCAATTTAACACAGGATAATGACAAAACAAAAGTTCCTGCTGCTGACTGAGCTGATCGCACATCTCCACCAGCAGCATGATGACCAAAAGAACAAGTGACAACAAGGTTTACATTAGACATAGGTGGGCATCTATACATAATTTCTCAATAAATATCCAAGGGGGTGATCACCAATTCTTGCACCTTTTGAATGAGGAAGACTAATATTGAGTTCCCTGTGCAACTTACTTTCAACCTCGAGGCGGTTGAGAACATCTACAGCAACAGCATCAACCTCTAGTTCACAGGTGCTTTGCCTCGCCAGCTCATCCAGGAATAGGGAGCTACAGAAAAATAGGCAGAACGGCAATGAGTTTTCATAGTTTGAAATTATAACTAACGTAGATCTTGTCATTTATCATTGCATCGGTCAGGAGTAATATTTGTTATCAGGGTGGTTAGCATGTCCGCCTCACAGTTCTGAGATTGAGCGTTCAATTCCCAGTGAGTTCCAAACTTTTTCTGATTGGGTTGGATTGGATTGGATTGGATTGGATTGGATTGGATTGGATTTGATAACTTTATTCATCCCGTATTCGGGAAATTTCGTTGTTCCAGTGGCAAGAGGGTGAGGATGCAGGAATAGGAAAGGCATTTTAGACATAAATAGATAGGTAATAAGTAGGTCAATAAATAAATACATGAATAAATATATAATTAAATAAGCGTGTTGCTTAGCACATATATACATACATACACATAATTGCATGGTTAGGTTAGTTTGCATGTTCTCCCCATGCCCGCATTGTCCCACATCCCCCCCAAAAAACACATGGTAGGGTTGAACACACTAAATTGTCAGCAGGTAAGAGTGTGTGGTTGTCCATCTCAGTGTGCTCAGTGATTTCCTGACAACAAATTAATGCATCCCCCGCCTACTGCCCACGGTTGGCTGGGGAAGGCTCCGGCACCCCTACAACCTCTGTGAGAATAAGCGGTACAGAAAATGAATGAATGAACATTGAATGACTTATTATTGACATTACTGTTGAGAGGTTCTGGCATGTAACGTTTTAGGGCTCTTATACATTCTACTCGTGTTGTTGAGATTTTCTTAAAGTACTTTCGCCAAAATGTGGATTAAATGATTTTTTTATATAATTGACAAGAAAGTGCATATAAAAGTTTGTTTGTAGTCATTTGCCTATTTATGCCTTGCAATTGAATTGCAATTAGATATAGCGTATTTTCCGCACTATATGACGCACCTAACTGACTATGTGCCTTGTTACGTCCGGTGGTGTAAAGAATTTAAAGCCTGTGTTTGACAATTGGTGGTATTGATATGAACCTTTTAAAGATTTTTTAAAACATTAATTTGAATGTCCAAATGCAACCAAAGAAAAAGTTAGGCAGAAACAACATTAACTCCGGTCATGAACTATTGCAACTTGTTCCAAATAAAAAAAAATATATAGAAAATGAACTGAATGAATGTTTCAGGGACTTGTTACTCAAAGTGCTATGACTCACCAGGGAATGGCATTCTCTTCCCAGCGGGCAAAGGTACCTCCAAAGGTGCTGTCACTGAGTTTGGATGTGCACCGACTCTTCCAGGGATTGCTGGAATGGCTGCTCGGGGTCTGCTGGTCCAAGGTAGCTGGCAAATCCTCTAAAAGACATTAACATGCCTTTGTTACACCAATTGTAGGCCACGCTTTTGGGAGCTTAAGATTCACTAAAGATTGGTGATGTCCTGTTGTGCTCAGTATTGGCCCCTGATACGGCTATTTTTTCTGTATCGGACAGTATCGGATTTGGGCACATAATAACTAAACAGGAGTACATTTTTGCATTCAAAATTACACTAATGAATATTTCATGCAATAATGCTTGTACAGTAATACCTGGACATACGAGTGTCCCAGCATACGAGAAATTTGAGATATGATGAAAATTCCGAGCAAATTTGTGCTTTGAGATACGAGCATAGGAGATGGTTCCGGATGCAGCCGTACGGGTGGCCGAGTATGCGAGAAGCTGCTTATGAGAACAGCTTCGCTCTGGCTTTCTCGCCGCATGTCACTCGCATGAAGATATCTACGATCACCGGGATATACAGGTTGCATGTTTTACTGGAGATAGCGTGACCGAGTCGATAATCTGCTAAAAGACAGCGAAATCTACATGGACTTTAAATTATAGCAAGAATCTGAAAAAGACACCAGCAGAACCCGTTAAGGCAAGTCGTGGCTGATTCGATAATTTTAAAAAACGAACTGGGATACACTCGGTTCTGAGGCATGGAGAAGCAGCAAGTTCCGACTCGAAAGCCACGGTGGAATACATTAACATCTTTGCCTCGGTTATCGCAAAAGAAGGTTTACATTCAGTGTAACGTAAGATTAAAACTTATTTTCAAGTGTGTATAGTAATCTAAGTTAATTTAAGTTTAATTTAAAGTTTGTTATGTTACGAGCGCGTTGCCATCCATCAAGTCTCTCGCCTGTCCTCTCTCTCTATTGTCGGTGCACGACGCAGTAAACTGCTACTGTCTGTCTTTACCGAGTAATGTCACATTTTAGTATTGAAAATCATAACCACTAGATAGGTATTTCTTGCTTTGTCAGTAGGTGGTGAATTAGAACAAATAAAAAGATGTTTTTCCATTGTAATATCCTGGTTTTGGTGGTTTTTCAGATGGCGAGAACGGATTAATTTGTATTTAGTTATTTTCTATGGGAAAAATTGATTTGAGATACAAGTAAATTGACATATGAGCTCGGTCCTGGAACGTATTAAGCTCGTATCTCAAGGTATTACTGTATATACAAATATGGTGAACAGAAAGTGAGGTTAGTGTGGAAATTACAGAGCTTGGGTGTACCTCTGGTCATAAATGGCAGCGTTGAATGGTTTTGTCTTTCTGTTTAAATATTTTCTACGTTAACATAGTTCAAAAAAAAATTGCGATTTGCATTTTCAGATTCTTTGAACAAACATTTTCACAAGAATACAAAAGCTCCCTGCTTGCCTTCAAGTCACAAGAACTAAATAGCCTAGTCTAGTCCTGTTCATCATTTTACTTTTTCATCCCATATTAAGAACCACGGATTTGGACTTTAAATGCAAAGGAAATAAACTGATGCAACTATTGTAGTTCTTTGTCACATAGATTAGGGGTATGGAAGGCGTTTTTCCACTAAACTACAGAGATTAAGGTGGCGCTGAACCCTAGTTTTGTCTGGGATAAGTCAAGCATGATGGAACCTTATTAAAGCCAAGAGTGGAATGCCATGGCTTGTGGTATGTGCTCACTGGATGGTACCATTGTAAAAAGTTAGATTGACTGGAGCACTTGTGGGAAATTCCAAGAGAAGGTCTCATTGTTTGTGTTCCTGAAGACCACGTTATAGTGTCAGTACCTATTTAATTAACCATATTAAAAAAAAAAACTGTGAATGTTTAAAGTAAAAAATACATTGCAATTGAAGTGATGTACACACAGGAGTTGAGGCAGTTGGGGCTGACATAAAATCAGTAGACCTAGATCAGCTTTACAGTAATACAATGGAAAATGAGTAAATAGCAACACCTGACATCAAAATGTTCTGAATCTCTCAAGAAAATGTAAAAACATCATACAAGGCAAAAAGAAACCAGAACTTGAGCTATAAATAGCACCTGCACATATTAAAAAGGATTTTCCCTGTTGATTTCAAATTGATGCTATATGCGTAATCCAGTTGGAGCTGTTCTTGGGAATGAAATGTAGTCCTGCTTTAGACCCATAATTTTAATATCAGAAAATATTTCACAGAGATTTCAAACAAGCACTAGTGTGCCATTGAAGAGTGAAGGCTCTCGACTACTGGCTAACTCAATCTAAAACCAACTTTACAGGTCACAATAAATCCACACTAAACTCCACCCTACTGGTTAACTTATAACGTACAGGCAACAAGAGCGCAATTATTTAATCAGCCCTGATTTCTTTTCTTTTCCATCTTCCGTACCACACATCCTCTTAAGGCAGGCAAGTCCGGTCCTCAAGATCCCCTATCCAGTCTGTTTTCCATGTCTCCCTCCACCAACACACCTGAATCAAATAATCGGGATTGGTATGAAGCTTCTGGACAGCTTGCTGATGAGTTGATCATTTGATTCAGGTGTGGTAGAGGAGGGAGATATGGAAAACAGATTGGATAGGGGCTCTCGAGGACTGGACTTGGCCACCCCTGTCTTAAGGATTGCAGGGTTTCCCGGAACCTATACCATCTGATTAGTTAGTACACTCTAGGCTGGTCGCTAGTCACTCAATTGGCACACAGAGACACAAACGACCATCCTCGCGCACAATCATAATGCCACCAGCGGGAATCGAGCACACATCTGCCCCCACTGAAGTCAGGCGAGTGAACCTCTACACCACGAGGCGACGATGTCAGCTCTGGCCCCCCCAAAAATTAAAAAAATATCTCCAAGGATTGATAGATACTGGCCATTGCTACATAGCAAGAAAGTTTCAAAACAGTGAGCTTGGAGGGAGGCCAGCTAAGACACGTCTCATTACCAAAAAAGGGCACCGAAAAGAAGAGGCAAGTCTCGTTATCTGTTCAACATCAAAGGAACAACTTAGCAAGCAGCTGGGGCAGGTTGTTTATGGTAGCTGAGGCTGTCAGCACCACATTTATGATCCTGAGAGCCTAATGATTGTTAAAGGAGTCAGATATCCATGTTCAAAATAAGTGTGGGTATTGCAATGGGCACATTGTGATGCCGCGATACAAACGACACTGTTCAGGCCCGAAGAAAACTAACAAACTGGCTCAAATGTTACTCCTAGGCAATCTACCAATAGTAACTTGGCAATCGACGCAATGAACACCCCTGCTTTAAAATAACTCGCAATTTACAGGCAACAATACTGCACTGCCCTCGCTCTACCGGCTAAGATATAAGCTAAAGGCAACACAGGCACCAATAAATCAGCATTAAATTAATCAATCCATAAAACAAAAAAATCCAGTTTCAAGGGTGCAACTATGGTGCAATACCTACTTACAGTGCCTTGCGAAAGTATTTGCCCCCCCTTGACTCCCTTTTCAAACTTCACCACATTGCAGGCTTCAAACAAAGACATAACATTATTTCTTTCGTCAGGAATCAACAACAAGTGGGACACAAT
Organism: Stigmatopora argus; assembly: GCF_051989625.1. Taxonomy (NCBI): domain Eukaryota; kingdom Metazoa; phylum Chordata; class Actinopteri; order Syngnathiformes; family Syngnathidae; genus Stigmatopora; species Stigmatopora argus. The sequence continues at coordinate 3,355,441 of NC_135405.1, read as the reverse complement.
TGTGAAGAGGAATGAAATTTCTTGGACATTTTAGACTTTGACAAATTAAAAACCTGAAAAATGGGGCAGACAATATTATTCGGCTCTCTGGCATTAATACTTTGTGGCGACACCTTCTGGTGCGATTACAGCTGCAAGTGGCTCTATCAGTTTTGCACATCAAGAGACTGAAGTTCTTGAACATTCTAACTTGCAAAACACCCCGACCGAAGTGAGGTTTGATGGAGAGCGTTTGTGAACAGCAGTCTTCAACTCTGCCGATAAATTCTCGATTGGATTAGGTCTGGACTTTGACTTGGCCATTCTAACACGTTCTAATACGTTTATTTGTGAACTATTCCATTATAGATTTGGCTTTATCTTTTGGGTCATTGTCCTGTCGGAAGATAAATCTCCGTCCCAGTCTCAAGTATTTTGCATACTCCAACAGGTTTTCTTCCAGAATGGTCCTGTATTTGACTCCATTCATCTTCCCATCAATTTTAACCATCTTCCCTGTCCTTGCTTAAGAGGCTGCCACCACCATGGTTACAGTGGGGATGGTGTGTCCAGCGTGATGAGCTGTGTTGCTTATATGCCAAACATATCATTTTGCATTGTTTGGTGTAAGGCAGCTTGAGGCAAACTTTAAACAAGACTTTTTATGAATATCTTTGAGAAATGGCTTTCTTCTTGCGACTCTTCAATAAAGGTCAGATTTGTGCAGTGTACGACTGATTGTTGTCTTACGGACAGACTGCCACCTCAGTTGTAGATCTCTGCAATTCATCCAGAGTGATCATGGGCCTCTTGGCTGCATCTCTGATCATTGTTCTTCTTGTTTGAGGTGAAAGTTTAGAGTGACGGCCGGGTGTTGGTAGATTTGCAGTGGTCTGAAACTGCTTTCATTTCAATGAGCGGGAAATCTTTTTGTATCCAAAGCCGGCTTTAAATTTCAACACAACAGTATCATGGACCCGCCTGGTGTGTTCCATGGTTTTCATGATGGTATCTGCACTTTAAACAGAACACTGAGACTATCGCGGCGCATGTGCATTTCTACGTCGACATAATTACACACAGATCAATTCTTTATATTGTCAGTCAACATTGGATCATTCAGAGATCCTGAATGAACTTCTGAAGTGAGATTGCTGCACTGAAAGTAAAGTGGCCGAATAATATTGCACGCCCCATTTTTCAGTTTTTTTATTTGTTACAAAAAGTTTAAAATATCCAATAAATTGTGTTCCACTTCACTATTGTGTTCCACTTGTTAATTCTTGATGGAAAATTTGAGTTTTATATCTTTATGTTTGAAGACTGAAATGTGGCAGAGGGTTGAAAAGTTAGAGGGGGCCCGAATACTTTCACAAAGGCACTGTAGCATTTTCTTTTATATGAATCAACATTATACAACAGTACTCTGGAAAATCAAATCAAAACATGCCCACACTCAGTCTGATCTTTGCCCCCTACCTCTTGTTTTGCCCGGACGGAACTTGACCGCTGCAAGGTTTACCAGGTTCATGCCATATAAATTGTAGTCAATGAAGAGCTGAAGTAGGTATGGAATGTGGCCTTCATGAGGTTGGTAAATCTTGTTCATCACTGCTCCACTCTGCAACAACTCACAAACCCTGCAAGAAATGAGATGTTACAAAATTTGATCTGTATATTGGTAAAAAAAAAATGTGTAGGTAAAATGATTAATTTATGTATGTGTTATACACGAGTGTTTCCCAACCACTGTGCTGCAGCACATTGGTGCACCGTAAGCAATGGTCAGATGTGCTGTGGAAGCATCAGGTTCTCATCAAGATAGACTTTCTTTCATTCAAATTGAATAATTTGATATTTTGCATTTACAAAGACAGGCCTATTAACTTTCTTATGATATTGACCCTAATAATGTGCTTTTGATTCATACAGTATCTCAGAAATGCCACTTGTGATGATTTTTCTTAAGATTTTCCCTTCAAAGTAACACATTTGTACTCCCTATTAAAACCATTGAATATGGAGGTGAAAATTGGGAATCAGGGGGCAGCTGATACGCAAGAAATTGAAAAAAATCTAAAATTTCAAGGCAACTTTCAGGGTGGCGGCTTATATACGAGTACATACGGTAATTTGGATAAAACAGAGAAGGTGCTGTAATGAAATTGCAATTGAAGGCAGAGCCGCAAAGCCAGAGCATGCTCTGTGCACGTCACGTGAACGCGGCCCTCTTAATAATCTTCCCCTCCGAAATATGGAGAAGCAAGAAGTTAAGGATAAACTAACGACAGGAGAACTGAAAAGACAAACATGCACCGACCGGCAAGAGTGAGGTGTGGGAAAGCTTCAAATTGATTGTTGAACATGCGACAGAAACTTGCGTTGGCTTTGTCGAATGTAGTTAATGTGGCACTTTGCTCTCATACGAGAGCAAAAAGACAGGCACTTCGACGCTGAGCAGGCATTTAATCAGTTGAAATCGTCAAACATGTACATTATGATATAAAATACGTAAATGTTTATACAGTCTTGTTTAACTCAGATTTAATTACAAAAGACAGGCTTTAATTTGTTATCATAAATCACCCTTCCCGAGTCCTCACAAATAAAATATGAAATTTCGGGTTTCCTTCAGGCTCGGGCCAGGTCGGGTCGGGCTCTATTTTTTCGGCCCGATCTTACCTCTAATGCAGGGGTCGGGAACCTTTTTGACAGAGAGAGCCATAAACAATTAATATTTTCTAATGTTATTTCTTGAGAGCCATTCTCGGAACTGAAAAGTAAAAATTTATGAAAGTGTAATTTTTATTTTTTTTGTCATTTCATCACTTTTAATGTACAAAAAGTCTCTGATTTCTTTTGACAACATTGTTATGTGGTGGCTTACAAAATCAGTATCAATGATATCATGCATGCAGAAGAGTAATAAAAAACAAAATTATGATTAAAATAGGGGTACAGGTAGTGTCGACGCCGCAGTGACGCTCTTGTTAGTGCGTTTGGGACTCAGCTCTCTCACCAATGATTTCCATATTTTACCTCACAGGTTAGTGGAGAGCCACATGTACCCATGGAAAGAGCCACATATGGCTCCCGAGCCATAGGTTCCCTACCCCTGCTCTAATGTATCCCTTAAATATGTTTAAAAAATGTACTTTATATGTGCACCTTAAAATTCTAAAAAGAGCCTAATATACAAATTATGATCGCATCAAAATATTCATTTTGATATAGATCACTAATTTCCCACAGCCCAATCACGGGGTCTCACCATTCACAAAACAATTTCACAAGGTTTTGTTGGGATGCAAACACACAATTCCTGACATAGCCTCTCATCTTACCTTTTAACCATCTGGGGATTGTACAAATAGATCTTCATAAAGTGTTTCTCCTTAGCATGGTAGCCATAGAAAGGCCTGGAAGAAAGTACATCGCAAATATATTATTTCATTCTCTTAAAGACTTGCAGCTTTGCAGTTCCATGTTTCTATTTGACAATTATTTCGGAAAACATAAGGAAGAAAATGGATACTTACATGCCAGAAACCAGCACCACCTTAAAGATGTGCTGGACATCAGAGGCAGGGTTTCCCATCGCAACATTGATTGCTCTGTCGATGCTGAAGGCCACCAGACGCAGGTATGGTTCTTGTTCCTGTCCATGACCATCATAAGGAATATAGATGTATGGGAAGACACCATGAAGGTGAAGACATGTCTTCTGACCTGCAATAGGACAAAATGATTGGGTCATTAGCATTGTGCAGATTAAAAATAAACTGAATAAGTGCACAATTAATGTACATTTTATTTTAAAAATGACAAATATTACCACAAAATTGAGTTTCTTTAAAAAGGACAGAAAACATTTTATCATGTGCATCCCAGTGAAAAAATGTTGAAGACACAAAACGCAATTCAAGTTTTTTGAGGTATAAAAGTGGAGAAAAACGGAAACATAAAATATATTGTAAAGAGAAGTAGAAGCTGTAAACAAAACATTGCTCCATCCATACTTTAAACATTAGCATGATTTCACATATTTTTCCCGTTTATCTACCGCCAGGTCCAGTTCAGTCCAGTCTTTTGCTCAGTCTGCTTCTACAAGCTTCCGGGAATAACAGAAACGCATATACAGTCGTACCTCTACTTACGAAATTAATTGGTTCCAGAACATTTTTCGTAAATTGAAAATGTCGTAAGTAGAGCAGTACTTTATATGTAAATTCTTTAATTTGTTCCACCGTCCTCACACAACTACCAACTAAACCTTTTTAAAATTGGTCAAACTGTCCCAATTTTGTATGAAAGATGTGAGAAATACACAAAAATTAGAGAAAATTATAAGAAAATGCTTTATTAATGTCTTTAAATTAATAACAAGCATACAGAATCTATCCATGTTGTGAAGCATGAGATGCGCACGCGCGTTTCCCTATGACCAGACGACGTCAGAAAGCCGTCCATTTTGTAGTACATTTTAGACTTTTACGAGTGAAAGAAGAAGAGGAATTAAGATCATTAATAAAGGGAACATTTAGCTGAAGTGGACCGGGCATATGCGCACGTGCATTCCCCTTTGACGCGTCCGCGTCAGAAACCCAGAAAGCCATCCACTTTGTAGTAGCTTTTACTTTTACGTGTGCCCCATGTGTGTGTAAATATGTGCCGCGTTGCATTTCTACGTTTTTTTTTTATTTTTTTTTATTTTTTTATTTTTTTATCGCTTAATAAGGCGAATTGCAATCATTAATAAGGAGAGCATTTAGCCGAGGTGGACGGGACATGCAATGCGCACGCGCATTCACCTTTGACACATCTGCGTCAGAAAGCCGTCCACCTTGTAGTACGTTTTAGACTTGGTTGGTGAGGATAAAGCGGTTCAGAAAATTGGATTGGATGAATGTGTGCCTTATATGCCCTGTGTATGTGTAAATATGTACCACGTTGCATATGTATGTTTTTTATTGCTTAATAATGGGAATTGCAATCAGAAAGCCGTCCACTTTGTAGTACATTTTAGACTTCTATAGTGAGGATAAAGCGGTTCAGAAAATGAATGAATGAATGTGTGCCCTATCTGCCCTGTGTGTATGTGTAAATATGTACCGCGTTGCTCTGTACAGTTTTTACTGCTTAATAATGGGAATTGCAATCAGAAAGCCGTCCACTTTGTAGTACATTTTAGACTTCTATAGTGAGAATAAAGCGGTTCAGAAAATGAATTAATGAATGTGTGCCCTATCTGCCTTGTGTGTGTATGTGTAAATATGTACCGCGTTGCATTTGTACGGTTTTTATCGCTTAATAAAGGGAATTGTAATCATTAATAAGGAGAACATTTAGCCAAACTTGACAGGTATGTAAAAAAGAATCTTGAACCATGGCTAGTGGTTGTTGTGAGACAGCCAATGAGAGCCCAGTAGAGTGAAGTGAGGTTCTAAAGTAAGACTCAATACATCTGCGACAATATTTTCAAAATAAAATAATGGATAAGGAAATGCATTTACTTTTTGGGAGATTTCATACCTTGGTTCTTTTTCGTATATTGAGGCACTCATTAGCATATAAAAAGCTTTCGTAACCTGAAAATTTTATACCTAGAGACATTCATAAGTAGAGGTATGACTATACTGTCACAGATACGCGCAATAAAAGCCCATGTTCGGCAGCGAGTGGTTAGCACCTCAGCCTCACAGTTCTGGGGTTGAGTGTTCGATCCCAGGTAGGTCACCACAGTGTGGAGTTTGCATGTTCTCTCCGGGCTTGCTTGGGTTTTCTCCGGGTACTCCAGTTTCCTCCCACATCCCAAAAACATGGAGAGTAGGCTGGTTGAACACTCTGCATTGTCCCTAGGTATGAGTGTGGGCGTGACTGGTGGTGTGTCTCCTTGTGCCCTGCAATTGGCTGGCCACCAATTCAGGGTGTTAACCGCCTGGCGCCCAAAGTCAGCTGGGATAGGCTCCAGCGTCCCTCGTGTGAGGAAAAGCGGTACAAAAAATGAATGAAATGTGCTCATTCACACCGATCAGATTACAAATCGACAAACTACCTCTCTTGTTCATAATAAAATCCAGACCAGAATGGGCTTGATCAGGTTAAAATGTTCCGAATGGGGCCTACACATGAAGCATTTTTATTCCGTCCAGACTTTCAATCCAAAGAAAATGCATCCATGCAAAGGATGCACGTGGGTATAACTAACGTCCCGAATTTTTTCTTTAGCAGTGTTTTTTTATGTTCAAACATCATTTTCTATATTAGTGGTCTAAGGAATTTGTTACTTGCATACTTAAATACTTTAAACAACGGTCAATCACAAAGTTAATTTATACTAGGTTGTCAGTCCCTTTAAATCAGGGGTCACCAAACTACGGCCCGCGGGCCGTATCCGGCCCGCCGGCACATTTGGACCGGCCCTCTGAACAATACCAGAGACGCTATCAGATTTTTTTTTTTTTTTTTTTAATTTTTTTTTTTTTTTTTTGGGATGCGGCCCGCCGGCACATTTGGACCGGCCCTCTGAACAATACCAGAGACGCTATCAGATTTTTTTTCCTATTCGGCCTTGAAGACTGGGACGTTTTAATCTTGTGTTTGGTTCATTGCACCCCTGCTGAGCCCACAAATCATCCCAGTGAAGCGGGGCTTCGCATTGCTTCTTTGGTGACACGCGCGGGGAGAGTGTTTCCCTTTGATGCATGCGGGCACGTCCACCGTTGCATGCACGAGCAGTGTTACCGAGACATCTGGACGATCGCAGGTGAGGGCGAAGCCCTGGGACCATCGCGGACTATTCAAGCATATTAAAACTGCAACCTGTTTGAGAACGGAATAATGGCGAAAAAGTTAGGTGAGAGAAAAATTGATTCAGAATGCAGGGTATTTAACCTGGAGTGGACAAACGATTATTTTTTTGTTCAATGCAAAGAAAAGGCTGTTTGTCTCATTTGTCAAGAGACGGTGGCGGTATTCAAAGAATACAATCTTTGCCGACACTATGAATCCCGTCACAAAGACAAGTACGATAGATTGCAAGGCCAAATACGAGCAGACAAACTCTCAAAGCGAAAAAGTGGACTACTATCTCAGCAGAACCAGGCATCCGTTCGGGCCAGCTTTTGGGTTGCTAAATTGATAGCAAGCAGCGGTAAGCCTTTCACTGACGGAGAGTTTGCTAAGAAATGTATGGATACTGTCGCGGAGGAGGTGTGTCCCGAGAAGAAAGATGCATTTAATGCCGTAAGTCTGTCGGTGAGTACAATGACCAGACGTGTTGAAGAAATCGGGAGTAATGTATATGCCCAGCTGCAGCAGAAGACGAAATAATTTGACTTTTTTTCATTAGCACTGGATGAAAGCACGGACGTGCAAGACACAGCGCAACTGCTCATTTTTATTCGTGGAGTTAGCGCAAACTTTGAGATTTGCGAGGATCTGGCAGCCCTCCAAAGTCTCAAAGGGACTACAACGGGAGAGGATATTTTTGACAAAGTGTGCCAAACCATGGAGAAGTTGGACCTGGACTGGTCAAAGCTAGCTAGCATCACGACTGACGGGGCTCCTAGCATGGTGGCCGAAACTCGCGGTCTAATAATGGGACGCATGAACCGGGAGTTGGAAAAAAGGGGTCTCACCGCCCCGCTACGAGTCCACTGCCAAATTCACCACCAAGCACTGTGCTGCAAAATGTTGACGTGATTCTGTAATGACGGTTGTGGTGTCGTGCATAAACTTCAGAGGAAAGGGAGAAGATTGTGCATGGCACAACAGAAAGTTAATGTTCCATGGATTTTTTTTCTAT